>NC_083403.1:50274503-52674503 GCF_020745735.1 Hemiscyllium ocellatum
ATCCAGTCAAGCAGTTATGTCCTTTAGGACCTGACCAGCTTGATTAGTAGTGCTGCTACCAAGCCATCCTTGGTAGACATTGAAATCCTCCACCCAGAGTATATTTTGGGCCCTTGCATTCCTCAGTGCTCCCTCTAAGTGTTATTCAATACAGAGGGAGGATAGTATGTGGTAATCAGCAGGAGGTTTCCTTACCTATGTTTAACCTGAACCATGAGACTTCATGGGATCGAGTCAATGTTGAGGACTCCTAGAGCAACTCCCTCCCAACTGTACACCACTGTGTTGCCACCTCTGCTGAGTCTGTCCTGCTAGTGTGACAGGACATATGTAGACATGGCAATGGTGATGACTGAGACATTGTCCAAAAAGTATGATTCCATGAGTATGACTATGTCTGCCTGGTGCTTGACTAGGCTGTGAGACAGCTCTCCCAATACTAGCCCCCAAATGTTAGGAAGGAAGACTTGCAGGGGCATCAGGGCCTTCTCTGCGCTTATTTTCTCTGGTCCTAGTTCAGTGGTGGGTGGTCATCTGGTTTCATTTCTTTGAGACTTCACAAGGATTGATATAACTGAGTGGCTTGGTTGGCCTTTCAGAGGGCAGATTTGAAAAGCATGGAACTGGAAAAGCACAGCAGGTCAGGCAGCATCTAAGCAGCAGGAGAGTTGATGTTTCAGGCATAAGCTCTTCATCAGGAATATGGAGGGGAGCAGGGACAGGAGCTGTTGAGTGTCAGTTGTATTGCTGTGGTTCTAGAATCGCATGTAGGCCAGACCAGTTGAGGATGGCAGATTTTCTTCCCTAAAGAACATTAGTGACATTTAGCACATATACCGCTTGCCTTGCTTTGTTCCCTAAAACTAGCTACAGTACCATTCCCTCCCCTCAGGTTCAACCTGTCAGACTTTCCCCAGAAACGAACCCATTCATCCAGGAATCTAAAGCCTCTCTCCTGCCACAACTCTTTAGCCGTACATTTATCTGTTCTAGCTGCCTATCCTATATTCTCAAGCCCATGGCACTGGGAGCAACCACGAGATAGCAGATTGAAAAGGTTGTATCTACTTCCTTAATTCTTGGTGCAGGACCTCCACCCTCTTTGTACCCATGTTGTTTATGCCAATGTGAACCACAATCACTGACTTCAGAAAGCCCAGCAACCATTCAGTTATATTCTTGACCCTGGTCCCAGGGAGTCAGCACAACGTTCTGGACTCACATCTGTGTTATAGAAAAGCCCATCTATGCCCATCACTATTGAATCTCTCACCAGTATTGTTCTCCTGCCCTTTCTGCTGCCCCTCTGGGTACAGCTGGGTTCTGGGTGCAGTTCTCCACATGATTTACTTGGTTTTTGGATTTGCGGTAGGCATTATTGTCAACTGTCAAGCTGTTTGCTGTTAATTGTAGGGGAAGTGGTGGCAGTGGTAATGTCACTGGCCTAGTAATCCAGAAGTGCAGTGACTGAATCCCACCACAGCATTAGTGAAATTTGAATTTAACAAAATCTGCTCTGAAAAGCTAGTCTAATACCAACAATGTATCAATTGTCATAAAAAGCCATCTTCTTCATGAATGTCCTTTTGCATGAAATCTGCCAGCCTTAGCCTGACAATGTGCAATACAGTTGATGCTTAAATGATTAATTTCAGAGCTCTAACAAGCTCTACAATATCTGAACAAAGGATCGAAAATGGATAGATCACCCAGATCTACGTGGATGTCAGAAATGGTGACAACAAATCCAACCTCGTCAACCTGCAAAGTTCTCCTTACCAACATCTGGGGTCTAATGGCTATATTGGGAGAGCTGTCCCATGTACTCACAGAATAATACCTTACCTTGCAATGTCCAAGACACCACCAATCTCTATCCCTGGGCAGGACAGGCACAGCAGAGTTGCTGATACAGTGGTGTACAGCTGGGAAGGAGTTGCCCTGAGTCCTCAGCATTGTTTCTGGATCCCATGAATTTGCATAGTATTGGGTCAGATTGGGCAAAGAAACTTCCTGATTACCACATACTGTAGCCTCAGCTCTTTAATCAGTGCTTCTCCATGTTGGACACTGCTTGGAGGAAGCACTGAGGGTGGCAAGGGCACAGTATGTTCCCAGTGTGGGATCTTGGGTCTAATGTCAGTGGTGGGTAAGTTGTTGAAGGGAATTCTGAGTGATAGGATTTACATGCATTTAGGGAGGCAAGGACTAGTTAGGAATAGTCAGCATAGCTTTGTGCATAGGAAATTGTATCTCAAACTGGATTGACATTTTTCAGAACATAACCAAAAAGATAGATGAGGACAGAGCAAAGGACCGTGTCTGCACGGACTTTAAAAAATCTTTGACAAGGTTCAGCATGGTACACTGAGAAGTAAAGTTAGATCACATGGACTACCGGCCTGTGACCAGTGGTCTTTACTAGGGATTGGTACTGGATCCACTGCTGTTTGTCATTTATATAAACTATTCGTATGAGAATTTAGGAGGTATGGTAAGAAAATTTGTAGATGACACTAGAATTGAATAGTGAATATTAAAAAAGGTTATCTAAGATTACAAAAGATCTTGATCAAATGGGCCAAATGAACTGAGGAGTGGCAGATGGAGCTTAATTTGAATAAATGTGAGGTGTTGTATTTTGGTAAGATGAACAGGGGCAGGACTGAGACTGTTAATGGTAGGGTCGGGGGTGTGGTGCTAGAAAACCACAGCAGGTCAGGCAGCATCCAAGGAGCAGGAGAATCAACATTTCAAGCATAAGCCCTTCATCAGGAAGGGTCCTGGCGTCTGTTGTCAAACAGAGACCTAGTGGTTCACGTACATAGTTATTCGAAAGTTGTTTGTTGGTTAACAGGTTGGTTAAGAAGGCATTTAACACCTTTTGCCTTCATTGCTCAGACTATGGATTATACGAGTTGGGAAATCATGTTGCGGTTGTAAAGGATGCTGGTGAGGCCGCTTTTGGAATACGATACTATATAATATACTTTCCAGATATAGGAAGGATGTTATTAAATTGGAACAGCTTCAGAAAAGTTTTACTAGGATATTGCCAGGACTAGAAGGTTTGAGTTATAAGGAGATGCTGGATAAGTTGGGACTTTTTCACAGGAGCTTTTTTGAGAGTGACCTTAAAGGATTTATAAAATCATTGAGTGGCATTGATAGTGATTTGCAAAGGTCTTTTCCCCCAGGGTGGTGGAGTTCAAAATTAGTGGACTATTTTTAAGGAGAGAGGAGAAAGATTTAAAAGGGACCTAAGGGTCAACATTATCTCACAGAGGGCTAGAAGAAATGATAAATATTATAACTGTGTAGCTGCATTTAATAGACAGGTACCTAAATAGGAAAGGCCTAGAGGGATATAGGCCAAATACAGGCAAGTGGGACTAGTTTAATTTGATAAACTTGGTGAGGATGGACATCTTGGACTGAAGCGTTTGTTTCCATGCTGTATGACTCCATGATTTTATGATAAAACTGGAGTCAATGGGAATTGGGAAGAACTTGTCATTTGTTGACATCATGCCTACATAGGAAGATGGCCCATGGTAGTTGGTGGGTAATCTTCTTAGCTCCAGGGCATCTCTAGAGGAGTTCCTCAGGATAGTGTCCTCAAGCATAAGAACATAGGACGTTGGAGCAAAGTTGGAGCCATTCATGTCTGCCCTGCCACTGAATGAGATCATGGCTGATTGATAATCTACAACTGCACTCGCCTGCCTTTTCCCCATAACCGATTCCCTTTCTGATTAAAAGTCTTTCTCAGCCTGGGATATGTTTAAAAGTCCAACCTCTGTGGGAACGAATTCCACAAGTTCAGGACTATTTGTCATAAAAAAAACTCCTTATATGTACGACCCCCAATATGGAGATTATAAACTCAGGTCCAAGACTGTGCCGCAAGGAGAACCAAGCTTTCCATATCCACTCTGTCAAGTCTCCTCATCATCTTAAATATTTCAATAAGATCATCTCTTATTCTTCTAAACTCCAATGAGGCCCAAACTTACCAACATCTCCTCATAATAAAATCCCTTCCCTCTGAAGATCAACTTCATGAACTTTCCTTGGACTGATTCCAAATGTTAATCCATCTTTCCGAAATCAGTGTTCTAGGTGTTGTCGAACTAATGCCTTGTATAATTTTAGAAAGATTTCCCTATTTTTAAGTTGCATTCCCTTTGAAATAAAGTCTAACATTCCATTTCCTATTATCTGAATTTGTTTGCTAGCTTTTTGTGATTTATACATGAGGATTCAGCACAAATCTTTCTGCTGTAACCTCCTGCACTTTCTCCATTTAATTAAGTCAGCTCCTCTGTTCTTCCCCCAAAAGTGTAACCCCACATCCCCATAAAATATTCCACATTTTGCCCACTTGCATAATCTGTCTACATCCCTCTGTAGACAGTCATGCTTACCACATGCCTTGTTTGTGTCATCCACAAACATGGCTTAAATACAGTTACTTTCCTCATTCAGGTCCTTAACATATTAGGAGAAAGTGAGGATTGCTGATGCTGGATATGTGGAACAGTCCATCTTCCGCAGCTACACTGATTGTATCAGCGCTGCCTCGTGCTCCCACTAGGAGGTTGAATAGTTCATCCACTTTACTAACACCTTCCACCCCGACCTCAAATTTACCCCTGGACCGTCTCAGACTCCTCCCTCCGCTTCGTAGACCTCTCCATTTCTATCTCGGGTGACCGACTCAACATGGATATTTACTATAAACGGACCGACTCCCACAGCTACCTAGGTTAGACCTCCTCCCACCGGCCGCCCCGCAAAATCACCATCTGCTCCCAGGAGGGCCAATTCCAATACCGAAAAACCCAGATGGCCTCCTCCTTCTAAGACCACAATTTCCCCTTGGACGTGGATGATAATGCTCTCCACTGCATCTCCTCCACCCTTGAACCCCGCCCCCCAATCACCACCAGGTCAGAACCCCACTGGTCCTCACCTACCACCCATCAACCTCCTGATACATCGTATCATCCTTCGTCATTTCCGCCACCTCCAAACAGACCTCACCACTAAGGATATATTTCCCTCCCCTCCCCTATCAGTGTTCCAGACAGACCACTCCCTCCACGACTCCCTCATCAGGTCCACACCCCCCACCAACCCAACCTCCACTCCCAGCACCATCCCCGTCAATGGCAAGAAATGCAAACCTTGTGCCCACACCTCCCCCCTCACTTCCCTCCAAGGCCCCAAGGGATCCTTCCATATCCATCACAAATTCACCTGCACCTCCACACACATCATTTCCTGCATCCGCTGCACCTTGATATGGCCTCGTCTACATTGGAGAGATAGGCCGCCTACTTGTGGAATGTTTCAGAGAAAACCATTGGGACACCAGCACCAATGAATCTAGCACTAACTCCTCCTCCCACTCCGCCAAGGACAAGCAGGTCCTTGGCCTCCTCCATCGCCAGACCATGGCAACATGACGCTGGAGGAAGAGCGCCTCATCTTCCACCTAGGAACCCTCCAACCACAGAGGATGAATGCAGATTTCTCCAGCTTCCTCCTTTCCCCTCCCCCCACCATATCTCAATCCCAACCTTCTGACTCAACACCGCCTTCTTGACTTGCAATCTTCTTCCCGACCTCTCCCCTCCCACTCCCTCTCCCTCTCCAGCCTATCACCCTCACCTTAACCTCCTTCCACCTTTCGCATTCCCAACACCCCTCCCCCAAGTCTCTCCTCCATACCTTTTATCTTAGTCTGCTTGGCACACCCTCCTCATTCCTGAAGAAGGGCTTATGCCCGAAACATCGATTCTCCTGCTTCTTGCACTTTTCCAGCAACACATTTCTCAGCCTTAATATATATTGTAAATAAGTGTGGCCCCATCACTAATTACAGTTTTCCATCCTGAAAACAAACATAGGGACATAAATTGGCTATTCAGTTCCTTGACTCTATTCCATCATTCAATGAGATCATGACTGATCTGTGGCCTAACTCCCTTTACTGGCCTTCGGTCCACATCCTCCAAGATCTTTGCTTCACAAAAAACACTATTCCAGATATAAAATTAACAATTGAGCCCAAATCCACTGCTGTTTGTGGAAGATAGTTCCAAATCTGAACTACCCTTTTTGTGTGTAGAAGTGCTTCCTAAGATCTCTCCTGAATGGTCTGGCCCTAATTCTCAGACAATGTTCTCTAGTGCTAGAATCCCCAAACGGTGGAAGTGCCTTATCTTTTCCTGTTCATGTCTTGAAGATTTTGATCAGATCACCCCTTCTAAATTCCAGAGAACACAGGCCTAATTTGTATAATCTTTCCTCATTACTGAACTCTTGAATTCCAGCTATCATTCTTATGTACCCAAAATGTACCCTCCCCAAAGCCAATACATCCTTCCCATGGTGCATCTCTTTTCCAACTCTATCTTGTAATAGCTAGCCAATCCTCTATCAATACTAATATACTACAAACATCATAGGCTGCAATCTTTCAAGTAGTCTTTTAAAACCAATGACTTTCGAAGAGCCTTCTGGAAACCCAAGCACTGTAAAATGGTGATTAGCAAGGTGGAAGACAAGAAAATTTCTGGCTGAAACAGGCTGCTCCTTTTTTCACGTATTGAAGGTGATTTCCTCAAATTCCAGGAGCAGCAATTACAGTTTTAGATGCTGTTGCATTGTTTTGGAACTTTGGAGAAAATAGTAGTCAGGACATCACTTTTAAAAAGAAAGAGAGAGAGGGACAAACAAAGGCAGCACATGGTCAGGTCGAGAGAGACCCACACTGCTAACTGAACCTGCACAGTTACTGCCTTTGCTGTTGAATTCATGTATTGCTGGATATCGGAGTGTCTGGGAAAATTAACAGTGAAATTCACAACTTATCTTGGGAGAGGTCACAGCACAGCACAGCAACAGATAAATTAATAGTTTTAAGTGTGGCCTTGGTGCTTTGCTCTAAGTCTGCAGTGAGTAGAGTGGGTTCTTTATGTGTTTTAATGAGAGATATCTCTTGATTAAACTAAAAATATAAGCCATAAGTATTAAGTTAGACTGGAGCAGTGCTTTGTAGCGGAATAAGACAGTATGATTTTCTTGGTCTGCAAATTGGAAGCAGCAAAAGTGGCCTTTAGTAGAGTGATATGCTGTCCTTGTCGGATGTGGGAGTTTAGAAAGAGTTTGTGTTACTGAGGATTATATCTGCAACAAATGCCATGGGTTGCAAATCCTATCAGATCGAATGGATCGGTTTGAATGACAGTTAGAAGCAATGAGGAATTTATAAGAAAAAGGGGGTGTGATGGATGACAGTTATGGGAAGGCAGAAAAGTTGCAGATACAGTCACATAGATGGGTTAACTCGAGGAAAGGTAAGACAGGTAGGCAGGCAGTGCAGGAGTCTTTTGTGGCTATCTCCATTTCAAACAAGTATGCTGTTTTGGAAAATATAGGGGGTGATGGATTCTCAGGGATATGTAGCAAGAACAGCCAAGTTTCTGGCATTGAGACTGACTCTAATGCAATAAGGGGTACGTCAGGTTCCAAGTGATCGATTGTGTTAGGGACTCTGTAATCCAAGGCACAGACAGATGTTTGTGGCCAGCAACACAAAATCAGAATAGTGTGTTGCCTCCCTTATGCCAGGATCAAGGATGTCTCAAAGAGGGTGCAGAATGTTCTCAAATGGGGAGAGGGACCAGCAAGAGGTCATTGTACACATCAGAATCAATAATATAGGAAGGAAAAAGGTTGGAGGTTGAGAGAGGTCGGCAGGAATTTAAAAAAGAGGTCCTCAAGAGTAATAATATCTGGATTACTCCAGGTGCTACAAGCTAGTGAGGGTAGGAATGGGAGGATAAAGCTGATGAATGCATGGCTGAGGAGCTAGTGTATAGGAAAAAGGATTCTAATTTTTGGAATCTCTTCTGGGATAGAGGTGACCTGTACAGGAAGGACAGATTGCACCTGAATTGGAAGAGGACTAATACACTGCCTGACAGATTTGCTAGAGCTGCTCAGGAGGATTTAAAATCACAATTCCTTCACTGAGTGGAGTCAAAATCATGGACTATAACGTGTCTAACAGCGCTGTGGGTCCCCTGACATACCAAGGATCAGTGTCAGAGGTGTACAGCACAGAAACAGACCCTTCAGTCCAACTTATCCATATCGATCAGATATCCCAACCTAATCTGGTCCCATTTGCCAGCACCGAGCCCATAACCCTCCAAACCCTTCCTATTCATAAATACATCCAGATGCCTTTTAAATGTTGCAATTGTACCAGCCTCCACCACTTCCTCCACCATCAATTCGATATACACATTACTATGAAAAAGCTGCGCCTTAGGTCGCTTTTATATCTTTCCCCTCTCACCCTAAACTTATGCCCTCTAGTTCTGGACATCATCACCCCATGGAAAAGACTTCTATTTACCCTATCCATGCCCCTCAAATTTTATAAACCTCCATAAGGCCTCTGATGCTCCACGGAAAACAGCCCCAGCCTATTCAGCCTCTTCCTATAGCTCAAATCCTCCAACCCTGGCAACATCCTTGTAAATCTTTTCTGAACCCTTTCAAGTTTCACAACATCTTTCCGATAGGAAGATCAGAATTGCACGCAATATTCTAACAGTGGCCAAACCAAACCAATGTCCTGTTGGGCTGCAACACAACCTCCCAACTCCTGTATTCAATACTCTGACCAATAAAGGAAAGCCTTCTTTGCTATCCTATCTACCTTCACTGTGCTATCGATCTGGTACTCGAGAAGACAGCTCACAAACACCTTCTCCAGGGTAATTAGGGAGTGATAATAAATGCTAGACTAAACAATGAAATACACATTCCCATAACAATAGAAAAAGCTAAAACTAAACCCACCATACACATTGACTTTTAAAATTGTGTTTTGGCTAAGTTTTTTTTTCGTAAATTGGACCTAAAAGCAATAATGTCATTCAAACCCCCATCCTGCCAACCATCTGTAGACCTGAGCACCTATTAACAAACACTGACAATAGGTCTGTGTGAATTTTGTAAATATTAGAAAACATTGTGGAAAATTAGGAAGTTGGACACCAACCAAACGCCTGAATCTCATTCATATTTACTCACTCATTATGGAACTCAAGAGTCCAGAGCCTGAACTGGTGAGCAACCAGAGTACAACTGACATTTTTCCAACAGTAGGCAAATTCACCTTTGAAAGCCACAACAAAATGCACAAAAAAAATTAAAGAGAGGAGAAAAATGAGAAGTTGTTCCATATCTGTTACCTCCGGTTATAGTTTGGCCGTGGTCCAAACAAAGTTAGACACTTAAAAATGCTTTGAAGTGGAAAAATCACAGCTGTGCTTGCAGCAGTGAACATGATAGACAGTATGAGAGAAGCTTTCCCAATCAGATTCTGTTTCACCTTGTATCACTGCTCAAACTGTTCAATCATGGGTCCCTCCCAACTCTTGCTGCTCCTGCACAGGCAGCATCTGCACCACACTCACTCTGATCTCCAGCATCTGCAATCCCCACTTTCTCCCTGGAAGAGAGAAAGGGCTAGTTACTGGGATGGTTGAGCATGAAGAGCCATTCTTCATTTGATTGGTAGTTCTGTAGTACAGATTAATGGACACATCCCTCTTGTTGCACAGATCCTTAGAAGCCCTGACTTAGTATCCTGACACAGTCATCATTGTTCACTTTAAACAGAAGCATAGAGGGGAATGTTTTAACCTAGGCTGGAGGTGGGTGCTATGGCCCTTGTCCACAAGTCAGAGAATAGCCCTGAAGGCAATGCATAGATCATTTGGAATTCTGTCACATTGTTAAATGGTTGTCATGGAGTCAGAGGAGTCTGAGAGCTGAACAGCATTTTTAAAGATGTCGCTTCATTTCTCCAAGTTCTCTAGCTTCCATATGGTTCTCCACAGTAATCTCTGGAGTTTTGGCATCTGGCTTAGGAATTACAAGATCTGGATATTCCTCAAAACACAATTTTCAGAAAAATAAGTGTTTCATCCTTAATTCAACAAAAGGATTTTATTTTCAGAAAATAGGAGAGATCAGCTGGGCAGCCCTTCCTCGTGGGCTTCTCATTCTCGGACTGAAGTTCAGATGAAGCAAAGAAATTCTCCAAGCCAGTCACTGTTCTCAAACAGCCCCAGAACTTGCAGATGGCCGGCTGTCTGTCCATAAAAGGTGATATTCAAGGAACCTTGATCGACCACTGCTGGACATCATTTGGAGTACACACATGGTTGCTACTGCGAGAATACCAAAGATGCTGGATTTGGTGGGGGTGGGGGGTGGGCGCAGGGGAGAAGTGGTGCCAACTAAGCAAGCTGTTTAACCTGGATATGTTGTTGGAGCTGCTTGTACTTTGTAGATGGTGGACAGACACCAGGGACCCAGGAGAAGAGTTACACTCTACTGAAATCCGGGCCCCTGGAGGACAGCATGCAGTGCATCTATGAGGCACCATCTTTTAGAGAGGATAAGACTGACTGTGGTAATTTAACAGCCGGATTCTTAGTGAGCTTCTCTGCAGCAGACAGTAAATTTTCGCCTCAATTGCGTCCTCCTACTGGCAAAAGAGCTCCTACCAGACAGATTCTATGCATCAAGGAGGAGAGTGGACATGATCTGCGCAAAGATAAATCCAAGAGAAGTACAGAAAGCACAGCAATCTTTATATTTGATGTTTTGCCATCTCACAAGAGTCTTTGATACCATCAACCAAGGAGGATTTCTTAAATTTGGCTGCCTACAGAACTTGTCACCATTCTTTGCTTGCTGCACGACATGCAAGTAGTTTTCCTCAACGATGGATCCACCACTACATGCAAACTGCAGTCTAGCAAGGCCACATTATTACACCACTCTCCTCCAACTTCTTTGCCACATTTCATCCCACTTCCACAAAAGCTCCCACCAGTGTGGAGCTTCACTACTGAAAGTGAGAGAAATATTTAACCGTATCGTTTCCAGTCCAGAACCAAGAACAACAAAATCACTATCTCCTCCAAATCACCTTCATAACATAGCATTTGGGAAGACTGCACATTAGGCCAAATATCATAAAGACAATGTTATGCAACACTGTCCCCTGACTATCAATACTCACAGCGAGCTACTGAACAACAGAATAATTCTCATTTAAGAGTCTTCTTTCAGAGCAGTTTCAACATTGAAGTTTAACACATCCTCTAATTTGCCAGTGCAACTTTTGAGCATCTGAGGAAGAGACCTCAATCCTGACTATGCTCATGGTCTAGAGGGCAGTAGAGTTACTTTTGTATGGGTCAGAGACATGAAGAATGTTTAGACATCAAGTCCCTAAGGAAATATCACCTGCAATGCCTCCATAAAATGCTACAAACCTGGAGGTAGGCATTTCAATATCAGTGACTTCTCTCAAGCCAACAATGAGGCACTGACAATCAACAAAATTCACGATTGACACAAGACTCCCAAAGCACACCCTACTTTGTTCAGTCATAGCAAGTGGTTACCAGCAGGGCAAATAATTGCTTCAAATCTGGATGTGGAGAGGATGTTTCCTCTTCAGAGAATCATGGACCAAACATAATTGTTTAAAACTTAAGTGGAATACATGTCAAACAGACAAAGGTGAAGTATTTTTCAGATTTGAATGTCTTTGGAACACTTCCTGAAAAGACTGGGTGGGTATTTGAGATGAACAGAGACAGGGAGGGAATGGTTAAGCAAGGTGCTGATGGGTGATCAGGGTATGGCATTCTGTCCACTGTCTTCCCTGCCTTCTCGTGGCTGATCTGATTACTTTCCTGCCATTTCCTGTAAGTTACAAATCAGATCAGCCACAATCTTATTGAATAAGAGAGCAGGCTCCAGGGGCCAAACCATTACTACAGCATTATTCATGAGCCGCTGGTTAAAAAAAATTTAACACTTCCATTGACGTATGGGAATCTCTGCTTTGCACACCCAAAATGCAGAAGCAGCATCTACAAAAGGTGCCAAAGATCAAACAGCTCCATCAGGCTACAGTGGAGGCTGAGCATAAATGACAGAAACATACAACAACCCAAGCATCCCATTCATCCACTTCTTCAAACACCACCTGCAGAAGGCAGTATAGATCAAACACTATGTTTAGTCACTTCAGAATGTACAATTCTGGACTGAAATTCAGTCTTCAGGGGCTAAGATATTGTTTAAGGCAGTGATTGACAAATTTTTAAATACCAATAACATAAAAAGCATGTACAAGTAGTGTGGGGGAAAAAGGAAACAAACTGGATTATTAGTCATGATTGCAGTGAATGTTGGAGCAGGCCTACTCCTGTCCCCATCTCTTTGCACTGGCGAGATATCAAAATTCTACATCCACAGCATGTTTTCTACTAACATTTTCCTCAATGTAAGTATCACATTGAGGAGAAACAACTGATCACTTACAAAAGGCTAGGTGGTCAGACAGAAGCTTCCATAATTTAACTGAAGTGTGTTTGGAATCCAAGAAAACTCTCAAGGATATACATCATTAGCTAGGTAGTCCAGGATATTGGTAGTATTAGCCCATTGCTGAACTAGTCTTCAAGACAGTTTTTTTTGGGAGAACATTGTCAAGTGTATAATTTGAGCTATAGCAAGTTCGAAGCGATAAAATATACTTTTAAAAAGACATAACTCACAATTATACAGACGTTTTCTAAAAGATGATCTTAGAAATAACAAGATTCACCCCTTCAGATCTTAAATTTCATGTCCTATATTACGTAGCAGAATAATGACTGAGGGAAAAAAAGCCTTAGTATGGATGGTAAGTTTAGAAAAGTGTATTATTGGGCTTAGTCTCAGTTGGTAGGTCCCACTGTTAATAGTAGGATGTTCCATGATTAAACTCTTGCTTTGAGTTTTATAAAGGAAAATTAGATCAGTGAGAACAAGAGAAGTTACTAAATACTGAAATGGAAGTGAATATGAGCACGTCAAGTAAGTTTTGAAACACAAAAACCCATAACAAGTACACAAACTCCTCTTTTCAATATTTTTCTGAAAAGGTACATCTATAAACCAATTCCAGTCAGAATGGTGTGAATATAAGCTAAGGCACATTTTCAATTTAATTTTCTGGAACCAAGAGAAGTGCAAAACACAGTAGTTACAGAAACTATTATTTTATTGCATTTGTTTGTGCAAGTCATCAACTTGTCTCCAACAAATTTTGAGGAACATCTTTTGGAACTACAAAAGTTGGGTAAGTTGGGAAATGTAGAGAAAGTGGAAAACAAGGGAGCATTTTTCTTTCAAAATCAAGCAGGTTTTTCTGAGCCTTCACTCAAGTGCCTTTCGTACGAGAAGCCAGCTTATTGGCCAAATGTATTCACAAACACAAAATTCATTTAGTTCATTGTTTTGTATTGCAATTAGGCAGGAAAGAAGTACAAAGACCTGAACCACTAAGAATAGACTCTGCAGTAGAAAATAAATCAATTCAGAACATTCCACTGGTAAAAGTAAATCAGCAAAAAAAACACACACTTGATTAGTGTGGCAATTATCATATTACAACTGAAAACCAATTTAGAATCTAAAAATATTAACTCAAAAGAATTTTTGTACACCCATCTATACAGATTAAAACAAAGCTAAAGAAAATGTAAAGATTCTTCCCCATTTTTAAATAATTTCTATATACATGGATGAATAGATGATACAGAAAAAATGAAAGCGAACAGAATATGCCGCTATACAATGATTACTGAACAAATGCTAAATGGCTTTTTTATACTTGTGGATGGATGAAGATTTTAAAAGCTTAGATCCAGCCTTTCATTTATCACAAAATGTACACCAGCTGGTTTTAAATTAACCTATTTTATATACTTATTTCCTGTAATGATCACTTATGAATAAAGGACTCTCGCAAAGTATTTTAATCATAATTCTCGAGAGAAAAAAACTGAATTCTGATCATATTTAGTATTGTCTGCAATAATTTTACTACTCAAGGAGAAAGTGCAAGGTTTTACAGTCATGCTCTGTAGCAGCAAGATCTAAACATGAAATGGAGTTATGAGCTTCATTTGCGCAGTAAATTACCAAGGAGTTAAATTTAAAGACTCAAAATCTAGTGCTCGAAAGTCACAGAAGGAATGCCATCTCAAACTCCAGGTACAAATCCAGTTTCTTGCTCTGAAACAAGCACAAATTAAGACTTCATAAATCACTTTTAGTTAATCTCATGATCTGATGTGGCAATTGAAAACTAGTCATATTTAACTTGTATCATGTAAATTTCAAGTGTCTTCTCATCAGATCATTACACGGTTTGAGACATCTAACTGGCATAACTAATGTGCCTCAAAGTATCCTTGTGGTAAACAACAACTGTTGTGCAACAGGTCCTTTATTAATTATTCACAGATTTGCCATTAGATCCAATTAATTACACACTATTTTCGATATTTTTCTATTAGACCTGGTGTTAATAAAATTCTGAATTGGAGACAATAGAGAAGTATCTAAAATGGCATTTATGAGATTACAGAGAACTTGGCAGAACTCTCCATGCCATATTTAAACAATTGGTTTAAGTATCTATCTATACGGCCTCATTACCAACTATGTTCAGCGCAACCAGGCTTATTCAAGTAATAGGTTTCTGAAAAGTGAAAGTACTGCTAGTTTTGAAGTACTGCCCTTCACCATCACAAATTTGTCATTCTCATTTGTCATATTATGTAGAAGAATGTCAATTTCCTGAAGGAATATGTTGGAAAAGCAGTTTATATACAATGCATACTAAGCATGATTAACCAGTGATCAGAGTTAACTAGATGTTCAGTTAGCAATGATGAATTCCTCGCTAACCACATCTCAAGTTCATATTTCCATTTTCAAAGTTGCGGCTAGTTTCTAGCTTTTTAAAAATTAGATGCTGGATAGCAAAATGGTGGCACTTCAATCCCTCATGATGTGAAACAAATGGAAATCCAGTTGCTGTGACTGTGCTTACTGAACATCACACTTTGTTATTCCTGCTCAATGTTCTTAAATCACCTCTGGGGGAAATAAAGAACAGAAATAAAATTAGAGTAAGTAGTTACATTTATGAAATAGAAATTCAAAATGTGGAAATCAGATAAACACAAAAGGGTAAATGGGGACAAAGTATAAATTCAGTGTTCTGGAGCACCCTTCCAAAAAGTATAATTTGAACAAATTTTACATTTAATCCATCTTCTAGGTCTCACAATAGTTTTCTTGCAGCAATTTATTTCTCAACCCTGCAAAAGTACATGCATAGAGTACCAGAAAGAGAGAGAACAAGATAAACTATTGTCTATTTCCATTGTAAAACAGAACATGCAGGAAAAAGTTCAACTTTTGTTTCTCTAGTGACAATCCAGCATTTGGCCTTGATCACCGTCTTGCTAACCAACTATTTCTAAATTTAAAGCTGCACGTTGGACTTCTCGGATGCCAAACCAAAACAATATCACAGATTCAAATCAATGCTAGATAGAAAATATAGATGTGTTTTGAGTGAAAACTGTTTCTAATATCCCAGAACTATGCCCTGTTCATTTATCACCATGTGCTTACTGGAACAACCACTTAAGTCAACATAAACCTGGATTTTTAAATTTTCATCTCATATCTCAAACTCCTTCAGCCTCATAAACCTCCATGAAATTGGGGTTTTAAACTTCAGTCATATACAGACACCCACTTCTCTATTCATTACCATATCTTCAAGTGCTGGAACTTACTACTTTGCATACACAATATTAATATTATTAAAAAACATTAAAAACTTATATACACCAACAGAGTGAGTTAGCTACATACCTGTTGTTTGATGAGTTTGAATGCTTTCTACTTTGGTCAATAACTCCACAGATCCATTTTCCTCAAATGCAATAATAGGATTCACAGGAATGTCATCTTTACCCTGACAATTATCACTTCTAGTTTCTGTGGCTACTCTAGTAGCTTTTATCTCAAGTGAGAGATCAATAAAATCTTCAAAGTTTTCATTTTGCACAGAAACTCCATTCTCTCTAATGATTTTCTCGGCAGCAGGACTAAAGAATATGTTTCAAAACAAAACAACAACAAAAAAAAAGTCAGCCAAGTAAATATTATTTGGTTTGGATACCACGATTAAGCAATATTTTCAGAAGTAAGCTGTGATTATAATTTTATTAGCAACAATATATTTTAGAGTTTAATCTGCCAAAAGGCTAGCATTCCCAAAGATTCTGTAAGATGAAAAAGTCATTGCTGGCTTCCTAACATTGCCAGTCCATTTTTTAGAGAAGACTCCAAATTTGAGCAGGAGATTGTTAGAGGTTAGCAAAACATCGCCATGTTAGATGAAGCTCAATTTATATCAATTATACACCACTCATGGATAAGGAGAATAGGCCACATGGCCACACAAACATCATGCTGCAACATAATTCAAACGTTTAAAAAAAAGGATCAGCAACAAATGACTTTTACAAATGTAGTTTTACAGATTGCATTGTTCTATTTAGATTTTAACTAGAATTGTACCATAAACGTCTCAACCTAAATTGCTAATCGACATTGGTTACAGATTTGAGGTTTCCCCGATTTTGGCAAAAAAAGGTTGCCAGAAGTGGCTACAATATTCCAATTATTTAATGTTTCATTAATTTTTTTGCTATACTATCCTGATCATCAAATATATGCAGAAGAGTGCAGAAAATAAACCAGAATAAGTAACAGTGGTAAAAAGTCAAAGCTTAAGGCTTTTTATCTGAATGCACGCAGCATTTATAACAAAATAAATGAATTAGCATTTTATTGTCATGTGTATTCAAGTGTGGAAGTACATGAGCAGTCTATGAGAAGATAAATAGCTTATGAAGCCTTGGAGTATCTTTTTTAAACAACATACTGAGGAACCTGCAAAAAAAAAGGACAGATAACCAGGTTTGACCTACAGAGAATGAAACCTGAAAGCAACAACACCCTCAGATTCTATGGACTATCTAAAGTGCACAAACCAAACATCCCACTCAGACCCACAGTATCACTACCAGGGACACCATCACAGAAAGTGGCTAAAGAACTACAGCAGAAACTGAAACACCTGATCAGCGGATCCAGACACTCTATACAGTCAACACAGGAATTCTTGGACATCAGAAATATACACATAGACAAGGAAGAAACTGTGGTCTCATTCGATGTAACGGCACTGTTCACCTCTATCGACAAGACCCTAGCCAGAGAAACAATAGCCAACCTGCTGGACATACAGAACAGACAACAAGATGGGAACCTATCAACAAAGACTGTATGCTCAAACTACTGGACCTGTGCCTCACAATACACTTCACATTCAACAACCAAATATATGAACAAATCAACGGCACACCCATGGGCTCACCCATCTCTGGACGCATAGCAGAAGCAGTAATGCAAAGGTTAGAACAAACAGTCTTACTGCAAATTCAACCCAAACTCTGGGACAGATATGTGGATGATACCTTTGTAATCATTAAAAACACAGAAATAGAGAACACACACCGGATCATCAACGCCACACTCACAGGAATCCGATTCATTAGAGAGGAAGAAAAGGACAACCAACTCCCATTCCTAGATGTGATGGTACAGAGAACACCAAACGGACAATTCACCACAAAGGGTATACAGGAAAGCCACACACACAGACCAAGTCCTGAACTATGAAAGCAACCAACCCAACACACACAACACAAAAGAAGTTGCATCAAGACACTGTCAAAAGGGCCACAACACACTGCAGTACACTAGAACTGCAAAAAGAGGAAGAACACCACCTGTACAGTGTATTCGCCAAAAGCGGATACCCCCGCAATTTCATCAACAGATGCCTAAGGGAAAGACAACGGAATGAGGACATGCCACAAACCAAAGGACTAGCCACACTACCATACATCAAAAACATTTCTGAACTGACAGCCAGACTACTGCAACCACTAGGACTCGTAACAGCACACAACCAACAGCCACTCTCAGACAACAACTCACCAGGACGAAGGACCCGATACCCAACATGAGCAACACCAATGGAGTGTACAAAATCCCATGTAAGGACTGCACAAAACACTACATAGGACAAACAGGAAGACAGCTAACGATCTGCATCCATGAACACCAACTAGCCACGGAATGACATGACCAGCTATCCTTAGTAGCCACACACTCAGATGACAAGCAACAGGAGTTCGACTGGGACAACACTACTATTATAGAGACATGGCGCTCATCCACAGATTCAATCAATAAGCACATCGACCTGGACCCAATATACCAACCACTGCAGCGGACAGCTGGAACTGACAACCAGAAGCGACAGGTACAAATCACTATAAATGCTGGACGAAACATCACAAAAGCGCTTCACAGGAGTCTCCAAAGCACTGAGGATGTCAGCTAGACAGGGGACGAAACATCTGCAACACAAATTCCCAGCTTGGCGAACAGAACCACAACAACGAGCATCTGAGCTACAAATCTTCTCCCAAACTTATCTTTTTTAAAAGCTGGAACAACAAAAGCAGCCTGAATGAGTGCAGCCAAGTTACCATCCACAGAACTGGGGATTTTTAGCTTTTCAGCAGCAGTTGCTGTTGGGGCCTTGAAGAAGCTGAAGCTATTTTTCCCCCCCCCCTCAATTACAGCCAAAAGCTGGGGATTCTCTTCCTGGGCATGCAAGACGAATCTATTTTCTGAATTTGCCTTTTGCAAAGTGGTTTATCGGATATCAATACATTGGAACCCAACAGAATAATAAATACAGGAACTATTACAAATTAAGTTTCCAATATTATTCAAGTTCTTCTCTCTGTTGCATTTTGACTATAGTGTTTGAATAAACTATGTTTTGCTCAACATTGAGTAATTTGACCAATCGAATGCAGCACCTGACATTTACCTTTAAAGTAAGAAAAAGGTTAGGGTATGGGCTACCTTCTTAATATATGTTGAGGAGGTCTGGTCTAGTCCATAACATACACTCAAATCAATTTTGTATCCAGTTGGCAAGGTGTCCCTGAATCCCATGTACTCTAACTTTACTAAATCATCCTACCATGTAGAACCTTGTTAAAGGCTTTACTAAAGTCCATGTAAACAACATGTACTATTCTGCCCTCATCTATCTTCTTGGTCACATCATCAATGAAATTTGAAAGGCAAGCTCCCACTCATGAAACCATGCTGATTATCCAGAATCAATAATTGCCTCTCTCTCAGAATCCCCTCCAATATGAAATATTGACATGAAATATTAGTTTAGGCTCTCTCCCATTTCCAGTGGTTCCATGACCTTGTTGATCCTGCCGCATCCAGTGAATGGTAGTAGAAAATTAAACAACTCACTGAGGAGGCGGCGCCAGAAAATCCCCATCCTTAATGATGGAACAGTCCAGCACATCAGTGCAAAAGCTAAGGCTGAAGTGTTCGCAGCCGAAAATGTGTTGCTGGTTAAAGCGCAGCAGGTCAGGCAGCATCCAAGGAACAGGAAATTCGACGTTTCGGGCATAAGCCCTTCATCAGAAATGAGGAAAGTGTGTCCAGCAGGCTAAGATAAAAGGTAGGGAGGAGGGACTTGGGGGAGGGGCGATGGAGATGTGATAGGTGGAAGGAGGTCAAGGTGAGAGTGATAGGCCAGAGTGGGGTGGGGGTGGAGAGGTCAGGAAGAAAATTGCAGGTTAGGAGGGCGGTGCTGAGTTCGAGGGAATCGACTGAGACAAGGTGGGGGGTTGGAGGAATGAGGAAACTGGAGAAATCTGAGTTCATCCCTTGTGGTTGGAGGGTTCCCAATGTTCAGGTACAGGTGACAAGTGGAGACACCAAAATAAAGTAATTTTGTTACAACCATGCAAACCGTTGTGGAGGCCACTCTTGGAGTAGTGTATAGCTTTGCGCTCCATAGTTAAGGAAGGATATACTAGCATTGGAGACAGTTCAGAAGAGATTCACTAGGCAGACTCTGTCATGAAAGGGTTGACTTATCAAGAACAGAAACAGTTTAGACTTTTATTCATTAGGCTTTAGAAGAATGAGGGGTGAAACAGACAACTTTCTAATGGTGAGACGTTGAGATAATGCTTCCACAAGTGAAGGTATTTCAAACTAGGGAACATTATCTCCTTATTCTGTAACACTCTTAAAACTGAGATGTCTGGAATGGTCGATCTTACAGAATTGAGGTGTGAGATCACTGACAGTATTTAAAGGAGGTAGATTTTTGAAATATATACAGAAATAGAGGCTACAATGAACTACCATAAAAGCAATGTAGTGGAGTCTCAACTACTCTCTAAACAACTAAGGATGGGCAATCAATCTATCCAAGTATGGCCAAATATGCCAAACCCCATGAATGGATAAAAGAAAAGAACCGAGGGCTGGGGTAGATTAGCTGTTATCTTGTTAATTGACAGGCTAGGCTTGAGGGGCCTAATGGCCTATTCCTGTTTTCTTGTTGTTAAAATAAACCCTTTTGAAATGCTGCAAAACTGATCATTCGTATCAGAGAGCTGAATTACAAAGAAACATGAATATTTCAGCTCTGTAAATGATGTAATAAAGATTTATAGATAGCAGATACGACACTATTTCCAACATAAAATGTGATAGCAGCACAAGAGAAACAAGCTCAAAATAGATCAATACATGGAGTGGAACTTTGGATCGGGGAGTCTAAATGAAATGCAGATGTCATTTGAATTCTACAAAAAGATCTACACCATTCTACACCAGATCCAACTGATAAAAATCGACAGCTGTGATCAATTAATAACTTAATCGTTGTTGTATCATGCAGTTGAGAGGATGGCAGGAGGTAAAACATCAAGAGGCATTTCTCCCCCCGTCTTGAAATTCTATAACTATTACAGGATGCAAGACTAAAATTGATCAAATTACTTTCCAGAGTATATTTAGTAAGCATACCTTGTATTCAATAGCTTTTGCATTGCACTTGCTAATATTTCTTAATTTATTTTCAATTAATCTAGATTAGCACTCAAGTATCAAAAGCATTGTTAACTAAATTAACACCACTCTTACCATGCTTTATCTATTTGAGAATGGTCTACAAATTCCACCTTATTGTCCACATTTTTAATTACTGTCTCTTGATCCACCATTTCTTCTGGGACTTTTGGTATTGCTTCGGTTAAGTTAGGATTCTGGCTGGATGCTGAAATATAAATACTTATTTCTGCATCTATTTTTTGAAAACACTTGATCAAGTTTAACATTACATCATTAAATCCATCACATAATATTTATTGGCTCTAACCATACTATAGTTACAGTAACTAACTCTACTATACTATGTAGTGTAGAATTCACAGAATGCCAAAAGAGTGTTTGCCCTTAATAGACAGTGCCAGAGTTTATGTTGCAGAGTAGCCTTCTCCCCACTTCATCTAATACCGAACATATTATTTTCTCCATCTGGCTGACTCATAATGCAGTGATGTTTGTTTGTCCAAGCTACTCCTTGCAATTGTAAGCTCTATATTCTAATGACTCTTTGAGGGAAAGAAGTTCCCCATAACTTTTCAATTGGATTTAACAGTGGTTCTTATATTCATGGTCCTTAATTTTGATTTCTCTCACTAACGGAAAAATACAGCCTGCATCTTCCATTTGGAGGGGAGATCAGTGAAGGTTCACAAAATTGATTCCTGCCAAGAAGTTCTCTCCTCAATGTAGAGTTTTGAGTAGGATAAACTTATATGCTGAAATTTAAATGAATGACAATTCAGTTCAATTCAACACATTTCTGTGAAGTCCAAAGTTAGTTTGTTGGAGAACAGCAAAGCCAAATGCATAACAAGCTAAGTGGGGAATTATTAAGAATCTCACAAACACAAGCTTGATAAAATTTTACTTGACTGTAACAGCAAATTGTAGCTTCTTCATGTTTCAGTCAGTGATAACCAAACTCCCTGCTGAAACACAGTTGTAAGTAGTTGATCCTATGGCTAGTTAGAACTGGTTGCTAACTCAACTCTCTAAAATTTCTGGTTACCCAGAAGTGCTGGCTTATTTGAATGCAGCATGGATGAGTGCTTACACCTGGTCAGAGAAGGAGGCAGGGAGGGACAGATAGACATGCTGTTTTAGTCTGTCACAAAAAATAAACAGTGGTTCTAGAAAGGGACAGAGGCACTGATTAAGTGAGTAGATTAGAATGTATTTTAATATTTTCCTCCCGGCCTTTCTAAAGTGGGGCAGCATTTTGATGGCGCAGAAGGAAGAAATATTATATAAATTCATGTTAACTAGTTAAACTACATAAAAAAGCAAGTGATAATTTTGAGTGATTTTTTAAATTGACACCTAATTACTTAAATGAAACAATAAAAATAGCAGGGCAGGATTTATTGTATTGCCAGCATATGGAGACTGGTAGACTCCTATGTGACCTATGGTAACCACATATGCAAAGAGTTTCTGCAACAGAGTGACAATGGAGTACTGATAATGTCAGTGGGCTAGTAATACAAACACTTGAACCAATCCTTGGGTTCAAATCCCACTACTGCAGCTGACAATCAAACACTAGCTGGTGTGCTGAATTCTCCCTTAGAGACAACACAGTGCCTCACAGCACTACAGATGCATTCAAATTCAGTCCTTATGAACTTGCAGATTCTCTCCATGTCTGCGCAGGTTTCTGCCAGTTTCCTATCACAGTGACAAGGATCAGGTGGTGGGGCTGAGTCTGGGTGGGATGCTATTCAGAGGGATAGCGCAGACTTGATGGGTCAAATGGCCTCTTTTCCACACTGTAGGGATTCTATGAATTTAATGACTTTGAGGAACGCACCCAGAGAAATTAAAGTTTCAACGGGAACCAGGAAGGGTCCTTTCAAAAAAAACACTAGGTGAGACAGAAAACAAAGATCAAGTACCAAAGGAATTGGAGATCAAAGCTGTAATCACTCAGTGGGGAGAAAACAATTCAGAAATTAGATTTTGGGTTCAAATTGTACAATTTGGGTTTCATGGGTCCTGATCTAAAATAAAAGGACTGCTAGCTAGACAGACTCCTGCGATACTCAGAACTATTTCTGAAGATCAGATATTGGTGGCAAAAGTTACAAATGCAAGTCCACTTGGATAGATACCAGCATCCATCTATTAAATCTATATTTATGCATCACACATGGATGCTTTTCAGGTATAACTGGACATTGGCAACAGGTTTGAGGACTTCTAGATATACTTACCAATTTAAAAGCCATTAAGTCCTATTTCTTGATGATCAGTGAGTACGTAAATGCTTTTTGAATCAGTGCAAGGGGTATAGTGCAAGTTTGTTCTTATGGTATCATTCACCTTTTCATAACTATAACGTGAAACTTTTAGCCAGTTTCCTATTCATTTGGGAGTTGCCAGGCTATTAAAGCCTTCAGAATAGATTAAGCATGGTGGCACTTAGTTCTCTCAAATCCAGAAGTTAAAAACCATTCTGTTCTGGACTACACAGTCTAAACTTGAAGTGAAGGGCCAAAGTTCAATTGCATAATTCAATATCCACACAGCTCGGTAATACTATTTAAAAGTTACCTTCATTGAGAGATGCTAATTTATGTACTTCTCCATTTCTCTGCTCGGTTAGACTTACACGATTATCCTTCTGTGAAAGAAAGTGCATATGAATTAATGCTAAAACGATACATATACCAGGATATTTTGAATAATTCATAAGTTCTGGATACCTTTTCAGAAGTGTCAGATTTTCTTGTTCTTTGCATGATTTGCTCAAGCCTCTAGAAGATACAAATTCAGTCAATATGGAAAGTGAATTACCAAATGTATTAAATTCCAACATTTTGCTCATGCTAAGTACTAAGCAAAATCAACATTCTGCACAACGGACACCACAAAAAATTACCGCCCAGAAAGCCTCACTATTCAGCAATCACTGAAAATTTTCTGGAAGAATTTATTGACCTTTTTAAATTCCCTTTCTTTACATAAATAGTTGCTTGTTACTTCAGAACTTAAATATTGTGGGAAACAAAAAAGGCAACTACTTTTGCTCTAAGAATCACAATTGTTGCAGCACAGAAGGGTAGCCATTTGGCTTACCATGCTCGCAATGGTTCTATTACAGAGTGCTAATCTCCTGTCTTTCCTCCATATTCCTTTACACTATTTCTAGCCAAATAATCATCCAATGCCCTCTTGAATGACGCAAAGATGACAAGGCCTTTGAGATTTAAACTCACGTTAAACCTTTGTTTAAAAGGCCAGTGCTCTAATCCCTGAGCTATGGAACCACATAAAAGAACTTAGATAAAAGAAACCAAACTTGGGAAGGGGATTAGAGGGGGAGAACCACAATTTATATAACATGAGAAGAGCGTGCAGATTGGCTGAAGCCTCATTGGTATGCAATGAAAAGCACTGACTATCATCCTTAGGTAGTTGTAAAAACTCAGACAATGCAGGCAGATCTAATTCCTAATGGTAAAACCCTGACCAATGTAGTAAAGGTAGGTGGTTGCCATGATCCTGTGCTCAGTGAAAAAGATGCAAAATATAGAATAAAATCGAAAATTTGTTATTTGATACAATTGGCCAGCAGTGGGAATCTATGACCTATACAGTTGGCATCTCACTGGCACAGCTCATGTTTATATTGCCCATTTGGGTGATAGACACACTTGTGCTAACTTTGTTTTTTCTGCATGGCCCTCCAAGGTCAGTTTGCAGGAGTGATTAATATTAGAAGACAGTGCAGGGATAACATCAGCAACATTCTGTTAATGGAGAAAATATAGGTTCTTGTGTTATCTGTGAAGTAGACATGTAAGGTCCAGTTTCACCGTTAAAATGTTTGACTTGTTTTCAAGTTAATTTGAGGTAGAGGTGGACATTGTTCAGGGGCAAACATGATGGGCATACTCCCTTTCACGAATTTACATGATAACCTGTGCGCAATAATCAGGACAGCTATCATGCAGGTGCTTTCTTTCCAAGTTTGGTTTCTTGGTGTCAGTCCTGATAAATGGTTATCCAATATCCATTACTGATTCAACAACCAGTGGAAGCAATCCTTTTAGTTTCTCAGAAAATTCAAGCTTTTTGAAATCATTATTTTAAACCTTGCCTTTCCTCACAAAAATACTCCCCATTATTCAACATGTTGTCTTAAAACAGAATTTAATACATCAATATTGCTTCAACAGCTCTATCACCTTTTAAAGAATGGCCAGAAAAGCACTATTTTAGCCAATGTTTGAATAAATTAAACGCCCAAATGTATAAAATCTAAAATTCTTTTTTATGGCCTTATCTAATTGATAGCTGAAAATGTGTTGCTGGTTAAAGCACAGCAGGTTAGGCAGCATCCTGATGAAGGGCTCTGGCCCGAAACATCGAATTTCCTGTTCCTTGGATGCTGCCTAACCTGCTGTGCTTTAACCAGCAACACATTTTCAGCTCTGATCTCCAGCATCTGCAGACCTCACTTTTTACTCGAAGACTTATCTAATTGATACTCCAGCTTGATTGGGATTAAAAAGCTAACCAATATTATGCAAGGCCTTCACCCCTAAGCTCTGGATATCTCCCAGAAATAGAGAAATCTGCCTGAGCACACTGAATATGCTGCACTTAGTACAACTGCTGTCATTTCAAGGAAACTGGATGTAACAAAACACTCCTCCCCTACACACCATTATGTACAATTATTACTAAAATATATTGAAATATACACAAAGGCTCCATCTACACATCTAGAAAGCTAAGAATGTTCAAAAGTCTGCAATTCTTTTCACTGTACCTGACCTTGAAAATACACTATTTGACATTTCTGGAAACTGAACCACATCTCAGTTAGCTACTCAACAAAACTTTCTATATATTCCTGCAATTATCCAATTATGCACACCATTCAATAGAGGGGGGAAAAAGTGAGGCATCTGTGCAATATTTTATCATATTGTCAATCATTATTCAATCTATCACTTCACAAACACTCCCCCACTGAGTGCTGAATTTTGAAACATTAAAATGGAGATGACACCAGATGCTAACTGAAACAACACAGCTGGATAGTAACAGCTAATATTTGATCATTAAAGCTCATACATTAAAGATAAACATATATCATACATATATGCATAGAAAAATTAGCTCTGAAACGTGCTACACAAGGATACCTTCATAGAGTAAGCCTGCCTGAAAATGTGTTGCTGGTTAAAGCGCAGCAGGTCAGGCAGCATCCAAGGAACAGGAAATTCGACGTTTCGGGCATAAGCCCTTCATCAGGAATCATGCCCGAAACGTCGAATTTCCTGTTCCTTGGATGCTGCCTGACCTGCTGCGCTTTAACCAGCAACACATTTTCAGCTCTGATCTGCAGACCTCACTTTTTACTAGAGTAAGCCTGCCACCAACTCTCCAAGTGCAGCATGACCAGTCTTCCCAGCATGATCTTCCAATCAGGTTCATGTGATGTTGTCACACGTGGGGTAATTTGAAGGTACTCTCCCCTCCCAAATAAGTACAGGCAGAGACAAGACAAAAACAGATCTTGCTCATGGGAGGAACCTATGTTGCCTGTGCTCATTCTCTGCCCTCCTTGTGATCTAGGGCCAAAACAAAAGAATTGGCCTAGTAATCATGGTTTGGGAATCCATGAACTAGTCCATACAAAATAGATGACATTTCTTGTTATGCACACTGTCTTGTACACAGAACAAAGCCACATCATTCTAAATGGGATCCATAGTTTTTCCAAGTTAGGTTATTCCAGCCAAGGCGAGAACAAATTTTCTTCACCAATGCAAGCGACAGGAGGCGAAAACAAAAACAAAAAACACTTAAATTAGGGCTACTTTTGTAACTCTTGTTGTAAACCATGTGAACGGATATTAGGTGTGACCATTCAAAATCTTGTTGGTATTCCTCTTTAGGCTAAAGAAAACTGGCCATTTCTTTAAGTCAAAGGGTGACCAGCAAATGCACTAAAACCCATCATCGTGACAGAACATTCAAGGCAACATAGAAGTGAGCAAAAAAGACATTCCCTAAAACAGGCACATTACCTTTTTCCTTTCCATTCGTTCTTGTTCTTCTTTTTGAAAGTGTTTTTCACGTTCTATTCGCAATCTCTCAGCTTCTTCTCTAGCACGAGCATCATCTTCTTTCTGAAAACATTGTAATTAACCAGATTTATCACTTGAACAACCACAATCAGCAAACTCAGTGCTGTAAACTCTCAGCTTGTCCACAAGAACCAAAAGTAACGCACAAGATGTAAAACAAAAAGACAACAATGTTAGTAATGATTAAATGAGCTAATTAAGCACAATTGTACAAAACAGTCTAAGTCAAACAGGTGACAATTAGTGCTCTTTCAACGATCCAAATAGACATGGAAACCAGGCACGTGAACTTTATTATGTCCATTTGATTTCCAGTTTAACACCAAATTAAAGCCCTGATTTTTGCTCCAGATGAAACCATGAAGATTGGAAGTGCTGTCCCTAAACTTGTCTTTTGTGGTTTTCACAGGGGTGAGTTTGGGGACAGCACAGGCTTCCTGGTTAATGGAGGCAGTTGATCATTTAAACATCAGCTATTTAAACCCCATTACCAATGGTCGTGAAAGTATCAGATCAAACCAATGCTCTTCAGGAGATGAAATCTGCTGTCACTACCCGTTTTGGCCTGCAAGTGCCGGACTCCACATCCACAGAAATGTGGTTAACTCAAATTTCAAGACTAAGGCCCCAAGCTTCATTGAAAATTTATTAGAATCTTTCAGGTAACTAGTGGGAGAAGGGGAAAACCAGTAATGTGTTATACAGTTCTTGGATTACCAATAAAAACTTATTTAATAAGGCAGCATGCATAAGACTATCTAATAAGTCTCGAGCACAAGATGTTGAGAGTAGTATGTTTGGATGGACAGAAGATTTATAATTCAGAAGTCAAAGTTGGGCTAAGGGGGAATATTTCAAGGGCGGAAATTACAACTAGTGGTATGCCACGGGGACCAGTGCTAGAAAAATAATTATTTATAATGTATGCTATGACTTGGATGAGAAAAGTGAACATACTGTAGCCAATTTGCAGATGACAAAAACAGGAAGGAAAGTGGTGAGGATGACATACAGTCTACAGTGATATAGATGGTTTAGCAAATATAATGTGGGGAAAACATGAGTTTATGTAATTTGGCAAAAGGGATGGTGTGAATATTATTTAAATGGAGAAAGCCAGCAGAAAGCTACAATACTGAGGGATGGGGTTGGGAGAGGTTTCCTCGTGCATGAATTACAGAAAGCTGGCATACAACTTCAGTCAGTAATATAGAAGGCAAATTGGAAGGTGGCCCTTGACTTCAAAAGGAATGGAGTATAAAAGTAAGGATATTTTGATAAAACTATACAAGTCACTAGTTAGACCATACCTAGAATATGAATGTACTTTGGGAATGGAATGCAGTACAGAGAAGATTCACTAGGTTGATCTGAACATTGAGGGATTTTGTTATGAGGAGTGTTTCACAATGTTGTATCTGAATTTATGGAATTTAGCACAAGGAGAGGAACTTTATTGAAACATATAAACAGGTTTAGGGGGCTTGACAGGTTGTTCCCCCTTGCAGGAGAGAACAGAACCACAGGGCATCATTGTGGAGGAAGGGGTCACTCAATTAAAACAGGTGACAAGGAATTTCTTCTCACAGGGGAGAGTTTCTCAGGATTTTTTTTAAACTGCAAACTGTGGAAGCTGGGTCGATAAGTATATTACATGTGAGACTTACATTTTTAATTATCATGGAAACCAAGAGCTTTGGGAGAAAAGGCAGAAAACTGAAGCATTATCAGATCAACAATGATCTGACTGAATGGAGGAGCAGACAATTGAAAAATTAAATAAGATTTTCTATGGTCACAATATAACCAAGGTTCATGTGGAAAATTCTCCCTTGGTTTTACTATGAACACAGGTATCCTTTTTTAATTTATACAGTCTAACTCTTACACAGGTATACAACTGTTTTACTGAAACATATGCAGGGATTGCCCACTCTAAAGTAGCTGAAATAAAATTCTGCTGAATACAAGAAATTCATCACTTTTACACACCCTTAGTAATGACTGCACATTCTGTAATTCAAATTCCAACCTTCTTAATACATAACCATACAACAAACCAACAGACAAAGTCCTAGGTATGTATCTTCATGTAGGCCCTATATTGCCCTATTCTGACAATCCTAGTATTGTTTGCTTCAACCCTATTGGTTTTCAAGGCCTTTCCGTACATTCTGCTGACTTCCGTCTTAGGACATATAAGGGTTTTTGGAGAATTCTAAACTCCTGGTTTTACTGTGAACACAGAAATCCCTAGTTAACTCTTTACAATCTAATTGACTCAAGGCTGAATGGCCTACTTTTGTCGTAATACACACAATATTGCATGACTAAATCTCAGTTGACTAGCGGTCTTTTGCAGTGGTTTGCCAACTCGTGTTTATAGTATCAAACCATACCAAATATGTATGAAACATGCTCTAGGAAATAGATGTCCACAATTTGCATGACAGCTCTACAGCAATTACTTGAATGCCATTGAATAATGGGAATGGCTACTAGAAGCCATCAAGGTAATAGCAGTCTTGAAACATTTTTCCTACAGGTTGCTCCGAGCAACAGAAAAAAAAATTGCCAAATTTTCTAACTTATAAGGCATAGCTGTATCATACTAGCCACAAATACCTAGCCTGCCTCAGATTCTCAATTGATTATGTCTGTAAGGGAAACAGGCAATGCCATAAGACAGCTCTATGTACCTACTACCATCTGGCTGGATTACGCTAGTACAGGGCAAATCAGGTCCATACATATTTCATAAACATCAATGAGTAATTTAGTCATTAACGTTGGTACAGATCAATGCCCTGGAAACTACCAGAATGTATTTTAGATTGATCCACAGTACTGTTATTGAAAAAGTAAACAACATGGTGAACAAATTAATAAGGAAACTTCAAATCTGACAGGTGACATAATGAAACACCTCGAGCCAACAGTGAAACAAAGCAAACCACATTCATTCAAGAAGAGGCTAGTGTCCGATTGGAGCACTGCTAGATTAGATATCAATACAGATGTCCTTTATTTCTTTTACAAAATCTTTACCCTGAAGTGTAGCTTGGTGAGGGGTGTGGGTGTGGGTGTGTGTGGAGAGAATGGGTTGACAGCGGTATTCTTTGTTCAATCAATTCGTCACATTGTGAGGGGAGTTTGATATTATCACCACATCTTTATATTAGCACAGCTTTGTGGGGAACAGCAGCTCCTAGAATCCTTGTGGTATTACGCGCTCAAGTATCTCAATCACAGAATCAGAAATGTTTTAAAGGGGAGACCATTTGACACGTCGTGCCTGTACCAGTTCTATTACCCAGTTCCAATTTCCTGCCTTTCTCATAATCCTGACACCACTTCTATCCAAGTAATCATCCAATGCTCTTAAATGCCTCAACTGGAACTGCCTCCACCAAAATTTCCAGGCAGTGGCGTACATACCCTAACAACTTAATGCCCGAATTCTTTTGCCCCTCACATCACCCTCATTTCTTTTGCGCATCACTTAAATCTATGTGCCCTGAATCTTAATTTTCAATTACGAGGGGGAACAGCCTCTATCTGTCTATCGATCCAGCCCATTCATGATTTTAAAAACCTTTATCAAATCTCCTCTCATTATTGTCCTTTAAAGAGAAGAACAGTTAAAACTTTTTCAATTTATCCTCTATTGAAGTTCCTCATTCCTGGAAATAATTATAAATTGCTTTACACTTTCTCCAATGCAGAAAATAATACACTGTACTGTTTAAAAAGATGATCTTTAATTTTAGTGCAAGTTCATATCTTGCATAAGCTGTGGCTCCGTGACAACTACCAAGACTTCAATGTTTGTCAAAATTTGAATATTTAATACATTAACTTCTCTTCAGATATTAAATTTTTCTTTTAAATTTGTTACTGGAATTTAAGTGTCACTGGCTAGTCCAGCATTTACTGCCCGTCTCTATAAGTGTTATCAAGGTGAGCTGCCTGCACAAACCATTGCAGGTAAAGGATGGAGAAGGGATACCCGATGTGTTATGGAGTTCCAGGATTTTGATTCAATGACAGTGATATAGTCCCAAGTTAGGATGGAGAGAGACTTGGAAGTTTCAGGTAATAATGTTCTCCTACATCTGATACCCTTGTCTTTGTAAATGGTAGGGAAAAAAAACTAGTTCATTACATAAAGTAGTAATAAACTAAACACTTACTTGCTTTTGCAAACGCTCTATTTCAAGTCTTTCTTTTTGAGCCTTTTCCTCCAGAAATTGTTGCTCCTCTTCAAGTTTTTGCTGTGCTTCTCGAAGTTTTCTCTCTTCCTCAAGTCTCCGAGCTGCTTCTTCTCGACGAGCTTTCTCTTCAGATTTTCGTCTGAACATTTCTTCTTTCATTTGCCTAAATTTAACAGCAATCCATAAACATCTGTTTAGACATGTACAAAACAGAAGTGTCCCACTTTGGAGGCATTCCCTTTCGATCAGAGGCTCAAGTCTGCACTCATCTTAAAAACTCTAAATCATGCGATGTACTTTTAATTTTTTTAAAAAAAATAAATGAGTGCTGGAAAGGAAAACAAAAATGCTGGACACCCATGATACATACATAAAGGCCACCTGACTGATTATGTCATCTACATCCAGATGTCATACAGCTATGCATAACAGTGGTCCATTCACTCGAGGATTCACTTAGTAGGTGCGGCAAAACTACCAAGATAAATTTAGAAAAATGATCTGAAAAGTTCCTCAAACTCCCGCTAATCAAACAAAGTTCCAGAAAACTACCTGCATCCCCAAAATCTTTCTACTTCCAGGTAACCGATAACTTTATATTTCATTATCCTCTTGGAAACCTGCCCAAGTATAATCATTAATACAGCCACAACTGCAAAGGAAACCTTTCCAATATCTAACTTTCCTCCTTCGCCAAGTATTTCATACCATAAGACATTGGAGCTGAAGTAGGACATTCAGCTGAATTGCCTGCTTCCACACTGTAGGGATTCTATGATCCTCCCGGGCTGACCGTGACCCATTCCTTTGTCTGCCCAACTAGGTTTTGCTTTATCCCCCCCTCTCTCATTGAGCACCATCTCTACCTATTGTTCAGACCTTCTCCCCTCCCTCCACCACACCATCCCTTCTCCAGCACACATGACATTGTCCGTACCACAAGCAGTTCTAAGGGCTCAATAAACCAGAAACCTGAACTACTTTCTCTCAGTATTTGCCAGAACTGCTGAGTTTTTCCAGCACTTTCTACTTTTGTTTTAGATTTACATATCCAAAGTTCTTTAGTTTTTGTTTAGCATCAGCAGATTAATTGCTCCTGCAAAGGACCAACACGAACTGCCTCTTTTTGTAGTACAAGCATTCTGCTTCCATGAAATCAGAAGTAAAAAATCTTCACTAGGATATGTTTCAGGGACTCATTAAGTCACTATGTTACATCAAGATTTGCAGCATGGACTTCCTGTCAAATTGTTTTTGCATCAGTCACAATGGAACCTATTTTGATACAAATATTTCAAGAAAAATGTTAATTGAAGATTTACCGAACAGTCTGTCACAGCTATCATTATGGTAACCAAGTCATTAAATGGTAATTTTGACAATTCAACTTTCGAACTTGTCTTGTCCTGGTTGTACTAATTGTTTACTGCACAGGAGTAAACGCAACATGGGCAGAATGCAACTTTACCTCTCATTATCTCCAACTCCCCAGCCTCCCAAACATAGGTACCTTTCTTTCTCCTCTTGTTCTCTTTTCTCCTCTTCTTCCCGATCCCTCTGTTCCCGTGCTATTCGCCGTTTCTCGGCCAGAAGTCTCGTAGCTTCTGCTGGATCAGTAGTACCTGCTGTGGTTTTACCAGGAGTAGACGACAGTATGACTTGATCAATTTCTATGTATATAGAAAAATAAATATTGGAATTTAGGTGTACAATTTAAATGTACATGAATAGTTTCATGTACCCCATGATTCTTAAAAGAGAAGACACTAAAAGGGAGGGTTTAAACTAGATTGGCAGGGGGATGGGAACCTGAGCTATGGGTCAAATGATGGAGTAGGTAGAGAACAGCCAGATACAGCATGCAGAGAGTTTGTAAGGGAGGGTTGGCACTTGATAGGGCAAAGTATGGTCAGTATGATGGACTGAAGTATGTCTATTTTAATGCAAAAAATATCAGGAATAAGGGTGATGAACTCATGGCACAGATCAGTACTTGGAACTATGATATTGTGGCCATTTCAGAGACTTGGATAGTACAGGGGCAGGAATGGTTGGTGGATGTTCCAGGGTTTAAATGTTTCAAAAGGAATGGGTGAGGGGGGGGGGGGGTAAAAGAGGTGGAGGAGTGGCATTGCTAATCAAGGATAGTATCACAGCTGCAGAAAGGGAGATCGTTAAGGAGGGTTTGTCTGCAGAGTATGTATGGATGGATGTCAGAAACAAGAAAAGGAGCAATCACTTTATTTGGAGTTTTCTACAGGCCACACAAAGCAACAGGGATAGGAAGGAGCAGATTGGGAGGCAGATTTTGGAAAGGTGCAGAAGTAACAGGGCTGTTGTCATGGATGACTTTAACTTCCCTAATATTGACTGGAACCTACTTAGTTCAAATAGTTTTGATGGAGCAGTTATTGTCAGCTGTGCCCAGGAAGGGCTCCTGATGTAATATGTAGATAAGCAAAACAGAGAGGAGTCCATATTGAATTTGGTGCTTGGCAACGAACCAAGCCAGGTGTTAGATCGCTCATTGGGAAATCATTTTGGTGATGGTGATCACAACTTCAATGACCTTTACTATACTCAAGGAGGATAGGAGTAGACAGTATTGTAAACTTTTTAATGGGGAAGGTGGTCAGAGAATTACAATGCTGTTAGGCAAGAACTGGGGCACCTAAATTGGGAACAGATGCCCTCAGAAAAATGTACAACAGAAATGTGGAGGTTGTTTACGAAGCACCTGCTGACCGTGCTGGACAGGTTTGTCCCACTGAGCCAAGGAGGGATGGTAGTCTGAAGGAACGTTGGGTGACAAGGGATATCGAACATCTAGTCAAGAGAAAGGAGGAAACTTATTGCTGGTTGAGATGGCAAGGATCCGACAGGGCTTTAGAGGATTACAAGGTAGCCTAGTAGGAACTGAAGAATGGACTTTGGAGTGCTCGAAGGGGGCATAGAAAAGCTTTAGCAGGTAGGATTAAGAAAACTTTGAGGAGTTCTACACTTGAGGAACAAGAGAATGGCCAGAGTAAGGGCAGGGCTAATCAGGGACAGTGGAGGGAGTTTGCGCCTGAGTTGGAGGAATTAGGAGAGGTCCTTAAATGAATAATTGCACATCCTGAATGAAGGTTGAAATCATATTTATTACCAAAAGTAAATTTAACAGTACATTTAGAAAATTCAAGAAAGATGCTCTCTGTATAGTATCACTCATAGAAAACTGCTCTGTTGGCAGCAGACATTGGCATGTGCAGTACAGCACAAAGAACAGCGCTAACATCATGCATGTGCAGAACAGCAAGGTTACCAGCGCAGACACCAGTGCATGCGCAGAACAGCGTGGAGATTTCTGCTTGGACATTAGCGCATGCGCAGAACAAAGGGATCAAACTGATCCCTGTTGGAATTGCATTATTGTGAACAGAGATAAATGGTCTAGAAAATTCCATTCCTTAATTCTTCAACGACGTTATAGCCAAATTGCACTCCGAAAACACACATTATCCCAGAACCCAAGTGTGGTGCAGGAAATGCACAGCAGGCCAGGCAGCATCCGAGGGGCAGGAGAACAGGCTTATGCCTGAAACGTCGATTCTCCTGCCCCCCGGATGCTGCCTGGCCTACTGTGCTTTTCTTGCACCACTCTCTCGACTCTGATCTCTGGCATCTGCAGTCCATGCTTTCTCCTATTCCATAATCCCAGAACTACCTGTATATGATGAACTGCTATGGATGTGGACCTAACAGAATCCCACAGTACACCATTAGTAACAGCCTGTGATCTCTAGAACAACCAGTTTATTCCACCTCCTCCTCTTTCTGAGGAGTATCTAATTATAATCCCATGCACTCTAAATTTTATTTACTCACCTTTTGTGTGAAAGCTCATTGTGCAGGTTGTAATCTTAAATTTGTCAGGACAAACCAAAATGAGAAAGCACTTATGAAGCCTGCCTAATTGCAAGGTCCATTAGTTGGATGGTGCCATAAAAGTGTTTCCTGAAAAGGGGGCGAGGGTGGGGGGGGTTGCACATCAAGAATTAGATGGCACAACTCGGATGTATTGAGCTAGTGACACGGTGTACTTAAAACCAGACACAGGGCACCACGTGTAGTAATTGACTGTTTGTCAACAAAAATAGAGGATGGTGACTACAAGATTGCACTGTGTAAATATCATAGTGAATGGATGACAAAAGCCTGCAAGGAAATAGCTTTTTATCAGCAGCCATGAGCAGGCTGACATGGCGTCATGGTTATTTAAAACTTTATAATAAGCTCCTTTCAGGAAAATCAAACATATCCTCACTGATGAAAGGTTAACTGATCATAGAAAATGTGATACACTTGTGATGTTTTCCCATAATCAGCTGATCAATCGCTGAAGAATTGTTCATGCAGGGTGCACGCATGGGAGTAGAAGAAACTGCCTCAGAGCAATAGCTAGCTTCCTCAGGAATAGTAATCGTCTGATCAACAACTGAAGGTTGGCATGGATCAGTCTAATTACCTATTTCAATTTTATGCATAGGTGAGTCTGTGTAAACTGGGTCACCTGCAATTGTGAGTACTATACAGATATGTTTGTGATGTGTTAGTATTATTTCAATATTATGTAACGTACCTTGCTTTAACAAAGAACAATTGGGTTTATCACATTGTTAGGATGTCTTGGGATATTGATATCCTGAGATATTTGCTGAGAGGTGCAAGGGAGGAGCGAAGGACTTCTGGGAAGGTGAGTCTAACTGTTTAAAACACTTACCTCAGGCGTCAGGGCCTCCATTTGCCGAGAGGTGCGAGGGAGGAGTAAAGGACTTCTGGGAAGTTTTTAAGTGGTTGAGATCCATACCGGAGACCCCATACTGTAGGGCCTCCCTCCCACCCACGTCCTCTAACCTTACTAAGAGTCTGTAAACTCGGTAAGTTTTCAGTTTTTTTTTTCTTCTCTTCCTTTGTTTAGTCCCGTGCAGGCTTTCAGCGTAGCAGGATATGGATATTAGGGCAGTTACATGTTCCTCCTGCAGAATGTGGCAGATGAGAAACACTTCACATGTCTCTGTCAACTACATCTGTGGGAAGTGCACCCAACTACAGCTCCTCGAAAACCAAGTCAGGGAACTGGAACTGGAGCTGGATTAACTTCGGATCATCCAGGAGGCTGAGGGAGAAATCGAGGGGATGTATAGGGAGAAGGTTTACAGGATTCTGAAGGGGGAGGGCAAGCAGCCAGATATCGGGGTACATATTGGCACCAATGATATAGCCAGGAAAGGGATTCAGGATCTGAAAAGTGACTACAGACAGTTAGGTTGGAATCTGAAGAGCAGGATGAGTAGAGTGGTGATCTCAGGTTTGCTACCGGTGCCGTGAGATAGTGAGGTGAGGAACGTAGCTTAACATGTGGCTGAGAGGCTGGTGCGGGAGGGAGGGTTTCAGATACCTAGATCATTGAGATACCTTCTGGGAAGGTGGGACCTGTACATGAAGGACAGGTTACACCTGAACTGTAGGGGCACAAATGTCCTGGGTGAGAGATGTGCTCGTGTGATTTGGGAGGGCTTTAACTTGATTGGCAGGGGGATGGGAATCAGAGCCACATATCCGAGAGGGGGACATTTGCAGATGGGGCAGTGACAGAAGGTAGTGAATCTAATCGGGAAGGTTTCTCATGTGATGAAACAGAGGGATTGTTAAAGTGTGTCTGCTTCAATGCAGAATTTCAGAAATAAGAGTGATGAGCTTACAGCATGGATCAGTACTTGGAGATATGATGTTGTGGCCATAATGGAGACATGGGTATCACAGGGGCAGGAATGGTTGCTTGATGTTCCAGGGTTTAGAACATTTAAAAAAAGAACAAGGAGGGTGGAAAACGAGTAGGGGGGTGCAGCATTATTAATCAGAGTGCATCACAGCTACAGAAACAAAGGTTGTTGAGGAAGGTCTGTCTGCTGAGTCAGTATGGGTGGAAGTCAGGAACAGCAAGGGAGCAGCCACCTCATTGGGGTTTTCTACAGACCACCTAATAGCAGTACAGAGATTGAAGAACGCATAGGCGGGCAGATTTTGGAAAAATGCAAAAAGTAGCAGGGTTGCAGTTATGGGTGATTTCAACTTTCCCAATATCGACTGGAACCTCCTAAGTGCAGATGGTTTGGATGGAGCCGTTTTTGTCAGGTGTGTTCAAGAGGGTGTCCTTACTCAGTATGTAGACAGACTGACGAGGGGAGAGGCCATTTTAGATTTGGTGCTCGGCAATGAGCCAGGACCGGTGTTAGATCTCATGGCGGGAGAACACTTTGGTGACAGTGATCATAACTGCCCAACATTTAACATTGCCTTAGAGAGGGAAAGGAGCAGTTACTGAAGGAAGACATTTAATTGGGGAAAAGGAAATTATGACACTACCAGACAGGAGTTGGGAAGTACAGACAGGAAACAATTGTTCCACAGAAAGGGCACAGCAGACATGTGGAGACTGTTTAAGGAGTTGTTGTTGAGAGTGACGCACGCATTTATTCCCGAGACAGGTAAGAAGGGGTAAGATTAAGGAACCTTGGAGGACGAGAACAGAGGAGCTTCTCCACAAAAGCAAAAAGGCAGCTTACGTAAGGCGACGAAGCAAGGATCTAGCACAGCTTTAGAGGATTACAGGCTTGCTCGAAAGGAGCTCAGAAGTGGACGGAGAGCCAGGACAGGGCACGAAAAAGGCTTGGCAAATAGGATTAGGGAGAACCCAAAGGCATTTTACACGTGTGAGGAATAACAGAATGATCAGGGAGAAGATAGGGCCAATCAAGGATAGTGTAGGGAAGTTGTGCGTGGAGTCTGAGCAGATAGGGGAAGCCCTGAATGAGTATCTTGCTTCAGTTTTCTCTCAGGAAAAGGACTTTGTTGTGAATGAGACCTTTGAGGAGCTAGGATACTGGCTTGATCAGATCAAGATTGATAAAGTTGATGCGCTGTAAATTTTGGAAAACATTAAGATTGATAAGTCCCCAGGGCCAGACCAGATTTATCCTAGGCTGCTCCGGGAAGCAAGAAAGGAGGTTGCCAAGTCGCTGGCAAAGATCTCTGCCTCCTCACTCTCCACGAGTGTCGTACCAGAGGATTGGAAGGAGGCGAATGTTGTTCCTCTTTTCAAGGGTAATAGGGAAATCCCTGGCAATTACAGACCAGTCAGTCTTACGTCTGTGGTCAGCAAAGTTTTGGAAAGAATTCTGAGGCAGTCAGGATGGCTTTGTGAGGGGCAGGTCATGCCTCTCAAATCTTCGAGGAAGTGACAAGACAGGTCGACAAAGATCAAGCAGTAGATGTGGTGTAAATGGACTTCAGCAAGGCATTTGATAAGGATTCTCCATGGTAGGCTCATTCATAAAGTCAGGAAATATGGGATACAGGGAGATTTGGCTATTTTTATTCAGAACTGGTTGACTGACAGAAAGCAGAGAGTGGTTGTAGATGGAAAGTATTCTGCCTGGAGGTCAATATTGACTGGGGTCCCGCAGAGCTCTGTTCTTGGACCTCTGCTCTTCGTAGTTTTTATAAATGACTTGAATGAGGAAGTTGAGGGGTGGGTTAGTAAATTTGCAGATGACACAAAGGTTGGAGGCGTCGTTGATAGTATTGAGGGCTATTAAAGGCTGCAGCATGACAGACAGGATGCAGAGCTGGGCTGAGAAATGGCAAATGGAGTTCAACCTGGATAAATGCGAAGTGATGCATTTTGGAAGGTCGAACTGGAATGCTGAATATAGAATTAAAGACAGGATTCTTGATAGTGTGGAGGAACAGAGGGATCTGGGTGTACAAGTACATAGATACCTGAAAGTTGCCACCCAAATGGATAGGGTTGTTAAGAAAGCACATGGTGTTTTGGCTTTCATTAACAGGGGGATCGAGTTTAAGAGCCGCGAGGTTTTGCTACAGCTCTACAAGTTCCTGGTGAGACCACACTTGGAATATTGTATCCAGTTCTGGTGACCCTACTATAGAAAAGACACAGAATTTGGAGAGAGTGCAAAGAAGGTTTATCAGGATGCTGCCTAAACTGGAGGGCTTGCCTTATGAAGAAAGGTTGAAAAAGCTAGGACTTTTCTCTCTGGAGAGAAGGAGAGAAAGAGGAGACCTGATCGAGGTATACAATATAATGAGGGGAATATATAGAGTCAATAGCCAGAGACTTTTCCCCAGGACAGGATTAACAGGTACGAGGGGTCACAGTTTTAATATATTAGGGGAAAGGTATAAAGGAGACGTCAGAGGTAGGTTCTTTACGCAGATTTGTGAATGCATGGAGTGCGTTGCCAGCGGTGGTGGTGGAAGCAGAGTCATTAGGGACATTTAAGTGGCTGCTGGACAGGCACATGGATAGCAGGGAGTTGAGGGGTACGTAGGTTGTTATTATTTTTTACATTAGGATTATACCTCGGCACAACATCCTGGGCCAAAGGGCCTGTTCTGTGCTGTACTTTTCTATGTTCTATGTTCTAAAAAAACCCAAAGGACCAGGAACAACAGGAAAAAGAGCCTATAGCTCCAAGCAACCTCAAAAATACTCCAATTTTGTCAAATATTACTTCATTTTCGTAAATCTAGGTTGACTCAGCCTAATTTTCCCACTCTTTCCAAAGGTTCGGTTATTGTATCCTTTTCAAATAGATTCCAACATTTTCTTTTGCTATGGACATCAAGCTAACAGGTCAATAACTCTGTAATCTCCCTTTAAAATGTGGGGTTACATTTGCTATTGACCAGTCAGGAGGAACCTTTTTAAAATCTATAGAGTTACAAATGTTAAATACCAATGTATCCACCATCTCCCTTGCTACTTTCTTCAGCATTGATAAAGCTCATCTGTTTCAGATTTATCAACCCTCAATCCAGCTAATTTTCCCAGTACTAGCTCTTTACAAATACTAACTTGTTTTTGCTCTTCAGTTACACAAGTCCCTGGGTCCCCTAGTATTTGAGGGGTTTTCTGTATCTTCTTCCATGAAGACAAGTGCAAAGTAACTGTTTAGTTTCTCTGCCATCTCTCTGTTCTCCATTACAAATTCTCCTGACCCCACCTGTAATGGGGCCATATTTAATCCTTGCTAATCTTTTTCCTTTCATCAATACCTTTACACTCTGGTTTTGTAGCAGACTCTTCAACAGACATGGGCTGCTTAACTGATGCTGTTGGAGGGGAGACAGGAAGCTGTTTATCTGCATTTTCTTCATCTTGTAGTCTTTCTTTCTCTTGATCCTTTTTCTCACACTCAGAAGTTTTGACTGGGCCAACATTTCCTGGAGAAGGTAGTTGCAGGTTTAATGAACTCTTTACTGAGTCAGGTGGCAGATCAAAAGGTTTCTCATTCACTGCAGAAGTTGATACTTTTGTTGATGATCTATTTAAAAAAGTACAATAGAGTAAAAACAAAGGAAGTCATAAAGACAGAGACAAAGTAATTAAAAATTAAGTTTCCCTTATATATTCTTCATTCAGGTTTCATTTCAAACTATGGAATAAATACATCAAATCACAATTTCAGAAGTTTACAGTTCTATGCATTTCTAGAAGTTTACATTTCTAGAACAAGATGTCTGCCTTACCGGACTGTGGATGGCACTGGTGACTTATGTTTCACGATTAAAGGAGAATTTGACTTTTTCACTGTTGCATTCGCGGTTAAAGCTACAAGTGCATTCTTCTCCCTTTCATTTTCTCTCTCTTTTTCTTTTTTGTCAACCTAGGACGAGTCCAGTCCAAATTCATTTTATTACTACCAATGTGATGACGCTCAAAAAAAAAATACTGGAATACGTAATCTATCAATCCACATACTTTGTATAATACTTCAGTTCATGACGACCAATACATCTCCAGGACTTTCAACTTTAATGATTCGTTTTCTGGAACAATTTTACACTTTCAATCTTTCTAGTCTACTACACTTCGTTTCAAACCCAACCCCAATAGAGATGCAAAAAATAACATGGTAACAAACATTCACTAACAAAATACTTTTGACAGATTACAACTATCAAAAGCCCAAGGTTGATTTCTAATTGGGTTGTGATGATCCCAGGTGACATTAATATAGTGAGCAACTAAAATCCCAGACTGAAATCTGGTTTTATTGTTCTTTTACTGAAATACAAACATGCAATGATACAGATTCAGTTTCAAAAATAAAACAGAAGTTTATTATGCAAAGGAAGTAAATATATTTCCCAAACAATGTGGTATCAGGAGTAGCAAATTTCCAACAGGAGCATGTGTTTAAGTCCAAGAAAGGAAGCACTGGGTTCTTGGGCATGAGATGCACCAAGTATATTACTTAATAAGTGAGGGAACATTTATGGGACAGTGATCATTTAACCAAAAAAGTTTAGGATAACAGATTGACCAATACCATTTTCCAAGTAAGGATAAATCAATGGGCAAGAACACAGACTGGAATTATAGGAAAGACATAGCTGAACAACTTTCAAAGAGGAGATGGTTTGCGTGCAGGTGAAGTATATTCTCTCAAAAGAGGGAAGGTGGGATAAACAAAACTAGAGCTCCCTGTAGGACAAAGACAACAGAAATTCAGTTAAGAAAAGAGAAATGGTGCTTAGCCAAGCCAAATACTAAGCCTTGGATAGTGTACTGGTTGAAGTAGGAATAAACAGGGTTTTTTCCTGAATGGCAGGCAGCAACTAGTGGAATACCGTAAAGATCAGTTTTGGATCCCAACTCTTCACAATACATATTAATGATTTAAGAGATGTTTCATGCTACATCTGAACTGGTCCTATAAAATGGGTTCTTGTAGTTTAGTAATAGTAAAAGTAGTAGTGTCCCAACTTCTGAGCCAGGAGGCCTGGCCACAAGCCCCACTTTCTCCAGGGTCATGTAATAATAAATCTGCATGGGCTTATTTGAAAATATCTAACCATAGCACCTCCACTGCTGGCAGTGTACGATCCAATTTTAGGGATCTTGCGGTAGTGGTACTGCCCGTGCCCCAGGGCTAGAACTGCTCCAGGGCTGTGTCATAATATCTGAGCAAGAATGGCCTCTTGTGGTTCCGTTGGAGTTTCACTACCTTGGAGCTGGGGTCTGGGTTCAAGCCCCACTTGACATGCATCATATCTCTGAACAGAGCTGGTTAGAAAATATCTACAATTCTGTAAATAGATTACATAAGGAGATATAACTATGAAATAAGAGCTCGAATTGCAGTGATAGTGGCTCTGAATCTTAAGAAACGTGAAAATATGACTGTGTAAGGCTATGATGAATTGGGAAAATGTTTCAGTGAGGATTGACAGTGGATACGCAATGTCAAACATTCTTAGAACAAATGGGTGACCTGAAAAGGTTGTTTCTTCCTATCTGATGAAAGTGTGCAAAGAGAACATTGACCAAACCATGGTTTAAATGCAAAATTATAGATAGCATTAGATTGAAAAAAGCATACTGAGGACATGTTACTAAGGGGAGGTCCAAGGGATTGATTACGAAGGGAAAAAAGGTATGCAGGTAAACTTGCAGGGAACATAAAAACTAAGGGTTGCTTTGGGTATGCAAAGAAAAAAAGATTGGTGGAAACTAATGTATGTCCCTTAGTCAGAAACAAAGAACAAAGAAATGGCTTACGAACTAAATTCATTGTCTAAGACCAAGGCAAAAACCATATGATATAGGAACAGAATTAGGTTATTCGACCCATTGAGTCTGCTCCACCATTCGATCATGGCTGATCGGTTTCTCAGCTCCGTGCTCCTGCCTTTTCCCTGCAACCCTCTATTTCCTTACTAATCAAAAACATATCGCTGTCTTAAATACAACCAATGATTGGTCTCCACAGCCTTCTGCGGCAATGAGTTGCACAGATTCACCACCCTCTTGCTGAAGAAAATCATCTCTGTTTTAAAGGGTTGCCTCGTCATTCTAAGCTGTGCCCCGAGTTCCTAGTCTCTCCTCCTCGTGGAAATATCTTCTCCATCTTCACTTTATCTCGGCTTCTCAGTATTCTGCAAGTTTCAATAAGATTCATCCCTCATCCTTCCAAACTCCAAGTACAGACCCAGAGTTCTCAACTGCTCCTCATATGACAAGCCCATCATTCCTGGGATCACTCTTGCAGACCTCTCAGGTCCTTTCCCAAGGCCAGCAAAATCTTTCTTTGATAAGAGACTCAAAATTACTCAATGTTCTAAATATGGCCTGACCAAAGCCTCCTTCCTGACTGCCAACTGAACCTGTATGCTATCCTTAACAGAAGCCTAAATTCAGACTCCCATGCCTCTTTTTGTTTTAGATTTCCAAACCCTTTCCCAACTTAGAAAATAGTCTATAACTCTATTCTTCCTCAAAGTGCATAACTTCACATTTGCTCACATCGTGTTCCATCTGCCAATTCTAGCCTGTCCAAGTCCTCTAGCAGTGTCCCCACTTCATCAACACTACCTATCCCCCTGCCAATCTCTTACCTGGAAACTTAGTAACAGCCCTCATCAATTGCTTTGTCCAATTCGTTAATAAGTAAGCATGAATAGTTGTGGGCTCAACATGGACCCCGATGGAATTCCATCAGTCATGCACTGCCACCCTTTATCTCCACACTCTGCTGCTGCCAATCAGCCAATCCTCTATCCATGCCATTAACATCTAACACTACGGGCTTTTATTTAGCAGCCTCCTGTGCGGCATTTTGTCAAAGGCCTTTTGTAAATCCAAACAGATCATGCTGAATTGTTCTCCTTTGCCTAATATGCTTGTTACCTACTCAGAGAATTCGGACAGATTTTTCAAGCATTACCTGTCCTTGACGAAACCATGCCGATTCTGCCCTATTTTAACTATGCACTTCCAAGTACACCATAATTTAATCCTTAACAATGGACTCTAACATCGGAGGTCAGGCTAAGTGGTTAATAATTTCCCATCTTCTGCCTCCTTCCCTTCTTAAACGGGGTATTACATTAGCATAAAGGAGGACACAAAAGATATAATGGAAATGAAAGGGAACACAGGGTTTAGTCAGTGGGTGAAACTGAAACAATCTGTATTTGTAGAGAAATGGTGTTGGAGAAACTGTTGGGATTGAAGGCTGATAAGTCTCCAGGGCTTGTTAATCTACCTTCCAGAATATTTGATGAAGTGACCAGAGAAATATTGGATGCATTATCCAAGATCTTCAGGCACATTTCCTACAGATTGAAGGGTAGCTAATGTAATCCACTATTTAAAAGAAGAGACAAAGTGATTCTGACATTAGTGGGGAGTATGCTAGGGTTTATTTTCATGGATTTTAAAGCAGAACACTTTCAAAACAGCAGTAGAATCAGACAGTCAGCATGGGATTTATAAAAGAGAAATCATACTTGCCAAATCTACTAGAATGCTTTAAGGATGTAACTGGCAGAATTGATTCAGGGCAGCCAATGGATGTGGTTTATTTAGACTTTCAGAAGGCTTTTGACAAAGTCTCACACAAGAGATGAACGAGTAAAATTAAAGTGTGTGGGATTAGGGATAATGTATTGAGATAGATAGAAAATTGGCTAGTAAACAGGAAATGGTAGTAACAAATGGGTCACTTTCATAAATGGCGGGCAATGACTAGTAGTGCTGCAAGAATCAGTACTAAGACCCCAGCAATTCATAGTATGTGTTAATGACTTAGATGAGGGAACTAAATTGAATATCTCAAAACTTTCAAACACCACAAAGCTGGGTTGGTGAGTTGAAAGGAGAATGCAGAGATGTTGCAGTGTTATTTGGATAGGCTGAGTGAGTGGGCAAATGCATGGCAGATGCAGTAGAATGCGGATAAAGGAGAGGTTATCCACTTTGGTAGCAAAAATAATGTGGCAGATTATTCTTCGAATGGCTGTACATTGGGAGAGGAGAATGTTCAGTAAGACCTGGATGTTGTGATGCACCAGTCAGAGGTGGAGCAGGCAATAAAGGTGGCATACTATACTTTAGCCTTCATAGTGAGAGGATTTGAGTATAGGAACAAAGGAGTCTTGCTGCAACTATATAGGTTATTAGCAAGGCTGTACTTGAAACAGTGTGCAGCTTTGGTCTCCTTATCTGAGACAGGATATTCTGGCTATAGAGAGAGAGTATAGCAAAGATTATCAAATTGATGCACGGGATGGCAGGACTGACACGAGAGGTTGAATCAGTTAGGATTTTATTGACTAGGACCTAAGAAAAATAAGGGTGAGATCACATAGAAACCTGTAAAATTCTAACAGGATTAGACAGGTTAGATGCAGGAAGCATGTTCCTCATGGCAGAGGGAGTCCAGAACTTGGGGTTTTAATTTAAACATAATGGGTAAACCTGCAAAAGTGGGAAGAGAAGCTATTGCAAATGATTTTCTTATCTCATCATAGTCAATGAATAAGGTGACTGGAGTTCCATCTGAGTGGACAACAGTGAAGTAGTAATGGAAGAAGATGGTGTGATCAACCATGCCAATTGCTGCAGACAGGCTGAGAAAGGAAGGAATCGTGTATTTTTAGCACAGTCACAAAATTTATCATTCTTCACTAAGAAACTTTTCAGTACTATGACAGGAGTAGAAACCTTATTGAAGATTACGACTTGAGTTACAGAAAAGACTGACATAAATTTGAAAGATGGCAATACTTCAAGGACTGAGGAAACAAAGGCTTATGATGATGCAATAGTCTGCAAGGGCTGAGGGGCCAAGCTGTTTACTTCGGAGGTGAGGAGTGAGACAGATTTACCAAGGTTGATACTTGGAGAGAACTATTGATAAACAATTAACAAGGGAGCTTGGAAGCAAGTTGGCCTGAGGGAGCAGATGGTGTCTCTCATGGACAATGATAAATCATTCATGACTAAGGTAATTAAAGGTACAGGTTTTGCAGTATGCATAGATAATACAGGAAAGCACAGTATTAGTAAGAATGTAGTGTGTTACTTTGTTTGAGAAAAAGTAAAAAGATGCCTTGCTCAACTAAAGACTATGATGTGATTTCAGAAATTTTCCTTAAGTACATAATAGCACTGAACATTTTCTCCACTATACAGGGTTTTACAGTTCAGGTCATTGACCACTAGATTCTGTCACTATTGAAAGTTATACTTAACAAGCTTAACTGGACTCTAAAAATTTTAGTAAATGGGAAAAGCAAGAGAAGGCATTTTAAATTATTCGTTTCTACATATCAGATTACCTTTCACAAGTCCAGTTAATAATGAATGCTGATTGCTTCATCACAAATTTCAAAACCAATTTTCAAACCAAATTAACTTACTGTAACATTTTGGCACAAACTTCATTTTATTCTTTGATTGTGTTTTAAGGATTTAGTGATTCTTTGCTCCCACAGAATTGAACACTTGTACAAATGCAATGGGCTCAGTGGTCAGCACTGTTACCTCACAGGAACCAGTGTTCCATTCCAACCTCAGGCGATTGACTGTGTGGAGTTTGCATGTTCGCCCCATGTTTGTGTGGCTTTCACTGGGTCCTCTCGTTTCCTCCCAAAGTCCAAAGATGTGGAAGTTAGGAGGACTGGGCATGCTAAATTGCCCAGAGTTCAGAGATCTGTAAGTTAGGTGCATTAGCCATGGGAAATGTAGGGTTAGAGGGATAGGGTAGGGTATGGGTCTGGGTGTGAATCTCTTCAGGAGGGTCAGTGCGGACTGCTTTGGCTGAATGGCCAGTTTCCACACTGTGGGGATTGTATGACTATAAAGAAACAAAAATTACTTAACAAGAAATAGTTAAATTATGGAAAGAGTCACAATATAGCAATACAGCCACTTACCTTTGGATGATAAGGGGATTTCTTCTGTCCACTGACATCAGGTATGCCAACTACGAACCTTGACCAGTCAGACGTCCTATTGTGAAGATTCTTACAAGTTGGTGGGGCAATAGAGCTGGCAGATACTGAACGAGGACAAATTGGGATAACTGCAGTATCATGAGAAGTGCACAAAAGAAGAAGAAAAAAAGAGAAAGGAGGAGAAGAAAAGACAGGTGGTATTAGCTTGAAAGAAATGCAAAGAAGAGAGAGCTACCAAAACCATTTCTGTCTATCCTATAAGGGATATGAAAACCGACATATTGTCCAAGGGATGAACTGAAAAGGTGGTTCAACTTTGAACTGAAACAAGCGAATGTATTGAAATGGCACAAGTAAAGACTCTTCTACCAAGCATCCTAACTAAATTATTTAATTTTGACAACTTTGGCAAAGGGGCCTTCCTCTACACATCCACCCCCACCAGGATGTTCTTAGCGCTCTCCACCTCTTCCTGGAACAAAGGACTGAACCACACCCACCCATCATTCCCCTCTGCCTTGCTGAGCTTGTTCTCATTGTTTTAAACTACTCTCATTTTCTTCAGGTCAGAAGAGTGGTCAAGGGTACCTGAAAAGGCCCTAATTATCCCTATCTCTGTGGGGTACATAGAACATCCTTGTTTCAGTCCTATGCCACCCTCCACCCACAACTCTTCCTCCGACATACCAATATCATTGGTGCTGCTTCCTTCTCTCATCTGGAATTGGAAATATTTATCAATTTCACTTCCAATTTCCACCCTACTCTCATGTTCACCTGGTCCATTGACTCCTCCTTTCCTTGACCTCTGTTTCTATTAAGTTGAGAAGATTTGTAGCTCAGGTTGAGATTCTGGATATAAGTTTGCTCGCTGAGCTGAAAGGTTCGTTTTCAGACATGTGTCACCATATTAGGTAACATCTTCAGTGAGCCCCCGGATGAAGCACTGGTGGTGTAGCCTGCTTTCTATTTGGGTTTGGGTTTCCTTGGGTTGGTGATGTCATTCCTGTGGCTAGTTGATGTGCAAGAATTATAACAAACACTACATTGGACAAACAGGCAGAAAACTAGCCACCAACTAGCCACAAAACGGCATGACCCTGTCTCACCAATTTCCTTACATACGGATGAGGAAAGACACCACTTCAACTGGGACAACATATTCATCCTAGGACAAGACAAACAAAGACACGCATAAATTCCTAGAAGCATGGCATTCCAACCAGAACTAACAAGCACATCAACTTGGATCCCATTTACCACCCCCTGAGAAAAAGAACAAGAAACGATGTCACTTCAGGAAATGATATCACCCCACCCAAGGAAACCCAAATATATAAACAAAGCAGGCTACACCAACAGTGCCTCATCCAGAGGCTCAACAAAGATGTTACTTAGTATGGTGATGAAATGTTTGAAAATGAACATTCCAACTCTGCAAGCAAACCTATATCCATAATCTGTTTCTATTTCTGAGGATAGACTGGCCACTATAAACCCACCGACTCCTAGTTACCTCGATTATACATCCTTGCACCCCGTATCCTGTAAAACCTCTATTTCATTCTCCCAGTTCTTCCGTCACATATGTTCCAACGATGCCAAATTCGACAAGGCAGCGTCCAAAATGTCCACCTGCTTCCTAAACTGAGGATTTCCTAACATTGTAGTTGACAGGGCCCTCAGTGGGGTCAGACGGATTTTCTGCTGTTCAGCCTCACCCCCTCTTTTTCCTCCCACAACAACGATAAGATCCCCTTTCCATCCAATTAGCTATTTCAGGTATCTTCAGCTCGATGCCACCACCAGAAACACATTCCCTTTCCCTCCTTGGCCAGCCTTCTGCAAGGATCACTCCCTTTAATATACCCTGGCCCAAGGCACCTCCTCCTTCAACTGCAGAAGGTTGAACGCCTGCTTATTTACTTCCTCACTCCTCAGTATCCAAGGGCCAACACACCTTCAGGCGAAGCAGCACTTTAACTTCACTCAATCTACTTTACTGCATTTGCTGATCAATGTGATCTCCTCTACAGAGGGCAAACAAAGCATAGATTAGGTGACCACTTCACTGAACACATGTTCTGTCCATATATTAAAAAAAAGACCCAATCTTCCAGTTGCCAACCACTTCACCTCGTTCCCTGGCCAACATCTCAAGCTTGCTGCAGTGTCCAGCAAAGCTCAGCACAAGCTGGAAGAACAACTAAATTTTGGCTTGGGAATTCCACTAACTTCTGAGTTCAATGTCAAGTTCAACAATTTTAGAACTTGAGCAGGCTTTCGCAACCCCCACACTCCAGGAATCCTGATGAAGGGCTCCTGCTCCTCGAATGCTGCCTGACCTGCTGTGCTTTTCCAGCACCACTCTAATCTCCGGTATCTGCAGTCCTCACTTCTGCCTATGCTTCTGGTAAAACAGGATGACTCTGACAACTTATTCCTAATTGAGTCAGAAGTAGCTGACAGTGTTCCCCAATACTGACAAGTAAAACAATTATTTTCACTGTTATTTCTTTTACAAAATCTCAATGTACGATTACGTGCATCTATATAGCATCAGTAAAATCAAAATCACATTAGGATTCAGTTGTCGTCAATTGGTTAAAAATGCATATTTGACTAGAGTCCTTTTGCATTTCTCCAAACAAACCAGAGTATCAAACTGCCAACAGTAATGGTTTTGGTATTAAAGTGCAACTATAAAACATACATCAAGAAAACTACACTTGTCCATAGAGACAAAGCAACAGATTATGAACAGCTGATTGGTTGAAACACAATGAAGTATTTGCATTGTTTTACATTACATCCATTCAACTAAAAACACTACAAAGAGAGCAGACATCAAAAACTAGCAGCACAGTATAATAGAAAAGATTATTAGAAAAGATCAATAGGACAGATTTCACTTCAAATAAAGGACAACAGGAAAATAGTATGCAAGGCAATTAATTGAAATAAGCTTCAAAATTGAAGTGCATCATTCCAAACAAAATACTTTGAAAATTATTTCATTTTACTGTAATAGTCATCATCTTCCCATAACCTAACTTGCAACATACAAAGCAGTCAACTTGCATCACTGCCATATTTTAAAACCAATTGTGGTGGCGGTGGCAGCCCAGATTTTAATTAATACAAATACCTTATTGGTACAAAAGGAAGTTTTACAGCTGAAAACATTTAATAGCTGATGCGTTTACAAGCAGCTTTAAGATGTTTTGTAGGCAAATTTGTTTAAAATGGATGCAGGTTGGCTGGTATCTTATTTGTCACCATGGCTTTAACTTTTATTCAGAGACTTTATTAGTTTTAAATTTAAATCCAATTTTTTTCCTATAGAAATGTACAGCATGGAAATAGACCCTTCGGTCCAACAAGTCCATGCCAACCAGATATCCCAACCCAATCTAGTCCCGCCTGCCAGCACCCAGCCCATATCCCTCCAAACCTTTCCTATTCATATACCCATCCAAAAGCCTTTTAAAATGTTGCAATTGTATCAGCCTCCACCATTAATTCGGAGTATTTCAGAGGCAGATATACAATTTCAGCTAAACAAGACTGAGTAAACAAATTAAAAAAGCAGAATCAATCAACAGTAATTTAGAACTACAACATTGTACACGATAAATAGGATTGACCACACCCATACTAGTTATCTGTCTTCAACATCCACTCTCTTCCATTGCTCAAATGCCATCTTCTTCTACACTATTTAAATTGATGCATGGAAACCGAAGCGTGAGACTTCCCAGCTCAGCAAACCTTAATCACGGCCACCAATTTTATAAACCAGAATTGAATAAGCATAAGAGTTGCACTGATAAATCTGTCAATACTTTTGAATCAAGGAATCTCGCAAACTAGACTTGAATTACACATTTGCAAGGTTTATATTCTGCATTACTGGAATTACTTCTGATAATTTTGGTATTCACAAAGCACATACAAATAGTAATGTAAATGTTTTTCCAGTTTGGTTGGCTTATTATAGAACTAATTCCTTTTTGTAATAATTTTTAAAAGTATTAATTCATGGGATGTGGGTGTTGACAGCTAGGCCATGATTTATTGCCTATTCTTAAATGCTCTTGTGATGGAGGGTAATTGTGAGCTGCCTTTTTGAACCACCACAGTGCATGTGCACTGTAGGTACTCTTAACAAGTTCTAGAATTTTGACCAAATGACAAATGACAAAAGTAACAATATGGTTCTCAGATAGGATAAAATGTGGCTCAGAGGGGAATTTGCAGGTGATGGTGTTCTTTGTATCGATTGCCTTTATCCTTCTAGGTGCTAGATGGTACATATTTGGAAGGCACTACTGAAGAAGCATTAGGTGAATTGTGGCAGTGAAGTGGATGATATACACTGTTGTCACTGTCAGTGGAGGAGGGAATAAATGATGAAGGTGGTGGATCAGGTGCTGATCAAACGCAGTGCTTTACCTGGATAGTATTGAGCTTCTGGAGTGTTTTTGAGATTCCATTTGCCTGGATGAATGCATAATATTTTGGACTTGTGATTGTAGATAGCGGATAGACTCTGGGCAGTCAGGAGATGTGCTACTCGACAAAGAATTCCTAACCTTTGTCTTGCACTTGCACATAGCTGGCCCAGTTCAGTTTCTGGTAATGGCAATGTTTTGGATGTTGGGAGCAAGGGATTCAGCAACTGTAATGCCAATGAACGTTAAGGAGCATTGACTGGCTTCTGGCTTGTTCGAGATAGCACTTGCGGCATAAAACGTTACTTGCCATTTATACAGTGAGACCTGGACAACATCCAGGTCTAGACTGTGGATCGGTGCTACTTCGACATCTATGTAGCAACAAATGGTGCAACATTAATGATTGCACAATGATCACTCCTACTTCTGACATTTTGATGGAAGACAGGATCAGGACATTGAGGAAACGAGATGCGATTTTTACATGAACGGGTCAGAGATGTGCGGCACAGAAAAAAGGCCTTTTGGCCCATCGTGTATGTGCCACTCAGAAACAACCTAACTATTCTCATCCCATTTTCCAGAGCTTGGTTCATAGCTTTACTTCTTAGAAATGAGGATTTCTGCCTCTACCATACCAACAGACACAGAGTTCAAGATTCCCACCACCCTCTGGGTGAATAAAGTTTTTCCTCAAATCTGCTCTAAACCTTTTGCCCTTTACCTAAAAGGGTTTGGTATGCAACTTTCAAAGTTTTCATATTTATTTTAAAATGTCATACACACACAGATCTTCCATTTTTGACTAGTCTGTTAGCAAACAAATAATTACTTTAACACTGTAGAATTAGGAAAGTAATGGAAATTTCAATGTGTAGAATTACCTGAATCCTGACCATTTCCATACAAAGCAGCTGTACTTCTGCTCCTGGCTAAGAACGAATGAGTAGGCGTCAGCAGGCGATTGACAATATTACTTTCCCAAGGACTGAGCTGCAAACGTCGAGCTATGCAGAATTAAGAAAAGTTAGCATATTTCAATACATCTCAGAGATAAAATATACAAAAAGTGTGTAGAGAGGCACTGGCAGAGCAGCTCTGAGGAGGCATGAACAAAAGAAAGGTTGTGTGTGGGGGGTTAAACACTATTTATGGTCATATAGAGCTTTGCGCCAGTGCTTAAACTTCTGGGATAACGACAAAGCACAATTGGCAGCATAACTGCAGTTAAGTACATAAATAATAGCCAACATAACTTAGTGGGCTGTTGCTGGAGGAAGCAGCGAATATAAAAATGCATTAGGTTGGTCAGCAGGATAGTACTATGATTTACCAACAAATTCAGCGTTACGTGAGATATTATAGATGCTTCAGCAACATACATATCCTTAGCTTAATTAAGCATCATGTCATTTAATATATTTCATGCCACAAAGTAACCAGGCAGAAGTATTTAAAAAGTTGAAACCTTATAGTTATATAAATATTTGAAAAGGCAATTTGTATCAAACTGAATTTATATGGAATTGGCAAAACAGACAATTTACTTCATGCATAGTAGTGTGAAGTGATCATATTAAAATATCAAAATTGCAATGCATGAGCCTTACAAACAAAAATACACATTAAGCTTCAAAATTGTAACGTGAAACTGCTCTGGAAATCAAATCCTCTTGTCATACTGATGAAAGGCTTTTTAACATTTTTAATTAGGGAGCTTATTGCATAATTATAAATTACTGAATCAAATAACAATGCCTACCAACTATACTGTAACTTTTAAACAAAATTGTATGTCATTAAGTCAACTAACTCCTTTAATAACTATAAATACTCTACAATTAGGTCATAAGAACACAAATAGGAGAAATACGTCATTCAACCCTTCAAGCCCTTTCCACTATTCGATTAGATCATGGCTGACCTCCTACTTCAACACTGTTTCTGCACTATCGCATATCCTTTGAATTTTTAAAATCCAGAAATCTAAATCAAACTCAGTCTTGAACGTACTCATTTGCTGAATTTCCACAGCCCTCAACAATTCAATATCCTCTGAGTGAAGAAATTTTCCATCACTTCAGTCCAAAAGGGTCTTCCCCATATGCTGAGACTGTGTCACCTGCAACTTCCCCTTAACCCCAGCAAACCAGGATAAATCTCTTCCCGCCTCTACCTAATTGAGCCTTGTAAGAATTCTGCATATTTAACTGATGAATGAAATCATCTCTCATTCTTAATAAGCCTAGAAAATAGAAATATTTAATCCTTCCTCATGAGACAATCCCTTTCCAGAATTAAATTGGAATTTAATTCCAAGTTATTTGCACTCCCTGTTTGACAAGCAAATCCCTCTGTTGGTTAAGATCAAAATTGCACACCAAAGCTCTATGTAATTGTAGTAAAAACTTTTACTACTTTACTCAAACCTCTTGCAATAAAGGCCAAGATACTACTTTCCTTCTTAATTGTTTGCTGTCCTCACATTAATTTTCAGTGGCTCATGAACTAGGATACCCAAGTACCCTTGAGGTTCCATGTTTCCTAGCCTCTCTTTACAAAATATTCTGCATTTCTGTTTTGCTTACCAATATGGAAAATCGCACTTTTCGACATTGTATCCCATCTGCCAAACTTCTGACCACACACTTCGCCTCCCCAAATTCCTTTGAAGAATTTTATCTTATTCGAAACTCTCAATTTCACCAAGTCTTGTGTCATCTTTAGACTTGGAAATACCATATTCAAATCACTGCATCCAAAACAGTGATATAGATTGTGGATAGTTCAAGCATTAATCTTTGCAGTACCTCACTAGTTACAATGTAGCAACCCAAAAATTAATATATTCTTACTGGTGTGCATGTGACTCCAGACCCATGACATGGACTTGCATGGAGCTTTATTTCAGAATGCAGTTAAATGTTGACCAATTGAGGCTGAGCAACAAATGCCTACCTTGCTAGCAACACCCACACCCATGAACTTTTCAAAAAAAAAACAGGGCTTATGGGTAAACAAGATTTGATATGATTTAGGGTATAGGTCAAAGGCTTATGTAAACTCAAGTTTATGGAGTAAAAGATTGCAGGTTTTTCAAGAGGGAATTGGAATAATAAAATCTAGTCAAAGCTGGGGACCATGAAAGAAAAAACAGACAGTATAGGCAGTAGGAGGGACTGAATGGGAAAATAGACAATCACATAAGTACATACAGTTTGAGATGTGAATATATGATATGACTGGAAGATATAGTCATGTGTTAACAATTTGGAATGTTAACTACATAAATATGGTTGGATAGAGATATGAGTGAACAAACATGTAACCTTTTGATTGGAAATAATCATTTAAAGAACAGTGGATTAGAAGCTTATCTGTAAATTGCGATAAAACTGGTTACATTAAAAATTTGAGCAGCATGCCATTTTCATGATGCGTACATCTCCCATGCATGCAAGACTAAACATTTAAAATTAGAAACCCAAGTGTGGACTGAGTGAAATGAAGAGTTAAATTCTCATTTGCAGTAAGAGATGGGCGATCTTGTTGAGGAAGCCAGAACCTTAGCTGAAGGACATGTTGAGAACAATCTCATTTCTTCAACACAGCTACCAGGGAGTGGGATTGAATTAGCGAGGGAGACAGTTGGTATGGGAAATGGTTTAAGAAGAGGGTCAAAGCAAATGATTTGTCTTTTCCTTATGTTCAAGTTGTCGAGGATGGATGTTGGATAACATAAAAACACAGGTGGATTGGGAAGTTTAGAGATACACTTGGAAGGGGAGGTTGAGGAGTGATCTGATTGAGACTTTCAAAATGAGGGGTCTGGACGGTGTAAATAAGGAGAACATTTCCCTATTAGTGAAAGGAAGAAGAACGAGGGGTCCCAGATTTAAATTAGTAGCAAAGAAAAGATACGTTTTTACCCAACTAGTGGTTTCGATCTGGAATACATTGCCTGAGAACTTGCAGGATGCAGGTTCAATCAGGCCATTGAAAAGTCAATTTGGTGGTTATTAGTAGAGAAATAACATGCAAGGTTAGAGGGAGAAGATAGAAGATGGAAATAACGGAGACAGAATTGCCCATTTGGACAGCCAATACAGATATGATAGGCTGAATGTCCCCTTCTGTGCTCTATTCTACAGATCAATTCCACATTTGGTAAGGTTGCAGCATATATTCTATAACACATCAAGTAATATACATCTGCAGGGTACCAAGAGTAGGAAAGCTCAAATGTTAGACATTTATGCTTAGTTCAGCTAAATGGCTCAGAAAAAACAAATGCTACCTCAGACAAATGGTTTCAAAAATCCAAATGTATATAGTTTCCTCAAATTCAAATGTAATTGATTAAAGATTAGGTTCGTAGAAACATGATACTGACAAAATGTAATTTAATGCTGCCTCTGAGGGCAAATTCAAATACCAAACCTAGGAGGTTAAAAACAGAAGATTCCAGAAAGCTAAATTAATTTGTTATTGTGAGAAACAATGCAAAAAGGATCCACTTCGCAGTCAGTTTCACAGTTAAATTCATGGTGCAGCCAATAAACAGTTTGATGACAAATGTTAGATAAATCTTTCTTTGAAAACCTTGTTTAGATTTGAAGCAGGACTTTTCTGATGTTGATACAGAACATGGCTTACAGGGATACTTTAAAAAGTATGCAATCCTTTGTTTGAGAGCTGTACAAAAATCAAAAATATTGTTAACTTGTCTTTTCTATTAACTATCCACCCGCACCTTTTAGATCTTTTCATAATCGCAGGCAAGACCCAAGACAACTTAAAGACCCATTAACACAAAGAAAAGTCAGAGATTAGTAATCAGAGAACAGGAATTAAGAATTGCATTAACATATAAATTGCACTAATATAGAAAGTATGATTGTCCAGAATTTTTATGCAACTGACAATCAACTAGAAAGGGTTTCCTTGCTCAAGGAACTGATAAGTTGACTGCATCTCTCTTGCTTTGATCAAACCTTGCTGATGCTATTTATGAGCAATCTTGCTCACAACAGGTACCCCCCAATTCCTGTTTGTGCTGAATACTAGAGTGTGTTTCCGGTAATCTGGAAAGCTGTTGCTAAAAAAATTGCAGGATATTTTTGAAGAAGACACTAAACCACGAAAAAGCCAGGCATTTTAAAAACTGCACAAGAGAAAATATTTAACTGCTTGCATAAGACTATGCGATTATACATATTTTACAGTATTGTCTGCTGGTTCTGGGTGCAGGGCAATGAAAAAGACAAATTGAAAAGGACTTGTACTAAAAAAAAATCAAACAAAAAATTAAAAATGCGTAAACAAAGTAGCATGCGAGGAAGTAAACTGGGATGGCAGGTATAATGAAATGGCTACCATTAAACACACTAGAGATTGTGAAAAAAAATTACACTATCCATCCAAAAGAAACTTGATATAGTATTTTATCAAAATGTTACGTGAAGAAAACCAGTGGCTAAGAACGTACCTCTGTCCGGAGAATTTAGTAATGTTGCAGATGAGGATGACAGCCGCTTGCTAATGACAGGATCAGCATTTTTTGCAAGGTTCATTGTAGATACTGATCGCCTATCTGCATCTAAAACAAATGGAAATATTTGCAGTTGATTGCCTATATATAGCATTTCTTTGTTAATATTAAACTTGAAAGACCAACTGCAGTATTTCAGATACACCTCAGAGTTATGAAAGTTACAAAGCATGTCTTTTTTAGTTGAACTGCAAGATTAAGCGGCGTTACAAATTTATCCCAGAAATGGCTCTACTGAACTTTTTTTTTGAAGTGAAAAGATCATATAATTAATGCATGATTAATATGGAAACATAGATTAATGGATGAGCTGTCCACATAAGTGGAGGAAAAATACTGCAAAGTGATTGCAGTTCAAATGGGAGTGTGTTCTGGTTAGTTCACGGAATTGGGAGAACTACATTTGTTTCTGGCACATGAAGGAGGTTCATTTCTGAAGTCATCAAAATGGACTTTACAGATGCTGTAGACCTGTTGAGTTTCTCCAGCACATTGTTTCTGATTTCCAGCACTTGCAGTACTTTAGTTTATTCAAAAGGAGGAGATATTGACCTTTGAAAGGCCCTGGTGCAGTTTCAAGGAATTACACTTGGCCTAAAAGAGTCATTACAAGAATGTGATACATTGGTTAGGTTTGTACAACCCTTTTTCTGAAATCTGAAGTTGTTTTCATGAATTTTTTTTTCCTCCATTAAAAAAAAAGGTTATTTGGTGTGCAAACAGTCAACCCAACTCCACACCCACTCGACCCATGTCGCTCAGATGTGATGTGGGGATGTGGCCTTGTACTGGCAGGTGTCGATTCTGTCTCAGGGCTCTTAGTACTCACAGGTGCATCTGCTGTAAGATTTTTTTCGATTTCACTGTTGAACGGACACGTATTCAAAAATCTGAAAAACTCAATTCCGAAAACCAGCTGGTCCCAGGGGTTTTGGATAAGGATTTGAAGTTTAAGATGTTTGGAGAATTTGATGGGGTGGAGAGAGAACATCTTTTCTTTGGCAACATATAAAGCACATGTTTACATGTTAGGCCATTCAGATTGATTTCAGCAAGTGCTGTTTCACAAACAATGGAGTCAAAATCTGGAACTCTTCTCCAAAAAGCTATTAAGGAAAGTTTGTAAATTGAGTTTACAAACTGGAGGATGAAATTTGTTTCTGTTCGGAAATTCGGGGATGTGCAACTAAGAGGGATAATATTTTTAGATCAACTCATTAAACATAGATTTCACTGACTAGGCTGATATTTAAAGCCCATCCGCAATTGTTCTCAAGGTCATCATCAGGAGTTGCTTTTGGAACCGTTGGAGTCCTTTGAATAAGCAACAACCAGTGAGTTTTAGCAATCAATCAATCTCCAGAACTTTGACACGTGACAGTGAACCAATAGCAATATAGTCCTAAGGCAGGATACTTTGCAGCTTGGAAGGAAGCCAACATGTGGCACTCTTATGCATCTATTATTTTTATCCAAGTGGTCGAGGTCACAGGTTTGCAAAATGTTAGAAGAGCCTTGGCAAGTTATTGCTGTGCATCTTGTGAATGGTTGGTTTTCTCCTGGATGGCGTCACACCCCTTTACTACTGTTGGAGTTGCATGTGTTGAGGCAAGTATGGAGTATTCCACCACACTGTTGATTTGGGTATTGTAGATGAGAAATAGGCACTGGGGTAACTCAATGCTCCTCTAGTCAGTTTTATATGGATGCTCCAATTCAGTTTCTGGTCAATAATATCCCTCCAGATGTTGATAAGGGGAGTCAACGATGGTAATGCTTTAAACGTCAAGAGGAGATGGTCAGATTCTCTTGTTTGAAAATGTTCAGTTTTATATGTGTAGTACAACTTGACACTTATTAGCTCAAGCCTGGATGTTGTTCAAATCCTGCTTCAAAATGAACATAGGATGCAGTGACTTAGTCATTGTTTAATTTCCTCAATTCATAACGATCAGCAAACACTTCTGCCATTTATGGTCTGATTATATAAAGGTAGGTCATTGATGAAACAGCCTTGGAAATATGGCTGGCCTTAATATACTACCCTGAGGAACTCCAGCAGAGATGTCCTGAAGAGAGGGTGACTGATCTCTGGCAACCACCAACCATATTCCTTCATGCGAGGTATGACCCAAATCAACAAAGAATTTTCCCCCGATTTCAATTTTGCCAGAACTCCTTGATGCTTTTTGGTAAAACAGTGCATCAATGTCAAGGGCAGTTGTTCTGATCTCACCTTAAGTCTGGAGAGCAACTCTTTTGTCAATGTTTGGGCTAAGGCTGTAATGAAGTCAGAGGAGAAATGACTGTAGGTGAAACCCAAATTGAAACCAGTAACAAGATTTTTGCTGAGCACATCGTGCTTAAGTAGTAGTAGGGATGACTCCTTCCATCATTTTTCTGATTCTAATGTAGAATAATGGGACAGTAATTAGATGGGTTCGATGTGTCTTGTTCAGACAACCGGACATAGCTGTAAATTTTCCATGTGGTCAGGTCGATACCAGTGTTTTAATAACAATGGAACAGCTGGGATTAAAGCAGAGAAAACTACACAGGCCGTCCGCCATATCCGCAGGTCAATTTTCCATGCTTTACCCGCGGTTTACCTGAGCATATTATGGGGAACGTTCCAGAACCAGGGACCAGGTGGCAACCAGGAAGGTAAGTTTCCCATTTAAATGAACAGGTTTGTGACTATTCGCAGTTTCGGACTTCCACAATAGGTCTTGGGTATTGTGGGAGGGGGGAGATCTACACTTTATGCAAACCAGACGCCGAATAAACAGTACTTTAGAAACTGGTTTTCCTGACTGTAGTTGAAACAAGTTCAGCACTTTTGTCAACTAACAGCTTGCTTTCAGTAAAAAAGATATTTAAAAATCATTTACCTTGCCAGGTACACCAAGGTAAATAACATTTAGAGTGTAAGTATTCCACTACATAGAACCTGCCAGAATGGTCTTGCAAGACCATTTAATCATTTCATCATTTAATCAATGATCATTTAAGATATGCAATTTCTAACAACTAATTCAATGATTAGAAAGCAATGTCAAACATAAGACCATTTCCAGGTTAAAGAATTCAGACAACAGTTTTGAAATGTAGAAACTCGGCGCACAAACAGGTTCATTGACATGCTTTGATACTTTCTTTATAAAAGTGGAAAATTACTACTCCTGGAATGTTGTCAAGGCCCACTGACTTTGTAGTATATGGTACTTTGAGCTATTTCTTAATATCACATGGAGTGAATTAAAAATTGGTTGACGATTGGCTTTGTAATATCGGCTTAGTCTTTTGCACTACTTATATTGGATTCCCCCTCTGAATGTTGGGATATTCATGAAACTGCCTCCTCTAGTATACTGCTCATTAACTACCATTCATGCCAGATGTGACATGACTGCAGAGTTTAGGTCGGATCCAGAGAATGCAGGATAACTTAGTCTATGACATCCTGCTTCCAATGGCTGGCATGCAAATAGTCCAGTGCAATAGCTTTACAAGGTTAATAGTTCATTGTTAGGTGTGCTTGGCACTGCTTCTTGCATGACCTCCTGCGATTGTCCTTGAACTGAATTGATCTCCTTGCTGGATAGTAATGGAAGAGTGGGGATGTGACAGGCTGGAGGTTACAGACTGCAGTTTAATACAATGCCCACAGCATTTCAAGGATGCCCAGTTGAGTTGCTGGATCTATTTGAAGTGTTCAATGTAGCATGGTGGTAATGCAGGACATTAGAGGGTATCCTTAACTTGAAGATCCAAAACAACTGTGCACACAGGAAACTAAATTTTCACAAAACATTTTCAGTATTTAAAATGTTTAATAACAATTTTAATAGGTTGATTATTTGGATGGAGCTGTAGTCATATTATATGGTGTAAAAGATATACAAAAATAATAGCACATTATTTGAGACTTCTATAGCATCACCACCCTTCTTTCTTAATGGCATGTGAAGCATGCAAACAAAAATAAAATATCACAAAAAACAATGGTTAAAGTAAATTTCAAGATGCAGAGAAATGAAGTTTAATGTTCATGAAAATGAATTTCATGAAAATTGTTGTTGCACACCAATACCATTGACCATTTACATTAAAATTTGAAACCAAGAAAACTAACTACTGCAAAGGAAAGAACCCCCTTTTTAGAAAGCTATATTAATATGGATTAATAATTATGATTAGATTTTCTACAGTCAGTCATGGTCATAGGGTCATACAACACAGAAACAGACCCCGCGCTCCAACTCATCGGTGCCGATCACACATCCCAATCTGGCATGGACTTATTTGCCCATTGGCCAATCTCTCTCAACCCTTTCTATTCATAAACCCAAACAGATGACTTTTAAATGCTGTATGGTTTGTCTGCACCATTTCCTCTGACAGGTCATTCCATATACACACCACCGTCTGCGTGAAAACGTTAATCCTCAGGTCCTTTTCAAATCTTTCCCCTGACATCTTAAACCTCTGTCCTCTAGTTTTGGACTCCCTGCCCTTGGAAAAAGACCAAATCTATTCACCTTATCTATACTCAAGTTTTTAATAACCTTTACGACCCAAAGCAATAACAATTGAATTCTAAAATTTCATGAAAAACAATCAGGAAAAAAGTATCAACAAATTTATCAATTTTGTCCAAACATTTTGCATTCATGCCCAGGAGAATAAGTTGTGTCAGGAAAATCAAATGTTTCGTTAAAGAAGATATACCATCTCGGTTGATTGCTGCATTGCTTTGTAGGGCTCCACCCCATGACCACCGATTGGACTTCTGCTTTATTCTTTGACTTCTCTCAATCGTGCGGCGTACAACTGCTTCATGTCGTTCCTTCAAGAGGAGGAGTTACATTATCATGCATGAATTTATGTTAAATTTATGCAACATATTTCTAGTAAGAGACACTATTTTGTTAAAATCCAAATGATCTTCATTGATTATATATTCACAAATCCAATGGATCTACACAGCAAAACATTTAGAATAATGTTAATTATTCTGGAACTGATTTAGTTCACACCAATTTCTCTATCACAGTCATAGAGACAGAGACATACAGCACAGAAACAGACCCTTCGGTCCAACTTGTCCATACCGACCAGATATCCCAACCCAATTTAGTCCCACCTGCCACCACCTGGCCCATATCCCTCCAAAGCCTTCGTATTCATATACACATCCAGATGCCTTTTAAATGTTGCAATTGTACCAGCCTCCACCACTTCCTGTGGCAGCTCATTCCTTACACGTACCACCCTCTGTGAAAATGTTGCCCCCATAGGTCTCTTTTATATCTTTCCCCTCTCACCCTAAGCCTATGCCCTCCAGTTCTGGACTGCCCCACACCAGGGAAGAGACTTTGTCTATTTATCCTGTCCATGCCCCTCATGATTTTATAAACCTCGATAACCTCAAGCCTCCGACGCTCCAGGGAAAACAGCCCCAGCCTATTCAGACTGGCCCTATAGCTCAAATGCTCCAGCCCTGGCAACATCCTTGTAAATCCTTTCTGAACCCTTTCAAGTTTCACAACATCCTTCAGATAGGAAGGAGACCAGAACTGCACGCAATATTCCAATAGTGGCCTAACCAGTGTCCTGTACAGCTGCAACATGACCTCACAACTCCTGTACTCCATACTCTGACCAATAAAGGAAAGCATATCAAACATGTTCTTCACTATTCCACCTACCTGCGACTCCACTTTCAAGGAGTAATGAACCTACACTCCAAGGTCTTTTTGTTTATCAACACTCCCGAGGATCTTACCACTAAGTGTATAAGTCCTGCTAAAATTTGCTTTCCCAAAATGCAGCACCTCGCATTTATCTTATTAAACTCCATCGGCCACTTCTCAGCCCATTGGCCTATCTGATCAAGATCCTGTTGTAATCGGAGATAACCTTCTTCGCTGACCACTACACCTCCAATTTTGATGTCATCTGCAAACTGACTAACTGTACCTCATGTTCACATCCATATCATTTATATAAAATGAGGAAAAGTAGTGGACCCAGCACCTATCCTTGTGGCACTCCACTGGTCACAGGCCTCCAGTCTGAAAAACAACCCTCCAACACCACCCTCTATCTTTTACATTCGAGCCAGTTCTGTATCAAAATGGCTAGTTTTCACGTGTATTCCATGAGATCTAATCTTGCTAACCAATCTTCCAAGGGTGAACCATGTCAAACGCCTTACTGAAGTTCATATACATGTCCACCACTCTGCCCTCAATCCTCTTTGTTACGTCCACAAAAAACTCAACCAAGTTTGAGAGACATGACTTCCCACACACAAAGCCATGCTAACTATCCCTGATCAGCCCTTGCCTTTCCAAATACATGTACATCCTATCCCTCAGGATTCCCTCCAACAACTTGCCCACCATCAATGTCAGGCTCACTGGTCTATAGTTCCCTGTCTAGTCCTTACCACTTTTCTTAAACAGTGGCACATTAGCCAACCTCCAGTCTTCTGGCACCTCACCTGTGACTATCAATGAAACAAATATCACAACAAGGGGCCCTGCAATCATTTCCCTAGCTTCCCAGAGTTCTAAGGTACGCTTGATCAGGTCCTTGGGATTTATCCCCAAATGTGTTACAAGATATCCAGCACTCCCTCCTCTGTAATATGGACATTCTTCAAGATGTCACCATCTATTTCACTCCTATTTACATCTTCCACAATTTAAAAACTAATAGAATTATGGTCGATGGCCCCAAAGTGCTCCCACACTGACATCTCAGTCACCTGACCTGCCTTATTTCCCAAGAGTAGGTCAAGTTTTGCACCTTCTCTTGTAGGTACTTTCTCATACTGAAATAGAAAACTTTCTTGTACATGCTCAACAAATTCCTCTCCATCTACACCCTTAACACTATGATAGTCGAGAGTCTATGTTTGAAAAGTTAAAATCCCCTACCATTACCACCCTATTATTCTTACAGATAGCTGAGATCTCCTTACAAGTTTGTGTCTCAATTTCCCTCTGATTATTAGGGGGTCTATAATACACTCCCAAAAAGGTGATCATCCCTTTCTTATTTCTCAGTTCCACCCAAATAACTTCCTGGATGTATTTCCAGGAACATCCTCCCTCAGTACAGCTATAATGCTATACATTATCAAAAACGCCACTCTACCTCCTCTCTTACCTCCCTTTCTGTCTTTCCTGTAGCACTTGTATCCTGGAACATTCAGCCGCCAATCCTGTCCATCCCTGAGCCATGTTTCTTCATTGCTATGATATTCCAATCCCATGTTCCTAACCATGCCCTGAATTCATCTGCCGCCTCCGTTCGGCCTCTTGCACGAAATAAATGCAGTTTAATTTATCAGTCCTACCTTGTTCTCTGCTTGTCCCTGCCTGCCCTGACTGTTTAACTCGCTTCTTTTCACCAGTCTCAGATTGATCTCTTTCCTCACTATCTCCCCTTGGACCTCACATTATCTCCACTGCTAAAGAGGTTCACACTTAGCAAGTGGTAATAATCTAAGGTCCAAAAACCAAGTACAGTGACTCGAAGTAAAAAAAAAATTAACTTCATATAAAATCAGAACACATCAAACCAAACAAATCAGCTTGGGTTTTAAAAGTTGAAAGATTGCAGATGGAAGGAGAAAAGGAAATGCACACAACGTAAGATTTTTCTAATTTATTGTAGTCTTTCACAAAAATGTACCTTTTCTTCTTGAAGTCTTTGCTTCCGTTTTTCTTCTACAGCTGCACGTCGCCTTTCCTCTTTTAGTCTCTGTTCTTCAATTTTCTTCTTACGCTCCTCAAGTTGTTTTTCATAATGTTGTCTTGCTTTTTCCTCTTTCTCAAGCAATAGTTGGTCCCTTGCAGCTAAATTTAAAAAAATTATAACTGAAGCACAACAATTTGCTTCAAAATGAAATGAAATGAAACAAAATCCGCAAGTCACAAGATCTTTCCTTATTGAAATATTGCAATATTGAAAAAGGAAACATTTAAAAGTAGTCCAGCAAATCTGAAATGCCAATGGATAACCTGTCTAGTATAGTCTTCAGTCATCAAATAGCATGCATCCTAGAAAGCAAGCATTACATGATCATTTTTTCAGTATGTGTTAATCAGAAATTTATAGCGTGGATGGTTTGTACGTATTAGATAATGAGGGCATATAAAAAAGAGACAGTAGATTAATAATGGGGGACTTCAATCAATGCACATTGGAACAGTTACATTAGCAAAAAGGTAGACACGTTGACATATTCAGATTTACATTTGGGACAGTTTTCTGGAACAAAATGTTATTGATCTAACCGGGGATCAGTGTATTTTGGATCTGGTGATGTGCAATGGGGCAAACTTAACAAATCAGGTCAAAGTAAAAGATCCCCTAGGAAGCAGTGACCATAACATGGCAGAATTCAGTTTGAGGAAGAAGAACTGGTGTTGAAAACAAATGCTCTACAGGTAATTACAAAGAAATGAGGGCAGAGCTTGCCGAAGTAGACAATGAAGGGCCCACTTAAGGTGCAGTGGCAGTGGCTTGAACCCATGGACCAAGAGGTATGGGTTCAACCCCACCTGTGTCATAGAGTCTGAACAGGTTAGATTAAAAAATGACAATTAAAAGGAGTTTATTGCAAGTATTGTTGAGGAAAAATAGCATATATTTTAAGAAAACAGCTTGTGGCTTTCAGGAAAGATATACCTAAGTGAGAAAGAAAGATTCTCGAAGTGGGATAAATCACCTTACCATCGTTAACCAGGGAACTTAAGGAGAGCATCAATTTTTAATTAAATGTGGTAATGATAAATGGAAAGATAGAGAATTGGGGAAATAAACTTTGAAGGTAACTTGCTATCCATCTTAATATTTCTTGCAAGAGCTTTTTTAAAATACATAAAAATGAAGAGAGAGGCCAAAGTTAAAGAGATCTCAGAGAATGAGACTGGAGAAATAGTAACAGGGAAACAGAAAATGGCTATAGTATTGAATATAATAAATTTAAAATAGTGAGTGGAATTCTTTACCACAGGTGACGGTAGCTGCATGATCGCTAAGTATATTCAGGGCTAAGACCGAAATTTTGAATCGCTAAGGGAAGCCAGGAAGTGGAATTGATGATCATCAGATCATTTATGATCTCACTGAATGGAAGAGCAGACTCTATGGCCTGAATGGCCTACTTCTACTCCTACATCCGATGGTGTCATCATGCAGACAGCTTCCATTTAGGTGCATGCAGAGAGAAGCACTTTAAATTCAGTACCCTTGCTGCCTTGTGTCACACTATAAGTTTATGTAGTGGGGTGGGTTAGCTCAGTTGGCTGGACAGCTGGTTTGCAATGCCAATTGATGCCAAAAATGTGGATTTAATGACCTCATTGGGTGAGTTTACTATAAAAGCGTTCCCTTCCTCAACTTTTCCCATTGCCTGAGGTGTGGTGATCTTCAGGTTAAACTACCACCAGCTACCTCACTCTAACAAGAGAGAAGCTCTATGGTCTTCTGGGACTATGGCTTGCTTTTAAGTAGTTAAAATTCTCACTAGAAATTGTCCTGGACAATTTTCCCTCTCTTTGAAGGAGAATATTCTACTACGTCATAGCTGGATGTGAGAACACTAATTACTGCTCAGAGATACATTGTCAAAACATTCTATCTTATACTCGAGACAATTTAACAGAATATCAATAAAAGGAAAGCAGAATTTATGATATGAGAGAAATGCTGATTGGTTGGCAAGTAGACTGTGATAGGTAGAGGCAGTTCCACAGAGAAGTTGGTGATGACTGACAGCTAACTGTCAGGCTCTCTGCAAATTTTAAGTCCATTTTAAATTTCAAAACAGTTCTTCTAAATTGCCCTGAGTGAAAGATGAAATATTTCAACCAAATAGGTATTTTTCAGTAATACCTCAAGTCTGGACTACCAAACTATTTAACTAATTATTCGCGGAGAAACAAAATTCTAATGCTTCTTGTATTACACAATTGCAATGCTTCTGAATTCAAGACCTGCATTCTGCAATTGTATTTGAAAGTAATTTTCACTGAAACAAGATAGAACAACAGCATTCTTAAAGTGAAAAATTATTACTGATCCCATCATATCAAAACATGTGGAATTATTTAATCCTCAACGCCATTTAAAATTGCTATAGTCACTGAATCAAAGTTCTCAGGACAACCCAAGAAATATTTCCTGAAAAATAAAGCATAGCAATAAGCCTTAAGAACAATACAATTTGGCCCATTGTGACTGCATGAATACTATTAAATGACTGAAAGGTTTTTTGTGAGAACACAAATAGGTAATATTTCTTGCAGGTGGGAAAAAATATTTTTTGCTTCAAATTAGACAATTTAAAATAGTGGAGTAATCTCATCTTTAATTTTTTTAAGCACTGAACCCAATTTCTGTTCAAAAAACTGAACTAGAACTTATTTTATAATGACAATGAGACAAACAGCATACAACATTATTCACGCAAACATTTGATAGCAACTTCAGGTAAGTGCAAATGAGCAAGATGAATGTTTAGTAATTGCTGTTTTGAATGTCACTCCTCCATGACTGAAGTGTATAACATCAATAGACTTTCCACTGATGTCAGTTAAAAAGCATGCAGTCCGCAGATTACTCGAGAGAAACACTGACTGAGTAAATGGCAAATCAGATGCATGGCAAATTCTATTAAGTCTTTTTCAGATTTAAATAGAGTCAGATTCTGAAAGAGAATAATCAAGTATGTTAACATTGTTAACTTGTCAAACAGGGAATTGTCTGATTGCCACACAGTTACCTGCCATTAAATCAGCTGAAGACAGTGGATTTAATTGTTGTTAATTACTATAGCAGGAAGCTATAGTGACTCATCAAAAGGTCTATATAAAAGTGAGACATGGAGTGAGCAGCAGTATATCCCGTGGATGCTGTCAATGGCAAACAATAACGTATGCGGAAGTTTGTGTGGAGGTTTTGGGTTTGGGATTGCTATCTAGTGAATTCCCATCACATTCTCCATTGCGAAATCTGGGGTGGTTGTAGGCTCGACTGAACTAATCTCCAATTGCTAGCAAGTTTTAAAGAAGATTTGTAGCTGAGGTTGAGGTTCTGAATGTAAGTTTGCTCGTTGAGTTGGAAGGTTAGTTCTCAGACGTTTCACCACCATATTCAGTACAATCAGTGAGCCTCTGGTGAAGCACTGCTGTTCGTGACCTGCTTTCTATTTAGTATTTTAGGTTACCCTGGGGTGGTGACATCATTTCCGGTGATGTCATTTCTGTGGTGATTTCTAGAAGCGTGGCATTCTAATCAGAACTCTATCAATAAACACATTGATTTTTACTGAGGGTTGTAAATGGGGTCAAAGAACAGGAAATGACATCACCACCCCACGGTAACCTAAACATAAATTGAAAGCAAGTCACTAATACCAGTGCTTCACCGATGATATTACCTAGTGTGGCGACAAAACTTCTGAAAACGAACCTTCCAGCTCAGTGAGCAAACTTGCATCCAAAATCTCCAATTGCATTGTAACTGGGAACAATGTTAAGGTGCAAAATCATTTGATAGTGGTTGCGATGCTGGAAGAATTCTGTGAAGTTTCTCCCAGCATTTTTTTTTGCCAATTATCTTCAGTCAGAATCCTCTGGTTACGAGCCATTAATGCCGTCAGAAACAGTTTCTCCCTATTGAACCTTATCTGATCTTTATTGTCCCCCTTTCCTCATCCAACTTGTTAAATAAAGGAGCTTGAGCTGAAATTATATAGTTTTATGTGGAGAGTAAATTTCTGAAGTGCAGGTTCATAGCTCCTTGAAAGGGGAGTCACAGGTAAATTGGAATAATAGATTAGATTCAAGATTAGATTCCCTACAGCGAGGTATTCGGTATGCTTTCCTTCATTGGTCAGTATATTGGGTATAGTAGCAGGGAGTCATTTTGCAGCTGTACAGGATGTTGGTTAGTCCACTTTTGGAATACTGCATGCAATTCTGGTCTCCTCCTATAGAAAGGATACTGTGAAAGTTGAAAGGTTTCAGAAAAGATTTACAAGAACGTTGTCAGAATTGGATGGTTTGAGCTATAGGGAGAGGCTAAATAGACTGGGGCTATTTTCACTGCAGCGTTAGAGACCGAGAGGTGATCTTATAAAGGTTTATAAAGTCATGAGGACATGGATAGGATAAATTGACACGGTCTTTTGCCCAGTGGGGAAGTCCAATACAAGAAGTCATAGGTTTGAGGGGAAAGACCTAACAGGCAACTTTTTTTTTAATGCAGGGGATGGAATGAGCTGCCAGAGGAAGTGGAAGTGGCTGGTACAACTACAACATTTAAAAAGCAAATGAATAGATGTATAAATAGGAAGGGTTGAGAGGGATATGAGTCAAATGGGACTAGATGAATTTAGGATATCTGGTTCAATTTGTCCATGCTGACCAAAGGGTCTGTCTCCATGCTGTACAACTCTATAATTCTATGTTACCAGTTGTACACACTTGCGCTCAAGCAGCAGTTGGAGTCACCATGATGCAATGAGACTGAGGGTACATGGAAGGCATGTTCAGAAATTGTCAGACAGTAGGCCAGGGGTACGGAGAGAAAGGGAATGGGTGACCACCATGCTAGGAATATTATAGACCAGGCAGATGAGTTAAGGTTGTGGACCTGCAATGTTGCTGCCATCGCAGAGACATGATTGGAGGTAGTACAGGTTTGCCAACTCAATATCCCAGAGTACACGATCTTCAGGAGGACAGAGGACGATGTAAGAGAAGGTAGTGTTGCATTAAGGAGTCAGTTACTGCAGTAAGGAGAGAATATCTACAAAGTTGTCAAATAAGACTTGATGGGCAGGAGCTTAGGAATACAAAAAACGGACCCTCAAACAGTGGCCATTTGAGGAGCAGATATGTCGATAATTCACCAAAGTATGTAAAACTCCCCCAAAATTAATTGGGATAAGCATAGTAGTAAGGGTTTAGAGGATAGATATCTTGAAATGGATTCAGAGCAAGATTTTAATATCAAGATTTATATAGTCCTACAAAGCATAGTGCAATGATGGGGAACAAAGCTGGATAAGTGTTAGAGGGGAGTTGGGAACATTTTAGTGACAGCAAATTCCATTAACAAAATTATTGTATTGAAAGAGAAACATGGCCTGCAAACAAAAAGGGTTTTGGTTGGGGAGGGAACTCACTGGTGTGGGAGTGGCAGTTTTATCAAACATGTAGCAGGATCTGATCAAAATAGACCAGGAACAGGAACTTGAGGAGCAATCCAAAGCAGAATAGTGGACGATGTTAGTGAAAAGGAATTCAGGAGAATACAGATCCAACATATTTCTTTTAGGATGAAATATAGAAGCAACAAGCCCAGCAAAATCTGGACTCAATGGATTTAAAAGGAAAAGACATGCCTATATAAGATACAGAGGAAGCAAGCCAACAGAGATCCCAGAGTATAGAATGTGCAGGGGAAAATTAAGAAAACTATCAGTAGAGCAAAGAGACACATGAAAAAACACTAGCAAGCAACATTAGGAAGAATCCCAAGATATTCTATTGGCATATCAAGGGGAAGAATGATCAGGGAAAGAGTAGGGCCCATTAGAGTCCAAGGAGCGAATCTGTGTATGGCACTAGAGGACATTGGTTGAGCTAATTAATTAATCTACATGGAATCTAGAGTAACTTGGCAAGTTGGATCCAAATTGGCTTAATGGCTGGAGGCAGAGCATAGTGGTAAAAGGATATTTGTGAGACAGGGATCAGTTTGGGTTCCTCATTTTTCATTATTTATAAGAACAACATAGATGAGTTTGTGCGTGCAGGAGCAAACATAAGTAGATTTGCAGGTCACATTAACATTGGATGCCTGGTGAGGAAGTAGCTGATTACAGAAGGACATAAATGGATTGGTCAGATAGAATTTAATCCTGATAAGTGGGAGGTGACGCACTTTAGAGGAAGCAACAAGACAAGGGAGTAGTCAATGGCAGTACTGCATGAAGCTTAGAAGAACAGAGGGATCTTGGGGTACTTAAAGTCATAGAGATGTACAGCATGGAAACAGACCCTTCGGTCCAACCTGTCCATGCCGACCAGATATCCCAACCCAATCTAGTCCCACCTGCCAGCACCTGGCCCATATCTCTCCAAACCCTTCCTTTTCATATACCCATCCAAATGCCTTTTAAATGTTGCAATCGTACCAGCCTCCACCACTTCCTCTGGCAGCTCATTCCATACATGTACCATCCTCTGTATGCAAACGTTGCCCCTTCGGTCTCTTTTATATCTTTCCCCTCTCACCCTAAACCTATGCCCTTTAGTTCTGGACTCCCCGACCCCAGGGAAAAGACTACCTATTTACCCTATCCATGCCCCTCAATTTTGTAAGCCACTATAAGGTCACCCCTCAGCCTCTGACGCTCCAGGGAAAACAGCCCCAGTCTATTTAACCTCTTCCTATAGCTCAAATCCTCCAACCCTGGCAACATCCTTGTAAATCTTTTCTGAACCCTTTCAAGTATCACAACATCTTTCCAGTAGGAAGGAGACCAGAACTGCATGCAATATTCCAACAGTGGCTTAACCAATGTCCTGTACAGCCACAACATGACCTCCCAACTCCTGTACTCCATACTCTGACCAATAAACGAAAGCATACCAAACGCCATCTTCACTATCCTATCTACCTGCAACTCCACTTTCAAGGAGCTATGAACCTGCACTCCAAGGTCTCTTTGTTCAGCAACACACCCGAGGACCTTACCATTTAGTGCATAAGTCCTGCTAAGATTTGTTTTCCCAAAATGCAGCACCTCTCATTTATCCAAATTAAACTCCATCTTCACATGGTGGTGCAGTGGATAGCACTGCTGCCTCACACGCTAGAGACCCGGGTTCAATTTCTGCCTCAGGACTGACTGTGTGGAGTTTGCACGTTCTCCCAGTGTCTGCGTGGGTTTCCTCCGAGTGCTCCAGTTTCCTCCCACAGTCCAAAAATGTGCAGGTTCGGTGAATTGACCATGCTAAATTGCCTGTAGTGTTAGGGACAGGGGTAAATGTAGGGGAACGGGTCTGGGTGGGTTGCACTTCGGTGGGTCAGTGTGGACTTGTTGGGCCAAAGGGCCTGTTTCCACACTAAGTAATCTAACCTAAAATCTTGACGACAGTTCCCTGAAAAGGACAGGATAGATTCATAGTGTCTTTAAGAAGGCATGTGAATGAGTACATAAAGGCGTGTAAAGTATGTGCATGAGTATGATATCATTCTCTACTAACAGCCAAGTGCTGGAAAATGGGACTAGTATAGATTTAATGCAGTTGCAATGTTATAGACTCAATGGGCCAAAGAGCCTCTTCTGTACTATATGACTCTGGCTGCAAGATGAGCAAGACTGTGAACTAAAAACCATTTAAATTGGCATTTCATAATAAAAGACAAAAATAGTTGGTTGGGCAGCCCTCTTAAAGGGACAAGATCAGCATTAATAAGTCAGGATCTCAGACAGAAGGACCAAGACGTAGAATCAAGTTTGGATGGAGCTTAAAAAAAGCAATAACCATTGATGGTGCTCATTTATACTCTGAAAATGCAGTGGTAAATGTTGGACATGGTATAAATCAGAATTTGAAATGCAGATAATGTAGGTGGTACATTCCTGATGAAGGGCTTATGCTCGAAACGTCGAATTCTCTATTCCTGAGATGCTGCCTAACCTGCTGTGCTTTGACCAGCAACACATTTGCAGCTGTGATCTCCAGCATCTGCAGACCTCATTTTTTACAGTAATAACATAGCCTGAATTAACCAAATTAGCACTAATGCAATGGAGGTCGAATTTTTGTCTACAAGATGAACTTCTGGAGCGGTCCAGCCGAACAGGGATCGAGCTATTTTGGTTTTGTAATAAGAAAGGACTCATTGATAACTTAATTGTCAAAAGCCTTTGGAAAAAAATGACCGCAATGTAATTATAGTATTCAAACCTTTTTGGCCCATTCTGGAATGAGTATCTTGAATCTGAAGGAAGGAAATGAAACTAGATTTCTTTTATTTTTTTAATTTTATGCTGTCCCTAGTCTCCTTAGATGTCCATGGCTGCTTTTTTGTGGAAGTAGAGCTTTTCCTTCTCATAGGTACAAACTGCTTTTGAGCAGCAGTAAATCTTTCTTTTAACATCCTCCATTGTTCCTTGGTTGTTTTACCCATTAGCAGAGCTTCCTAGTTTACTGTGGAAAGCTTCTACCTCATCCCATTAAAGTCTGCCTTACTTAAATCCCAAATTCTAATATCTGATCTTTGTTTATTCCTTACAGAAATGAAACTCAATCAGGTTATGATATCTAGTTGCTCAAACAACTAGGTCACTAATTAAAATTAAACTCATTGCTCATTACTAGATGCAATATTTTTGGCCTTTTGTCGCATCCAAGACACACTGCCGTAGGAAACTAACCACACTTTAGAAATTCATAACCTTTCTAGCAAGTATTAGACTGTCTATCCCAGTCTAAGATCAACACTTTCCCCCTCCACCATTAATACTGGTGGAGTAATATGGTTGCCGAATTTCAGCACTTACATAATCTAGAACTTCTAAGCTGCTACCTGGTAGCCTATATGACACGTAATTTCTACTGGGTTATTTCCACTCAACTTCCCTCAAAAGAAATAAGTCTATTTCTACTCAGTAATGCTATTCCAACTCCTCTATTGTTTTCTCTAAACCTTATAACCTGATACGTTTAGTTCCTAATTCTGACCAACCTTCAATCATAACTCCATAATCGCTACTACATAGTTTCCAATTTGAATCTGTGCCTGCCACTCATTGAATTTGTTCCTTGCACGTGTATAAAGAACTCTAATTGGAGCTTTACATTGTATCCGGTTTTTCAGGATCTTTTTATTTCTCCCTCAATACACTTGACACTTCCTAGTCCCATCGTGTTCATTAAATTGGTTTATTCATCCTATTAAAAGCTTTACCTTCACTTCGTACGCTGACCCACTGCTCTGGTTCTGATTTCCCTCTTAAGTGTATTCCTACTGACCTTTATACTCTAAGGATTCACTATCTATCCTGTCTGTCTATACCTGACATATGCTTCCTTGTTGTGGTTCTGTTCGCCGAACTGGGAATTTGTGTTGCAGACATTTCGCCCCCTGTCTAAGTGACATCCTCAGTGCTAGGGAGCCTCCTGTGAAGCGCTTCTGTGATCTTTCCTCCGGCATTTGTAGTGGTTTGAATCTGCCGCTTCCGGTTGTCAGTTCCAGCTGTCTGTTGCAGCGGTCGGTATATTGGGTCCAGGTCGATGTGCTTATGATTGAATCTGTGGATGGGTGCCATGCCTCTAGGAATTCCCTGGCTGTTCTGTTTGACTTGTCCTATAATAGTAGTATTGTCCCAGTCAATCTCCTGTTGCTTGTCATCTGAGCGTGTGGCTACTAAGGATAGCTATACAAAATCCCATGCCAGGACTGCACAAAACACCACATAGGACAAACAGGAAGACAGCTAACGATCCGCATCCACGAACACCAACTAGCCATGAAACGACACGACCAGCTATCCTTAGTAGCCACACATGCAGATGACAAGCAACATGAGTTCGACTGGGACAACACTACTATTATAGGACAACCCAAACAGAACAGCCAGGGAATTCCTAGAGGCATGGCACCCGTCCACAGATTCAATCAATAAGCACATCAACCTGGACCCAATATACTGGCCACTGCAACGACAGCTGGAACGGACAACCGGAAGCGGCAGATTCAAACCACTACAAATGCCGGAGGAAAGATCACAGAAGCGCTTCACAGGAGGCTCCCAAGCACTGAGGATGTCACCTAGACAGGGGACGAAACGTCTGCAACACAAATTCCCAGCTCGACGAACAAAACCACAACAACAAGCACCCGAGCTACAAATCTTCTCACAAACTTTGAATGTGTTTCCTTCTTTTACTTAAACAAACCTTCAATCTCTTTAGTCATTAGGCATTCCCTACACCTAGCAGCCTTTCCTTTCATTCAAAAAAGAATATGCTGTCAATAGACTGTCGTCATCTCATTTCTGAAGGCTTCTTATTTTCCAGCAGTTCTTTTATCTGCGAACATCTACATCCAGTCAACTTTTGAAATTCTTGCCTAAAGCTGTCAAAATTAGCCTTCCTCCAATTTAGAACTTCAACGTTTAGATCTGGTCTATCCTTATCCATCACTATTTTAAAACTAATAGACTTATGGTCACTGACCCCAAGGTGCTTCTCCAGTAACATCCCAATCACCTGCCCTGCCTTATTTCCCAAGAGTAGTTTTGCACCTTCTCTGGTTGGTACATCCACATACTGAAACAGAAAATTGTCTTGCACACACTTAAATTCCTCTCCACCTAAACCTTCAACCCTCTGGCAGTCCCAGTCTAAGTTAAAATCTCCTACCATAACTACCCTATTATTCTTACAGATATCTGAGATCTCCTTATAAATCTGTTTCTCAATTTCCCTCTGACTATCAGGGGGTCTATAATACAATGAACACCCCAGCAACTTCAGTTCCACCCAAATAACTACCCTGGATGTATTTCCAAGAATATCCTCCCTCAGTACAGCTTAATGCTATCCCTTATCAAAAAAAGCTACTCCCCTTCTCTCTTGCCTCCCTTTCTGTCCTTCCTATTGCATTTGTATCCTGGAACATCAAGCTGCGAGTCCTGTCCATCTCTGAGCCATGTTTCTGTAATTGCTATGATATCCCAGTCCCATGTTCCTAACTATGCCCTGAGTTCAGCTGCCTTCCCTGTTCAGCCTCTTGCATTGAAATAAATGTAATTTAATTTATCAGTTCTATTTGTTCTCTGCTTGGTCCCAGACAGCTGGACTGGTTTCTTTTCTCAACTGTACTAGTCTCAGATTGATCTCTTTCCTCACTATCTCCTTGGATCCCATCAAACCCCTCCACGCCACCCCCCCCCCCCCCCCCCCCCCCCCCCATATCTTAGTATTTTAAACCCCCAAGTAGCTCGAGCAAATCTCCCTGCCAGTCTATTAGTCCCCTTCCAATTCAGTTCAATCCATTCTTCTTGTACAGGTCACTTCTACCCCAAAAGAGATTCCAAGGATTCAAAAACGTGAATCTTCTCCTATAAACCAGCTCCTCAGCCATGCATTCATTTGCTCTATCCTATTTCTACCCTGACTAGCTCATAGCACCAGGAGTAATCCAGATATTACTGCTCTCGAGGACCTCCCTTTTAAATTCACGCCCAAATCTCTATATTCTCCCTTCAGAATATCAACCTTTTCCTATGTACACATTGGCACCAATGACAATGACCTCCTGCTGGTCCCTCTCCCCCTTGAGAACATTCTGCACAGTCTCAGACATCCATGATCATGGCACCAGGAAGGCAACACACCATTCTGATTTTTCACTGTTGGTCACAGAAACCTCGGACAAAAGAGTCCTCTAACACAACTGATCTCTTGGAACCCGACATACTCCTCATTGCATTAAAACCAGTCTTTATACAAGGAACTTGGCTGTTCTTGCTACATGCCCTTGAGAAGCCATTGCCCCTTACATTTTCCAAAATAGCATACTTGTTTGGAATGGGGATAGCCGCAGAAGACTCCTGCACTACTTGCCTACCTCTCTTACCTTTCCTGGAGTTAACCCATCTATGTGAGTATCTGCAACAATTTTTCCCTTCCTGTAAGTGCCATCCATCACATCCCCTTGCTCTTGTAAATTCCTCATTGCCTCGAACTCTCTCTCACAGATCACTTCAATCTGGTAGGATTTGCATTCAACAGCATTTATTGCAGATAGAATCCTCACTAACATGTAAACTCCCCTTAAGTTCCCACATCCGACATTCTCAATAATGCACTTTTAAAGTTTATCAATGATTAATCTCAGGTTAAACAGCCTATAGCTTCCTATCTTCCACCTCCCTCACTTCTTAAACAGAGGTGTTACATTAATTATTTTCCAGTCATCCAACACTCTTCCAGACTCGTGACTCCTGAAAGATCACCAAATCGTCTACAATCTCCTCAGCTATCTCCTTCAAAGCTCCATGACGTAGTTCATCTGGTTCAGGTGATTTGTCCACCTTCAGAACCTTCAGTTTCCTCAGCATCATTTTCTGAGTGATAGCCTCTATACTCCCCTCTGACTCGACCCTCAAAGTTTTGGTTTGCTGCTGGTGTCTGCCACTGTGAAAACTGATGCAAAGTACATATTTAATTCATCCACCTTTTTTTGTTCTCCGTTATTAATTCTCCAACGTTGTTTTCCAACAGTCCCGTATTCACCCTAGCCTCGCTCATACCTTTGATTTATCTACAAAACATTCTTGCGATTTTAATATTATTGGTTAGTGTACACTCATTTCACCTTCCCCCCTCATTCCTTTTTTTTTTAGATATTGTCTGCTGGTTTTTAAAAAGGGGTCACAGTCCTCTGGCTGCCCACTAATCCTCACCACATTGTGTGATTTTTCTTTTGCTTCTCATGATGTCCCTGACTTGCAATGTCAGCCAAGGCTACTTTGTTCTCCCCTTAGTACCTTTATTCTTCCTTGGGATGAATTTCTGCTGTGCTTTGTGAATTCCTCCAGAACTTCCTGCCATTGCTGCTGCACACAATTTTTCACGCTTGGTTCCCTTCCAATCAGCTATGGACAGCTTCTCTCTCATATCTGTAGTTACTTTTACTTAACTGTTATACCTGATTCCAGCTTCTCCCTCTCAAACTACAGGGTGAATCCTATCATATTACGGACACTGCCCATTATGGGCTCCTTGACATTCACTTCCCTAATCAAATCTGCCTCATTTCATATCAACCAATTGTCCAATCCCTAGCAAGCTCAATCACAAGCTGCTCCAAAAAGACCATCATAGAGACTTTCCACATATTCCTTTCTTTGGAATCCACTACCGATCTGAATTTCCCCAGCCCGTCTACATATTGAAGTCCCCATGATTATTGTAAAGTGCCTTTCTTACATGGTTTTTCTACATCTATTTTCTTCCCCACATTCCGATTGTTGCTAGGTGACCTGTACACAACTCCCCCTCCCTCGGAAAGCACACGCCCGGTGACCAACCACTTTAACTCCCCCCTCCCCCATGAACATCCAAATCCTTGGCCTCCTCCACTGTCTAATCCAAGCCACCCGACACCTGGAAGAAGATCACCTCCTCTGCCTTAGGACCATCCAACCACACAGCATCAACATCGATTTCACCATTTTCCTCCTCTCCCCTCCCCCACCTCATCCCACATCCAACCTTCCAACTTGGCACTGCCCTCTTGAACTGTCCTACTTGACAATCTTCCTTCCCACCTATCATCCACCAACTCAAATCTACCAATTGCAGGAGAAATTGGATGCTGCCTGGTCCACTGTGCTTTTCCAGTGAAATACCTCAACTCTGCTCGCGAGCATCTGCAGTACTGACTTTCTCCATCTCCCTATTGCCTTCCCAGCCACTTTCCCCTATTTACCTCTCAGCAGCACCCCCCCCTCCCCCAAACACACAGCCCCCAATGAAGGGCTTATGCCCAAAATATCGATTTCTCCCACTCCTTGGATGCTGCCTGACCTGCTTGTGCTTTTCCAGGATCACACTTTCTACTCTGATCTCCAGCATCTTGAGCCCTCATTTCTCCATGATTTTCCATGCAACTTAACCCACCCAATCACTACTTAGTTTGAAGCCTATACACAGCTCTAGTTACATAATGTGCTGAAACTCTAGTCCCAGCATAATTCATATGGAGTCCATCCCTTTGGAACAGTTCTCTCCTTCCCAAGTATTAGCGCCAATGTCCCATGAAGCAGTTTCTCCTGCACCAATCTTTGAGTCATAGGTTTGCCTCTTTAATATTATTAACACTGGGCCAATTTGCTCATGTACCAGGCATTAACCCGGAGCTTGTCACCTTTTCGGTTCTGTTTTATAATTGAGCCCCTACCTGCTCATATCCTCTTAGCAGACCCCCTTTCTTCTTTCTACCTATATTGTTGGTATCTACTTGAAATAAGATACTCTCACTCCAAATTCCAATCTGATATACTGAATCTGGGCATCATGCAGGCAACTCTATCTTCAGGACTCTTCATCCTGGCCACAGAACACAGTGTTTAATCCCATAATTACACTATCCTATCTACAACTACACTTATCTTTTCTCCCCCTCTTGAATGGCTCCCTGTTCTACAGTGCTATAGTCAGTTTGCTCATCCTCCCTATAGTCCTCACTTCCCCTACACAGGAAGCAGGAATCTCAAACCTGTTACTCAAGTTCCTTTATCATTACTTCCTGGATCATTCTGCCTGCTTCACTCATCACCCCTTCTGTCCCTACCACTGACCGAATCTGAAGTAGTTAATGTAAAAGATATGACTACTTCCTCAAAATACAGCATCCAGGTAACTGAACAAGGGTCACTAGACCTGAAACATCAACTCTCCACAGATACAGCCAGACCTAATCCTTTCTAGAAATTTCTGCTTTTGATCCAAGTAAACTTACCCATTCTTTTTGAACAGGTCCCACCAACCCTGGATAAGATCCCAATGATTCAGATATCTGAAACTCTCCTACACTATCTCTTTAGCCACACATTCAGCTGTACTATCTTCCTTTATCTGCGTCACTAACACGAAATGGAATAATCCCTAGGAGGTCCTGCATTTCAACTTTGACCCAATTTCTTAAATCCCTGTTGCAGGACTTCATCATCCTTTGTGTCATTAGTTCCAAAATGGACTATAACCCCTGGCTGTTTACGCTCCCTATCAGAATGCCCTATGCCAGCTCAGATATCCTTGACCCTGGAGTTGAGGCAAATACCATCCTGGTGTCTCACTTGTGGCCAAAGAAATAGATCTGTGCCCCTAAGTATACAGTCCTTAACTAACACTGTTTGCCTGCACTTTGATGTTCCTTGCCTGAGCAACAGAGTAAGCCATGGTGCCACTTTTCATGCTACTGTTGCTGCCATTCCTTGATAGGTAATAACCCTACTCATGCCAACAATATCAAAATCGCATCCTTTTTGAATGGGGAAGGGCCACAGGGGTCGCCTGGATTGAATACTTGCCAGGAAGGCAGTCACCCATTTATCTGCCTCAACTTCGGCGTGATCGCATCCCTGAAACTCAGATATGACACTTTTCAACATCTGCATCAAACTGCCACTCCAATCGATAAATGGGTGTATCTACTTCTGAGCCAGAAAGTCTATTTGAGTCCCACTTGTCAGAGTGGTTTGAACATGTTGATTAAAAATAATATAATCCATATGCCCAATAAACCTGGAAAATATTTCAAATATTAAAAAACAAAATCAAGTGTACATATTTTCTTACCTTGCTGCTTTTGTCGTACCTCCCTACGTTCCTTTGCAAGTCTTTGCTTGTCATCAACACGAAGCACAGAAAAATCTGTAAACCAAGTAATATTTTTATTCCAGATGTAAATTTGAGTTCAGTGAAAATTAATTTTGTTTATTCAAAGTTTTTTTATAACAAATAAATAGCTGAAAATAAATAATGTCAGATTTTATATATTTTTTGAGAAGAATATGAGGACATGCAGGGAATCAAATCTGCGCTTGCTTTTAAATTCTATTCTCTGTTCACTTCCTATCATTTTCAATATTTCTCACCACAAGCAAACAAACAAGTCCTTTTAAAATAAATTTGCTTATTGTCAATGAATGCCAGATTCTAACCATCCTCTGCACAAAAATCTTCTTTTAAATTTTCTTTTTGTATAGTTTACTATATGTCACGCACTCCAGAGATTGCCCCAATATCAATCATTCCTTTTAACTGATTTTCATATCTCAGGACTTTGGATCAAGGATTTAAAAGGGACCCAAGAGGCATCTTTTTCATTCAGAGTGGTGCATGTATGGAATGAGTTGCCAAAGGAAGAGGCTGGTAAAATTGCAACATTTAAAAGGCATCTGGATGGGTATACGCTTTAGGAAGGGTTTGGAGGAATGTGGGCCAAGTGCTGGCAAATGGGACTAGATTAGGTTAGGATATTTGGTCGGTATAGATGAGTTGGAGTGAAGGATCTGTTTCCGTGCTGTACATCTCTATGACAATGTTACTGCTCCTTTTCCTGGCACCTGAGAGACAAGACACCATTCCTCACACCAGTGAGCTTTTCACGACTAATGCATTTATACAGCTAAAACTCAATTGGAGTGTACTGTTCAAAGGCTATATCTAAGTTAGATGGGGACACAGTGTAGATTTGAAAGTTTGGTTCATGTCAGAATTCAGTGCAGACTGGGAAGAGATCTTATATTTTTAAACCTTTATCATCTTTCTCCAGTAGATGAGTTTCCTCTTTCTGTTTTTAAGATTGTGAAGTACACATTTCTATTAACTTATTCATCTATTATCTTGAGGCTATTTTTGTTAAAGGTTCAGAGGTGACTTAATTGAGACATAAAAGATGATCAAAGTTAGATAGGGTGGACAGTGAGAGCCTTTTTTCTTGGATGGTGATGGCTAGCATGAGAGACCGCTTTAAATTGAGGGCTGACAGAGGACAAATGTCAGGGGTAGTTTCTTTACTCAGAGCAGTAGGGGCATGCAACACTGCCTGTAATAGTAGTAGACTCGCCAACATTAAGGGCATTTAAATGGGCATTGGATAACCATATGGATGAAAATGGAATAGTGTGGGTTAGATGGGCTTCAGATTGGTTTCACAGGTTGGCACAACATTAAGGGCTGAAGGGCCTGTTCTGCACTGTAATGTTCTACATTCTCTATCATGTAATGTACCAACAAATGTGCAAATCAAATAAGTAAATTCAGTAAGGTATATCAGTTCAAGTAAAGGGTTTTGGGAATTGGAAAGTTATTTTTAATGAACAGCAAGAGCAGGACTACTTTAACCTCAAGAATTATTATCCTATGCATTGTGAGAAATTCAGATGGTTACCATTTTGCTAGAGTCTTCAGTTAGAGCTGATTGAGCTCAGTTTCAGAGCTTGAACAGCAGCTGTCATCTCTGGTGCAACTGTGAAGCTGGGTGGTCAGCATGTTTGATCAATGTGGTTGCTTCACAGCTCAAGAGTATGCAGACAGAGATGGAATTGGTGATCAAGGTGTCAAAGAAACAGGTGGGCAGTTCAAAAGTTTAGAATGCATACTGATTTCCAACCAGTATTCAGTTCTAAGTATATGAGTGATGGTTCATCCAGGGTATGCAGCCAGAGGCTGATTCATCACATTTTAACTGGCTCGGCTAAATAAGGATGAACTGAGAAACCAGAATGAGAGGTAATTTGTTTCTGCACCCGCAATGATGATTCCAGGATTTGTGTTGCCTCCTTGCTGGTAGGGCACTAAGGTGTGACAGTATTTTCGGGGGAGTTTTGAACAGCCAGCAGCTATGGTTCTCATTGGATCCAATCAATAGGCAGAAAGCAGGATATAATCCTATAGTCAGGATTTAGGGAGCTAGATAGCAAACAAGGTTGTGCTTGCACTAGAGGGGTTGCAAAGGAGATTCACCAGGATTTTTGCCTGGGATAGAGAAGTTTAGCTATGAGAGAGGCTGGATAAACTCAGGTTGTTTCCTTTGGAGCAGAGATGGCCAAGAAGGTACCTAATTAAGGTGTATGAGAGGCTTGGATAGGATAGAAAGCAGCTTTTCTGTTTGGTTGAAAGGTCAATGACAATACTGTTGATTTTGATATAATGTTATAGTTCCATTCTTACGAGTTCTTGCATTGCAAGAAAATCATGTAATAGCTGCCCCATTTAAACTACATGGGGCCAGAATTGTGTTATAGCCAAAATAGGCAAGGAACATTAGTGTTCTACAAATAACAGTCTCAATCTATCAATTGCATTTAAGTCAATTTGCATTGTAGCAGAACCAACTGTAGTACATCATTTTAAGATGAAAGACAGGAGATTTAGAGGGGCTTTGAGGAAAAAAAATCATTCAGGTGGTGGTGGTGATTTGGAATGCCTGGTTTGGGACAGGAGGCAGGAAACCTCAACCTTTGAAAAGCACTTGGATGAGCACTTAAATTGCAAAGCATTCAAAGCTAAGGGTCAAGTGCTGGAAAGTGGGATAAGTGTAGACTTTTTTTTTCCTCCCTCATTACAGACTCAATGGACTTAGGGCCTCTTTTGTACTACATCTTTGTATGATAAAAACAGATGAATGTGTGGAAGGACAGCTGTTACAAGTGGGAAGGCTTTAGACTCTTGATGTTGGGACTGACCCTAGGATATACAGGAGCAGAACAGGCTGAACTTGATTAGAACCAAGACTGATTTTCTTGCAGGACATTTCAGTACTGCTGTTTTTGAGGTTAAAACTAATTTGGCAGGGAGTAGAAACAAAGGTAGATTCAGTTGGGAGAAATCAAATTAAAATGGCAGACAAAATTAACACAGGGGTTTTGAAAGCAAAGAAAACAAAGTTAGAAAGTGAAAATAAAATCTGGCAGTGTTCAAGGTTATCTGCTTTACTGCAATGAGAACTGCAAGTAAAGCAGACAAACTAAGGGCATGGAGAAATAAGACTAGATGAGATCATAGCCATTACAGAAGTGTGACCCGAGGGGACAAGGATGGCAGGGTTATGACATCATTGCTGGTTGCAGGGCTTTCAGACAGGATAGAAAAGGAGTTAGAGGGGGGAATTGGGAATGGGGTGATAATGCTTAAGGTTTGTTCCAATTTTTTGGGGGCCCACATGTAGCAAGCCCAACAGGAAAGATCAGAATTCTGGATTTAATTTTAGAAGATTAGGCTGGGCATGTGGAAGGAATAGCAGTGGGAAAGTATTTTGGTGGTAGTGGTGATCAAGGATAACAACACAATAGAGTCAGAGTTCCCAACTGAGTTAAGGCCAATTTTATTAAACTAAGCAGCAAAAGTGAACTGGAAATAAGTACTTGAAGGCAAACCAGTATCAGAGCAATGGGGGGCATTCAAAGACATAATTGAAGGAATTCGAAGCAAACATGTTCTCAACACTGACCAAAGGTGCAATGGCCAAATCTAAATGATTAAGTTTGCAGACAATTAAGAAATTGGTCACACAGTTGACAGGGAGAAAAAAAGTGGTGGACATCAGGAAAATATTAATGGTCAGGTGGGGGACAAAGAAAAGTGGCAAATGGAATTTAACTCCTTGAAGTTCAACTAAAGCAAAAGGAATAACCGCATCCTGGGAATGCATCATCTTGGAATGCAAATCCACATATCCCTGAAGGTAGGAGACAGACTAAAAATGGTAGTTAAGACAGCATATGATATCCTCTCTAACTTTAGAGAAGTCATAGAATGCAAGAGGGACATGATATTGAACTGTATACGTCATGAGTTGAGACACACTTAAGTACCATGGATAGCTTTGGTCACATCATTGCAGGTATATTATTGCACTACAGAGGGTACAAACAGATTTATGAAGATGCAGCCAGAACTGGGAAAAGTGCAGATCTGAGGAATGGTTAGACAAACTTAAGTTTTTTTTCAATAAAGCAAAAAAGGCCCAAGGAAATTTGATTGAGATAGACTAGATTGAGGTTCCTGAATAGAGTGGATGGTACAGCTATTTATCTCAGTAGAAAAGTCAGGGTCCGGGGACGTAGATTTAAAGTGGTTGATAGGAAGACTAGATGGGAGATAAAGCAAGACTGAAAACATGAACACATTTAACAGGTTTCTGGAAATGCACCTGAGCACTACAGTCCAAAATACTGGCAAGTGGAATTAGGCTGGGCGGCTTGTTTATGGCTGCGATGGATACAATGGACCAAATGGTCTCTTTGTGCCATAACCTAATGATTTTTGAAGTACACTTTTTGATTTCAATTCCTAACACTTGTACTCAACTTATGGTCATTTAGCATATCAGACAGTATGAGGTCTCAATGAGATTCTTCTGGTATGTTTAACAAGTCGTCTTGTTTAAATATCCATCAGTATACCCATTTTTCTTTTTTGCATAATCTCTTTCAAAATGTAGCCTCTAAATCCAACCTTCTCCCACTTGCCACAAAATGTTTCTCACTTACTATTTTGGTAACTTCAACACTAATTCATCAAGGTACACTTATGGCTATCCCCACTTCCAAAAACTGCCACAATATGCAAGTACTGGACAACACAGGTTTAAATCTTCCTTCTACGACAAGGAATGATCTCAATACACGGAAACACAGATAATTTCAGGTCAACTACACTTGGGTGCTGAATTCCACTTGTTAAAGATAGTTTAGTCTCAAGTCCTATTAGAAAACTGATGCAAAATATGGTGGTCAGTAGAGATTGACTGAATTACATTTATTGAAGTAAAGACAATAATCAAATTATAAGTTTCAGAGGTAGAACAGTGTGAATGCAAGATTAGAAGGAAAACTCAGCCATAGGAAGGCATCCAGGGTTATATGTACATGTAAATGATGGATGGAAAATATACAGAATTTCCATAAGACAGAAAGATGGTGAAGAAGCTTGCTCTTGACAATTGGTAATTGGACATGGAAGAAAGTTCACCAAGACAACAAAAGGATTTAAGTGAACGGTCAACATCGCGGAAATACACTTCCATAAGTGACATTTTACCATCAGAAAAAAAAACTTTATCTAAACCATACAGGAACCAGGCAAATCTCAAGCAGCACTGAAAAGGCAGTAATCAAAATTCGTGCAAATTAGTTATTTGTTGCATGAATTGCAAAACAAGGGTAACCAAAATAAAGAAACATGGCATTCACAATGGGTCCAAATTAATGGTGGAACTGAAAGTTTTCATCCTGATAAAGAACAGGTGTAACCAATGCAGAGTGCAAAATCAACAGGTAAAACCAAGTGGTAATCTTAGATGTACTGGCAAAATGTCTGGAAAAAAGTAAATATGGACAATGGTACCTTAATGACATGAACAGGGCAAGATGACACAGGATTCAGATTAGTACAGGCAGATTTTTGAAGAATCATCTTTATACTTTACAAGCGTTGGCGATTATATTGAGACTTGAAATTATTTAAAAAGGGAGCCAAAATAATTTTTTAATACACACATGTAAATGTCACTTTTGAAGTCTTGCTTTGGACATCTGAAATCTCACATACTGAAAAAAAAAGCACAAACTGTACATAATTTAAAACTACACACCTTGTTTGGTTCCAGAGTTCACACTTTGCCCAGTAGTCGAAATAGAGTGATTACTTAATTGGCCTTTTTGGTCCTCCACTTTCACATGTGCATCAGCAGCTGGTGGAGTGAAACAATATATATATAAAAAAAATCAATGCTGATGTGCAAAATTTTGGAATAAAAAAGAAACGTGGTCCCTTAATTTACTGTATTAATTGGGGAAGCAAAGCAGTATAAATATAGATCTAAAATGAAAGAATGGAAGGCTCATATAAAAGTCAGTAGCCTACATTTAGCATCACAGTGAGGCAAACTGGAAAGAGTCAGTCATTCTACATAAAATAAGTGATACCACAAAGTCTATAATTTCATCAGCTTGCATTGAAAAGAGGATTAGAACGCAGGAAGCTCAAACTAAACATCAGATCTGACAGATGTCAGTTTATCAGGAATGAGCATTTGTTAAGTTTCTCAAGTTATAATACAGTTTATGTATTTGCTGACAAAGTACCTGTCATTCATAAAAATACAAGTGAAGAATAAATAAATTAAAATCTTATTAAGAATTTTGTACAGATGGTAAGCCAAAGCAATAGCATATGGGAGCTCAAGGGTACCACTGATGCAGAGCAAACATATCAGCAATAAGTGTTTGAAATTTGAATAGCTATGGCCCACAATTTGAACTACAAACTGAACTACAGACACTGCAACTTATCAGGGAGGAGGAGAAGGAGGATTTTTTGGTACCAGGTGGCAATTAGTGGTCAAGGACAAGATCTATTTACAGTAAACAAGCGAGGCAGGTAAAGAGATTCAGAACACCAGTGCAAGAGTGTCAGATGTGCAACTGTCCAACAGGCTTGAGGTTCTTTCAGCTTGTTTTAATAGCCGGGGGCTGTAGAAATGATAAATTATTTTTTGGTTGGGGGCGCACCCTGGGCAGTTAAATGAGACGACTGAGTAAAGAGCGCAAATCCGGACAGCTGTTTGTTCACTTCCAGAGTTATGGATATCTCCTCTGGACAGGAGGACAACTTACAGTGGGAGAGGGAGGATCCAGCTGTTGAGGTCCATGGCAGCACCTTTGGCAGAGGTAGAACTAGGAAAAAAGATGAGGGGGTTTAGGCACGAAAAGCAGCAGAAATTAAATCTTTGGAATATTACCATTTATTTGCACTGAGTCATATACAAATTGGCATAGGGTAAACAAAGTTAGAGAAATGAATGTGTAGCTGAAAGATTGGTGTGGAAGAAGTGGGTTCCAGTTTGTAGGTACCGGCACCAATACTGGTGAAAATGGGATGGTCTACTCCTGAATTGTACTGGGACTAGTATTCTTGCAATCCACATAACTAGGGAAGTGTGGGTTTTAAAAGAAATAGTGGGAACAAGGGCCACAATTGGGAGGTTGTGGTGAATCAAAGAGTGCAGAAAATGAAAGAGAAAGAATTAATGTGGAAAATAATAAACCTGTTGACATGCAGAGAGAATAGAGCTAAGAACAAACCAGCAGATATAGAACATAGAACATAGAAAGATACAGCGCAGTACAGGCCCTTCGGCCCTCGATGTTGCGCCGACCGAATCCTACCTAACCTACACTATCCCAATAACTTCCAAATGCCTATCCAATGCCCGCTTAAATGACCATAAAGAAGGAGAGTTCACCACTGCTACTGGCAGGGCATTCCATGAACTCACAACCCACTGTGTAAAGAATCTACCCCTAACATCTGTCCTATACCTACCACCCCTTAATTTAAAGCTGTGTCCCCTAGTAACACCTGACTCCATTAGCGGTAAAAGGTTCTCAGTGTCGACCCTATCTAAACCCCTAATCATCTTATACACCTCTATCAAATCTCCCCTAAACCTTCTCTTCTCCAATGAGAACAGCCCCAAGTGCCTCAGCCTTTCCTCATACGATCTTCCTACCATGCCAGGCAACATCCTGGTAAACCTCCTCTGCACTCGTTCCAATGCCTCCACATCCTTCCTATAGTATGGCGACCAAAACTGCACACAATACTCCAGATGAGGCCGCACCAGAGTCTTATACAGTTGCAACATGACCTCAGGATTCCGGAACTCAATTCCTCTACCAATAAAGCCCAGTACACCATATGCCTTCCTCACAGCACTATTTACCTGGGTGGCAACTTTCAGAGATCTGTGTACATGGACACCAAGATCCCTCTGCTCATCCACACTACCAAGTAGCCTACCATTAGCCCAGTAATCCACCTTCTTGTTACTCCTACCAAAGTGAATGACTTCACACTTAGCTACATTGAATTCCATTTGCCACCTTTCTGCCCAGCTCTGCAACTTATCTATATCCCGCTGTAACCTACCACTTCCTTCCTCACTATCCACAACTCCACCGACTTTTGTGTCATCCGCAAACTTGCTTACCCAGCTTTCAAGCCCTTCCTCTAAATCATTTATAAAGATAACAAAAAGCAATGGTCCCAAAACAGATCCTTGTGGTACACTGCTAGTAACTGCACTCCAAGATGAACCTAGTCCATCAATTACTACCCTCTGTCTCCTTCCAGCCAGCCAATTCCTAATCCAAACCTCTAATGTATCCTCAATGCCATACCTCCGTAGTTTTAGCATTAGCCTACCATGGGGAACCTTATCGAACGCCTTACTAAAATCCACATACACAACATCTACTGCTTTACCCTCGTCCACTTCCTTAGTCACCTTCTCAAAGAACTCAATAAGGTTTGTGAGGCACGACCTGCTCTTCACAAAACCATGCTGGCTATCCTTGATCACGTTATTCCTATCCAGATGTTCATAAATCTTATCCCTTACCATTCTCTCTAAGACTCTGCCCACCACTGAAGTCAGACTCACTGGCCTATAGTTACTAGGGCTATCCCTACTCCCTTTCTTGAACAAGGGTACCACATTCGCTATCCTCCAGTCCTCTGGTACTATTCCCGTTGACAATGACGACATAAAAATCCAGGCCAATGGCTCTGCTATCTCCTCCCTAGCTTCCCATATGTTGAGAGATAATCAAAAGAAAAAACTTAGGGTGCTGGATTTGAAAATAGGTGAACTAGTAGCACAAACAGCAATAAGTACAATCTATTGGCCACTGCTGAGACGTGGCTGCAAGGTGACCTAAAGGTATGTGATATTTAGAAGGATAGAGCAGCTAGGAAAGGGTTGGGGAGTGGCTCGGTTAATTAATAGTGACATTAGCACAATAGAGTGGCGGGATAACCTAAATTCAGGAAAACCAGAACACAGTACTATTCTTGGTAGCAATGAAGAATAATACAAGGCAAGAGCTCTTTTGTGAGAGCCGTACACAAGCGCTCCTAACAGTAACCACACAACAGGACAGGGTATCAAGAAAGAAATAATGGGAGTTTGTCAGAAGAGTACAGCTATTATCATGGTGGATTTTAACCTACATGTACAGTAGAAAAAAAAATCAGGTGAGGAAAAGGTAGTCTAGATGTGGAGTACATTGAATGTTTATGGGACAGCTTCTTAGACCAGCACGTTATGGCATTAAATGGCAGCGAACCGTACTAGACTTGGCTTTGAACAATGAGATAGAATTAAGTATTGACTTCAGAATGAAAGCTCCCCTGGATGGTAGCAATCATATGACTGACATTTACATACAGTTTATAATAGGGAAGTGTGGGTACAATTTTGAAATGTAAACAAGGGCAATTGTGAGGACATGAAAACAGAGCTAGCAAAACTGAATTTAGGTTAAAGGATAGATGGGTCAATACAGCAAACACTTAAGAGGGACATTCCAGAACACACACAATAGATATATTCTAATAAATAAGAAAATTCTAAAGGTACACCATCTGTGGTTAACTTTAAAAAAGGCGATCATATTAAATCTAAAGAAAACACAACTTTGCACAGATAATTGGCAGATCAGAAGAATGGAAGAAATGACACAAAAATTAATAAAAGATTCAGGAAAATAAGTTATCCTATCTTTTTATATCTTTGGCAAAGTTGCTTCAAGTATTTTTAAACAGTTAACAAAGTGTTGATCCAACAGAAAAGGAGTCTGGGAATTATTAATAGAAGACAGCAGAAAAATTGAACAGAAATTTTGTTGCAATCTTCTCTAGAGAGGACATACAAGTAGCATCCTGGAAATATAAATCAGGGATAGGTAGGGAGGAAGTCAAGACAACAATTACTAGGGAAAAAGGAAGTAATTTATTGGAATTGAAAGTTGACAAATGTCCAAATCATAAGATTTCATTGTAGGATCTCTGAAGTAGTAATCAGTGAGAGAGTGTTGTGTGTTGGTTTTAATTTTTCAAAACTTCTGATTCACGGATGGTTCCTTTAGACCGGAAAAATAAAAATGTTACTCCTTTATTCAAAAAGGGTGACAGAAAGCAGTAAACTACAGGCTAGTTAGTTTAATATCTGTCATAGGAAAAATGTGAGAAGCCATTAAATACATTACAATGGCTCACTTGGATACGTTGAAGGTAAATGCGGCAGAGTCAACATGCTTTTGTCAATGGAAAGCCATATTAAACTAATTGTTGGGGGAAATTTGAGTTGACATGAGTAAACCGATAAGTCCACATAAATTTCGATCTGGGATTAGAATGAAATTAAATTTTCTTTTTTAAACCTGACGACTGCTTTGTTAAATATTAAATGATTTATATTAGCTTATTAAGCTAACTATAACATTCTATTTCATTCTAATCCCAGATTGAAATTAATCCCAGATTGAAACTGCATAAACATGTTCTGATGCTGATGCAGGCAACTTCTGTGAAAATGAATATAGCTGAACCAACATTAATCCTGAGGCCTTATCTGGAAGTAGAATCTCAGGATGACCTCATATCACACCAAGAAAGATGAAATAATATGATCTTTGTCTAAATTCTAGGCTCAAAGAGGTAGGAGGCAACTGGGAAGTTGGTGAGTGGTGAGACCAGGTATAGCAGGTGACTTGCCATTTTTGGAAAATGGAAAAACAAAGTGTTGTTGAAAACAGACCATTTCAGAACAAGTAATGTATTCACTCACTGGGTTAGAGGGCTACTTTAGAATCTTTCCTAAGGTGGACTTTCCTAACGTTCCTAACAGATCCTTAACCGGTACCGGAGGCTCCTGAAATATTTTTCTTAAAAATAATTATAACACTAATTTATTGGAGTTCTCTTTAATAATAAACTGTACTGTAGATAAAGAGGAAGCAGTGGATGTACTGTGCTTAGATTTCCTGAAAGCATTTTATAGCGTGTCACATCAATGGTTATTGCAGAAAACAAAAGCTTATGGCACAGAGGAGTAACAGAATGGCGTAGATACAAGATTGGCTAACTAATAGGAAGCAGAGAATAGGAATAAACTGGTGATATTCTGCCAGCCAGAAAAATACAAGTAGTATAATAAATAACTTTGATAAAAAAGACTGAAGGTATGGTAGCTAAGTTTACTCTTGGCACAAAGAAAGGTAGGAAAAAGTGAGTTGTGAAGAGGACAGAGGTGCCTATAAAGGGACATAGGCAAGCTGAGATATATCTGGCAAATGGAGTACATTGTGGGAAAGTGGGAAAATGTCCATTTTGGCAGAAAGAATAAAAGAAGCATATTATCTAAATGGTTAGAGATTGCAGAGCTGAGGTGGAGAGAGATTTGGAGGTCCTAGTGCATGAATCACTGGAGGTTCATGTTCAGGTAAAGCAATTAATCAGGATAGCTAATAGATTCTACGTTTTATTGATAAAGGGAATACAGCAAAACAGCAGAGGGGTTTTGTTTGAAATATACAGGAAGTGGAATCTCAGGATGACCTCATATCACACCAAGAAAGATCACATCAGGAGTATTGTTCAAATATTGTCACTAGATGTACAGATTGACCATAAATGCAATAGAAGCAATTCAGGGAAGGATTACTCGACTATTACCTGGAATGTATGAATTGCCTTGAGGAAAACCTAGACATTAAGCCTGTTTGCTCAAATTTAAAACAGTCAATTAGAGACGATCTTGTGAAACAAAATCCTAAGGGGATCAGCAGTTGGAGGTTGGAACCAAGTAGGTGGATAATCTGTTTCAGTCCGATCTGCAGATAAGTCCATGTAAATTGGTTCATTTGTGATTTTAAATACTATGCGTACATTTGCAGTTTAGGGCCATAGCGTCAGAGCACAGGAGGGGGCCTTTGGCCCAGCAAGCCTGTACTAACATTTTTAGTGTTTTAGTGCTGTTTGTATCAAAAAGAACATTGGTTATCAATAATCCAACAAAGGGATATTCCCAGAGTAAAACTTGTGGCAATGCTGCCCCTTTAAAAGGTTATGTTGTCCTTGATTTTTTTTGTCCCCCCAAACAGGGTTGTAAAAGTGACACTCACGTCTAAGTTGAAGGGTTTTTGGGCCGGTTTGATCATGGCTAATAGATACTGCCCCAGGCAAAAGGCTAGAGTTAAAAAAAAATGTATACAATGTAAGGGGAATGGCCAGTGCTCCCAGCTCAGCTTTTCTGTGGTTTGCTAATCAGAGCCAGCAGAACACCCTAAAAGGTTTAGAACTAAACAGATGAATTGCCGAACAAATACAGGTTAACAGAGAAACCTCGATTATCAGAACACCAATTATCCAAAAATTGGATTATCTGAAGGAGATCAAGGTCCCAACAGAAACATTACATCAATGATGTGTTTTCAAAAGTAATCGCATTTTTTGTTTACAGTGATTAAACCAGCACAGTCTCCAAATGACTGACCTCCCACCCTTTCTCTCTCCCCACACTTTCCCTGGAGTTCTACACAGAGGTGTATTCTAACCACACACCTCCCCCTTCCCCAGATAATCTCTCCAATATGGTCCTGTACAGGGTAAAAGTGGAACCTGTCAAAAAGTTGCAGTAAAAAGTTATGTGCCTGCATGTGCAGGTGTGCACGCTAGCTATTTAGAGACTTACCCCACAAAGGCAGCTGCAGTAGCAGCAGTCCTGTTGCTGATGCCCGGTCCGGCTGCCCCAGAGAGTGGGCGGGGGGCGCTTGTACAGGGGTGGTGTTGGACAGGATTGGGGGGGCAGGGGCAGCATTGGATGGGACTGGAGGCCAGGGATTAGACGAGGTTCTGGGGGTGGGCGAGGGAGGCACTGTTGGGAGCGGAGGCTTGGGCGCTGTGTCCTGCTGCAGTCTCCAGAATGGGGAGCAGACTTTAAAAACTGAGCCCCAGAGGAAAGACATTTAAATCGATTAACCGAATAATAAAAAAAATCAATGAAATAGTGCCCGCCCATCTCGCTCAGATAATCGAAGTTCCCCAGTATATGATCGTGTAGCCATTATGGAGACAGTTAAGGAGATAAAAGCTCAGAACTAAATCTTTAAGGGCATGCAACTGAATAGGCTGGGGCTGTTGTTTCCCCTGGAGCATTGGTGACTAAGGGTGGCCTTATGGAGGTTTACAAAATCATGACAGACATGGATTGGATAAATAGACAAAAAAGGTCTTTTCCCTGGGGTTGGGGAGTCCAGAACTAGAGGGCATAGGTTTAGGGTGGAAGTGGGAAGATTTAAAAAGGGACCCAAGGAGCAACCTTTTCATGCAGAGGGTGGTACGTGTTTATAATGAGTTACCAGAAGAAGTGGAGGAGGCTGATACAATTACACTATTTAAAAAGGCATCTGAATGAGTATATGAACAGGAAGGGATGGGAGGGAAATAGGCCAAGTGCTGGCAAATAGGGCTAGATTAGGTTAGGATATCTGGTCAGCATGGATGACTTGGACCAGAGGATCTATTTCCATGCTGTACATCTCTATGACTTTGCTGCCCTTTCCTTCCAGCCAGAGTTGCATCTTGCATATGGGATGGAATAAGTACAATAGAAGTGATCTTGAATTGGAAGATGCAACATCCATAAGGATGGAGTTGAGAAATGAAAAGACAACACTGATAGGAGCAGTCCATGGGTCCTCCATCAGTGGCTATACAATGGGCAGAGAAAAAAACCCAGAAATAATGAGGGCATGTAACAAAGGCAGTTCATTAACATTAAATTTACCCAATGTTCATGCAGATTGGGATATTAGAAGAGGAAGCCATGAGGAAGAATTTGGGACAGTTTCCCAGAACATTACATTGTGGATCAGGCCATTTGGATCAGATAGAGAAAGGGGAAGCAGCAAATATAGACTGTTGGGATTTTCAGAAGGCATTTGTAAGCATACCGTGCATTAGGCTCAAGATAAGAGGCCATGCAGGATATCTGCATGAATAGAAAATTGGGTAACTAACAGAAGAGATAGACTTGGTATCAGGATGGCATTCACAGGACAGCAATCTATAACCAGTGAAGTACCACAAGGATTAATGATGGGGTCACAACTATTTACAGTATTTACAAATGAGTTGGATAAAGAAAGTAACTGTACTAGAGCCAAGTTTGCAGATGACACCAAAATAGGTAGGTAGGAGGTTGGTGTAAGGAAGCTGAACAGGTATATCACAGGTTAAGTGCGGCAGAAACTTAACAGATGGAATATCATGATACGGGAAAAATGTCGAATTATGCACTTTAGCAAGAATACAGGAACTGAATATTTAAATAGAGAAAGACTGCAGAAAGCAGAACAGAGGGAATTGGGATTGCTTGTCAATGAATCTCAAAAAGCTAGCATCCAAGTTCAGTGGGTAATATGACAGGTAATTGAAATATTGGCCTTTATTTCAAAGGAAAAGGAGCATAAATTTAGGGTGTTTCATTAAAACTCTATAAGGCACGATGCAGACCACAGCTGGAATATCATGAAGTGTTTTCATCCTAGGAAAGATATCCTAAGTAGAGGAAGCTGAAAGAAAGTTCACTGAGCTGACATCAGCTATGGAGAGGCTATGATAGAAATGGTGTGCTTGCAGTCAGCATTACAGTGAAGCAGTATGGGAAGGTGTCCTGCTTGTTGGGAAGAAACAAAGAATGACACCATGGGAAATCCAATGTTGTCTTAGCCTAATGTAGGAGTAGAGGTTCCATGGAAAAGAGCTGTTTGGCCGTTAGTAGGTAAAGTCAGATACATATTTACAAACTATAAGCAAAAGTTTAAGATCTTTTGGTGGTTTATAGTTTCTAAGGGCTACGTACTATAGTAACTAGAAACAGGAGAGAAGGCAAGAATTGATATTATATTAAGCATTTTCCAAAATGTTGAAAGGGGTAGATGTTGGCTGGAGAATTCAAAGCCATGGTGTGCTCCTCCTGTTCTGTGTAGGAAGCTGGGCACACTTTCAGGGAACATAAGAACTGACTACAAAAGTTGCTGTCAAGAGAAAGACATTAGTTGCACCAATGTACGCCCCTTACAGTTAGAAACAAGGGACCTCAATGGGGAATTTTAAAAATGGCTAAACTAAAATCATGCTTTGCTTCTTCACAAAGAAGGACCCTAATAACATCCAGGAATCATGGCTTAGAGAGAGGGAGGTACTTCCCACGTGGTTAAAGATGCCCTCCAATGCATCTCGTCCACATCCCGCACCTCCACCCTCAGACCCCACCCCTCCAACCGTAACAAGGACAGAACGCCCCTGGTGCTCACTTTCCACCCTACTAACCTTTGCATAAACCAAATCATCCACCAACATTTCCGCCACCTCCAAAAAGACCCCACCACCTGGGATATATTTCCCACCCCACTCCTTTCCGCCTTCCGCAAAGACCGTTCCCTCCGTGACTATCTGGTCAGGTCCACGCACCCTACAACCCACCCTCCCATCCTGGCATCTTCCCCTGCCACCACAGGAACTGTAAAACCTGCGCACACACCTCCATCCAAGGCCCTAAAGGAGCCTTCCACATCCACTAGTATTATTTATTGTATCCGTTACTCCCGATGTGGTCTCCTCTACATTGGGGAGACTGGGCGCCTCCTAGCACAGCGCTTTCGGGAACACCTCCAGGACACCCACACCAATCAACCACACCGCCCGTGGCCCAACATTTCAACTCCCCAGCCCACTCTGCCGAGGACATGGAGGTCCTGGGCCTCCTTCACCGCCGCTCCCTCACCACCAGATGCCTGGAGGAAGAACGCCTCATCTTCCGCCTTGGAACACTTCAACCCCAGGGCATCAATGTGGACTTCACCAGTTTCCTCATTTCCCCTTCCTCCACCTCACCCTAGTTCCAAACTTCCAGCTCAGCACTGTACCCATGACTTGTCCTACCTGCCTATCTCCTTATCCACCTATCCACTCCACCCTTTCCTCCCTGACCTATCACCTTCATCCCCTCCCCCACTCACCCATTGTACTCTATGCTACTTTCTCCCCGCCCCCACCCTCCTCTAGCTTATCTCTCCATGCTTCAGGCTCACTGCCTTTATTCCTGATGAAGGGCTTTTGCCTGAAACGTTGATTTCGCTGCTCCTTGGATGCTGCCTGAACTGCTGTGCTCTTCCAGCACCACTAATCCAAAACCTGTATTAGTACAGCCATCACCTGATGACAACAGCACTTCAACCTTTAGGTGGTGAATAGATAAAGTTTCCTTGTTGCGATGATTGGAGAGTTCTTTCTAAAATGCTTGCTAATTTGACTTCCGGATTGCATGATTTTTGTAAAAATATTTCATTTTCTGTATTGCTTTGAGACCTGAACAATTTGTTCATCAACTTCAAACCACGTGTCAGTACGTACAGTCTGTACTCAAAAGACAGAGCTTGGGCTGGATTTGTCAGTCATAAATAAAGGCTGACTGCCAGTCTATGATGTTTATTTTTCAACATAGCTTGCATAGTAATTGCTGTACTCTGATTCCAAGTATTTTCCCACTGCTATTTAGTTGCAATCACTATTCTGTAAAATGCCCAATGAGTGAATAAGCCTTTAATTGACAAACTAATCTATCTGCAAACCCAACTAAAGGTTAGCAATCAAATGAAGTATTGGACTGCTTCCCTAAATGCAAGGCAAGTTTATTTAATGAAAATCATACCAGAATGAAATAGAAGGAGCCAGGTAATGTCAGGTCTAGCACCAAAGCAGTCTGTGTCACATTAACTGCATGTCAGCATTATAATTATACTAGGCATTCCTGTTTAAATAGTTGCAAACTAAACAAAAAACTCAGACAAACTAACTGATCTCTGCAGTCACTGGGCCTTCCAGAGTATATAAAAATGATGACACAGCGAGTTATGATGTTCTGGAATGTATTTTCTGAACAAGTGATGCATTCCAGATTCAGCTGAAACTGCATCCATTCAATTGGATGTATATGTCAGAAGGGAAAAATTTGTAGCATCATACAGTCAGAAAGAAAGGTGTGACTAAAAGCATAACTTTTCCAACAAGCTGCCACAAGGCTGATAGGATAAATAGTTCTGCATGACCATGAAGTATCTTTTAAAGATGCCTTTATGTAAAAGGAACCACAGGGCCAATGATCTAAGGAATTGTAACTCCAGGAGAAAATAGACAAAACAAAAAAGAGGGAACATCAGGTTATAATGGAATAATTTTTGATAGCATGTTCTCATTTTTTAAAAAGTTTAAATTTGAAGAAAAGCAATGAGTATTATCACTTAACAACATTCCAAGGCCATCATGTATGAATTTCTCAAAACCAGAGTTAGAAACTTAGGCATGAGAACATTTAGTTTGTTTTCATTGTGTCTAACTTGGAATTTTTATGCAAACAAAACTACATTCAACACAACTTGGATTCAACCCTTTCACTTAATAAAATAGATATGTTATTTTGAGGGTAAGAAAGTTGACATGCAGGATTCAAATTACATGTCTTCAAATGGTTTTCAACTGGTGTGCTGAGATAAGGTGAGAAGCAGGCCTCAAAATTTCCTGAAAATAGCACTTTATTTGAGCGTCAAAGCCATGCCACACTTCTCACAGCCTCATTATCTATTATTGAAGATGCCCCTACTGATTTGCAAGTTTAAACCTCCAGAGTCATGCATGTACAGATTTGATACAACACAGACACAGAAATCTGCTTAGTTACACAGCCTGCTTGCACGTGCATAGATAGATCACACAAACTAGCTGATTTGGAGAAGTGTTTTGGCTGCTTGCAATACATGAATATCCCACAATCTGACCGTACTCTTACAGTATTCTTGTCACTTCCAACAATATATTCCTGAGGGTCAGCATTTTCAATACTGATGCAAATTAAAAGTAACAGGAGGGAGCCCTTGTCAATGGAGCAAGATTTGCAGGTGGCTCTCTCATCACTTCCTCCCTGGGTCAAAAGGTTCTGCACAAACCAGCTGGCCCAGGTTTCCCACTAACTCGGTAAACTGCAATTTACTCTTTGTGTTTTGTTTTAATCCATTGCTCATGAATAGTTACAAATAGGTGAACTGTGAAAACATGGAGGCTAGTACAGTTGCAACATTTAAAAGGCATCTGGATGGGTATATGAATAGGAAAGGTTTGGAGGGATATGTGCTTGGTGATGGCAGGTGGGACTAGATTGGGTTGGAATGTCTTGTTGGCATAGACGAGTTGGACCAAAGGGTCTGTTTCCATGCTGTACATCTCTAAGACTCAAACTTGCAGATTGAGTCGTTAGTTAGGAAGGCAAATACAATCTTGGCCTTCTCCAGTGGTCACCAGCATCACAGATGTTGTCTTCAGCCAATTCAATTCACTCCACATGATATCAAGAAACTGCTCTGGGCCCTTGCAACAATATTCCAGAACCTGCCACGCCCCAGCCATGTACAGCCGTGACACTGGCATCTACCAAACAGTGTGAAAAATTGGCCAGATATGTCCTACACACAATAAGCAGGAAAAATCCAACTTAATAATAATCTCCCTCACAATCTACTCAATCATTAAAGGAACAGGTCATTAGCAGTGCTATGAAGCAGCACCTACTTAGCACTAAACATCCTGTTTAGGTTCGGCTGGGGCCACTCAGCTCCTGACCTCATTATAGCCTTGCTCAAAACATGGACAAAAAACAAAAAAGAGCTGAGCTCTGGCAAAAATAAGATCAATGAGAGTTGAGGGAAAACTCTTCACTGGGTGGAGTCACAGCTGACACAGGAAGATGGCTGTGGTTGTTGGACGACAATCATTTCAGCAAGAGTTCTTCAGGATACTGCCCTAGACCCAACCATCCTCAGCTGCATCAATGTCCTCCCCTCCATCAGGTCAGAAATGGGGATGTTTGTTGATTATGCAATGTTTAGCACATTCATGGCTCCACAGAAATTAAAACAGTCTTAGTAAACACAACAAGACCTGGACAATATCTAGTGTTGAACTGAAAAGTGGCAATTAACATTCGCACTGTACAAATGCCATACAATTACCATCTCCAATAAGAGACAACCTGATCTAAGAGCATTTTTTTTTTTAAAAAAAGAGACTTACTAGAAAAATCTGCCACAAAAAGGAACAATGGGGCACTAGTGCATGAAACGTAAACGTAGATGCAGCAGATTGTCAAAAAAGGTTAATAGAATGTTGGGGCTTATTTCAAGGGGGCTGGAATATAAAGATTACTTACAGTGTGGAAACAGGCCTTTTGGCCCAACAAGTCCACACCGACCCGTCGAAGCGCAACCCACCCATACTCTCAGGTCCTAGTTTCTCCTACAGAAGGAAACATCTTCCCAACACCTACCTCTGTCCAGTCCATTCAGTACTCTGTTTCAATTAGATCCCCTCTCATTCTTCTAAACTCAAAGTACAGTCCCAGGGTCCTCGAACGTTCCTCCTATGTCAAGCTTTTCATTCTTGGGACCGTTCTCCTGAACCTCCTCTGAACCTGCTCCGGGGCCAGTACATCTTTCCTGAGATATGGGGCCCAAAACTGCACACAATACTCCAAATGTTGTCCGGCCAGAGCCTTAGGGCCTCAGAAGTACATCCCTGCTTTTATATTCAATCCTCTCAAAATACATGTCTGCATTGCATTTATTTTCCTAACTGCTGACTCAACCTGCAAGTTTATTTTGAGAGAATCCTGGACTGGAACTCCCAAGTCTGTTTGCACTTCAGACTTCTGAAAGTTCTCAATGCCTCTGTACTTTTTAACCAAAGATATTTTGTACCTTACCTTCCCAACTTGTATTCCATCTGCCACTTCTTTGCCCATTCTCCTAAACCTGTCAAATCCTTCTGCACTCTCCCTGCCTCCTCAATACTACCTGCCCCTCTACCTATCTTTGTATCATCTGCAAACTTAGCCAGAATATCCTCAGTTCCTTCATATAGATTGTTAATGTCTGAAGTGTAAGTTGTGGTCCCAACATTGCCTTGCGGAAATCCAGCTGTCACCAGTTACTATCCTGTGAAGGATCCTTTTATCCCCACTCTCCACTTTCTGCCAGACAGCCAAGTGTTGCAACTTGGTGGTGAGACCCTCTTAATTAAATTAAACACCCAGAAAAGCTGACCTCCTCTTGTAATCTGTTAAACGAGTGATAGAGAATTCCCAAATTCCACTATTTAAAGAAAATATCAATTTATTCTTTAACTCTAAAAGTGAACATGAAATGATTTACAACTCTAAACCCCACCCCCCCCTTTATCTTAACTGCTTATTACCTGCCTCTACCTCTTCACAATATACTGCTCCAACTATTAAAATAACAACAACTTAAATTTCAAAGCCCTACAGCAGCTGTCATTTTTGAAGTCTGTCTTCTTCCGGCTAATATCTCCCCAGATTATCTTCTTTCTTTTTATTGCGAGTAAGTTTCATATGAAAATGTACCTTTGACAAATAGCGTTTCAATGTCTTGGGTCTCTTTCTGACAGCTGCACAGTCTGATTTTCATAATGCCTGACTTTTTTTTTTAAAATATCCCCAACATCAGATCGTCTCATTGGTCATATGTTGGCAAAACAATAAATTAAAAATAGATTGGGTTTTAGTATCTGGGGCATAATTTAAACTGATTGGTTGAATTAGAATTATTGTCAAAACAGCAACCAACTCCTACATATTTTCAATTTTCCAGTACTCAGACTGCTCTTGTAAGCTTTCAGGGCAGAACAGCATTCAAGTTCATAACACAAACATTTTATCTATGCCAGCATCTTGCCTCTAACACTATACATACCTTAGCATACTCCGTATCCTCTTGTGCAGCATCTTGCTTGTCACAGGCCTTCACTAAGTCCAGGTAGGTAACATCCATTGCTTCTCCTTGGTCTAACTTGTTCATTACTTCCTCAAAAGAATTTTACAAAATGTGTCAGGCATGACATCCCTGGATGAAACCATGCTGACTTTGCCCTATTTTACCACACACTTCCAAGTATTCAGAAATCTCATCCTTCACAATGGATTCCAGGATCTTAACCATGGTCAAGGTTAAGCTGATCAATCAATCTGTAATTTTCCATCTTTTGCCTCACTCCCTTTTTATAACAGGGGTGTCACGTTAGGGATTTTTCCAGTCCTCAGACTCGCCCTGATTCTAGCCACTCAGAGATATGTGAATGATAGATTGTGACTGAATACCTCACAACACAAAGAACAACTATCTCATGGATTTCTCAGCAATTCTCCCAGTGGATAATCAAAATGCATTCAAGTTCACGAGGGATCATAATGCTTCATTTTTGCCAATTTGGTCTTGAAACTCCCACTCAACAGCCATTCCATTGTGGTTGCGTAAACTTGAGAACCTTAGCTGCTCTTGGATTGAAAGAATGAGCAATCACACTCTGTCTGGTAGGAACTCTGTCTGCGACAAGGAATAGGGAAGATATTTATAAGGCAGCAAGCTGCAGACTTGCAATATTGTGGGTGGAAGAATCAAAGAGATCATCCATAATTTCAAAGCATGAACCTGAAGGACAGAAAATACTTTCAGAATTCAACTCTGGACTTTTCAGTAGCAGAATTCCAGAGAACAACGCTGTATGAGGTTTGAACCCTGGACATCCAGAGACAGGTGCTCTTGGTTGGAATCGTAGCTAAATCCCACTACTAAATCAAGTTAAAGCCAAGTTTGACTGTGAGACTTAACTTGATTACTTGAGGGCGCTTATTTGGTTGCCAAATGCAATAAACTTCAAACAACTGGTTCAGTATTTGATTGCCTCGGAAATTTCTTAAAAAGTAGCTGAATTACAAGGTAGCTTGTGGCAATTAACAACACCATCACAGACCATCTTAGCAGTTCTCCTGTTCCGATTCATCATCCTCTTTTCCTGGGAGTATACTCCAAGACTCCAAAACTGTACTTTCTCACAGCAGAACTCCAGTTTTCACAAATAATAGGCTTTCACAAGTCAGTACTAAGCCTGGAGCTTTGCAGAGTTTTAATCTTGCTCAGTTGCTTCCAGCAAACAGTGCTGATGTTCTTTTCAACATCCAGTCTCAGGTGTATGAAACAATTAAATGGCACATAGCTCCTTCTGAGCTCCTACAACTTCTCTGTGCCCTTACTATACAAAGTTATTTAACTACTGTTGTACTTCAGAGTCATGACACAAAACCCACTTAGTTTATCAACTCTAACAGTCTCCCTTTCACATTCCCAAATGCCTAGAACCTTTGAACTCTTCTTCACAGACCCCCAAACTATCCTGAGTGATCTTGCCATATTCGCTTCTCAAAAGCTGAGCAGAATTGAAATGGCGCGATTTCAACTCTTGAACACTATTCCATAAAATGTTACTAATCACAGATCAATGGCTTACTCTGTACAAAACAAAAGTGGTTACAAATAGAAGACTGTCACATTCCAAAGTATGTTTTCAGTTTCCTTCTCAGAAGGCAAGTTGTACTTTCTTGAAAGACTAGGAACACTGGCATAGTTGACTAACTTTGCATTTTTCCAATTGATATTGTAAACAACTTAGGGACAAATTGGGAAACATACCAGAACAAGTCTAAAACAGTTTGTAGTTTATGCTGCCAATACAAAAGGAGCAAATATTTAATTCTACAACCTCAAATTCAGATAACAGTAAATTAGGTGTGACCTACACCTCTCTCTTTAGATAATGTACAGAAAAATATTTGGTTCCCCTATAATGCGAGGTTCTCTAACTGGAATTGGCTAGAATACGATTGAAGAATTTAGACCATTTTGTAGAACGTGAACACTCCTTACCTGTACTGGCTATAAACGTGACTCGGGCTCCACTAGTTTAAATGGTGCTGCTATTATGTAATTTTCTTATAATGCAGGGCTGCATGGGAATGGAACTATGTTATACCAGAACTGACTATTTAAACCATCCTTTTGTGCTTTCGAACTGCAAATATTTCAAGAGGGCCATAAAAATTGAAGTAAATGCAGGAAGAATGAAAAAAAAAAGTGTTACTTAAATGGAGCAAGGTTACAGAATTCATGTAGTGTGACATGAATCCAAGATCACAGTAGAGGCTATCTTCATGGGTATGATGCTTAAGACTATCGGCGAGCAGAAACGGATAGCCAACTCATATGCTGCTGGCAAGAATGCCCCATGGAATGAAATACTAGTGAGACTATGCAGACGCTACGACAATGGATGAATGGACACCATGTAATAGTTGCCGGATAGGAATGTTGCCTCACAGTTGGGAAGCACTTCAGTGCACAAAGATATTCTGCCTCCAATCTTTGGCTAAGCGTCCATGGCAGTTTTTGAGATACGCAACAATTGCAGAGCAGAAACTGACCTGAAGGGTTACACTCGAAACTTTGACGTCTCCACTTCCTGATGCTGTCTGGCTTGTTGTGTTCTTCTAGCTTCCTGTCTGTCTACTTTGGATTCCAGCAGCTGCAGATGTTTGCCTCGAGCAGAAACTAACAGCCAAGTCCCATACCTAGGGAGACGGCCTCAACTGTCTTGGGTTCATGGCGTGCTACATGTAACACCAACACCACCTTGTTCTGCATCTGAAAAGTCTTTCTTACTGTCCTGTTTTGACAACATCTCCTCGATAAATTGGTTTGATCTCAATTAGTTTGGACAGTTTTGGATTACAGACAGTTCTTCTATAAACACAATGGTTACATTCTTGTGCAACCCGTGTTATAGTAAACCCTTGCTTTAAGTGTTGGCGATGTAATTACATTACTTCCAACACATTTTAAAAGTTCACATTTTATAAAGTGTCTCCAATTCGTCAATTGTGCTATAGCAAATTTGTAATAAGAAAACACACGTTACAGCAGAACAGGGAGAAAGCAAAGACTGCAGATGCTGGAGATCAGATTCAAGACTGTGGTGCTGGAAAAGAATAGTAGGTCAGGCAGCATCCGAGGAGCAAGAGAATCAACATTTCGGGCATAAGCCCTTCATCAGGAATATTTTGTAATTATCTCTGCCTCATTTAAATCGGATTTTTGGTCATCCTTCAGTTGTTATTCAGCTATTGGCACTTCACACACACACACCACTAACACCCTTTGGTCACCTGTACAGTCTTATTATTCAGCACTCCATTCACACCATTTGTATGATCTTCTGATCTCTCTGCCCATACATAGTGTTCTATGCACTTCCCTCTCACTTCACCTGACGAAGGGGCTACACTTCAAAAGCCTGTGATTTCAAATAAACTTGTTGAGCTGTAACCAGATGTCATGAGATTTCTGATTATCTCTTAAATCTGCTACCCATTAGCCTAAAACTATGACCTTTTGTTCTAGATTGCCCCTCAAGGGGAAACATCTGTTCCATGTCTATTCTGTCAATCCCATTTATCATCTTATTTCAATCTGTTCAGTGAAGTTATGACATACCTCTGATGCAGGTGGGAATTGACCCCTTGGTCACTTCCTTACTTTATTCAAAAACATTTTTCCAAAATCAACCTGTGCAGCGGTGTTAGCATGCATCTCCGGAGTGGGTAGGACCTGAACCTGGGGTCAGAGGTATCAGTCGTTACGGATTAGAAAGAGGTGTATTGACGCAACATGTTAGCACCAGTTCTATTACCTAATGCCAATCTCCTGCCTTGTCCCCATATCCCTGCACATCACTTCTAACCAAGTAATCATCCAATGTCTTCTTAAAAGCCTCAACTGAACCTCCCTCCACTACATTGCCACGCCATATATTCCATATCCTATTCTTTTTCTAGTGTCATCCTCTATTCTTTTGCACATCACTTTAATCTATGCCTTCTCATTTACAGGAGAAAAATAGCTTCTCTTCACCCATGCTATCTAGCCCACTCATGATGTGAAAACCTCTAATCAAATTTTCGGTCTTCTTCTGCCCAAGGAGAACAGTCCCAACTTTTTCAAACTATCTTCATAACTGAACTTTATCATTCCTGGAATCATTCTGGTAAATTGCTTTTGCACTCTCTCCGATGTACTCATGTTTTTCCTACAAATTGTGCACAACTGTATGTGATACTCCCGCTAAGGTTGAACAAGAGTCTTGTGCGAGCTCAACATCAGCTTCCTGATCTTGTCTTCTATGCCTCTGTTAGTAAAATTAAGAACACTATATCCTCTTAACTGCTCTCTCCACTTGTCCCAACTTCAATGATCTGCATACCCCGTAAACCCTGGTCCCTCTCTCCTGTACTTCCTTTAATGTTGTATCCCTTATTTTATATTGGCTTTCAATGTTAATTCCCCCAAAATACATCACCTCATTTACCAGCTATTCACACTCCACTACTTGTCAATGTTGCTTTGGAGTTCCACATGATCCTCCTCATATTTTACAATTCTTCCAAGTTTAATTAATCTGCAAAACTTCAAAAGTTGTCCACTGCACACCAAGATCATTAATATATGTCAGGAAAAGTATGGTCCCAATACCACCTGGGGACTCCACTACGAATCTTCCTCCAGCTCAAAAAATATCAATTGAGCATTATATTCTTTTCTATGACTTTGCCAATTTTGTACAATCTGAGTTTTGTCTCTCTCATATCATGACATACAACTTCCCTCTCAATTATGTTACATTGTATCAAACACCTTCTCAAAATCCATGTATACTACTATATCAACAGCATTACCCTCAGTGATCATTCTCGTCACCTCTTCAAAAACCTCCAGCAAGTGAAACACTATTTTGCCTTTAGAATCGACCAACCTTTCTCCATGCAATTACTAATTCTAATTCTATCCGAAAACAAGTATTTCTAGAAGCTTCTCAAAATTAAACATGGTGCTTTGTAATTGCTGGTCTAATCCTAACAGTCCTTCTTGAACAAAGGTGCAATGTTTTCTGTTCTCCAGTCTTCTGGCATCTCCGAGTCCAAGATAGATCAAAAGGATTATGGTTGATGGCACCACAATTTTTACCCTCACTTCCATTAGAATGCTTAGATGCATCTCACCTGGAACTGGTGCCTTTTCAAGTTTTAAGTGTCAACAATTTATCCAAACTTCCTCCTTTATAATGTTGAACTCTTCTAGTGACAGAGTTTCTTCCTCTGTCACCATGGTCTGAATAGCACCCTCCTCTTATGTAAAGACAGGTGCAAACTATTCATTAATACCTCAGCCATGTCCCTTGCCTCAATGCATCAATCTGCGGTTTGGTTTCTGATTAGTCCTACAACTCCTTTATTGTTCACTCCCTTATCACCTATACGCCTATTAAAAACTTTGGGACTTCCCCTTATGTTAGCTGCCAGTCTTTACTCATATTTCCTCTGTGAATCTTGTATTTGCTTGCTTACCCACTCCTATACCTTCAGTAATTCCAGTTTATTTTCAACTTTATTTTCTACTTTACACCAGTCATACGCATTTTCTCTTTCAAACATTAAGTTCTATCTCCTTTGTCATCCAGGGAACTCTTTGTTTTTCCCATCTTTTCCATTAGAGGGAATATAACAACTGTAACTTCTTGAAAGAGCAGATGGCTTGGGTACTGTTTTTCCCACTAATCTCTTTTGCCAAATCAATTCTGCTCAGCCCTGTTCTTGCTCCATTAAAGATGGTTCTCTGACAAATGTTTTTTCTTACTTTGGATTGTTGATTTTCATTCTCCAATACCACAGTCTCCTAGATGTTCCCCCGCTGACATTTGACTCACCTCCAAGGTGTTGACCAGGCTCAACACTGCATTATTCCTAGTTGGATTGGTTTCCTGCAGGAATCTCACTGCCCTGTTATCTACCAGTATCCCAGTCTATACTTGAGTAACCGAACTCCTCAATTCTAATTACTCTATAAAATGTTAGATTTCTAATTTTCTTGTGGAATAAACTGCCTGAGAAAGTGGTGGATGCAGCTACAGTTATATCATTTAAAAAGACATTTGGAGAAATAAATGAATAGGAAAGATTTGGTGTGTTAGAAGCCAAACACAGACAAGTGGGGCTACTTTAGTTTGGTAACATGGTCAGTGGACTAGTTGGACCAAACGGTCTGTTTCCATGCTATAACTATGACCCTACATCCTTCAAGAATTGGTGGTCTATAGAGTACACTGAGCAATGTAACTGCACCCTCCTCCTTATTAAATAGGTCCAGCCAAAGTGACTGTCCTTGAACCAGAGACTCTTCCCTCTCCAGCACTGCAATATTTTTAACCAAGTTTATCCTCCTCCTTTCCTTTTTCTAACGTAACTGAAAAACATATACTCAGGAATATTTAACACCCAGTCTTGCCCTTCCTTGAGCCAGACCTTTGCAGAATTATGATATGGCAGTGACATTGTAATAAGTTCCTAACTCCCCAAATTTACTATACTCCTTGCATTTACATGCATGCACATTAACTGTGTTTTAGACTTCTTTCTCCCCCTACTCAGGCTTCACCTATTAACTTTTATACTACTGTTAGCTGTGTACTCAAGTATTTTGCAATCCATGGTACTCACTGCTATTTTTTCTTGGTTCCCATAGCCTCACCAAATTAAGTTAAAGCCCTCCCAACAGACTAGCACAACTTCTACAGGAACCTCAATCCCAACTCTGATCAAGTATGACCTGTCTGGATTGTACAGGTGCCATTGTCCCCTTAGATTTCTAGTATAGTGGACCTAACTAAGATGATCATCCTGGAGTCAGACAACTGTCGGTTCCCTTACTTAATAAGTCCCTTATCACTAGTGCTCCTCCTTTCTTCTTCCTCCCCTCCTGTACAATTGGGCCACTTGTAGAATGAGAAGCTTGGCTCTGACTGCACTGCCTTCAGAAACTAGCACCATCAGCTTCCAAAGTAGAAAACTGATTTGAGAGTGGAACCCCAAGGAACTACTGCTATTTGAGACTTCCTGGCAGTAACCCATTTCCTTTCTTCCTCTTGTCCCTTAAGTGACAGTGTGACCATCTCTCAATGTGCTATCCACATAAATCTCAAATCTTGAGGACATGCCACAGTATCACCAGCCAATGCTTAAGTATGAAACTCAGTTTGCTTCGAGGTAGGAACACTACCACTTTATCACAAGAGCACTTATCTATTTTCTAATCAGTGCGGAGATGTTATTACATTTCTGGAGCAAGTGGGACTTGAATTCAGATCTCCTGACTCAGAGGTAGGGACACTAACACTGTTGTACAAGACCCCTTATTAATTTCATTAATCCTGTTCAGCAATGGCATTACATCATCTCTGGCGCAAATGGGACCTGAATCCAATCTCCTGGCTCAGAGATAGGGACACTATCACTGCACATCTCTGAAGAGCCCTTAGATATTTTCTAACCAAATTGTTGAAAGATACCCTGAGAGAAGGTGGGACTTCAACCCAAGCCTTCTGGCCCAGGAGGTAGGGATACCACCACTGTTTCACAGCAGCTCTCTCAAGAGTTTTTTTTTAAACCTATTTTCCTAACCAACCTGTTCCTTATTATTCGAGGAGAAAGCGAGGTCTGCAGATGCTGGAGATCAGAGCTGAAAATGTGTTGCTGGAAAAGCGGTCAGGCAGCATCCAAGGAACAGGAAATTCGACATTTCGGGCATAAGCCTTTCATTCCTGATGAAGGGCTTATGCCCAAAATGTCAAATTTCCTGTTCCTGGGATGCTGCCTGACCTGCTGCGCTTTTTCAGCAACACATTTTCAGCTCTGTTCCTTATAACTCGCCTTGAACTTGAACATGGGTCTCCTGGTCAAGGAGTAGGGACACTATCATTATTGAGTCATTATTCATTAAATCAATACAAAATGGAAATAATAACTAGCAAATTTCACAGTGGACGGCTGATAGATTAACTCAGTCCTATCCTCATGTACAAACTGAATTTTTAACAGAACAGTTAACCTAGTCAACCCTTCTCTCTTCCTTGCTACAGGAGGGTAAAAAGGTCAGAAGTGTTATTTTCTGGGACTGTAGGTTGAAAGAAGCAAAAATGGCCTTGAGTAGAGAGATATACTCTTGGCGGATGTGGGAGTTTAGGGGTTCCTGAGGATTATATCTGCAATAATGCAGCTGGTTGCAAATCCTATCAGATCGAATGGATCAGTTGGAGAGACAGCTAGAGGCAATGAGGAATTTACAAGAGCAAGGGGATGTGATGGATGGCACTTATAGGAAGGGGGGAAAATGTCTCCGATACAGTCACATATATGGGTTAACTCCAGGAAAGGTAAGAGAGGTAGGCAGGTAGTGCAGGAGTCTTCTGTGGCTATCCCCATTTCAAACAAGTATGCTGTTTTGGAAAATGTAGGGAATGATCGATTCTCAGGGGAACGTAGCACAAACAGCCAAGTTTCTGGTATGGAGACTGGATCTAATGCATCGAGGGGTACGTCGGATTCCAAGAGATCAATTGTGTGAGGGAAGTCGAGTCCAAAGTACAGACAGATGTTTCTGTGGCCAACAGCGAAAAATCAGAATGGTGTGTTGTTTCCCTTTGCCAGAATCAAGGATGTCTCAAAGAGGGTGCAGAATGCTCCCAAGGAGGATGAGGGCCCAGCAGGTCACTGTACACATTGGAACCAATGACACAGGAAGGAGAAAGGATGAGATTCTAAAGAGAGATTACAGAGAGTTAGGCAGGAATTTTTTAAAAAGAGGTCCTCGAGAGCACTAATATCTGGATTACTCCCGGTGCTACGAGCTAGTGAGGGCAGGAATAGGAGGACCGAGCAGATAAATGCATGGCTGAGGAACTGGTGTATGGAAGAAGGATTCACATTTTTGGATCACTGGAAATCTCTTCTGGTGTAGAAGTGACCTGTCCAAGAAGGATGGATTGCACCTAAATTGGAAGGGGACTAATATCCTGGTAGGGAGATGTGCTAGAGCTGCTTGGGAGGATTTAAACTAGTGGGGAGGGGGGAAAAAAAGAGGACCCAAGGAGATAGTGAGGAAAGAGATCAATCCAACACTGATACAGTTGAGAACAAAAGGTGAATCAAGGGACAAAACAGAGAACAAGGTGGGACTGAAATTAAACTGCATTTATTTCAATGCAAGAGGCCTAATGGGGAAGACAGATGAACTAGGTCATGGTTAGGAACATGGGACTGGGATATCATAGCAATTACAGAAATGTGGCTCCGCGATAGAAAGGACTGGCGGCTTGCTATTCCAGGATACAAATGCTATAGGAAGGACAGAAAGAGAGGCGAGAGCAGGAGTGGCGTTTTTGATAAGGGATTGCATTACAGCTGTGCTGAGGGAGGATATTCCCAGAAATACATCCAGGGAAGTTATTTGGGTGGAAATGAGAAAGGAGAAAGGGATGATCACCTTATTGGGATTTTATTTATAGTAGACCCCCTAATCGTCAGAGGAAATTGACAAACAAACTTGTAAGGAGACCTCCATTATCTGTAAGAATAATAGGGTGGTTATGGTAGAGGCTTTTAACTTTCCAAACAGACGAGGACTGCCATAGTGTTAAGGGTTTAGATGGAGAGGAATTTAAGAAAATTTTCTGATCCGGTATGTGGATGTACCTACTAGAGAAGGTGCAAAAACTGGACCTACTTTTGCCTAATACTGTCAAACGTGGCCGTACTCTTAAATTGGAGGAACTTTCAAAAGCTGATTGGGGGCAGATTTCACAGGTAAAGGGACAGCTAGAAAATGGTAAACCTTCAGAAATGCGATAACAAGTGTCCAGAGACAGTATGGACAAAAAGGAAAAGGCTGCTAGGTGGAGGGAACGCTGGATGATGAAAGAAATTGACGGTTTGCTTAAGAAAAGGATGGAAGCATATGTCAGGTATAGACAGGATAGATCAAGTGAATCCTTAAAGGCAGTAGAAGTATACTTAAGAGGGAAATCAGGAGGGCAAAAAGGGGACATGAGATAGTTTTGGCAAATAGAGTTAGAGTTAATGTAAAAACCCTTTGGATTCTTCTTAAAGACAAAAGGGTAACTAGCAAGGGAATAGAGCCCCTCAAAGATCAGCAAGGCGGCCTTTATGTGGAGCCGCAGGTGGTTGAAAATACTAAACAAGTATTTTGCATCGGTATTCACTGTGGAAAACGACATGGCAGATATAGAATGTAGGGAAATAGATGGTAACATCTTGAAAAATGTCCATATTACAGAGGACTCCAACTACAATGGGAGTTTGATCAGATGGACCAATGGGCTGAGACGTGGCAGGTGGAGTTTAAATTTAAACAAGTGCGAGGTGCTGCATTTTGGGAAAACAAATCTGAGCAGGACGTACACACTTAATGCTAAGGTCCGAGGGAGTGTTGCTGAAGAAAGAGATCTTGGAGTGCAGGTTCATTACTCCTTGAAAGTAGAGTCACAGGTAGATAGGATAGTGAAGGCAGCGTTTGGTATGCTTTTCTTTATTGGCCAGAGTATAGAGTACAGGAGTTGGGAGGTCATGTTGCAGCTGTACAAGACATTGGTTAGGCTGCTGTTGGAATATTGCTTGCAATTCTGGTCTCCTTCCTATCAGGAAGATTCGTGAAACTTGAAAGGGTTCAGAAAAGATTTACAAGGATGTTGCCAGGGTTGAAGGATTTGAGCTACAGGGAGGGGGTGAATCGGCTGGGGCTGCTTTCCCTGAAGCGACACAGACTGAGGGGTGACCTTATAGAGGTTTATAAAATTCATGAGGGGCATGGATAGGATAAATAGACAGATAGTCTTTCCCCTGGAGTGGGGGAGTCCAGAAGTAGAAGGCATAGGTTTAGGGTAAAAGGAAAAAGATATAAAAGAGGCTTAAGGGGCAACTTTTCCACGCAGAGTGTGGTACGTGTATGAAACGAGCTGCCAGAGGAAGTGGTGGAGGTTGGTACAATTGCATCATTTAAAAGGCATTTGGATGGGTATATGAATAGGAAGGGCTTGGAGTAATACAGGCCAGGTGCTGTATCCAATGGGACTAGATTGGGTTGGGATATCTGATCGGCATGGATGAGTTGGACTGAAGGGTCTGTTTCCGTTTTGTACATCTCTATGACTCTGACTCCAAAAACTAAGGTGGCAAATAAATAGTTATCAGTTTGGGTGAAATGGGGAGAAGGTTACTTGACTAGAGGTAAAATGGAAACAGAACAGGATTGGGTGACAGGAAGGGGAGGAGGCAAGAGTCCCACAAGAGTTGTAAGAATCCAGTGAAAATTATCAATAAATTCAGGTATTCAATACAGTCAAAATGTAAGACCCATCATAAAGGGAAACCAGAAAGAGAAGAAAATACAAATTTAATGAACAAGGTCTTCAGTTTTGAAATACCCGTAAGACTATGTTTGTTCTTTTACAATTTAAAATATACAGTGTAAAAAATTCAAGACAAATGGTATTATCCATTACTAATAGTCATGAGATAGTCCAATGGAATACATCTATCTGTCCCACAAGTAAGACAGAAAATATTCCCTTAGCACAAGAAGTCTTAAGCAGTCTTCAACATTCATGACAAACATCAATTTCCAAACTATTCACATTCTGCTCTATTTTCACTGATTCAAGGAGTGAAACCGTTCACATTTAAAACATGGTGTCATTTCTCCTCCTGCTGTATCAACATCTTCAACCATACCATATTCCAAAATATCCAAGCTCCTCAAACTTCTTACAAGAACCAATGCCCATTTTTTAATTCCTCTATTATTGGTGAACATGCCTTTTGTTCCTTCAAATGAAGAATCAACTACCTTAATAACAAGAGCTAATCTGTAAAATAAATTTTATTCAAGATAAATCAAGACTTGTAGACTCCGGTCACCTTTAATGATTCGCACGGGTACATCCAGCTCTCTGCTTATGGTCATCATTTGGAATAGCACCATTTCCTATTGTATGTTCTTGTACAGACGTGCATCACCTCACACTTCTTTGGACTGAACTTAATCTGTTGCCTATTCACCAACTATGCCAACTTGTCAATGCTCTTCTAGAGTACTACATTGTCCTCAATTTACAATTCTGCGCCATTTGTAAACTACGAAACTGTACCCTGCAATAGCAAGACCTGGATCATTTACATAAATCAGAAAAACAAGGGACTTCATTTAGACACCTGGGCAACACCAGTACAAACTTTCTCCAGGACAAAAAAAAGGTCTATGTAAATGACACTCAGCTCTTCGCTGCTCGTTGGATGCTGCCTGAACTGCTGTGCTCTTCCAGCACCACTGATCCAGAATCTGGTTTCCAGCATCTGCAGTCATTGTTTTTACCTCTTCTATTCCAACTCAGTTAATCATTCAACAACCCTCTGAAGACAGTGATCTTCACCACTTGCCTTCCTACTTCTGGCATCCATAAATTTGGCAATATTACATTCTCATGCAAGTCATTAAGATATTTTAAATAATTGTAATCCTAGCACTGATCTGTTGCATTACATGAATTACAGGTTGAAAACTTCCTTATCCCAGCTCTTATTAATTTGCCAATCCTCTACCCATGCTTTCCCCAATACCATGGATTCTCATCTTAAGTAGCTTTATTATACAGTGCCTCAAATGCCATTTCAAAATCCAAACACATTACATCCACTTCTGGTCTAATGAATTTGTCAGGCACGATTTCCCCTTCACGAAACTATGCTAACGCTGCTTCATATTATGTATTTCTAAATGCTCTATTATTTTTTATAATACTCTTACATTTTACCCCCAAAACAGACATTAAGCTAAACAGCCTGTTTTTTGACTCCCTTTTAGAATAATCCCAAACCGGTGACCTGCTCTAGCTACAGTATTTAAAACGAAAGTTGAAAGAATTGCAGATGCTGTAAATCAGAGACAAAAACATAAGTTGCTGGAAAAGCTCAGCAGGCATAAATAGCTTCATCGACATTCTGCCTGCAAGAAAGACCTAGAGCTTCCATTCATCTGCCACTTTAACATACAACCCTGTTCCCTAGCCAACATCTCTGTCAGGTTTGGTGTTCCAGCGAAGCTCGGCGCAAGGTGAAAGATCATCCCATTTTTGGTTTGGGGACCTTGCAGCCTCCAAACTCAATATAGGAGTTCAATAATTTTAGGGCCTGAAGTCTCCCATGTCCAACCCCCTTTCCACACATTTTCAGCTGTGATCTCCAGCATCTGCAGACCTCATTTTTTATCCTTGTTATCATAGTCTGCCATTACACACTACCTATTGTTAGTCACTAACAGTCTTCATTAACAGCTTGTCACCCTCCTAACCAGATCATTACCCACTCCTTTGTCTGCCCAACTGTTCTCTTTTTAGGCTCTATCCCCACCTATTGTTTTAGTCCTTACTTGCTCCCCCCCCACCCTATCTTCTGCATATAAACCAACATTTTCCTTGCTATCAGTTCTGAGGAAGAGTCAGTGGACTCAAAACATTAACGGATTCCTCGTCACAGATGCTGCCAAACTTGCTGAGCTTTTCCAGCAACTTCTGTTTTGGTACACTACTTAAATGTCTAGTCCCCTCAGCAGCAGAAATAGGTAATTTAGCCTTTCAAACATGCCCCACCAACATAAAGATCAGGCTAACCTCGTTGTGGTGTGAATTCCACTTTTGTCCTCAATGCCTGCAGTTATCATCAACTCTTGGTCCAACTCCGTCTGATTCAGCCTCCATTGCTCACTAGGAACCAAAATTTCTTATTGTAAATTACCCTCTTAGTCTTAAAAGGGAGACTTGATTTAACTGCCCCCTAATTCTAATCTCCCTGTGAAAAGGAAACATCCTGCCAGTACTTAGTCAAGTACTTCAGGATCTGTATGCTTCAAAAATTATCATATGACCATATGAAATGGGAGCGAAGGAAACTATTTGACTCTTCTAGACTGCTCTGAAATTCAATAATTGATGAGCTGCTTGTATTTCAAATTCCATATTCAGATCTACCCCTCAAATAATCCTCAAACCAATGCATAGAAGCATCAATCCACTTCGGCCTTAAATATTCAATGACCCTGTCTCCACTGCCTTCTGAATTTAAAAGTTGGACAAGTCTAGAAATCAAACTTCTCACCTGTTTTGAAAGGGCAACTTTTTTTTTAAAACCAGTGCACTCTAATTCTAGACTGCTTCACAAGAGGAAACTTTTCTTTCCACCCCACAACCAATGTTCCCAAGACCATTCATGATCTTAGATATAAACAACCTCTGGACCAGATGGTACCTAAACCTAGGCCTCTTGAATCAGAGGTACGGCAGTGTCATTTTGCCACAACATTCCCTAAACTTACTCTAATCAATCTGTTCAGAGATGGTGTTACATATTCAGGACCTTATATTTGTTCAAAGAAATGAAGTGAGGCTTGATTGGACAGGTTGCTCATATTCAATCTACTGTCATACAACAACCCACTCATTCCAAATATCATTCTAGGTAAGACTTCTCTGAACTGCCCCCAACATATTTATATACTTCCTTAAAATAAAGGAAATGAAAACTGCACACAATATTTGTACTGTCAACTCATTAAAGCCTGATATAACAACTTTAGTATAAAATTCCTACTTTTATATTCAATTCTGTGTCGTCAAGGGCACCATTCCATTAGGTTTGATTACATACTGCCCCTTCATTCTAATTTCTTGTGGCTCCTGTACCAGAAAACCCAAATCCTGCTGCATCTCGAAATTCAGTAGTTATCCTCCTTTTAAGTGACAGTGTGCTTTTTCATTCCTCGTTCACATTCTAGCATATAACACATCATCTGACAGATTATTGCGCACTCACTATTCTTGAATACAGGTTTTATATTTTCCACCTTCCAATCTGATGGAACCTTTCCTGAATGTAAGGAATTAAATTTTCTCATTAGAAACCTCAAGACTAGGAAGAAATCCATCTGGACTCAGAGACCTCTCTGTCCAGAGTTCTATCAAATCAGTTTGCTCATCATCATTTCTTTCTTAATCGTTAATTTCATCAGGTCCCTCTCTTCCTTCCATTTCAGGAGTTACAGTCTTTACTGGATTTTTTTTGTTTTAATGCTCTTGAAGACAAAAGCAAAAAACTTGCTCATCCAGTCATTTTCTTATTATCTACTAATCTATTATCTATTTTTTCTTTTTAAAAAAAACCAATACAGAGTTCATTTTCTAAAAAAAGTCCTATAGAAACTGATGCAATCCACTTAAAACATCCTCTGCCAGCTCCCCCTCACTTGAATTTCTTCATGCCAAATATGATTTTAGACATTGTCATTCTTTACATTCTTACCAATCACCTAACCTGAATTAGCATTACACAGTAATGAGCTTTTTCAAATGTGATGCTTTGCCTAACTTCAGTTATTCATGGATGGTAGGTTCCTTTCTTTACAACTTTTCTTTATAGTCAGAATATACTTATTCTGAAATATCCCCAAAAGTGTCTGTCACTGTGTCACTATTGATCTAACCCCTAGCCTACTATATCAATTAAATTCAGCTAGGTCAACTTTCATGGCATACATTTGCTTTTATTTAGGTTTAAAATCCTTGTCTTAGCCCAAAGATTCTCCGTCAAAATGCAGGTAAAATTTAATCATTGCAGCTACTGCTACCAGAGATCATGAATTAATCCTGTCACATTACAGAATACCAATACAATCTGTTCTTGTTGGTTGCGAAACATGCTACACTCTAAGAAACCATCTCAAAGAAATTCTATGAATTCTTCACACTGGCCACTAATTGTAAAGTGCAAAGTCACCCATGATTATTATTGTCCCTATATCACAAACACCTAACATTTATTCTTATATTCCCCAACCCCAGTGGTTACTGTTAGGGGGTTTGTAGAACGCTCCCACTATTGACTTCACTCCCCTATTTCTCATCGGCACCCAAACGGATTCTACATCCACAACTGAACCCTACGGATTATTTAAAATGGATTTTTTTTAATTACAATACTACCCCTCTAGATCCCTATGTTTTAAAATGTCAAGTAGCCCTCAAAATTCAAATCCAAATCCTTGGTATCCTGAAGCCATCTCATAATGACTATCATACTTATTTGCTATTACCTGTATATGAATTGGCTATATTATGAATATTGCATGCAATTGTTCTCTTTAGAACATCTAGCGTTGATTGCTGGTGTATTCCTAGCTTCTGTTGCACCCTCAGTCCCTTTTTGCTCCTCTGACCTTCATGTATGACTAATTTTCCTCTTACCTTATGCCTTCTTTGATATTTTTCATATCTGATCCCTTGTCTCTACTGAATTTAAAATCCTCTCTTTTTCTCTAGTTTTATGCAGTTCACAAGAACACTGGTTGCAGCATGGTTCAAATGTTGACCACCCCAACAGTACAGTCCCCACTTGCCCCATACCGATGCCAGTGCCTCATGAATCAAAACCCGTTCTGTCCTCTTCCAATTTTTTTTTTAACTCTGTGCAAATCTGCACACAGTCTACTTAAGAATCCAGAATTCATAACTTTTGGAGGTTTGCTTTTCAATTTAGCGCCTAGCTCCTCATACACTCCATGCAGAATGTCTTAGTTCAGTCTTTATTTGGGACCTACGTGTCCATAAATACTGGCATGTCCCATCTCCCACTGAAAGTACCAGAAATGCATTGATATAACATCAGGAAAGGACTGATAGGTAGAGTGCCTTATCTCGAAAATAAAAAAAACAACAGAGCAATCTAATTAAACCTTTAAAACTATTGAAAAGGTTTTGTTAGGATGGGCACAAAAAGTATTTCTTCATGAAAGAAGAGCTGAACTAGAGGACATCAATGTCCTCTAAAACAAAGTAAAAGGGTATTCAGGAGACAGATGCTAACCAAAATAATGCTAAGAATGTAAATGCTCTACAACAGGAACTAGGTCATGTTGACAGTGTAGATGTGTTTGCGGATGAAACTAGACATGCATAAGGAAATGGACACATGTTTAAAATGTTACATTTAGACAGTGAACAGTGGCTTGATTGGAGCATAAACAATGGCATGGACTGGTTGGGCTGAATGGCCTGTTTCTGCGCAGTATATCACAATCCCAAAATAGTTAAATGGCTGTCCAAATTCAGGTTTTTCTAGAGAATAACATGTAATTGTAGTTGCCAGGCCCTTCATTACCAGCTTCCTTCTGGGTTTCCAAATTAAAACAGATGATACAGATTTGTTCGTTCAAATTAAATAGTTTGATTTAATATTATTGTCACAGTCCCAGTTGTTTTAAATTTGAGCACTTGCCCTGCATTTTCCATTACACTACTGGTTGAATAATGTTGAAATGAATCACACTTCTCTACAGAATTGCAGTAATGAGTGTTTTTTTCCCCTTGAATTATTTTATCCATTTTACCACCCATCCCAGTCTCACTCCTTATTAAAATAATTCACTGCTCACTGATCTGCTGACGTGTCAAAATGAAGCTTAGTGTCGTGTTCTTTTCCACACCCACCAAAGACGGAAATAACTCTTCAGGGAAGCTGAGGAACTTGCATATTTGCATAAACAAAGAATTACTGGTTCAGCTTGAAATACATTTCAAACAATTTTCTATTAGTCAACGTAATAAATAGTATATATCCTAGATTTTGGTAATGCTTCTCCTTCAAGGTAAACAATGGCCTGCATTTTGATACGGCTGTGCATTTTATTATTGATAAACATGTTAAAAATCACAACTAGCAATGCTGGAAAGCTATTTACACAAGAAATGACTATACTTGAATGTACTGAAAATTGCTACAGTTTTTAAATCTAGCAAGGTAAAATCATGAATGTCATACCCATTATAAATTTTTTGAGCAAACATACAAGTTAAGACAACTATTGCTTTTGACAATTATTTGGTTTCCTGATAATGACACGGTTATTGTCAAATTCCCACATTGCAGAGATCTCCTTACATACAGCAAAGGTGTTACTTTGAAAAAGCAACTAACATCTTCATCATAAAACGTATAGACTGAACTCAACATTGAATCTGTGGACGGGTGCCAATCAATAAGCACATCGACTTGGATCCAATATATCGGCCACTGCAGTGGACAGCTAGAACTGACAACCGAAAGCAGCAGATACAAATCACTATAAATGCCGGAGGAAACATCACAGAAGCGCTTCACAGGAGGCTCCCAAGCACTGAGGATGTCACCTCGACAGGGGATGAAACGTCTGCAACACAAATTCCCAGCTTGGCGAACAGAACCACAACATCAGCTAGCACAAATCAAGCTAGAATTTGTCCAAGGAAGCTGCAAGCACAAACCCTAATCCTTTGTAGTGTGGTAAGCTGGCACTCTAATGGAGGTGTTAATAGGCAAATAAAATTATAGACAAGAATACTGGTTAAAGAATGGAATCCTTCTGGTGAAGTTTAAAGCAGTGACAAATATACAATGAAAGCAAAGTTGGACTTTGGTTTAAATTTGCACTCAAAACAAAAATTATAAATCACTAACACAAATGCCATGAAGAAGGGCATCCCTGAGCATATTTAGAAATACAGATGCATCATTGTTTAAAAAGGAAGAGGAGATGACTGAATAATTACAGAGCAGACTGCCCAATACAGTGATGGGCAAATTTTTAGAAAAAAATCAGAGGAAAAGTTTTAAACATTTAGGAAGGTACTAATTAATCAACCTGCACGTATGAAAGAAGAGTGATTGTGTCATAATAATGGTAAAATATAGATCATTAATTTCCAATTGCAAATTTTAAAACTGAGATTTTCATGGAATAAAATGATTTTCGTGGATGAAACACTGAATTAAGGTGGTTGCAGTTCTCATCTGTCCAGGTTGATTCAAGCTTATGAAGGGAATGTGAGAAAGTCTAAGCTGAAATCAATATTTGAAACAAAACAAACTCAGTTAGGCCTGAAAGAAAAGTCTATTTTTAAATTTACCTTTCCAAAAGTTTCACATTGAGAAGAATATCACACAGATTTTCAAGCTTAAAAAAAACTCCAGACACAGAAATATACAAATGAACTGTATTTCCATAAAACAGCTTTTGGGCAGAGGAAAAATGCATTCCTAACAACAGAACCTGGAAGCCTTGCTCTCAGAACAAATTACTGCAGATTCTGGCTTAAATATTGAGTCCAACATCTTCAAATTGCTAATTACATTGTAGTCATGTCCTCTCTCCCCTACCTCCACTCCAATGGGACTGCAAGTTCTTTCAAGCCTGGCAGTTAGATGCACCATTGTTCTGCCATTCTCATTCCCCCGATCACAATTTGAGCTATCAACACCCTTTCTCCTCCAGCACTCCAACACCCTCCCTACCTACTACTGCATCATAAATGCTGCCCCCTCCACATTTCAGCTCTGATGAGCAGGCATCTAGACGCTAGCTTACTTTCTCTTCATGGATGTTGCCTAAACTGTGATCCGCAGCATTTATGTTTCTAGATGTGTTCTTTACGTTTCCACCTCAATCTCTTAAAAGCTAGCACTAATAATAAATCAAATCAAAAAACTGAATTCAAGGACCCTGCATATCTTGCTAATGCTGAGAATACTTTATATAACTAAAACAGCCATAGTCTCAAGTTCTACTCTAAAAACTCAAAAAATCTTGAAGACTTATTCTTCATGCTTCCTTTGCACTAGCATTATGGACTAGGCCAGGCTTCTCAAACCATTAAGGAAGTAGCTCAGACCCTAAAAACTTTGCTAATTGTTTTAAGCAGGTGTAACACGGTTATTCCGGGAGACATACAGATGGTCAAATCACTTGTCATTAAATTCTGGTTTGTGTAAAGCTAAGATTACCAAAATGGAACAAAACAAAAACAGAATATGGAATAACTTAATCTAATCAAAAAACCCTAAAACTTATCACAATTTAAATGATGCTTTTCCAAATTCCTGCAACAATCCCCATAAACACTCCAAAAGGTAAAATCAAACTGAGTCTTACAAGAGAGATGGCAGAGATATTCAGCATGGAAGACCTTCTTCCATGTAGCCCTTTCTTGGACCAGCAGCCTCACTTATTGCCTGCTTTCAGTGAACAGCCAGATTGCTAAAATCCAAACCAAACCATATAGAGAAAAGCTGAGCTGGGAGAACTGGCCACTCCCCTTTCTTGTACACGTGTCTGTCTTTTTATTAAAAAAGAACTCGAAAGGCTTTTGCCTGAGGTAGTATCTGTTAGCTATAATCAAATTGGCCCTAAAATCCTTCAAACTTCAACTTGTCAGAATCACTGCTTTTACAACCTCAACAAAAAAAGCAAGGACAGCATAACCTTGTTAAAGGAGCAGCATCACTGCATGAGACACACTATTCTTTAGCTTTACTAGGAGACAGTGAGGACTGCAGATGCTGGAAATCAGAGCTGAAAAATGTTTTGCTGGAAAAGTGTAGCAGGTCAGGCAGCATCCCAGGAGCAGGAGAATCGACGTTTCGGGCATCCTGAAGAAGGGCTTATGCCCAAAACGTCGATTCTCCGGCTCCTGGGATGCTGCCTGACCTGCTGCACTTTTCCAGCAACACATTTTTCAGTTCTTTAGCTTTACACTTGTTAGTGTGTTTGATGTCACATTTTATTATTTCAGTTGATAAGGAATAAAAATTTCACTCTTTCATTCAAGGAAATCCTGTAATCGGCTGCTGAATTTTAACTAGTAGTTTAACTGACATTCATATGATAAGAGCAAATTATTTGTTCCAATTGACAGAAAGGATAAGAGGGGATACAATTAACCCCTCTTCACCACAGTAACGAAATTCATTTAGACTTTTGGATAAGCTAACAAGGAGGGTTGAAGAAGTTAGGGCAGCACGGTGGCTCAGTGGTTAGCACTGCTGCCTCACAGTGCAAGGGACCCGGGTTTGATTCCAGCCTCGGGCGAATATCTGTGTGGCGTTTGCACATTCTCCCGTGTCTGCGTGGGTTTCCTTCCACAATTCAAAGATGCGCAGGCCAGGTGAACTGGCCATGCTAAATATGCCCCATAGTGTTAGGTGCATTAGTCGGAGGGAGATGGGTCTGGGTGGGTTACTCTTCAGAGGGTGGGTGTGGACTTGTTGGGCTGAAGGGCCTGTTTCCACACTGTAGCAAATCAAGTAAAGAAAAAGCAGTCAATGCAGTTTATGTCTTAGCGAGTTTTGAGAAGATTTGAAGCTCAGGTTGGAGGTTCTGGATGTAGGTTTGCTTGCCGAGTTGGAAGGTTCATTTTCAGACATTTTGTCACCATACAGGTAACCTCTTCAGTGAGCCTTCAAACAAAGCACCTGCATTTCCTGCTTTATATTTGTGTGTTTGGGTTTCCTTGGGTTGGGGATGGTGATGTCATTTTCTGTTGTGATGTCACTTCCTATGGTGATGCCATTTTGTGTTCTTTATCTCAGGGGGTGGTATATGGGATCCAAGTCAATATATTTGTTGATAGAGTTCTGGTTGGAATGAAGCAAACACTACATTGGACAAACAGGCAGAAAACTAGCCACCAGGATACGTGAACATCAACTAGCCACAAGATGACATGACCCTCTGTCACTAGTATACTTACATACAGATAAGGAAGGACACCACTTCAACTGGGACAACACATCCATCCTAGGACAAGCCAAACAAACAGAGACATGCACGAGAATTCCTAGAAACCTGGCATTCCAACCAGACCTCTATCAACAAACACATGGACAGTTAGCTTAGCACTGGGAAAATGTTAGAACCTACTATATTAAAAAAAGTAATTAGTAGAGGTAGGCTGGTTTGCTGCAGAGTAATGCCAACAGTGTTCAATTTGTGCGCTAGCTGAAGGACTCTCCTTCTCAACTTCTTCCCTCAGCTAAAGTATGGTGACCTACAGGCTAAATCACCACCAGTTCTCTCTCATGAGTGAGCAGCCCAACGGTCCCTCTGGAGACTACGTCGAGTGTATCTTTACTTATCACAGTGCAGCATTTAGAAATTCATGACAATCAAGGAGAGCCAGCATGGCTTTACAAAAAGGAGAAATTATGCCTGACAAACATTTGCCAGAATTCTTTGAAAAATTAACAGACAGGATAGATAAAAGGCAAATAAGTGAATGTAATATTTGAGAATGTAGTTTTTTGAGAAGGCATTTGATAAAGGCACTACACATTAGGCTCTTTAATTAGACAAACGATGGTGTTGGGAGGCAGTATATTAGCATGGATAAAGGATTGGCCAACTCAAAAGGCAACCTGCAACTACTGGAGTGCCACAGAGATCAATGCTGAATATATAGATCATAGGTTGGATGCTGAAAAGGTAAATGCAGATACAAAATAGATGGAAAGGTATTCCTGATGAAAGGCTTTTTCCCGAAACATCAATTTTTCTGCTCCTCGGATGCTGCCTGACCTGCTGTTCTTTTCCAGCACCACTGTGATCTCAACTCCGGTTTCCAGCATCTGCAGTCCTCACTTGTGCCAAGTAGCAAGAATGATCCAGTGTTTGCAGAGGCAGAGGACAGGTTAAGTCAGTGAGTGGGAGAAATATACAATGTGGTGAAAGGTGAGGTCATGCACTTTGGCAGTAACAATACACAAACTCAATATTTTTTTACGTACAGAAGATTATAGAGCAGGGGGGATTTGGCTAGCTTTTTGTGATTCAATGTTCAGTGGGTAATAGAGAAGGGAAATAAAAGTGGACTCTATTTCAAAATGGAATGGCATTTGAACATAAATTTTGCTAAAACTAAAAAGGCAGTAGTCAGAACACTAGCGGAATACAGAAAACAGCTTTCGGCCCTTTATTTTAAAAAAAGGTATACTGGCATTGGATGTTGACCACAGAAGGTTCACTAGACTGATATCAAGTATGGACAGGCTGTCTTATGAGTTGTTGAGTAGATGGAGTCTGAATACAGACCAAGAGATGTACAGCACAGAAACAGACCCTTCAGTCCAATGTGTCCCCACCAACCAGATATCTTAAATTCATCTAGTCCCATTTGCCAGCATTTGATACGAAACCTTTCCTGCTCATATACCTGTCCAGATGCCTTTTAATTGTCGTAATTGTACCAGCACCACCATTTCCTTCGGCAGCTCATTCTATACATACTCCATCCTCTGAAAAAGTTGCCCCCGAAATCCCTTTTTAATCTTTTCTCCTCGCACCTTAAACCTATGTATCCTACCGTTGGACTCCCTCATCCTGGCAAACAAAACCTTGTCTATTTACCCTATATCCATGCCCCTAATGATTTTTTAAAACCTCTATATGATCACCCTACAGCCTCTGACACTCCAAGGAAAATAGCCCCAGCCTATTCAACCTCTCCCTCGAGCTCAAATCCTCCAAATCCCGGCAACTTCCTTGTAAATCTTTTCAGAACTCTTTCAAGTTTAACATCTTTCCAATAGCACAGATATCAGATCTGAATGCAGTATCCCAAAAGTGGCCTAACCAATACCTTTTATAGCTGCAACATGACCTCCCAACTCCTATACTCAATGCACTGACCAATAAAGGCAAGCATGCCAAATGTCACCTTCCTTTCTGTGTCCACTTTTGAGGAACTATGAACCTAAACTCCAAGGTTTCTTTGTTCAGCAACACTCCCCAGAACCTACCCTGATTTGCCTTTCCAAAATGAAGCACCTCACATTTATCTAAATTAAACTCCATCTGACACTCCTCGGCCCATCCGCTCATCAGGTCAAGATCTCGTTGTATTCGGAGGTAACCTTCTTTGTTGTCTACTACACTCATTAGAATATAACAAAATGAGAGGTGACCTTATTTGAAATGTACAAGATTGAGGGAGGATTTGCAAGGGTATAACAGAAAAGGTTATTTCCCTTTGTGGGAGATTCTAGGACCAGAGGGCATAATGCAATACAACAAAACAATTCCCTGATTTTCTCTTTGAAACATGTCAGCATTAAGAGTAGTCATTGGAAAGAGCTTACTATCAAAGTGGTGGTAACATGTCTATCAGGGTAAATCACGCTTCAGTCATATAATCGTACAAATGAAACTAAGCAAAGAAAAAAAAATCTTTCACTCTGGATCCCAGTACTTCAGGGAAGTCTGTTCAGTCTGCTCAGTCTCAAAGTAAACATCAGTTAACTGTTGCATAGAAGTCATCTTCAAAATGAGAAGCAGCTAATGATGCCAGTGTTCCAATGAAGTTCAAACTAAACTTAAAAGAAAAACCACCATCCTGTTTTTGAGGTGGGCACTCGGGATGCACCCACTAAGTTCCACAATTTTGGATCATAACCTCCAGTTTGATTCTGTAACATCTTTTACCCATCGGATTTCTTTCCTTTCTTCTTTGGCTGTTTTCTGTCCGCCACAATGGTGGAGTTATTTTTGTTGCCCACATGACCACAGGGTGCACAGTGGCTCAGTGGTTAGCATTGCTGACTCACAGCACCACGGAACGGTGTTCGATTCCAGCCTCAGGCAAATGTGTGGAGTTGGCACATTCTCACCATGTCTGCATGGGTTTCCTCCCACAATCCAAAGATGTGCAGGTTGGGCAATTTAGCAAGGACAATTCACCTATAGTGTTAAGTGGTATGCAGGTTAGATGCATTATTCAGGGGTAAATGTAGAGTAATGGGGAATGGATTTGGGTAGGTTCATCTTCAGGAGGGTCAGTGTGGACTTGTTGGGCCAAATGGCTGTTGTTTCCACACTGTAGGGATTCTACGCTCATGCCAAGCAGCGTGCAGTGGGGACCGCGTGAAGGACAGCCGAACAACGAGTCAATGGTTGCCTGCATAAATTTCCATTTTTGCATGTGCAAATACATCCTGTCACAGTGGTGCAATGCTAGTGACATCTGTCTATGTAGACCGTAAAGGTTATCTTGTTGTTAGCAACACTTTCATTTCTTGTATTCAGACAGACTCAGTTATTCACACCTCTAGATATTGTAGATTTTTTTTAAAAACAAAACTTTACCTATTACGATCCCCTTTGGCCTATCAGCATTTTACCGTCGTCATCTAATCTCTCCTGCCTGACACTGCATCTTCGATCCATCTCTCCTCAGTTCTGAGGATTGTTGATCAATTGAAAATGTTTCTTTCACTCATGCTGCCTTACCTAGACTCTTCCAACGTGTCCTGTTTTTCCTTGGTTACTGAAATAATTTAACTTTTAATATATTTGTTCACAGGATATGGGCAGCCTTGGCTTGGTCAGCATTTATTGCACACCCCTAAATTCCTTCAGAACAAAAAGGTACTAACAAGTTGCTTTCCTGAACTGCTGTTACAATCCTAGTCATGTAGTGCATCCACATTGTTGTTAGGAAGGAAGTTCCAGGATTTTAATCCAGTGACAGTGAAGGAACAATATAGAGAACAACCTCAGCTGTCCGAACGTCAGTTATCTGAATTTCAGATTATCCGAACAAGATCAAGGTCCCGTAAAAACATTATCCAAACAATATACTCCCTGCCTGTCTTGTTTGGATAACAGAGGCTGTTCTGTATTGCAAGTCAGGGCAAGATGCGGTTTGGCAGGGTACATTGTGGTGTTTGATGCATCATCTATACACATGTTCTTCGTGATATTAGAGTTCACAGGTTTAGAAGCTGCTTTCAAAAGAATCTTTGGTGAGTTGCTGTAGTGCATCTTACAACACACCGCTCCCTTCGTGCAGCTGTGGTGGATGGGGTGCAAAATTAAGCAGCTGCTCTGTCCTTGATTGAGTCAAGCTTCTCAAGTGCTGGTGCAACTGCACCCAACCAGCAAAGGAGAGTCAGGAGGGTTACTTTGATTTAGGCAGCCTCACTGTTACAAGATGGTGCTCCTTCATTAAAAATTCAGAACAGAAGAGTTGTTTTAAAAACTAGGAGCTAAATTTTTGTTCCTACTGACTCATGAATCCAGAACTGTGCAACAAGTAGAAATACATACAATGGCAAGAAATGAAGACTATTCACCACCTTCATATTATGTCCCCTACATTGCAAGCTTTTAAAAAACCCTTCATTAATACCTGCTCAACAGTGTATTATGGAATTTGGAACTAAGTCAAACAACCAAGTACTTCATAAACTTCAGAAATCATGGGATATCTTCACTTTGTGACACTACAATGGTAATTACATTTCAACATACTTCAATGGCTTTAAAGCACTTTCAGACATTTTGTACACATAAAATGTACGTTTTAAATGGAAGTCTGTTCACAGCTCAAAGTGAAATTGTTTGAGGTTCTCCTTGCCCCAGCATACAATGAGAAACTAAAATCAACTATGAACAGAGTAAAGAGAGTTGCTCCATTCATTAATCAACTGCCACACTTTTTGACCCAAGTTGGGCCTTTTCACAAATTATTATTTTTCCCCTCCAAAAATGTCCACAATTAAAGTCCAGAGGAAAAACATTTTGCTACTTATGACATTCAAAGTATTGTCATAACCTTTCACAACAAATTCAAGAAAACAGGAGTGATCAGATATAGTAAAAGTATGTTTAAATTCAAGTGAAAAAATTGCATTATAAAAAGTAATATTTTATGGAAATTGAGAACCTCATTATGGATTTTATAGTAACACAAATCCTGTATCAGTATAACTACCACTCTTTCCTTGAAATTTGAAGATTCACAAAAAAAAACTTACACTCCGAAGGTAGTCAAATATTCAACAGAAAGAACCAGATTAAGTTTTTCAGCAGCTTTTATTTTGTGCTGTACTTTAAAGAAACATATTTACAATTTTAAAAAGTTCAAAGTTTGTGAGAAGATTTGTAGCTCAGGTGCTCGTTGTTGTGGTTCTGTTCGCCGAGCTGGGAGTTTTTCTTGCAAACGTTTCATCCCCTTTCTAGATGACATCTTCAATGCTTGGGAGCCTCCTGTGAAGCGCTTCCGTGCTGATTCCTCCGGCATTTATACTGGTTTGAATCTGCCGCTTCCGGTTGTCAGTAGCTGTCCGCTATATAGGGTCTATGTCGATGTGTCTGTTAATCAAATTCGTGGCACTCATCCACGAATTCGATTAACATACACATCGACATAGACCTTATATAGCGGCCACTACAGCGGACAGCTACTGACAACCGGAAGCGGCAGATTCAAACCAGTATAAATGCCGGAGGAATCAGCACAGAACCGCTTCACAGGAGGCTCCCAAGCACTGAAGATGTCACCTAGAAAGGGGACGAAACGTTTGCAAGAAAAACTCCCAGCTCGGTGAACAGAACCACAACAATTTAAAAAAGTATGACAAATAGTGGAACTGGAAACCAGGCCTCAAAATTTTATAAAAATCAGCTTTAAAAAAAAGCTGCTCATTGTATGCATTTTTGGAACTTAGCTAATGCAAAAATCATCAACTGCAGTGTCCCACTACCAGATTCGCAAAATCAACATAACTCATTGCATCTGTCCTTTCACAATAGCCAATAATCGGAACGATCCGAGGACATGTTTCATCAATGTACTGCAAAAGCCAAGTTATTAGTTTGCATACTATTATAGCAAGATAATGCACAGCCAATAATTACATTCATTCTATAGTGTAGACAGAGGAGAAACTAATTTGAATGGAATGACAGGAGCAGTCCAAAGCAATGAACTGCAGGTACTTTTAAAGTTAGCAAGTAATATTAAATTATTTTGCATGGTTAACTTTAAAAGAACACAAAGTATAATGGTCTTCAATAGGAAATATCTACATAGAACTTTACATCAAATTTAAATGTAGACTGAAAACATTGATACAGCAAGATGTATGACCCAGTAAATGAAGCCTCATGTTTTACCAACATCATGGGAGTGCACGTGAAGGTCATTTGAGAAAAGCAGAATTTTGTTTAGTATTCATCCAAAACAGTTGAATTTCTACACAAAAACAATAGCATATTGCAATTTGTAGCTCTGGGCTAATCAAAGCACCAATTATATTTTATGAAGCCATTACGCAGTCAGTGCTATCACTGAAAGGCACTGCTGCCGAGGAAAAACAATTGTTCAAGGCTAGCCAGTTGAAAATTACAATTCTGAATTTCTATGTAGCAAAATCCTATCAATTACACTAAATTAATGAACGCCTGCAATTTGTTTTTAAAAAATACCATGCAATGCTTTTGTACTTCCAGCATGACTAAGACATTTGTACATTTAGGAAACAATCTTCAGGCTAAAATGCCAGCAAAGTAGAAGGGCACAATAAAACAATTTTTTTTAAAAATGTCAAATATAATGCAAAATTAGTTCATAATGATTTTGTTACATCAAGATTACCTACATCAGTTCATATGATATAGCTTACAGTAGCCACTCCAGTAATTCGATACAATACCTTTTGGCCGTCTCGAATATCTAGCTCTTTTGAGTTCATCATCTTCATTAATAGTGAATAAACCATGGAGCTTTGACTTTGCAGTAGTCTTTTTCAACCTCCGTTTTCTGGCAGTGGTTGAGCCGGGCATGCTGCTACAACAGTCTTTGCCACAGAACTACTGTTGCCACTGATCCAGCAGCCTGGTGAAATAGATTTAAAAACCTCCAAAAATCTCCATTCTTCTGTGCATTTCAAACAGATTTGTTTTGGATGAATAACAGCTAACAAATACGAACACCCGTGCAGCATTTGGGGGCCTACAGCTCCTCACCTTCCATGTCCTAATTAAACATTGCTTTAGCAGGGTTACCTCTTCTGACCTGCAGCAAATGCTCACAAATAGATCCTGGTGCACGTCTTTCTCCTTCCTGCAGAGCCACTTATGACTTGCTCAGAAAAAAAAAGCACAAAAAAACCTCTAAATAAATAAAGAACCATCTATTAAAATGGTTGCCACAACAACAGTGACATACACAAATATAATGGAGCTATAAATGCCTCTTCAGCTGGATATCACGGAATACTGGAATGCTCCTGCATCACTTTCAGCCAATTCAGGAACTGGCACTATCAAATTAACGGCATTGCCTTCCCCTCAGCTGTGGTTGGTACAGAATGGAATGATGCTGCATAAACAGCTGACTGCTGGACAGAGACAGAATCCTAAAATTGAAGGCTCTAGCTACAAACCAGCTATAAATCAGAAGAGCATAGGTTTAAAATCAAAGAGAAAGTAGAATATTGTTTAAAATATTAGCTCAGAGGTACGACCAAGCAACAGCACGCATGATTAAATAAATAATGCCTACAATTTTATTTTTAGTTATTCTGAAACCAACCAGTAATCAAATATTTAAAACTAATTTTTCAAAACAGACATTATCAGGTCAACAACATGTTTCAACTGAAACTTCAGGTTTTATTTAAGCTTTCATTCATATCTTCACTCCTGACAACTAAGAGCTACAACAGATCTAGTTTCTTTGCCCTAATCAACTTGTTTGTTCAATTCAACTAACTTCATTTAGAAAAATGCAAACCTTTCAACTGTGTAGCTTAATTAAAAAGCAAGGAACTAATCAATGACTGGGTGCACTGAAAAATTTCTAGAAGTCTGCATATCTAAACATTCCAACATGTTGTCTGTGTGGTTGCTCAGATGAAAATGTTATTGAGGCTCAGCATGATGTTAACTTTTGAAAGCAAAAAATTCCAGCATGACAATATAAGGTGACAATTTTAAAATTCAGTATTAAAATGTATTAGTCAAAATTAAGAAGTTACGTTTAGGGTAGGTGGGGGTGGGTGGGGGGGGGGGGGGGGGGGGGGGGGGATATTATTACTTACTGATCCAGAGAAAACTAAAATGTAAGATCCAACACAAACATGCATGAAGTTTAAAAAAGAAAATCTGGAACAAAAAATAAAATTAAGAACTGGCTATTTCAAAATTTAAAGAATCCCTAAGATTCAACCAGAGACCACAACTGTATAATTGCTCGCCTTGCATGCTTAACAGCAAGAAAAATCTGCAGAGGTTTTGGAACTTGCACTGAAAAGACAACCCAACAATTTGCTCTTTCGAATACTGGTTTATAGATTAATCAGGCCTTGGGTATTCAACAGCCTTCAATCCCACCAAGTTTTTCAATGCTTTTGTTTGCTTACTAATTTCTTTCAATTCCTCCTTTACACTAGACCCTTGGTTCCATTGCACTTAAAGTCAGATGTACAGCACAGAATCAGACCCTTCGCTCCAACTTGAACAAGCAGACCAGATATCCTAACTTCAGCTAGTTCCTTTTGCCTGATCTGAAATGGTTGAGAGAAATTTTGTTTTTGAGAACGCTCTCACCCACCCATTTCATGCAGTCATATGGTTTTTGCCTATTATGTTCTTATCTTTTATAATACAGTACAGATATTTCATTCCTCGTTGCTCTGCCTTTTGAACCTGCTCATGGAAAAGACTTATTTTAAATGGAAAAGAATTTTACAGCAAAAGGACAAAGACATTGCAGCCTTTTTTAAAAAAAACTTCACTGCTTGACTTGAAGTGCGAGAGGCTGCTTGTTGAGCTGGAGGGGGTGTGGACAAAATGAGATTCAGCCAGTAACAGGTTGCTGACTGGTTAATTGTGTTGTGACTAGTTGTAGATGCTAAAGCCCATCAGCCTGACGACAACTTTCTGGTTGGGTAGCTGATCAGCTTGTGGATGTGAATGAATTTGGCAGAAACCATCAGACTATGCAAAAAACAGATAGTGTCGTTTTTTTGTCCAGTAAAATACCCAGAACATGAGGTCAGTTTATTTTTCATCAATTACTATAAACTGTGGCCTTTAACTAGTAACTAAGACTTAGCAGTTAGTGAATCAATTACTTGTACCTCTTACGAAGTGAAGAAAACCTGAAGAGAGAAAAAGAGATCAAAAAACAAAGTCCTGGCAAGCAGAAAGATCTCATTGAAACTTGTGGACTGGGCCCATTGAACCACTCCCCCAATTTCTGTCAGTGCTTTTCTAAAGGGTCTTAATGAGGGAGCTCAAGCTTTAACTAATCAAGTTATAAGTCAACAGTGTATAGTTATTTATTGGCATTAATTTGTGTGTGCACATTCAGCTGCTGACAGAGCATATCGCAGCACTGATGAAAGAACTCGAGGAGCTTAGACTCATCCAAGAGAACAAGATCTTTCTGGACAAGACCTTCAGCGAGGTTATTACACAGACCATACCAGAAAAGAACAGAAGAGAGCAGACGATGAGGAAGGCAGAGAGGAGACAGGTGCAAGAGACCCCAGGGGAAGTACCTGTCAGGAACAAGTTGAATCTTTTGGAAACAGTAGAGACAGATGACACTGCCAGTCCATGAGGCGGCCAGGTCTGTCAATCAAAAGCTGGCGTGGAGGCAGAGCGGAAGAGTTGGACATCGCACAGAGCCGTGGTAACAGGGGACTCCATAGCGAGAGGAACAGACCGGGGTTTTTGTGGCAGCAGGCGGGACTTAAGGATGGTGTGTTGCCTTCCTGGTGCCAGAGTTAAAGACATCACAGACAGAGTGCAGGAAATCCTCAAGGACGAAGGTGAAGAGCCAGAGGTGGTGGCACATGTCGGCACAAATGATGTCGGGAAGAAGAGGAGGAACATATTACAGCGGGACTTTGGAGAACTAGGAAGAAGGCTGAAAAGCAGGACATGCAGGGTGGTTATCTCCGGTTTGCTTTAGTTCCTTAGGCTGGTGAGGCCAGAAACGGAGATAATGGACTTGAACATGTGGCTGGGGAACGAGTGTAGGAAGCAAGGATTTAAATTCTTGGATCATTGGAGTATGTTTTGTGGTTAAGCATAAATTCTACAAGGGAGACGGTTTGCACCTTAATAGGTTGGGGACCAGCATTCTGGCAAGCAGGTTTGCTACTGCAACACAGCTACGTTTAAACTAAGTTGGGGCGGGGGGAACAACTGGATGTTTAAGAAGGAAATTGAAGGGAAAGCTAGAACAAGGGAGGTCAAGAAACACAACTGTATCAATGAAGCAGAAAACTCAAAGGGATCATGGTGAGTGAAATAGGAGTTGATGGGAAGGGTGAGGGCAGTAACAAACTAAAGAAATACTATACATGAATGCACGAAGCATTAGAAAGAAGATGGATGAGCTTGAGGTTCTTTTGAAATTGGCAGATACGATATTGTGGGGATAACTGAGACGTGGCTTCAAGTAGACAGGGCCTGGGAAATGAATATTCAAGGCGACAAATGCTATCATAAGGATAGACTGATGGACAGAGGGGGTGGGGTAGCCATGTCGGTAAGGGATGATATCCAGTCCCTTGCGCAGGGAGATCTAGAATCAGGGGATGTAAAGTCAGTGTGGTTAGAGCTGAGAAATTCTATGGGTAAAAAAGACCCTCTTGGGAGTTATCTACAGGCCCCCAAACAGTAGTCTGGATGTCGGGATGCAAGTTAAATCAAGAGCTGAAATTGGCCTGTCGCAAAGATGTTACTACAGTCGTTATGGGGGATTTCAACATGCAGGTAGACTGGAAGAATCAGGATGGTACTGGATCTCAAGAAAGAGACTTTGTGGAGTGCCTTCGAGATGGATTCTTAGAACAGATGGTGCTGCAGCCTACCAGGGAGAAGGCAATTCTGGATCTGGTATTGTGCAACAAACCAGAATTGATCAGGAACCTCGAAGTGAAGGAGCCATTGGGAAGTAGTGACCATAATATAATAAGCTTCAATCTGCAATTCGAGAGGGAGAGGGTACAATCGGAAATGACAATATTTCTGTTGAATAAAGGGAACTATAGAGGATTGAGCTGGCCAAAGTTCAATGGTGCAATACCTTAGCAGGGATGACAGTGGAGGAACAATGGCAGATATTTCTGTGTATAATGCAGAAGTTGCAGGATCAGTTCATTCCAAAAAGGAAGAAAGATCCTAGGAGGAGGCATGGGTGGCTGTGGCTGACGAGGGAAGTTAAGAGACATATAAAAGAGAAAAAGTATAACATAGCAAAGATACATGGGAAAATGGAGGACTGGGAAGCTTTTAAAGAACAGAGGATTACCAAGAAGGAAATACGCAGAGAGAAAAAAAAAGAGGTACAAAGGTAAACTGGCCAATAATATAAAGGAGGATAGTAAAAGCTTTTTTAGGTATATGAAAAGCAAAAATATGGTGAAGACTAAAATTGGGTCCCCGAAGACAGAAACTGGGGAATATATTACAGGGAACAAAGAAATGGCAGTAGAATTGAATTGGTAGTTCAGATCTGTGTTCACTGGGGGAGACACAAGCAATCTCCCTGAGGCAAGTGGCTGAAGGATCTGAACTGAAGGAAATTTATATTTGCCAGGAATTGGTGTTGGAGACACTGTTAGGTCTAAAGGTTGATAAGTCCCCGGGGCCTGATGGTCTACACCCCAGGGTACTGAAGGAGGTAGCTCGAGAAATCGTGGATGCGTTGGTGATTTTCCAGAGAGTTCGATAGATTTGGGATGAGTTCCTGCGGATTGGAGGGTGGCTAATGTCATACCACTTTATAAGGGCAGTAGGAGAGAGAAAGCAGGAAATTATAGACCAGTTGGTCTGACTTCAGTGGTAAGAAAGATGCTGGAGTCTATTAAAAAGGATGAAATTACGACACATCTGGATAGTAGTAACAGGATAGGACAGAGTCAGCATGGATTTATGAAGGGGAAATCATGTTTGACTAATCTTCTGGAAATTTTTTTGAGGATGTAACTCTGAAGATGGACGAGGAAGATCCAATAGATGTAGTGTACCTGGACTACCAGAAAGCTTTTCATAAAGTCCCACAAAGGAGGTTAGTGAGCAAAATTAGGGCGCATGGTATTGGGGGCAAGGTACTGACTTGGATTGAAAGTTGGTTGGCTGATAGGAAACAAAGAGTAGTGATAAACGGCTCCATTTCGGAATGGCAGACAGTGACCAGTGGGGTACCGCAGGGATCAGTGCTGGGACTGCAGCTTTTTAAATAGATGGTATTAGTAATAACACTAGCAAATTTGCTGATGATACCAAACTGGGTGGCAGGGTGAAATGTGAGGAGGATGTTAGGAGATTACAGGGTGACCTGGATAGGTTAGGTGAATGGTCAGATGCATGGCAGATGCAGTTTAATGTGGATAAATGTACGGTTATCCACTTTGGTGGCAAAAACAGAAAGGCAGATTACTACCTAAATGGAATAAATTTAGGTAAAGGGGTAGTACAAAGAGATCTGGGTGTTCTTGTACACCAGTCAATGAAGGTAAGCATGCAGGTACAGCAGGTCGTGAAGGCGGCTAATAGCATACTGGCCTTCATAACAAGAGGAATTGAGTATAGAAGCAAAGAGGTTCTTCTGCAGCTGTACAGGGCCCTGGTGAGACCACACCTGGAGTACTGTGTGCAGTTCTGGTCTCCAAATTTGAGGAAAGACATTCTGGCTATTGAGGGAGTGCAACATAGGTTCACGAGGTCAATTCCTGGAATGGCGGGACTACCTTACGCTGAAAGACTGGAGCGACTGGACTTGTATACCCTTGAGTTCAGAAGACTGAGAGGGGATCTGATTGAGACATATAAGATTATTAAAGGATTGGACACTCTGGAGGCAGGAAGCATGTTTCCACTGATGGGTGAGTACCGAACCAGAGGTCACAGCTTAAAAATACGGGGCAGACCATTTAGGACAGAGATGAGGAGAAACTTCTTCACCCAGAGAATGGTGGCTGTGTGGAATGCTCTGCCCCAGAGGGCAGTGGAGGCCCAGTCTCTGGATTCATTTAAGAAAGAGTTGGATAGAGCTCTCAAGGGTAGTGGAATCAAGGGTTATGGAGATAACGTAGAAACAGGATACTGATTAAGGATGATCAGCCATGATCATATTGAATGGTGTTGCAAGCTTGAAGGGCAGAACGGCCTACTCCTGCACCTATAGTCTAATAAGATTAGTTAAGTACAGAAACCTGGTCTGTGTCTTCTGTTAACCTGGGTCTACCAGACAGCTAATCTGGGGACAGAAACACAAAATGCTGGAAAAACTCAGGAGGTTTGGCAGCATCTGTAGAAAGAATGCAAAGTTAACGTTTAACCCTTCTTCAGATTGTAGTTTGGGGACTTTGCTACAACTCAGAACAACTCAACTTCCAGCTATCCCAGTGGGGTGCAATTAAACAAATTTGTTGTCTTTGTTCTGCAAATCTTTCCAGTGATTGCACTTTGTACAAAACCTGCAATTCAATCCATTTGCAGGACATTTCTTCTATAAACTCCAGTCATTTGCAGTTCTTACACATCATTTTTATTGTGATTTCTCTGCCTCAACTCTGCTGCCTGTCCCTTGACTTAATTGAAATGTAGCCATAAATGGGTAATCAGTATCATGACTGCTTAAGATTTTGTATTCTCTGGAAATGGCCAGATGTAATATTCTAAGCCAATCCGTTCCAATTGAAGTTTCGTGGAACTTCAGGGCATAGAGAGCCCTGAACGAGTCAGTCTTACATATTTCATTGAATTCACATTTGATGAATATAATATTAAATTGCATTAAGAAGTTAACAGTTTTCCTTGTTCCTCCATCAAACTTTGAAATACACGTTGTTAAGCCAACATTCCAGGGGCATTGATACGGGTCCATGAACTATTCCTTTTTCCATGCAAGAGTCTCGCAGACTTATCTTCATTTCTGTAAAAGGTTAAGTTCATCCCACTTTAAATTCTTTCCCAAGAACAGAAAAAAAATTAAATCTCCTAAATTACATTTGATTTTCTTTTCCAAAGAAAAGAATCTTCAGACTCTAGCAAAATAGTTAAACACCACCCTGAAGCGCACTTGACTAAGAGCACTAAGTAGTTAAAGATTTTCTGGCAGAGGATCCAAAGATTCAGGGCAGGTCAAATTCTCCTAAATCTTGTAAGAAGAGTTTCATCTTTACATTATGGCATTATGCACTCAATTTCTGCAAAACAATGGCGAGCAAGAGGAGTTGCTCTGTAGAAAGAAACTTACATTTTGGTAATGTCTTCAAGATACTCCAAAATACACTCGAGGAAGTTAATTACTGCTATAGAGATGGTTACACAGACCAGTGTACAGACAAGTGCTACACACAGTGCTGTATCACAGCACCAGGGACCCGAGTTCGATTCCCGCCTTGGGCAACTGTGTGTAGAGTTTGCACATTCTCCCTGTGTCTGCGCGGGTTCCCTCCGGGTACTCAGGTTTCCTCCCATAATCCAAAGATGTGCAGATTAGGTGAATTGGCCATGCTAAATTGCTCAGTGTTAGGTGCATTAGTCAGGGATAAACTATAGGGGAATGAGTCTGGTTGGGTTGCACTTCAGAGGGTAGGTCTGGGCTTGTTGGGTCGATGGGTCTGTTTCCACACTAATCCAAAAATAGTAATGGATTTCTCAATTACATCTTGACATTGTCAGCAGTTCCAAAAATATATTTTCATATAATCAATTTATAAAGCCGTAATGTTTAAATTCTATTTTGTAAAGTGATATGTAAAAAATAAACTTTATTTAACTGCAACCAATGTCACCAGTTTCACTAAAATACTACCATACAAAGCACCATACTAAGGACTAGAGTTGTACCATTGGTCAAAGATCTTACAATGCAACCACAAAGCTATTCTCATTTTGCAAAATTGGTATCTGGGATGGGGGTTTTGGAGATAGAGGAATTACATCACTAAACTAAATTTTAAAAAAAACTGTGGATGCTATAAATAAAAAAAGGTTGTTGAAAAAGCTGAGCAGGTCTCACAGCATCTGTGAAGATAAATCGAAAAGTTAATGTTTTGGGTCCGGTGGCCCTTCCTCAGAGTACCACTAAACCACACGGCCTGTACACTTCATTGTGCAGTACCTGGTGTCCAGCAAAATATTTTTAAAAACTAAGCTTGTAAATGCCATTGTGCTGCATGGGGCAGCTCAGGAATAGAAAATCTAGAAAGGCAAATGTGGCAATGTTTGCTCATGATACCTTAAGTAATGATACAGTATGCACTTCTGTTGCTATTAAACTACAACAGTGAACTCCAAATGTCATTCATACTGGTATTAAACATACAAATGATATGATGGGTAGGCTCTTCAGCCTTCGAGCCTGCTATTTAGATTAGATTAGATTAGATTACTTACAGTGTGGAAACAGGCCCTTCGGTCCAACAAGTCCACACCGGCGCGCAACCCACCCAGACCCATTCCCCTACATTTACCCCTTCACCTAACACTATGGGCAATTTAGCATGGCCAATTCACCTAACCTGCATATTTTTGGACTGTGGGAGGAAACTCATACAGACATGGAGAGAATGTGCAAACTCCACACAGACAGTTGCCCGAGGTGGGAATTGAACTCTGGTTTCTGGCGCTGTGAGGCAGCAGTGCTAGCCACTGTGCCACCGTGTCACCCACTTCCATTCAATATGATCATAGTTGATCATCCAACTTAGTACCCTGTCTTCACTTCTTCCTATACCTTTTGAACTTTTAAGCTCCATGAAATATATCTCAGTCTTGAAAATATTCAAATGGTGGTGAATTCCAAAGGCTCACCACTCTCTGGTTGAAGAAATGTTTCCTCATCTCAGTTCTAAATGGACTGATATTCTTAAACTGCGACCCCTTGCTCACTGGAAACATCCTTCCTGTGCTTACCCGGTCCTGTTTTGACTTTTCAACGTTTCTATGACATTTCCACACTCATTCTTCTGAACGACAGTACAGTCTCTCTGGGACAACTTGTCCCAGTTTCTCATCATACATCAGTCTTGGCTTCCCAAAGATAAACCTTTGTTACACTTGACCATAGCCAGAACACCCTTCCCTCCAATGAGGCCAAAAATACACACAATACTTCAGGTATGGTTGCTCAAAGGTCCTGGACAATTATAGCAAGACAGTTCTGCTGCTGTACTTGAATGCTCTCACTGCAAAGGCCAACAACACACAATTTACCTTCGCTGCTGTACCAGTGTAGTTACTTTCAGCAACTGATGTACAAGGACATCCATATCTTGTCGAAACTAATCCTTTTCCAATCTATCACCTTATTGTTATGAAGGTGTAGGTCTGTCATCCCATTGCTCCCTCAGTCAAAGCTCAGACACAATATGGCTTTACCTCCATCTTTAGTCCAGGCCCTGGAGAGAGAGAGAGAACAATTGCCCATGTGCACATAGACGAGTTCAGTGCTCTCTGAAAAAGCAGTTTCTTAATGAATTATACAGTCATTTTACAGGAAGGAGCATCCAAATAAGGCAACATATTGATTGGGTGACCATTACAATCAACAAGCATCAGTCAAGATTAAGCCATCTGCTGTTACACAATGAATGTTCTTAACCTTAACTGGCTTCACGTAATGAATACTTTTCACCTTGTTAACTGACCTTACATACTGAATGCTTTCAATATTGTTAAATGGCTCCACATAATGAACTTTTCCACCACTACCCTTGCCTCCAGCACCCCACAGTTAACTGCAGATTCTTATGATCTCAGTCTTGCTCAGCTGAACTTCTTGTTTCACAAAACTCAAAAAAACTTAACTCTTTTCCCAACCTACTTATAACTTAGGCACTTTCGCAGGTGTGTACTGTATCTTTAAGACAGAGGATGTTGGCAAGAACTGAAGTACATGGTGTGCTGAACAATTTAAAATGTAACATTTGAATGACAAATAGCTGGTACAAAAACAATTTCAAAAATTCAGCCAGTTTATATTATTCTCCAGAGATCAAAATCCAATCGAATTTGAATTTAATGTTTTCACGGCATCAAACCAATGAAATGATCTGATGTTGTGGAGTATAAAACTGGACATTTTCAACAGTTAGGGGGAAGAACTGCCAAGAACACCAATAAGTATAGACAGCTAGCTGAATAGCTCTCTGAAAAGGTACCTGTCCAAAAGAAAGGTTGTGCAGAAGACTAAAGAAAGGCCAAACTAGAAAAATCTAGGGAGGAAAATCTACAAAGGTGAATCGACAAAGCGGACTCATTTTCGAATGCAGTTTTTTTGGAAATCTTAATCAGATTATTTTTTACACAAAATTGGACCAGTATTGTAGAGTGGTAGGTAAAGGTTGGGTTTAAGAGAAAGGAGTTGTAAATAGGTTTTGTCTGATGTTATCTTTTGGGCTTAAAGAATAAAATTGTTAATTTTTACTTTAAATAGTGAAATGTGTTCTTTGCCTCTCGAAATTTAACAGACTACGGTGCAAAGTAAGCTTATCTGTGTGTCAGGTTTAAGTTAGCAATTAGCCTTGATCAATGAGCCTCAGTTGTTTTTAATGACAATATAAAACCTGCTGCAGAACTGATCTGGCCATAAAATGTGGAATGTTGTTAAATGTTCATATTATGAATGTTACTAGATATTTAAGATTTCCCTTTCACCTTGTGCCCAATGCAATCTTTAATTTTACACCATGCAAAACTTCATGGAAGTGGTTTGATTAATCTTTCATTTTTGTTTGGCTGATTGAAAATTCTTCAACCGGATCATCTGCTTGACAGCTTAATGTCTTGAATGAAACTTGATATGGAGATACTGAATGAACAATGTTACAAACAGAGAAAGATTCTCACCACCAAGGGCACTAAATCTAGAAGCAAGACTCCTTGTAAGTCAGTGCTCAGGATTCTTGCAAAATCCAGATTAAAAATGTGCATTGAAGAGAGGAAGGGAATCAAGATTGTTCCCACATTGACAGATTAGAGTGAGGCAGTTATTTCAAGTTTTTGACAAGAAAAAAAAAGGACTGCAGATTACTGTGATGCATTAGGGCTAGACAATGATTTTACAGGCAAGAATTTTACACCCATATCAAGAATCGTAAAACTATTAGTGAGCCACTTGCATTTAGCACAATGTTTTTCGTATTTAAGAGCGCCCTACATGCTATGATGAATCAGCAAAACTGGCCATTAACTTTAAGTTATTAAAATTTGCCTTTTTCTCACTTACATGAAATGTGACATCTTATCACAGCAACAGCTACAAAGAAAGCTCCAATTCACTGATCAGATTTCAAAACAAATCAAATTCAAAGAACACAAAAGTACAGCACAGTACAGGCCCTTCAGCCCACAATGTTCTGCCAAGCATTTATCGTAATCTAAGATCAACCTAACCTACATGCTCTTCAATTTACTGCCGTCCATGTGCTTGTTCAGTCATTTAAAATGTCCCGAATGTCTCACTCTACCACCACAGCTGGCAGTGCATTCCATGCACCCACCACTCTCTGCATAAAAAAACCTACCTCTGACCATTTCCCCCTATACTTTCCTTCAATTGCCATAAAATGACCCCTCATGACAGCCATTTCTGTTCTGGGGAAAAGTCTCTGACTATTCACGTCCTACGTTGTGGTTCTGTTCGCCGAGCCAGGAATTTGTGTTGCAAACATTTCATCCCCTGTCTAGGTGACATCCTCAGTGCTTGGGAGCCTCCTGTGAAGTGCTTCTGTGATCTTTCCTCCTGCATTTGTAGTGGTTTGAATCTGCCGCTTCCGGTTGTCAGTTCCAGCTGTCCGTTGCAGTGGTCGGTATATTGGGTCCAGGTTGATGTGCTTATTGATTGAATCTGTGGATGAGTGCCATGTCTCTAGGAATTCCCTGGCTGTTCTGTTTGGCTTGTCCTATAATAGTAGTGTTGTCCCAGTCAAATTCATGTTGCTTCTCATCTGCATGTGTGGCTACTAAGAATAGCTGGTCATGTCATTCCGTGGCTAGTTGGTGTTCATGGATGCAGATCGTTAGCTGTCTTCCTGTTTGTCCTATGTAGGGTTTTGTGCAGTCCTTGCATAGGATTTTGTACACTACATTGGTTTTGCTCATGCTGGGTATTGGGTCCTTTGTTCTGGTGAGTGGTTGTCTGAGAGTGGCTGTTGGTTTGTGTGCTGTTGAGTCCTAGTGGTCGCAGTAGTCTGGCTGTCAGTTCGGAAATGTTCTTGATGTATGGTAACGTGGCTAGTCCTTGGGTTGTGGCATGTCCTCATTCCGTTGTCTTTCCCTTAGGCATCCATTGATGAAATTGCACTAGTATCTGTTTTTGGCGAATACATTCATTAGAGAGGAAGAAAAGGACAACCAACTCCCATTCCTAGACATGACGGTACAGAGAACACCTAACGGAGAATTCACCACAAAGGGTATACAGGTAAGCCACACACACAGACCAAGTCCTGAACTACGAAAGCAACCACCCCAACACACACAAGAAGTTGCATCAAGACACTATTCAAAAGGGCCACAACACACTGCAGTACACCAGAACTGCAAAAAGAGGAAGAACACCTCTACAATGTATTCACCAAAAACAGATACCCACGCAATTTCATCAACAGATCAAGCGGCAGATACAAATCACTACAAATGCCGGAGGAAAGATCACAGAAGCGCTTCACAGGAGGCTCCCAAGCACTGAGGATGTCACCTAGACAGGGGACGAAACGTCTGCAACACAAATTCCCAGCTCGGCGAACAGAACCACAACAACGAGCACCCGAGCTACAAATCTTCTCCCAAACTTTATTCACCATCTATGCCACTCATCATCTTGGAGACCTCTATCAAGTCACCTCTCCCCCTTCTTCGCTCTAATGAGAAAAGCCCTAGCTCACTCAACTTCTCTTCATAAGAGAAGCCCTCCAATCCAGACAGCATCCTGGTAAATCTTCTCTGAACCCTCTCTAAAGCATCCACATACCCTTCCGATAATGAGGCGACCAGAATTGGAAACAATACTCCAAGTTTGGTCTAACCAGAGTTTTATAGAGCTGCAGCAAAACCTCGTGGCTCCTAAACTCAATCACTCTGCTAATGAAAGCCAAAACATTGTGTACGCCTTTTATCAACTTGGGTGGCAACTTTGAGGAATCTATGTACATGGACCCCAATATCCCACTGTTCCTCCACAATGCCAAGCATCTGGTCTTTAATCCTGTATTCAGGATTCAAATTCAACCTTCCAAGATGAATCACTTTGCATTTATCCAGGTTGAACTCCATCTGCCACTTCTTAGCCCAGCTCTGCATCCTGTCAATGTATTGTTGCAGCCCGCAACAGCCATTGACACTATCTACAACATCACTGACCTTTGAGCTATTGGCAAACCTATTAAGTAATGGGCAAATAAAATAGAAAAAACTGTATGGTCAACAATGCTTGTGTTAGTTTTCAGTCTTAGCAATAGATGTTTTGGTTCAGCATCACTAGTCAGTCAATCACAAACAAATGTTGTATCAAACATGATATGAAAAAACCTGGCACAATAAAGTGGCTGCTAGAATGTCAAGTGTCAGCAGGTGTATTTTCTTTATTAAGAACCAGACAGAAAGAGCTTTAGACCAATAATCAAACTATTTAAGCACCAAAAACATTGAATTTAACAGCAAGATTAATTTCTGGGAGAACCACTGGGCTTGAAAGGTTTACTGTTTCTCTCTGCACAGATACTATCAGATCTGAATTTCTTCAGAAATTCCCATCCTTCTTTCAGACATTCAGCATCTGCAGTTTTATTGTTATAAATTTATGTTACTTGGTTATAGACGCATCTTATGACATTCAAACTAGTTTATGCGCATTTAAAGTTGCTCTGAGTTTTATCAGATTCCTTACAGAACGACAGGATATCTCAAAGCATTTTACTTTTAAAAGCATTTTGTTGACTATAAAATGGCCAGTGTAATCAAGGAAATGAGGCAGCAATTTGCACACAGGGATCAAGCAATCATGATCAGATACCATTATAATGTTTATTGTAGGATAAATATTGATTTAAAACAATTGAGGAAGAACCAACTTGTATGGTAAGGTGCATTATGATCAGTATTCAAGACTTTGAAAGATTGAAAACATTAGTGAGTTACCAGGAGTGGAGAGGGAGAAGAGAAAAGAAAATATTATTGAATTTTCCTGCCCCCAAATGCAATGCAACAATTGCTGCAAACTTAATTTATTCTTCACCAAAGATGTAATTCAAACATGAAGGCTTATCTTATACTGAAAATGTGTTGCTGGTTAAAGCACAGCAGGTCAGGCTTATCTTATATCCTATGTAGCAACAGGTCAGTTGCAACTATGCTGGCAAAGGAACAAAAAGTTTCAGAACTCAAAATAGAAGTTGGTAATCCTAAAATAATTAGGAAAATAATAATGCAATTTCTCAATTTGTTTCAATAATGTCAGATTATCAGGCCATATATTTCAAACTGCTGCTTTTGTTCTGTGATTGACTGATCAGTATTGATGCAAACAAATTTCTCAAAAAAGGCACTGGTCACTGTGGTAGATATGACTGGAAACAACATGAAATCTGCTAAAATGTCTTCTTTTTAAAAGCAAAGTGGAAGGAATCAAAGAACTCAATGTGCTAGAAGTGTATTTAGGAATAACATGGAACATCAGCGAGCATTGGCTAGCATGTCCTATTACATTAGTTTAGTTTGTACCATTCAAGTGAAGCGAAATTACTTTTGTGAAACAAGAGTAAACCAAACGGAGTTAGAATGATGTACCAATTTGAGCCAATTTACACAGATTCAAAATGTTAGAAATAACATAATATGTTGGCAGAGTACAGCTCTACTATGTATTTCAACTTCTTTTGTTCCTGCAAGTAGTTTTCCTTTTTATTTGGTCAATGTACAAGTAAAATATGTCTACACAGAAACCTAGCATTCTCAATTTTGATTTGAGCGGTATTCAGAATCTTGACACCTACCAACCACAGGTGAAATACAAAGGTTTTATTTTTCTGAAATTAAACTTAATATTTACAACTGGTTTCTTTAGTTTTCATTTTGGTTCTTCAAAATTTTGGATGCTCAAATTTTTTGATGCCCTCTACAACTATGTTGGGAAAAACCCAAGAGGTACAGATATTGTTTTTAAAGAAAAAGTAAAGTAAATATTGAACCCAATATATAAAACTTACAATCTTTATATTTAAAAATTAAATACTTAAATACATTGGCCATATGATTATCAAGCATACTTTACAAGTGTAAATTGTTCAAAACTTAAACAAGTTTATCTGTTAAAACATGCATTTCTTGTTTGGTAGATCATAGTCCAGAAAATAATGAAGCCAACTTTGCTGAGATTACAATTTCAACCAACAATAAAACTGGGTCACCAAAAATTAATTGAAAGTTGCAAGAATTGCCACACAAAAGGAAACTAACTGAATGGTAATTTCAAAACAGCTGCTGTTGGATGGCAGCCTGTGCACTTTGACCCTCATCATGCGGCCCTGCACTTTGAATCCATTCAGTAACTAGCAACCACAGAATTCAAAACTCAAATCTTTTGAAAGGCAGTGCACAATCTCGTGAACTATTTATCAACTATATTCAGAGCAACACAGACCAAAAATCAAACAAACAATGAAAATTAATTTTCAGTTCTTGGACATGTAATTACAAATGGGACCCATTTATACTTAGATGGATATTCTTTTCATATCCTAACTATGAGTTACCTCTCGCACATAACCACAAGCTGCTCAACTGTCCAACTGGATCATCATTCTTTGTGGAACCCTACTGCGCAAAGAGCCTGCCACATTTTCCTATATTACAACAGTCGCTTCACTTCAAATAAAATCAATATGAAACTTTTATGGATATTTTGAAATGTTAGTCTGAGATGAACCCAGATTGCTGAAAACTTTGGCATGTTTGACAGTTGGAATTCTGACCACATATCCGGTCCTTCACCAAGAATGCTAATTTCCAGCTCCATAGAATCACTCTACTCCACCTCAGCAGCAAATTATCTGAGCCCTCAGCGATGGATTTGCTACCTCTAAACTTGATCATTTAAATTGTGTCATCAGCACTTTCATCTTTGTTAATCCATCTCTGCTGCCCATATAGAGTCAGAGATGTACAGCATGGAAACAGACCCTTCGGTCCAACCCTTATTACTGCTGCATCTTCACCCTTCCTTTCCTCTTCAAAAAAAGAGGAAAAAAAATTGTCATCTCCCAACTGCACACTCATCTTTACGTTTGTACCCAGCATTCACATTTGTGCCTGTCAAAACTTCAGAAAAAAGCTTACATCAAAAAAAAATAAAATTATTCCACCTATTCTTTTTAATTCGTATAACAGTGGTTATCAAACGTTTTCCCCCCAATGTGACTCGATTTTGAGATTTGAAATTGTTGCGACCATGGTGTAAGAACCGAGAGAAGTGGGGGGAAAGAGAGTCAGAAATATACAACACAAAAACAGACCCTTCGGTCCAATTTGTCCATGCCGATCAAATGTCCCAACCCAATCTAGACCCATCTGCCAGCACTCGGCTCATATTTCTCAAAGCCCTTCCTATTCATATATCCACCCAGATGCCTTTTAAATATTGCAATTGTACCACTTCCTCCGACAGCTCATTCCATACATGTACTACCTACTGCATGAAAAAGTTACCCCTCAAGTCTCATATCTTTCCCCTCTCACCCTAAACCTACACCTTCTACTTCTGGACTCCCCCCACCCCAGGGAAAAGACCTTGTCCATGTATACTAGCCATGCCCCTCATGATTTTATAAACCTCTATAAAGGTCACCCTTCAGCCTCTGACACTCCAGGGAAAACAGCCCAGCCTATTCAAATTGTCCAAAATTGCTCCAATCCTCCAACCCTGGCAATATCCTTCTAAGTCTTTTCTGAACCTTTTCAAGTTTCACACCAAGTTTCCAATAGGAAGGAGACCAGACTGCAAACAATATTCCAACAGTGACTTAACCAATGTCCTGTGCAGCCTCAACATGATCTCCCAACTCCTGTATTCAGTACTCTGACCAATAAAGAAAAGCATACCAAACGCCTTCTTCACTATCCTATCTACCTGCAACGTCACTTTCAAGGAGCTATGAACCTGCACTCCAAGGTCTCTTTGTTAAGCAACACTCCCTAGGACCTTACCGTTAAGTGCATAAGTCCTGCTCAAATTTGCTTTCCCAAAATGCAGCACCTCACATTTATCTAAATTAAACTCCATCTGACACTGCTCAGCCCATTGGCCCATCTGACCAAGATTCTGTTGTAATCTGAGGTAACCCTCTTCGCTGTCCACTACACCTCCAATTTTGGTGTCACCTGCAAACTTACTAACTATACCTCTCATGCTCACATCCACAACACGTATATAAAATGATGGTTAGTGGTGGACCCAGCACCGATCCTTGTGGCACTCCACTGGTCACATGCCACCAGTCTGAAAAACAACCCTCCAACACCACACTCCACTTGTCTTCTAACTTTGAGCCAATTCTGTATCCAAACGGCCAGTTCTCCCAGTATTCCACGAGGTACAACCTTGCTAACTAATCTCCCATGGGGAACATTGTCGAAACACCTTACTGAAGTCCATATAGATCACATCTACCACTCTGTCCGCAATCATCTTCGTTACTTCAAAAAAATTCAAATCAAGTTTGTGAGACATGATTTCCCACACACAAAACAATGCTGACTATCCCTAATCAGGCCTTGCCTTTCCAAATACATCTATATCCTGTCCCTCAGGATTCCCTCAACAACTTGCCCACCACCGTCAGGCTCACTGGTCTATAGATCCCTGGCTTGTCCTTACCACCTTTTTTAAACAATGGCACATTAGCCAGCCTCCAGTCTTCCAGCACCTCGCCAGTGACTATCGGTAATACAAAATATCTCAGCAAGAGGCCCAACCACTTCTCTAGCTTCCAGAGTTCTAGGGCACACCTGATCAAGTCTTACGGATTTATCCACCTTTATGCATTTCAAAGAGATCCAACACTTCCTCCTCTGTAATGTGGACATTTTTCCAAGATGTCACTTCCCTACATTCTATACCTTCCAGGTCATTTTCCACAGTAAATACTGATGCAAAATACTTGTTTAGTATTTCCCCTATCTCCTGCAGCTTTATTCTCTCCTAAGTTACCCTTTTGTCCTTAATGTATTTGCAAAAACACTAAGAATTCTCCTTAACCCTATTTGCCAAAGCTATCTCATGTCCCCTTTTTGTATACTCCTACTGCCTTTAAGGATTCACTCAATCTATCCTGTCCATACCGGACATATGCTTCCTTACTTTTCTTAAGCAAACCCTCAAATGTCTTTAGTCATCCAGCATTGCCTAAACCTAGCAGCCTTTCCTTTCATCCTAACAGGATGATATTGTCTCTGGACTCTCATTATCTCATTTCCGAAGGCTTCCTATTTTCCAGCCATCCCTTTACCTGCGAACATCCGCCCCCAGTTTTTGAAAGTTCTTAGCTAATACCAACAAAATTGGCCTTTCTCCAATTTAGAACTTCAACTTTTAGATATAGTCTCTTTGTCCATCACTATTTTAAAACGAATGGAATTATGGTCACTGGCCCCACTGACACCTCAGTCACCTACCCTGCCTTATTCCCCAAGAGTAGGTCCAGTTTTGCACCTTCTCCAGTAGGTAAATCCACATACTGAATCAGAAAATGTTCTTATACCCACTTAAATTCCTCTCCATCTAAATCCTTAACACTATGGCAGTCCCGGTCTGTGTTTGGAAAGTTAAAATCCCCTACCATAACCATTCTTACAGATAGTGGAAACCTCCTTACTGAAGAATGCATTCCTGAAGAAGGGCTTATGCCCGAAATGTAGAATCTCCTGTTCCTTGGATGCTGCCTGACCTGCTGCGCTTTTCCAGCAACACATTTTCAGCTCTGATCTCCAGCATCTGCAGTCCTCACTTTCTCCTCAGTCTATAATACAATCCTAATAAGGTGATCATCCCTTTCTTATTTCTCAGTTCCACCCAAATAACCCCCCCGGATGTATTTCCAGGAATATCCTCCTTCATTACAGGTGTAATGCTATTCCTTATTATAAAGGCCACTCCCCCTCCTCTCTTGCCTCCCTTCCTGCAGCATATCCTGGAACATTAAGCTGCCAGTCCTGCCCATCCCCGAGCCATGTTTCTGTAATTGCTATGATATTCCAGTTCCATGTTCCTAACCATGCATAGTTCATCTGCCTTCCCTATTAGGCCCCTTGCATTGAAATAAATGCAGTTTAATTTAATTTAATCAGTCCCACTTTGTTTTCTGCTTTGTCCCTGCCTGTTTGACACGCTTCTGTTTTCAACTGTACCAGTCTCATATTGACATCTTTTCTCACTACCCCGCAGAGTCCCAATCCCCACCTTACTAGTTTAAATCCTTCCAAGCAGTTCTAGCAAGTCTCCCTGCCAGGATATTAGTCCCCTTTCCAATTTAGGTGCAATCCATCCTTCTTGTACAGGTCACTTCTACCCCAAAAGAGATTCAAGTGATCCAAAAATGTGAATCCTTCTCTCATACACCAGCTCCTCAGCCATGCATTCATCTGCTCTATCCTCCTATTCCTGCCTTCACTAGCTCGTAGCATCGGGAATATTCCAGATGTTACTGCTCTCGAGGACCTCCCTTTTAAATTCCTGCCTAACTCTAATCTCCCTTCTGAATCTCAACCTTTTCCCTCCCTATATCATTAGTTCCAATGTGTACAATGACCTCCTGCTGGCCCCTATCCCCCTTGAGAACATTCTGCACTCTGAGACATCCTTGATCCTGGCACCAGAGAAGAAACACACCATTCTGATTTTTTGCTGCTGGTCAAAGAAACACCTGCCTGTACCTTGGACTTGAGAGTCCTCAAAGAGAATTGATCTCTTGGAACCAGTCTTAATACCAGAAACTTGGCTGTTTGTGCTCTATTCCCCTGAGAATCCATCACCCCCTACATTTTCCAAAATAGCATACTTGTTTGAAATGGGGATAGGTACAGAAGACTCCTACACTACTTGCCTACCTCTCTTACCTTTCCTGGAGTTAACCCATCTAATGTGATTATCTGCAACTTTTTTTTCCCTTCCTATAAGTGCCATCATCACATCCCCTTGCTCTTGTAAATTCCTCATTGCCTCTAACTCTCTCTCCAACCAATCCATTCAAACTGACAGGATTCACAGCCAACAGCATTTATTGCAGCTATAATCCTCAGGAACACGGAAACTCTCCCTAAACTCCCACATCCGACAAGAACATATTCTACTAAAGGCCATTTTTGCCTCTTTCAATCTACAGACCCAGAAAACAGCACGGTCGTATTCCTTTACAAAAACGCTGCTTCAGGTTAAATTAATACTTATGGCTTTTACTTTAAAATTTGAAGAAAAGTCTTTTGGTGCACAACAAAATTGTAATGACTCAGTCAGAAATCCTGAAGGGCCAGTGCTGGCTTAGAGTCCATGATGCTAAAATTTCAACATTCAGCTTCATTGGGGGGGGGGGGTCCTAGGACACAGTTGATCTATCCTCAAACAGGTTGGGATTGCTCACATCCAACTCCATTCTTGCTTAGTTACTACTTTTCCTTTTCTTGCACTAATATCTTGGTGGTCCCTCAAAAAGTCCAAGCCTAGTCCAGTTCTCATCTATAGGCACCCCTCAAGGATATCCAAAATCACAGCATTAGTTTCCTCAAGTATGCTTAAGATATACTAATTGCCATGTCCCTCAATTCCTCTCCTGTTTTTAAATGACCAGGCAGCTCATCAATCTTCCAGTACTAGGTGATCATATATTCCCACCAATTAAATACTGGAAAGACAAACTATCTTCAAGTCCTGGTCCAAACTATGCACCGGCTACTGGCTACATCCATTTTGGTGCTGCATTTAACTGGGTAAACATGAGATTTCCTTTCTTATCCAGTTTCTCAAGGGATTTAAACAAAACTGGAACTTTAAAATGCACAATTCATTACATAAATGAGTAATTTATTTCTATCAAACTTGCTCAAAACATCTCAAGATCAAAACTCACCTGCATTTACACAAAACTGTCAATTCAAGTAAAATGTTTTTCTACATAGTGCTACTCATTTAGATTAGATTACTTACAGTGTGGAAACAAGTCCACACCGACTTGCCGAAGCACAACCCACCCAGATCCATTCACCTACATTTACCCCTTCACCTAACATTATGGGCAATCTAGCATGGCCAATTCACCTAACCTGCACATTTTTGAACTGTAGGAGGAAACCGGAGCACCCAGAGGAAACCCATGCAGACACGGGGAGAGAGTGTGCAAACTCTACACAGTCAGTCGCCTGAGGTGGGAATTGAACCCGGGTCTCTGGCGCTGTGAGGCAGCAGTGCTAACCATTGTCACTGTGCCACCTATTTCAGGTAGCATAAGCATTTTCTGTACAATTATAACACTTAAAGCCTTAAACATAAAAGCAAAACCTTAGGAACAGGTTTTATGCATGGGATTTTAATTCCTTAATGGAATTCCTCAAAACTGAGTCTCTTAAAAACGGTAAACATTCATACTAATTTATCATCTAAACTAAAATAACAGCACCGACTCTTTCGATGAAGTAATTTCCTTCTAAAAACCCTGAGAAAAGATGGAAACAAAGGCATATAAACTGCTCATACCTCATAGGGCAGCAGAGTGGCACAGTAGTTAACACTGCTGCCTCACAGCACCAGGGTCCCAGGTTCAATTCCAGCCTTGGGCAACTGTCTGTGTGGAGTGTCTGCATGCATTTCCTCCCACAATCCAAAGATATGCAGGTCAGGTGAATTGGCCATGCTAAATTGCACCTAGTGTTACAATATAGGGAATCTAAATCTAACCTCCACACACTTTCATTCCTGCTTGCTTTTCCACTCATTTGCTTTCACCAACTTTCATCTGTACTTTCTCCAGTGGGCATACAAACTTTTTTGTATTATAAAATAATTTCAAAGAACAGCAATGCAACAGTCATAGCACCTTCGACTACAGCATCCAGCTATACTTCCCTTGCTGATCAATCCCACCTAGTCAAATTCTAAAACAACTAATGCCACACACACTTCACTAAATCATCATAGTTCAGACATGCTGTCATTCTTATCCCGATACTGCTTTTTTAAAAGCAGAACCCTGGACATTCAAAACCTGAATCCTCCATACTACTGTTCCAGTGTTAAGCTGGAAGATCTTGCATCTTCAGACTTACCATAAGCAATACCTTCCCTATTTCATATTCATAAGATGTGTAGGTAAACCTTCCAGTCACTTTAAAATGCAGTTAACTGAAATCACTTTTCTACTATTTCCTTGTGTCTTATATTGGCTCTTGTTTGAATAATCTCCTGTGTTTACAGACTTCAAATATTATTTATCTATTCAGAATGTTCTCAAGCAAAATTAGTGATAACAAAAAAAAGTATAATTAGGCATTACACACATTCTTTCCTGTTCAGACCTTCAATTAAAGAAATGTCTGCCCAGTCAAGTGTTGGCTTGCCTGCAGAAGTAGTCCTTTGCATTTGACACAAGAAAAAATGTCCTTAAAGCAGGGAAAATGTAACAGATCCCTCTGACATTAGAGAATGGCTGAACCACACCAAGAATTTAACATTAACTTAAAACAAATTATTAAAGAGTTCACCTAATCTTGAGCCCAATTTTTCCGATATGCATAGAAATTATACAGTATACACAGTAATAAAATGTTCTACCTGCAGAACAACTTTAGTTGGCTTGACAATTAGTTTTGAGCAAGATAATCCATTCCTTTTTCTCCATCTTCAGTTATACCTAACATTAAGCTCAAACAGTTCTCAAACTATGCATTTTACTTTCAAAATTTTTGCATCTAAGTAAATGCAAACCAAATTGCAAAATAAACATTCTAGGTCTCAATATTTTAAAATTAAAAACTGTGCCCACTTTAATCATGTCCAAAACAGCTCTTTTGTTTAAGTGCTTAGTTGTACTAAAATTAGAAGAAAGAATTTAAGAACTGGAAACAGCTGGAAGCGTGATTTTATGGAGAAGTACTCAATAGCATCAGAATAGAAACAGTAGTCATTTGAAGTTCAAGCTCACAGTCTTAAATAACGAGCTATATTAGTATACCCTTGGGTACAATGTTTCATCAAGATAAACAAACCTGAATTAATCGTGTGAACTATAATCACACTGACAAGCTAATGTAGTGACTTTCCAATTACTACATTTTATTTTCATATTTTATATCTTATTGTGTTGTTTTCACTCATTAATAATTTACAACCTATGAGTAATGCCAAAATTGTACTTTTCACCCGAGTTAGAATAATGGAATGGACCCCAAAAATGAAGCTGCACTGACACCCCAGTGCAATGCTGAAAAAGCAGTGACAGTAAGAAAGCTTTGACACATTTATGGCAGATAAAAGTACAAGCCCCTTTTTTCCCCAAAATGGATCTAATAAAAAAGGAATAGCCCTTTAAAAAAATGTTCTCATGATTCAAAAATATTGAAGCTTTTACAGGTTAACTGGAAAAGATTTGTACAATGCATAATATTGACATCATAGGACAGAAACATTAGGATAGGTTTTGTGATGTAATGTAAATGTTTCATATAGCACTCTGCAGATTTTTAGAAGCAGAGAGATATTGCTTCAGAAAAATTCCCAACAAAAAATCAAAAGTACTGGCTAATTCAAGTTTCCTACTTTTATTACACAAGTTTCCACCTACAACATAGTTAACATTAGCCTGTAATGACACTGGTTTACCAACTTACAAGGAGAAACACAACTTAACACGAAATACAATGCTGCGGCTTCAGAACTATTATGTGCCAAGAAAAACAGCTGTTCTTCCAGTTATAATACAGCACTCACAAATAAGGGTTAGGAATAACACAGACCCGATAGTAAATCTATTATCAAATATTATGCAGCCACGCCCGTACGTTCAAACCTCAGCACCAGGTAAAACAAGGTTAAAGGAATCTACCAAGCAGTTAAACAAGAGCATTTCTTCTAGACTAAGAAAAATAGCAGAACATGTGGAGAATCAAACAATCTTGGCAAACAATTCCAGGTTTTATCTGCACAAACTTGAACTAAACAACAACTAAATGTTAACCGAGCAAGCATAAAAAAATCTTTCCAACTTTGGGTGGCTTAGCGATTAGTACTGCTGCCTCAAAACGTCAGCGACCCGGGTTCGAGACGTGCGAACGTCGATGTGGAGTTTGCACATTCGCCCCGTGTTTACGTGCGTTTCCTCCCACAGTGCAAAAATGCGCAGATTAGATGGATTGGCTATGTTAGAGTGCCCATAGTGTCCTGGGATGTGCAGGCTAGGTGGATTAGTCAGGGAACTGCAGGGATTGGATCGGGACGCACTTCGAAGGGTCAGCGTGAACTCGGTGGACCAAATGGCCATGGGGATTCTCTGGTTCTAACTTCGCTCTGAACCCAACGCAGCTTTTGAATGCGTTCACGGGATTCCCTACACCCTTGTGATGCTTGCAGGGAAGCTGAGGCCAACAGAACAGAATGCGATTTTTAAAAAAAAATTCAATTCGTTCCTTTTATTAGCCAACATCTGCTCAGGACACGATTTTTATGTCCTTTCCGTCGAAAAAGGCGACGAGTGAACTAAAAATAGGAGCGGAAAAAAAACCAGAAAGCGTTTTGGCGTCCACCTGTCTTGTCGATTCTGGTGGGTTAGCATCAAGCAAGGAGCTTTACCCCGACCTGTTGCTTGGCGATGAAGCAAGGAGACATGTTGCATGCAGCCGAGCCAAGACAAGACAATGTCCGTCGCGGTTGGGGGAGGGGGAGGTGAGGGGGGGAAATAACTGACCCGTCTCGGACTCGCTCGCGCTGCCGCGTGCTCTCCCCGTTTCCTAGGACCAAATCACTGTGACGTGGGCAACAGGCCGCTCGCGACCAACGGCCCCAGCCACAGGTGCGTCCCCGGCACATAAACAACCACCTCCGCCCCACCCTCCACTAGCTCCCGACAAAAAGAAAAAAAAACGCCCTCCGCCTCTCCTTTCCTCACCCCTCCCCACGAAACTCCCCTTCACAACATCCCATCCGGCGAACAACTTACTTACCATCGCCACCGTCCACTCTGGATGCGACTCCCTCCGCCTCCGCCATTGCTCCTGACGTCAGCAGCAGGCGAACCCACCTTGGGGCGGCGGGAAGTTCAACCAGCGGGAAGTCAGGCCCCGCCCTCCTCTGAGCCAGGTAACAGAGACACAGGTTGGTGCATAGAGGTCAGCAGCAGGTAACACAGCTGAGATGCACGTACTATACAAAACACATCAGCGACAGGTCACACAGCTCTAGGTAACAGCTGCTGTTACATAAATACATCATAAAAGAGGTGACACGGTTGTGGATAACCGCGATCATTGCGCAAAATAAGCATAACGGATAACGATCATACGTCCGCAGATAGACAAAGGACAAATGTTGCAAAAGTGCCTCATTAACGTTACAACGGGTGTGAGTTATTATAATATAATTAGCGAGTCATGGAGCTAAACGGAAGCAAACGGTAATTCGGATACAGAATAAATTACACAAGAGCTACAAATCATTATCAAGGAATTGTAGTGCATTTCCATCGTTGGTGCGCGGTTTCACTGATAAATTTCTCTAATGATCATAATTGTACTGGCACCGTGTTGTTTGCACGACAGGATCTCTGTGTCAGAGGTGTGCGATCCACTCCCCCCAGAAAAAAAAACGCGTTCAAATATTCTGATAAAAGATCGTCGAGCTAAAGCCTTAACTCACTGTCTCTCGGCGGATATTATCTGACTTGGAGTGTCTTGTTAAAGTGTAGGATGTCTTTCGGCCCATCGTTGCGGCTCACCAAAGTATTTCCAACCTTTTCAGTTCCTCTTCCAGAATTGTTTACAGACATCAAATAGATTCCTGAATGAGTTCTGAACTGTTATTTCTGATTGGTTCGATGATAAAAATGATCAAAGACTGAAAATGCGAGATTCGTGTTTAGAGTTTCTCGCGCTTTTATTGTTTTACTAAATTACTAAACGTAATTTCGATATAAAAACCTAATATTTCAATTTGGATAATTTAGTCGTTTAGATGGAGATGAACCAAAGGAATAATAAAAATCAGAACTTCATCATGAACTTTATTATTGTGCGGCACAGGTCGGAAATAAGAAGTATAGCTTCGCAAGAAAATAAAGATGTGGCATTTTTATCCTTGTTTTTCACGATCACGGGACCGCCTAAAACCTTTTGCAGCCAATTACATACCTTTGAACTACATCATGATCACTATTTTAAAGTGAAAAGCAAAGAGACAACATTTGAACTAGACCATTTCAGAATAATGTCAGGAAGCACTTCTCCACAAAACGGGTAGTGAAAATCTGAACAGCTTTCTCCCAGAACATTGTAAAACTGAAATCGATAGATTTTCTGTTAAGGAAATAGGTTACTGAACCAGATAGATATAAGGAGTGGAATTACAGATCAGCCAATATCTAATTGAGTGGAAAAGCAGATTTGTGAAACTGAATAGCCTACTCTTAGTCCTATATTCCTGAAGGGGTTGAACTTAAGTATTAAAACAAACTTGGGTTATAAATTGGGCTGTTGGTCTGTTTTTTAGGCACCACGAGATCCCTTAGAACTCCAAAGTGATATCTGAAGTGCATATTAACCTTTCTGAGGAAGTTATTCTGGATGCCATATTGGCGAAGACTAAAGGGTGCTTCAGTGAATTTTCATTGTATGTATGCACAGCAGGCAGATCTTACGGTTCTATGAGTTATGTGTTATTTGTTTTCACAAATAGCTACAAAGATATGGTAAAATCCAGCAATCCAGCACCATTTTGAGTTACAGAAAGAATAAAAAGACATTACATAAATACAATTAATCTTCTGTACACGGTGTCTTCAAATACAGCCCCGGACCCCTGCAAGGTCACTGCAATGATACTAGCAGTACCATTTTGGAGCTCAATGTTCTACTAAAAGGCCTTTATTAATTTGCATAGCTGATGTACATTCAGCAATAGAAAGGATTCCACCAATATGATTTAAAGTGATCATGATCTACTCACACCTTTATTGTTGATTAATGTCTTCTGGACATTTTTTATGACTACAAGTGGGTAGTTTGTATATATAAATTTCTAGTTGCAAAACTTTGTAGGAAATGGAATGGCAGTTGTTGAAGCTTTTGTGCTGACTTCAAGGGTTTTGCACAAACCAATTGCTCCTATATTTTAGCGCATCAGTAGGCATCCTCCATGTAATACAATATGATTGAAAGAATAAAGTGAGACCAGAAAGGACAAGATAAATTACAATGGAAACTGAAAGAGGTTGAAGCTGTATCTATCAAAAGTGTTCAGGCAGAAATACTCGTACCGGAACCTCTCTTACCTGAGAAATAATGCATGAAAGGTCTGCAATTCAGTATGGATGCCCTCATTGAAATCTGCCACCTTCTGAAATTGCAAGAGAAGGACCCCTTAGTTGCTAGACCATTTCCAGGCAAGTTGACTTTGCGTGGCATCACTTACGTTATTGCTTGTTTCGCAGTGCCTTTCAGACATTGAATCATGGTTGGTCTACAAACGTACATGATGTGGAGAGCCAGTGTTCTTTTACTTTCCAATAGACCTGTTCGACTATAACCTGGTGTTGTGTGATTACAAATGTACAATAAGCACACTGTAAAAAAATCTGTATTCAATACAACTCAGTATTCAGTTGGTGTTGAACTCCCTTCATGCTCTATGATATTGACTCCAGGCTTTCGAATTCACCAAACATTCCAGAATGTATATCTATCAGCATTCTTCTGTTGACTGCCTCATTAAAAGGCGTGTCTGAACCATCTGCAACGGATTCTGTATTCTACCTTGCCCTTTGGCAAGCTGCTTTCCTTTTCCGGTTTGCACTGGATACTGCCCATTTTGCCTAGCATCCCCTCACTTGCATGTCTCCTGTCTCTAATCTATTCCCTCAGATACTTGAGCAACGTTCGAGTGGATGACTGTGACTATCCAATCGAGAAACAGTGCCGTGTCGTCATTTTCTTGGCATTCCATTTCTGCTTCAGTTGATAAAGCGTGGCGCTGGAAAAGGCACGACAACAGATCAAGCAGAAACCGAGAAGCAAGAGAGTCGATATTTCGGATAGGACATTTTCCAGCGCCATGCTTTATCAATTCTGCTAGAGAGTCCTCACTGTCTCCCTAATTCCATTGTTACGAGTCTAGTTTGCATCTCTGCGAGTCAACAGCCAAAGAGAAACATTGTGGTGTGAGGTTTGTGGTTTTGAAGTGGGAGTAAGAAAAATGCTGTATGCACCTTAAAGAATTTAGGGGTAAGGAATGAAGGGAAAGTGCATTGTGAGAAACTAGGCGAGGTTTGAGGGGACCGTCACATTTAATGGTTTCTTCTGTGCTACTATACGTAGCCTCAGCACTGGGGCTTCCAATAGTGATCAGCACCATCTCCTCCACGGGGGTTAGGAAATGGATGTACATCTCTTGCCATCCAGTTCGCCCCTACTCCACGATGTTCGACAGGAAAGGGTGAAGTGCATCAGCAGATACAGTGCAATCTGGTTGGTTGATGAGACTGTTAAGGTTGAATAGTGGTGAATGTTATGTAAGATGTAGTTGTAGTTGGAGCCTCACAAAATTGTGATAGTGTGGTGAAGCATATGATAATTACCTTACAGCTAGTATTTTCTGAAGAGTAGTGATCCAGAAAGGAAACCAGTAAAGTTAGCCAATGAGACATACTGGTCCGATTCATCTTATACACGTACTTCAAAATTGAGGTCCAATAGGATCAGTATGTTCATTTCCAGGTGCTGCTGTGTCTTTTTGAAATGCAGGAAACGCGAGCTAATTTTGTACACTACAAACTGCCATAAAGAACAAGACATAATGATCTAAGAACCTGTTTTGGTAATGTTGGTTGAGGAATAAATATTGGCAAAATACTCGGAGGCTTATTCTTTGAGACAGTGCCTTGTGATGCTCCATGTAAATAATCTCCCCAAAATTAAATGATCATCCCAGCTGCTCTGGCAGCATCCTGGAGACCTTTCACCCATTTTGTGAGAGTACCAGTCATTCCAAATCTGTTCCTACCTTTTGCAGAATTAGGAAATCTTTACCCAGCAAGGGTTGCGGCAGAGAAGTGCCTTTTAAGTTGGTTTTGAGCCATACACATGATTAAACCCAGAAATAGAAGCAGATAACTTGCAATACATATGCTGGATAAAGAACCATTACAAAATAGTAATTTTTTTCACCTGACTTGGTGCACTGAAGGATGAGCACAATTCATAATTTGAAAGTATCTGGTTCCAAGATGTTAGAGACAAAAAAAACCAACTGATGCTGAAATTCAAGGTAAACAAGCAGGATAAAAGCAAATTACTGCAGATGCTGGAATCTGAAACCAAAAGAGAAAATACTGGAAAATCTCAGCATCTGTAAGGAGAGAAAAGAGCTGACACTTCAAGTCTAACTGACTTGACAAAGGGACAGTTAGACTCGAAATGTCAGCTCTTTTCTCTCCTTACAGATGCTGCCAGAATTGCTGAGATTTTCCAGCATTTTCTCTTTTGGTAGACAAAGAGGAGTCTGGAGGAACACAGCCAGCCAAGCAGCATCAGGAGGTGAAGTTGACGTTTCAGGTGTAATCCTTCTTCAGGAGGAATGTGGGTGTGGGGGGAGCAGCAGATAAAGGGGGTGGTGGGGGCAGGATGGTGAAGTGGGGATAGGTGAAGGCAGATACAGAGTACGACCTGGTTGGTCAATAGGAGGAATGAATCCAGTAGCTGGCTGGAAGGAGTGGAAGGGAGAGGGAGGGGCTGAGAAGGGAGTAGGACAAAAGAAAGGAAGCTTATTTGAAATTGGAGAACTCAAATTTGAGTTCTCCAGGCTGTAGGCTGCCCAGGCAGAAGATGAGGTGTTGTTCCTCCAATTTGTGGCTTCATTCCTGATAAAGGGCTTAGGCCTGAAACGTTGATTCTCCTGCTCCTTGATGCTGCCTGACCTGCTGTGCTTTTCCAGCACCACACACTCGACTCATTGTGGCAATGGAAGAGGCCAGGGATGGTCATGTCAGAAAGCAAGTGCAAAAGGGAATTAAAATGGGAGGTCTGGGTGGCCCTGTGGACTCTGTGAACCATTCCCTAAGTTTAGGTTTAGTCTCCCCGATGTAGAGAAGACCACATCGGGAGCACCTGATGCAGTAACCAGGTTGGAAGAGAGGCAGGTGAACCTCTGCCTCACCTGGAAGGACTGTTTGGGCCCTGGGTGGAGGTGAGAGGTGTGGTGTATCAGCAGGTTTTGCATCTTTTCTGGTTGCAGGGGAAGGTACCTGCGGGTTTGGAGGTTTGATGGGGAGACTGGCGCAAGCCAGGGACTGTTGAATGGTACAGTCCTTGTGGAAGGCAGAGAGACGTGGGGAGGGGTAGATGTTCTTAATGGTGGGGTCTAATAGGAGTTGGTATAAGTATGTAAAGATGATGCGTTCAATGCGGAGATTGGTGAGGTTGTAGGTGAGGACAAGGGGCACTGTATTGGGTTTGGATTGGGGGGTTTAAAGCAGTGGAACAGGAAATGGAGGTGGTGCAGTGGAGGGCTGTCTGGATGACGGGGTGGGGGGGCGGATAAAGATGTAGCTCCTATCTATTGTAAAGAAACTTATTTGAGTCTGTGGATAAGTGTCTGTTTTATGCAAGGATAATTTTATTGGAGGCAAAATGGGTAAGTAGATCTGAAACTTAACTCTGTTCTTTCTCCACAGACGTTGCCAGCCCTGCTGAGTTTTTCCAACAATTTCCTATTTTGTTTCCAGGATCTGCAGTTCTTTGTTTTATTTTTCAGTTTTTGTGGAATGATGACATTTTTGGAAATGTTCATTTATCTAGGTTTCATGGAATTTTTTATTTGTCATCTCAACTTTCTGTTGTGTAATCACTTACCCACAATGGTGTTTCCCAAACATTTTTTCCCCATTGTAACCTCATTGAATGGCTTGAAAATTTGTGTAAATCCTCAGTGAACAACGTGACAGAAAGTGGGGTCTGGGTTCAAGTCTCATCTAGTACAGAGATGTGTCATACATGTTTTAATAGGTTGCTTAAAAATATTCTCGAAGGAGGCAAGATCATTGATGAATCAGCTGAAGGCAGTTGGACCTAGAATACTACCCAGAGAAACTAAGGATTTTTGTGGTGCAGAGGTAGCCTTTTTAATTATTATGGCTACAGGATTAGGTAAACGCTTGGAATCCTGCAGCGAATAACTCAACCCCTTATTCCCCGAAGTCTGTCCACCAAGGCAAAGTGTAATGGAAAACTCTCCATTTCTCCAAGTAGTACAGCTCTAACAATACTCAAGATATTTGACATCATCTCAGACAGCTTGATTGACAGCACATCTATAAATACTCACTCTACCCCAAAGCTCAGTAGCAACATAGTGTACCATCTGTATGACAGAGTGCAGAAATTCACCTGGTCTTCTTAAACAGTACCTTCCAAACCCACAACCACTGCCATCTAGAAGGACAAGAGTAGATAGTTTCTCTCCAAGCCAAGACACACCTTAACCCGGAACAATATTGGTGTTCCCTCAGTGTTATTGGATCAAAATACTAGAACTCCCTCTCGAACAGCTTTGTGAGTATATCTACATCAAATAGACTACAGTGGTTCAAGAATGCAGCTTACCACCACCTTCTGAAGGACAATTAGGGATGATAATAAATGCTGGCCTAGCCAGGCAAGCTGACGTCCTTTGAATTAAAGAAAACATTGAGAAAATCACAATCTGTCCACTTTTTCTTCATAAGATGACCCCTTCAACCCTAGAATCAGTGAAACGAACATTCTCTGAACTGCTTCTAATTGTATCCCTTAAGTAACAAGACAAAATTGTATATAGTACTCACATGGAGTCTCATCGAGGCCCTGTACCTACTTTAATACTTAATTCTCTTTGCAGTTAAAAAAAAATTCTATTTGTCATCCTGATCACTAACTGAACTCACATGCCAAATGTTTGTGATGCATGTACCAGGTCACACACATTCCTCTATACCGCAGAGTTCTCTGATTTAATTTCATTCTCTCAATTTAAATAACATACTGCTGTTTTTGTCTTCCTGTCAACATAGAGTCATAGAGTCATGGAAATGTACAGCACGGAAATAGACCCTTTGGTCCAATTCGTCTATGCTGACCAGATATCCCAACCTAATCTAGTCCCACTTGACATCCCTCCAAAGCCTTGCTATTCATATACCCATCCAGATGCCTTTTAAATGATGCAATTGTATCAGCCTCCACCACATCCTCTGGCAGCTCATTCCATACATACATTACCTTCTGTGTGAAAAAGTTGTCCCTTCGGTCTCTTTTATATCTCACCATAAATCTGTGCCCTCTGGTTCTGGACTCCCCAATCCAGGGAAAAGTACTTGCCTATTTACCTTTATAAAATCATTATAGGCATGAGTAAGGTCACTTCTCAGCCTCTGACGCTCCAGGGAAAATAGCCCCAGCCTTTTCAACCTCTCCTTATAGCTCAAATCCTCCAACCCTGGCAACATCCTTGTAAATCTTTTCTGAACTCTTTCAAGTTTCACAACATCCTTCCAATTGGAAGGAGACCAGAATTGTACGCAATATTCCAACAGTGGTCTAACCAATGTCCTGTACAGCCACAACATGACCTCCCAACTCCTGTACTCAATACCATGACCAATAAAGGAAAGCATACCAAATGCCTTCTTCACTATTCTATCTACCTGCCAATCCACTGTCAAGGAGCTATGAACCTGCACTCTAAGGTCTCTTTGTTCAACAACGCTCCCTAAGACCTCACCATTAAGTGCATAAGGCCTGCTCAGATTTGCTTTCCCAAAATGCAGCACCTTACATTTATCTAAATTAAACTCCATCTGCCACTCCTCAGCCCATTTGCCCATCTGATCAAGATCCTGTTGTAGTCAGAGGTAACTTTCTTCGCTGTCCAGACCTCCAATTTTGATGTCATCTACAAACTCACTAACTGTACCTCCTGTGTTCATATTTTTAAACTCTACCTATCAAGTTTTTCCAACTCATAACTCATTTATATCCTTTTACAGACTCATGTTCTCTTTGCAGCCTACTCTCTTTGTCTCATTATTAAATTTAGCAACTGTTCATTTCTTCAGTTTATCCAAGCCTTTGATCTACATTGTGATAGTTGAGGCCTCAGCACTGATACCTATCAAAGTCCATCTGGTACCAGCTGCCAACCCAAAAGTGACCAACCTATCTTACCCTCTGCTTTCTATTAACTAACCTTCGCTCTATGAAATATTACATCCCCTGTATCATGTGCTCCTATTTCATGCAGTACCCTTTGATTGTCATTTATGTAAATGATTTGCATGAGAATTTGAGAGGCGTAGCAAATAAGTTTGCAGATGACACCAGAATTTGTGGTATAGCAAATCATGAGGAAAGTTATCTAAGATTTACAAAGAGATCTTGATCAATTGGATCAATGGGCTGATGAATGGCAGATGTGAGGTATTGCACTTTGGTATTGCACAAGGGCAGAGCTGAAAAATGTGTTGCTGGAAAAGCGCAGCAGGTCAGGCAGCATCCAAGGAGCAGGAGAATCGACGTTTTGGGCATAAGCCCTTCTTCAGGAATGAGGAGGGTGTGTGCCAAGCAGGCTAAGATAAAAGGTAGGGAGGAGGGACTTGGGGGAGGGGCATTGCAAATGCGATAGGTGGAAGGAGGTTAAGGTGAGGGTGGTAGTCCGGAGAGGGGGTGGGGACGGAGAGGTTGGGAAGAAGATTGCAGGTCAAGAAGGCGGTGCTGAGGGATGTGAGGGGGGAGGTGTAGGCGCAAGTTTTGCATTTCTTGCGGTTGCAGGGAAAGGTGCCGGGAGTGGAGGTTGGGTTGGTGGGTGGTGTGAACCTAACGAGGGAGTCATGGAGAGAGTGGTCTTTCCGGAACACTGATAGGGGAGGGGAGGGAAATATATCCTTGGTGGTGGGGTCTGTTTGGAGGTGGCGGAAATGACGAAGGATGATACGATGTATCTGGAGGTTGGTGGGGTGGTAGGTGAGGACCAGTGGGGTTCTGTCCTGGTGGTGATTGGAGGGGTGGGGTTCAAGAGCGGAGGAGCAGGAAGTGGAGGAGATGTGGTGGAGAGCATCGTCAACCACGCCTGAGGGGAAATTGCGGTCTTTGAAGAAGGAGGCCATCTGGGTTGTTTGGTATTGGAATTGGTCCTCCTGGGAACAGATGCGGCGGAGGCAAAAGAATTGGGAATATGAGATGGCGTTTTTACAGGGGGCAGGGTGGGAGGTGGTGTAATCTAGGTAGCTGTGACAGTCGTTCGGTTTATAGTAAATGTCCATGTTGAGTCGGAATAGAAATAGAGAGGTCTAGCAAGGGGAGGGAGGAGTCTGAGACGGTCCAGGTAAATTTGAGGTCGGGATGGAAGGTGTTAGTAAAGTGGATGAACTGTTCAATCTCCTCGTGGGAGCATGAGGTGGCGCCGATAAAGTCATCAATGTAGTGGAGGAAAAGGTGGGGTGTGGTGCCAGTGTAGTTGCGGAAGGTGGACTGTTCCACATATCCGACGAAGAGGCAGGCATAGCTGGGACCCATGGCTACTCCTTTGGTTTGGAGGAAGTGGGAGGACTGGAAAGATAAGTTGTTCAGAGTGAGGACCAGTTCAGTCAGTCGAAGGAGGGTGTCAGTGGAAGGGTACTGGTTGGTTCGGCTGGAAAGGAAGAAGCAGAGGGCTTTGAGGCCTTCATGATGGGGGATGGAGGTGTATAGGGATTGGATGTCCATGGTGAAGATAAGGCGTTGGGGGTCGGGGAAGCGAAAATCATAGAGGAGGTGGAGGGCGTGGGTGGTGTCCCGAATGTAGGTGGGGAGTTCTTGGACTAAGGGGGACAGGACTGTGTCGAGGCACGCAGAAATGAATTCGGTGGGGCAGGAGCAAGCTGAGACAATGGGTCGGCCGGGGCAGTCAGGTTTGTGGATTTTGGGCAGGAGGTAGAAACGGGCAGTGCGGTGTTGTGGGACTATGAGGTTGGAGGTGGTGGATGGGAGATCCCCTGAGGTGATGAGGTTATGGATGGTCTGGGAGATGATGATTTGGTGGTGGGAGGTGGGGTCATGGTCAAGGGGGCAGTAGGAAGAGGTGTTGCGAGCTGGCGATCGGTGTTGTGGTTCTGTTCGCTGAGCTGGGAGTTTTTGTTGCAACTCCCTTTCTAGGTGACATCCTCAGTGCTTGGGAGCCTCCTGTGAAGCGCTTCTGTGCTGATTCCTCTGGCAATTATAGTGGTTTGAATCTGCCGCTTCCGGTTGTCAGTTGCTGTCCGCTGCAGTGGCTGGTATATAGGGTCTAGGTCGATGTGTCTGTTGATAGAATTTGTGGATGAGTGCCATGCCTCTAGGAATTCCCTGGCTGTTCTCTGTTTGGCTTGCCCTATAATAGTGGTGTTGTCCCAATCGAATTCATGTCATTTGTCATCTGAGTGTATGGCTACTAAGGATAGCTGGTCGTGTCGTTTTGTGGCTAGTTGGTGTTCATGGATGCGGGTTGTTAGCTGTCTTCCTGTTTGTGCACTGTAGTGTTTTGTGCAGTCCTTGCGTGGGATTTTGTACACTACATTGGTTTTGCTCATGCTGGGTATCGGGTCCTTTATCCTGGTGAGTTGTTGTCTGAGCGTGGCTGTTGGTTTGTGTACTGTTGTGAGTCCTAGTGGTCGCAGCAGTCTGGCTGTCAGTTCAGAAATGCTCCTGATGTATGGTAGTGTGGCCAGTCCTTTGGGTTGTGGTATGTCCTCATTTTGTTGTCTTTCTCTTAGGCATCTGTTGATAAAATTGCGCGGGTATCCGTTTTTGGTGAGCACCTTATATAGGTGTTCTTCTTCCTCTTTTTGTAGTTCTGGTGTGCTGCAGTGTGTTGTGGCCCTTTTGAATAATGTCCTGATGCAACTTCGTTTGTGTGTGTTGGGGTGGTTGCTTTCATAGTTCAGGACTTGGTCTGTGTGTGTGGCTTTTCTGTATACCTTCGTGGTGAATTCTCCGTTAGGTGTTCTCTGTACCATCACATCTAGGAATGGGAGCTAGTTGTCCTTTTCTTCCTCTCTCGTGAATCTGATTCCTGTGAGTGTGGTGTTGATGATCCGGTGTGTGTTCTATATTTCTGTGTTTTTAATGATTACAAAGGTGTCGTCCACATATCTGACCCAGAATTTGGGTTGTATTTGCATTAAAACTTTTTTTCTAACCTTTGCCTTACTGCTTCTGCTATGAGTCCGGAGATCGGTGAGCCCATGGGTGTTCTGTTGATTTGTTCATATATCTGGTTGTTGTATGTGAAGTGTGTTGTGAGGCACAGGTGCAGTAGTTTAAGTATGCCGTCTTTGTTAATAGGTTCAACGTCCTGTTGTCTGTTATGAATGTCCAGCAGATCTGTGTGTCAAACTACCACCGCGCCTCCCTTGCCTGCGGGTTTGATAGTGAGGTTGGGGTTGGAGCGGAGGGAGTGGAAGGCTGCACGTTGCGAGGGTGAGAGGTTGGAGTGGGTGAGAGGGTGGACAGGTTGAGGCGGTCAATGTCACGGCAGCAGTTGGCTATGAAGAGGGTAAGAGGCCAGCACGGGTGTCCAGGTGGATGGGGTGTGTTGGAGGTGGGAGAAGGGGTCATCAGAAGGTGGGCGAGAATCCTGGTTGAAGAAGTAAGCATGGAGGCGAAGGCGGCGGAAGAATTGTTCGATGTCTTGCCGCGTGTTGAACTCGTTAATCTGGAACGTAGGGGGATGAAGGTGAGGCCTCTGCTGAGGACTGATCTTTCATCCTCACCTCGAGCTCCCACAAGGAGGTTGAACAGTTCATCCACTTTACTAACACCTTCCACCTCGACCTCAAATTTACCTGGACTGTCTCAGATTCCTCCCTCCCCTTCCTAGACCTCTCCGTTTCTATCTCGGGCGACCGACTCAACACAGACATTTACTATAAACCGACCGACTTCCACAGCTACCTAGATTACACCTCCTCCCACCCTGCCCCCTGTAAAAACGCCATCCCATATTCCCAATTCCTTCGCCTCCGCCGCATTGGTGGCACAGTGGTTAGCACTGCTGTCTCACAGCGCCAGAGACCCGGGTTCAGTTCCCAGGTGACTGACTGTGTGGAGTTTGCACATTCTCCCTCTGTCTGCGTGCATTCCCTCCGGGTGCTCCGGTTTCCTCCCACAGTCCAAAAATGTGCAGGTTAGGTGAATTGGCCATGTTAAATTGCCCATAGTGTTAGGCGAAGGGGTAAACGTAGGGGAATGGGTGTGAGTGGGTTGCGCTTCGGCGGGTCGAGGTGGACTTGTTGGGCAGAAGGGTCTGTTTCTACACTGTAAGTAATCTAATCTAATCTAATCTGCTCCCAGGAGGACCAATTCCAACACCGAACAACTCAGATGGCCTCCTTCTTCAAAGACGCAATTTCCCCTCAGACGTGTCGACGATGCTCTCCGCCGCATCTCCTCCACTTCCCGCTCCTCCATCCTTGAACTCCAATTGCCACCAGGACAGAACCCCACTGGTCCTCACCTACCACCTCACTCTAGATACATCGTATCATCCTTCATCATTTCCGCCACCTCCAAACAGACCCCACCACCAAGGATATATTTCTCTCCCCACCCCTATCAGCGTTCCAGAAAGACCACTCCCTCCGTGACTCCCTTGTCAGGTCCACAACACCCACCAACCCAACCTCCACTCCTGGCACCTTCCCCTGCAACTGCAAGAAATGCAAAACTCGCACCCACACCTCCCTCCTCACCTCCTTCCATATCCATCACAAATTCACCTGCACCTCCACACACATCATTTACTGCATCTGCTGCACCCGATGTGGCCTCCTCTACATCGTGGAGATAGGCCGTCTACTTGCAGAACATTTCAGAGAACACCTCTGGGACACCCTCACCAACCAATCCAACCGCCCTATGGCTGAACACTTTAACTCCCCCTCCCACTCCTCCTTCGCAGACCGTGACCACACGACGCCTGGAGGAAGAGCGCCTCATTGTCCACCTAGGAATCCTCCAACCACAAGGGATGAATGCAGATTTCTCCAGCTTCCTAATTTCCCCTCCCCCCACCTTATCTCAGTCACAACCCTCGGACTCAGCACCACCTTCTTGACCTGCAATATTCTTCCCGAGCTCTCCGCCCCGAATCACTCTCCGGCTTATCACCCTCACCTTAACCTCCTTCCACCTATCGCATTCCCAACACCCCTCACCACCTTTTATCTTAGCCAGATTAGCACACCCTCCTCATTCCTGAAGAAGGGTTTATGCCCGAAACGTCGATTCTCCTGCTCCTTGGATGCTGCCTGACCTGCTGTGCTTTTCCAGCAACACAGTTTTCAGCTCTGATCTCCAGCATCTGCAGTCCTCACTTTCTCCTAATTGCACAAGGGCAGGACTTGCACAGTGAATGGTAGAGCTCTGGGTAATGTTGTAGAACAGAAACCTAGGAGTTCAGGTACATAATTCTTTGAAATTTGTGTCACAGATAGACAGGGTGGTTAAGGCATTTAACATGCTTGCCTTCATTGCTCAGACCTTTTAAGTATAGAGGTTGGGAAATTATGTTGAGTTATATAGGATTTTGGTGAGGTGTCTTCTGGAGTATTGTGTCTACGTCTGCTTTCCCAGTTACAGGAAGGATATTAAGCTGGAGAGGATTCAAAAGAAATTTACCAGGATGCCACCTGGAATGGAGGGTTTGAGTTATAAGGAGCAGCTGGGTAGGTTGGGATTTTTTTTCACTGGAGCACAGAATGTTGAAGGGTGACCCTACAGAGATTTATAAAATCATGAGGGACATAGGAAAAAGACCTTTGGTATTTATCTAAGTGGGGGAGTTCAAAACCAGGGGGCATATTTTTAAGGTGAGAGAAAGATTTAAAAGAATATGAGGGGCAGCTATTTTTACACAATAGTTAGTGTTTGGAATGAACTGCCAGAGGAAGTGGTGGATGCAGGTACAGTTACAACATTTAAAAGACATTTGGAGAAGTATGTGAATAGGTTACGTTTGGTGGAATATGGGCCAAACACAGGCAGGTGAGACTAGTTTGGGAACACGGTCAGCAAGGACTAGTTGGACTGTATGACTCTATGATTCTACAATGCAGCACCACATCAAATACCTTTTGGAAATCAAAGTACAAGACATCCTTTTTATCCAAACTGCTTCTTACATCCTGAAGGAACATCAAACACTTTTTCCCTTTCAAAATGCTTTATTGACTCTGCCTGATTCCATTATAATTTTCCAAGTGTTTTGCTATAACACCCTTATATTGATAATTTCTAGCATTTTCCCCAATTAGAGATGTTAGGTTAATTGCCCTGTAGATTCAGATCAAACAAAATCAAGGAAACTCGTTCATCACCATTATACGAGTTGAAAAGTATGTTGCTGGAAAAACACAGTAGGTCAGGCAGCATCCGAGGAGCAGGAGAATCGATGTTTCCGGCATAAGCCCTTCTTCAGGACTGAAGCTGGTGTGCCAAGCGGGCTGAGATAAAGGGTAGGGGGGAGGGAACTTGAGGGAGGGGCGCTGGGAATATGATAGGTGGAAGGAGGTGAGGGTGAGGGTGATAGGCTGGAGAGGGAGTGGGGGCGGAGAGGTCGGGAAGATTGCAGGTCAAGAGGGCGATGCTGAATCCGAGGGTTGGGACTGAGATAAGGTGGGGGAAGGGGAAATGAGGAAGCTGGAGAAATCTACATTCATCCCGTGAGGTTGGAGGGTTCCTAGACGGAAGATGAGGCTCTTCCTCCAGGTGTCGTGTGGTCAGGGTCTGGCGATGGAGGAGGCCAAGGACCAACATGTCCTTGGCGGAATGGGAGGGGGAGTTAAAGTGTTCAGTGGTTGGATTGGTTGGTGCGGATGTCCCAGAGGTGTTCCCTGAAACGTTCCGCAAGTAGGCGGCCTGTCTCCCTAATGTAGAGGAGACCACATTGGGTGCAACATATACAGTAAATTGTGTGTGTGGAGGTGCAGGTGAATTTGTGACGGATATGGAAGGATCCATTGAGGCCTTGGAGGGAGGTAAGTGGGGAGGTGTGGGTGCAAGTTTTGCACTTCTTGCAGTTGCAGGGGAAGGTGCTGGTAGAGGAGGTGGGGTTGGTGGGGGTGTGTGGACCTGACAAGGGCGTTGCGGAGGGAGTGGTCTCTCCAGAACACTGATAGGGGTGGGGAGGGAAATATATCCCTGGTGGTGGGGTCTGTTTGGAGGTGTCGGAAATGACGGTGGATAATACGATGTATCCGGAGATTAGTGGGGTGGAAGGTGAGGACCAGTGGGGTTCTGTCCTGGTGGCAATTGGAGGGGGCAGAGACCAAGGGCAGAGGTGTGGGAAGTGGAGGAGATGCGGTGGAGAGCATCATCGACACGTCAGAGGGGAAATTGCGGTCTTTGAGGAAGAAGGCCATTTGGGTTGTTCGTTATTGGAATTGGAACTCCTGGGAGCAGATGCGGCGGAGGCGAGGGAATTGGGAATACGGGATAGCATTTTTACAGGGGGCAGGGTGGGATGAGGTGTAATCTAGGTAGTTGTGGGAGTCAGTCGGTTTGTAGTAAATGTCTATGTTGAATCGGCTGCCCGAGATAGAATTGGAGAGGTCTAGGAAGGGGAGGGAGGAGTTTGAGACGGTCCAGGTAAATTTGAGGTCGGGGTGGAATTATATGCCATTTTAAATTGTCAAAGCATTACTCGACTACGTTGAATACCATATGTGGAGCTAAGGGCTTAGAATGTACCCTGTATAGGATTCATTGGACATTATTAAAGATGTGTATGGTTGTACCACCACTGATGTAACTTGCAATGTCCAGTTGAAATAACTGCAAAGCTTGCCCTTGTCAGGTGCTGAAGAAAACAACTTGCGGAAGTAATGTGCTTGACCTGGCCCTCATCAACTATTTGTCACAATATAACAAAACAAAAAATAAAGCAAAGTGTAGTAGATGCTGGAGATCTGGAACAAACAGAAACAGAAATTGCTGGAGAAACTCAGCAAGCATGGCAGCAGCTGTGAAGAGAAAATAAGTGTTAATGTTTCAGGTCCAGTGACCCTTTTTAAGAGCTCACAATAGCATTGGCAAAAATTATCCATGAAGCCAACTACTGGACACATTTCATTATGTAGTATTGATACCATCATTTCATTTTTGTTCATTCATGGGACATGGGCATCACCAACAAAGTTGCCCTTGAGAAGGCCAGACTCCTGCATTCCATGTGGATTATAGTTTATCAATTTTGATACAAGTGGCCGGTCTAGTAAGATATTTCAAGCTGCAATTAAGAGTCTAATGTGTTGCTGTTGATCTGTAGTAACACATAGACCTGACCAGTTGAAGAAAAGTAGGTTACGTTCCTTAAAGTCATGAGTGAATCTGCAGTGTTTTCACAATCCAATAGTGTCAGGGTCACAACTACTGATGATTATTAAAAGAAATTGGAAATGGAAGTAACTGAACTTAAGTTTTTCAACTGCCAAGGCAGGGATTGAACTTTCATTACCAGATTATCAGTCCAGGCTTCTAGGCTACTAGTCAAATGATATAATCACTGTTATTGCATCCACAAAATAACTCCAGTGAGTCATACATGAATAGGATAGACTTCCATGCTATTATTGTACAGTTAATTTCATGGTATGGTAGGAGTCATGATCCCTACATGGTGGAAGTCAATATTATTCAAGGAAGTAAAGTTGATTAGAATAGAGAAAACAAATATTTAGGTTTGATAGGAATAAAGAGGATCTCATAATAATGAGTACAGTCCAGAGAGTGTCCTATATAATGATTTTCTCGTTACAGATCCTGCCATACACATTATGTGGTTATGAGGCTACCATGAAGATCCTGCCTTCTCAACCTCATCTGAGGTGGGTAACCCTCAGGTTAAACTCACCACTCTCAGGGACAGCTGTAACATTTACCATTAAATGTAGTATAATGCAAGTATAAATTCCTAACAGAAACAGCATACAAGTTGCCTAAATAATTCACAACAAAAATAAATGAGTTAGTTGTCATATTCATTGATTTATTTTTGGAAGTGGTTATCATAACTTTAGCTTTATAACAAGCCTTTGGTGGCACAAAGTTCAGTAACGAATGTAAACTGTCGCACTAAGATTTAAAGCATATTACAACATCCATTACAATAGTAAACATGATTAACTGTAATTACACAATATAAAGCCATTTAACCCAGGTTACAAACTGAGACAATTAGTTATAATATTCAAATATTTAATAAAATTACCATTACCAAATTTAGTCATGTAAGTTAGATTGTTCAACCGCAGAAATGTATAAAGGCATCTTAAAATAACTGGTTATATTCCCAGATATTGTTTAAAAAAAAGTTGTGTGCAGTTTTGCGCCACATACATTAACAGTAGTTCAATGAAATGGCATATACGAACACGAAAATGTCTGGTATAAAAAAAAGTACACAATTGGTTTGCGCTATTTATTAGTACAAGTCAAAATAGAAACCTAAATGTGACTGCTATAAAAGGGATAATTTTCCAGTGTGTACACTCTGCAGAGCCTAAATTTGCTAGATGTATACATTAGGTTTTGGGCAAGCACTGCACTTCATTTTCCTACTGACTAGTAAATCATATACAGTGGACCTTCAACAATCCAATATATACTGTTAGCGTACAGGTGTCTCCATTGGGAATGGAAAATTGAAAAATTATCCCTCAAAACTAGTATTCAAGGTTTCATAAATCTCTTCCTTAAATATTGTTATTTTGCATAAAAACACTTTGCAAAATTGCACAGTTGTGGACCAAACTATTCACAGCACATACACATTTTGTCAGCATTTCAGGTACACAGTACTTGTTGCAGCACACTTCTAACAATTTATATGTTTACACTGTCTAATTTGTTTCAATTTAAAGTGCTGTATCTCATCGAGAGATGATGCTATGTGCCCCAATACAGGTTCGTTAGGTATGATCTAGTGGGGAAGGAAATTCTCTTTTTCTGTTCTCCACAATTGCTTTCCATAACTTGCAAAGCATTCCACCTCTGAGGAAGAACAAAAGATACAGATCCATTAGAAAATTGCTATCCAAAGCATGGAACATGTCAGTTGTGCAGAAATAACAAAGGATGACAAAGAAATAATTAAATTTTATTACTTCATCTTTTCCTTTTTGAATGCTGTCAAGTATTCCTTTAAATTAAAAACTCAATGCTTTTTTAAACTTAATAATTCAGAATTCTAAAAACTTAGCTAAATGTAATCTACAGAACTTTATTGATAGTATTTTCTAATCATTTTCTGGCAGTAATAGATATGAATCAATCAAGCGTAGAGGACCTCGATTCCAATGACAAACATTAAGTGAGAAACTGCTGGAAGAAACAGAATAGTGTTGGGACGCAGACAAATGGAATCATACAAAGAACATCCCCATTGAGGAGGACCAAAAAGAATTAGATGATCTGTAGATCAATGGTGGTTTAGTAAAAAAAAACTTGGATTGAGATGATGGAACTTTCTTTACTCAGAGGGTGGTGAATCTGTAGAATTTTCTACAATTGAAGGCTGCTGAGGTAAAATCACTGACTATATTTAAGAAAGAAATAGATTTCTAGAGGCTAAAAGCAGGAAGAATAAAAAAAGTGATGCATTACTGACACAGAATAACTGTAGAATGTCAAGTGCAGAAGGATTTAAGGATTCTAATGCACGAATTACAAACATTTAGTATGCAAATGCAACATTTAATCAGGAGGGCTCTTAGGATGCTATCTTTTACTCCAAGAGGAGCTGAACATAAGAATATGCATGTTTTACTTAAGTTTTACAGGGAATTGATGAGACCACATCTTGGATACTATATGCATTTGGGTCTCCTTATTTAAGGATGTAATTGTGTTGGAGGCAGCCCAGAGGAGTTTTTATGGAATCCCAGATGTCTGACAGCACGGTGGGCGACACGGTGGCATAGTGGTTAGCACTGCTGCCTCACAGCGCCTTAGACCTGGGTTCAATTCCCGACTCAGGCGACAGACTGTGTGGAGTTTGCACGTTCTCCCCGTGTCTGCGTGGGTTTCCTCCGGGTGCTCCGGTTTCCTCCCACAGTCCAAACATGTGCAGGTCAGGTGAATTGGCCATGCTAAATTGCCCATAGTGTTAAGTAAGGGGTAAATGTAGGGGTATGGGTGGGTCGCGCTTCGGCGGGTCGGTGTGGACTTGTTGGGCCGAAGGGTCTGTTTCCACACTGTAAGTAATCTAATCTAAAAAAAGCACAGGAGGCGACCATTTGGCCTACTGTGCCTGCACCAGCTCAAATGAGCATTGTTACCTTGTGTTAGAACTGAGCAGCACAAAATGGCTGATGGCTGCCCATGTCAAATGTAGTAGAACATGGCTGGCATTAGTTAGAGAGTTAAAAATCACAACACCAGGTTATAGTCCAACAAGTTTAATTGGAAACACTAGTTTTCGGAGCACCGCTCAAAGTACAGTACTTGCAGAGTTACATTGTATTTTGCTCAAAAACTGCATGAATTCATGTAAGAGTCTGTTAACTCACTTTTTGGATTAGAATCAGTCTAAACATTATGGCACAGACAGGGATCACAGGGGGCTGACACCTTCAACATCTTATCTAGCTGATGCCAATTGTTAGTTAATCTGAAAATGTAACTTTTAAAAAAACCTTTTGTGATTTACATATGAAAGAAGTGAAACAATCATGGTCATTCTAACAGATGAGAGACTCAAGATACAATCAAGGTATTTTTCAATGTATAATTTCAGTTACATCACACTGTAAACTTTTGCTATAAATTCTGTGTCTTACAATTGTGTACTCCACAATCACCTGATGAAGTAGCGACGCTCCGAAAGCTAGTGCTTCCAATTAAACTTGTTGGACTATAACCTGGTGTTGTGAAATTTTTAACTTTGTACACCCCAGCATCTCAAAATCATTAGTTAGAGACCTTGGGAAAATATTTGCCTAATGTAGTCTTCACAAGTAGAACAATAGTAGCTCAGCAAATTCAAGGTTGCTGAACTGAGACTGTAAAGGCACAAGAAATAGATAAGACATTTAATTAGTGAATCTCTCAAATTATTTAATAAATCTGTTACAATACTAATAGTGTGTTTAGTTAAGATTCTTCAGAAAAAAACAGACATAGATTCCAAAGTAGTTATAGATAAACCTACTTACAAAAAAATTCACTAAAAGCATTAAAGGAAAACAATTCGAACCAGTCTCAGACATCGTGAAACCATGTAGGACCAGAGGTGGACCACAAGCTTCTCCATCTCTTTGTCGTTCAGTAATATGAATGGCTTAATTAGAAATATATTGAAATTGTAGAGTGTGGCAGTAATTCCTTCAGGTTAAGGACTATCAACAGTTAAACTGTATCAAGTAAATTGCTGAGGCAAGGTTGAACTGCATAAGATGCTGTACCAGAGAACCAATTATGAAGGTATAACTCAACACTGCTAACCAATTGTAAACAAGGGATGGGGGTTGCGTCTAAGCTTGAAGTGTATAAGTGAAGACATTCTGAAACTGTGTATGCCTTAATGCTCAAGAAATGAAGCTGAAATAAGAGTCACCTGACACCATCCTGTGACTCAGCCTCTCATTGAAAACATGGCATCTAACACCTAGTGCCAAACTCTTGCTTTTTCCCCATATCCTTGCATATTATTTTTCTCCAGATACTCATCCATTACCATCTTGAATGCCTCATTGGAATCTGCCTCCACCACACTTCCAGGGAGAACATTCTATATCCTAACTACTCGGTAACACTTTCTTTTCCCCTCACTTAATTCTTGCTTCGTTTTCAGACTACTTTAAATCTATGCCCTCTGTTTCCGTTTGTAAAAGGAACACATTTTTTCAAATCTACTCCATCCACCTCACTCATAATTTTGAAAACTTCCAACAGATCTCCTCTTAGCCTTTCTCTAAGGAAAATAGTCCCAACTTCTTTAATCTATCCTCATAATTGAAATTCCTCTTCTCTGGAAGCATTCTTGTGAATCAATTCTGTACTGTTTCCATTTCATTCATACCCACCCCATAGTGTGCTGCTCAGAAATCCCAGCTGAGGTCTAACAAGTGTCCTGTACAAAATCAATATCTTCTTGCTCCTGTAGTATATGCTTATTAATAAAGCTGAAACTACAGCATACTTTAGTCACTGCCACTTTCATGATCTGTGCACCTATACACCCAGGTCCCTCTACTCCTCTATCACCCCCACCATTAGAAATGTATGCATTATTTTGTATTGCTTTCCAATGTACTTCTTACCAAAATGCATCAACTCTCAATTTTCTGCATTGAAATTCATCTGCTATCGATCTGCCCACTCCACCAACTTATTTCCATCTTTTTGGAGTTCTACACTGTCCTCTTCTGTTTGTACTTCTTTCAAAATTTTGTGCCATCTGAAAACTTTGAAATTGATCCCTATGCACCAAGACCTAGATTATTAATATACATCAGGAAAAGGCAAGGCTTCCCAATATCAATTTCTGGGCAACAACACTCAAACCTTCTTCTCGTCTGAAAAATATCTATTGATCATTACGTTCTGTTTCCTATCACTCAGTAAATTTTGCATCCACTTTGCTACTGACCCTGTTATTCTGTGATCTATTGCTTTCCTCAAATCTGTGGTGCTGCACTTCTAAAAGTCTACACATATCACAAATCTAAAGCATTTCCATCATTGATTCTCTTACCTTTTAATAAAACTCCATCCAATTAATTAAACATAATTTTCTCTTTAGTAAGCCTCGATGACTCTCCCTAACCAACCCACTACTTTCCATGCAACTACTAATTCTAACCTGAATAATTGTCTCCAGAAGCTTTCCCAACACTGAAGTTAAACAGAACGCTCTGTAATTGCTCGGCTAATCCTTCTTGGCTTTTTTGAACAAGTTGTAATTATATAATTTTCCAATCCTTTTGCACCTCACCCAAATCTAGGGAAGATTGTGGCCAGTGCTCTTGGCATTTTCATTCTCATTCTCATTGCATGGTCCCATTTTCACATTGAGGAGACTCTCTATTAGGTTATGTGGCACTGTCACCATGCTAAATAGGGTAGATGTCAAACATATCTAGCAACACTAGACTGGGTGTCTATAAGGTGCTGTGGACCATCAACAGCAACAGAACTGTATTCAACCAAAATCTTGAAATGTCATAGTCTAGCATATCCCACACTCTACTATTACTTTCAAATTGACAGTCTGCTGCTGGGTCAATAAAACATGCAGGAGGACATGCCAGGAATATTATCATGTATATCTTAAAAAAAGAGAAGTTAACCCGGTTAAGCTAAAAATCTTGTGTGCCAAACATTGAAACAGCACATAATAGATAGGGCTGAGCAATCTCACAGCTAATGGATCAGATCTCGGCTTTGCAATCCTGTCACATCCAGTCGTAGATGGTGGTAGACAATTGAACAACTCACTGGAGAAGGATGTCCCATAAATATACCAATCTTCAATGATGGGAGAGTCCAGCACATCAGTACAAAAGAAAAGACTGAGGCCTTTTGCTGCCAGCTTCACCAGAAGTCTTGAATAGATGATCCACCTCAGCCTCCTACTGAGGTCTGCAGAATCAGAGAATGCCACACTTCGTCCAATTACATTCACTCCACACAATATGTTAAAATGGCCAAAGTCACTAGATACTGCAATTACATTTTGGCAATAGTACTGAAGACCGAGGCACTATCCACATTGTTAACCAAGATGTTCTAGTATGGTTAAGATACTGGCAATTGCTATCAATTATTCTCTATCATTGGAAACTAATCAAAGAGTTCATTGTCAATGCCATCAAGTAGAACTTACTTAGTAATTTCTTCCTCACTAAGTTTGATGTCTGCTTGGGTAATGCAACTCCTGAACTTATTCTAACATTGGTCTAAACAAAGGATCTGAATTTCAGAGAGGAAGCGACAGTGACTGCCCTTGACATCCAGTCTGCATTGGACAATGTGTATCATCAAGGAGCCCTAGCAAAAATACAGTCAACTGGAACTTGCTGGAAAATCTCAGCAAGTCAGACAGCATTTGTGGAGAGAAATCAGAGTTAATGTTTTGGATCCAATGACCCTTCTTCAGAACTATTGGTTTTTATATCGAAATCGGGGTGTGGGAAGGAGGCGAGAATAAATGATAGGGCAGTTAGAACCCATAGAAAGAGAAAAACAGTTGGACAGACAAAGGAGTGGTTAAAAGTCCAGCTGGGGGAATGGATAGCTGCTAACGGGGATGATTAATGGCTGACAATGTGTAGTGTGTGGTAGCAACTTATGTAGTGACAAGGCCTGATGTGCGGGGGCGGGTAAAGCAGGGGAAAGGTGTTCAAGCCCTAAAGTTGTTGAACTCAATATGAAGTACAGAAGGCTTCTGGGTTCCCAGGCAGAAAATGAGGTAGTATTCTTTCAGCTTGCACTGAGCTTTGCTAGAGCACTGCAGCAAACCTGAGACAGAGATGTTGGCCAGAGAACACAGTAGTATGTTGAAGAGGTAATCGATGAGAAGCTTCAGATCTTTCCTGTGGGCAGAATGTAGGGGTTCTGCAAAGCAGTCACCCAGTCTGTGCTTTGTTTCCCCAAAGTAGAATACATGCCCCCACCTTAACGAATTTTGGGCATGACATGCCATTGAACTCTCCTTCCACCACCTTCATCTCTGTGCTCATTTCTTTGGGTCCACCCCCCCACAACAAATTCCCCTCCAAGCCACACACCATTCACATTTGGAACTATGTTACCATTCCTTCACAGCCACTAGATCAAAATCCTGGAGCACCCTCCTTAATAGCATTGTGGGTGTACCAACACTAGTTCGACTGCAATGGTCCAAGGTGGCAGCTCACTACCTTCACAAAAGCAATTAGGAATGTTCAGTGAAGCTGCCCTAGCCATTAATGCCCACATTCTATGAATTAATTTTTAAAAAACTTTGATTTACCATCAACTGACGTGTTGTGTCCAAGTTTGGGCAACACACTTTAGAAATGATGTGAAGATTTTAGACAGAGTATGAAAAAAATTTACAAAAATTAAATCCTCATTGCTGGAACCAGTTATATGGATAGAATGGAAAAGCCTGCTTTTTTGCCTTCAGAAAAAGGTTGAAAGAAGATTTGAAAGGAATGTTCAAAATCTTGTCTAGACAAGATAGATAAACAGACCAGTGTTCCCAATAATGCCTATTTAAAGTGATTTACAAATGAGCCAATGGCAATATTAGATTAGATTACTTAGCGTGGAAACAGGCCTTTCAGCCCAACAAGTCCACACCGACCCGCCGAGGCGTAACCCACCCAGACCCATTCCCTTACATTTACCCCTTCACCTAACACTATGGGCAATTTAGCATGGTCAATTCATCTAACCTGCACATTTTTGGATTGTGGGAGGGAACCGGAGCACCCGGAGGAAACCCACGCAGACACGGGGAGAATGTGCAAACTCCACACAGAGAGTCGCCTGAGGCGGGAATTGAACCCGGGTCTCTGGTGCTGTGAGGCAGCAATGCTAACCACTGTGCTACCATGCTGCCATGCCGTAGTGAGGATCTGGAATGCACTGCCCAGAAAGGGGTGGTGCGGACAAATACAACCAGAGCTTTCAAAAGAGAAATGAGTTGAGCATTTGAACAGAAGAAATCTATAGGGCTACAGAGAAAGGAGGGTATGGAGTTAGCTACCACTCATATGCAAGTACATACAAGTAGCAGCAGGCATAGATCATTCTGCCCCTCAAACCCACTCAGCCATTCAGTAATATAATGATTGAACTGATTATTTCACATTCTCATCAATCCTATGTTGATGGAAAGAGTTCCAATGGCTTGCAATCATCAAAATTCTCATTATTTTCTTAAATTTGGGTCCCCTTAGAGGTCATGAACTTAAAAATAATCAGTCACTCTTTTACAACAGTGATGAGGAATTTCTTTTCTCAGTGGGGTGTGAACCTGTGAAATTCTTTTCTGCTGTCAAGGCTGGGTCAATAAGAGTATTCAAGGCAGAGATACATTTTTAATCAGTAAGGGAATCATGGGTTGTGAGAAAGAGGCAGAAAAACAGAGTTGTGGGTTATCAGATCAGTTAATTTCGAGGCAGAGTAGACATGAAGGACTGGATGGTCTACTTCTACTCTTACATCTAATGGTTTCATAGTTTTTATAGTTTCCCATTAGACAAGACATCCTAAATTGCACCTGCACAACAATGATTTGAATGGTTTCCATTTGTGCCACAGCTATTCCAATGATTCTTGAGAGTTGTAACTTTTTTTTTGAAATTGACCAAATTGTAAGTGAGCAATTGTAAGTAAATTAGAATGGAGTTCCTATATTTCTTGAAAAGAGAAATCAAAACAAGTCACATTAAACAGAAATTACAAAGCACTGTGGGATGCTGAAAATCTGAAATAAAAATAAAAAATATCTAAGTACTCAGCAAGCCAGGCAGCATCTTTGAGAATGGATAAAGAGGTAACATGTCAGATTGGAAAATGTAAACTTTATTTTTCTGTCTTTATAGATGTTCCCAGATACAAGTACTCCCAAAAATTTAAACACAATCTTCTCTCTTAATTCACCAACTCCTCATTTTCCCACTTCTGGTATCAGACTTCCTAGAAATAGCATTACAGTAGCACAGCCAAATAAATACATTACCTCAATCTCAAGCACTTTAAATCATCTCTTGTCATGTAGTGGAGAACGTCAATCAAATTGTAATCATCTGCCACAAACTGAATGATGAGATAAGAAAAGAAACATTTATGGTCACAATAACTTGTCACACATCAAAGTGCTGAATTACAAAAATTATGCATTTCGGATATGATTATTATGGCATACATTAAAAATAATAGTTTTGTTATGTACGTTGTAGAATTGAGCCAATTATTTTATCTAGTAATATGATAATGATTATAAACATGTCACATAAGCTTAGTTTAACACAGAAGAATCATATTTGCAAGATGAAGTAGCAGTATGAAGACATTAAAGCACACTATCTACATGCATTGATCACATCTTTCATTACGTGCACTATTATCTTAATGTTCACTTAAAGCTATTGATGATATTTGGATGAAAAACAAATGTTGCTCAAGATTAATAATCTATATTCATAACGTTGCTTCTACAAATGTGGTAGAATCCATACTTAATCTTTCTCAATTACATCCAACACCAGCTATCTCTGCATGCAGAGTTGCATATGTAATAGTGCCTCAGCAATTCACCATCTCAGGCAAACAAAATAGAGTTGATCTCTCAGTGGCTGCTGGTTAGCACTTTTGCAGTTGATATGCTGATACTCCATATTATGAGTAAGGACATCTGAAGCAGCCTTTGCATCTGCTTTGGCTGCTGTAAAAGTAAATATAAAGGAAAATGTGGAGCGTCTTGTGGTGCAGTGATAATGTCCTTATCTCTGGGGGATGAGGCCTAGGTTCAAGTCATAGCTGCTCTACAGAACAGGTTGTATAGAAAATATCTAAAGGAAAAGGTGGAGAGGTGTGCAATGACACTACTGGTGATAGCAAAAAATAGTCCAGTTTAATGCACAGATGAATAGGGTATTGCACCATAGTAGTATCCTGGAGATGATACAGGGTGTCCTCACTTACAGCTGGGGTTGTAATCCTAAAAATACAATATAAAAGACTCAGTGAAGAATTGATTCCCATTGGAATCTATGTTAGAAATGGAGTTAGCATTAAAAAACATAAAAAAGTCAACTTCAACTGCCAAAGAATCAGTGGACTGAAAGCTTGTGATTTCAAATAAACTTGTTGAACTATAGTCTGGTGTCATGTGACTTCTGACCTTGGGGGAAGGCAGACTGTTGTCAAGCTTTGGCATGGCCATCACTCCATGAGTTAGGAAGATGCAGTCAGACGTCTCATGGGTTGTCTGGTGGTGGTGGTGGTGGTGGTGGTGGGGATGGGGGTGTTGGGGTGGATGAGAGGGGAGGAGAATTACTGAACTCTGAAGTTGGCAGCATCCCACTGGCCAGAAGGGGGGAGCTTTCAAGCTTGGAAATGGCTGGCGCCCTGCTTGTTGGGAGGTGCAGCTCTCGTCTATTCAAGCAGGCCCTGTGTTTGATGGCAGCCTCTTGGAGGAGAGTGGAGTTAAAGGCAGCTGGATGACAGTTGTTTTAGGACAGTGGCAGCTCCAGCAGATATTTTGTGGACAGAGTCAATCTGGTGAACATCTCAGATTATGGTGGGACACATATCTGAAGCCTTGTTGTGTCCTCAGGTCAGAGAAAGGTCATGCAAAAATGGCACCAATAGGTAACATATGCTGCAGAAAATGTTGTAATGAATCTTATGACACTTAACACGATTTCTGGTGCTAATAACGTCTTTACTTTAAAGCAAAACACACTAAAAGAGCAATCTGAAATACAGGCTTCCTGCCTATGTATTAACAAATAGTTTCTTACCCTATCTATTGTATCTTCATCAGCTCCATGTTCTCTCAACCAATCAATAAGTTCAGGATCTCCAGTGTTCACTGGAGAAGAATCATAGCGACACACTGACAGGACAGGCAGGTCTATTGTAAAAAATGAAAACAGGAATTTAGTGAAAACTAGGAAGTTGTCAATAAAAGTACAAAGAATCAAAGTTTACTTCAGTTAAAAGAAAGCCAACGTTAGCTGCATCTAGAAACACATTTTGACAAGTTGGGGAAAAGTGCACTGAAAAATTAGTCTATTAAAATTACACTATTTAAAACCTTAATAACATTGAGCTCCTTCTATATTTTTCCTTCCTGAAATGCATAATAGTTTCACCTAAAGTAAAAAGTATGTAATATACAGCACACAATTTGGTTACCGTCACAAGCCTACCTTCACCAGCAATCTTAAAAATAGGACCCTAGTCTTCTGCTCATCTTGTAAGCTTGTCACACAAATTGTACTCAAACTATCCTTTCTCGTATAAAGAAAAATTAAAATTGTCGGAGAAACTCAGCAGGTCTGGCAGCATCTGTGAAGAGAAAACAGAGTTAACATTTTTCAGTCCAGTGACCCTTTTTTTGTTCTGGACTAATTTCTGCTTTTGTTTTAGGTCTCCAGTGTCCACTGCTCTGTTTTATCTTTACTTTTACTCATTCAGGGGATGTGAACTTTGCTGGCTGGGTCAGCATTTATTGTTCATTTCTACTTGCCCTTCAGAAGATGATGGTCAGCCACCCTTTTTGAACCATCGATATTGGTACACCCACAATACTGTCAAGGAGAGTGTTCCAGGATTTTGACCCAGCAACACTGAAAGAATGGCAATATATTTCCAGGTCAGGATGGTGAGTGACTTGGAGGACCTTGCAGGTGATGGTGTCCCCTTATCCTTCTGAATATAGTAGTGAAGTCATAGAGTCATAGAGATGTACAGCATGGAAACAGACCCTTCGGTCCAACCCGTCCATGCCGACCAGCTATCCCAACCCAATCTAGTCCCACCTGCCAGCACCCAGCCCATATCCTCCAAACCATTCTTATTCATATACCCATTTAAATGCCTCTTAAATATTGCAATCGTACCAGCCTCAACCACTTTCTCTGGCAGCTCATTCCATACACATACCACCCTCTACATGAAAAGGTTGCCCTTTAGGTCTCTTTTATATCTTTCTCCTATCACCCTAAAACTATGCCCTCTTGTTCTGGACTCCCCGACCCTCGAGAAAAGACTTTGCCTATTTACCCTATCCATGCCCCTCATAATTTTGTAAACCTCTATAAGGTCACCTCTCAGCCTCCGATGCTCCAGGGAAAACAGCCCCAGCCTGTTCAGCCTCTCCCTATAGCTTAAACCCTCCAACCCTGACAACATCCTTGTAAATCCTTTCTGAACCCTTTCAAGTTTCACAACATCTTTCTGATAGGAAGGAGACCAGAATTGCATGCAATATTCCAACAGTGGCCTAACCAATGTCCTATGCAGCCGCAACACGACCTCCCAACTCCTGTACTCAATACTCTGACCAATAAAGGAAAGCGTACCAAATGCCTTCTTCACTATTCAAACCACCTGTAACTCCACTTTCAAGGAGCTATGAACCTGCACTCCAAGGTCTCTTTGTTCAGCAACACTCCCCAAGACCTTACCATTAAGTGTATAAGTCCTGCTAAGATTTGCTTTCCCAAAATGCAGCACCTCGCATTTATCAGCCACTTCTCAGCCCATTGCCCCATCTGGTCAAGATCCTGTTGTAATCGGAGGTAACCCTCTTCGCTGTGCACTACATCCCCAATTTTGGTGTCATCTGCAAACTTACTAACTGTACCTCTTATGCTCGCATCCTAATCATTTATGTAAATGACCCAGCACTGATCCTTGTGGCACTCCACTGGTCACAGGCCTCTAGTCTGAAAAACAACCCTCCACCACCACACTCTGTCTTCTACCTTTGAGTCAGTTCTGTATCCAAATGACTAGTTCTCCCTGTATGCCGCAAGATCTAACCTTGCTCATGGGGAAACCTTGTTGAACACCTTACTGAAGTCCATACAGATCACATCTATTGCTCTGCCCTCATCAATGCTCTTTGTTACATTTTCAAAAAACGAAATCAAATTTGAGAGACATGATTTCCCACGCACAAAGCCATGTTGACTATCCCTAATCAGTCCTTGCCTTTCCAAATACATGTACATCCTGTCCCTCAGGATTCCCTCTAACAACTTGCCCACCACCGACGTCAGACTCACCGGTCTATAGTTTCCTGGCTTGTCCTTCTTAAACAGTGGCACCACGTTTGCCAACTCCCAGTCTTCCAGCACCTCACCTGTGACTATAGATTATACAAATATCTCAGCAAGAGGCCCAGCAATTACATCTCTGGCTTCCCACAGTGTTTGTAATGAATGCGAAAACAGGCTTTGTCTCCATAAAGACTGTGTATTGGTCACTCCCACCAATACTATCATGGAAGGTGCACCTGCGACAAGCCCTCACCATCTGTTGTTGACCCAGTCGAGCAGGTATAACCAGCTTTGCCAGCAGTGCTGCCAAACCACTCTTTAAGGACATTGAAGCCCCCCCACAAAAAGTATACTCTGTAGCCTTGCAACCGTTAGTGCTTTATCCAAATGATTCTTAACAAAGGGGGGTTATAATTTATCAACTGACAAGGGCTGGTTAAAGGGAAATTCCTTTGCCCATGTTTAACCTGAGGCCATGGAGAAGTCATGCAGTCTAGAGTCAATGCTGAAGGCTTCTAGGGCAACTTCCTCCTGGCTATGTACCAGTGCATGCCATCACCTTTGCTGAGTCTGTCCTGTTGGTGGGACAAGACAAATCCACAGATGGTGATGTTATCTGAGACATGGTCTTTAATGTCTTATTTCTTCAGTAAGATAATGTCAGATTGCTGTTTGATTAGTTTGCGACACATCTCTCCCAATTTTGGCACTAGACCCCACATGTTGCTAAGGAAGACTCTGCTGGGTCATTTCCATTGTCTTTAGGGTACCCAGATTGGTGTCAGACAGTCTGTCTGGTCTAATTTCTTGCAGATATTTTAGTGGTTTGATGTAACCGAGTGGCTTTCTAGATTAGTTGAAACGGCATTTAAGAGTCAACCACATTGCTGTTAGTCTCAAGTCATATATAGGCCAGACTAAGCAAGGATTGCAATTTTCCTTCCTTAATGGGGATTAGTGAACGAGATAGATTTTTATGACAATTGACAATGGCTTCATGGTCATCATGAGACTTTTCATACCAGATTTATTAAAAAAACAAACTGCACATCTGCTATAGTCAGATTCATATACTGGTCCCCCAGACCTGGGTCTCCAGATTAATAGTCAAGTGACAAAAACATTATGACATTGCCTCCCCATCCCATTGGTCTATGGACAGCAATAAGACGGACACCACTACAAAAGACAGGGCCAAACCCCTTGCAATTATCTGCTGTTCAAAGTGCTGTGTGAATGTCTCAAGTACGCAGGATCACAGATGATAGTCTCCAACAATTCAATTCAACCCACATGATATCGAGAAATAGCTTAAGGCTACTACATACTGAACACTGCAAAGGCTATGGGCTTTATAACATTCCAGTAGTAGTACTGATAATGTATGCTTCAGAAGTAGCCATTGCCTCTAATCAAGCTGTATCAGCACAGGTACAATCCAGACAGCTACCCAGCAATGTTAAAACATGTTAAGGTTTGTCCTGTCCACAAAACCTTCCTTCCTTAATAAGGCCAGAAGAATAAATGTCCATTGATGACTGCGCAATATTCAGCACTACCTTCAACTCTTCAGACACTGAAGCAGTCCACGCCCATTTTCGCAAGACATGGCTACCGTTCAGGTTTGTACCGATAGTATTTGTACCATACAAATTGCTCAACATCAACCAAGATAAAATAGCCAATGTGATTGGTATCCCATCACCAATTTAAAAATATTTATTTCCTTCACCAGTAATACACTGTGGCAGCACTACCATCTACATGATGCTCTCCAACAATTTACCACAACTGCTTCGTCAGCACACTCCAAACCCAGGACCACTTAGAAGGACACGGGTAGCAGATGCCGAAGAACACCACCATTTGAAAGTTCCCCTTCAAGTCATATACCTTCCTGATTTGAAACTCTCTGTCATTTTCTCACTGTGGTTAGATATAAATCCTGGACTAATGCATTTTTAAAAAAGGCATCTCCAGATCAGACAATTGTTCACCTCATATTGTGCAAATTCTTGAAAGGGCCAAAAGTCATCAATATCTCGCCAAAAGTACCTATCTGAAAAATATCCTGATTACCTCAAATTGTCCTGGAAAGGCAAAGTTTACAAAAGTTTGAACAATAGACTCAGTAAATCAGTGCTACTATTCAGCATTGAACTGTGGTGTAATAAACCACTCTCTCGGCTCCTTGGCCGACTTTATTTCGACATCCCCTCAGCTCACAGCCTCATTCCTGATTAAGGGCTTTTGCCCGAAACATCGATTCTCCTGCTCCTCGGATGCTGCCTGACCTGCTGTGTTTTTCCAGTACCACACTATCAAAACTAAAGGAATATGTCAGCCTTGCATCATTTTTTAAAAAACATCCAGGAGCAGGAGGAGTTTATAATTCCCCATTGCTTTTTCCATGATAACACCTCAGGTAATCAGAGTCAACTTGCCAGCTATATTCCTATGGTACAAACTGTCGTGACTGTTTGAAATTTGGCATTCCTACACTTGTTTTGATGAGTGTAAAATGATAAGCTTTCACAACATTATTTTGTTTGTTCATGGTTGACAACTCCTGCAGTTGCCCATTTTATATATTAATTTATTTGAGCTGTAGCAGAACAATAATGACTTGCAATTTATATTTACCTTTCATACAGAAAAAACTCTAAAATGTGTTCACAAAAGGTACAAAGATAATATGAAAAATAACCAAAGAAAGAACAAGCAGAAGATGTGACTAATAATAATTTTCAAGGAGGGGTACTCAACAGTGAATGCAGAGAGCATTGGAGGTAGAGTGACTTCACTGGGAATTGGGACCCACCATTATAATCTCCTCCTGCAACCCACTTCCCTCAGATCATCTGTGCTCCTCCAACTCTGGCCTCTTGTGCATTCTGAATTTTAATTGCTCTCCCATTTGTGGTCATGCATAATTCCCAATCTTTGGAAAACCCTTCCCACATCTCATTGCTATTCTTTCCTGTTTTCATCCCATAAGACATTTCTTAGAATCTAGCTCTTTGATCAACCTTTCAGTTATTTGGCCCATTGCCTCCTTACATGACGATCAGTATTAGAAGTTCTTTTCTGGTGCTCATGTGAAGGGCCTCTGGAGACATTTTATTACTTGAAATATGCTAGGCAAGTTGTTGCTTAATTTTGTTACTCCTGTCATTTGCAACTGGTTCACTTGAATTGCAACATAATAATGTTTACAGAGATACATGATAATTTTACCATATGTCTGGTGAACATTTAACAGTATAAAAGAATAGCTCCATAGAAATTAATATGGTAATGATCAGCTGGGCAGGTGTTGAATGGCTCCTTGCTTTTGCTTCTCTTTTGTCCACTGGCTTTTGTTTGAACAGGCTATACTTGCTAATTCACTGCGTATTGCATTGTTCACCCATCATGATCACAAAATAACTAATTGGACAGATTTTCTTGAGTTTGACCAAGAAAGAGATTAGTTTTATTATTCTTAAAGAGATGTAGGTTAAAAAAATTATGAATTCCACAAATGGCAAAGTCCAACCTTCCCCTTAAAAACACACACAAACCATATTACAGATTGAGGAAGGAGAGGACAGTCAAATTATAATTCATAAGAACAAACGGAATTCATTTTGTAGTATGGTGACTCAGTTGACTGTAGGCTGGATCCAGTTCTCTTGCTTGCAGCATAAAGACCATAAGACTATAAGAGAGAGATACAGGAGTAGGCTATTTGGCCCCTAGAGCCAGCTCTGCTATTCACTAAGTTCATGACTGATCCAACATTCCTCACATCCACTTTCCTGCCCCTTGCCCTGTAACCCTGGATTCCACAAGAATCAATCGAGCTTAGGGTCTCTGCCCCACAGCTCTCTGTAGCAAGGAGTTCTAAAGATATGCAGCCTGCTGAGAGAAGGAATTCCTCTTCATCTCTTTATTCTAAGACTATTCCCTCTGTTCCTTGACTCTCCCATGAAGTGAAACATATCTCAGCATTTACCCTGTCAAGTCCATTAAGAATTCCTAATGTTTCAAGGAGATCATCTCTCACTCTTCTAAACTCCAGTGAGTAGACTCCCAACATGATTAACCTTTGCTCATAAGACAATTCCTCCATAGCAGGGATCATTCTAATGAAAATTCTCTGAATTGCCTCCGATGAAATTATATCATGCCTTTGATAAGGGGACCAAAACCAGATGTAGTTTCACCAGCACCTTTTACAGTTGCAGTAAGACCTCCATTAGTCGTCTTGTTTATCTGATGCAGGGGATGACAGGACTCTTGTGGAAGAAAGATAGTATTGTTATCACTGAGCTTGATGGGTTCAAGTCCTACCTATTCTAAAGGTGTGTCATAATATGTCTGAATTGGTTGATTAAATGTATCTCAAACAGACGAGAGCTCTTGCATGGGAATGATAGTGTTCCTATCTCTGGATCAGGAGGGCTGAGTTGCCATCCCATTTGCTCCAGAGTTGTATAATAATATCTCTGTATAGATTTATTTAAAAAATAATAGCCATATGGAACTCCTGCAGCAAAGTCAGTTAAAGGGTGTCAGTTAGCTCAGTTGGCTGCATGGCTGGTTTACAATGCTGAGTGGTGGTAACAACATGCCTTCAGTTCCCATGAAGATCCTGCCTTCTCAACCTCACCAGAGGTGTGGTGCCCTTCAGGTTAAATTCACCACCAGTTGTCTTTCATGGATCCTTGTGGTGGTGTCCCTGCCCCTCAGACAGGAGGCCCAGGTTCAAATCCTGCTTGCTCCAGATAGATGTAATGACAGCTTTGAACAGGTTGATTAAAAAAAACTGAAGAAAGTTTAGGAGCTCCTGTGGCACAATGGTAGTGTCCTTATCTCTGGGCCAGAGGTCCTGGGTTCCAGAAATATGTTGTAACACAGGTTAATGAGAACCTCTGTGGAACAGAAGATGTGGAGCCCCTCAGTTCGTATATGATATCATTATTTGATAGAAAAGCTTCTTAGTGACAATGTGCTGAACATTAAGCAGTGGGTTAAAACTGAAACCAGCAGCAAGGCATTGGTAAGGCACATTGCCACCTCTGAAAAATGTTTCAAATCAATGCCAGGATATCAATTATCCATAAGCACTCTTGTTTCTCCTCATTCACCATCATTTTAAAAAAAACCTTCCATTTTGTTTTTTGTTGATGAAAGCAGGTTACATACTGCAGCTACTGATGAAATCAGAGTGAAGCAGGCTTGTTTGTTGCTCTCCTCAGTACCTTCCTATTCAAGAAACAATCCTAATACAGACAACACTTTCCTCTTTACTCCAAGTTGAGTTTGGACTTATTTCAAGTATACCTTTTTAAAAGCAGGTTAAAATTAACGTTTAAAAGGATAAAAATGTTAAAGAGCGCCTGGCAAATAAAGATATGTGTAATATTTTTATGTGGGGGTTCATCTTGCTCAAGATTTACCTATGGGTTGTGACTTCAATCTCAGCAATTTAATTTCCTGTTCCTTTTCTTCAATAGCCTGGTGAAGAAGAACCTGATAATCCTTTTCCTTCTGAACAAGCTCTTCCAAAAGCCTACAGAAAGAATATGAAATCTGTAACATTGTGAATTGCATTTTAGGAAGCAATTTTAAAATCCATATTTAACTTGGACTTTTTCACTAGCTTCTAAGGCTGAACAAAATACATGTGCACTAAATATAAATTCTACCCTGGTGCACATTTGTTTGAACAACACAAATTGAAATTCTTCCTTTTTTTGGAAAGTGCAAGATATGTTACCTTTTGCCGACCATGCAAGCACATTCCATCTTAATAGATTTTAGATAAACCACATATTCAGCACACACATTTATATACCTGTATAGTATTGTTAATACAATTATATTAAATATCGCCTTCACCTGCCTTGTGAGACTTGAGGACCTCTGCAATTAACTGTTGTTAATTTTGATCTGTTAAATTAAAGCTTAATGATCAATCGGTATCAATTTCTCAACTGCTCCCTCCTGAGAAAGAGCCTTTGTGCAGATGGACAAGTGGGGTTGTTTATTCTGGACACTACTTTTTATAAAAGGTGATGATGATGCCAATCAGGTTGGCAGTCATACTTTTTAATTCTGTGCCATTTACCCGGTCAATATCACACCATATTGTGTGGCTGTTGGAAGATGCAGAGAAAAACCTCTACTTCAAGTGATTTCCCCTAATCTCAAACATGACAGGTCCTCAATTGTAATTTTGGTAATCAAATAATCAATTCCAACAAAGAATAGATCCCATAAAGATGGAATTTAGAAAAGGGGAGTTTAGAGAGACAGGTCTTCAAGATCACTTCACAAAACAGAAATTGTTCAATTATGAATGATTTTAATGGAGTTTAAAGACAAGCTGTTTCTAGTTACAGAAGGGTCAGTAAGGAAAAGTCAGATTTAAGGAAACTGTGGCAAAAGAAACAGATGTGCGATGAAAAAAACATTTACATAGTGGGATGTTGTAATCTGGCATTCAGTACATGAAAGAGATGGAAGTAGATTCAATAGCAACTTGCAGAAATGAATTGGATAAACACTTGAAGGAAAAATTCCTCAGTGCAACAAAAAAAAAAGCAGGGAATTAATAGAAATTAGATATCATTTTTAAAAGATGGCACAGGGACAATGTGCTAATTGGCCTTCTACCATGTTGTATGATTCTGTGATATGGGCTAAATGGGAGGGGAAGCTGGATAATGGGCATTCAAATCACCATATCCACAGTCGTCATAATCTCAAAACAATAACTGGGAAATTTGGATAATTTTGAATCAGGCAGGAAGTTTCCAATAACATAAACCAAGAAAATCAGAAATTGCTAAAGAAACTTATCAGGTCAGGCAGCAGCTGTGGAGAGAAAGCAGAGTTAATATTTCAAGTCCAGTGCTCTTCTTCAGCTTTAGTCTGAATGTTCTGAAGGAGAGTTACTGGCCTCAAAATGTACTCTGCTTCTGCTCCAGAGATGCTGATCAGCCTGCTGAATTCCTCCAGAAATGTTTGCTTTTGGTGGAGGAAGATTTCCATTCTGACACCAACTTGTAAATTTTCCTTCTCTGACACAGGCATCTTAATTATAGTGCAAAAAACAACTGGATGTGCATAACAACACCTTTTACTGAAATACTATAGCATGATTGAAACTATTCAAGTATCTACAGTTGAGGATATTGCCTGTCTTTTCAAATGGGAACTGAAGATGTTCAGGTAACAACATAAAGAGTGCAAATCAAATCATATCAGACCGGACTTAATAAAATTACAAAACTTTTATCAACAAATTTGAGATATTGAGATTTACCTGCTGGTTTCTAATTTAAGTCTTCCCAACTGCATACTCAAGGACCTGTGTACATATTGGGAGTCATGGGACAATGTTGAACTCAGGGTACTAACACCAGAAGTTGGTATTGGGTCCTCTTGCACAGCACTTGGCCGCCGAGTTTGAGAACGAATAGGCTTGTTGTGGTCTTCATCATCCTCATCATCTGCTTCTTCTTCTTGGTCTGCAGCATCACTCCCAGAGGCGAGGCTGAAATGTGGTCTCAGTTCTATACAAAGACATTGATAGCATACCGTATCAATCCATTACAGTTCTATCTAGAAATGACAGTTCTGTCATTTAAAAGAAGAACTGCTGAACTTCAAATTAAGTTAAAATTAATTTTTGACTAGATACTTTCAGACAATGGAATATTCAGTTCTAGTTTCTTGAAAATAATACAGGAAAATTTAGGTGCACGCTATATTATGCAAAACTGGGTAATTACCAACACTTTCAGCCTGCAAAGTAACAACGCCTGACTTACATAGTAAATGTTGTAAGAATAATATTGCCACAATTAAATGACGAGAAAGGTCAGAATTCTTTTTCAGGTATTCTGGTGACCAGCCACTGTAACTTCAGCAGAAATTGCTTCTGCATGTCTCTGAGGGGTTTGTGATGGTCTATTACCAAAGCAATGGCAAAAAACAATCAAGCAAAAAAAAAATGGGAAAAGACTTGAGGAAGTTCCTGTTGAAAACAACTATTGATACTGGTTATTCATTATAGATCTAATAATCCACTTCAACTTAATGCTTGGTCTTTTAGTCCTTTGTGTCAGCCTTTATGTTGTGATGGTTTATAGCTCCAAGAAAGTAGGCTAAATAGGGAGAAGTACAGACACAGTTTTAAAGGAAGTGCAAAAAAGGTTTAGATCAATTGTGCTAGCACTGGGACGGCACAGGGATGTTTGAAATCTATTTGGTTGTATTCTGAAGTAGTTTTCCTATTTCTATTCAGCTTCTCTCCAGTGAGACATGAATTATGTCGGATCAATATCTGATGTAGTGCTTTAGAGTAAGGAAATAAAATGAAACGTTCAACTAATACAACTTGACAAGAGATCCATTTTATCGTACTATAACACAGCCTTTTTATTCAATAGGGAAGTGATGGAAGAATTTGAATGGATCCTACAAGTATTGAATCCTAAAGTACCCCGGCAGAAGTTGAAACGTCTGTTCAAGTTCGAAAGAGAAGCACCAATGAAAATGAATCTATCACTAGTTACACACGTTGTATTTCTGTTTAATTAGCTTACTTGATTGTACACAAAATTATGCATTTTTAAAAAAGTCACATTCCAGCACTTCAACAGATTCTTTATTATACCAGCTGGTACTACTGAAATTATTAATTAGATGAACTCATAACAGTATAACAATACAATTAGTAATACTTGAAACTGGAATTCTTCAGTAGCCCAGACACCTGCTGGAACAACAATGACTCACCAGGTACAAGAATGGTAATAGCTGTCTGCACAGCCTTGCGAATGATGTTATCCAAAGCAAACATCCAGTGAGGTTTTATATTATGGGTTCTCAGGACTTTATTTACCTAATGTCAAGAAATTATAAAATTACTTTCGTTAACATTTCCTGAAAATCTTCCATGTTACCACAGGAAAACATAGCTAAGCATAATTGAGCCCATGTAGTTAGGCAATCAGATCAAAATGCTCAAAGGACACATAGATTATTTAGTATCTCTTCTACGCAGTACCTTCCTATCATAATGTGAAGTTTCTTTGGTGTGTTATAGTGCAGGTTTATTTAGTGAAGCCCACTCCCACAATAAAACAAATCAAATTTTTGTGGAACACTTCACCGGAACTGAATCATGTTATTACTTTTTTTCAGATGTTGGTTAACCTGCTGGGAATTTATAGCAATTAACACTTTTGAGATTTTCAACTTTTGTTTTTGTTTTCAAACGTTGAATTACAACATCATGACCTTTGTGACAATTAGTCCTGGATTTTTGCTCACAAGTTGTGGACAAACCTCAGGACACATGGACATGAAATTGAAAAATATTATAAGTGTGTAATACAGACTTCACTGCATGAAAGAATTCATAATGATCACTTTACTACATTTACATTCTTTTACCTGTATCATGCCTTAAACAAACTTTGTTCACAGGTGCAGTTTCCTATTACAACCACTGGAATTCATTTATAGCTCCATTTCAAAGAATCCAGCTGGAGGTGTTGTCCAACTGAAATGTCAGGCTCCCTGCTACAATAATGACTGGTTAAGAAATAAGTCAGGCAGCAGGAATCCAGTAATAGCATCTCTCAGGCATCCATCAGAGTAAAACAGCCAGCAATGACCTTTTTTTAGACACTCCAGACCTTCATTCCCCATATTTAAAGGGCAGGGATTTCTAATTATCCAGACAGCTCCCTAAGAGTGTTTGACATGCCCTCTTGATACCTTTGATATTTCAGAGAATAGAATTCCTACAGTACGGAAGCAGGCCATTTGGCCCAACAAGTCCACATCAACTGTCCGAAGAGTAACCCACCCAGACCCATTCCCCGACCCTATTACTCGAGATTTACCTCTGACTAATGCACCTAACCTACACATCCCTGAACACTATGGGCAATTTAGCATGGCCAATTCACCTGACCTGCACGGCTTTGGATTGTGGGAGGAAACTGGAGCACCTGGAGGAAACCCACACAGACACAGGAAGAATGTGCAAACTCCACACATACAGTCGCCAAAGGCTGAAATCAAACCCGGGTCCCTGGCATTGTGAGGCAGCAGTGTTTACCACTGAACCACCGTGCTATCCCAGATTTGATTTAAACATTTCCAATTAGCTTGACAGTTAATGGTTTTATACACTTTTACATACATTTACGACAAGTTTAACATTCTGAAAGGCAATTTATGTCACCAAAGGTGTCTGAAGATTATATATCCAAATGAAGTACCTAATTCTGACAATTCAAAGAAATGCACAAAGTCCAGATTTGCTCTTAACAGGTCTACTCTGCACATTTTCGGTTTCACATTGCAAGGCTACTAACATAATATAAGAGTGCGGGCAGCTGATGATTTAAATGGTCAGTCTGTCTTCATGGAATGTGCCCTTGCCAACCCCTACCGGCCCCCTCAAAAATGTGAAGGGCTGTTTTCATGGGCAGGACTTTCAACTTCCGCGTTCATACATCACTTCCAGTCCCTACAGTAAACAAGCTCAAAACTATAAAAGGGCAAAATGTACAACAACCTTCTCCTTCAAATGAAACAGTGAAGCGGATAAGGCTGCAAGGATTTGTCACAGATGTTTAAAAGAATAATTAATTACTCTGGTTGCAACACAGCAGTCAGAGATTAAGTAGACACCATAAATGCAATCTATCAGTAAAGCTTCAATTGTGAAGGTAGTGTCCTGAGTATTTGTAGCTGACTTAAACTTATCTAAACGAAGAGGAAATCTAATGTTTCCAGATGTTGTGTTCGTTTACTTTTTAAATTATGCAATTAACTTCAAAATAGGCATGAAAGTGGAAACATCATATCTGCAAATATACTTATCAAGCTGAGGATACATCAGAGCACTTAAATCTATCACGCAAGAACAATTTGCCCTCATGTTTTGATACAGAATGGGTGACAAAGCAAATCTGACATATCTAGGTCAGTTAGATTAGTGAAAATGTTAAATATCCTCAAATCTGTGCTGCCAATTGTTGTATGTATTAATCTTTGAATACAGTTCACAATTCATTCACAACACACAGAATTCAGTGTCTTAATCTCTGTCTGGATTGATAGAAGCTTACAGTTTTGCTTTTGCTTGTGTTCAACTTGCAGGTTGTCAGGAACAGAGTACATAAAGAATAAGCTTTAAAATCCTTGCATGGCATGTTTCCTGGTTGTTCGGAAACAAATTCCTTCCAAAAACTTGAATTTACAGTAATATTATATTTCAAAAAATGAAAAAGCCATTAGACTCAACAGGATCATCTATTTTCAGAAATCATTCTTTACTTCATGCTATCAACCCTGAGGGGACAATGTCCTAATAGATATTTCCTATCATCTAGCTGATGGTCAGTTCATTTCTATGCAGTGACAGAAAGGATTTTTTTCTGTTGGATCCTCAGGAAAGAAAATCTTTTAAAGTCAGATTAAATGCACTTCACTAAATGTTTGACAAGGCCACGTGCACGCACACACAAGTATCCACATAGTGTTATACATTGCTCAACATTTGGGGATAGGTTTTGTTTGCCACTTCAGAGATCCTTGCTCACAACTATTCTCACATTAAAATTGTTGATACTCCACTTCTTGTTATGTAGCTCATGATCTAAATAGAAATATACCCAATAGCCCTTGCTGTGAATTGTTGAAATTTGCTGTCCATATTCTCACTTTCTATCTAACAAAAAACAGTGACAAACTGTCAGCTATCTCTATAATCCTTTACAATGCAAATAACTGTGCAAGCTTTGTGGGAAAGGGGTCGAATCAGTATTCAATCGGTTTGATGGGATGTGCTAATCAAACAAGAAAACAGAAAGTCCTAACTTTCAACTTAGTTGTTCGCGTCAATGCCCAGGAGGTTTTATTTAAATCCTGGAAGATACCAAATAATGTCAGTCTGAACAGTCCAAGCTGGAGTCTCTGATCGGGGGATTCATGCTGTTTTGGTAGCAGCAATACCAGTGAGCAATGACCATGGATTCAGCCTTCTGGTGGTGATTTCACTCTGCATTGGAGGTTACCTGCCTTCGGTAGACAGGGCCAAGTACAGTGGCTCCAGATGTTGTTGCAGTGTGGCATGGCTGATACTGAGAAAATCTTTATCTTGCAAAATCATTTGCCTTCAAACAATGATAAATTACCCCATGAAGAATTGCAGTGGAAAATGCAGACTCAAAATTCTAATCTACTCTTTTCCCATGCTAGATGAGCATTACTGGATATCAGACAACTATCAAGAAGGCATGACATATTTCTTTCTCAGGGGTTCTTCAAGAGGGCTACTTTTTGTTTGAGGGGCTGTTTTCCCATTCTAACTAAATTCCTTATTAGGTGATGTATGTTGTAACATTACCTTCTGAATTGGAGTTGACATATAAGATAATTCGACTCTCCGAAACAGCAGGAAGCACAATCTCATTAAAAATTGGAAGCCATTTCACTCAAGGAAAGCATTAATTTTGCAGATACCAAAGTATCTAACTAGCACAGGCATAAGTTAGCAAAAAGAGTTCATCTGCACATAAAAAGGGATTATCCGAAATACACCTTCCTCAGGCCGGTTGAAAGTTAGAATTTTGTTTTCTTTCTTGATTACCACATCCCATCTACCCGAGTGAATACTGATACAACCCCCTTCACCCCACTAGGCTTCACTGTCTTGCACAGTTTTGTGCACTGTGAAGGGTGATAGAGACACCTCACAGTCTGTCACTGTTTTTCAATGTTATATACTAGACAGAAAGACCACAGCTAATGTGTTTCCATTGTTTATCTACAAAGTTAGAATACTTAACAAGGTGATTAGTACTTTTTTTAAACTGCACCTCAGATCTCAATATTAAATTTAATAATTGACAGTGAATATTACTAGAGTATTTGTTTAATGTTTCCCTATTCTTGCACTGGTACATAGGCAGCCTTAATCTAGATATTCTATCTTTACTTGCAAGGAATTTGCTGCCCCAGTGATTTCAGGTCTTCCTGCCTCCCAGTTAGCAGAGGATTCCTTTGTTGACAACTTTGAAATGGATCTCCCTTCCCCATCACCCTTGCAGCCTCTGTCTTTCTCCCACTCCTCCCCTTGCAGTTCCACAATTCTACCAATCTCCCTGTGGTTTTCTTATCTCTGCCCATTCCCCATCTGGCCTCTCACTTTCCATCATCCTGCTGAAACTTGGTGGCAAGATGGCAGCCTCTATAAAAAGGCAGCTCACCACACAGCCTCTGGTTTTGGTAAAAGGGCTGCCCCTGACTCTGGGCACCCTCTCTCAGCCTCAGCAAAATGGTCCTTGAACACATGCTTCCAGGCCCCTGCTCTCAGACCTCAGCCTCCAGTTTGGAATTATTCACATAAGCCACAGTGGGGTCTCTGACTTTTAGATCTATATTCATTAGTAACTAGGCTGAAACAACATAAACTCATACAGGACCTTCACAACCCGTGGACATAAAGACTTTCTAAAGAAAAGATTTCTTGTTAAAGTAAACAAATGGAAACTTACAGCTTCCTGGAAGCCAAAGAGCACCATCTGAATCTGGCTAATGGCATGGTTGTCAAAATCCAACTCCAACTTCAGCTTGGAAAGGGTGGCAGAGATGATTTTGCGATCAATTAATCTCACAAACTCCCGCAAACTAACCACAAGTGTACAGATGTGCTCAGATTTTAGCTTTGGTTCTTCAGAACCCTGTGAATCAAGAAAACAGAATATATTTCTTAGTTTTCCCAGACTTAACATGTCGTGTAACAATAGAACAGATTTTCATGTCCCATTTCCTCAGTACACTGGATCACCTGAGTGAAGTATATAAATAAAAATGATTGGGAATATTGCATACCCAAGGAAGCCTGCTTGATTTTCTAGCAATTAAATAACAGATGGAAATCCAAACAAAATAAATAACAGCCACAGACCCCACCTTTTCCTCTTATTTTAGTATCTAAGCAATGGAATTTACATTGCAAAATATCTGTTTCATGTTTCTTGCATTTGAAAGAATTAACATCTCTTTTCCTCGCTGAATATTTGTTCCACCTGAACAGGAGGTTCATTAGCTCAGTTGGCTGGATGGCTGGTTTGTGATGTCGAGTGATGCCAACAGCATGGGTTCAATTCCCACACTGGCTGAGATTACCATGAAGGATTTTCCTTATAAAACCCTCCCCTTGCCTGAGGCATGGTGACCCTCAGGTTAAACCATCACCAGGCATCTTTCTCTAATGAGAGAGCAGCCCTATTGTCTTTCGGAACAATGCTGACTTTACCATTCCTTACATCTCAGTGGCCTCAAAACAATACAGCTGGCAGTTATTGTTCAGAATTAAGTCAATCCTCTGTCGAGAATCTGTACTATTCCTGAACCACTGTTCATGATTGACCAACTTTTCCCAATTAATCAAACAGGAGTCACAATGTGTTTGGATTTATCAAATAACAATGTAAATCAATATTTCATTGAATATAGTGCTTGTGACTGGCTAAGGAACAGAAATTATATTAATGTTTTTCTACATGGTTTTAAACTGGTTAAACTTTTATCAGTACATCTGCAAACAGTTGGAAACATGTAATTCTTGATTTTAAAAATCCTCATCTAAGATCTTTGGATTTGGGCAAGAGGATGTACAGGCTAGAATTGCCACCAATTGAGCCTCAGTTGGAAATTATTATCTTATAACTAACTAAACTGCTTATAAAAATCTTAAGGTTAAAAACAAACACATCTATAATATATTTTACTTCAGCCGACTGGCAAATCTCCCATCTGGGTCATATGACCAAGTAAATGAGACTGGAGCCAGTCAAGGAACTGAACATGGGGACCGGGTGAGGAACCTTCATTCTGCTATCTGCTACCATCCATTGCACTATGAACACAGATTGTGTTCTTAACAATGCCAGGGTTAATTAATCTGTACTTTACCAGAATGCCTCAGATAGCATTCACTGAGTAATGTATAAGGGACCTTGAAAAAAAAAGTGATAATGAAAGACCTTAATAAGTATGCTATACCAAAGAGAAAAATAGCCTGACCTACTTCTAGAAATTCTATGAGCAGAAATTCTGCAGTCATGTTTCTTTCATATGCAATGTGGGACAAAGTCTGTAGGTGGCAGATGTCCTTTAACTTCATTTGGAGAAGAAAGAAACATAGTGACATGCACTTGAATAAAGCTAACATCAAGATCCATGCAAGGTGCAGAGGCTAAGCATGTTGAATGGATTAGGGACTTAGTTCATATGACACATGAATTTATTAAGGTTCAAGGAACTGCCACTAATCTCACACCAGAGACACAGACTCAAATGTAGGAGAGTAGAGATGAACAGAATGCAATTTCAACTACTTTCCCCAGAGGGTAACAAATGTATTGAAAGAGAAAAATACCAATGAAATAAAGCAATTGTGAACCTGTTTCCACAGTATGTGTACTGAACTCCATGACTACAGGTATTGTATTCAGATTCTTAACAAAAATATTGCTTTTCCAAAAAAAGTTAGAATACATTTGCCTTTTCACCACACAAGATGGATTATAGTAATTAAAATGAAATATCATTACTTCCATGATCTGAGAGATACTTCATCAGATATTAACATCACCATTAAAAAAACCAAGTTACACATTATGAATAAGGTGCAAAGTTTTGGAGGATTGCTTGTAGCCTATTTGTTCAAATATTTCTAAAAAATTGCAAAGTGTGGATAATTCAATTGAGCAATTATGGAGGAGCAAGGAATTGCTGTGAGGAGCTGCTGTGAGGATTTGTGTTGAACTGTGCCAGCGTTTCTGTCAGTTTCACAGTGGAATGAAGAAGATGAATGCTGACAGTTCTGCAATTATTACAACAATAATACTGCTATAAAGTCCAAAACAAGGAATATATCATGGTCAGGGATCATGAAGAGACATCTCAAAGAAAATCATATTCTCTTCTATATTTTCACATTTAAATTCTGTTTCTTGAAAAAAAAGGAACATGTTAGTGGACTCTAAATGGTCAAGGTTGATAACAGATTAAATTTCCAGAAGATTCTGAAGCCCTACATTGTAAAACAATTCTTGCTAAAGCTGACACAAAGGACTGGAGATAATGCTGCCTCCAAACAGCTCTGGACAAACAAAAACATCAAAATCCATTATGCTAAATTAAATCACAATGAAGAATGGAAATTAAGAATTCTCACAGTTCAGGAAGCAGTCATCATAAAACATAGAAAATAAGAGCAGAAGTAGGGTATTCAACACCCTCCCCCCCCAACTAAAAAGCCCTGGATGTGAGCAAGACCATTGTAGTGTTCCAGGACACAGGGGACATTCAGTGCATGTTGCTGGCCAGCGAACTAAATCTGGTTCTCCAAATCCCCTCTAAATGCCAAGGCACTCATTGGTGCAATGAGACGAAAATACTTTTCCATCCTCTCTATCAGATCCACCAAGTGTGACCTGGTCTCAGGCCTAATGACAGTGGGAATTGTCCCTGAACGGCTGGCGGTTGAGATCGATTTTCCAGTTGGAAGAATCCGGCAAGTGAAAAACTGGAACTTACAGGAGGATCTCCCAAGGATTTCTCTGGCTGTGCAATGACCCAATCACAGGAATGGTGCCCATGGAATCATGTTAGAGTCATTTTGGTACAAAAGAACATGGTTGTGGTTGTTAGGTCAGTCTTCTCTTCAGGAGAGCCTCAGGGTAATGTTCTAGGCCCAACCATCTTGACCTGCTTCCCTCCATCATAAACTCAGAAGTGGGAGTTCACCAATAATTGCACCATTCATGACATCACAGATTCTGAAGTAGTCCATGACCAAACGCAGTAAGACGTGGATGAAATTCAGGTTTGAGCTAAAAATAGGCAAATAACATTCATGCTACACAAGTGCCAGCAATGACCAATAATTGTCAGGAAAGGAGTAATCACCAGAGAGATAGCTGAATCTGTGTGATCTGTCTTCTTCAAGGTCAGCAACAAGTGCTGATACTTCATTACAAACCCAAAAATCCTGAACATCACTTCTTGTGACAGGCCAACTGGACTACCTAGAGTCTTCTGGGAAAAAAAACTTTACAAATCTATGCTCTGAGTTGATTCTAAGCAGTCCTTTATGTCAAACTTTATCCTATCCACGTCTATTTCTGACATTTCCTCAAGGTTTCTAGTTCAGTTTTAGATGGCAGAAGGCAGAATGTAGCTCCACACTGTTGAACTATCCAACAAATTTCTCATAGCTAACATTGGTGACAATTTGGGGAACTATGCAATGAGGAGTGGTGGTACTTGGAATGAAAAGACCTCAGGAAAAGAAACTCCAATCTAGTTTTTGTCTTAACTGATAATGTTCTCAAAAAAGGTTGAAAAATTACCAATCTGTTGTTATATGAGAGCAGAGGGCATTAGATTAAGCTCAGAGCATTTCATATAGGTGGAAAAGTGAAGAATTACATTAGGGTAGCCTGTAGTAAACGAGGCCCACTGCATAATCCTTTCTAATCCTTCTCTTTGTAAGCATGCTGTTAACATTATGTGCCGTGTTTGAATTGTATGCACATGACAAGCATGTGGAATTGCAAATGTATTTATGTCCTACATGTGATAATGTGGCAAGTTTCCCAGCTCATTCAAGCTCAGCTATTTTACTCTGGAAGAGGTCGTTATGAATGTCAGTTCTTTAAAAAGCAAACTGTCTTCTGTGTTTTTCAGACAAATAGTGTTTCACTGGAATTATATTTCCACAGTACTAAAACTGGAGTTTTTTAATGGAATGTTCCAAGTTTTGTTGAGATATATTTGCCGTAGCTCCTCAACCTTCACCCCTTGAGTCTCATGCCAGTTTGCAGCCCATGTACATTTCAAACATGGATTATCCATAAACGTTCACTATCTTAGGGACAATACATACTTGTCAAGTGAGATCAAGGCTTCTATCAAAAAACAAAAGGCTGATTTTCATCTATTAGAAGTTCTTTGCAGTCATTGTTTCCAAGTTTGCAAAATTAACAAAGTGCATACAATAACGCTTCATTCTCTAAGTGAACAGCAGCCTGCATTAGCTGGTGGCAATGCTGAGGGTGAATTCAAGGATGAAAGAAAATGATTTTTGTCAGAGAAGGGAAATCAATCCTTGTTTGGAAGGTAGCACACAAACTACTCAGTCAGTACAGAGGAACCTCGATTATCTGGCATTTGATTATCCAAATATCGGATTATCCAGCAAGATCGCAAGCTCCCAATGCTCAGCTAAACTCATTATCCGGTATTTGATTATCCGGAAGTTGATCAACCGAACGAAATACTCCCTGCCGCATCCATCAGATAATCATAGTTCCTCTGTAGTAAGGAAGTATTAGCATCTATTACAAAGGAAGTGAAAACTTGACACTTAGGAAATAATGTTATGATTGGGCAGAGTCAACATAGAATTATGAAAGTAATAATTTCTGACAAATCTGTTGGAGCTTTGGAGGATGTTACTTGTAGCATTGATAAAGGAGAGCCTGAGGAAGTAGTGAGTTTGGATTTTCAGATAAGGTCTCATAAAGGAGGATAGTGAACAAAATTAGAAGCCATGGAATTGATAGCCCCATTTTAACTGGAGAAAGTGAGGACTGCAGATGCTGGAGATCAGAGTCAAAGAGTATGGCGCTGAAAAAGCACTGCAGTTCAGGTAACATCCAAGAAGCAGGAGAACCGATATTTCAGGCATAAGCCCTTCATAAGGAATGTGATTCTTGATGAAGGGCTTATGACCGAAACATTGACTGCCCTGATCCTTGGATGCAGCCTGACTTGCTGTGGTTTTCCAGTGCCATCCTATTTGAATTAGTGAACAGACAGGTGGAATAAGAGGTCACACTCTGGGGTGACAGACTGCAGGCACACTGCAATTATCAATGCTGCAACCAGAGCTGTTCACAATTTGTTTAACTGATTTGGATTTGGGGCCCAAATGTTATATTTTCAAATTTGGTGATGACACAAAACTATTTGGGGAATGCAATAAAAACAAAATGCTGGAGAAACTCAACAGATATGGAGGCACATGCACAGAGAGAAACAGAGCTGATGTTCTGAATCCAGTGGTTCTTCTTTGGAATTGAAGGGGGCTGGAAAACAATGGTTCGCAAAAGCAGAGGGGGAGTAAGTGGAGCAGACTGTGAAGATGCCCAAACAAAAGATAAAGAGTGTGCTTACGGTGGTAAAGGAGGCACTAGATATAAAATAGGTGTAAATGATTCATATGAATAGTTTAAAATAGGTGAGCTCTGCTGAGAGCAAACAGATGCCATCAAGTCACGGGGTGTAATCAAAATGGAGGACAGCGTTCATGCTCTGGGATTGTTGAACTCAATGAAGACTATAAAATGCCCAAGTGAAAAATGAGATGCTACTTTTCCAGCTTGTGTGGGCTTCACTGGAACACTGCAACGGACAAAGGATGGATATTGTGCACATGAGAGCAGGATGCAGAAATGGCTGACAATTTCAGGGTTGAAGCACCTAATTGAATGACAGAGCAGACCGGAGAGGTTGAATTGCCTCTCTATGCTCCTAAACTAAGGCAGAAAGAAAATAGAGAATGGCAAAGTGTTAATACTGGGTAAAATAGTATCTAAATGATCTAAAATATAATTAATTTAATTTAAACTAGGAAAACGAGTGTTCACCTGCATCAGAGATTCAAGCAAGTTTCTCACAACTTTGTCCTGGTCCTCTGTTAGTATCCGATGTAGAGTAGCCCTTCGCTCACTGTCTTTCTTTAACATAAAGAACCCTGCATCCTTATCCTCAGGAGATGGTGGTGCACTGTGATCTTCAAAGTGATCATCAGGTATACTACAGGTTAAAACAAAGAAACATGATCAAGTTGGAGAAAGGAGAAATACATCCAAGGGTAAAGAAGAATCAACAATCAAAATTGTGATTAAATCTTTGAATGCCTATGAAAAAGATACCAAAGTGAATTTTTTGCCTGGTGATTTAGTAACTTAGTAAAATTGCTGAAAATGTGGTCCATAAGATACAAGAACAAATTAGCCCATTCTGACCATAGAGTCTGCTCTGCCATTCAATCATTGCTAATATGTTTCTCAATCCCACTCTCCTGCCTTCTTCCTGTAATCCTTGATCCCCTTACCAAAGATAGAATCTACATATCTCATCTTCAATACACACAATGACTTGGCCTCCACAACCTTCTGTGGCAAACAATTCAACAGATTAACCACTTCTGGCTGAAGCGATTCCTCATCTTAGTTCTAACAGGTCACCTTTCACCCTGAGGCTATGCCCCAGGTCCTAATCTCTCCTACTAATGGAAATATCTTCTCCATATCCAATCTATCCAGGCTTCTCTGTATACACACCATTCCCCTCTCCAATCCTTCTAAACTCCATCAAGTACAGATGCAGAAACCTCAAGCACTCATGATGACGAGCCCTTCATCTCTGGGATAATTCTCATAAACCTCCTGTAGAACCACCTCCCACTTGTCTCACATGCCTCCGTCCCTCATCCCATTCGCCTCAACCAGTTCCAGATTGAAATGATGACCTTTGTGTAGTCCACTTAGGTAAAATATATCTAGGCCAATCATTCCCATTCCTTCATGAACTAATATAAATAGTACGAAAGAAAGAGCTCTGAAACCTAAATCTAAAAAAAAACTTTTCTGTTTAACAATTCTATTCTGGTAAATGAAAGCTGCTTGAAATTGAAATTACTGTGATTTTGTTTTTCTTTTTCAGGTCATGTTTTCATTATATCTTGCTTATATTTTCAATAAATGCTTAATGCATTCTTGCTGCTCTTTCTGGAACAGAAATCTAGGAAACGGAAATTTTTCAGGGCAATTAAATCGTTGTTGCAAAAATCATAAGAGAAATTAGCTGTAACGAAATTTACTCTGGTTCCCGCAATACAAACCAACTAACAGTACTCCAGGACATCTAACTGGAGGCTACACCAGCAGCTTCCCCTACAGGAGTCATTATTATTATACTACTGGGAGATGCTCAGAAAACACAGCACAGTTCCTTAATTTCCTGAATGTATGGATGAAGTCCGAAAGCAATTCTCCGACTTTTTCAATGTTTTGTTAATAAATGCAATTGTTGGTTTCATTTTAAAATTTTTTGCTTGGGGTTTATTTTAGAAACTGGTATCTGAAAACCAAAGTTTGGCAAACACCTTAGCAAGTTTTGAGAAGATTTGTAGCTCAGGTTGAGGTTCTGCACGGTGAGCTGGAAGGTTCATTTCCAGATATTTATTCTCTATACCAGGTAACATCTAGTATGTTCACCCGGAGGCTCACTGAAGATGTTACCTAGTATGGTGACGAAACGTCCGGAAATGAACCTTCCAGCTCAATGAGCAAACCTATATGCATTTGGAAAACACCCTTCAGTCTATCTCAGTAAGAGAAATAAAAAGGGGAAAAGGAATAAGTCAAAAAATGCCTCTCTGTCTCTGGATTAAGAGGGAGAGTCTACCATAATTTAAATTCACCCTCATTCCCTCTTTGTCTGGAACATCTATGAAACAATCAAGTGATGTATTGGTTAAAACAAGTTAATTTAATCTCCTTACTAATAGCAACACATTTTCAAAGTACAACACACCCCTGATGGCCATCAACGGGTTCTTGTTCCTCCTCTGCTGCTACCAGTTTCTGCTTTTCACTTCAGTCTTGCTGATTTATTAAGCACACTTAAACTATCCTTTAGAATGTGTGTAGCATTGCTGTTGCTTGCTGGCCAGAGGAATGCAGTGAGTTATGAAACATTGACTCATTCCAGCTCACTGCCATTCTGGCAGGCTGCTATTCCAGACACAAAGACAAAAGGTTACCATAATGTCTCCAAGAAATTTCTTTCACCAGAGCTCACAGTACAGCATGTGAATCATGTATGCTTTCCTCCCGCCGCCCCAGTGATTATGAATGCCAGTGTAGGAGTGGATCAAAACATGATCAGCACAACTTGTCTTTCAGTTCTGCTTGCCGAGTCGCACAACGGACTGAAACTTCTGGCCGTTGTGTGTTAGATTTATTCCCACATTTGACCTCTGCCTGATTATAGGCATTGTTTCCCCACCGCTCTGCAATCTTCAGAGCCACACCTTCTGGATAAGTCTGCACTCATGGTTGGGAAGCAGTCGGTGTTAAGGTAGAACATTTTGCAGCTAAGTTAACAACGATTACTTTAGGCTTCCTAACACTGAACTGTAGGACGCGCTCTCTCATCCAGAATTTGACATCAGGCAAACAATCTAACGTTATTGCAGGTGGAACATGGAACATAGAAAAGTACAGCACAGAACAGGCCCTTTGGCCCATGATGCTGTACGGAGATTTAATCTTGAGGTGGAGTTGTATATCATCCTAAGAACATAAGAAATTGGAGCAGTTTCACATAGTCCTCAAGATTATAGAATCTACTGAACTACTTTCAGTGATCCATCCTCTAGAAGTCTCTGGGGGGGATTAGCAAATTGCAGACATTCACTACTTTCAAAGAAGAAATCCCTTCGCATCTCAGCTCATTCTGTAGCCATGTTCCCCGGTTTGCGATTCTACCACTAGTGGATATATCGTCTCAATATCTAACCTGTCAAGACCCCTCAGGATCTTCTACATTTCAATAAGATCATCCCTCATTCTTCTAATAAAGGACTAACCTGTTTATCTGTTCTTAATAAGTCCTTCACCCGGGAATTAGCCCAGTGAATCTCTTTTGAACAACCTCCAATGCCAATATATACTTCTGAAAAACAGGGACCAATACTGTACACAATACTCCAGATGCGAACCAACTCCCTGTACAGATGTAACAAGACTTCCCTAATGTTTCACACAAAACCAGGAGTAACAGAAGCCAAAATTCCATTTGCCTTCTTAATTACTTGCTGCACCTGCCCGCTAACTTGTGTGTTTCAGGCACAAGAATGCACAGATCCTTCGGCTCTGCACTTCGTTCACATCACTCTCCATTTAAATTTTAGACTGTCTTTTAATTCTTTCTACCAAAGGTATACAATCACATACTTTCCCATATTAAAATTCACCTGCCAAGTGTTTTGCCCACTCACTCAACCTACTGCATAGTCTACACTCAACCTTGCAGGTTCTCTCATTTAAGCAGAGGACGCTGATCCAAACAACATTTAAGAGATACTTGCACCAGTTCATGAATAAAAGATGTTGGGAAGGATATGGGCCTAGCACAGGTAGGTGGATCTAGATAAGTTTGGGATTATGGTTGGCATGGACTGGTTGGGCCAAAGGGGCTGTTTCAGTGCTGTATAACTATGATACTGGTTAGAAATGAGATGGGTTTTTCCTCAAATTATTTGAAATTCTACAATGATTGTTACTCCCGAGAGAAACCTTAACTACAAGATCTCTCATTAATTCTTCCTTATTACACATTACTAGATCTAAAACAGCTTGCTCCCAGCTTAGTTCTGCAAATACAGTTGCAAGAAACAGTCTCTGATACACACAGCAAATCTGCTTTCCATGTTGCCCATGTCCTCTGATTTGGTCAACACAGGGTGTCATAGTGGCTCAGTGGTTAGCACAGCTACCTGTAGGAGGAGCGAGGTTCTGAAAGCTTGTGGTTTCAAATAAACCTGATTTGGAGCGGCTGGTGTTGAACTGGGATGTACAAAGTTAAAAATCACACAAAGCCAGGTTATAGTAAAACAGGTTTATTTGGAAGCACAAGCTTTCAGAGCACTGCTCCTTCATCAGGTGATTGTGGAGTATAAGAACGTAGGTCATAGAATTTATAGCAAAGGTTTACAGTATGGTGTAACTGAAATTATATATTGAAAAAGACCTGGATTGTTTGTTAAGTCTCTTATCTTTTAGAGTGGGCGTGCTGGTTTCAGTTCTTTCATACATAAATAAACTTGGTGAACAAAAACCCAGTGTCGTTTGAGTTTTGACTTTGTCCACCCCAGTCCAACAATGGCACCTCTAAATCATGCCTGACAGTGCCAGGAACCTGGGTTCAATTCTCAGGTGACTATGTGTGTGGGGTTTGCACATTCTCCCTGTGTCTATGTAGGTTTCCACTGGGTGCTCTGGTTTCCACCCACAGACCAAAGGTGTCCAAATTAGGTGGATTGGCCCATGCTAAGTTGCCCAATAGTGTTCAGGGATGTGTAAATTAGGTGGACGAGCCATGGGAAATGCAAGGTTATAGGGATAGGGCAGGGGGATGGGTCGGGTGGTTTGCTCCTTTAAGACGAGTGTGTGGCTTCGGAAAAGCACAGCAGGTTAGGCAGCATCGGAGGGTCAGGAAACACAACGTTTTGGGCAAAACCCTGACTTTCCTGCTCCTCCGATGCTGCCTGACCTGCTGTGCTTTTCCAACACCACACTCTCAACTCTAATCTCCAGCATCTGCAGTCCTCACTTTTGCCACTGCTCTCTTGAGAGTCAGTATGGACTTGTCCAGCCAAATGACCCGTTTCCACACTGTAGGGATTCTATAAAATTCAAATTATCCATGAAAATTGTAGGCCCCCTCTTACACAGTTCCTTTATTTCTAATTTATACTTTTTAGTCCCAGAGTGTGGCAGCTCTTCAGTGGCAAACAGACAACTCCCAACCGTGACTTCTTCTCTTTGTTATTCCTTATTTTCACTCAAACGGATTCTGCATCACAATTTATTGCAGCTGTATCACAACTCGCAAATACACTGACACATTTCTTTAGTAAAAGTTACCCGACTTCCTTTTCATCTATTTTTCCAGAATGTTGAATACCCTTGAATATTGTGTTCCTAGTCCTGATCCCTTTAAATCAGGTCTTTGTAGCAGCTATCAAGTCATCTTCATTGATTTCTATTAGTGAACTCATCCATCTTGTGAGAAATCCTATATGTATTTAGATAAAGAGCATTAAGTTTTGACTTTTTACCATTATTACTGAGTGTGGTTATAATTTCTGCTGCACTCTTTGCATATAGTTTCCACACCTTTCTGTCACATTTGCTTCTTCACTCTCCTGCACGTCTGCTCTCTCATTTTTTTTTTGATTATTTAAAGCTTCTTTTCAATTCCCTTTCCTCACCAACTAATTAGCTGAACAATCTGTCTACAATCTTAATTATGTGATTTGTCAGGATACCGCTCTGCTCATGGCTCAAATGAAGCCTAGCCCAACAGCACAGCTCTCTCTTTCCCCAGGACTAGTGCCACCAACCCACAATCCAGGAACCTGTGTTTCTCCCACTCCAATATCTGAACCACATGTTTACACCTCTCATCTTATATACTGCATGCCAATTTGCAAATGGCTCAGGTAGTAATCCTGAGATGATTACATTTGTGATTCTGCTTTTTAATTAAGACTTTTAGTTTTAATTAATATTCAACTTCTAATTAAACAGGGTTGTGGTAGGGTCTGACAGTAGGGAGAAGGGGATGACCGAGAGCAGGGGAGGAGGAGTGTGCTTAGCAGAGATGGCAAGAGATTGAATGAACAGCAGGGGTAAAAGTTCAAGTGTTTTTAAGCATAGAGTAATTTCCTTCCTGTTAGCTCAGAATTCAGGCCTACAAGATTGGCCAATTAAGTCATGCCTGTTACTCAAAAAAATCTAAGAGGCTTAAAAAGGGGCCTCAGCTGTTATCACTCAATTGGAACTGAACAGCAACAACCGCTGCATCAGAGCTGGCGATCCCAGAGTTTTGGCTGGTGACCCCACGGCCTGTGGGGGAGGGGTGGTGGTGAGCCAGGCCTGACCCACTGTTTGGGAAGCCCTGCCTGAACAACACTGCGTAAGTTTTCTCCCCACCTTGGGCACCACCCCTCCCTATCCCAAAGGATGTAAGGAGCAGACGTTAACGCCATCTAAGAGATAGGGAGAGAAGATAGAAAAAGAGAAAGAGAAAACTGCCTTCTGAAAAGAAATTTTCTGCATCACCCCGAATGTAAACAATACTGAAGAGGATCTAGGTAGCCTTGAGAGTGCACAGTGCTATTTACCTGAGAAGCAAAGGTCTACTTGCTTTGCTTTCTTTTTCAATGCAGGATTTCGCCCTTGATTTGAAAAAGAATAGATCCTGCTTCAGGTCAGAGTCTGGTGAAACTGAGCCAAATTCACTACCACTGCTCAATTCCTCCACAACAACCGGAACGGGGAGGGATATGCTGCGAAGATAGTCTGTATTGGAAATAAATGACATATTAAGAAAATAAAGTCTTGGCAGGGGCTAATTATTCAACTTTCCTAAGAGGGGAATGCAGATACACTTGTCTCTCCCTTCTCTAAGTATATACCATGTTCTTCCCTAAACTGAGCTGTCTCTCAGCCAAGCAGCTAGTCCAAAAACTCGTGCTGTGGCAAGTGCAGCTTAATCATAATTTGCTCTTCAACTCCATTCCTGCAAATTATAGCTTGCGTGGATTCAGGGACCCACGCAAAACATCTGCATTTCTGTTGTTTGACATGATACATTTTACAAAAGCGTTTGACTAGCTTTTGAAAATAATTTATTGGGGCTGGAATTTTTCCAGATTAGAATCTTCAGTGTGATTGCATCAGTGTGATAAAATATGCACACTCAAAATTATACTAGGTTTGATCTAAACAGACGGAGAGGGAATTTAAAAATACAGAAAGCTGAGGTAACAGAGAATTCACACACTTTCATTTCACAAAAAGGAAAACAAACATGAGGAAATTTAAGAATCAATGCACTCAAGGGACAAGAAAATAATTTCATGAAGGGATACAGGATAATGCAAAAAATGTGGCAAGGTGAGGTAGGGTCATTCATTTCATATAACAGGCTTGCTGCACCAAGTACATTATTCAGTTCCTAAATGCATATTTTTGACTGACTTTCTAGGATAGCGTTTGAAAACATTTCACAAAAAAAAATTGCATTGGAGCAATTATGTCACCCAATAAAGAAAGGCTGAGATACCAAATGATTCCAATACATTAACAGGTGGTTATGTGAGCACGCAGTACATTTTCCATGAGCAGACAAACAATCAATAGATCATTTATTACTTTTGCAAAACTGGCAAAACTGGATATCACTTTACAGTCTTTAAGAACAAGATATGAAAAATATTTTTTCCAATTCCTTTATGGGATATGGGTGTGCAGCTTGCTGGGCATTCATAATTGCCCTTGAATGGAGAAGATGGTCAGGCCACTTTAGGGGACAACTGAAAGTCAACCACATTGCTATCTGTCTGGAATCATATTTAGGCCCCACCTAACATAATTGTTAGATTTCCTTCTCTAAAGGGTATTAGTGAACCAGAAAGGTTTTTACAACATTTGTCTGACTTTTAGCTCTAGATTTTAAATGAATTCAATTTTCACCATCTGCTAGAGTGGCATTGAGCATGCTCCTGCTCCCTCCCCTGCAACAATATTTTGTTCTGTAAGAAGAGGGATGATCATTCTGGAGAACAGAACATATTTTGACCAAACAACAGTATCCAAAAGTCTTGGATCTCAAGAACAGTTTCTGCTCTAGTCGCAAATTGATAAAGGATTCTTTCCAAACCCATTTCACATATAATGCGAGAACACTAAAAACAAATCGACTTGGATTTGGACAAGTTAACCGTGGTTTTCTTGATGTTTGATGAATGAAAACTAACTGGGATGAGTGCTTCATTTCATTAAAATGTAATAAACTTTTATAATTAGATTGAGTTTTCCACATCTTCAAAACATCCAAAATTGACACAAGAGGTGAGTAATGTGTTCTGAAATATAGTCACTGTTGATTTAGAAGTAAACACAGTGAGGAACAAAATGATGAGCATCTAGTTTTTTTTTGCTGCATTGCTCATTGACAAAGAAACACTTGCCAGATTACAGAAGAACTCTATCTATCCTTCAGTGGACAGTACAATAGGATCTTTTAAGAGTCAGCCAGTATAGTGATTAAACATTTGAACAAAGTGATGGCAGTTTAAACAGTACAGCATTTACTCAACATTGCAACGTAAGTGCAAATAGCTTTTAGTTTTAATAACAGGCATGCAGGTTAGCTGGTCAAGAATATTTAAAAATCTTTCCTGTTCTATTTCATAAAATGTTTACAAAAACACTGGACATGTGAATAATCTTATTCAAATGCAAAAGCAAATTTGTAATTATTAAAATGGCATTTACTAATTTGTTTGAAACATATGGGCATTTGAAATAACTTTAACTCTTTCTGGGAAATTGTATTGCATCCAGTTCTTGGCAAGGACTACTTGCACCTCATTATCAAGGTACAGAAAGATCACACAATTTACAGGTTGAATCCCTAGAACATCATAATTATGACAGACAAGTATTTCTTATTGGACTACCTTGTTGTTTTAGTTGGGTCTTTTTCTTTCTGCTAGTAACCTTCAGAAATTCATCTGAAAGTAATTCTGAAGCTGCAGCACGTTTGTCAGGTTCTGGTTCGAAGCAACGCAGTATGAAATCCTTCGCTTCTGGTGACATGGATTCTGGAATATCGGGATGAATTTTAAACATTCCAACCTGTAAGGATAGCAGAGTGAGACAGAAAAGTACAGCACAGAGATGCACTGAAGATGTAGAACTGCTTGCTTCTTAGCATAGGTTTGGAAGTTTATGAAAAGCCTCCAAAATCTAAATTCATCTCAGACAGGACTTATTCAATGATTCATACATTTTTGGCAAAGTAGTATTTGGAGCCTCGAAGTGGTAGTTAATAGAAATTAGTATTTCTATCAAGGCACAGAAATATAGAAAATAGGAAGAGTTAGTACCCTAAATCCTAACCCATTTGGCCCTACAAGCCTGCTATGCCATTCAATATGATTCTGACTAATTATCCAACTCAATACCCTGTTCCTGCTTTCTTCCCATATCCTTTTGCTCCAAGAACTATATTCAACTCCCTCATGAAAACATTCAATATTTTGTCTTCAGCCGATTTCTGTTGCAGAGAATTCTATAGCCTCACCAGTCTCTGGGTGAAGAAATTTCTCCTCATGTCAGTCTTAAATGACCTACCCTATAACCTTAAACTGTGACTCCTCATTCTGGACTCCCAGTCATTGGGAACTTCCTTCCTGTGTTTACCTTGTCTAGTCTTATCAGAATTCTCAAAGTTTCTATAACATATGCCTTCATTTTTCTAAACTCTAGTGAATATAATCTGAACCAATCCAATCTTTCTTCAAAAGCCAGTCCTGCTATCCCAGGAATCAGTCTGGTAGGCTCTCTTTGCACTTCCTCAGTAGTCAGAACATCCTTCCTCAGGTGAGGAGACAAAAACTGCACACAGTAATCCAGGTGCAGTCTCACCACTGCCTTGTAAAATTGCAGCAAGATATCTCTGCTTCTGTACTCGAATCCTCTCACTATGAAGGCCAACGTTCCATTCGCTTTCTTCAACACCTGTTGTACCACCTGCGTGCAGTTTTGACGGTTGAGGGCGTATCTTATAGAAACGTATAAAATTCCAAAAGGACAAAGGGAAGATAAATGCAGGAAAGCTATTCCAAGTGAATGGGGAGTGCAGAACCAGGGTCACAGTTTAAAGATATGGAGTGGCCCATTTAGGAACGAGATGAGGGGAACGTTCTTTATCAAGCTTACTTTCAATGACTGGTGTACAGGGATAGAGTCGAGAGTGTGGTGCTGGAAAAGCACAGCAGGCCAGACAGCATCCGAGGAGCTGGAGAATCGCTAATTTGGGCACAAGCCCTTCATCAGGCATGACATACAAGGATACCCAGGTCTCATTGCACCTTTCACTTTCCCAAAGCATCACCATGCAGATAATTATCTGCATTTCTATTTTGCTGCCAAAGTGGATAACTTCATATTTGTCCACCTTATACATCATCTACCCACTCACTTAACTTGTCTAAATTGCACTGAAGCATCTCTGCATCCTCCTCACAGTTCAGCCTTCCTCCCAGCTTTATGTCATCTGCAAACTTGAAGACATCATACTTAGCTTCCTCATTTAAATCACTAATATATGTTGTGAATAGCTGGGGTCCAAGCCCTGATCCACACAGTACCTCACTAATCGCTGCCTGCCACTTGGAAAAAGACTTGCTTTTCATTTTCTTACCGCCAACCAGTTCTTTATCCATTTTAGTGCACTATTCCCAATCCAAATGTGCTTTAATTTTACATGCTTGTCTCATATATGGGATTTTATTGAAAGCCTTCTGAAAATCAAGTAAACCACACCCACTGGCTCCCACTCATTAACTCGACTAGTTATTTCCTCAAAAAATTTGTGTAGATTTATCATCGTCATTTCCATTTCACAAATCCATGCTAACTGCGTCGGATCCTGTCACCTTTTATAATGGACTTGTCCCACTTCTGATATCAGGCCAACAAGTCTATAATTCCTTAGTTTATCTCTACCTCCTTTTTTAAATAGGGGGGTTACATTAACTATAGGAACAGTACATAAGCTAATAATCCATAGGAACAGTTCCACGATATATAGAATCTTGAAAGATAGTTACCAATGCATTCCTTATTTCAATGGCCACTTCCTTAAATACTCTGGGATGTAGAAAATCAGGCCTTGGGATATTAATCCCATTAATTTCCCTACTAATATTAATTTCTTTCAGTTCCTCCCTGTATTGTCCAATAGTTTTGGGATGTTCTTTGATTGACTTCATAAAGAAAGACACTAAATATGTGTTTAATTGGTATGCTATCGCTCTGTTCCCCTTTATGACTTCTCGTGTTTGACTGTAAGGGAACTACATTTGTTTTTGCTAATCTTTTCTTTTCATGTGCAAATGCTTCAATAGGTATGCTTCCCACAAGTTTCCTCCTATACTCTATTCACCCCCCTTAATCTGAATCAATCCCTTTGTCTTCCTTTGCTGAATTCTCTAAACTGCTCCCAATCCTCAGGTCTGCTGCTATTTGTTTTAGCTAATTGATATGTGCTTTCTTCGATCTACGACCATCCCTAATTTCCCTTGTTCAGCCACCTCCCATGGTTAGGCCACCTTTTCTGCTTTCTTTTTGTGCCAGAGAGTAATGAACAACTATAGTAATTCCTCTATGTGCTTTTTAAATATTTGCTATTGCCTATTTACTGTCATCACTTCAAGTAACTACAAGCAAAGCAAACTTACAAATCATGCCATCATTTGTAAAAACTTTAGATTGAAGACTCCAGTCTCAGAATCAAAGATACCACTCTCCATCATGATGACAAATACTATGGTCACTCTACTCTAAGGGGTCTCATACAGCTTGATTGCCAATTATTCTTTTAAAATAAATTTCTCTTCATCTCAATTCTAAATGGCTTGTTCTTTATTTTGAGATTAAACTCTCAATTCTTGACCCCACAGAGACAAGAAACAACCTTTTGCATCCCAGCTGTCTCTCCCTTTAAGGATTTTTCTGTGCAAATGCCTCTCAATCTCGTCAATTCCAATGAACACAGAGCCGGTCTAGTCAATCTCTTCTCAATGAACACTCTCATTATCGTAGGAATCAGTCTAACGAACTTTCGCAGTGCTCCCACTATGACAAGCACAAACTTCTTCAGATACAGGCACCAGAACTGCATGCAATTCTCCAAGCACAATCTCAGCTTGTCGAGTCATCCCAGTGGTCAAATTTATTGCTGAACTCTGCTTTCTGTCCATTAAGCAATTCTCAATCCATGTCAGAATATTACACCCAATTCCACACACTTTGTAATATTGCTTGACAAAGTCCCACCTATGGCATTATTAAAACCTTTCTGGAAATTGAAATATACCACATCCACTGCTTCCCACTTATCAACTGTGCTGGGAACATTCTCAAAACAATTTACAGATTTCTCAAACAATTTCTCTTCATTAATCCATGTTGAACTTCTAATGACCTGTGCAGGTTCTAAATTACAGAAAAGCTACAGGGAAGTACCAAAAATAAAACCCTAAAGTTTCAGTGTGCTACGCAGTACAGAAAAAAAAAGTGGATTTTTACATGTAAAAATTAAGCTGTGTATTACAGTTGGCAGCTACAGTCAACAAGCTAACCAATCAGTGGTCAGCTAATTACAATAAAAAGACAACTTCCTCATGGCACATAGGGGTCCTATCAGCTGCTGCAAGGTCCAGAGATTCTGAAACAAAATTACTTCATTTTTATCGAATAAATAAGTTTCCTTTCATACAAAATTAATTAATGCAGAAACTCCATGCTTTACAACAAATGACTGAACTCACGGTGTCCATGTAGCTTTTCTTCCTTCTCTATACCACTACATGGCCTTTGTTAACGTCAGGGTGACCAGTGAGCAAAAACACAACTGGACCAAAAGCTCACCATCACCATCACCTTCTCAAGGGGAATTACCGATGGGTTAAAACATTGTATGCCTTGCCGCCATGCCCTCTTCCCATGCAAGCATATACAAAAAGAAATTGGTTCAGCTGGTTTAAACACATTTTCCTTGATCTAAGAGATCTCTGACACTGGCTGGCATACAATATTAATTTCTATAACCTGTCATAGGATTGTTAGAGCATAGAGAGGGGTTCTTGTACTCTGAGTCTGCACCAGCTTTGTACAGGAGTGATTTACTCAGTGCATCACTATCTTTTCCCCATTTTCTCTTTCCACATAATAATCCTATTCCCTGTTGAAAGCCTCAACTGAATCAGTCTTCACTGTATTCTCAGTCAGTGCATTCCGAATCTGAGCCAATCACTGGGTGCAAAAGTTTTCCTCATGGCATTACTGCTTCTTTTGCCAATTCACTTAAACTATGCCCCCGTTCTCAATCCTTCCACAATGGAAACATTTACTCCCCCCTCCACCCCCCACCCCACTTCATCTGCTCCTGCTTTTGTTGAGGATATTCCAATTTCATAAGAGTTTCCTTCCAAACTGCCTGCCACAAAGATAACAATAAAAGATAAGCTCAGGAATAAAAGCAGAAGATTGAAGCCAGGAAAATCATCATATCCTTCAATGCCACAGAAACCTCCTGTATACAGAAAAATATGAGCAACGTATATACTAGTATTTGGGTTTTTTCAAGCTGAGCACCTCACACAGCTTTGCTGGTACATTCGATAACTTCCAAACTAATTTTACAAATCAGACTTTGATCACTTTAACCAACTGTCTGAGAGATGCTTTGTAGATATTCCAACCAATGAAACTAGTTTAGGGTATGCAAGCCCTGGGGAGGCAGTTTTTTTTTAAAAAACCTTGTTTTGAAAACAAAAGAAACTTTATCCAAGGGGCTCTGATGAACAGGAATCTCCATTAGGCAGAACAAAACTGAGAAACAGCAAGAGAGAGGTGAGAAGAATATTAGTGAGAAGACCACCTGCCTATGTCATTTTTAAAGAGATGATGTTACAAATTATCTTTGTAGAGTGTAGTGGAGACTTTTAGGAATGGAATAATGGTGCTTCTTATTAGGAGGTGGACATTCAAGCATAAAAGCAGCAAAGCAACACGAAAGGGTTTCTTTCCCCAGCTGTAGACAGTTACAATCTTTTGGAATATCCTTCCTCTGTGTATAGATTTTATTCAGACACTTGTTCATCATTCAGATCTGAAAAATGTGCTGGAACCTCCAGAGTTAACCTAGTGGTGCTCACCAACAATACCAAATGGCCTACTGTTGACATTTTATTTATTCTGCGCTAGTTTTCTTATTTCCAAAGGTCAGAATACACTATACAGCACATTCATTCATTAAATGTAAAATCTTACCTTAAACATAGCAGCCTGAGGTTCTCCTAGTTCATAAAATGGAGGTTTCCCTGTTGCCATTTCAATAATCGTGCATCCTAATGACCAGATGTCAGCAGGCTTTCCATAACCTCTTGGTCCTTTATCAATAATTTCAGGTGCCATGTACTGCAGTGTCCCTGAATAGCAAAGCAAAACTACATTCACAACAGTGCAGACTCACCAGTTTGTCTGGCATTTTTAATTGAATTTGTTCATTTAATAAGGTTCCCCATGGTAGGCTCATTCAGAAGGTCAGGAGGAATGGGATACAGGGAAATTTAGCTGTCTGGATACAGATTTGGCTGGTCGACAGAAGACAGCAAGTAGTAGTGGAAGGAAAGTATTCTGCCTGGAAGTCAGTGTTGAGTGGTGTTCCACAGGGCTCTGTTCTTGGGCCTCTCCTCTTTGTAATTTTTATTAATGACTTGGATGAGGAGATCGAAGGATGGGTCAGCAAGTTTGCAGACGACACAAAGGTTGGAGGGGTCATTGACAGTATAGAGGACCGTTGCAGTGTGACATTGACAGGATGCAGAGACGGGCTGAGAGGTGGCAGATGGAGTTCAACCTGGACTCCAAGTGACGTATTTTGGAAGGCCGAACTTGAAAATGGAGTACAGGATTAAGGACAGGATTCTTGGCGGTATGGAGGAACAGCAGGATCTTGGTGTGCAGGTACATAGATCCCTTAAAATTGCCACCCAAGTGGACAGAGTTGTTAAGAAAGCATATGGTGTTTTGGCTTTCATTAACAGGGGGACTGAGTTTAAGAGCCATGAGATCTTGTTGTAACTCTATAAAACTTTGGTTAGACCGCACTTGGAATACGGTGTCCAGTTCTGGTCACCCTATTATAGGAAAGATGTGGATGCTTTGGAGAGGGTTCAGAGGAGGTTTACCAGGATGCTGCCGGGAATGGAGAGCTTATCTTACGAAGAGAGATTGACTGAGCTCGGACTTTTTACATTGGAAAAAAGGAAGAAGAGAGGGGACTTAACTGAGGTGTACAAGATAATGAGAGGCATAGATAGAGTTGATAGCCAGAGACTTTTTCCCAGGGCAGAAATTGTTAACACGAGGGGTCATAGTTTTAAGCTGTTTGGCGGAAAGTATAGAGGGGATGTCAGAGGTGGGTTCTTTACGCAGAGAGTTGAGAGAGCATGGAATGAGTTGCCAGCAGCAGTTGTGGAAGAGAGGTTGGGGATATTTAAGAGGCTGCTGGATATGCATATGGTCACAGAAATTTGAGGGTTCGTACATTAGATTTACCTTACATAAGGATCAATGGTTGGCCCAACATCGTGGGCAGAAGGGCCTGTTCTGTGCTGGACTGTTCTATGTTCTTAGGACATGGGCAACACTGGCAGGACTACATTTGTTGTCCATCGCTAATTTTCCCAAGACAGCAATTCTAAATACTTGTGAGCAAACTGAAGGGAACATCAAGAATTAACCGCGTTGGATGGAGTGAAATGATTTATAGAATGTGCTGGGTGAGGGTAGCAGGTTTCTTTCCCTTTTGACATTACAATAATCTAGAAGTTTCCATTTATTTTCCTCTTCAGATTCAAGGTATACATTTACCATAGATAGAATGCAATGAAAATCACCAAACTACCTCCAAAATGGAGTGAAGAAAGTAAGCCTATATTCCCAGGAGGTTTAACAAAGAGAAGTAATGTCAATGAAACTGACAAAGCTCTTACAATGATATTGGATAGAGACAGGATGATTTTATTAGCTGGCGAGTCCCAAACCAGGTGACAGTCTCAGAATTTAGGGCATACTATTTGGGACAGTGAGGGAGGAATTTCATTGTTTAGTAGCTGGTGATTTTTTTGAGATTCTCTTTCCTTGGAGGTTGTGGAAGCTTGATAATTGAGCATGTTAAAGACATGGATAGATTTCTAGACTCTACTGACATTGAAACAAAGGGGATACTGTGAGGAGGTGAGACTGAGATAATTGATCAACCATGATCTAATTGAATGGCATAGGATTGATGGGTTGACTGGCCTAATCCTGGGTGATGTTTGTAAATTGAACACTACATAATGGATTCGGAAAAATGGGGCTCCAATTCACATGGTCAAAATCCAACCATGGCAGTATGTGAAGGTAGTTCCAAAGGCTCTGATCTCTGAATGCCACTATTAATTAGTTTGGGGGTTGACACATAAATGATGTTGGCATAGGCAAGTAAATGAGTGCATGAACTTTAATTTTCAGTAGTTCAATTCTACACAAATTTGTCGCTCTATCAGAATGTTAATTTGAACAAACGTTTGGAAGAATATTATCATCCTTAATTTCAAATACAGCAAGACCTGGACAATATCCAGCTTAGGCTGACAAGTGGTAATTAATATTTGTGCCACACAAGTGCCAGGCAATGACCTTCTCCAGTAAGAGAATACATAATTACTGAACCCCTACTATCCTTTTGTGGGGGCACTGACCACAAACCCAATTGGACTAGCCATATAAGTGCAAGATCAGATCAGAGGCAATGAATGTGAAGGTAAATAACACCTCCTGACTCCCCAAAGCCTGTCCATCTGCAAGATACAAGTCAGGAATGTGATGGAATACTCCCCACTTTCCTGGATGGATTGTGCTCCAACAATACTCTACAAACTTGACACCATCCAGGACAATGCATTCTGCTTGACTTGCAACTCATCCACACAACATTCACTTCCTCCACCACCAACGCTTAGTAGCAACAACGTGTACCACCTACAAGATGCATCGTGGAAATTCATCAAAGATCCTTATAAAGCACTGTCCAAACCCACAACAACTTCCATCTAGAAGGACAAGACAAGCATCAAATACAAGTTCGCCTCCCATCCACACCATCCAGACTTGGAATTTTATTCCTATTCCTTCACAGTCATTAGGTGAAATCAAGAAGGTAGCTCACCACCACCACCTTCTCAAAGACAACTAGGGGCAGGCAATAAATGCTGGCCAGCCAGTGATGCCCATGTCCCACGAATGAATTAAAAAGAACTATTGAGTTTGTATTGACCATAACTTTCTATTACAATATTAAGAACATAAATTCCTGGTAGTTCTACAAACCCCATGTTCGCACACAGTGAAAACAGACAGAAAGTATTTATTTGATGTACTCTATTGTCTTTCATAACAACCTGAGTCTCACTTCAACTATTTGTAAAATGCTTATAGTTCCGATCGTCATCAAATCTTGGTCCTGGTGAAGTACAAATTAAAATACTTTATAACTAACTACAGCACTCATCTTTTGTTACAACCTGAAAATAATCTCACATTCTGCAAGCGTCATCAAATGTAATGTTTCTATTTAGTAGTTTCTCTTTTCAATCACAGCACGGCTCTAATAGCATGGCAGTTAAGGATTGTGCTGAATTTCACAGGTGGAAATTACAACCATCCAGTTAAGGTAACATTGGACCATCCTTAATAAATCTGCTATGAAATTATGAAAAAAAATTCTCAAAACAAATAATTTGCAGAATCATAAAAAAGAAAGAGTCCATTCAGCCCATTGTGTCTGTACTAGCTGAATAAACAAGCTACATATTCTAATCCCACTTTCTAAAACCTAGTCTAATGTGATGCTGTGGCCTGACGTGAACATTGACAAATACTTTTAGAATACATATCACCTCAAAAATAGATTAATTTTCTTCAACTTATAAAGTTTTGCATTTTCAATACAAATGTTTATGGTCCTGGGTTCCTGCATATGAACATAACCTGAAACAACAGAATAAAGTTGTTTCACATGCTGCTACGCGACGGCTCCCAGAGTTATATCTTGCACTAATAGGACCCAGTCTCTGCAAATAATAGGAACATGTTCACACCTTGTGTCTTTTTTGAATTATGTGAGAGCTTCCCATTGTCTTCTCCATGGCATTGCCTCAGCAATCACTGAATTGCCAACAAATCAGCACCATTTTCTCCTCTGCACAACTAACTGTGATTGTGTCATGCATGGAATTCTTGCACTTGTCTCAGTGAAAAGAAGATGAAAAGCTTCAGCAACATGCCTCTCTTTTCAGTAGTATATAAACCCTTTATTATAAAAATCATCATGACTAAATAAACAAACTCAATGACCTCTTGAGAAACATTTTCTCTAAATGAGGCAGAATGTAGACAGAAATGAGGCTGCACTTGTTTTATTTAAAACATTTTGGATGTGTTATCTCAGCTATACACAGACAAATGGAAATAAATCCTGAGCAAGACAAGTAGGAGGAACCAAATGTTCCAGTTGTGAATGCCCCTACAAATCAAGAGTTTTTGGATGTAGTCACATCATGGCCTACTATACTGGCCAAAGTTGAAAATTTCCCCGTTGATTTGCACCCAACAAGCACAAACTAATTTATAAAGGAAGGGTTTGTGAGCTTGTTCCACACCGTACTGAGAGGAAATTCTCTGGTACAGACGGTCTTTTCTTTTTGCGCAAAGTCCTAAACTAAAATGTTAACATTTAGGTTTAAATATCAAGTTACTGAAAATAATGTTGATGTTATTTATGAATTACTGGTGGAAAGCACACTGTGTCAAGACAGTGTACAAATTAAGTATGTAATGTAAGGGGTCTGTACATCATCCTTATGAAGAGGAAGGGTAATTCACATTAGTTAATGGAAGCATTCTTTATTTCAGTGACATTTCATATAAGAGTAATTCCTTACACACTGCTTAGTTAAAATGCAATTCACAATCTATAATTTATGATGTTCTCCAGTGTCCTTTGTATCCACTACATTGACAACAGCAATTCTGGCATTAATATACAACAAGGAAAACAAACCCTAAAGGCGCAGAATCAGTTGCCAAACTTTTCCAGCAAATTACTTTATTCGTAGTTTCCAATCAAACAAGCTTTTAATGTTAGAACAGTGGATATTGCATTTCTGACCAACGGCAATGACCTAACAATTGACTGAAAATCATCAAATTGTACTGAAAGGGCCTGAAGTTGAACATGAACGTAGTTTCTTTCTCCACAGATTCTGCCTGACCAGCTATGCATTTCCAGGGTTTTCTGATTTTATCAAGTTATGTAAATTCACTTTTTTCAGCTACACATTTATATGTACAGCACACACAAAATCACTGAGGAGGATGCAACAATAATCAGTAGCACATTTAAGAAAGGTTGAATGAAAATATAAGAAGAAGTTGCACAACTGCATTTAAAATGCTTCTGCCCATTCTAAAATGCATTAATTTTCTGTATTGCAGTACCCCTATAGTGTGGGCAATTCGAAAGGAGGCACACACACGCACACACACACACACACACACACACACACACACACACGCAACTAGCTTTCAAGCTACTACCATGCCATTCTTCAAACATAGAAAATGCAAACAGTGTAACATTCAGCCCTTTCAGCGTGCTCTGCCATTCAACATGACCATGGCTGATCTTCCAACTCAGAACCGTGTTCCATCTTTCTCCCCTTACCCTTTGATCCCTTTAGTCCTAAGAACTATATCCAACTCCTTCTTGAAAACATTCAATTTTGTGGCTTCAACCAATTTCTGTAGTAGTGAATTCCACAGGTTCACTACTCACTGTATTAAGAAATTTCTCCTCATCTCAGTCCTAAATGGCCTTTTCCACATTCTTTAACTGTGACCACTGGTTCTGGACTCCTATCATCGGGAACATCCTTCTTGTCTAGTCCTGATGGAATTTCATAGGTTTCCATAAGACCCCCTCTCATTTTTCCAAACTCCAATGACTACAATCCTAACCAATTCAGTCTCCCTTCATACATCAATCCTGCCAGCCCAGGAATCAGTCTGTTAAACTTTTATTGCACAGCTTCCATATACAGAACTCCTTTCCTCAGGTCAGGAGACCAAAACCACACACAATACTCCAGGTGTGGTCATCAAGATCTGTATAAGTGCAATCTGACATTCTTCCTTCTGTGCTTGTATCCTCTCATTATGATGGCCAACATACTATTTGCCTTCATCATCTACTTCACCTGCATGCTTACTTTCAATGATTAAAATACAAAAATGGCCAGATCTTGCTGCACCACCCACTTTCCCAATCTATCACTGGTTTCCTGTCTGCCAACCAGTTTGCTATCCATGTCAGTATACCACCATGCACTTTAATTTTACTTGCTGATCTCACATAGGACCTTACTGAAAGCGTCCTGGAAGTCCAAGTGGCTCCCCTTATCTACAATGCTAGTTATATCGTTGAAAAGTTAAAATAGATTTGTCAAACACTTTTTCTCTTTTGTAAATTTATGCTAAGTCATGTTTTCCAAGTGCTCTGCTTTAAACCTTTTATAATGGACTCCCACACTTTTCCCTACCAATGTCAGACTAACTGGTCAAATATACCCCAATTTCTCTTTTCCTCTTTCATTAAAATAGTTGGGTTATATTAATCACCCTTCAAAACATTCAAGAATCTATAGAATCTTGGAAGATGACCACTAAGACATCCACTATTTCTAGCGCCACTTCCTTAAATAATCTGGGACTTGAATTACTGGGCTCGGGGATTTATCAGTCTTTAAACTGCTCAATTGCCCCGTCACCAGTTCCCTATCGATACTGATTTCATTTAGTTCCTGCCTCTAACTAGACCCTGCAGTCTCCAACATCTTTAGGATGTTATTTAAATCCTCTTTTGTGAGGACAGAACCAAAGTATGCATTAATTGGAATGCCATCTCTAGATTCCCCTTTATAGTGGTTATATTCCAACATTCGTGTTTTGAAACATTCAGGAAGACATGCTCTAATTTTTCTTCTTTCCTAGAGAGTAGGTTCAGGTTTCATTGGCAGCACAGGTAATAAAAAAACAATAACCAGTATCTAAACTTAATCAATTGTTACTTGTGACCTTAATCCTGCTACATTCTGGACATAAACTGAAGCACACGTTATCAAAAAAAACCCACACATTTTTGAAGTGAAAATGAATCTTTTAGGGTGTATGTTTGCTCGCTGAGCTGTAGGTTTGATATCCAGACATTTCATTACCTGGCTTCACTTGGAGGTCGCCACTGATGATGTTACCTAGCCAGGTAATGAAACGTCTGGATATCAAACCTACAGCTCAGCGAGCAAACCTACACCTTAAACCTCAACCTGAGCTACAAACCTTCACAAAACCTTGTTGAAAGTGAATCTGTTTGATGTGAGCTCAATTTTGTTTTCTCATTCATCATGCAATAATCTCTCATGTCAGTGGTGTTGATCATCAATGCCTGTACACAAGTTTGCAAAAAATCAGTTAATTAGAGTGCAATATTATTGTAAAGGTGAGCTGTGCACAGGTGTGACAAACTGCTGAGGATGGATGTTGTCAACCCTACAGAGTATTGATGGACTTGACCGACATAAGTTGTTATTTGAATAATTTCCACGTATAGAAAGCGTCACAATGTTGCTGAAGGGGCAACTGCACTCTGCCCCAGTAATAACTGGTGCGGATCCATCCCAAAAACCTCAACAAAAAGGCAGAGGACCATCTCTAAAGCATTAGCCTCCTGACAGAAAATCAATGTCTATCATTACTTTTACTTCTTCTTCTCGGTTACATACAGACAGAATCATTCAGAGTCATAGAATCCTACAGTGTGGAATCCCTACATTCAGCCCATCAAGTCCAGATCCATCCTGCGAACAGCAGCCCACTCAGATTCACCCCCAACCCTATCCCTGCATTTCTCTTGGCTAATCCATCTAGCCTGCACATAACTCAACACTGTGGGCAATTTAGCATAGCCTCTCCACTTAACCTGCGCATCTTTGGATTGTGGGATGAAATCAGAGCACCCAGAGGAAACTCCCACAAACATGAGAAGAACATACAAACTTCATCCACACAATCGCCAGAGAGTGGAATGTGAGATGGTCCAGGTGAGACAGCAGTGCTAACCACTGAGCCACTGCGCCACAGAGATGCACCAGAACCATAAATGGCTGACAAGGGGAAGCATTTGAGAAACATTACTGCCATATACACTTTTCAACTTTAGCATAAAATCAGCAGATAGAGTGCTCACCCCAAGCTGATAAAATGGACAGTGCCTGCTCCTTCAGTTTTCACATTATATATTCAAATCAATGAATTCCCACAACAGTCAATTCATTTTAAATTTGTTATAAAACCCGATAAATCACAATTGTGGTACCTGTCACAAAATGTTTCTTATTACACTGAGCCTTACAAAAGCAAGTGATTAACACTTAGTATTTGTAAACAAGGTCATTGATGAGTACAGAAACCTTTTTAAGAAGCAGTGTCTGATTTGACATTTGTAATGTACAATGTCAAAAATTACATAACACCAGGTTATAGGGACAATTAAAAAAAAAGCAGCCTCTGTTGTAGAGGAAGGTTACCAGTACTGGACCCGAGGCATAGGCCCTATGTATTCTAATCCAGAAAGCCAGGTGAAGAATAGATCGGGAGTACTCTTTTTTTTAAATAAATCTGTATCTACATTTCCAAATCCAACAACCACAGTTTTATCTGCTCCTATATACACAAGAAGAAATTAATCCCAGTTAATATCCAACCACCCAATGACAATAACATATTCAATGATGACAGAATGAACGTCATGAAGTTTTGGATTTATCAATACATGCAGTTTTTCTGCAAAAACGGATACAGACAGAATGCTGGAAAAATTGCTCCTTCTGCTTTCCCAGTTCTCTCAAAAACTAGTCTTCCATCTCAAATTGTTTCTCCCCAGGAGCACACATCGTGTGCCTCTGTCAATATAGTTTAAGCAACTGATATATTCGTAACCGAAATTATATTGAATGAAATAATGCCACAGAACAGCTCAGTCAAAATTATATTTGACAGAATAAACGTGAGCTGTATTACTATACAATTTTCTGCCATCGGTTCTGTTATCAACTCAGATTACCCTCAGTTTTGGCTAAGGTTTTGTAAAATGATTCCACTCCCAAACCCAATCTGATTACAATTGTCGACACACAAGCAAATTGGTTGGACCCATTAAATGCTTATTTTATGTTGAAATATTGAAGAGGCAAACTTAATTTGCTAGTAGGATTGTGGTAAAGTAAAGCAGGTAGTGTCTCAACTAGAACAATTTGTTAATATCATTCTAAACACGTGCATTTCACAATGCTTGTTAAGAACACTGTGCTTTTTGTGAATAAAAGCAGGATGCTGATGAGGCCAACTGCACAGTGATAGTATCTCCGTTCTGTGGTGTAACCCTACATTAAAAAAAAACAGCATTTCATCTTTAACAGTAGTTTCTAAATGAGTGTTTTGCCTCTCAGTTGTTCTGTTCCTGACTCTCTGATTGAAACTATTTCTTGAATATCAGCGAAATTATGCCACAGAAAACTATACAACTCCATACCTGTGAATGTTTCGGCACATGGATTGATTCCTGCCAGTCTTTTCGAAGTACCAAAATCAGATATTTTCAAGATTCCACTGTATGTGTTTATCAACACATTATCACCCTGAGGAAATAATTTGTTTTTGTTTTAATAAGAACAGAAACTCCCTATCAATTAATTTTTATCATCAGCACTGCAAAGCTCGATTAAAAATCAAATGGAAGTCATAAAATCAATCTTCACTAAAATTTTGTGGCAAAGAGTTTTGGAATGGACAAGTAACCTTAATCCACAAGCTACTCTTCACTTTGAATTTTCCCAAACCATAACTTCTTCAAATATCTTATCCAGTTACTGAAAAACCTCACCATATGCACTTCAACTTTTACAATTAAAAGTAAGACCTTGGATGGTGTCGTAGAACAGACTTAGGGGTTCAAGTACAGAATTCTTTGAAATTTGCGTACACATAGGTAGGGTGGTTAAGAAGGCGCTTGCAGTCATTGCTCACACTATCACTATGGTTGGGGCGTTAAGTTCAGATTGTACAGGACATTGGTGAGGCCTTTTCTGGAATACCATGTGTAGTTCTGGTCACCTTGGTATGGGAAGGATATTATTAAGCTGGAGAGAGTTCAGAAGAGGTATACCATGTTATTGCTGGGAATGGAGAGTTTGTGTTATAACGCGAGTTGGTTGGCTGGGACTTTTTTCCCTGGAGGGTAGGAGGTTGAGGGATGACCTTTTAGAGGTTTATAATATCTTGAGTGGCAGAGGTCAGGTAAATGGCATAGGATGGAGGATTTCAAGACTAGGGAGTATATTTTTAAAGGTGGTAGGAGAAATATTTTAAAAAAGACATGTGCGGCATTTTTTTTGTTTTACACAGTGGTTCATGTGCAGAATGAACTTCCAGAGGAAGTGGTGGATGAGGGTACAGTTTACAACTTTTAAAAGACAGTTAGGTAAGTACTTAAATAAGAAATGTTTGGAGGGATATGGGCAAAGGGCAAGCTGGTGGGACTAGTTTAGTTTGTGATTATGGGTGGCATGGACTGGTTGGACCGAAGGGTCTGTTTCTATGCTGTATAACTCTAAGTGACAGTGAGAAATTTGTGATGAGTAATTTAAAGGGTTTATAGATCTTTGTAAATTTCAAGTCCAATATGACTATTCTTTGTAACTCCTTTAAAAAAAAACTTTTACAACAAGTTGTCATTGTTAAATAATTCCAAAGAAGAATCTGTTAACTTTTTCCCCTTCCTGAGATGCTGCCAGACCTGCTGAACTTCTCCAGCATCTTCAGTTTTAATTTCAGGTTTGTCACATCTGCAGCAGTGTGCTTTTTGTCTTATTAGGTCTCAGATATTAGCTTTGCAGAAAATGAGGAAAATGCAGCTTGAGGGAAACTAAGTGTGACCCTGGGGATTAACAGTAACAGAGGAAAAACCATGGGAATACTGAAGGGATTCAGAGTTTAAGTGTGGCTGGAGCTGGTAGGAATCCAAAACTGAAGGAACGTGGTCAGCTCCTGCCAATTTCCCAAGATCAAGGAGTCCTCAGTACAAACTGCTGTCCTGCAGCTGGACAAGGGTTGGAGATGGGGAATATATTATACAATCCAATTTCCAGTCAGGCACCACTTCTGTTGCCAACATACCAAGTAGTATGACTCTAGTATGCAGAATCATCAATTTGTTAGTGTTTCTTTATGTTACAATCAAATCAACGGTTGCACCACAAGGGACTCGGAATAAATGCTTTTTAAAAAATATACGGCAACTTCATTTTCATCCACAGCAACAAAATACAAAAATATTAGCTTTTCAAGTTGCAATTATTTACTGGGTGGATCTCTATTTAGGCTTGTCTCTCTAAAATGAAGAAGGGTCTTAAAATATTCATGCTATTAGATTAGATTAGACTTACAGTGTGGAAACAGGCCCTTCGGCCCAACAAGTCCACACCGACCCGCCGAAGCGAAACCCACCCATACCCTTACATTTACCCCTTACCTAACACTACGGGCAATTTAGCATGGCCAATTCACCTGACCCGCACATCTTTGGACTGTGGGAGGAAACCGGAGCACCCGGAGGAAACCCACGCTGACACGGGGAGAATGTGCAAACTCCACACAGTCAGTCGCCTGAGTCGGGAATTGAACCCGGGTCTCAGGGGCTGTGAGGCAGCAGTGCTAACCACTGTGCCACCGTGCCGCCCACACTGTATGTTACAGCAGTACTAGACTACTTGATGCTCATGAGATACAAAATGGAATTTGATCCATTTTCAAAGTGTCATACACTACCCTGTGAAGAATAAACTAATTAAAAGGCTTGAGCTTATCATGGCATATGACCTGCAAACTGAAGGAGTTTGATGGGCTGTTTTATCAAGAAAGACTTGTTGTAGGGTTTACATTTTTAAAAAAACACGTTGACAGTAAAGAAACAAATTCTGAAAACCTGCCAGAATTTATGTGCTGTTTATAGAGTCCCTACAGTGTGGTAGCAGGCTAATCAGCCCAAAGTCCATACTGACCCTCCAAAGTCATCCCACTTAAACCCAACCCCCTACCCTATCCCTCTAACCCTGCATTTCCCATGCATAATCCACCTAGTCTGCACATCCCTGGACACTTGACAATTTAATATGACCAGTCCACCTAGCCTGCGCATCTTTGGACAGTGGGAGGAAACCCACACAGACAGCGGGGGAGAATGTGCAAACACCACCATGAGAGTCGCTCGAGGGCAGAATTGAATCTGGATCCCTGGCGCTGTGAGGTAGCAATGTTAGCCACTGATCCACTGTGCTGTGCCATGGCTGAGGAGACTGTTGCCATTTGAAGGCAGCTTTGATCTAATCTCCCACTGAGAACAGGCAAGAATTGTGCCTCACCTCACCATGCCAGGAGATACGATCCCTCAACCCAGCCTGGAATCGGTAAAAGGACCTAAAAATGGAGTTCAGTCCCATGTATCCACCTGCCTCTCACCCACTGCACCATTTATCGTGAATAGAACTTGGGAGACTTTCAAAAAGAGAGATGAATGGGGTACAGACCAGGAACTAACCCATGAGAAATTAACACAAGATATGCAAAGCTGGTGTATCCTGGAATATAGGAACATTGATGAGTAAATAAGGAAGAAAAAGGAGGCATATTATACATCCAGAATCATAATAGCAACAGAAATCAGGAAAAGTATCTCAAATGCACAAGAAAGCGTTTCTTATTCCAGCCTTAGCCTGAGAGGAAGCTTGAGGAAAGGATGGCAGGCCGTGCTAAAACAAACAGGAAAATGTTCTTCAAACATATTAATTATAAAAGGTTAGTGAAGGGTAGAATGGGACCCATAAGAAACAAGCAGGGTAGGCAGCTCACTGAAGCAAAGGGTATAGCAGACGTACTAAGTCAGTATTTTGCTTCTGACTTTACCAAATTAGAAGATGGTGGCAATGGCTTCATTGAAAATGTGGGTGCTGAGCAACTGAGCTGTATAGTGATAGATAAAGAAGATTGTCAGCTAGAAAGCTAGGACTGAGATGAGGAGAAACTCCTTTACTCAGAGTTGTTAGCATTTGGAATGCCCTGCCTGGGACAGTGGTGGAGGTAGATTCCATATAAGGTTTTAAGAGAGTTGGTTATGTATTTGAAAGTGATAAATGTAGCAGGCTATAAAGACAGAGCTGGAGAACAGGTCTAGCTGGGTAGCTCTTTTGGGAGCCAGTACAGGTATAATGGTTCAAATGGCCTTCTTCCGTATTTTGAAGTTTATGATTCTATGTTTCAAGAAGGTCTACGTTCAAAATTGAAACAAATGCATATCTTCTGTTAGAAACATGTTCATTGACCAAAGTTTACCTTTATATCTCGATGAGCTATTTGATTGTCATGAAGGTATTTCAATCCTTCCAGGATCTGTTTGGTATAGAATCCAATAGTTTGTTCATTATCCTTCAAGGGGCCCCATTTTGATCGTAAAAGGGCAGAAAGGCTGCCTGTTCATTCAGACATTTAGAAACAAGAACATATCAACATGTACACAAGAACATATAGAAACAACATAGCAGTACAAATGACCACTGAACAAATACCACGTGTGTGAATTTCTGTGGGTGTTCTCCCAGTCACATGGTATGACTTTTTTTCCCAAGATCTGAAGAATTCATGGAGAAATAGTTTAATGGTTACCTCCACTATTTCTCTAAGGTCTCAGCAAACTTTCAATTGAAATTATAAAGAACAATCTGGAGAATCCATGTGAAATTAATGGTGTACACTTGAATTAATTTTGAATTTGCACAAAATAGAAATTAAGACTGGCAACCTACAAGGTTCACATTAACTATTCTTCCTAAACTTCAGTTCAAAACAGAACAATCACATTAATGCAGAAGAAAGGAGAGGAACACCTTCATGTATTGCGTCTTGCCACATTCTCAAAGTGTTCAAGATTTGAAATATGGCCAACTCTTTTGTAGGCAGCATTAGCAGGCAGATTGCAGCTGACAGCAAAGACTAAAATCAACTGAATATCTAGTAAACCCATGTAGACAAGGAGAGTCATAGAATCATACAGCACAGAAACAGACCCTTCGGTCCAACTGGTCCTTGCTGACCTGATATCCTAAATAAATCTAGTTCCATTTGCGAGCATTTGGCCCACTTCCTATTCACATACCCATCCGGATGCCTTTTAAATGTTACAATTGTACCAGTCTCCACCACTTCTCTGGCAGCTAATACCATACCCTCTGTGTGAAAAAGTTGCCTCTCAGTTGCCTTTAAAAATTTTTCCCCCTCACCTTAAACCTATACCTTCTAATGTTGGACTTCCCTGCCCGAGGGAAAAAGCATTGTATACTCACCCTATCCATAACCTTCATGATTTTACAAACCTCTACAAGGTCACCTCTCAGTCCCTAACCCTCCAGGGAAAAAAGCCCCAGTCTATTCGATGTCTCCCAATAGCTCAAGCCCTCCAACCCTGGCAACATCTTTGCAAATCTTTTCTGCACCCTTTCAAGTTTCAGTACATTTTTCCTATAGCAGGGAGACCAGCTTACTGCAACTGTACAAGGTGCTGGTGAGCTTACATCTGGAGTACTGTGAGCAGTTTTAGTCCCCTTATTTAAGGGGAGATACCAACGCACTGGAGACAGTCCAGAAAAGGTTCATTAAGATGATCTCTGGTATGGAGAGATTGTCTTATCAGCAACAGTTAAACAGATTGGGACACCACTCACTGGAATATAGAGGAATAATCTCATTGAAACATATAGGGATTCTTGACAGGGTAAATGCTGAGAGGATGTTTCCTCTCATGGGAAAATCTAGGAGCAGAGGGCACAGTCTCAAAATAACGGAATGCTAATTTAAGCCTGGGATGAGGAGGAATGTCTTCTCTCAGAGGGCTGAGAATCTTTGGAACTTCTTGCCACAGAGATCTGTGGGGGCAGGGTCCTTTTGCATATTAAAGACTGAAGTAGATTAAGTCTTGCTTACAGCAAAGGGCAAGAAAGTGGACAAGGGGAATGTTGCATCAGCCATGACCCTATTTAATGGCAGCCTACTCCTGGTCCTATGTTCAGGATGTGGAAATCCAGTTCAACTTCATGGTTAACTATTGCCCCATTGGAAAATCTAAGCCTTGGGATTGACCAATGAGCTGTTGTGATCATATTAACAAGAATGTGTGATTGATTTTCTAATGGACACAAACATCAATCATTTGAATATCACCCATCTGTGGAGAAAAGGCTTCATGTTCTTTGTGAAGAAAACATGGATCAAATACAAGCGACCGAAAGTGCACACATGATCAGGCACAAAACCACATGGTTAACTTTAATCGAGATAGAAGTCACTATCTCTCAAATATTCTGTAAAAGATATTTCAATAAACTGATAGTGTTAAAACTGTTATATGGAAATTCATGTTCTCAAGTTTCATCCACCACAAAATGACTAAAAAAAAAATTTGATGGCATGACATTTAACTTAAACACACTGCACTTTCAAAACGTTGTGGGCGGCACGGTGGCACAGTGGTTAGCACTGCTGCCTCACAGCGCCTGAGACCCGGGTTCAATTCCCGACTCAGGCGACTGACTGTGTGGAGTTTGCACGTTCTCCCCGTGTCTGCGTGGGTTTCCTCCGGGTGCTCCGGTTTCCTCCCACAGTCCAAAGATGTGCGGGTCAGGTGAATTGGCCATGCTAAATTGCCCGTAGTGTTAGGTAAGGGGTAAATGTAGGGGTATGGGTGGGTTGCGCTTCGGCGGGTCGGTGTGGACTTGTTGGGCCGAAGGGCCTGTTTCCACACTGTAAGTAATCTAATCTCAGGATGAGCCTAGATCGGAACACCACATTTAAAATGGATATAATCAAAAAATACCTCCAGGAACCTGCTCCATAAAGATCTTAATGAAACCGTTTTCACTAATAGAGCCCAGGTATTGCACAATGTTCTTATGTTTAAGGTGCTTATGGAGAGCAATTTCTTCATGCAGAGGTTGGGAATACCTGAAAACATCGACAGAAACAAGGAAATCAGTACCTTAATAACCAAAATCACAAACTTACTTTATCCAATTTTAACATTTTCATAAAAAAAAAATAGACTGGAGCAGAATTTATCTACATGTAGGAATAGAGCCATATAGCTGAAGGCACTTGTTATGAGATCTGAAAATGTACTCTTTTAAAGATTTGGGACCTTACTAAATTTGCTTGGCCACTAAAAATGTTGAGGTCTTTAGATGACACTTCAGTTTATCACTTTGTGCTACCATTGAGTCAAGATGCATGTTGTCAATTATGTCCAAAGCTGGGTGGAGGATGACTAGGATCAAGATGCTGTAAAGCTTAGACTGATGATATCCAGAATATTCTGTGGGCAAATAGATTGAGGGAACCAAGGATACAACAGTTTGAAGCAAGGAGTAGTCCAAATGCATCTGGATACAGTTACTGGCTGAAGGATTTTCCTAGTTTCTGGTAATGTGGTAGGGATCTGGAGAAACATTGGGGAGCATAGGTAGGATGGCTCCTTGATTCAGTCCCAAACTCTTTGGGGAAGATTTCCAGTAACAGTAATGGAGACACATGGAGCATAATCATTGGATCCAATGGACATCTTGCTGACAGTGAAGAGGTTGCTGCATGGGGAAATGGCCTACCTAAGGCAAACCAGGGAGCCATGGCCCAAAGAGGATGGTACAGGCAGGGAAGGGCATCTCTACACCTCTACATGTTGTTGCCAAGGACCCTAACAGTTTGACCTCTGCTTTGCACATTATTATTTAATGCTCTGAGGCTTCTTGCTGTCTAAGGTGGTGTGCAAGACCCAGCTCTCCAAGTTTTGCTACGAGGTTTCAGAGCTGTCAGCCCTGTCAAACACAGAGTTTGCCGCTGTCCTTAATGAAATGGCAAGGCTGCAGGCAACCAACTAGGAAGCCTTGGATAATTGTCGAACCAGTTCTGTTGCCCTTGATTTTGGGTCTCTGAAGTTCTTGGGAAAATCCTATCCAAGATGTTAACATGCTACAGAAAGCTGGTTTGAAGTCTTACTTCAGAGATTTGAGCACATAATCTAGGCCAATGCTTCACTGCAGTGCTGCGGGAATGCTGCATTGACAGAGGCACCATCTTTCAAAAATTCATTAAATTAAAATCTATATGCCCGTTCAGATGGACAGAAAAAAATCATTTGGCATCGATAAATAGGAACAGGGAGTTTTCCTGGTATCTTGACTACTGTTTATCTTTTAATCAACAATGTCAAAACAGATTTTTCCAGAAGTTATCTCACTAGGATCTTGCCGAGTGAAATTTGGCAATTATTCCATTTCAAAATTCCTGCACTTAATTAGCTGAGACACTTGCTGATGTTATGATAGGGTCTATATGGATAAATTATTTCCTTTCTCTCTTTCCATACTAGATTCTGCATTATCACTGATAAGCTGGCTGTACTGGTGATAAATCACTGAGTATTCCTAGCAAAGCCAGATGTACAGTGCAGTTCACCTTGCTCGGTCCAAAAATGGGATGAACGTTTGTCTTCAGTGCTTGGGCAGGAAACATAACCAGATGCTGCACAGGAAGAAAATCTGGGTTCAGCAGTCTGGTTCTCCATCAAAATGAAGCCCGTTTGATTTAATTTTCATTTAAATTAACAGAAAGAAAACAAAGTTAGCTCTGTTCTCAAGTATTTGCCCTCCATCTTGTACAATTCAAAGTTAAAGCTTTTCACCCAATGACTGAAGATTTGTCGATCTCTACCAATGTGCATCAGCTCCCAGCTTCAGAAGGGCATCCTTACTGTCAAGAGAATGGTAAATTAATGCCAACTAATTTTTGTACTGTGGGCCCATTTCACCATGAACATGAGTCACCGGTCAAACACAATGTGTTTGCATCAATCTAGGGATATTGAGAAACCATGGCAACATCTAGTGCCTCAGATCTTTTTAAAGGAAGGAATATTTTTATTTGGAGACCTAGCTACTAATGGCACCTTTCAATATATCCACTGTCACAAAAAAATGCCTTAGTTGCCAAATGCTAGGTTTTTTCATGCTACAGTTCAAGATTACTAACTTGATAAAATATCTGATATCACATTATTCACTCATTTTGCACAGACAATTGTTTCCTCTCTCAAGGTATTCACAGTTACTTGCCTGCTGTCCCTTTCCGGGATTTCTTTGATGGCAATTCTGACCTGATTGCTGAGGTCTCTACCTGCATAGACCATTCCAAATGTCCCTTTTCCCAGCACCATCTTTTCACCATTCTCATCATATTCATAATCGTACTGTTGGGCACAAAAGAAAAAAAAATTGTTCACCTTCTAGTTTCATCAATTTCCTTTTGTGTACTTACATTTCTTCTACAGCTTAATTAATCTACACATGAATAATCTTGGCGTATAATTGCTTACTTCTTTTTTTTACATACATTTACCTCCTGTGTCATGCTTTGATAACAGGAAAATCTGAGTCAAGAGTTCACAATGGGGATGTATCATATAAACATTTCAACAAACAGAGCTCCAAACTGCAATTTAAGGACTATCACATTCAACTTTGTGGGGTCAATTTTGACATTCAGAAACTAATTTGCGAAGTGTATTGGTGACCATTCCATTCTGCATGCTGCACTATTCAGGCACATCATCTGTCACACACAAAAAAAAGTGGTCACCAAGCCTCAGATTGTTTGAATTCTACATGCTGTAACCTGAAGACATTCTGTTATTACATTATCTTCCTGCAGACAATGCTTGTGCAAGGAGGAGTGATTATGATTTTGTGGCATTGGCCTTAGCTGAACTTTCAGGTTAGTGGAGGATGCCAAACATTAATCTTGAAGCAACCTGTTGCACTTCACTTCAAGAATATCAGCCGATTAACATCAGAAGAGGTCCATTGATAAGTGGGAGATGGTGGCATAGTGTGATGTCACTGGGGTGATGATCCAGAACTCCAAGTTAATATTCTGGGAATGAGTTTGAATCCAACCATTGCAGATAATACAATTTGAATTCAATAAAAAATCTGGAATAAAAAGCTAGCCCAATAATGACCATGTAAACACTGTAAACAGATTATTATAATAATGCCGCTGGTTCACTAATGCCCTTCAGGAAAGGAAATCCGTCCTACGTGACTCTAGACTGACAACAATGTGGCAGACTACTAAATGCCTTCTGGGCAAACAGGGATGGACAATAAATGCTGCCCTGGACAGTAATGCCCACATGTTGCTAAAAAATGTAAAAGAATTGTACTCATGGGAGATAGGCCATAATGCTGATGTAAGGTAGGGCTGACAAAGCTTGCGAGGAGCTAATATTCTAGATCCATAAATGAAAAATATATTGGTAACATTTTTCTGGTCACTTCCGGTTTAGGCATCCAATCCATATAGTCATGTATTTTCACTTTAACTTCCACCATGTTCAATAAAATTGCAACTGGGTCCAATCTACATTGTCAATTGGACTGTGATTAGCATGGGAAAGAGGCTCATCACTTGTTTCTTTAGCCCCAGTTGTAAACTTGTGAAATTTATAACAAGTCAATCATTAAGGTAAATAGACTGACCCCATGTTAAGATTCCCACCATCCCACTGTAACTGATGTTCTCTCTAGTAACAATCAGCAACAGTATCTGAATTGGTAGGCGTGAATTTATTCCCTTCATGGCATGACTCAACAAACTGGCACATTAGAAGAATATAATAGTCATACAGTCAACTTCAGTCCAACCTGTCTATCCTGACCAAGTTTCCCAAACTAAGCTACAAGCTCCAACTTACCAGAAACAATGCCATTACAAAATTACTAGTGTGCAAAATCAAAAACCTTCAGCAAGACCTTTCAAGTCCGCATTAAATTAAACCCGAATTCTGGCAAATCTTTTCCTCATCCTCTCGAATGAACAAAGTTTAAAATTACCTACAAAATCTCCCACCAGCCAGCTGCAATTCTCAAATTCTAAAACTCAAACAGTAGGATATAACAAATCAAAGGTGTCATCAAGAGCATATAATATGCAAGGTCGCAGAAGGCTGAACTCCATTCCTTTCAAGTCCTGTAATAAAGTCCTACAGAAACAAATAAACTTGAAAAATGAAAGCCCACAGACAAATAACAATGCTGTGACAGAAAAGGTTCAATGAAAAAATCTAATGAAGTGCTTGGCAAGAGGCTGCCATTACATTGTTTGGGACCGTCAAGTCAGGCTCTCAGATGTAAAAATATGATGTGAAAATTAATTTGCAATGGAATTGGGCATTTCAGCTGTAATTACATTTTTTTGGTTACGTACTAATTTGAAAACAAAAAAAAAATAACAATGCATCTGATGTGAAAGGCATCACTCCGGACTGGATAATTCACAAATATAGATATCAACAATTACTGAAAGTATATTTGGAAAGTACAAGTCAGGATCAAGTCTAGTGCAAGTGATGGAGATTGCAAAAATGTTGAATGAATAGTGATGGTTTTGAAGTGTCAAAGAAAGAAAATTTAGTTACATGTACCGTTCAGCATGAATAATGCGCCAAGTGAACAAAACAAAGGGGCATGAATTTCAGAAAGTATATCTGTCAGACATACCAAACTACTGAAAATGTGAATAAGATTCATTTTTTTAAGAAGCCAGTAAAACCATGAAGGATATCTCCACAAAGTGATCAAAGTTTGAGGCCAGAGGAAGTATCATCTTCAGATCAAATCTCATGAGTTCTAAATGCATATGACAAAAAGATCCAACCTATTCACATTCTGGTTACATTTTGATATCTTGGGCTAGAAAACTTAATTAGATATTTACACTGGTCTTGTAATTCCTAAAGTTAACCCACTGAAAAATGCAAAGTTAATTACTAAATCCAATTTGTGGCATTTAATCCCAAAACACAGAAGATAATAACATATTTATAAGACTATAAGATGGATGAGCAGTAGTAAGCCATTCAGCCCATGGAGTCTGCTCCACCATTCAATAAGTTCATGACTGATCTGATAATCCTCAACGCCACGTTCCTGCCTTCCCCTCATAATGCTTGATTATCTTAAAATTCGGTCTTATCCTTGAATATACTCAATGATCCAACCCCAACAACCCTCTGGGATAAATAATTCCACAGATTCACCTCGATCAGAGGACAGATTCCTCTTTAATTCCATTTTAATGGGTGACCCCTAACTCTGAAATTATGCCCTCTAGTGCTAGAATGTCCTACTAGGAGTAATAACCTTAGCGCATCTACATTGTCAAGTCCCCGAGGAATCTAATATGTTTCAATAAGATCCTCTCTCATTCTTCTAAGTTCCAACAAGTGCTTGCTCAAAGTGCACAGCCTCTCCTCATAAGAAAAATCTTCCATACCCAGAATCAACCGAGTGAACCTTCTTCAGACTGCCTCCAATATCAGGATATCTCTCCTTACGTTCGGGGCCAAATTTGTTCACTGTATTCCAAATGCAATCTGACGAGTGACTTGGATAGTTTTAGCAAGACTTCCCTGTTTTTATTAACCATTCCCTTCAACATTTCATTTATCTTTTTTTATATCGGGCCTTTGTTGTAATAAATCGACTAAGGCCTTTGGCAAAAGCATTATAAAGCCAAATAAATCACAAAATTAGATATTAGATGAGATCATCAAAAGCTTGGCAAAAGAGGTATGTAATGTCTTAAAAACAGAAAGTAATATGGAAAGGTGGAGGCAGGAAATTCCAGAGCTCAGGGCAACCAAAGGCATCACAACCAACGGTGAGGTGATTCAAATCAGGGATGGTTGAGAAGCCGAGAATAGATACGCACAGATAGCCTGAGTAACTACAAAAGTCCAAGGAGCTCACAAAGATAGGGAAGGATGAAGCCACAAAGGGACTTGAAAACAAGGAAGAAAGGTTTAAAAATAAAGGCATTTATTGAATAGAAGCCAATATAACTTGACAAGAAGAGAGACAGGTGAACAGGACTTAGTGTGAAGTAAGACAAAGGCAGCAGTGTTTCAGTTTCCCTCAGGATTATGAAGAGTAACATTGGGAGACCAGTCAGGACTGTGTTAGTTTGGTCGTAGCTACAGCTAGAGGGTTTTCAGGAGAAGGCAAGTGGAAACAAATTAATTTAACCAATGAAATGACGTACTGCTGTGAAGAGGTTTTAAGTATGAAAATGAGACACAAATAAATTGTATAATTGAAAAGGAAATGAATCAAACTGAGGAAGTGTCACGAGTGAGATGAATTGGATACCTTCCACTTGGCATGGATGAACTGGACCGAAGGATCAGTTTCCGTGCTGTATATCTCTGTGACCTGCCATCTATCAAGTATTTCACTGCGGACAGGTGGGGTGTATATTAAAATATTTAATGTTGGTCCCAAATGGGAGCCTGATTTGAAACCAGTTCATGCTATGCCAGTTTTATTGGGCTTGGAAACTCAGAAGGTGCCAACTCCCTAAACCAAGTGATGTTCTCAGCATTTCTTGTTGGGCATGGAGGAGCAGGGATACTTTCCCCAGAATACACATTGGAAGCTTTCTTTCTTCCTATTTATCAAGTCCAAATCTTTGTATCTCCCTTGCTGTCCTAATCAGCTTCTCTCAAACCTCACCATTACCTCAAACCTGATCTCCAGCTCTCCCAATCTCTTACCAATTACCTGAATGTTTTCAAAGTTCACTAGCTAAGACTTCCTGCTACAAAGGTATTCACTCTTTCACCCACTGACCAGGCTGCCTGTTCGGCTGGCAGGAGGCTGGGATACAAGCTCTTGGTAACTTCCCGTCATTAAGTTCAACAGGTTTTTTGGTGGGCTTGGTCTTGGTTCATCAGCTATTTTCAATTACATCCTCTTCCCAAATATCAGACCAGTACCTTAAGGAGCAGGTTAGGCATAGTGTGGCCCATTTTCTGCTCAATTATACAATGAAAATCAATAAGCTGCAGTTCAATACAAAGTAATAACATGTTCAGGTTCATGGACCTGAAACACTTCATTTGTTTATTACTCCAGAGATGTTGTTACTCGTGTTTCTGGAATTTTCTGGGAGCTTTTTTTGCAGAAAAGATTGTCTTACCTCCAAAGCATCTCCTTCCGAGTCACCTTCCTCGGCACCCTTTCCTACCTCATCGGTTATGGAGTTCACCATTTCACAGAATCTGAAAACAAACATTGCGAACACAGATGCTCATTTTTATTGACAAGTTCTGTTACTCGTAGGTCTGTGCTTTTATGAATTAGTCTGTCCTTTCAATTATGCCCATTGTATTTTTCCATTAAAAGAAATTCTGGTTAGTACTCTTCACCACCAAACTGCAACTTCTATTCTCTGCATTTTATTTCATACCCCATTACATTGGAAACCTAATGTACCAACAAAAAACAAATTAAATTCAAAGAAGGTAAAAGTAAATTTGCCATAATTAAAAAACTTCTAGGTATGGAAATGTCCAGCACTATACTTAGACTGACCTAAATTTGCACACTCGATTATGGTCATACTTAACAGTATGATATCTGGAATGTTAGTTCACATTTTTCTCTTGACATTTTCAGCCAACTTTAAATGAAGAAGTGACAATTTCATTAAGGCATATAAATCATTAAACATGCCTGCCCCAATTAAATAGTGCAAAAAGAAAACGTCACATCTTTTACTGCTGCAGAAACTTTGCCAGTGTTGTGAAAAATAGCATAAAAATGAATGTAATCCAAAATTTTTTTTGATCTCATGAAAATTTTAAATATTTTGTTTCCATTTGTCTTTGGATTTTAGATTGCATTGCAAAGCACTCTGTGGTTTTTCCATATAATTTATTGGAAGGATTTCACTGCCATTTTTGCCAAGTAACCAAAATAAAATTAATCATCTGGTTTTCCTCTAAAGGTTCTTAAACACATTAAAATGTAAGCTTTAAAACATTATATTAACAAAACCGCTTCTGTTTTTACATTCTGAGCAATAGCACTGCAGTCCAAATTAAATTAAGGCACTCTAAAATGCTTCATTTATACATCAAAGAGGAAGTCACAAAAGTACTGAGCCAATGAAAGCACTAACTCTGTGAAAACTAGAATTCTAATGGCATAGTGCACTGTACATATCAACAATACCATTATTGACTACCGAGATTACACCTTAGCAAATTCCCACATAACAAGCTGCTAGAGCTCACGACAGCTTATTTACACTAAGTGGGTGGTAAAATCAGATGAGTCAGGTACACACCCTCAACTAATTACTTGATTATAAATAGCATTTTTTCACAATAAATTATACATCATGCCTTGCAGACAGGAATTTGGTCTGCATGAAGCGGAGATTGTTAAAATATACTTACCTCTTGCAGTGTAGCTCTGTGCAAAAATATATCTGAAAGTCATCTGAATTATGCAGAACGTACAGGAAGCAACAACGCTCATCACATTTTGAAACACTGCAACATCAAGAGGACAATTTTTCAGGCTAACAATCCTATACCCACACTTTTTCAGCAGATCACAATTTAGTTTATCGTTTGACATAAAATCTTCAATACGTAAGTAAACATTTTGGATCACAGACCATAAGTAAATGAAGCTGGTTAAACTACACTCTCACTTGCACCTTAACTCCTCTTCAGGAATTCACACAGTTCTCATCACCCACTCCCTGTCAACTCAGTCATTACAAAAATGTTGTTTGATACTACTCCTTTCCAGTTTCTTCACTCAGCCCACATGCTATTGAATAAGGTGGGTGTAACTGTAGCAAATCTGGAGGTTCAATTAATTCAATTTACCAAAATTTACTGGCTCCTATTCTTTGTCTGGGACAAGGTAACATCAAATCTAATGGTTATCAAAGGAACCTCGATTATCAGAACGAGATGGGCAAGCACTATTTTGTTCGGACAATTGATTATTCGGTTAATTGACTCTATGCCTCTCCTCTGGTGCTCAGAGTTTTCGGAGGGGTTTCCTATTTCCTTGCTCTGCTTGCCTTGCTCCCCCTCTCTGTCTCAGGGTTTGTTTCTGAGCAGAGAACACTTGTGGGTCAGGGACCTGCAGCATTACTGAAGCCCCGCACCCCCCATCCTGCCATCAGTTCAATGGGATTGACACAGCAAACACTTGTTAAGTCTGTTTCCCGTTCAGGAGGCTAGGCAGCAGCACACTGCGCTGAGACCTTGCCCATCTGACCCCAACCCCACCCCTGTCTGACCCCCACCCCCGTCTGACATCTACCCCACCCTCTCTTCAGGGCAGCTGAAATGAACACCAACAGGAAGACTGCTGCAGCCTTTGGGTGGGGGTGGGTGGGTGTGTCTCAAAAAAACAAACACACACACACACACACACACACACACACACACCCCCCTTTTAACTCTGACTTTTTGACAGGCCCCACCTTTGCCCTGTACAGCACAATGTTGGAGAGATTATCTGGGGAATGAAGGTTTAGGGTAGGCCCGTGTTGAACTCCAGGGCAAGTGTGGGGAGAAATATAGAGGGTGGTCAGTCATTTGAGACTGTGCCTGGGCTCCCAACAATGTCCAGGACTATTCTCAGCAGCATTTCAGTAAGCCAAGTTCATTTTTAGTCACTGCAAACAACAGACAAAATCAGTGTTGAAACACCTCTTTGATGTAATGTTTCTATCAGGACTTTGAGATCTTTGGATAATCTGGAATTCAGATAATCGATATTTGGATAATCGAGGTTCCTCTGTACATGACTTTTATTGTTTTGCTAGCAAGTTATCTGTTTTCATGTTAGTTATGAAGCTTGTATCAGTTTTTTTTTCAAAATTATCCACTTCTGCAATCCTCTTGTTTATTTAGAAAGATTGAAAATCAAGAATAGGAAAACTGTTAAAGTCCCAGAGGAACATGGGGATGCTCTTTCATTTGAGAAAGATGATGGGTGGTGGTTTAACTAGAGGGTCCCCATGTCTCAGACGAAGATGGAGTTGTGAAAGCAGGACCTGAATTGGAACAGGAATTAAACCCATGCTGTTGGTGTAACTCTGCATCACAAATCAGCATTCCAGCCAACTGAGCTTAAGTAATATCGAGGAGAAAGTGAGGATTGCAGATGCTGGAGATCAGAGCTGAAAATGTGTTGCTGGAAAAGCGCAGCAGGTCAGGCAGCATCCAAAGAGCAGGAGAATCGACGTTTCGGATTCCTGAAGAAGGGCTCATGCCCGAAACGTCGATTCTCCTGCTCCTTGGATGCTGCCTGACCTGCTGCGCTTTTCCAGCAACACATTTTCAGTGCTTAAGTAAAATCGCCAAAACAAGTAACAATTATCAAATATTGGCTATGTTCCAATTGTACCCCTTTGATATTAGTCTATCATAAGAGAAATTGTCAAATACACTTTTAAAAACTAAAGAAGAGTATACTAGAAACAAAAACACAAATTGCTGGAAAAACTCAGCAAGTCTGGAGCATCTGTGGAGAGAAATCAGAGTTATCATTTCGGATTCAGTGACACTTCCTCAGAACCTGAAAAGTTAACTCTGATTTCTCTTCCCAGATGCTGCCAGATCTGATAAGCCTTTCCAGCAATTTCTGCTTTTGCTTTTGATTTTCAGTATCCGCAGTTCTTTCGGTTTTCATTTAAGAGTATACCAGAAGTATTCTCAAACTCAGGAAGGAAAATCAAATCAGTAAACTGTAACAGATTACAGTCTCTCAAAACCCTACAATATCCTTTACCAGCACAATTCTGATTGTCAAGGATCTTTAACTATTCCCTTAAAAATTTAGAACTTTTATTCTTAAATAAAATGTCAAGCTAACTCATCTATATTTTCCAGAAAAATGTTTCTACCTGAATAAAATTAGGGAATAATTCTGTCAAGACACATACTTAATTTGTATAATTTTTCTTTTCACAAAGATCCTTATGTAAAAAACATTCAATCAAAATCACCGCTGATCAAGTACCTAAAATTGTTGCCTGCTTAAACTATTACAACCTAAATCAGTAACTACATATCCATATCAACAGTTATGAATGCTGAAAGAAATATGACCATTTCTTCTTAACAAAAAGCGCTGATATACTGCCTGTACTCTGCTTTTATGTTGTAGCTATAAAGTATATTAAAGAGCCCAGGCAAGCCAGTTACTGACCTCACACCCCTAATAGTTGCAGCGTTGAAGTTCCATTCATAAATGCCATTCTGTAGTACACAGCCCGTTGGGCCCATAGAAGAAAAAAGAAAAAAAAACAAAATGCATATTTCAGCTAAAGGATCATGAATACCGAGAAATTAATCCATGAATTATTTTTGTTATGTTCTATAAATTACCTTGTCATGTGGTGATACGTGCCAAATAGATACTGTCTTCTCTTCTGCATCATTGTTTATGGATAAGTAGGCAGGCTGGAAAACCTTGGTTGGCTCCAAGATTAAAACCTGGTCATAAAAGTATGAAAAATGACAAATTCATGATCCCAGGGTTTGCATACAATAAAGTCTCCTTTATCAGTAGGTTAGTGACAATACGTGGTGCTGGCTCTCCACCTTAACATACCCACAAAATGTCAACATTACCAGCTTGATATCTATTATGTGTAATTATTAATGTGAATACTATTCACATAAGAACGCACATTAAGATTACATGTATTTAATAAATGACGAATGTGCTAATTTTCTCAGTGCACAACAGATTTTATCATACAATGTGGTGCAACTTGTTAACCTGAAGTCATCCAATGCACATTGCTGTACCCCAGTAATGAACTGAATCATTGAAGCAAACTTTTAGCTTTCAGCTGTGTGTGGAAGAGTGGACTTCCTGCCACTGAACTTCAGCACGGTTATAACATAAGAGGCCCTTCAGCCCTTCATGATACTGGTTCGCTGAAGGAGCATTTCAGTTACTGCCATTCCCCTACCTTTTGCCAGTGCCCCCACAATTGTATTTCTTGTTCAGATAATGATTCACCCCCTTCATGCCAGATCCTAACCACTCACTGTTTGTAAGGTTTTCAACTTTATGTTTCCATTGCAAATGACCTTACTCTGGTTCTCAATTCTTTCACCAATGAGAACTACCTTTCCATATCGATTCTATCCAGACCCCTTGTGATTTTGAAACCTCCATCAAATTTCCTCCTCTATATTCAGGAAAACATTACCAAGTTATTCAACCTTTCTACGTATCTGAAGTTCTGCCTCTCTTTTTGGACCTGGGGAACACATGATAGGAAGGATGTGAATACATTGGAGAGTATGCAAAAGCAATTTACAAGAATGGTTTCAGAGATGAAAAATTTGAGCTATGAGGACAGGTTGAGAAAGCTAAGACTTTTTGTCTTGAAGAAATGAGGTATTCAAAATCATGAGTGGGCTGGATAGAGTAGATAGAGAAAAATGAATAGGAAGAGCTTGAGGGATATGGAGCGGGTGCTGGCAGGTGAGACTAGATTGGGTTGGGATATCTGGTCGGCATGGACAGGTTGGACTTAAGGGTTATACATCGCTATGACTCAATGTTCCTGCTCATAAAAAGACCAAGAATGAGAGGGCATATATTTAAAGAGATTTGCCAAAAATGTAAAGATGACTTGAGAAAACACATTTTCACCAAGTATTTCGGATGTGGAATACACTGCCTGGAATGTGGTGGAGGCAATCAAGGCCTAGAAGGGAGCACTGGATGATTCTTTGGATAAAAATTCAAGCATACAGGTTTGGGGGAGAAAAGCTGGAGATTTCCTTTTGCCAATGAGGCTCATTTAACGAGCCACTTTAGGCCCAGAGGGCTGAATGGCCTCCTCCTGCACTGTAAAACTTCTGTGATCTCATGAATTTTTGACTGAACTCTCTCTAATCCCTTCACATCTTTTTCAAAGCGGGGTGTTCAGAACTGGACACAATTCTCCAGCTGAGGCCAAACCACTAATTTTCACCGGCTGTGAATCTGGCAGATTCTAAATTGGGCAGGTGATTGGCTCTGCCAGATTACTGCCCAGTTGCTTCAAGTGAAGGTTAGTCTCATTGACCTTTGAGGGCAAACGGGCAGAGGCATGATATACTGTTTGTCATAAACACTCGCATACTTTCCTGCTCATAACTGTGTATTTGTACACTACACAGTGTAAGGGTGCTAATATTCTGTCTCTATGTAGTTTATTCTCCCCCAGTGATTTTGCTGAATTCTCTTATTTAGAAATAAAAACATTCCCAAACAGTAAACACTGGTCCATGCTAACTTGGTATAGTAACTGCAGTGGGCGTGAGTAATTGGATGTGTAGGTGTTTGCAAGACTAGATATTTCCATTATCTAGGGGAGAGAGTTGTGACAATCTTTGTGTACAAAGGTTTAATATTGTTACCAGGACTCATCTATTCTTAAAATGAATGATAAAACAAAGTAGTTGTGTTTATTATGAATTCAAATGTACTAGCTAACCAGACAGTATAAGTGGTCCCATCTGGAATGCCAGACTTGCATTGCACTTTTGCTCCTCAAAAGAAGTCAAATAGAATGCTTACGGTGTGGAAATAGGCCCTTCGATCCAACAAGTCCACACTGACCCTCCGAAGAGTAACTCACCCAGGTCCATTCCCCTACCCCTCTACGTTTACCCCAGACTAATGCAGCTACCTACACATCCCTGGTCACTATGGACAATTTTACATGGCCAATTCACTGAACCTGCACATCTTTGGATTATGAGAGGAAACCGGTGCACCTGGAGGAAACCCATGCAAACATGGGAAGAATGTGAAAACTTCATACAGACGTTAACCCCAGGCTGGAATCCAACCTGGGTCCCTGGTGCTGTGAGACAGCTGCGTTGCCCAATGAGCCACCGTGCCGCCCAAATGATCTGTTTATTTTTGCCACCAGACCCTTTATAGTTAGTTGATTTCCTCCTGATCCCAATACATTCTTGTGCAGTCAATGCTAGAGTTCACCATCGACTGATATCAATAATTATACAGAGTTCAATGAGTTTCAGTTTTTGAGGACTGCACCTTTACATTGTGCTTGCGTGCATGCGTCTATGTTTGTTCTCACATAGGTGCTTGAGTAATTATACATGGGAGAACGAGGCTGTAGAAATACAGATAAAACGTTCAATAAGACGACATACAGGAAACCGAACCAGCGTCACAGCTTCATTGGTGGCTTCCACAATGAAATCCATCCAAAAGTCCATGAGCTCCTGACATTCAGGGGGCTGCTCTGGAGTCTGTTTCTTGAAACGTTGGTATATGTGAATGGTTTGTACAACAGACTTCAGATACCTACAAATACAGACAGCATCAAAAGAAAATCTAGTCAGGAACATTAAAAAAAAAGTTTCATCCCACTGGCAGGCTCACCCCCAAACTGGCTTATGGTGTAGGGTTATATTGCCAATAACTGACTGAACCTTCTTCCATCAGACACTTGTCCGTTTAATTAATAAAACTTAGCTGCAGGTTCCCTTCAATGGTTGATGTTAAAATGTAAAATTGACCACGACTTTTCCATCATGGATGCTCTCAGGATAAGGTAAAAATAATCAGCGTGTTCATCAAACTTTTCTGGAAGACGAGAGAAACTCTCAAGGAAGAGAGCAAATCTAAAAGGTGACAGAAGTAGAGAATCAGAGAATTTTGCTTCTCTGATTAGGTAAAGCAGGAGTCAATAAATGGTCACAGGACAGATAGAGGCTATCAGACTCATTGTGTCCATGCTGGCTCTCTGCAAGAGTAGCTAGTCTCAACTTCCCATCATTCCCCACAGCCCTGCAAAATTTCACCTCTTCATGGGCTTATCCAATTCCCTATTGAAAATCATATCTGAACTTGCCTCCACCACAATTTCAGGCAGTGCACTTCAGACCTCAGTCAGTGCACAAAAAAAGATTTCCCCCGAAAATATTACAGATGCTGATAATCTAAAACAAAATAACAGAAAATGTTAGAAATTCTCAGCAGCACAGGCAGCATTAATGGAGAACACCATCCAGTTTACAGTGCAGGACTATGAATATTTCTCCTTAATGGAGACCAATCTCAGCTTTTTGAAATGATCCATGGAATTGAAGCTCAATCAAGGAAGCACCTACTCTGTTGCCTTGACATCCTTCTTAAAAAAATGTTGCCAGACTTAGACACAAAACTTCAGTTGAGGGACTCCAATACTAAACTCATTGTACAAACAGTTTTCAGAAAATTAAAACCAAAGGTCTTCGGAGAGGTTAACTTCCCTACAAAATAAAGCAGATGATTGGTGAGCAGCTAGAAAGTCTTTAAGTACTAAAGACGTACATTAATTGTCTAATCAAGAGGCAGCTCAGACCTTCAACATGACTGTCTGTTTCCATGTGGGAACCTGAAGATACAAACAGTGTTTGTGTGTTCTGGAGTTTAGCAAAAGTTAAAAGGGGTCTAAGCACCAACCAGCAACCCAACAAAATCCTTCCACATCTGGGTGGCTTGGTAGCCAATGAATTACGAGTAGCCGACTTCTCAATAGGGATTTGTTAGGACATAGAACATCGAACAGTACAGCACAGAACAGGCCCTTCAGCCCACGATGTTGTGTCGACCATTGATCCTCATGTATGCACCCTCAGATTTCTGGGACCATATGCATGTCCAGCAGTCTCTTAAATGTCCACAATGATCTTGCTTCCACAACTGCTGCTGGCAACGCATTTCCACGCTCTTACAACTCTCTGTGTAAAGAACCTGCCTCTGACATCCCCTCTATACTTTCCTCCAACCAGCTTAAAACTATGACCCCTCATGTTAGCCATTTCTGCCCTGGGAAATAGTCTCTGGCTATCGACTGCATCTATGCCTCTCATTATCTTGTATACCTCAATTAGGTCCCCTCTCCTCCTCCTTTTCTCCAATGAAAAAAGTCCGAGCTCAGTCAACCTCTCTTCATAAGATAAGCCCTCCAGTCCAGGCAGCATCCTGGTAAACCTCCTCTGAACCCTCTCCAAAGCATCTACATCTTTCCTATAATAGGGCGACCAGAACTGGACTCAGTATTCCAAGTGCGGTCTAACCAAAGTTTTATAGAGCTGCAACAAGATCTCATGACTCTTAAACTCAATCCCCCTGTTAATGAAAGCCAAAACGCCATATGCTTTCTAAACAACCCTGTCCACTTGGGTGGCCATTTTAAGGGATCTATGTACCTGCACACCAAGATCCCTCTGTTTCTCCACACTGCCAAGACTCCATTCCTTAATCCTGTACTCAGCTTTCAAATTCGACCTTCCAAAATGCATCATCTCGCACTTATCCAGGTTGAACTCCATCTGCCACTTCTCAGCCCATCTCTGCATCCTGTCAATATCCCGCTGCAGCCTACAAGAGCCCTCTAAACGGTCAATGACAGCTCCAACCTTTGTGTTGTCTGCAAACTTGCTGACCCATCCTTCAATCCCCTCATCCAAGTCATTAATAAAAATTACAAACAGTAGAGGCCCAAGGACAGGGCCCTGTGGAACACCACTCACCACCGACTTCCAGGTAGAATATTTTCCTTTTACTACCACTCGCTGTCTTCTGTTGGCCAGCCAATTCTGTATCCAGACAGCTCTGTTCCCCTGTATCCCATTCCTCCTGACCTTCTGAATGAGCCTACCATGGGGAACCTTATCAAATGCCTTACTGAAGTCCAGATACACCACATCCACAGCTCGACCCTCATCAACATTTCTAGTCACATCCTCAAAGAACTTGATAAGGTTTGTGAGGCATGACCTGCCCCTCACAAAGCCGTGTTGACTGCATTTAATCAAGCCATGCTCTTCCAGATGGTTATAAATCCTATCCCTCAGAATACTTTCTAACACCTTGCAGACGACAGACGTGAGACTTACTGGTCTGTAATTGCGGTGATTTCCCTATTTCCTTTCTTGAAGGGAGGAATTACATTTGCCTCTCTCCAGTCCTCAGGTACGACTCCAGTGGAGAGCGAGGACACAAGTGGCGAAGCAATTGCATTTCTCGTTTCCCAAAGCAGCCGAGGACAAATCTGGTCCTGGCCTGGCAACTTGTCGATCTTAATGTTTGACAAAATTTTCAGCACATCAGCTTCCTCTATTTCTATCCATTCCAGCATGCACACCTGCTCTTCAAAGGTTTCATTCACTACAAAGTTTGTTTCTTTCGTAAAGACAGAAGCAAAAAACTCATTTAGGGCTTCCCCTACCTCCTCAGACTCCACACACAAATTCACTATGCTATCCCTGATCGGCCCTACTCTTTCTTTGACCATTCTCTTATTCCTCACATAAGTGCAAAATGCCTTTGTGTTCTCCCTTATCCGTTCTGTCAAGCCTTTCTCGTGCCCCCTCCTGGCTCTCCTCAGACCATTTTTAAGCTCCTTCCTCACCTGCCTGTAATCCTCTAGAGCTGAGCTTGACCCTAGCTTCCTCCACCTTATGTAAGCTACCTTTTTCTTTTTGACGAGAAGCTCCACTGATCTTGTCATCCAAGGTTCCTTTATCTTACCCCTTCTTGCCTGTCTCAGAGGGACATATTTATTCATCACTCGCAACAACTGTTCCTTAAACAGTCTCCACATGTCTATAGTGCCTTTACCATGGAACAATTGCTCCCAGTCCATGCTTCCTAACTCATGTCTAATCGCATCATAGTTTCCTCTTCCCCAATTAAATATCCTCCCATTTTGCTTAATCCTCTCCTTCTCCATAGTTATGTAGAATGTGAGGCAGTTGTGGTCACTATCACCAAAATGCTCTCCCACCACAAGATCTGATACCTGCCCCGGCTCGATTCCAAGCACTAAGTCTAGAATGGCCTCTCCCTTCGTCGGCCTGTCAACGTACTGAGTTAGGAAACCCCCAAGCACACCTTACAAAAACAGTTCCATTCAAATCTTCTGCTCGAAGGAGGTTCCAATCAATATTGGGAAAGTTAAAGTCACCCATTACAACAACCTTTTGTCCACACTTTTCCAAAATCTGCCGACCTATGCTTTCTTTCATCTTCCTGCTGCTATTGGGGGGCCTGTAGTAAACCCCTAAAGAGGTGACTGCTCCCTTGCTGTTCCTAATTTCCACCCATGCTGACTTGGTAGGCAGATCTTTCTCGACAATGGAAGCTTCTGTAGCTGCGATACCCTCTCTTGATTAGTAGTGCTACACCCCCTCCTCTTTTTTCCCCCCCTCCCTATTCTTTTTAAATGCTCTAAACTCTGGAACATCCAGCAACCATTCCTGCCCCTGAGAAACCCATGTCTCTGTTATGGCCACAACACCATAGCACCAGGTACTGATCCATGCTCTAAGTTCATCACTTTTATTCCTGATACTCCTTGCAATAAAGCAAACACACTTTAACTGATCCCTACGTTCCTTCCCAGGAAAATCCTTCCCACTAGCTGGTCTATCTCTCGCTATTGCTTCATCTGCATCAACTCTCACCTCCGGTATACAGCTCAGGTTCCCACCCCCCCGCCATACTAGTTTAAACCCGCTCGAACTACTCGAGCAAACCTTCCACCCAGGACATTGGTCCCCTTCCAGTTCAGATGCAACCCGTCCTTCTTGTACAGGTCCCACCTTCCCCAGAAGGCATCCCAATTATCTACATATCTGAAGCTCTCCCTCCTATACCAGCTGCGTAGCCACGTGTTAAGCTGCGCCCGCTCCCTGTTCCTTGCCTCGCTATCTCGTGGTACCGGTAGTAAACTAGAGAACACTACTCTGTTTGTCCTGCTTTGCAGCTTCCATCCTAACTCCCTGAAATCACTGTTTATATCCTCAATCCTTTGTCTGTGCCAATATATAACACGGTTTCTGGCTGTTCGCCCTCCCCTTTTAGAACCTTATACACCCGATCGGAGACGTCCCGGACCCTGGCACCAGGGAGGCAACATACCAGGAATCCTGATCCGGACCACAAAATCTCCTGTTTGTTCTTCAAAGTAATAAAGTAACTCAGGGCCTTAAATGTGAAATAAAATTATACAATTTTTGAAGGGTAAATCTAATTAGATTGAATGTAAACTCTCAATCATGTTGCTAGATGGAAAAACTATTTTAAAAAAAGATATACAGATATCTAAATGGACTGCTGAAGACAAACTACAAAAAGCTAGCTAGTCAATATAAACCCTGTGTAAGACAACGTACAACAACCTGCCCTGTTATAAATCTGTTTACTTCTTTCCTTTATTGCATAATCCTGGATATAATTATGTCACTGATTATTCCTTAGCGAACAGCATTCATTTATGTGTCAATCTTTAATACAGGTAGTTTTAAAAACAAACTATTTTTCATAAAATCTTGCACCATAATATCCAAGAACATTAGGGGCAGCACAGTGGCTCAGTGGTTAGAACTGCTGCTGCAGAGACCTGGGTTCAGGTCCACCCTCCACTACCTATGTGGAGTTTGCACATTCACCCTGTACTTGCACGGGAAGTGCTCCAGTTTCCTTTCACAGTCCAAAGAAGTGCAGGTTAGGTGGGTTGGACATGCTAAAGAACATCCAAGGATGTTCTGGCTAGAAGATTAGCCATGGGAAATCCAGGGTTACAGGGATAGGGTAGGGAGGATGGATCTGGGTGGGATGCTCTTCGGAGGGTTTACATGGACTTGATGGCTGAATGGGGTGCTTCCACACTGTACAGATTCAGTGATTCTATTTCAGCTGAAAAATGTCCTTAAGGGATGGGAAAATGGAGAGCTAAAATCTTGAATTAACAAAAATGTTGTCAGAACTGATGAAGAGTCACTTGGCTTGAAAGGTCAGCTGCTTTTCTCTCTATCAATGCTGCCAGACCTATTGGGTTTTGCTAGAACTTTTGACATATTATTTGTTTTGTTCCCTGCAACCAATCTTCCTGTAGCTTCAGAGGTTTTGATACTTTCCTGGGGATCTCCCACTCCTCTGACTGTTTCTACAGCAATGGTCCTATGCTGCAAAATCTTCCAAAGCGTTGTCACATTTCAGCTTCCATCCTTCTGACCGGTCTGTGCATCATTCCAACATGAATCTGAAGATCCTAATCCTGACAATCACCTTCCCTTTGGCCAGTGCACCAACTTCCCAGCTGCCTAGCTGAATGCTGACAGATTTGTGACAACCAGCTGCCAAATCCAATATCCTGGACAACCCTCCTGGGCTCACTTCTACTTTGCTTCTCATGTAGGATGGTGAAATTTATAACAATGATGACAGGGACACAGCTGTGGGTAAAGGGAATTACAACCATCACAATGAAAGTATCCTGGAGTGACAGAGTTAAATACAGTCAGGAAAAAATCTAGGCCAACCTCAGACAATTACAGAAGGACAGCAACAGAATCACAAAGGAGAGATTAAGTGAACCCATTCTTTTCTCTGATTAGTAGCTTGAGATAGATTTATAAAACAGTGCACAACACAACGTGGTTCTGACCATTAGCAATGTGGATCTTTGAGAACTCAAAATGAGCACATATCAGGAGATCCACTGTACTTCATTTTGATACACAAGTATTCTTAACACCTTAAGTTCAACAAACAAAAAAAAAGTGATGAAATTTGCATAATTCAGGTTTGACCACTATAACTGTTTTGGATTCACAAAAATACTCCTGAAAATACCTAGGGAAGACCAAAGTCATCATCACTGGACCCTGCCACAAGTTTCATTCCTGGCTTCATCGCCTCACTCTCCCTGAGTATGGTCTCAGGCCAAACCTGACTGTTTTCAATCTTGGTGTCATATCTGATCCAAAGATAAGCTTTGATGACATATCAATGCTAACGGTAAGTTAACCCACTTCCACCTAAAGTTGCTCGATTCTGCTTCTGCTTCAGTATGTCCACATATAGAAGGAACAAAAAGCATGAAAATTGCAACGCTCTTCAGGTTTACCTTTCTGCCTCCATAAAACATAAGCTAATACAAAACTCTACTCTCTCAGTGCCCAATAAGTCCTGTTCAACCACTATCCACTGTGTTTGTTAATTGTCCTCAGCTCCCCATTAAGGCATGCCCTTAAATTCCTATCTTACTTCAGAATGCCTCAGGTTCCTCAGCCTTTCCCATTTCTTTGCCCTCTTTAACCTGGCAACCGTCCAAGATGTCAGTGTTCATCTAATTTTGGCCAATTGTATGTCTCTAACTTTAAATCCTTCACTCAACATTACTGGTACCGCTGACAGCACCATTACCTTTGTGCAGTTTGCAAGGTGGCAGTGTGAAAAATGGATTGGTCATTTCCCTAAATTACAGGGAATGACTTTACTTCCAAAGTATTGGATTGGCTATAAAGTGGCTCGAAATTCCTGAGGTCATACAATGCACAAAATGTAGGGAATCATTCAGATGTGTCTTGCTTTTGATAAAGCTTGCATCTTTGTCAAGAAAGTGGGCAGTTCTCTTTCTTAATTAAACTGTAGGCAGCCTGTGAGCAAGCGGAATGTGGCCCACCAAAAATGGAGAGACCTGTCAGTAAGTGGGTTGGGGGACAATGGGAGTCTCCTACATTCAGAGTGACGGATGGCCGTTAGGGGAGACAGGAAGAGGGTGCCCATGTGTGCGCTTGTCGGAGCACATAAGACGAAGGGAGAAAGAGCGGGAGAGGAGAGAAAGGCGGGGGGGGGGGGGAAAAGAGGGGAGAGAAAGGTGGGGGGGGAGGAGAGAAAGGCGGGGGGAGGAGAAGAGAAAGGCGGGGGGAGGAGAAGAGAAGAGGGGGAGAGCGAAAGAAAGAGGGGGAGAGCGAAAGAAAGAGGGGGAGAGCGAAAGAAAGAGGGGGAGAGCGAAAGAAAGAGGGGGAGAGCGAAAGAAAGAGGGGGAGAGCGAAAGAAAGAGGGGGAGAGCAAGAGCGTGAGAGAGACATTGAGCACAAGGGAGAGTGCACGAGAGAAAGAGAGCACTTTATGCAGTGTATGATTGTGTAGTTTGTGCTGCCCATGTAGCAACCTTGGCCCTGGAGGAATGTTGTCTTGTTTTTACTGTATCAGTTGTATATGGTAGAAATTACAAATAAAAGCTCCTCTCTCTCTCATTTAGTAGTGATTGTACACCATTCTACTCGTCATTATTATGAGATAAAGATTTTATTTTGCAGGATTGTCTTCTTTGTCTTGACAAAGAACAATCAATTCCTCATATCTTCTCACTTTCATAGCAGTCCCAACCGACCCCAATCACACTGGTTTCTTATTTCACTTCGCCATGAATCCAGACTTACCATGCTGGTGCCTTGAGTTTAAAAAGCTTCTCAGAAGCCATGATAACTCGGAGAGGATCATTTGCTAACATACTGGCACCAAGGAAAAAGCCAACATCCCAATAACTTTGTATTTTTTCCAGATTTCCCTTTTTCCCCAGTAGGCTGCTGAGCTTCACTCCTGGACAGAATTAGAAAAATCACCAAGATTAGTACAGACAGAGGTGCGATATATTATAACACATTCAAATCAACCTCAGGAATCGTATTTCAGAAAAATCATATGCATGTGTTTGTTCTAATTGGACTGATCAAAAATAATGACAAAGTGTTTCCATTTTGTTTTCAGTCTAGCCTAAGTTTTGAATTGCACACTTTGGAAAGTTGACCTTCATAGAAGTCCATTCAAGTATTCGATCAACCATTTCCCAAATTGCACATTGCTCTGAAATGAAGTGTATGCTGCCAGTCATTAGGTCCAAATCTGTTCAATGTAAAACAAAATGTCTTTAAAAGGTATCAGATACTCACCCTCACAAGTGACTATTTTGTGATCAAATTTTAATGACAGTGATTCTAACTTCAAACATGACTTCTATCAGTACATTACAAACCAAATTTTATTTAGGGTTTCAGATCAGGGTTTAGAGTTCTGAAGAAGATTCATTGGACTCAAAGTTTAACTCTTGTTTCCTTATTTGCAAATGCTGCCAGATCTCATTAGGGTTGTACTATAGGCACTCCAATAGTCAGCTGGAAACTGAGAAGCAAACGTGTAGAGATCTCAGATATCCGAAAGAACAATAGGGTTGAAACAGTAGGGGTTTTTAACTTTCCAAAAATAGGCTGGGACTGCCGTAGTGTTAAGGGTTAGAGGAATTTGTTAATGCATACAAGAATTTTTTCTGACTCAGTATGTGGATGTACCTATCAGTAAAGGGGCAAAACTTGACCTACTCTTGGAAAGTAAGGCAGGACAGGTGACTGAGGTATCAGTGAGGGGCACATTGGGGCCAGTGATCTTAATTCTATTAGTTTTAAAATAGTTATGGAAAAGGATAGACCGGATCTAAAAGTTAAAGTTCTAAATTGAAGCAAGGCCAATTTTGATGGTATTAGGCTGGAACTGTCAAAATCTGGTTGGGGGCAGATGTTTGCAGGTTAAGGGACAGTTAGAGAATGGGAAGTCTTCAAAAATGAGATAACAAGAGTCCAGAGACAGTATGTTCCTGTTAGGATGAAGGACAAGACTGGTAAGTTGAGGAAATGCTGGATGACTAGAGAAATTGAGGCGGTGGTCAAGAAGAAAAAAAGGAAGCAGATGTCATGTATAGACAGCTAGGATGAGTGAATCCCTAGGGGAATATAAGGACAGTAGGAGTATATTTAAGAGGGAAATCAGGAGGGCAAAAAGAGGCCATGAGATAGCTTTGGTAAATAGAGTTAAGGAGAATCCAAAGATTTTTCTAAAAATACATTCAGCGCAAAAGAATAACGAGGGAGAATAGGGAGTCTTAAAGAGCAACGTGGCTATTTGTGTGTGGAAACACAGGAGATAGGGCAGATACTAAATTAACATTTCACGTCAGTGTTCATTCTGAAGAAGGATATGGAAGCTCGGGAAATCGGGATCAAAATAATGATGTCATGAAAAGTGTCCACGTTGCAGAAAAGGTGATGTTGGAGGTCTTAAAATGCATAAATGTAGTTAAGTCCCCAAGATCTGATCAGGTGTAACCCAGAGGCTTGTGGTAAGCTAGGGATGAGATTGCAGGGCCCTTTGCTGAGATATCTGGATCATTGACAGCCACGGGTGAGATGTGGAAGAGAAGAGGTGGCTAATGTGGTACCATTATTTAAGAAAGGTGGTAAGGAAAAGTTAGAGAACTACAGACTGGTAAGCCTGACATCTGTGGTGGGCAAGATGGTGCAGGGGATTCTGAGGGACAGGGTTTACATGTATTTGGAAAAACAAGGACTGATTAGGGATAGTCAACATAGCTTTATGCATGGGAAGTCATGTCTCACTAACATGATTGAGCTTTTTGAAGAAGTGACCTCCTGGGTTTAATGGTGGATGCTAAGTATATGGATTTCAGCAAGGGGTTCAACAAGGTTCTGCATGGTAGTCTGGTTAGCAAGGTTAGATCACATGGGGTCCAGGGGGAGCTAGGCAATTGAATACAAAATTGGCTTGAAGGTAGAAGACAGATGATGGTAGTGGAGGGTTGTTTTTCAGACTGGAGGTCTGTGATCAGTAGTGTGCCACTTGTATCGGTGCTGGCTCTAATGCATTTTATCATTTAGATAAGTGATTTGGATGTGAACATAGGAGGTATAGTTACTAAGTTTGCAGATGACACCAACAGTAGTGGTGTAGTGGATAGCGAAGAGTATAATGTGACCTTCATCAAATGGGCCAATGGGCTGAGGAGTGGCAGATGGAGTTTAATTTAGATAAATGTGTTGTATTGCATTTTGGAAAGGCAAATCAGGGCAGGACTTATACACTTTATGGTAAGTTACTCGAGAGTGTTGCTGAACCAAAAGACATAGGAGTGCAGGTGCGTAGTTCCTTGAAAGTGGAGTCACAGGTACACATGGTGGTGAAGGCAGTACTTTGCATGCTTGCCTTCATTGGTCACTGCATTAATTATTGGAGTTGGAACGTCATGTTGCAGTTATACAGGATACTGGTGAGGCCACTTTTAGTATACTGCATTCAATTCTGGTCTCCCTGTTATATGAAAGATCTTGTTAAATTTGAAAGGGTGCAGAGAAGATTTACAAAGATGTTGCTGGGACTGGAGAATTTGAGCAATGGGGAGAGGCTGAATAATTTGGGCGGCATGGTGGCACAGTGGTTAGCACTGCTGCCTCACAGCGCCAGAGACGCGGGTTCAATTCCCGCCTCGGCTGACTCCCTGTGTGGATTTTGCATATTCTCCCAGTGTCTGTGTGGGTTTCCTCCGGGTGCTCCGGTTTCTTCCCACAGTCCAAAAATGTGCAGGTTAGGTGAATCGGCCAAGCTAAATTGCCCCTAGTGTTAGGTGAAGACGTAAATGTAGGGGAATGGGTCAGGGTGGGTTGCTCTTCGGAGGGTCGGTGTGGACTTGTTGGGCCAAAGGGCCTGTTTCCACACTGTAAGTAATCTAATCTAAAGCTGGAACTTTTTTCCCTGGAGCGTCAGAAGCTGGGCCGAAGGGTCTGTTTCCGTGATGTACAACTCTATGACTCTAATACTGCCATGAATTGATTGAGCACATGTTACCCATAGCATGTTTCACTAAAGAAAAAGGTAAAAGCACCATTTAATTGAGAGGACAACATTTGAATTGGTTTTGCAAAAAGCATAACTATGACATAACAATGACATAACTATGACATAACAATGGCAAATAAAAGCCTGACAGCAAAGAATGATAAGTTTGCAAGTATGTAACTCCATGTCTAAAGTTCTTAGAGAGATTCTTCTGTTAGAGGTAGTGAAAAACCTTCCATCATAAGAATCTGTGTTGAGGAACAAATGGTTGCAACAGTTAGACAAGCAGCAATAATGGCTGACAATTATACGCAAATTGTAAAACTAAACGTTTCTTCTGTTACCTTCATAAATTTGAAAGGGATAGGAAATGGGAGACTGATAGTAAGGCAAGGTGCCTCAGTAAAGAACAAACAGCTGGAATGTACCAAGCTCATCTCCTCAGATCAGACTGTCACGTACTGAGGGGTAATGTGAAAATTGGATGTGAAAGTGGTGTTTCCATTGTACCAAGATGGGGGACATTCATTCTGAAAGTTGGAAGTTGCAGGAGAAACACATAAGAATTATTAGAATTAGGAGTAGGAGTCTGAAAAGAAAACTCAAAAAGAAGAGGCCACAGATTGAATTGTAGCTGAGAAACCAAAGGAAAACATTGCTGTGAATAGAGAAGTACAAATGGTAGATGAGAATTAGGAAGAATTTTTGTCTGGAGGGAAAATAACAACTCTTCCTTCAAATTAATGCAACATTTCTAAGGATACAGGGGCTTCTCAAACTCTTGCTGAAGAAGGATTTAGTTTTCCCTTCAGAGAGTTCAATATAAGCCAAATTGTTGGTAAATGGGAGAGGTGGACAGTATTCCAGTTCTATTGTATAAAGTCCATTAGAGTGTGATTTGTCATCTGGACTAGTAGTTATCAGAACAATTAAAACATTATCTGGGTTTGATAGTTGATTTAATCCCGAGAAATGGTTTAGCAACAGTTCAATTTATAACCACAAAGTCCAGCTGAGGTTACAGAGACAAAGGAAGTTGTAAGAACAGGATGTGGGTATTTTTCCAACATGTGCGGTGACCAGAGCAATGATTGAACAAAATTAATTACTAGTGATTCATTAATACCATCAGGAAAGTTGAAGCTCTAGTCAAGAATGAGGATATTTCAAAAAAAGCATTTGGCATGTTTTTGTTAATTAAGGGTCAGGAAACAGGCCCAGAGGGTTAGGAAAGTTAATACGGACTGTTCTCACAGAAGCTGAGGCTGAGGCTGAAGGAGTTTCAGATAGCATTCCTTCTCTCATTTTGTTTCCAGCTACATGGGCCTCGGAGGTCTGTGTACAGCAGTGCCTTGCAGATATGAACATTTTGACGCTGACTGTGGACCTTTGGAGTGATTGCATGCACGCACTGCTGTGCAATTTAGAGGGATCATTAGTTTTGGAGTATGCTGATATGAGAAATAGCATTGTGTTGAAGAGATAAAGGCATCCTCACAGACATGCAGATAGTGAATGAATGGTTGCTTGTTAAATTGTGGCACTGTCCAGATATCCTAGGAAGATATTCTAAGTAGCACATGAAATTCCTGTGGCAGATCACACTGGAATACAGAAAATGTATGCATTAATAAACAACACTTTCATGGCCAGAACTTCATCAGACATGGTCAGGTTTGATAAAACATGCCTCATATGATTGGAAAGCCTCAACATATAAGCAAACCAGCAACTTTAATACCCATGCTAATTTTGAAGAACAATTTAACTAAATATTATCAGATTGTGTAGGACCATTACTGAAAAGAAAAGGAGATCAATACACCCTTATAATTATGAATTTAACCACCAAATTCCCAGAAGTTTTTCCTTTAAAGGCAAGTGCTAAAGCAATAGTGGATAAGTTCACACAGTTTGTTTTGACTCATTAATGGACTGTAATTGGAGATATGACCCTGATCAGATTGTAACATTTGATGTCTAACATTTTCCAGGACATCTTTAGCAATAAAGCAAATGAAGCCAACTGTGCATCATCTGCAAATCCAGAAAGCTTTGGAGAGATACCATCAAATCATGAGTAAGGCATACTCTTATGAATTGGGAGAAAGGATTAGACTTCTCATTGTATACAAAGAGAGATTCCTCAAATGAATCAGAAGGATTTGGTCCATTTCCATTGATATATGGTCACAAGAGGTTCATTAAAATTGTATCAGGAGAAGTTCTTGAACCTGAATGAGTAAGCCTCAATGTTGGATTACATGCCCATATTTCTAGAGCTATCACATGAGCATATGAAAAAATTCACACATAAAAATTAAGGCATAGGCAGATAAAAATTCTACGACTATACAATTGTGTGTACTTTTATAAAATCTTTATATGCTGTGATGACTTCAGGGAAAATGGAGTTTGATTTCCAGCGAGCTACCCCAGGAGGTGCAACACCATTCAAGTCAATGCCACCTGATTTGGTCCTTTAACATCCCTGGATCAAATACCTGGAATTATCTCCAACAGCAGTGGCACTGTAGGTAAGCCACATGGACTGTATCATTTCAAGGAGGCAAGTCACTGTTACCATCTCAAGGACAATCATCTTGATGCTTCATCTTTTCGTTAAATGATAGCTATAGTCCAAAAATACATTTGAATAATTTTCTCATTCTTTTCCTTCTTAAATGGTCACCCCAACTGCAAGGAAACTTGCTGCATCACCGCCAATCAATCCATATAAAGATCTATCCATTTAGTGCATATTACAATTAACTGGATGATACATAACTAGCAATTAATACAGAATCAATATTATAGCAAAGTCTTTTCCCAGATTTTGTTGGATTTGCTATGTAGGTCTGTGAATACACTTTAGGCCTAGTTGACTGAATCAAAAGGACTCTATCATTTGTTTTAATCAGCAACCCTGAACATACTGAAGCTAACATGGTCTTAAATTGCAGTTTTAAGGGAAATCTGACATTGAAAATTACAACCAAAAATTGGTCAACCCAATTTCCATTTATCACTCAAAAACAAGATGCAACATGGCAATGTCAGCAATTAGCACATTCATTATGTTTATTCTTAGATATACACCCATCCTTATTTGATTGACTATTTGATAACCTGATGGACTTCCAATTTAAAATAGGTTAGCCATTTAAAACATTTTCAAAGACCATAAATAAAGCCACAGCAAGACTTTAGCGTAATATATAAGTATATTAATGATTTGAACATTGGAGAGGCAAGTTCAGACAAACCACATTTTCACTCAATTCAATGGCAAGGAAAGTCCATCAGGGTACAAAATAGGCGGTCTATGCCCCAACTGCCAATCTGGAATCACCAAACTGAATCCCTAACATAATACAAAAGCAGAGGAGGTGGGACACGTTGGTTTAGGGAGGGGTATGAACTTATATGCTCAGTGTCTGCATGAAGTTTTGTGCTGATTCATGAAAAAACAAACAAGAGAACCTGTCACTCTTCAGTACTTCCTCTTTCCGTGGTTGTGGTCAAGAAAATTTATTTTTAATTTTGCAGATGCAACTGACATCCAACTGAAACCCAAGCCCTCATAAGCTCAAAGCAGACGCATATTTGAAATACTCCTGCAAACGGTTGCGCAAATTCCATAGGGTGGGTGCACAGAAATGTGAGTGGACTCCCCTCCCTGACTAATTCTGCAGCAGGTCCTGGAGTGTACACTGGAACTTGGATACTATATCCTCACTGCAGTTCAACAGGAGAGGATATGGATTCTGCCAAGGGAAACTTTTCACAGTTCAGCCCACTTGACCCCCATTTCTCCACAGGAGAAAAGTATTTCCTGGCTTCATAATTTCTCAGTCTAAAAGGGTTTGGAGCTCCCTCCATTGGGCATACAAAGTGTTCTCAAATTTTCAAACATTGCACCAGGATTGGCACCTCTTCAAAGTTCAGGCCACTTGTTTTAATAGTTACGATGACCTGATCCCAGAACGTGGATGGAACAAGTGGGTCCCCCAGCAGATGGCAGGGAAGGCTGCTGCACCTCTTCATGCAGAGCCCCAGGAATTCCAGTGCTACTGGGCTGGCTAATGAAATGTTCCGGTGGCTAGTGAAGTGACAGAGCAGGTCTCTGTTCAGGCATTTCCAGATGGCAAAATGCCAGTGATTCAAAGTGACACTAGTTAAAGAGAAATTTGGGAAATTATCCGGTAATGATTCAAAAGTCCCATTCAGCAGTGAGAGATGATGCACTCCAAGCCTAAAACTTGCAAAAGCACAAAAGAATTGGGAAAGGTGAAGGCAGGAAAAAATATTCAGATATCCCCCCCCCATGTCATAATGGATTTTATTTTTGAGTCAGTGCTTTTTAATTGTAAAGGTTAAAAGGTAAAATATTTGATTTAAGAAAAATGTCAGTGTAAATGACTGAAATCTCAACTCCGTGTTCTACAGTTCCATCAAACAGACGATATGGCACCTTGTAGCAAAATGTCTTTACCAAAATACCTTGATAAACATTCCAGCAAGTATAACATTAAAAAAAACTGCATCAATGACAACTAATAGTTTGAATAGTAGCTAACCGTGGTACTTCTTTATATAACCTGGGTTTAAAAACATTTTTATAGACATGAATTGAAACTAATTACCTGTTTTGTGCAGTTCAAAGGATGTGTCAAACTGATGTCCTGCTGCAAGGAGGAGAACAGCTAAATTTATCCCAGAATGTACTGTTGGCTCAGATTCAAAGGCCTTTCCATACCTTAAACAGAAGATCTAACGTTAATGAAAATTTACATATTCAGGTGGCTACATTTTACTGGAAGTTAATTGCATGAACAAACACCTCAGTATTTACTGACTCAGTGAACATAACTAATGTAATGTAAGCCAGCACACACAGGAGCACCTAGAACAAAAAGTCAGTGTTTATACAGGTGATCTGGTTAAGAAGTAAATCACTGCAAATTCATTCTAAAGCAGCAAAAAAGTAAAGGTCTAAGCAGTACAGAAATTTGAATCAAAGAAGAATCCTGGTATTCCAGTACCCAAAGGAGAATCAGCAAGTGTTTCCCCATTGGGTAGGTTATGTGGGCACATACTCACCTTCCCAATCAGCCACCCAAGCCATCAATCCCACTGCACAGTGCTGAGGTATACTCACTGACAGATTAAATATTTAAGGGCTGATTGAACAAAGGGATGTTTATTCTTCTACCTGTGAAAGGTGTTCTTAAAAGGCACTCAGACTGTACATTTCAACCTGTAGTTATGATAATGTCTACTTCACAAAACCGGTGGAGAAGGTAAAATTGTACAATTTAGCTCATTTCACATATTCCTCAGTTGTACCCTTATGTGTTAAGAATGATGTGTATGTTCAACTACAAACTGAACACTAAGTCTATCACATTTATTTGACAGCTGAGTTTGAGAAGTGGGATAGTAGAAACACAATTGAAAGTTGAAGAGTCGGGAAACCATAGCACAAATTGTCAACTTTCACAAAAAAAACAAATAAGTGGTTTACTTTTTCAATTTGCAAGTCAAAGTAGTCAGCAACAATACAGCTGTATACAGTACTCAGTGGGGCAAATAAATAAAATCAATATTTTATAATTTTCTCTGCTATTGCAATGGCAATAAGCAGTGACACTAATTTACAGTGTCATCACTGTATAAAGCGCTGAACATGTAATTTCAGTCAGAATTACATTAATAAAGGTAATTGTCTAAGGTGTTGAGCGAGAGCATCATATTTCTTAAAAGTGGGTGTGTCATTTTCTTTTCTCCTTTGGGGGAAACTTTCCACTCCTTAAAAGTGACAGGGAAGGTGACAGAAAGGGCAAATAATTGGACGGGTTGGAATCAGGCAAATTGACCATTGCCCACTGAAGTCCCAGGTATGAGGCATTCAAGTCAGATAACCCAGACCTTTACAAGAAATTCGGATACCATCTCTGTAAGGCCATTAGAGATCTCCGTAAGGCTATTAGAGATGCCAAGAGGCCCAAACTAACCACACAGACACCTACTGTTTGTGGCAAGGCTAATGGGTCACAAAGCAAAGCAGAACAGAATAGTGGACGAAAGATACATCCCTCCCTGATGCACTCAATGCATTTTACATTCGTTTCAAAAAGAAGGTCAGTGAAACGCTGTCACCTGCCCTGACAGTCCCTGATGCACCTGTCCCCTCAGTCACCCCTGTATATATTAGACTGGCCTTTTTGAGAGTGAACCTATGCAAAGCGACTTGCCCAGATGCGGTTCCGGCCATGCACCTACATCCTGTGTGGACCAGTTGGCGAGAGTATTCACTAACATCTTTAATCTTTTCTTGCTACAACCTGAAGACTGCACCCGCTTCAAGACGACCACCATCGTCCTGGTGCCAAAGAAAACACACACACCGTGCCTCAATGCCTACTGCCCAGTGGCTCGGACCTCCATAATGATGAAGTGCTTTGAGAGGTTAGTCATGGCTCATATCAACTCTAGTTCCCAGTCTGCCTTCATCCCTTGCAATTTGCCTACCTGTGCAACAGGTCCACAGCAGACATCTCATGAGCCCTACACTCATCCCTGGAGTCTCTGTACAATAAGGAAACCTTGTCAGGCTCCTAGCAATTGACTACAGTTGTGCTTTCAACACTATAATCCCAACCAAACTAATCTCCTAATGCTGAGACCGAGGTCTCTGCTCTGCCCGCAACTGGATCCTCAACTCCCTGACCAACAGATCACAAATCAGTAAGGATAGGCAACAGCATCTCCTCAACAATTCTCAACACCGGTGGCCAGCAAGGCTGTGTACTCAGCCCCTTACTGTACAGTCTGTACACTCAAGACTTGCAGCCAAACTTTGTATGAACCCCATCTACAAGTTCATCATTGTAGGCCAGATCTCAAACAATGATGAAACAGAATACAAGAAAGAGACAGTGCTTGGTGGCATGGTGTGAAGATAACAATCTCTCCCTCAATGTCAATAAAACGAAAAAGCTGGTCACTGACTTCAGGAAGTAAGGTGGAGGGGTTGCCCCTATCTACATCTGTGGTACTGAGGAGGACATGGTCAACAGCGTCACGCTCCTTGGAGTGATCATCACCAACAATCTGTCCTGGTCCACCTACATTGACACTACAATCAAGAAAGCACAACAATGCCTCTAATTCCCAGGAGGCCAAGGAAATTCCTAGAACACATCCCAGTCCATCAGGCAAACCAACCTTCCATCCATTGACTCAATCTACACTTCTCGCTGCCTTGGGACTGCTCCCAACTTGGTCATAATCTCTCCCAACCTCTTGTTAGGCAGAAGACAAAAAGCTTAAACACATGTACTAACAGGTTCAACAACAGCTTCTTCCCTGCTGTTGTTAGACTTCTGAATGGATGTCTCAAATTTTTAATTTAATGTTGATCTTGCTCATAATGCACCTTCTCTGCAGCCTAACATTGCGTTCTTCGCTCTGTTCTATTAGCCTAAAGCTAGTATGGTATGGTGTGCCTGTACCAAACGCAAAACAAAAATTTTCACTGTACCGAGCTACACATGACATTAATAAATCAAATCAAATTAAAAAGACAATTCTCTTGCTGCTACCTCAGGAATATCCTGGGCAGGAGGCCTAAGATCAACCTTCCTGATCCTGAAGTTGTCAAACAGTCTAAACACAGCCTGTAACCCATTAAATTTGTTCCCAGAAGGCAAGAAGATTGGCAGCCTACACAAATACAATGGTGGGGTGGCCTGCCTTCCTCATTGAGGATGGGAATCTCAATTTGTTGCAGTCTAGGGGCAACATGGACTGCTGAAACCCAGCTCCTTGCTTTCGTCTCCCTGGTTGCTGGTCATCATGCTCTCCATGACTCAAGCCCCACCACAAAAATGACTTAACACACCGCTGCTGTTGGCATTCAGTATTGGGGTGCAGCCACCAGCCTGGACCTTTAAAATGGGGCAGATCCTGACAGCAGGTACCAGCCTCTGAATGGCTGCCAGCCATCTCAGTCCTAGGAAAGCGTACGAAGTGTGTTGGTCATGACTAACGTTCCCCACAGTCAGTTACAGAGTGTCTCAGTCTTAAAGACTGGAAACATTTAGAAGAAGGAGGAAAATTCCTAGGTTTAGTCTGAGCACATTTTTCCTTATTTCCAGCTGAAATGACTGTGGACAAGTGCATCTTAATCCAATTTTGCTTGATGAAATATGTTTATCCTTGAGCCTAAATAAGGATTTCTAAATATATTATATAGCAATGCACTTCTATTCTTACCCCAATAGTTAGTTACATATAGTAGATTTGTTCTATGTTATGGAAAGAAGTTGATGGGCCAAATAGCTTCCTTCTGTGCTGTGATGATTATATGACAGTAATGCTGTAGCTAGTGTCACAACCATAATTTTTGGTTTGAACCGTGAACTGTGAGCTGAGAGCCAAAGGTAACCTTTGGACTGTGAGCTGTAGCTTGTTTGAAAAGAAAAAGAGAGAAAACAAACAAATCGATATTTGTTTGTGAGGCCAGACTTAGAAGTTAATTGCAGATTGATTTTTGTCTAAAGTACTCAACAGACATCTCGACTCTGGAGAGACATTATGCTTCAGCAGATGGCAGATGACTGAATGCTGACTCGGGTCTCACAGGGAATTATGGGGACAATCAGTCTAACAAAGAAGATTTTGAAAAAAAATCAGAGAGACCAAAGTGTGCACTGGTTTTGAACTGTGTGTTTTTGTCAGGATTGTAGCTGCCAATGCTACAGGACGGAGGTTTATTTGTTCCTTGGTTACCCACCTGTTATCAGCTCATTGAAAATTCAGAAATTGAAACCTACATTAAAAGAATTAAAAGAATATTCCTCAAAGCCTACTGGAAGCTATTTGCATTGATCACTGCCTCCAGAATTGAAGCAAAATACAGCCAATGTATTGGTGATTCTAGACATTGTGGAAACAGCTTAAGTGAATTGGCAAGTTACATCTCATTGATTTTCCTTTTGATTTGTTCCTTCTCTATGTCTGTCTGTCTTTGTGAGAGTGGGGGGCTGGAATCAAAAATGAGTATGTATCGTTAAAGTTTCTCTTTGGAAGTGGGTATCGCTGGCTGGGGCAGTATTTATAGCTCGTCCCCAGTTGCTCTTTAGAGCATGGTGGTGAGTTGTCTTTTTGATGTGCTGCAGTCCGTATGCTGTAGGTAGATCCATAATCCTGTTAAGGAAGGGAATTTCAGTATCCTGACCCAGTGATAGTGAAGGAACAAAGATACATTTCAAGTTTGAATGGCGAGTGGTTTGAAAGGAACTCGCAGGTGATGATGTTCCTATATATCTGCTGCTCTTCTCCTTCTCGATGAAAGCAATCATAGGTTTTAAGGATTTTTGGTGAATTTCTGCAGTGCATCTTGTAGATAGTACACACTGCTGCTATTGAATGTCAGTGGTGGAGGGATGGATGTTTGTGGATGTGGTGCTAATCAAGTGGGCTTACTTATCCCAGATGATGTCAAGCTTCTTGAGTGTTGTTGGTGGTGGTGGACAGGCTTACATTGTAGACATTAATTAGATTATCCATTGTTTAATGATATTTTGCTAAAACTACTGTGATATAGTGGCCCATGACTAAAGTTCACAAAACAGCCACCTGGGCTTTAAAAGTTGACACAAGATAGCTGAAAGGGTTAGCAGCTACATGTAGCAGACTTGTGGTCTCCATACAGAGTTATTGGATAAGATAATGAAAGGTTGGAGGTGGTCATAAAAGGTCCTGGTGACAAGAAACAATAAAGAATTTACCTGGATTTCTCTCACAGGCAGTTCTAACCATATAAGCATTTTATTAAGCAGTATTTTTGAAAGGCCTAGTTAAGCCACAGTCCCAAGTTCGTTATTAGTGAAAAGGAGGAGAAGTCTGATCTTACAGTTTTCTGAACTTAATGGTAATTGTAACTTAGAAATGCAAACAAGAAATTAGTGCAAAACAAATTTAGGAGCAGTCAACCACAGACAACTGTAAGAAAGTAAAATTAGTAATGGAAAGCATTTAGACCAGAAATAGTAAAAGATTGATTCAAGAACTGAACTCTGGTTTAAAACACATTTATAATATGAGAATAGCCAGGATTGTAATTGCACTGCAAGTCAGAATGACTGCTTGTTAGATCTTTCAGGCTGAAGTGGGAGAGGGGTTGTTCCCAATTTGTCAGCTATGTCACAGAACAGTAGTCACTTTATATTAGAGTTAATTTTAAAGATTTCATAACGATTGGTAGGAATGAATATCCTTCCTAATCTTATTAATGTTGGTAGCAAATTTGGAAGCGTTCTTACTGATAAAGGAGTACTTAGGTTATTGGCAAATAATGTGATGCAGCTGACAAATATCAGGGAAGGAGTGCCACAGTCAGATGCATTGTAAGATGCCAAAGAGAGATGATGGAGGTATCTGGTAAACATCATGAGAATAAGGGAGGAGCTAGGGCAGTTGATAAAGTTGTCCATCTTGGATTGTATGCTTACTGGATTGGATGCATAGATTAGGGGGATGTGACTAACAATAACATCAATGTGCATATAATTATGATAACCCAAAAAGGTATAAAAATGTTGTATTCAGCATTACTGACCTCTCCTCTAATCTAAACTGTGATTAAGAGGGCAACTGACCCCAAGTGAAAGCCAGACTTGGAACAGTCTTTGGCCTTTGCCACATGCATGGTAAGAGAACTCAGAATAAAGGTGGCTTAGTGGTTAGCACTTCTGCCTCATAGCACTAGGGATCCTGGATTGATTCCACCCTTGGGCAACTGTCTGTGTGGAGTCTGCATATTCTCTCCGTGTCTGTGTGGGTTTTCACTAGGTATTTTGGTTTCCTCCCACAGTCCAAAGATGTGCAGGTTAGGTGGATTGGCCATGTTTAATTGCCCATAGTGTGCCCAGGGATCTGCAGGCTGGGTGGTTCAGTTATGGGTGATGCATATTACAGGGACAGGATTGGAGGGTAAGAGGATAGGTTTGAGTGGGATGCTCTTCAGATGGGCCAAATGGCCCAATGGCCACACTGTAGGGATTCTATGATTCTATAAAGATCATTCGAACTGCTGAATATCAAACTCAAAACTCCTTACTGTATCATTTATAAACAGTTAATTATTTTGTTTTAGCTATAAATTTCAAAGCCTGGAATTGGTTATTCAAAAAAATCTGTTGAGCAACCAGTCAGGCAATTTTGAGAGAGAATGAGTATTTTCATTTTACTATGTTGAGAATACAGGGACAGAGTGGTTATCTGTCTCCATGTCATAATACTAGAGCAGTATATAACCAGTGAACAAGTTGTTCAGTTTACACAATGAATTCACTTAGATTGATCATGTCAGTTGGAAGATACACATTAAGGAAGGAGCTGACCATTGAATGAGAATATCAGCATAGCTAAGAAAGAGAACTTTCTTCTTCTCTACTTTTAGGCCCCCTTAAAAGAAAAGTTGATGACACCTTTTTGTAATCTGGTCAGGAAAGAAATCACAGAGTTATTCATCTGCCTTCATGACATAAATGGAATTCAAACTGGGTATCTCTAGAGTGCAAGTAACATGGAGTGAACACTCACCAATATGCTCCATGATCTCGGCTTTCAGTGTCCTGGAAGCCAGAGTCCAGAAACATGTCCTTGTAGATACGGCCCAAGAGGCAGTACATATCAGATGGCACCTGCTCTTCTGACTGTACCATTGGTAACAATATCTCAATGGCACTTTGTCGGTCACCAACAAGATTTCTCCTACCAAACAGAATGTGAAAGTACACAGGATATATGTGAAATTTCAACCATCCACTTGCAACGATATACTCAGAAACAGTGCAATTTACCTGATGTGCCACATTCCCTGATATAACAACTTTAAGCAGTCTCAATAGGAATCACTGGTTTACAGGAACTCTGCCGAGGAATATAAAGCAAAAATGAGAGAGAGAGAGAGAGAGAGAGACAGAGAGAGCGAGCGCACGCACGAGAGAGAGCGAAAGAGAGAAAAAGAGGGAGAAAAAAAGGGCAAAAGAGGGCAAAAGAGCGAATTTGCTCTTTGGAGGCATGCCCTAAGTTCCTGAGCATCTCCACAAGCTGCCTTGCCTGCTTGAGCCTTTGCACCCATTTATAAGACACCAATAAGTAAAACATCCATTTGTGGGGCGAGGAATCGAGTCCCAATGAGATAGCATGTCATGGCTGAATAAGGGGAAGGGGAAGGGGAAGCCAACTCACTGAGTATATAATTTTTGGGGTTCCAAAGATGGGATTATCTTATGTGCAAGGCTTGACAGTAAAACAATATATAAACAGAATACATGGCCTATTAATGCAACTTAAGAAGGGAGAACATAGTAGTCATGACTTGCCAGTATAGATTCATAGAGTTGTACAGAACAGAAACAGACCCTTTGGTCCAACCTGTCCATGCCGACCAGATATCCTAATGTAATCTAGTCCCATTTGCCAGCATTTGGCCCATATCCCTCTAACACTTCCCATTCACTTACCCATCCAGATACCTTTTAAAAATGTTGTAATTTTCCAGCCTCCACCACTTCCTCTTGCAGCCCATTCCATACACCTATCACCCTCTGCATGAACATGTTGCCCCTAACAATCCTTTTAAATCTTTTCCCCCTCACCTTAAACCTAAGTCCTCTAGTTTTGGACTCCACTACCTTCAGAAAAAGACCTTGACTATTCACCCATTCCTTTTCACGATTTAATGAACTCCTAGAAGGTCAGCCCTCAGCCTCCAGCACTCCAAGGAAAACAGCCCCAGCCTATTCAGCCTTTCCTGATAACTCAAACCCGCCAGCCCTGGCAACGTCCTTGAACTTTTTCTGAACCCTTTCAAAAGTTTCACAATTTCTATATAGCATGGAGACCAGGACTGCACAGTATTCTAAAAGTGGTGTAACCAATGCCCTGTATAGCCACAATATGACCTTCCAACACCTATCCTCAATGCCATTACCAATTGTTTAATGAAAAAAAATCCCGCTGTGTGAGCTATGTAAGAAAACATTAGCAAGGACATTTTTTGCAGGATTATTTTGTTGTATGGTTTACATGTTGGTTACACTTGTTTTGCAATCGAACAAGAGGAGCTAAAAATGTAACTAGTGACACACAGTCCTTGGGCAGCCAGCAAATTTTACCACCATGAAATTTACATACTGCTGTAACAGACAACCTCACTTGATCTCTGGCTTTTTGCCAGATCTTGAAGACAGCGGCAATTGAGCAGAGAGAAAACAAACCCAGCATGCCCTGATCTCAGTCTCTCAACGAAAAAAAACTCAGCGACCATGAAAACAAACAAGGCACAAACAACAAATTCCTTGTAAAACAACAAGTTGACCATTTATGTTTGCATGCTAGAATTTGGTTTAAACATGTTGCAATCTCTTGCCAAGTCTTAACTCACTATGGGACACAATAAAACACTGTATATGGAAACCATATTGTTCTTTTAGGATTGCATCCAATAAAGTTATTTCACATCATACAGACTTTCATTTGGACAACAAATTAGCACTTGGAGGCTTGCCACCCGCACTACGAGACGCATTTAGTAGCAGGACTGAGACAATATCAGAGAACTGTTGCATACAGTCCATGAACTCAAGGATAACCAACTATAAACAAAGAAGTTATTTATGGGAAATAGGTTTGAAGTTAAAGTAGTATTCTCAACACTAAACTAACAAAACTACAGAAAATAATAACTGCACATCTAGGTTTGATCACAAAACAATTTCCAGGTGCATTACTCTTTTGACAACCATTCATTGTTGTACATTTTGGCAGCATTGTTAACTGTACAGTAAAATAAGAAGGTAAGACTATAGGCTGCTTTTCACGGCATGGAGCTCATTGACCTGAGGCAGACACAACAAAAGTCACAACTTTAGATATGCTTTCAACAAAAAGGTAGAAATTAATTAATGCGTCCACCTAAATTTAGTCTGCATGTTTTCAAAACCTAAATAACTTCCAAAGGGGATATTGTAAAATATGCAAAAACAAAAACCAGTAAAGACTAAAGATTTGTGTGTTGCCAATTAATTGTCAAAAATATTTGCAGCTATTAATCTCCCTGATTGGTTATAAATATAGCAAAACAATCAGCAATCTTCATCATTGTCTAAAATCTGACAGCATCTTCTGATGTCCACATTTTGCGATTAACAGGAAAAACTGAAAGTTGCTGTCAGTGATTCCCTGTTCCCCACAGTTTGAGCTGTTTGCAGTCTTTGTATTTACAAATGATACTGAATCTTAGAGTCAGAGTTATACAGCACAGAAATGACCATTTGGTCCAACTTGTCTGCACTGACCAGATATCCTAAATTAATCCAGACCCACTTGCCAGCATTTGGCCCATATTCCGCTCAACCTTTCCCAATCATGTGCCCATCCAGATGCCTTTTAAATATTTCAAGTGTACCCACCTATACCACATCTTTTGACAGCTGCATGAAAAAGTTAACCCTAGATCTGTTTTAAATCTTTAAACTCTCTACTTAAATCTGTATCCTCTGGTTTTTGGCTCCCCAACCCCTAGGAAAAAGACCTTAACTATCTCACCCTACCCATGCTCCTCAAGATTTTTAAAGCCTCAGCCTCTGATGCCCCAGGGAAAACAGCCCCAGTCTATTCAGCCTCTTCCTTTAGCTAAAATCCTCCAACACCGGCAACAACCTTGTAATTCTTTTCTGAATTCTTAAGTTTCACAACATCTTTCCTACTGCAAGGAGACCAAAGGTGCATGTGGTATTCCAACAATGGCCTAACCAATGCCCTGTACAGCCACAACAGGACCTCCCAACTCATATACTCAATGCACTGGCCAATGAAGGCAAGCATACCAAATGTTTTCTTCATTATCATGTCTACCAGACATTAGAAATGGGCAATAAATGCTGGCCTAGCAAGTGAAGCCCATGCCCCGTAAACAAATTTGAACAACAAACCAAGACAGCCTGGGAGCAGCAGTGAAGGTCAAGGGCAATTCTAAAATGGAACTGGCCGTGGTGTGCTTGTCAGGCTGAGCCAGATGTAAGGGAACGGTCAGTGTGCTGGGTGGAGGGGTGCCAAGGGTAGAAATTACATTGGAGGCCACCCATGCCATCAGCAGGGCTTTCCAAAGGGCACAGAGTTCCCAATCAATTGGGATGAACCCTCCCAGAGCCCTGAGGAAGGCTGGCAGCGTAAACCCAGTGACCTGCCCACATTGATTGGGCCTCAACCAGCCCTTAAATTGGTCACTTCAGGACCTCGGTTGGTCTGGGAGGTTGCTTGCACACCCATTTTGCAACGATCAGCTCCTTCCAGCTCTTTCCATAATCAAGGGAGTTAGGAAGCAATGGCCATCTCTTCCTACCTTGTGCCGCTTGAGTGTTACTTCTGACAGCTGAATTTTTAAACCGATTCGACTATCCAGAATTGAGAGTTAAAAGTCAGGCACTCACACACTAAGACACATAGTATGCATCCAACATTGACATTCTTTTTAATACCAACAGGATTTCCAAACATTTTTGTGAAGTGTTTGGATTCAGAGGTTGTGCACTCCATATCATTACTACAGGAGGACAATGCCAAGAAGTCTGATAGATAATAGTGATGATTTTGTCACAAATAAATACCAACCTCATTATGAAGAAACTGAATTAAATATCTTGAGAACTGTTCAGATGTAACTAGTCACCTGTCTCCATCAAGCAGCAGCTTCCAAACCTGAGAGTTCCACCGACTTGAGGACGAGGGGAGCAGCACCACTCCAAGTTTCTTTTCAGGTCACTTATCATCCAGATTTGAAAACAATTGCCGCTCCTTCACTGTCACGGAGTCCATTGTGAGAGGTCCTTCTTTGACCAGCACTGTGGATATGCTGACATTACATACACAATAACCAGGAGGCTGCTCTCTGACAGCTTTGTGGATGTAACCGCAAGAAGTTCAATTGACTTAATGGCTGGTTTGCATGCGGAGAGACAAGAGTGTGGTTTCAATTCCTGTACCAGTGAAGATCACCATGAACACTCTGCCTTCTCAACACTGGGCCTTGCCTAATGTGCGGTAATCGTCAGGTTAGAATCACCATCAGTCACCTTTCTCTCACGACAGAGGAGCAGATGGTCCTCTTGTACTATGGCAACATTCTCAAACACAATAATCAGAACACCCCTCTCTAAAAGCACTGTGTATGTACCTACACTGCACACACTGCAAATAATTCAAGGTGGCAGCTCACTGCAAGAGCAATAAGAGCTGGGAAACATATACTGACCTTGTCAGAGGCACTCTCAGCCCATGCATGACTAAGAAAATGTCTTGTACCCCAGTGGGCGGCACGGTGGCACAGTGGTTAGCACTGCTGTCTCACAGCGCCTGAGACCCGGGTTCAATTCCCGACTCAGGCGACTGACTGTGTGGAGTTTGCATGTTCTCCCCCTGTCTGCGTGGGTTTCCTCCGGGTGCTCCGGTTTCCTCCCACAGTCCAAAGATGTGCGGGTCAGGTGAATTGGCCATGCTAAATTGCCCGTAGTGTTAAGTAAGGGGTAAATGTAGGTGTATGGGTGGGTTTCGCTTCGGCGGGTCGGTGTGGACTTGTTGGGCCGAAGGGCCTGTTTCCACACTGTAAGTCTAATCTAATCTAAAGCAAAACAAATTTGCAATACAAGTAAATACAATCTTATGTATATCACATCAAAATAATTTTGGGATCTATATTTGTCAATCCCCTCACTACATTCCTTATCACTTCAGGTTCATCTGACCCTGCTCCCTTTTGAAAATTCTACCTTTTATGCTATGTTGCATTTCCTATTTTTCTAACTAAAATATATCATTCATGTTTCTCCATATTAAATTAGCATTGCTCTACCAATCTATAGCTGTGCCATCAACTACCTCGGTCAGAAATGTCAAAATAAACCCTCACTAAACCTCTCCATCTCTCTCGTCTCTTTTTGAGGTGTTCCTGAACTCCTCTGCCCTCTGTCAAAGCTTTCAATAATCTGCTTTAATGTTATCTGATGTGATGAGATGCCATACTCGGTTAATAATGATGCTATGAAGTACTTGGAAATGTTTTATTCAATAACATTGTATTAAATCCAATTAATGTTGTTGAAGTAAAATTTAGTCAGCCAGCATTCTGAAACAAATGTTTACACAAAAGTAAATGTTGCCAGAGATCAATAAACTGGAAGAGTGATGAACTGGACTCCCAATTTTGAACCCCTTCATATACCCATCTGTTAGTGTAACAGTAAAAGCAAGTCCCTGAAATTTAAAAGTGGAGGTTCTCTGTATAAATAACAGAAAGAATGCATGTTAGAGGGCCTGTACAGACAGGAGTTCATAAAATCAAAGTAAAACCTGTGTGTATCTAAAAAACTGGTTCTATGACATTTTTTGGCTAATTACTTCTCTAAAAATGAAGAGCTCCCCCGTCCGGTTAGTTTTGAGCAAGATGATCTTGGCAAGATTTGTGCTTGATCATGTAATTGCAACATGTGACAGGCCTGGGTTTTGGTTGGTGTTGAATAAAAGGTAACATCCTCTTAAATATTCAATGTCAGCTAACAATGTGCACTAATTTGCTCCTCTCTATCCTCCTGTTTCCACGCTGCCTCCCTTTGCTGATGGCCAGAATTCCCTCACTGACCCCTGCAAACTTTGCCAGGCCACCAAATCCCATTTGCTGGCCACCCTCTTCCATGCAGTGCCTTTTTCTTCTCACTTTGCATGCTCCTTCTTTCTCTTTGTGCATTCCCCCTCTTTCCCTGCAAATATAACTGTTGAGAAACAAGCATTCACTTTGGTAGCATTATTATCATTTAAAAAGCTGTTGCATAATTTATGTCTGCCTGTTCAAATGAAGCAGGGTAGCAATCACATCCTTGTAAAGGGACAGGTGTATCAGTGGATCAAGTCCTCATGAGTTTAATATTACATTGCAACAAGAGAATGCAAGAACTAACCGTAATTTGCTTTTTGGCCACTGCTATATTCTGTTGGAAGAGCCTAAGCATGTCAAGCCTTTGAAACCACAAGTGGAATGCCAAAAATGTCTAAAAGAACAAAGCTTCATGAGATGATATTGAGCCAAGAATTGTAGTACTGCTGTTCACAGAAGGCTCTGTAGGATTTTATGAGGAGGATTGGAAAACAGAATAAAAAGTCAAAATGTCCCCAGATACATGATGGAACTTTACTGAACAAGTTTCAAAGACCAGGAACACGGTTACACTTGGAAAATGGGAAGAATAAGGTGTACCATTTTGAAACATATATTTAATGATCTACAAAAAAAGCTGAGTATTTTATACTTGAATAATAGAATCTCTGGTATTTGATAGCAATACCAAGTGCAATCATCAGCTAAATCTCTCCAGAAGTCACCTGCAGATGATTCACTGAGCTGGCAATAAAAAGTGCTGAGTAAGGTTCGTGTTGGGGGACAAGAAAGAGTACAGAGAGACAGCACGCGTGCATATGTGCAGGGAAAGAGGGGGAATGCACAAAAAGAAAGAAGGAGCATGCAAAGAGAGAAGAAAAAGGGGCACTGCATGGAAGAGGGTGGCCAGCAAATGGGATTTGGTGGCCTGGCAAAGTTTGCAGGGGTCAGTGAGGGAATTCTGGCCATCAGCAAAGGGAGGCAGCGTGGAAACAGGAGGATAGAGAGGAGCAAATTAGTGCACATTGTTAGCTGACATTGAATATTTAAGAGGATGTTACCTTTTATTCAACACCAACCAAAACCCAGGCCTGTCACATGTTGCAATTACATGATCAAGCACAAATCTCACCAAGATCATCTTGCTCAAAACTAACCGGACGGGGGAGCTCTTCATTTTTAAGAGAAGTAATGAGCCAAAAAATGTCATAGAACCAGTTTTTCAGATTCACACAGGTTTTACTTTGATTTTATGAACTCCTGTCTGTACAGGCCCTCTAACATGCATTCTTTCTGTTATTTATACAGAGAACCTCCACTTTTAAATTTCAGGGACTTGCTTTTACTGTTACACTAACAGATGGGTATATGAAGGGGTTCAAAATTGGGAGTCCAGTTCATCACTCTTCCAGTTTATTGATCTCTGGCAACATTTACTTTTGTGTAAACATTTGTTTCAGAATGCTGGCTGACTAAATTTTACTTCAACAACATTAATTGGATTTAATACAATGTTGTTGAATAAAACATTTCCAAGTACTTCATAGCATCATTATTAACCGAGTATGGCATCTCATCACATCAGATAACATTAAAGCAGGTTATCAAAAGCTTTGACAGAGGGCAGAGGAGTTAAGGAACACCTCAAAAAGAGACAAGAGAGATGGAGAGGTTTAGTGAGGGTTTATTTTGACATGTTTGACCGTGGTAGTGGATGGCACAGCTATCAATGGTAGAGCAGCGCTAATTTAATATGGAGAAACATGAATGATATATTTTAGTTAGAAAAATTAGGAAATGCAACATCACATAAAAGGTAGAATTTTCAAAGGGGAGCAGGGTCAGATGAACCTGGAGTGATAAGGAATGTAGTGGGGGGATTGACACTGTTCTCTGCAGCAAAGATCCAAGTGGCTGTGTTGGCCACCCAATGCCAGGAACAGAACATCAGCCAAATGCTGGAAAGGAACCTGCAGTGAGATGGGGAGGATCCCGTGATTGTAGTTTACATTGGTACCAAATATATAGTTAAAATTAGGAAAGGAGGTTCTGCGTAGAGAGTATGAGGAGCTAGACACTGAATTCAAAGTAGAACTTTGAAGTTATAAACTCTGGATTTCTACTCAAACTACATTTAAACTGGCATAGGGCACATGACTCAGATTGAGAGAGAGAACTGTGTCTCCGATTGTGGGCAGTGGCCTCAGCACTGGCAAAAATCGGAGGCTGTACCATTGCAATGGTCTACACTTAAGCCATGTTGGAATCAGTATTCTTGTGAACCATGTAACTAGAGAAGTGGCAATGGTTCAGATATCAACGAGTACAGACAAGGTAAGAGAAGAGAATAGTAATATGCAAAGTGAGGGTTAGAGAATGGCAAAAGGAGAGAGAAAAAAAAACCTACAAATTTACCAACAATTATAGCTAAATGCTACAAAGATAAAAAAAAGACAAAACTAAAAGGCTCTGCATCTGATTGTGCAGTGTTCATAACAAAACAAAAAAAAAGATAGTACACATTGAATTAATAAAATCTGACTGCTATTACAGAGGCCTGGTTACAGAATGATAAGAGTGAATCCTGAATATTGAGGATAATTAATATTCAAGAAGAATAGAAAGTTAGTAAATGTAGAGGGATAGCATGTTAATCAAGGATGCACTGACGTAATCATTAAAACATTACATTGGCTCAAGGGGATTAGAATGCAGAATTGGTTTAATGGAGATGAGGAATAGTTGGTGAAAGAAGTCACAAGTGGGAGTGGTTTACAGTCTCATAACAGTATTCACAATATGGGATAAAGTATGCAAGAGGAAATGTTTGGTGTTCAAGATAAAGGGATAGCAATAATCATGAGTGATTTACAGGTCGGTCTGCTATAACATGTGTCTTGTTAATGCAAATTCAATATAACGCAGCTGACGATTTGGGAGACACTGTTTCTATAGCGCGAACCTTTAAAGCGTGTATTGGTTATAATGCAATTCCAGCCCTATTAGTTTAAATGGTGCTACTATTATGCGATCTTCTTACAACATGTGATTGCAAGAGAACAGAACTACTACGTTCTAGCAGAACTGACTGTATCTGGAAAATCAGACTGGTCATAGCAGCCTTGATGAGAAATTTATGGAACGCCTTTTAACACATTCTGGAATTGACCAGAGAAGAGGTTATATCAGACTTGGTACCGTGTGATGTGACAGGATTAATGAATAACTGCAAGGTATCCCTAAGTTGTAATGACTTAATTCCAATATGTGGAATTTTACATCCAGTTTGAAAGGAAGAACACTGGAACTGAGATTAATATCTTCAACATAACCAAGGGCAACAATATGGACAAGAAAACTGAGCTAACTAAAGTGAACTGGCATATTAAGCTGAGGGATGCATCAATAGAAGCACAATGACAGACATTTAAGGGGATTTTCAGAATAAGTTTATTCCCGCCTCGAAATAAACAATTCTAAAAGGGAGGATCCACCATCAATGGTTAGCTAAAGTTAGGAAAACAGCGATACCTGAAGGAAGCAGCAAATTACTGCTGATGCTGGAATCTGTGCTGAAAACAAGATGCTGAACATCATAGCAGGTCAGGCAGCATTCCAGGAGAAAGAGCAAGCTAACGTTTCGAATCTATATGACTCTTCATCTGCGCTGAAGAGTCATCTCAACTCAAAACATTATTTTCTCCAAAATGCAAACTGTAAATTATGGGAGACCAAGAATGTGTTAGAAGACATTTGGGAAGGTGTCACATAAGGGTTACTGCACAAGATAGGAGCTTATGGTGTTGACAGTAATATATTAACATGGATAGAGAATTGGCCAGCAAACAGGAAACAAGTCAGGATAGATGGGCTATTTTCAAGTTGGCACACTGTAACTAGTTGAGTGCCACAGGGATCAGTGGTCTGGCCTCAACTCTTTTGAATTTACGTTCATGACTTAGACGTTGGATCCAACTGTACTGTAGCTAAATTTACTGACGCTACAACGATTGACAGGAAGGCAAATCGTGAGGCTACGAAGAGTCTACAGAGAGATAGGTTAAGTGAGTTGGTGAAAAAAAAATTGGCAGATACACAGTCAAATTTGGGAAGATACAAGGTTCTCCACTTGCCAGGAAGCAAAACAATATTATTTAAAATGATTAGACTTGTAGAATGCTGCAGTTCAGAAGGATCTGGGTGTGGCTGTGTGAGAATCACAAATATCACTTGCGGTACAACAAGTAGTTTAGGAGGCAATTGGAACACTGACCCTTTTTGCAATAGCAATCAGTCTAAAAGTAGGCAGTCTTGCTACACCTTTTAAGGGCATTGGTGAAATTACAATTAGCATTTTGGGTATTGTTTTATAGAGGAGAAAGTGAGGACAGCAGATGCTGGAGATCAGAGCTGAAAATGTGTTGCTGGAAAAGCGCAGCAGGTCAGGCAGCATCCAAAGAGCAGGAGAATCGACGTTTCGGGCATGAGCCCTTCTACAGGAATCCTGAAGAAGGGCTCATGCCCGAAACGTCAATTCTCCTGCTCTTTGGATGCTGCCTGACCTGCTGCGCTTTTCCAGCAACACATTTTCAGCTATTGTTTTATAGAATTTTATTGAAGCCTCCAGTGTGGAAACAGACCATTTGGCCCAACAAGTCCACACCAATCCTCCAAAGAGTATCCTACCTGGTTACACGACCAGCTGAAAACTCTACAAGAAGAATATCATTTAAGAATTTTAACCCTCCCAGCTCAGTGAAAACCTGGTTGCCAGAGGCAGTGTTTGAGTATTGGGCCATTAAAATACAGATTCACCCTATCCTCAGCAATAATAGCCTAAGGCACAAGCAATCAGCAGCAGCAGTTCCCTGACACATCAAACTTACATTAAAAGGCTAGAATATGGCAAACGTGTTTCTTCCCTTTTTCACAAAAGAATGAGAGCTTGTTAGCAAGTGTAAGGCTGAAGTGTAAGGCTCATGCCCGAAATGCCGATTCTCCTGTTCCTTGGATGCTGCCTGACCTGCTGCGCTTTTCCAGCAACACATTTTCAACAATGAGTGTAAGGCAGCAAGAATTCCCAGGTACTACAGGGAAATTTTGGGTTTCCCCTTCTGTAGGCAGCCTGTTCCACAACCAGTCCAAATTAGACCCGAGTGCAGTTCCGATGGGATGCAGATTGCAGTTTTCCAACCCCAAAATTCCTGTGAACCCCATACAGCACGTGGTAGGCCATGTGATGCAGTCAGAAGTCTGTGCATCCATGTGGCAATGAGCCATAATATAGAGTTGGCAAGGTTTTGCTTCATTCCTGTCTTGCACCTCCTTCAGGCCTTTCTTGCTTCAATTTTGTCTCCTATTCATTAAAGCTTTCAACTTCACTTGAAAATAAAGTGCAACTGCCAATTGTGGCTTCCTTACAACTGATAAGATGTTAAGCAAATATTAACCTATGTACACAGGGTAACAAAAGCATTAAATTAGGCTCAAGACCATCACAGGGTAGTACAAATCTGTATTTCACACTTGAAATTCTTATTGATTTTTTTCCCCTTTTGTTCTGGTTGGATTGAGAATGGACAAAGCAGATAATATCTAACTTGTCGTTACCTGGAAACAATGCAGACACTACCCATCATAGAAATCATATGAGTTCCATTTCGAATAGCTGGAACATAGTTGCAGTACGCAGTCTTTCTGGCATACCGCTCACTGCCCATAAGACTCCACTATTAGCAAAAGCATTCATAACATTTGGACATATGTAAACATTGATAAGGCAAGTCAATTTATTTTTGCCAGGACTGAGGAACCATCAAATAATTCATTCAGACAACTGCAGGTGAAGAAAAAGTCTCTGTTTTCCAGATAAATACTTGCCTGTACATTAACTTCACATTGCATCTATTTTGAGGAATTTTCAATGTAGGATAACATATTGCATTGGTGTTTGGAAGCAGCAAACAGATGGTAAAGCTCTAATTCTTTTGTGAAAGTTCAGTCCTGAAATAACGTATGGTCATGGGGATACATTGGTTAAATAAATTATACAGCACTTTCCAGACTCCAATACAGTAGATGCATTTACTTAAAATGAATCGGCAAACTTATCACTGCTACCTTTTGTGACTGTTATTCATGCTGCTAAAAAGCACCACCTAAATAGACCGCTCGTCAAAAATATGTCACTTTTAGTTTCGTAGTGTTAGAATCCATATGCAATCTGTTATTAAGTACCACAGCATTCCAAACATACCATTTCCAAACATGTTGTGATAACTTCAAAAATGTGTTAATCTTCAAAAAAAAAGTCAAGGATTTAAAATCTTTAAACGCTAGAAGCATATGAAAAGGAATGGGGATTGCTTTTACTTCCTTTTCCTCTTCCTCTTTCAGTGCCTGATGGGAGAGAAATTTAAGACAAAAGCCTTTTCTCCCCACCCGCACAGAGACATCGGTATGTGTAGCCGACGGCAAAATGTGAAGACCCATCAACGTTTAGGCCTTGGCCGTCATTAGAGTGAAGATAATGCTTTGGACACAGACCATGTAGATAAGTGACCAGGCCTAGAGGCCTAGAAGCAGTCTTTCAACAAAGAAAGATATAACAGCACAAAAATATACAATTCTACAGAAATACCAATGTTTGACGTGAATGCCAGTGCATGTTTTTCATAAACAATAAAGCAACCAACACCAACCTCAAAAAGAATTGCACAACTTGCTTTAATAAAATGCAGAAATGCTTCCAATGAGAATGCTGAAGCCAAAGCAGCTTGCTCTTTTTTGGATGTTAATACTGCTATCCACAGTTGATTACACCCTTTGATTACTTCTCTTCAGATTCGCTTGAACCAATTCATACATATATGTAAGTTTTCCCCATTAGTGTATTCCATAACATTATTAGTCTCTACCTCATTTCTACCATTAGTGATAAACTTTAAAACATATGAGAAATTTAATTGGGTACCTTGGGGACAAAATTTTTTCACACAAGGTACTTCCTTCTTGACTACATGGCACAGAAGCTGGGAGTGAATACAGAATGACAGAAAGGGATAATTACTTATAGCAGTTTTATTCACAAGAAAATAAAATACCTTCCTGTCTGTCATCAGCCTTCTGCTTTGTTTACACGGGCTTTCTGTGTAAAGAGTCCAGATTACCCATACCAACTTTATCTATTATGAATCAAAGATTGAGACTGCAAATCACATCTTCAACTTGACATATCACCACTCTGTTGCAGAATTAGGAAGCTGAAAGTTACTTCTTTTTAAAAAGAAGACAATGACACTAGCCAGATGCCTTTTAAATGTTGCAATTGTACCAGCCTCCACTAGTTCCTCTGGCAGCCCAAAGTTGCTCCTTAGATCCCTTTTATATCTTTCCCCTCTTACCCTAAAACCCATGCCCTCTGGTTCTGGACTTCCGCACGCCAGGCAAAAGACTTTGTCTATTTATCCTATCCATGCCTGGATGATTTTATAAGCCTTATAAGGTCACCCCTCAGCCTCCAACGCTCCAGGGAAAACAGCCCCAGTCTATTCACCCTCTCCCAATAGCTCAAAGCCTTCAACCCTGGCAATATCCTTGTAAGTCTTTTCTGAACCCTTTCAAGTGTCACAACATCCTGCTGATAGGATTTAATTTGATTGGCACCATAACCATCACCATCAACACTCATCCACTTCATCACCAGTAGAAGTAGTGTGCCCAGGTTTGGAGGGATATAGGCCAGATGCTGGCAGGTGGGACTAAGATTGGGATGGGATATCTGGTCAGCATGGATGAGTTGGACCAAAGGGTCTGTTTCTGTGCTGTATATATCTCTCTCACTCTATGACAAGATCAGCATAGCCTGCGAGTAGACAAAGTATTTTATAATTATAAACTGGCATTTTCAAAAAAGCCCACACAGGTAGAGACAATGCATAAACTAAAACAAAATAATGTCTTACCGATTTAGTGCAAAAGCATAGTGAAATTTGATATGAAGATTGTCCACTAGATCACAGGTTGGAAGTTTTTCCAATGTTTCCACCAATGTTACAATTGCATCATAATCCTTGACAAAATAAATGAAGGATAGAAAATTAAATTGTAGTTATGTTGTAAATTCTTTATAAAGTATATCAGATGTGCAAAGCTTTTAGCTAGGCTTTTTCTTAATAAATCTGCTAGCAATTTGTTGACATTTCAGAAGGGAAGGGATATGCCACTTTGTCACTTGGGTGTGGACTAACCGTTGGAGCAGTTTGCTCTCAAGACAGTTGGAACCCTTGGCATCAAACTGCATTTTAAAATCTCTTCAACAGCTAAGCTCAGTTCCATTTTCCAGCTGGAGCTGTTCCAAAGGTTACCTGCCCAATAGCCACCATACTACCTGAGCTAATTAAACAGTTTGTTATCCTTAATTTATCTCTGAATGCCTTTTCTTACCGTTTCATTTAAATTTAATCAATGTCTCAGTGACTCAAATCAATCTCTTCACACCAGAGCATTTCACTCTGGTTACTCTAATTCACTGAACTAGAGTATGAAATTTGTTTTTCATTTCTAATTCTTTTGCTGTTGTTCAGTATGGTTCATTTGCACTCGTTTTTCCATTTCTAGTAAAGTATCTATACCTAAATATTAACATTGTCTCACATGGGGCCTTAATGGCTAGTTCTCAGTGTCTGGCCTATCTGGAGGATTCTCACAATTTTAAACAAACATGACAGACAACATAAACCACTGTGGCGCCTGTGGCCAACTCAGCAGCAGACATCTTTCAAACATGAAGCAGCTCTTTGGCAAAGTTCTCCATCCTGGAGATCACGAATGTGGAACAGGAGTCTTGCAACAGCTCTTGTTTGGGAGGTGGGGTGGGGGGGGGCATGAGAGGCAGGTTAGGAATGGCCCACAGCTGTGTTGTGAAGGAAGGCACACCGTATGCTCCTCATGCTTCCTCCTTTGTTTGGATAATTTTTTTTAAAAAAGTGATTCTTAAGGCTTTGACGGCTCTTTTGGAATGGATGCTTAGTTCAATGACAGCTGAGTGGGATGCGCAAGGAGATTGTTCTGTTCAGTTGTTGCCAGATTCTGCCATTTAGACCCAGACACAGGCACTTCATCACAGAATGGTATAATCAGGAGGAGTACCTGCTGTAGGCATCTGTGGCATTCAGAAATTCCTTGTTGTTGGGAAGGAAGAGAATTCTACACTGCTTGAGATGTTGCACTAACTTTTGCATCCAAATGATAAAAGTTAAATGGTACTAATTTACAGTCCTTTTTTAAACACAGTTTTTGAAAACTGTTCTTTGAGGACACAACAGGTCATTTAAACTTAAAAAGGTCAAAAAATCCAGCCCATGTAAATAGAACCTTCATGAAATATAAAAACAACCAATGTTGGAAACCTCAGCAGGTTAACTCGCTTCTCTCAGCATTGTCTGATGTGCAGAGATTTTCCAGCATTTCCTATTCCTATTTCAGATTTTCAACACCTATTTTGCTTTTATATAGCATAAGCACAAGTCCGATTTGACAAATAGGAATTTTAAAAATGTATTAAAACATAGTCTTTAACGTCAGAAAGTCCTCACACCTACTTGAATATCACGGTAGGAAAGAAGTAAATTAATAACAATATCAGCTGATAAAACTTCAACGTTGTCCAGGCGTTTCCTTATTCTTTTTAGTTCTTCAGCCAACTCTTTCCCACTGTACAGTTCACGAGCTTTCCTGATGTCACTCAGGATGGTTTCCCGAAAATACTGACTGCGAAGTACAAAGAAATATAATATTTCTGGGTAATATTTCTTATACCCACTCATTCTTTGAAAACACATTTTAGTAATACAAACCCCTCTCTAAAAAGCTATAGTCCACAAATGGCAAATTTGACAATTAAACAGACTTCATAAAGTCATACAGCATACAAACAGGCCCTTTGGCCCACTGTATCTATGCCGACCAACAAACATCAAACCACACTAATCCCATTTCAATCCAAACATCTAAACATTTTTCTTGCCCAGTATTTCAAATGTGGATTTTTTTGGCCACATTTTGCTAATGAACAGGAATCAGTCCTCTACTAGCCTGAACCAGTTCTCAATCAAGGTTCATGAAGGTTTGTAGCTCAGGTTGAGGTTTAGGGTGTAGGTTTGCTCGCTGAGCTGTAGGTTTGATATCCGAACGTTTCATTACCTGGCTAGGTAACATCATCAATGGCGACCACCAAGTGAAGCGAAGCTGTTGTTTCCAGCTTTCTATTTATATGTTTGTCCTGGATGGGGTTCCTGGGGTTTGTGGTGATGTCATTTCCTGTTCGTTTTCTGAGGGGTTGATAGATGGTATCTAGATCTATGTGTTTGTTTATGGCGTTGTGGTTGGAGTGCCATCAAAGGGAAGTACAAGCAGGAAGAAAGTTAGCCACCAGGATACACAAACACCAGCTAGCCACAAAAAGACACGACTCTCTCTCCCTTGTAGCCCTACACACGGAGGAAAAAAAACACCATTTCGACTGGGACAACACATTTCTCCTGGGACAGGCTAAGCAAAGACATGCCAGAGAATTCCTAGAGACCTGGCACTCCAACCACAACGCCATAAACAAACACATAGATCTAGATATCATCTATCAACCCCTCAGAAAATGAACAGGAAATGACATCACCACAAACCCCAGGAACTCCATCCAGGACAAATATATAAATAGAAAGCAGGAGACAATAGCTTCGTTTCACTTGGAGGTCACCACTGATGATGTTACCTAGCCAGGTAATGAAATGTCTGGATATCAAACCTACAACCCAGCGAGCAAACCTACACCCTAAAGTTCTCAATCAGTTCTCTAGTAGCCTGGAGTGTAAAGAACTCACTCCTCATACACACAGAAGCAAAAACGACAATATATAACTAACACAGAATTGAGATTTAATAGAAACACTATTTTGCAGTTGCCTTGCTATCATTGTCTGTCTCTAATGATAAAAAGTAGTATTTTGCATTTAAACAAAGTTTTCTTTAATGAAAAATCCTGTAATATACAGCAGAAAAGGACTCAGAAATATTAGAGAAAGGAACAAGTTAATAGGAAAAGTAGAGATGACAAGACAATATTCTAATTAACACAATGTTTCTCCAATTCTCCTAAAGATATTAAAGAAATAGTGGGGCATTAATCCTTATTACACATTTAGTCCTCACTACTCAGTTTCTGGCACAAGCACTGAGCCTTTGCGCGCGCGCACACTCACACACACACACACACACACACAATTTGTATAAGCTTTGAGAGGCAATCACAGTTAGTTATTCAGACATGGGAGCCATCACAGCTGAGCCCAACCCTAAGCTCATCAAAATGTCCACACACAGGCGTAATCATGACGGGATCACTGCAAAAGGGTCAGAAATGTGGAATCTGGCTGATTCTTTTTCCTCTTCTTCAAATACTTGACAAAACCTAAGTGCATGATCACTACCCAGATAAGATCAGCAAATTCAACAGAACACCAGCACGCGAACCAAACGCATTCAGTACATTTTGCATTGAGTAATGACAGCATCCCCTAGCATTCAACATGAACCAGTGTTGTAAATCCAGGATAAGTTAATCATTAATGACTGGCTGGCTAATCAAAACTGCATAATTTGCTCACATATGCAATGACAATACAATGGTGCATTACAGTGAACAAGCCACCATGGAATATTTCTGGATAATTATTCATAAAGGAATTGCAATTAGAAACCAGTCTTATAACCTTAAGCACTTCACAACCAATGAAGTTTGTTCACTTACTCAACAAAGATCAGAGCATTTGAAAAGCCAGTCATTGTCTGAAGTGCTGTAGAGCTGAAATTTTATTCTACTCTACATTCAAGAGGCTACTGATACAACTTTTCAAACAATAGGTTTGAGAAGAAATAATTCATTATAGGCATTCGTAGTTTCATGTATTTTAAAGTTGATCAAATAGTCTGGGAAGGGGAGAGAAACAAAAGCAATTTTTAAAACTGCTCAACAATAAAGTCACTATTGTTTAAAATCTGAAAGAAAATTAGCAAGACCATTGCACTAAAAAGAGGAGCATGCAGAGTCGATATTCACCAACTGCAGTGTACTCTGGACTCCAATAGGGAAGATAAGCAGCTAATCGCCAGAGAGATCATGTTAATTTTCTTTCTTCGAATCAGTAAAGAAGTCTTCATTTGTTCAAAGCAGCACCCAGAGAGTGGCACTGTGCCATCACGGGGAGGTATAAGTAGGAAAATCAGACTAGAATTCAATTCAGATTTGCCACTCTATAATGCTTCATAGAATGCAGCAAAACAACTTTTTTTATATTTTGGTTTCTCAGCATTAACTTCTGCGACTTGAACTGCAGAGCTAAAATTTCATTTTCTTTCTAATTACCTCAATTTCTGATTTTCAAAGCATGTACAATCTGAAAGCAATACAGCACTATACATTGTGACAAATCTGACACATTCCACATTTTAACAAGTGTGTAGGCCTTGATTAAAAAAAAATACAATTTAAACTTCAGGCAGGTTGTCTGTGGGTGGGTGAGTGGTTGCCAGTGAAGTCAACAACTCACTTTTTTGATTATTTCAGAAAACAGACAAACCTATTTCAACTTCTGAGCCTCACATCAGGTTTGTTTCCCACCCAGAACAAACAGGATGTGGGTGGGAAGCAGCCAACGTCATCTCAACAGAAACAAAATTCACTAGACGGCAGGTAAGTTTTGAGGAGGGATTCCATGAAGGTCTCACAGTCGAATCCAAATTTCCTCTTGGGATAAGAGGATGTACTTCTCTGCCTCCTGCTGTCACAAAAGATAAGCACAAAATCTATCTGCCAGAGGCTTTTCACTTCCTGATCCCCAATTGTGCTGAATCAGGGCCAGATTTCCTGTTGAAACTGAAGGTAAAACTCCAGTCAACACAGCATGGTTATCACTAATCTGCATTCTTTCCAAAGGAATATGAAAGCTTTGGATGGGTAGCTACGTTACTCAATCTAGGTGAGTATTAACTATTCAATCAGAATGCATAGCTCAGGATAAAAATCGGCACCATTCCAATTAAATCTATTACACGGGGAGAAGCTGGCTTAAAAGTAAAATCATTAACCTAATTAATGTGCTGGGGACACAGATTCAAACCCCACCACAACAGTTGGTGGAACTGGATTTCCATTTATAATCTGCATCACAAAACAATCAAAAAAACCCAGCTGACTCACAAATGTCCTATTGGGAAGGTAATCGGTCATCTTTAGCAGGTCTGATCTACATGTCACTCCAGAACCACAGCAATGAAGTCGACCTTTGACTTCCCTCCAAAATGGAAGCAGCAACAAGCCAGTCAAGGGCAATAAACGCTGGCCGTACCAGTGACATCCACATCCCATCAAGGAATTATTTAAAAAATCATGAACACCAAAAAGGCACAAAGAATAACATCTGTAACTATCACCACCTCCTGAATATTTGCTGAGGAATACTTTTGAGTAGATGAATGCACATTACAAATACCTCAACTAGCATTTATAGAGTATTTTATAAATAAGCAATATAGAGAGGCTTTCTTTGACAAATTTCTTGGTTAGTTCAGAGACACTATGAAATATGTATGTAAAAGGTACACCTACCAGCAACTGATGTATGCAACCTTCAGTAACTGAACAAAGCGATCCACTAATGGCATGCAGATTGGTCCAAGCAGCAACTCAAAATTTGGCTGCATTAGCTCACTCAATCCCTTCATGTAGCTGCTCTCACAACAGTATACCTTGTTGTGTGGAGTCACCATATATGGTATAAAGGTGTAGTTTCCACAGGATGCCTGTAATAAAAAGTATAGTTGCACAATGCCAGAAACATTCTGATTTGGAGATGCCGCTATTGGACTGGGGTGTACAAAGTTAAACATCACACAACACCAGGTTATAGTGCTTCCAATTAAACCTGTTGGACTATAACCTGGTGCTGTGTGATTTTTAACCAGAAACTTTCTGGTGGCCAATTTACTTATTCTTCCCCTCACCATTTCTTTATGTCCAAACAATACAAAAGTAACTTTGAAATCTTATCTGTATTTACATCGTTTCTCAATGGAAGGTCCATTACTGAATTTCACAGGGGTTAAATGCAGGGAAGAGCGAGTACCATTTATTCAAATGAACCAATAAGATTATGAATGACACCAGGACAAAACACCACTGCAGGTGGCATCCTCCAAGACAGCTTTATCAGCGATTGCAGTGTTACTGGCGAAGTGTTCTCACAAATAATCAACCAACCAATCTACCACTGTGTTAAACTTAAGAAATACTTAAGGAATCTTCATAAGTTTGCCAGGCTGAATGTTTTACTGGAATGTAGACAAGCATCAAGTAGTAGCAGGAATCCGCCAAAGAAGCCAATTAATTGTTTGAGAGTTAGCCCATAAGAGTGACATCTTAAAGTGCAATCTCATTGTGCACTGATTTAATTAATGCAGACATTGGATTCTCTCTGGATTGGGATGAGAGGAGATTTTGAAAAAAAATACATTCTTTACATTGGGTAGCAATTCACAATCACCCTTTTCAGAAAAAGGGTCGATTGATTCCACACGTCTAAGAGCTAAAATCACCAAAAATGTGATTTGAGATATTTGCCATAAGCAACAAATGAACAAAACCTAATTTGTGGATCTGTATAGTCAGGAATGAAATGACTCCTATGAACTGAGTCTGAGAGGCAGGTCTGCACACAGAATTACTGCACAATATTTCTGGGAAGCATAATTGCAATTTTTAAGATGAAGACTACGTTAAAAAAAAAGTGCTATTCATACTATTTTTTAACAGAGGAATCTATACTTACTGAAGTATGCTTGGGTTGATTAACCAATCTAAAAGAATGGCCACTATCAACTAAATACGATATTTAGGTGTGATCAAAAGGACAGCTCCATAAATTACTTTAAACAAAACTAAATAAAATTGTGAACTACAGAAATAGTCAAAAGTGCTGCAGAAAACTTCATGTAATATTTTTCACCGTGGCAAAACCTAATTTCATTAAATCTTAGAGGGTGATCTTTCAAAAGATAAAGAGGTTACCTCAATTTCCTTATTCTGTTCTTGACCTTTAAGTAGAGTCATATTCTTATATGATCAGCTAAGTCAAATGGCAAACAGGAAGTCCTCAATAGAGCAACATGCTGTGTTATCCATGTGCTACTCTACATCTTAAAGAGAATGATTGCATTTATACAGATTTTTTTTTAGCAACTTGTCACATTCCCGAATACACTGACAGTGTTACCAGCATTTGCAATCTTTTAAATTTAGGTGATTTCTCTTTGCAGATTTATGTTGGAGAAGCTTGTACACCCAGGCATATAAAAAACAAATCTACATTTTGGTATCTCCTGTTCTGGACAAGACTTGAGTTCAGTCAAGTCCAAATAACATGGATATGTTGCAAGTTTTTAAACATTTTCCAAATAGCCACTGTGATTTACCATGAAAGCAGGATTCTGACTGAAATGCTACATTTTCCTGATCTGGTTGGATCAGCAAAACAAAAAGTTCCAAATTTGAGCAGCAACTATTTCAGAGAGATGGGAGAAGTTAAATAAATTGAAGACTGTCCCTTTATATCTGTATTAAGCATAAAAATGTGATCATATTGGATCAGATTAGATTACCTACAGTGTGGAAACAGGCCCTTCGGCCCAACAAGTCCACACCGACCCGCCGAAGCGCAACCCACCCATTCCCCTACATTTACCCCTTTTCCCTAACACTATGGAAAATTTAGCATGGCCAACTCACCTGACCTGCACATCTTTGGACTGTGGGAGGAAACCGGAGCACCCGGAGGAAACTGAGGCGGGAATTGAACCCAGGTCTCTGGCACTGTGAGGCAGCAGTGCTAACCACTGTGCCACCGTGCCGCCCTAGGAAAGGTCCTGATTTGTTAGAAACCATAGGATATCATCTCTGCTCATTCAAACACAGGGCAGAGTTTCGGCATTACATCATATCCTACCCAGTAATGGATTATGAAACAAATGATACAAGTAATAGTTGTTCTGATTTTGAGTGATTTTGGGCGGCAGGACAACTCAAGTGAATCACTCGCAAGCTCACGGTCAAAATTCGTGACCATATTTTGTTAGACAGCAGAGGTAGCAAAACAAAAACATTGAGTGAAATTAATGTATGCCATTCATGCAAAGCAGGCTGCTAGTTCATTTTATATGGTTGAAGTGCTGTTCTGTTGGATGAAAATCATGCAAATTAGACCACCCATGATGTAACTAGACATTGGAGAACAATGCAAGGTCATTGTTATCCTAGCTAAGTTTGATTTACAATCAGTGAGGTACATAAGAAGTTGGACAATATTTTCAAATCATATCAATAAAATCAATGAAAGTATTAATGATAAGGATTGCAAGAAAAAAAGCAGAAAATATACTTGTGAAATCAAATGAGATTTGAACATACTGAATGAGACCTATGGACATTAATAAATACCACTGATGAAACTAAACTTCCTTAAGGAACTTAAGGACCACAGTTATATTGTACCTCTGTACAGTCCCACTGGTAACATAATTCATTCGAGCAGTCCCATTGAAACTAGAGTTTTCTGGCCTTCTTTTGTCAAAATTTTAGATCATTGTACTTGTAAGAATATTGATAGGTTTTCACATTATTGGAAATAAAAGCAAAGCAATCTTGTAGACAGAATTGGCTTAAATTATATTCCTTACAAATTTATCTTTCCTCACAATATTCAAAATAATTATTTTCAGGCCAAGGCCGTTATGACATGTAGGCGAGGTGGGTGCGTGTAGCTAAAAGATTTAAGATTGAAATACACTGGTGTTTTCAATATATAAGCTTTTCATTGCAGCAAGGAGCAGTGAGAGAAGGAAAAAAATCCTGCAGTAGCAAAGGTTACATGTTGCTATTGAAGGAAAGGTGATTTACAATAGCGCGATGGCCTAGGAAAGGCCCTGATTTGTTAGAAACCATAGGATATCGTCTCTGCTCATTCAAACACAGGGCAGAGTTTCAGCATTACATCATATCCCACCCAATAATGGATTATGAAGCAAATGCTACAAGTAATAGTTGTTCTGATTTTGAGTGTGCAAGCAAGCATTCGTAACGCGTTTGTAGCCAATTTCTCTGCAAAGGTGACCTCCTTCTTGAACAACTGCATTCCACGTGGTCCATGTAAACAAAACACTGAATGGGAGAGATCCATACAGACCAATACACATTTACTCAGAGTCTAACCACACAAATGTGGACATAATGGGGAAACCATAAATAAGCCTTTCTAGCCTGTTCATCTGACCAGATCCTGAGGAAAATGCTGTCTTTATAGTTGTGCCAAAATGCTTTACAATTGATTAAGTATTTACATTTAGTAACTACTATGATGCGGAAAACTTTGTAAAATGCTCTTTCCTTTAAACCAAGCAAAATTGGAAAAAGATAAAATTACCAAGTGGCTCTATGTTAGTTCCATGCTTCATAATCAAATGTGCTAATGGAGGAAGGAGGAAACCTTGCCTTGGATTTGAAAGCCTGACATACAATTGTCGATTTATAGAAGCTGCAGTTCAAAAGCAGGACTCTTTTCTAACTGGTTAGTTTCTATTCATAAATCTAATGGTTCAGGTCTCATACTCCCCTTTAAAAATATCCAACAAGTCAGAAGCCCTTCTACATTCATAAATCTACACAGCATAAAAACAGGCCATTCAATCCAAAGAGTGTACGATAGTGTTTATGCTCTCCTTGAGCTTCCTCCAATCCATCAATCTAACTTCTTCATATATTTCCCTAGCTCCTCTTTAAATGTATCTATAACAATTCACCTCAACTAGTCCGTGTAGTGGCAAGTTCCACATCATAATGATCATCTCGATATAGGCAAAGATGTTAAGGTCTGATGTGAAGGTCACAGGTTGGTAGTGGAACACACGTGTTCCCACTTCCATTTATTTTGATAAAGAATAAAAACTCAGCCTCAAGGTCTAACCAAAAATTAACTGTTTCATTCTCAAAAGGTGTTGCACAATCTGATGTTTCTTTAGCATTCTCTGGTTCTGTACTAGAAAATCACCTTGATTTAGTTACTGGTATACAACCTTCTCGGCACTCAACCCAGATTCTGCTTAATGTTCAGGCAGCAAAGACAAAAGCTAACCACAATTACTTTGAATTCAGAGTTGTGCTCATTAGCTCATAAAAAAACCTTTTTCTCGTCATGATAAATTTAACTTTTAACAATAAAGTAAAACAAGCTGTTTTGGGTTGGTCACCTCACCCAGTTTCTCATTCTAGTCCTAAGTTTTATTTTCCAGCAGTTCGATAGCAACACTTTGCAAGTAAAGCATTAACTTTAAATGGAAAGATAAATGCACCAAACTATAAATTCCATTACAAATATGTGGAAATCACCTCAATATCTTATTAAGAGGTAGAAGATGTAGCATCAACTAGTTGTCAAGCAAAGCAAAAGTTGTACTTACATTTTTCTTTTGACAAATAATTTCCTGCAAAAAGACAAAGAAAAATCAGCCAATAATATTCATGCACAGCTTTAACATATTTATTTAGTTAACAGTGATAATAATATATACTGGCCAACAGACACTGCAAAAGAACATAATTTTGTATTACACAATATCATAATACAGTGTCATTACTCTAATTAATTTAAGAGATGAGATGCAAGGCAATCTTGGCTTGCTAAAGATTTTTAATCAGGTTTGAATCTATGCAATGCTGCTAAACATTTCATATTTCATATTTTATATTTACCTCCAAGTGTAATGAAAAATTCTGTCAGGTTGACTCAGTCACTCTGAGTTAGAAACTTTGGAATTAAGACCCTGACTCCCAGAAAGTTTAACTAGGTGCCATCTGTTAGGTAAAAGGTTACTTTTGAGGCCTTACTCACCTGGTTCTTTGAATGGTTTACGGTGAACCAGGAAGCTCTTGCAATTTCTGTGGCAGCACTTTCAAAGTAATCAACTACTTCTGAAATACTTCCAGACTTCCCAAGGAAACAACACAAATTCTGCTTCTTGCTTTAAACCACATTATTTTGACTACTTTGTGCAGGTACAGTTGATTAATATATTAGCCATTTAGAAAACATTAAATTTCGCCGTTCCCCAGCAACTAACTCCATCGCTGTTCCTAGCAACTGCTTTTGACTGAATCAGACTGTTTGCAACCATCACTAATTCCATCTATTTCTAGCTCTGTAACATCACCCAACTCTATCCCTCTTTCAGCTCATTTTTAAATCATCCTTTATTACCAATGGAATAAACTATTTCAATTCACTCCTGTCCAGCCTCCCATATTCTGTCTTGTGCAAACAGAAAATTATTCAAAACTTGCTGTGTCCTTATTTACATCGAGGTCCAATCATCCATCACCCAAATTTACGGAGAGCAATATTGGTTCCTTGATAAGTTACACCTCAATTTTCTTTAAAGATTACATTCTCATTTCTAAATCCCTTCATGGTCATATCTCTCCCAGGGTTGTAATCTCCCCCAGCCTTCTGATAACTACATGCATCCAAATCTGGCCTCTGGAACAGCTCAATTGTTAGCAGTTGTACTGTGATTGTTTTAGCTCATCTACGGAATTCCATCCCCAAATCTCTCCATCCCACTACTTCTTTCTTTCTTCAAGATGCCCTTAAAATCCTTTGAAATTCTTTGATCAAGCTTTTGATTGTCTGCTGTTATAGAAGTCAGCATCTTGGAATGTTTCATTATATTAAAGATGCTTCATAAATCAAAGTTGCTGTTTTATTGCTATTGCTCTAGAAGGATAAGTGGATTGCTCTACCATCGCTTTATATATAGCTCATTATTACGTTAGAGAAAAAATATAGCAATAACGTTTACAAAAAGCTACAAACACATATTTTTTGTTTCCTTGGGCCTATGTTCAAACTGCCTCAGATTTACTTAAGAATCCCATGTGTAAATCCAATCCGATTTCTGAGGTACGCACTCAGCACAAAAGAAAGTGTTCCGCCATAGCAATTGCATCTAGAACAGCTTCTGAACAGCTAGTGCGGGAATTCATGTATCACCACACTGATGCAGTCAGAATCAACTTCAATGCTTGGACTGAAACATTTTGTTGGGTCCACAAGCATAGCATAATTTATTTACAGAAATGGAGTGGATAAAAATCAAGCATAAGGAAATGAACTGCAAACAGATATTGAAACTTTCTGATATTATCAAGAAAGTGGCATTATTTTGCTATTTTTCTCTTTGGCTATGCACTGCTAGAAAATAATTTGCAACATACAGATTGCTCGGTTCACCCTTACTGTCAGGTTTTCTGCAGAAACCAAGAACTGGGATACTAATGAAAGTAGTATCTTACATATTGATAGTTATTAAAACTTGTCTTTAAATCAGTATATGAAAGATCTGCCACAGTGTTTGCTAATGTAGTTATCTTTCTTTTTTGACAGTAAAATTTGTGTGTCACTGAAGTGGGAGAACCATGCTTCATAAACTGATCTGACCATTAAGACAATGAAAACTGGCCCAGAACAGTTGACGTGTACCTTTTACAATACAACAGCATATCATCCAATCAAACAGCACAGAACAACAATGAAGCTGCATCGGCAAAACTATATTAAATATGCATCAACCCCATTTTCTAGCACCTGGCCATAGCCTTGGATGTTATGACTTTTCAAGTATCCATTAATTTTTTTTTACGTCACCTGCCTTAAGTATTGCCTGTCCCAGAAAGGCAGTGCATTCCAGATGCCCACTACCCTCTGGGTCAAAAGAAATTTCCTCAAGTCCCCTCTAAACCTCCTGCCTTGAAAGCATGTCCTCTGGTTGTTGACCCTAAGGGGAAAAACATCTTGCTTTTCACCATGTCCACGCCTCTAAAAATCCCAACCCAATCTTAATAAAAACTAAAAGAACTGCAGATGCTGTAAAATCAGAAATGAAAACAGAAATTGCTGGTAAAGCTTAGAAGGTCTGGCTGCGTCTGTGAAGAGAAATCGTAGTTAATATTTTAGGTCAAGTGAGCCTTCCGAAGAACTGGATTCAGAGTTCTGAGGCAGCGAGTTATTACTCGTTCTAGAATATTAACTCTGATATGCTGCCAGACCTGCTGAGCATTCCTAGGAATTTCATTGCCACCAACCCCCACACACCCCCACCTCTCTATTCCAAAGAAAACAACCCAAGCTTATTCAATCTCTCATCACAGCTGAAGAGCTTCATTCCAGGGAACATCCTGGTGAATCTCTTCTGCACCCTTCCAGTACAATTACATCCTTTCTATGGAGCAGTCTCCAGACTGCACTTTTGCACTTCTCTAACCAGTTTCCAGATTGCTGAGGCACATTTGAGACAATTTAAGTTCCAGAGTTAGGTCCAAGGTGGACACAACACAGCAACTTTAACAAAGGTGATTCGCAGGAGCATTATCAAAGAGAACTTCACACAGAGTCACGCAAGATTTTTGGACAAGTGACTGAAACCTCACTCAGTGAAGTAGATTGTTAGCTGTGTCTTAAGAGGAAGAGAGTAAGGGTGCAGAGAAACCCAGGAAGTGTGTTCCATAGCTTACTTGGCCAGTTGAAGGTATGCCAATAACAACAGGAGGATGAAAACTGGGGTCGCACATGAGGGCAGAAACCCTGAAGGGCTGGAAGATGTTACAGAAATAGGAAGGTCTAAGGTTATGGAGAGATTTGCAAACAAGGATGGAAGTTTTTTTTTTAAATGTAGCGTTGCCAGACTAGAGTACAGGTAAGTCAACAAGTGACGGTGATGGATGAGTAGCATCTTGAATCCAAATTAGGTTGGAGGCAGGATTCTGAATGAATGCTTGTTTGCAAAGGCTGTAACACAGGAGGTCAGGCTGTAGCAGCTCTGAAATACGTCAAGTTTACAGGTGACAACGGCACAAGTGAGCACTTCAGTAGGTGAGCAAAGCAGGGGCAGAGACATGCCCTTCCTGAAGAAGGGCTTATGCCCGAAACATCGATTCTCCTGCTCCTTGGATGCTGCCTGACCTGCTGTGCTTTTCCAGCAACACATTTTTCAGCAGAGACATGCAATGCTAAGGATGTGAAAGCAGGTGGCCTGACTTGACAACAGACAGACCAAGGAGTCAGAAGCTTGGCTCAGGTCCAAATACAATGTTGTAAACATCGAACATAAGAAATAGGAGCAGGAGTAGTCCATCTGGCCTCTTTTATTTGCTCCGCTATTCAATAAGATCACAGCTGATCTTTTGTGGACCCAGCTCCACTTACCTCATTTGCTCACCCACCATAACCCATAATTCATTTTCTGTTAGAAATCTACCTTCGTCCTGAAAACATTCAATGAGATAGCCTCAATTGCTTCACTCAGCAGGGAATTCCACTGATTCACAATCCTTTAGGAGATGTAATTCCTCCTGAGCTCAGTCCTAAATCTGTTCCCCCTTATTTTCAGGATTTACCCACTAGTTCTAGTTTCATCAACCAACTGAAACAACCTCCTGCTTCTGTCTTTTCTAACATATTCCTTTCATAACTTAAATGTGTCTATAGGGTTCCTCTCAGGATGCCACGGTGGCTCAGTGGTTAGCACCTTTGTCTCACAGTTAGATTCCTGCCTCGGACGACTCCTGTGTGGAGTTTGCACATTCTCCCTGTGTCTGCGTGGGTTTCCTCCGGGTGTTCCGGTTTCCTCCCATAGTCCAAAGACGTGCGGGTTAGATGAATTGGCCATGCGAAATTGCCCAGTGTTCAGGAATGTATGGGTTAGGTGTATTAGTCTCGGGTAAATGTAGGGGAATAGATCTGGGTGGGTTACTCTTCAGAGGGTTGGTGTGGACTTGGGCCGAAGGACCTGTTTACACACAGTAGGGATTTTATATATTCTACATCAATGTTCAAAATTCCACTGAGTATAATCCCAGTCTACTCAATCTGTCCTCCTAAGCCAACCCTCTCAACTCTGGAATCAATCTGCTGAACCTCCTCCAGTGCTAGTACATCCTTTCTCAAGCAAGGAGACCAAGAAACTGTACTCCAGGTGGGGCCTCATCAGCACCCTGTACAGCTACAGCACAAAGGTGGTAATGGATCTGATTCAGCCTCAGACTGTGCTTTGGGAAAGAGAGGTGGAGCAGCAGCTAAGGAATGAAACAGTACCAGACTGTTGCACAATTGCACATTCATGTTGTTTGTTAAGGTACAGGGAATTTCAACATTGGTTCTCCCACTTGTGCACTAGAATTTAATTTACATCATTCTTCAATGGATTTTGCAACTCTTCTGAAAGTGAAGGAAAGCAAGTAGTCAACTGGCACAACACTTTATTGCTCGGTCTCCAAATCCTATTTGATGCATTGTAAGGGAAAAAAAAGAGAAAAAGCTGGCAATATACAAAAAATCCTAATCAGTACAGTAACTAAGTGGCCTGTTTAGCATTTAGGAATCAGTCTTGATATACAGTGTACACTCAAAATTCTATTTCTCCCTTTACAAACTACCCAACAGACATCCAAACAGCTACAGTCTTTTTAACTTTTGGAGAATATACTCTGGAGAAAGTGAGGACTGCAGATGCTGGAGATCAGAGCTGAAAAATGTGTTGCTGGAAAAGTGCAGCAGGTCAGGCAGCATCAAAGAAGCAGGAGAATCGACGTTTCGGGCATAAGCCCTTCTTCAGGAATGAGGAGGGTGTGCCAAGCAGGCTAAGATAAAAGGTAGGGAGGAGGGACTTGGGGGAGGGGCATTGGGAATATGATAGGTGGAAGGAGGTTAAATGACGAAGGATGATACGATGTATCTGGAAGTTGGTGGGATGGTAGGAGAGGACCAGTGGGGTTCTGTCCTGGTGGTGATTGGAGGGGCAGGGTTCAAGGGCAGAGGAGCGGGAAATGGAGGAGATGCGGTGGATAGCATCGTCAACAACCCAGATGGCCTCCTTCTTCAAAGACCGCAATTTCCCATCAGACGTGGTTGACAGACCCCAACACCAAGGGTATATTTCCTTCCCCTCTCCTATCAGCGTTGCGGAAAGACCACTCCCTCCACGACTCCCTCGTCAAGTCCACACCCCCCACCAACCCAACCTCCACTCCAGGCACCTTCCCCTGCAACCGCAAGAAATGCAAAACTTGTGCCTACACCTCCCCCCTCACTTACCTCCAAGGTCCCAAGGGATCCTTCCATATCCATCACAAATTCACCTGCACCTCCACACACATCATTTACTGCATCTGCTGCACCCGATGTGGCCTCCTATACATTGGAGAGACAGGCCGCCTACTTGCAGAACATTTCAAAGAACACCTCTGGGACACCCACACCAACCAACCCAACTGCCCCGTGGCTGAACACTAACTCCCCCTCCCACTCCGCCAAGGACATGCAGGTCCTTAGCCGCCTCCATCGCCAGACATGGCAACACGACGCCTAGAGGAAGAGCGCCTCATCTTCCACCTAGGAATCCTCCAACCACAAGAATAAATGCAGATTTCTCCAGTTTCCTCATTTCCCCTCCCCCCGCCTTATCTCAGTCCCAACCCTCGGACTCAGCACCGCCCTCTTGACCTGCAATCTTCTTCCCGACCTCTCCGCCCCCACCCCCTCTCCGGCCTATCACCCTCACTTTAACCTTCTTCCACCTATCACATTCCCAACGCCCCTCCCCCAAGTCCCTCCTCCCTATCTTTTACCTTAGCCTGCTTGGCACACCCTCCTCATTCCTGAAGAAGGGCTTGTGCCCGAAACGTCGATTCTCCTGCTCCTTTGATGCTGCCTGACCTACTGCACTTTTTCAGCAACACATTTTTCAGAATATACTCTGGCCCCAGAAAATATGTGCTAATATAAGCAGGCAATTCGAGGCCACTTACAATAACACTACTCAACGAACATAAACAGCAATCTGCATTACTGATATAATACAAGCAGGCGATTCAGAAAAAAAAACTTTTAACTGTATTTAATAAGGATCTGAAGCAGTCTAGCTCCTCATTACCTTTAAAACATCTAGCATCAATAAAAGGTCATTTAGCTTTTAAGTGACTTAAAATATGGACCACTCTTTGGATAGCTCAAAATTAAGCTCTCTCATGACCGCATTTTACTCAATTAAAATCCAGCAGACAGATGCAGAAAAGTCCATAGCATGTTAGGGCAGAGATAAGAAAATTCTCATCGGTGACAGGTAGGAGCATGTCACAGGAATAATAAGTGTGGAATGTTTGAGAAGAACAAGGGAGAACAAAAAAAAAGAAAATTAGGTGACTTGCAAACAAATCTACGCAGAAAAGTATGTTGGAAAAAAAGTTTATTGAGAAATCAGGCTAAATAAGTGCAAGAGAGAAGGGTAATGTGAAATGATGGACTATGACTGGATAGGACAGAAATTACAAATCTAAAGATGATACTCTCAGGTGACAAGTTAGAAAAATAAGAGTCAAAACTGAAGGCTCTATATCTGAATGCACATACGGTCTTTGAAACAAAGCAGATGGACTGTATAGCACAAACAGAAATACATGCAGTATGACCTGATAGTGTAGTCATGATTCTGTTTGGCTATTTCATGGATTGGGGCCTGAATTTTAAAAGGTGCACAATTTAGGAAGTACACAAAGCTATGGAAAGGTGGAGGTTCTAAAAGATGGTATTAGCAGAACAGAAAGGACCGACAATAGTTCATGAAACGGTCTGGGTAGAGATGACAAATTATAAAAACAAGAGATCACTTGGAGGATCCCTAACAGTAACCACATGGTAGTTTGCAGCATAAAAGGAAGAAATATACGGTGCTTGTCAGAAAGGTCTGGGGATTATTATGGGGGATTTGAGTCTACATACAGACTAGAAAACTCAAATGGGCAAACGTAGGCTCGAACAACAGAATGTTTTCTCAATAGTTTCGTAAAATAGCGGTGAGCTAACTCGGGAGCAAGCTACACCAGATCTGCTATGAAGCAATCAGATAGAAATAATTAATGATCTCAAAGTGAAGGTGCCCCAACGTTTCAGCATCCGTAATCTGATTGAATGTTATATTCAGTTTGAGGGAGAGAAAAGTTGGTTCAAAGCTGGTACTTTAAACTTAGATGAGACAGCATGAAAACAGCTAACAAACATGAACTGGCAAATAAGGCTAAGGGGCAAGTCAAGAATGAAACAGTGATGGGATTTATACAGAATACTTTTGTATGCACTGGACACAGACATTTCATCAAGAAAGAAAAAATCCAAGGTCCAACCCACCAAACATGGTTAATTGAAATGAGCTGAAAATGTGTTGCTAGTTAAAGCGCAGCAGGTCAGGCAGCATCCAAGGAACAGGAAATTCGACGTTCCGGGCATAAGCCCTTCATCAGGAATGAGGAAAGTGTGTCCAGCAGGCTAAGATAAAAGGTAGGGAGGAGGGACGATGGAGATGTGATATGTGGAAGGAGGTCAAGGTGTGGGTGATAGGCCGGAGTGGGGGTGGGGGCGGAGAGGTCAGGAAGAAGATTGCAGGTTAGGAGGGCGGTGCTGAGTTTGAGGGAATCGAATGAGACCAGGTGGGGGGAGGGGAAATGAGGAAACTGGAGAAATCTGAGTTCATCCCTTGTGGTTGGAGGGTTCCCAGGTAGAAGATGAGGCGCTCTTCCTCCAACCGTCGTGTTGTTATGTTCTGGCGATGGAGGAGTCCAAGGACCTGCATGTCCTCGGTGGAGTGGGAGGGAGAGTTAAAGTGTTGAGCCCCCACGGGGTGGTTGGGTTGGTTGGTCCGGGCATCCCAGAGGTGTTCCCTGAAGAGTTCCGCAAGTAGGTGGCCCGACTCCCCAATATAGAGGAGGCCACATCGGGTGCAGCGGATGCAATAGATGATGTGTGTGGAGGTGCAGGTGATATGGAAGGATCCCTTGGGGCCTTGGAGAGAGGTAAGGGAGGAGGTGTGGGCGCAAGTTTTGCCTTTCCTGCGGTTGCAGGGGAAGGTGCCGGGAGTGGAGGTTGGGTTGGTGGGGGGTGTGGACCTGACGAGGGAGTCATGGAGGGAGTGGTCTTTGCGGAACGCTGATAGGGGAGGGGAGGGAAATATATCCCTGGTGGTGGGGTCCGTTTGGAGGTGGCGGAAATGACAGTGGATGATACGCTGTATACGGAGGTTGCTGGGGTGGTAGGTGAGAACCAGTGGGGTTCTGTCCTGGTGGCGGCTGGAGGGGCGGGGCTCAAGGGCGGAGGAGCGGGAAGTGGAGGAGATGCGGTGGAGGGCATTGTCGATCACATCTTGGGGGAATGAGAGAGTGTCAAGTTTAAAGAAAAAGCACATTATAATTGTAGAAAGATGGGTGGCAGGTCAGAAGATCAGACGGAACATGAAAAGGTTTTGAAAAAGTTAACAAAATTGAAAAGGAGCAAGAAGTATATTTGCAGATAGCAAGGATAACTACACCAATTTTAAAACAAACAAAGGAACAAAGTAAACATTGGTGCTATAGAAAGTGAGTCTCCAAATTTACAATGGAATAATCAGGATATGACAGCTAATCCAAAAAGGTTTTTGCATTAATCTTCACCATGGGGGAAACAAATAACAACATCTTAATCTGATTTCTTTTTGTCAATCTATAACAGTTAGTAGGGTGAGATAATTTTTACAAATGTTTTACTGAGGTCTGCCCCTTTACTAAAGTTTTAATACAAAAGATAGGTATTAAGTTATCCTAAAACAGTGTTTCTGAGCAGCAAGACTATATTATTGCTCAATTTTGAGCAAGTGTGTTGTGTTTTTTGGGTATATTCTAGGACTGCAGATTGTTTAAGGTGCAGAGGCGGCTTTTGGTAGAGTGATGTGCTCGTCCTGTTGGATGTGGGAGATTAGGGAGAATTTCAATGTTCCTGGAAATTATGTCTGCAGGAAGTGTTTGGATGCGAATCCTATTTGACTGCATGGATCGGTTTCAGCAGCAGTTAGAAGCAGCGAGGAATTTACAGGAACCAGGAGGTATGGTGGATGACTGTTTTTAGGAAGGCAGAAAAACCACAGATACATCAGGTAGATGGGTTACCTTGAGGAAAAGTAGGAGAGGTAGACAGGTTTTGCCAGAGTCTCCTGTGGCTATCGCCATCTCAAACAATTATGTTGTTTTGGATAATGCCAGGTGTAATGGCCTCTCAGGAGAACTGTAAGGGCACTGATTGACATTCTGCTGCCAATAGGGAGACATCAAAATGGTTTATTGCCTCCCTGATGCCAGTGTTAAGGATGCTTTGGGGATGGTGCAGAATATTCTGAATGTGGAGAGTAACCAGAAGATCATTGTACACATTGGTACCAAAGACATAGAAAAAGAAAGGGACGGTATTAGGCAGGAACTTTCAGAAGTTGATTGGGAAGGGACAGTTGAAAGTGGGAGGTCTTTAAAAATGAGATAACAAGAGTTCAGAAACAGTATGTTCAGATTGGTGTGAAGGACAAGGCTGGAGGGTGTAGGGAATGGTGGATGACTAGAGAAATAGAGGCTCAGTTCAAGAAAAAGGAGGAGGCATATGTCAGATATAGACAGCTGGTAGAGGCAGCATGAGTATACTCAAGAGAGAAATCAGGAAGGCAAAAAGGAAACATGAGATAGCTTTGGCAAATAGGATTAAGGAGAGATCCAAAGAGAATCGACAAATAAGTTAAGGGCAAAAAGAGTAACAAGGGTGAGAATAGGGCTCCTTAAAGATCAACAAGGCCTTCTATGTGTGGAACCACAGGAGATGGGGAGATACTAAATGAGTATTTTGCATCAGTATTCAATATTGAGGAGGACACGGCTAGAGAACTTGGGGAAATAAAGAGCGATATCTTGAAAAGTGCCCATATTACAGAAGAGGAGGTACTGGGGGTTTTAAAACACAAAGGTAGATAAATCCCTGGGACCTGATCAGATGTATTCCAGAACTCTGTGGGATGCTAGGGAAGAGATTGCTGAGCCCCTTGCTGAGATTTTGGTATCATTGAAAGCCATGAGTGAGATATCGGAAAACTGAAAGGTGACTAATGTGGTGCCATTATCTAAGAAAGGTAGTAAGGAAAAGCCAGGGAACTACAGACCTTACGTCAGTGGTGGGTAAGTTGTTGGACAAAATTCTGAAGGACAGGATTTACATGTATTTGGAAATACAATGACTGATTAGAGATAGTCAACTTGACTTTGTGCGTGGAAAATGGTCTCACTAACTTGATTGAGTATCTTGGAGAAAGGATAAAGAAGCTTGATGAAGGCAGAGCAATAAACATTGTCTATATGGACTTTAATAAGGGATTCAATATGGTTCTGCATGGTAGACTGGTTAGTAAGGTTAGATCACATGGGATCCAGGGAGAGCTGGCCAATTGGATACAAAGTTGGCTTGAAGGTAGAAGACAAGAGGGTGGTGGTGGAGAGGTGTTTTTCGGACTGGAGGTATGTGACCAGTGGTGTGCCACAAGGATCGACGCTGGGTCCACTGCTTATCATCATTTATATAAATGATTCGGATGTGAAGGGTTAGTAAATTTGTGGATGGCACCAAAATTGCTGGTGTAATGAACAGTGAAGGTTACCCCAAAGTATAATGGGATCTAGATCAGAGGGCCCATGAGCCAATGAGTGGCAGATGGTGTTTAATTTAGATTAATGTGAAGTGTTGCATTTTGGTGAAGCAAACCAGGGCAAGACTTCTAAAGTTAATAGTAGCGACCCTGGGGAGTGTTGCCAAACAAAGAGACCTAGAGGTGCAGGTTCATAGTTCCTTGAAGCTGGAGTTGCAAGTAACAGGGTAGTGAAGGCTGCATTTGGTATGTTTGCCATTATTGGCCAGTGCATGGAGAGTTGGGATGTCATGTTGCAGCTATACAGGACATTGGTCAGCCATTTTTAGAATTCTGCACTCACTTCTGATCTGCCTGCTATGGAGAAGTTGTTGTTAAACTTGAAAGAGTTCAGAAAAGATTTACAGGGATGCTGCCAGGATTGGAAGGTTTGAGCTATAGGAAGATGCTAGAGCTTTTTTCCCTCGAGTATTGGAAGCTGATGCATGACCTTAGAGAGGGTTATAAAATCATGAGGGGCATGAATAGGATGAATAGCTAATAGTCAAGGTAAAGGAGCTCAAAACTAGAGGGCACAGCTTTAAAAGAAAAGATTTAAAAGGGACCTGAGGTGCAACGTTTTCCCGCAAAGTGTGGTGCACATATGGAATGAGCTGCCAGAGGAAGTGGAGGAGATGGGTACAATTGCAACATTTGAAACGCCTCTGGATCAGTACACGAATAGGAAGGATTTTGAGAGACACAGGCCAAATGGTGGCAAATGAGGGGAGACCAATTTGGGATATCTGGTCAGTGTGGAAGGGCTGGACTGATGGCGGTGTTTCCATGCTGTATAACTCTATGACTCTATCCCCACACTAGCTATAAATGGAGGAACTGAAGAAAGTTACAATCAATCAAGGAATGGTCCTCAGCAAACTATTGGAGGTCCAGGTTGATAGTTTCTGGAAAGTGATGGAAAGAGAAAATTGATGTGCTGGTTCCAATTTTCCAAAATTCTGTTGATTTGAGGACGATTCCATTAGATTTGGAAAGAGTAACTGTACCGCCTTTACTCAAACAGCAAGGAGCTATAGATCTATTAGCTCAATATCAGAGGAAAATTGTTAGAAAATGCAGCAGTAAAGTCCCTGTTCCCAGAATTCCTGTGCAGTCAGCACCTGAGATTTGAAATGAGGATATCGGAGAATGGGGCCTTTACTGTTATGAGCAACTGGAAAGGAATAATGGATCAGATGATTTATTAAAGCTAATTCTAGGGTTACCGAATCGGTAATGACAGAATCACCTACTGCAGCCAAGTATGCTGGTATCTCTGAGTAGTCCTGGCCACTCGTTTTGAAAATGCACACATCTTGTGGCAATGAGTTCTCCCAGCTGCCACTACTATTTCTCATGCACCCAGCTAACCAGTAACTTCTATTCCCCGTGCGTGCTGGATACTGGGAAATTATTGTATTATTAAAGACATTTGTGGCAAGGCATTTATAAAAGTTGGTTATAATCAGGCACAGTCAACAGAATCACAATGTTTACGTTGCAGATAGAAAGTGTTTGGTCCATCGTGTCTGCACTAGGTCTTCAAATGGGCATTAACTAGTGCCAATCCCTATTAGCTTAGATCACTAGCCCGGTGTCAATACTACTACTATACCACACACACTTAACATGAGGAAAGGGCACTCCCGACTAAAGCTGCCCATACAGGATTTGCGACTCCTTATGGTGAGTGAGTGTCAGGTATTCAGTCAGTTGAAGTGATATTAGAACGAAAGCCAGAGAGAGAGAAACCTAAATCAATTTTTTTCCCAATGGACTGTAGAGTTCATGCCCAGGACATGTACCAGTGAGTTAGAGGGATTTCCATTTTTTTAAAAAAAAATCCCTAGTTTTGGCAGCATTCCTCTCACTTTTCAGTGGAAATTGGCTCTGAACATTTTAAGAATTATGTTTAAGTTGAGCACAAGTTTATTTTGGAAGATGCAATGTTTATATGACTGAAATGTTCAATTTATCACTCAAACATGGCATGCTGGGTAATACTCAACAGTTACCTGCAGTGACTGAAGCGTGTCAGAATTTGTATCACAGTATAAAATAATATTATTCGCCATGCTGAAGCTCTCCCGCACTCCAAGATGGTAAAACAAGGAAGGTTGACGAAAAGCATCACTCATCTCCACCACAGCGATATCTGCAAACAATAAATGGCAAAGTGACTAAACTCTAACTTAATGAGATTTACAAACTAAATCAAACAAGAAAGAAGAAGAAACTTGGCTGAATAACAAATCCTCAATGTATGTCATCCATTCAGACACCATGCACCACTGAAGCACCTGGAATACAATGTAATCTCTACATTGCATTGTCATTGACATTCGAAAAGTAACCTTGGTATGCTCGATTTAGTTCATCAGTTTGTCAGAAATCATGTTTTCAATTTTGGCAAAGAAAAACTTTGACATCATGCATTGCCTTGGCCTTTTTTTGTATATACACAGATGACTCAGCACAGCTGCACGAAACAAAGAATTGCAAAACACCAGACCTTATTAGTCTGGACAGACAAAAACAAGTGACAAATACAAAAGGGCAAAAAGAAAATACTACGTCACATAGCACAGCATCAGTTTTGGACTAAAATTCTTGTACTGGACTATTTTGCTTTGTTTCTATGAAGAGTCCCTTGTCCAAGAACACTATCAATGATCACCAATTCCAGATTCAAATTTAACAATAGTAGCTTTAAAGAAGAATCCCACTCAACTCAAAACACTGACTCGTCTCTCCCTCCACAGGTGCTGATTATTTGCAGCACTTTTAGTTTTCACTTCAGATTTCCTCCATGCATTTATTTGACAAAAGTTTATTTTTGCTCAACGTTTGCCACATGCAAACTTTGCAACAAGACATGTATAAATTGCTTCACTTTCAACATGTTGCATAAAAATTAGAGATATCAAAAATTTTCCATAGCGGTCTTACTACAGACCAGGGTAAATGAGCATATGAAATATCTGAATGGATTGTCAAACATCTGGAGAAAACCAGACTGCAGGAAGTTACACCACAGAGTGAGCTTGGAGTCCTTAGTGTAAATCAGAAAGACAGCATACAGGTAGAACAGGTAATAGGGAGGCAAATTGAATGTTGGTTTTTATTTCAAAGGAAATGGAGTCTAAAAATAGAAAAGTCTTGTTAAAACTGTACAAGGCATAGTTAGACTACACCTGGAATACTGTGAATAGCTTTAGTCCCTTTATCTAAGATATACTGGATGCGGTCAAGAGAAGGTTCAGCAGGTTGATCCCAGATTTCGAGGTTGGTTTTATACTCTTGGAGTTTTAAAAGAATGAGAGGAGACCTAATTGGAACATTTATGAATGATACAGGTTACTTCTTTTTGTGGAAGAGTCTAGAATCACATGCCATCGTCTCAGAGTGAGTGGCTGCCCATTTAAGACAGATGACAAGAAATTTCTTCTCTTACATAACTGAGTCCAGAAGGCTACAGAGGCTGGGTCATTAAGTATATTCAATGCTGAGTGTCGGAGAAATTTGCCCAATAGGTTAGAGATCACAAAACACAGTTTGAAGTGAAATTGACAAACAAGTAACAGATCAGCTGACACAGACTGACGGCCTGTACAGGTAGATCAGATTTCTCTTCCCAGAGCGGAGGATGAGACCAGTTTAATAGTAATACTGCACAATGACACTCATTAAGAAATGGGGAAACTACATTGTATCTGGAAATGGAGTAATCTAGTTGCAAGGATGCTAATTGGAAAACAAATATCGGATGAATGCCCTGTTCCTTCACACAATGCAATGTCCTGACAGTATCGATGGTTCCATTCCTCTTTCACAGGTAGGTGCTAATGTCTCCTTTGAAGTGGTGAGGTGCTTCCATTGTCCTGTTTCTGGAGCATGTCCTTGCTGGTGCCTCTCTCTCTGACCAGTTCTGTGTGGTTTTGGTATCGCTGGGTTGTGAAACTGCCCTTGGGGCTTTGAGATTGCCGTGGTGCTCTGTCATTGTTCATGGGAGCTTATAATGTATTCCCTTGTCTGTGTGCTGTCTGGTTCGACTTGTGAGCTCCTTGGGAATTCTGGGTGTTTTGGTACAGTTTGGCCAATTTTGCTTTTGTGGGCCTATCGTGGGTAGGAAAATCTTTTCCCACGAGATAAGCAGACTTTACAGCAGTAAAAGAACCAATAGTTATAGGAAAAAGGTAGGAAAGTGGAGTTGAGGATTCAGATCAGCCATGATCTCATTGAATAGATTTGATGATCCAAATAGCTTACATCTGCTTCTCCATCTTATGGGGGATACTGGATAGGAGTCGCAAAGAAGAAGAGAGTTGAGAAGAAATCGCTACATGGGGAAGGAATAGGTTAAAATGCTGGATGTCCCAGCACAATCCTGTTCTGTGGATCTTCAAAAGGAGGTAAAAACATATTCCTCCCAAGTTTGGGATTTTGACATGAGGGGAGGTTTTCAGAGATGAATTGAAGACAAAGACAGTCCTGAAGACAGTGGCTTGATGTTGGGGTAATGGTTGAAGTGGAGGTATCCGAGAGTTGACAATTTGCCTATATCAGGTAGAGGTCGGTATGCCAGTCTACAATAGCACTAACCTTGGAGAAAGTGAGGACTGCAGCTGCTGGAGATCAGAGTCAAAAACGTGTGGTGCTGGAAAAGCACAGCCGGTCAGACAGCATCCAAGGAGCAGGAGAGTCGATGTTTTGAGCATAAACTTTTCATTAGGAATGTGTCAGAGAGTTTGGCATTGAGGTCAAGCAACAAAAATTAAAACCAGCTCAGCATCAAACCCAGTTCAAAATTCAGGGATGTTGGGTGATGTGGAGAATGTGAGGAAGTGAAATTGAGAACTTTGCTGAAGAAGTGCTAAGATTGGAGAGAGGAAGGGTTAGAGTTGTTGAGTTTAGGAAGCTGTATATAATTAAAGAAAGTAGATTTTAGGAAGAACATCTCCCTCAGCAACCCTCTTGCAGAGGTTAGCTTGAGAATATGATGGAGATTTAAAACAATATTCAAAAGGAAGACTTCAGGATCTTCCTCATGGTTACCATCCTCCATCAACCTCCTCGAATTTTAGATTAGATTAGATTCCCTACAGTGTGGAAATAGGCCCGTCAGCCCAACAAGTCCATACCAACCCTCTGAAGAGTAACCACCCAGACCCATTTCCCGCTAACACTATTGGCCATGCTAAGTTGCACATTCACTTGACATGCACATCTTTGGACTGTGGGACGAAACTGGAGCATCTGGAAGAAACTCACGCAGACACAGGAAGAATGTGCAAATTCCACACAGACGGTCGCCCGAGGCTGGAATCGAACCAGAGTTCCTGGCGCTGTGAGGCAGCAGTGCTATTGATCAATTAGGTTTTCACGTTGAACAACAACTCAAACTCCATTAAAATCATCAAATATATTAAAAAAGGTGCACTGTGGGGAGTGTATGGATTGGTTATGCCTCCCTTTTGAGAGGGATGTTGAGCATTCTTCATCCTGGCCCATTCAGGTAACCTTCCTCCAAACTCTTTTTTTTTAAAAACCTCCTGGTACTCAACTACCCGAACGGAGGCTCTCAACTTGGTTATCAATTTCCACCCTTTCCTCACCTTCATATGATCTATCTACAACTCTTCCCTTCCCTGATTTCTGTCTCCATTTCTCAGGATAGGCTATGAACAAATACTCACTGTGAGCCCACTATAAAGGATAATACTCCAAGTTCTGAGGTGGCATCTGTTCCGATTACACAACCTTCCAAGCTAATGCTTCTGATAGGTCTTTTTATCATTACGATCAAGTGTACACCATATCCTTATGGTTGACAGGGGTGAAAGAAGATGGAGCCTCAACTGCATCCATTCAACTTCCTACATGTTCTTATCCTCTCTCTCTCTCTCTCTCTCTCTCTCACCTTTGTTCTGAAGTTTTTCACAGTTTGCTTATCTTCGTACTTGGGGGAGTTGGAGATCCTTCTGTATTCCTTCACTGCATCATGTCTTCCTTAAAACAGAGCTCCTCTGAGCATCATGCAGGGAAGCAGTGTGATCTATCAACTATTGAAAAGGTATTATTCAGCATATCTCAGTCAGCTCATCTTCCTCCCACTCTTGACTTTTCGTGATTTTAAAAGGACAGATTTGGGAATAATGCTACCCATGATAAGGACACCAAAACAGCAGAATGGTGAAACGGTGAATAATTTCCCCGTTAAGAATTGTAAAAAGACAGTTTAAGAGTCCTTCGGTGGCAGCATCAAAATGCTTACTTCTGTCAATGCTATATTTTTCAGAAAAGTCTTTCTTGTATAGTAGGAAACAAGAACTCTAATTCAGCAACTTGAAAATGAGCATTAAGTACTCAATGTATTGTTCTCCATTTAGAATAAAATCACAATTTACAGGTACACCTGTGTATCTACTGTAACTCGTCCAGGTGGGTGTGTAGTGTCACTCCAATTCTAATGTTATACTGTGAACTGCAGCATCAAACTATCAAGTTAATTCCAACAGAGCACCAATCTGCAAATATGTCACTTTATTTAATGGATTTACTTCACAGCTTTGATTCCATTTCTGTCTCATTCTCTTGATCTTTGGCCAGTCAATGCTGAGATAGGCAGGCATGTTAGAGGACTTCATCATCATGGACTTTCTCCAGGGCCTGCCTAATAAGGCTGCGGAGATCAGAGTTGGTAGCAGCCCACAGGGTCTCTCTTCCACCATCTTCCCCACTTTGGTGGCTCTGGAGAGGATGCATTTTGTGCTTTATGGTACATCTTCCATGACAAATAGGCATTGCAAAGACTGCCTCATTTTGCGCATGTCCAGAATGACATTACTACATAATTCAATCAATCAGAGTTCCTTTATTTAAATGAGGATGTTAGTTTGCAGTTTTGAAATGAAAATGCTTTTGTTTGAATTTTCGTTTATGTCACTGGGACAAATCAAATGCACCACCTTATATGTTGAAATATAAAAAGACACACCAGAAATCTCTATCATTTGAAAAAAAACATGTAATTAAAGATATAATAAGGATTAAATTAAATAACCACTAAAAATTCTGACAGAATATAATTATAATTCTCAATATTACTCCAAAATTACATTCCAGCAAATTAAAACAATGCAATGAGTGTCAGAAAGATTCATTCCTTAAATTCTCTAGTACAAACACATTACAAATGGTTTTTCAAAATTTCAGAATGTACTGTACTCCATCAGGGCTACTTATTACCAGCTACGTATAAAACAGATATGTTGTGGAGGGATCCAAGATGGCAGTGATCTAGGAGATTGCATTGCAGGACTCCGCACCACAGCACAAGTGGGATAACTTTTTCAACTCGCCCTACCCAGATCATCGTGATGTCCCGGCACTCTGGAAAGGTCGTGGAGCCCTGGGAAACTGTTAAAACTCAACTTATCTTGGTTTTTGCTGTCTAGGGATGTCGAAGGAGGAGGAGCAGCATCCGCGGCAGGGCCCGTGGCCCAGTCTGCAGGATATTTGGACTCTATTCCTTAACCAGTACTGGTGAAGGAGTACGTGAAACCCCGCAAGATGTTGGAGAAGCTGGCCCCAATATCGATCATGCTGCAAAAGCAGCGGAGAGTCCTGGAGAAAAGGACGGATGAGGTAGAACACATTTGCAATGGTGGAAACTGATACCGGTTCCTCCAAAGATAGGACCCAAACCCTGGCAACACAGGTCTGTTATTTGTTTGACCAAGTTGATAACCTTGAGAACAGGGGCAGGTGAAAAAATATTCGGATTGTTAGTCTGCTGGAAGGTAAGGAATGTGAGCAGCCACTGGAATTTATTGAGGACTGGTTGCCGAAATTCCTCAACTCGGAGGGTGGAATGAGAGGGCTCACCAGGTCATGGCGCGGAGATCAGGTCTGGGTCAAGGTCCTCGTTTTCTCTTGGTGTGGTTTCATCACCGTAGAGATAAAGAAAGAATCGTGGAAGCTTCCAGAATCCAGGGGAAGGATCCGAAGGCCCTAGTTTGCGAGGGTTTGAAGATTATGTTCTTCCAGGACTTCTCAGCGGGGGTGATCCAGAAAAGAAAATCCTATGACGGTGTCAAGAGAAGACTGATGGAGCTTGGGATTCAGTACTCCCAGAGGTTTCCGGCGCTGCTCGGATCACGTTAAATGGATCTGTACATCTCTTTGACATGTTGGAGACAGCAAGGGACTTTGTGGACAAATTAACTTAATCTGAACAATTCAGTATGTACAAATTGTAGTGTTGTTTGGGTATGTCTGTGTTCTTTCTTTTAAAAAAAAGAGAGGAAGTCTGGTCAGGGCTTTCTTTTCCTGTCTTTTTTATTGCTGAAAATGTGTTGCTGGTTAAAGCACAGCAGGTTAGGCAGCATCCAAGGAACAGGAAATTCGACGTTTCGGGCCAGAGCCCGAATTACCAATTTTTTTTATTGGTAATAATCTGGTTTAAACTATGTTTGACAATGGTTGAGATGTGTACTTTCAATTTCTAATTTAAAGGTATATCAAAGGATGGGTGGGTACCTGCATTTTTTTTTCAAAATTTTTTTATTCACTTTGCTATTCCCTGGTGTATTTTCTTGCTTTTCTGCTTGTGTTTGCAGTGCAGCTCTAGCTAGGAGAGGGGAGAATGGTTGGGATGGCTAGATGCCAACATATGGGCAGTTTATGCCCAGTTCAGGTATTTAAATGCCCAGGCTGCAGTCTTGTCAGCGGGATGGGAAATTGTGTTTTGGGATGGGTAGTTGTCCCCTTTGGAGAGGGAGTGAGTTCCCTTATTCAGTGCTGTTGGCACTTTATATGTTGGTTTGTTTTTTGGTTTTTGTTGTATATAATCTTTGATAGTTTTGTAGGTTTGTTAACTGTAGTGGTTTTAGTTTATGTAGTTTTTATATTCGATGGATGTTGTGAGACTAAGGCATGGTGATTTGTGGTTCGAATTCCTCCTCTCTGGAATCTAAATGTTAATGCAGAAGATTATGACTAATGACTTGATTAAACAGTGTACCTGGAACATCAAGGGGAGTCACTAACCAATTAAAAGGAGGAAGGTACTTTTGAGTCTTTGAAAGGAGAAGGTGGACATTGCTTTGCTACAGGAGACACACCTGAATGATAGGGAGCATTTGAAACTACAGCAGAATGGATTTAATTGGGTTTACTTTTCATCTTTTAAACCAGAAGTAGGGGAATGGCTACATTGGTTAGGAGGAATCCCCGATTTAAGTTACCAGAAAGTCTTAAAGGCACATACGGGAGATTTGTAATTCTCAAAGCCCAGATAAACAGGGAAGAATATGGTGCTTTAAATATTTATTGCCCTCCAGCCCATCCCCTCAAATTTCTGATAAATGCGTTCTCTAAATTGATCAGTCTTGAGTCCCGGCATATCGTTATATGGAGAGATTTTAAACTGTCTCATGAATCCCACAGTAGACAGGTTGTCCAAATGTCTCCTGATCCCCCGTACAAACTGAACAATTGTGTGTGGAGTTAGGGTTGGTGAACGTCAAGAGGAGGTTTTTCCACCCTACAGGCAGGGATTTTATGTTTTTTTTCCTAATCCTCACAGATGTCACACCAGGATTGATTTTTTTTCTGACCCCTGTGGCAACCCTGGACTTGATGGACAATTGGTAATATTACTATCTCCAATCACGCTCCAGTACACCTGTTGGTTAAGATTAAGGATATTACGGTGGGCCTGAGGCACTGGCAAATGGAGCTCTTTATCCTTAAGGATAATGAGTTTGTGGAGAACTTCTCTAGGGAATTTTGGCATTCCTAGACATTAAGACAACCTGTCCATCCTTTGGGAACCCGCCAAAGGCTATGCCAGGGGGTTAGTTATTTCCTACTCTGCCAGTAGGAAGCAGCAGAAAGGTGAGCAGCAACATCTTCTCTAAGCATGGTTGAAGGCAGCCAAGAAGGCTTACTTTGACAGGCCCTCATTGGTCAAGCTACAGAGGATCATGGCGCTGCGGTCTGCATTGAATTCCGTGCTCACGCAGACAGCAAAGGAGCTTACTTTCGCATGAGCATGGCGACAAGCCAGGCAAGTACTTAACGTATCTCGTCAGCAAAAGGAAGACCCCTCAAGTCATTATGTCGATTAGGGAAGGGTCTTGCAACCTAACATGCGATTCCAAAAAGATTAATGTGGCATTCCAGTGATCTTACTCTCAGTTATACCAATCGGAGGGTTGTGAGGAGGGGTGGGCCAAGATGGAGTCCTTTTTCAAGGATCTGGAGCTCCCAGGAGTGACCCCTGAACAAGAGTCTTTTCTCAATGCCCCCTTATCAGAGCAAGAGGTGCAGGAGATTGTGAAGCAGCTTCAGAGTGGAAAGGCACCCGCTCATGATGGACTTCCCAGCAAATTCTGTAAGGAATTTATAAACATATTGTCAGGCCCAATGCTCAACATGTTCAATAACTAGTCATGATCATCTCCAGCCATCTCTGAGAGAAGCCAATATTTTGCTTATTCTTAAAAAAGGTCCCAGAGGACTATGCTTCATACAGGTCGATTTCACTCTTAAATGTGGACTTTAAAATCCTCTCTAAGATTCTTGCATTAAGGCTGGAGACTATGTTACCTTCTATTGTTAAAGAGGACCAGACAGACTTCATAAAGGGCTGCAGATCCTCCAATAATGTTAGGAGGCTGCTTAATGTAATTCAAGCAGGTCAACAACAGTCAATATAGGGATTGGAGATTTCTCTAGATGCAGAGAAGGCATTTGAACGAGCTTGAGTGGCTGTACCTTTTCTATACTCTGGAGCAGTTTGGCTTGGGCAAAGTCTTTAGAAAAATGGGCAAATGTTCTCTACAGCGACCCTCTTGCTGTGGTTATCACCAATGGGGTACGATCAAGCAAGTTTAACATTTTAGGGGCAGCCGGCAGGGCAGGGCTTTTTTGCCTTTTGCCCCTGCTTTTCACATTGATAATTGAATCATTGACGGAGGCCATTCATAGGGATCCCAATATAATCAAATCCAGCAGTGAGGTCAAAATTACTTAAGATTTTGTTGTACATGTACCATGTCCTCATTTTTTTGTCAAATTCAGCAGTTTCGGTGCCTTGTCTGATGCAATGCATTAGTGTGTTTGGCACCTTTGAGGTACAAGATTAATCTTGCAAAATCAGACGCTATGTCTATGGGTGGTCTTACAAAAGGTGCTAGGTATTGAGGGCAAATATTGATCCCCATTTAAGTGGTCCCAGGGGGTTTTGTGTATTTGGGCATTTTCCTTACTCCAGTTCTGGATCGGCTGTTCAAAGCTAATTTTGTTCAATTATTTGACAAAATCACACAAGACCTTCAAAGATGGGAGGCGCTTTTGGTCTCGTGGTTAGGTTGGATATTGCTTATTAAGATGAATTTTCTCCCCCATTTGTTGTACCCTGTACAGATGCTCCCCCTGATTTTCAATAAGCAAACATTTCAGGAGACTGAACGGCTCTTTCAGCTCTTTTATTTGGTATGGTAAGTGGCCCCTTACTAAATTATTTAAATTGCAAATGCCTCACAGATTGAAGTGAGTGGATCTCCGGGACATTAAAAACTATCAACTAACTCGCTTTTATCGTACGTGAGTGATTGGGCGTGTGGGGGCCCTCTTTCAATATGGTTAGATATCGAAACCTCTCAGGCAAAGTCTCCCCTTCCTGGCTTGGTGTTTTTGGACAAAGTGAGGACAGTGAGGGAATATTGCCATAACCCAACAGTTATCAATATTGTTAAAGCATGGAGGGCAATTTGACAGAGGGAAGGCAATATTGGCAAAATATCTTTTCTTACACCTATAGTGGGTTATGTCGGGTTTTCAACCTGGGATGATAGATTCAGTATTCAAACATTGGGCAGCTAGGGATGTGTGGTGCATGGGAGATTTATTTGAGGGAGACAATGATGTCCTTTGATCAGTTAGCACAGAAGTACGAACTATCTAACAGGAAGTTTTTCGTTTTTTTCCAAGTTCAGGATTTTATTCAAAACAAAAGACTACACTTCTGACCGATCCCTATAAATCCAACATAGAGGGGAGGGTGCTCTGTGTTAACAGTACACTTTCTGTCAGTACTTTATATCATCAATTGAGGGGCACCCCCTCAGGTGAGTTTGATCGACTCTGCAGGGTGTGGGAGAGACAGCTAGGCACTGAAGTCTCCTAAGAGGCATGGGAAGATATTTGGGAAAACATGAGGAAAATATCAATTTACAATTGGACCTATGCTTTACAGTTGAAGATTCTCCACAGGGTCCATTTGACTTGATCGTTTGTCAAAATTTAAATCAGGGGTATCTTCAACATGTCCCAAAGTGCAAGGTTGGTATGGACACACTTACCCATTGTCTCTGGTCCTGCGGTAGGCTTCAAACATACTGGAGAGCTGTGGTGAGTGCAATGGAGGGAATTTTGGGTGTAAGGGTGGACAAGGACCCAATCTCTCTTCGTGGCCTGCCCAGCGTGTTCCCTGTAGATGCGCGTAAGAAAAACCTTTTCAACATCCTCACATTCTATGCAAACAAAGGTTGGGTACCTGAAAATCCCCCAGGCTTTTGGATTGGCGGAAGATTATTATGGAGCATATCCACTTGGAGTTTCTCACAAGTATGGTACACCAGACATATGGTTACAAGACTGAGAATTTCTATAAGACATGGCGGCCCTCTTTGGAATACCTGGGCACAGATTTGTCTGCCACACTAACAAGTGCTTTTATATAGCGGTAACGATTGTGTTTGTTTTTGAGTCCAATGTGCAGAGATGGGGAACTGCGAACATATGAATATGTGAAAATTAATGCTCTCAATATTCAAAAGTGAGTGCTTTGTTTGATTAGATTAGATTACTTACAGTGTGGAAACAGGCCCTTCGGCCCAACAAGTCCACACCGACCCGCCGAAGCGCAACCCACCCATACCCCTACATTTACCCCTTACCTAACACTACGGGCAATTTAGCATGGCCAATTCACCTGACCCGCACATCTTTGGACTGTGGGAGGAAACCGGAGCACCCGGAGGAAACCCATGCAGACACGGGGAGAACGTGCAAACTCCACACAGTCAGTCAGTCGCCTGAGGCGGGAATTGAACCCAGGTCCCTGGCGCTGTGAGGCAGCAGTGCTAACCACTGTGCCACCGTTTGGTTGAGCTATTATTATTTATTGGCTTGTTGTTGGTTATTACTTATTTAGTTTTTGAATACATATTTATACAGTTATACATGAGGGCGGTTTGGTTTTTTTTTTACTTTTTTGGTGTTCTTTCTTTGTATTGTTTTGAACTGCATTGTTTTAGATTTGTTGTAATGTTAAAAAAATCTATTTTTCAATAAAAGTATATATTCTTTAAAATATGTCATAATACAACTATGGCTCTCACGGTACAATCTTCCAACAACTCAACGTGCAGACAGCTTTTTCTATCCACGAGGGACACTTTATTTAGCACAAATGTAACACTAGCTTTCTTCACAAGAGAGTGTTAGAAGGGGTATGCAAGAAATTATACTATTCACTCTGAACAGCTCAATAAAATTCAAGACACCCCAGGGCAGCTAACCAGAGTCAATGCCCATCTCATCAACCAAGACAAAACTTGATCTCTCCCGGGCACTCCCTGGAAAAGTCTCATAGGGAGATCATCCAAATTGCATATCTGCATTGGCTGAAGATCACGAGACTGGGAGTGAAGTGGAACCAAAAGATGAAAGCTGTAGCCTTACCAGGTTGATACGCAGCTCTAGGTACAGGAAAAAAGTAATTTGGCAATTATCACCACCATCAGCCTCCTCTTGACCACTAGAAAAAGTGGCCAGGTGTGTAACTGATAGTGCTATCACGTAGCATCTATATAGCTATAACTTCCTCACTAGTGCTGGACTTAGGTTCTACCACGGCCAAACGGCTTCTGATCTCACTACAGCCATGTTCCAAACATGGACAAAGGAGCAGACCTCTAGAGGTAAAACTTCCAGAAGTGATATCAAAGCAGTATTTGACCAAGTATGGCTTTAGGACCACACCCTCCAAACTCCTCACCTTCCGGACTTGGAACAAGAATCACCTTCACTGTCACTGGAATAAAATTGAGGAACTCCCTCTTTAACAGTACTATGGGTTTACCCAAAGCCCACAGGCTGAAGTAGATCAAAAAGGCCACTCACTGCCATTTTCTCATGTGCAATTAGGGATGGGTCATTTTGACAGCCTTTACCAGCAACACCCACATCCTCTGGATGAACAAACAAGAAAACTCACTGAAAGGTAGCTTTATTAAACCCATAAATTGATATTAATTCAGGCAGCAGAGGAAGTCCATGTTTGACCAGCCTGTCAAACTAGTTACTATTCATCATTATTGAATCTTACTCACTACCCATAACAAAATGTGTCATTTAAGTCATAGCTTATTTGAAACTATAATCATTGATGGAAAGTATCGACATACACAATTAAAAAGTAAGATTGTCAGCTGATTTACATCACGCAATCATTATTTTAAGAAAACTGGTTTCAGAATTAAAAATTCTGAAAATGCTTGGTGTGTGCCATGAGTGGTGGGGGGAGGGGGGGGGGGAAGAGTTGGAATGATTAGCAGTGTGAAACTGTCCAGAAACTTGTGTTCAAACCTCTCCTTATTCTAAGTTAAACTGATTCAAATTCAGAAGCACAACACAATTTTTCAGGTGGTACACAACTAGGAGGGGATTGTCTACCTGAGCATGAAGGCAGATAGCATTCCGCAAGAAGGATTAAATAAAAAGAGAATAACAGTGTACAGTGACAGATGAATTTTAATTGAGCAAGTATGAAGCACTGTGTGTAATGGGAGAGTAGCCATATGAAGGGTTCCATATATGGTATTGAAATAGCTAAGAATGAAATGGGTGAAGTCCTACAGTTTTAGGTATTCAATCACTGCAGAGAGAAATGTAATAAAGTAAACACAGTATCAAACTGTACAGTCAAAACATGTTAGAGAAATCACGGAGAAAAATGTTTATGGATTCTGGAGGCAAATGCATCTGCATCAAGAGAAGTTTTCAAAACTTGTGTTGTTAAAAGATTTAAATAATTTGGGTAAATATACAACATTTTTGTTTTAAAAAAAAGAACATAAGGAAGTAGAGAAAGAAATTTGAAAATTGACCAATTATGCAACATGTTCCTTGATTCTTATTGGATGCAAAATGCTACAGCAGAGATGACGTCCAATTGGCTCATCATCCCTCAGCTGGCCTGTTCGTAAACCTATCCAATTATTACCTTATTCTCAAGCTGCCAGCTGGTATTTAAAGTCTCATTCTCCAGATGACCTGTCTATAAAAATAACCAGTGTGTTTCCTTTTTTATCCCCCTAATAAAATGGAATATATCTTCTGAAACATGTTAATGGAAGTCTAAAAAGAAATCCCGTTTTATGAGGGTGAATAACAAAGGAAACAATCTTGTGGTGGATATTTTTGCAGAAGAATCATCTCAAGGACGCAAATTTAAATCATACCCTGGCAATTTGTGAATGTTTATTCAGGACTGGCCCAAATTTTCTTTTGGATTTGATTTTTTTTCCTCCTGACAGCATGGAAACAGGCCCTTCAACCCACTTGTCTATGCTTTCCAGTTTTCACAATTAAACTAACCCCATTTTCCTGTGTTTGGTCCATAGCCAATCCATCTATTTCCCCATCTAAATGTTTCTGAAATGAAGAAATTGTACTCGCCTCCACCACCACCTCTGGCATCCCATTCCAGACACTCACCATCCTCTGTATGAAAACATTGCCCTTCTGAACTCTTTTGTAACTCTCCCCTTAAACCCATGCCCTCTAGCTTTGGACTCCATTACTATGTGGAAAGGCTGTTGGCTATCTACCTTATCTATGCCTCTCATGATTTTACATACCCCTCAGTTTCCCACATTCCAGGGAAAAGGGTCCCTGCCTATCTGGCCTCATATCTCAAACCTTCCAATCCAGATGGCATCCTTGTAAATTTTTTCTGCACTCTTTCTAGTTTACTAATGTTCTTTCTATAGGAGGGCGACCAGAACTGCACACAGTACTCCAAATGTAGCCCTAACAACGTAATGTACAACTGCAACAAAACAACCCAACTCCAACACTCACTGACCGATGAAAGCAAGCATGCCCATAGCCTACTTCACCAACCCTGTCTACCGGTGACTCCACTTTCAAGGAAATACGAACCTGTACCTCTGGATCTCTTTGTTCTATAACATTCCCCAAGAATCTACCATCAACTGTGGGTCCTGCCTTGGTTTGACCTACCAAAATGCAACACCTTGCATTTACTTACATTAAACTCCGTCTGCCATTTCTCAGCCTACTGAACAAAACCCTGCTGTATTCCTTCACTGTAGCATCAAATTACTGCAGATGCTGGAGTCTGTACTGAAAACAAAATGTGCTGGAGTCACAGTGGGTCAGGCAGCATCAATGGAGGGGCAACAAGCTAATGTTTCAAGTTTAGATGACTCTTCATCAGAGCAGTCATGAAGTATGGAGGGGTGGCATTTAAGTTATAATGGGGGGGTGTAGTGCTGAGGGAAAGCAGGCATTGATAGTTCAGAATAGAGGATTAGAATGCGAGAATGGCAGAATAATGGTGTATCTAACTGCCAGCTTAGGAAGAGCAGACAGACAGTCACACTGGGGTGGGGAAGGGGATGGGAGAGAGCACATGGTGACAGAGAATGTGACAAGTAAAGCTAAAAGAAAGAAAAGGAAGCAATAGGATTGAGATCACAATCTGAAGACGTTGAACTCAATACTAACACCAGAAGGCTGTAAAGTGAGTAGTCTGAAGAATAGATGCCACTCCCTCAGTTTGTGCTGTGATTCGCTGGAGCATTACAGCATACTAAGGACAGACACGTGGGCATGTGAGCAGCACCCTGTGTTAAGGTCAGGGTCCTGCTTGTGCACAGATCAGAGGTGTTCAACAAAGCGGTCAGCCAGTCTACGTTTGGTTTCTCCAATGTAGAGTAGGCCACATTAGGTGCAATAAATGCAAGACACTAGATTGGAGGAAATACAGGTGAAATGCTGCTTCACCTGGAAAGACTGTTTAGGCCCTTGGATGGTGAGCAGGGAGGTGAAGGGGCAGGTGTTGCATCTTCACTGGTCACTATACCAATCTCAATATCATCTGCAAGTGTAATAACCATACCTCTTAAATTTCCAGGGAGGACAAAGTGAGGACTGCAGATGCTGGAGATCAGAGTCGAGAGTGCGGTGCTGGAAAAGCACAGCAGGTCAGGCAGCATCCAAGGAGTAGGAGAATCGCCATTTCAGGCATAAGCCCTTCATAAGGAATTCCTAAATTCTCATCCAAATCACTTATACAGTAGGTCCAGCACTGATCCCTGTAGAACATCACTGGTCACAGGCCTCCACTTTGGAAAAACAACCCTCTACGATCACCCTCTGTCTTCTATCTTCAGGCTAATTTGCATCCATTTGGCTAGTTCTCTGAATCTTGAGAGACTTAACCTTATTCAATAGCTTACCATGCGGTATCTTGTCAAAGGCCTTGATTTATTTATTGTCATGTGTATTTATTACAAATACAGCAAAAAAAGTGTTGTTTAGTGTTGCCAGAATCCAGTGCCATCTTAAAACACAAATAAAGCTAGAACAATAAACTTCATCTTATAGTCTTATCTCAGTAAAGTGAGGTGGTCTTTGGGACAGCTCCCGCTTCTAGCTCAGCCATGGGCCTGGACCTGGGCTCCTCCACTCCTATCCACGAGTCCCTGCTGCTAACTGTGCTGACACTGCTGTAACTGTGCATCACCATGGCGCTGCCGCTGGAACAAACAGTCGCCGCTCTCCGGCGCCGTCTCACCTCTATCAGTACCATTGCCATGAGTTGTCGCTGGGCCGAACTTGCTGATGCAGCCGCCACAGGGTCCTGCACTGGGACCACACTCACTGCCATCGCCACCCCTTGTAACTCTGGTCAGACAACAGGAGAATCAATGCACTTACCTTTCTCTGGTCTTTCTGAGTGATAGTGATGGTGGTTGTGTGTAGAGTGGGACCTTTCATTACTGACTCAACGCAGCAAACCTTGTACTGAGCAACACAGAAATCACACACAAATCATGTTCTCTTTTTGGGGAAAGGCTCCCATATTCCCAGAACTGTGGAGTTTAAAAGTCCCAAACCTTCTTTAAAAGGCTAACGTAAATGGATAAGGCTAGCTAAAGCTATTTCCATGGGTCTGCTTCATTGAAAGTCTCCTTCAATATGCTCATTTACTTTGCTCAAAAACTCAGTTTGGATTTTACACCTTTGAACTTGTCCCAAGGTTGATTTCTATGTTTGCCCCAAAACAAAAAATGTTGACAGCTCATCTAATGGGGGCAGCATAATCCAAAGTTCTTAATTTCTCAAATGAAATCACTGAGTTGATTGTGTTTTTTGAAGAAGTGACAAAGAACTGATGAAGGCAGAGCAGTGGACATCGTCGAGATGACCTTCAGAAAGGCATTTGGCAAGGTTCCGCATGGTAGACAGATTAACAAGGTTAGGTCACATGGAATCCATAGAGAGCTAGCCACGTGGATACAAAATTGGCTTGAAGATAGGAGACAGAGGGTGGTGGTGGATTGTTGCTTTTCAGACTGGAGGCCTGTGACCAGCGATGTGTCGGAAGGGATAGTGATGGGTCCACTGCTTATGTCACTTACATAAATTATTTGAATGTGAACATAGATTACTTACAGTGTGGAAACAGGCCCTTCGGCCCAACAAGTCCACACCGACCCGCCGAAGCGCAATCCACCCATACCCCTACATTTACCCCTTACCTAACACTACGGGCAATTTAGCATAGCCAAATCACCTGACCCGCATATCTTTGGACTGAGAGAGGAAACTGGAGCACCCGGAGGAAACCCACGCAGACACGGGGAGAACGTGTAAACTCCACACAGTCAGTCGCCTGAGTCGGGAATTGAACCCGGGTCTCAGGCGCTGTGAGACAGCAGTGCTAACCACTGTGCCATAGGCGGTATAGTTATTAATTTTCAGATGACACCAAAATTAGAGTGGTAGTGGACTGCAAAGAAGATTATCTCAGAGTACAACAGGACCTTGATCAGATGGGCTAATGGACTGAGGAGTGGCAGAAAGCATTTTTTTTAATCTAATGTGAGGTGTTGCATTTTGGTAAGACAAATTAAAGCAAACTTATACAGTTAATGGTAGGGGTCCAGGAAGTGTTGCTGAGCAAAGACACCTTGGAGTGCAGATTCACAGTTCTTTGAAGGTGAAGGTGAAGGTGAAGTTGTAGGTAGACAGGGCAGTGAAGTCAGCATTTGGTATGCTTGCCTTTATTCGACACAGTACTGAATATCAGAGTTGGGATGTCATGTTGCCACTGTGAAGGACACGGGTTAGGCCACTTTTGGAATATTGACGTTTTGGGCAAAAGCCCTTCCTGTTGAAGGGCTATTGCCCGAAATGTTGATTTTCCTGCTCCTCCGATGCTGCCTGACCTGCTGTGCTTTTCCAGCACCACTCTAATCTGGACTCTCATCTCCAGCATCTGCGGTCCTCACTTATGCCCACTTTTGGAATATGTCTGTCAATGAACTGGAGAGGGAGCAAGAGATTGAAAGCACAGAAAACAGTGTGACTAAGGAGAGAAATCAAGGCCAACAGTTCGTTCCTTTCACTCCCTTGATCTACCAACTCACACTGTAGGCAAAGGAATGCCCCCTATAAATAAAATTATAGCTGTTTTGGGACACTAATACAATATTGGCCAAATGAATTGCACACTGGACAAACTGGCCAACCAAACACCAAGCTGGGAATTGCACTGGGCTTGACAGGAATGCAAACCAAGGACCACGATTGAAGAGACTGATTATCCAGCATTTGATTATCCGAATAATCTGGAAAGATCACAAGGTCCTGATGCTCGGCTAAACTATGTTATCCGACATTTGATTAACCAAACAAAATACTGCCCGCCATGTTCTTCAGATAATCGAGGTTCCTCTGTAGTTGTTAATGAGACAGTAGAATGGAGATAGTAAAACAGGAAGCTTGTGAAATTTGCTTTCAAATTGGACCAAACCAGTCAGATATGCAAGTCATTCACCTTGATAGGACAACGCTGCAAGGTTTCAGGTGGAACAATAGATCACAGTTTCAGGTGGAACTGGAGAGAGCCCGGTCTCCCACAGTCAGCTCTATAAATCAAGAAATTACAATATCCAAGACTGCCTTTTGTTCCATTCTTCCTGGAGGACTGTATCTAAAGAAGCTTTACAATCCAGAGACAATGTTAGCACCAAGAAGCAGGAGCAAGAGAAATAGTCTCGACTTCATCTCGGCCAGCTGTAATCAGGACAGCATAAATGTACCATCTTATGCTTCCAAAGCAGATTACAAACCAATGTGAGAACATAGTCATTTAAGAACTGTAAGGTTACTCAGGAAATTAGAGGTTTTATAAAAGAGTGTGTCTGTATATGTATATATAGTGTTTATTATCATCAAAACCACAACACATGGTAAACCATGTCTCTTTGTTCGTGCAAAACAGGTCCCACTTAAGTCAGCAAGTAAATTGCTCACAAAATAACATTTGTAACACCTACTCTCCCAAAGAGCTGAAACATCAAAACTAAGCCTTACTGACTTATTTTCCTTCCTAATCTATCCAGCGGTATTGACTGTGCACATTTGTTAATTTAACAGTTTTCATGTTTATTCATCAATTTGATTAAGCGAAGATTTAAAATATTTTTATTAACACTTCGGAAAATCATGCTGCATGTCAGGGTGTAATGGGACCCTGATCAGATGGATCGAGGAGTGGCAGATGGAGTTTAACTTAGATAAATGTGAGGTGTTGCATTTTGATAGGACAAACTAGGGCAGGACTTACACAACTAATAGTAGGGCGCTGGAGAGTGCTGCCAAACAGAGAGACCTTGAAGTGCAGGTGAATAGCTCCTTGAAAGTGGAGTCGCTGACACACAGGGTAGTGAAGAAAGTGCTTGCCTTCATTGGTCAGTGCACTGAGTATATGTGCTGGAATATCATGTTGCAGCAGTACAGGACATTGGTGAAGCCACTTTCCTTCAAAATTTTTAAAGCCTCGATTACAACAGCATCGGCGTGAGCAGGCCTTACATGGGTTGGCAGAGGTAGATGGTGGTGCGAGGCCAGGGAGCAGCAAGGTCAGGTAAATGTTGAACAGGAGCCATTAGATGGTGGTACCAACAACACCAAGACAAGGTAGATGTAGCTCCACCTCAGGGTGATGTCGCTCAACAAGTGAGGAGCAAGCCTGCGACTAGGCCTGGGCAGAGACAGCAACGAGTTTGGTTCCAGTGCAGAACCCTGCGGCTCTGGTGGCGGCTGCATTGGCGAGGTCAGCCCAGAGTGAACTCATGACAGCAGCAGCAGCATTGGAGGAGGCACGATGGTGCAGGAGAACGACGATTCTTTGTTGAGTAGTGGCAGCAGCGTAGTCGCTTTAGCAGCAGGGACTCGAGGGTCAGGATAGGGGAGCCAGATCCAGGCCCATGGATGAGCTAGAAGCAGGAGCTGTTCCAAAGACCACCTCGCTTTATTGAAATAAAACTATAAGATGAACTTTATTGTTTTATTTTTCTCAATTTATATTCTGTGTTTTGGTTTTTGTGTTTTAGATAGTGCCGGAGAGTGGCTACCACACTTTTCACTATATTTGCAATAAATACGCATGACAAAAAATAAATCAAATCAAATCACTTTTAGAACACTGCATACAATTTTGGTTGCCCTTTTATAGGATGTTGTTAAACTTGATTTGATTTTGGACTTATTTGTTGGGACATGTATTTTGTTAAGTGTTGTATAGTGTTGCCACTCTCTCAGCATCTTAAAACACAAAATATAAAGGCAGAAAAATAAAGAAAATGTTTGCTATTACAGCACTTCTTCTTAAGTGTTCTACCATGGGTCCTGGACCTAGTGGCAAGACACGAGTCTCCTTTGTCATGTTGTCAACGCTGGAATAAAAGTTGCCATCTTGACTCCACTGCTGCCCTTGCCAGTATGAGTCCTCACTGGACCTTACCACACAGATGCTACCAATGCCGCACCAACCCAAACTCGACTCCATAGCTGTGAGTTCGCTTCGAGCCCATCAATGCAGCCTCTGCCGATGCCACGAATCTGGTACTGGGCCCGGAAGAGGTTTCCAAGGATTTTGCCGGGTCTGGAGGGTTTGAGCTTGAGGAAGAAGCTGAATAGACTGGGGCTTGATTCCCTGGAGCACCAGAGGCTTAGGGGTGACCTTGTAGAGATTTTATAAAATCATGAGGTGCATGGATAGGGTGAATAGCCAAGGTCCTTTTCCGGTTGGGGGAGTCCAAAGTTAGAGGGCTTAAGGTGAGAGAGGAAAGATTTAGAAAGCACCTGAGAGGCAACTTTTTCACATAGAGGATGGTGCATGTATGGAATGACCAAGCCAGCAGAAGTGGTGGAAGCTGGTACAATTACAATATTTAAAAGGCATCTGGATGGGTATATGAATAGGAAGGATTTCGAGGAATATTGGCCAAATACTGGCAAATGGAACGAGGTCAGATTGACATGTATGGATAGCATAGATGAATGGGACTTAAAGGGTCTGTTTCCATGCTGTATGACTTGATGACTGTATTACACGACTCAGTCTACGGAACATTCATCACTAACTCTCCCAGCACCTTTTCCTACGTACTAAAAAAGTTAAGTGATAAGAAACACATTTTCAACTCATTTCTAGAAAACTATGCAAATGTACTTGCCAGACTATTTTATTTTAAATAAATAAATTATATAAACAATACTGAAATTTCTATTCATAGCCTGGAATGGAAAGGAAAGGAAGATGAATGGGACATGACAGATAAAACGAATATATATGACAGAAAAACTGATCAATTTATTTTAGTCACACTGGGGTTTCGCTGACAGTATCGTAAAAATATACAAGCTCTGAAGTGGCGTGTGTGGTCATAAGCGGAAGATGTTGGGATTAGTTTCACTTCAAGGCTAATAGTGCTGCTGAATAAACATTAATGCTGCTAAAACAGTACATCTCTGCTGCACTGGATTCACCTTTTAATAGTGAGTGAGTTTGACCACAAAGAAACATCACACCAATGGTTATATATTGAAGAAGAGGTGTAATCAACTTTTTGAAAAATGTTTTAAGAAAAGTTTCCCAGGCGTTTTGAAGTACTTAAGAAGTGAATAGGACTTTCAGCCAGCCAAGACATCATTGAAACTCCACGCGTTTAGAAATGGCCTCATTCTAATTCAGTTGCCCCATTGATGCCTTTGACACAGGTCCCATTGAGAATTCCATACATGAATATTCTGAGCCATCTTGAATGGAAGCCACTTGCTAGGTCACTTTGTATATTCTGGTTTCTCAAATTAGGACCGATATTGCTTCCGTTCTGAAGCAAATCTTTGGCATAAGAAATCATTATAAAAAAAGTACTTTGCATATGCAGGCAAAATAAAAACTGATAATTCCTGCACTAATGTCTATGTGCAAGTAAAATATTTTGGTTGACTTAAAGTACAGCTATAACAACACTAGCTGCAAACTCAAAAAGAGTGAAGTGTCTGCACAAATTAGATTTTGCACTGTAGTGTGTGAGACATACGCAAAGCCATTTTGCAAAAATAAAAGAATTTATCTGCACCCTATTTCCCTCAGCAAGAAGTCTGCACTACTTGTACCATGTGTGGGAATTTTGTTGTTTACATTCTTTGAGTATGACTTTGAAAGGCATTGATCAAAAAGGCTTCGGCCTTCACTTTTTTGAAAGGAAAGCTCATGTATATGTTGCCAAAAGGACTTTAGTCAGAGTATATGGGCCAAGGTCACAAGAACCTTTGAACTCCAGCCTATCAAATCATTAGTTTGTTGAAGGGAAACGTGTATGTCTCGCATTTATACAGCCAGCAGAATAGTTGAAAATATTAAGATTTCAAATGCTGTCAAAAGCAAATTGATCAAGTAGCAACAAGAACTGTAGTTTAATATCCTTTCTTACCTGTGTTAACTAAAATTAGTCACTGCTGAGAGCAAAGCATTTGACTTGGCAAAAAAAACTCACTTACTGAAACAAGGGATTGCAGTTCCAAATAGAAATCACTCAAACACAGACAAGAGAGCAAACAGGAGCTCAGTGCATGGACATTCCACAAAATCAAAAGCTACTGAAAGTAGCTGCAAGAATTTTAGTCTTTTGTTTGAAACTAGCTTGTGCATCATGCAAATCTAACATTGTACTTTCAAGACTGTGGGATATAGGTAAAGTAATGTTACTTCTGCAATTATAATTGCTATACAAAGTAAATGAACTCACACCAGTGTGTAATTGTTTCAGCCAAGGGCTGAGTCAATAAGAATGGAAACTATGTGGAGGAAATGCATAATTTTTTTTTTGTATTAGCTAAAAATGTACGCAAGAAAGAAACGGGACTGCAAAACAATGGTAGAAATACAGGCGACGAGATAAGATGCAGTGAGGGGCAGCACAGATGGCGGGAGTAGATAGTAGTCAGCAAAGGATGTGCCTCACAATGACCTACAGCAGTATGAGGTCAAACGGCCTTGTGAGGCCAGAAATAAGCATTTTGTCACAGACAAGGCCAGATAAGGCAAGAGATAAACAGGAGTAATGGGTACCGGTCTTAGGGAAGTGGAAGATGTAAACAGGGGAGGAGCAATGTGATAAAAAAAATAGAAACCAAATTATATAAATATCGAGTATTCGTTGAATTCGGTGTGTTTTGTCCCTGCCTTGTGGACATCACACCCACTTGCAAGTGTGAAATAAATGACACTACTGATTCAGATCTTGTCTCGGACTAAAATTATTGACGTGAGTGAGCTTTGTTTCTCACAAAGACCTATCTTTTTGCCCAAGGTATTGGTCACATGTCCTAAAATCTCATGTGGTTCAGTGTCAAATTTTATTTGGTAATTCCTTCTTGAAGTACCCAGGGGTATACGAATGAGTTTGATTATTATTCTCTCTTACTGGTTCTACGCATGATCTTACATATATATAAATTGTAATTACCATTTATTTCCTGTTAGAGGGCTGAATGAGAGCCAAGCAGACTGCTCTGTCCTGGTTGATGCCAATCTCCAAGTGCTGTTGGAGCTGCACTGATACAAGCAAATGAAATGCTGTTGTTGTGTCTCCATTGTCTTACCAGGCCATAGTGGTTTCTCTCATTAGAGAGAAGCTACTGGTGGTGATTTAACCTGAGGGCCACCAGGCCTCAGGTGAGGGAAGACATCAAGAAGGAGAGTCCTTGATGGTAACCTCAAACTAGTGATGGGAATCGAACCCATGCCGTTGGCATCACAATGCTCTGTAAACCAACAATCAAGCCAACTGAGCTAAATGGATTCCCAAAGCAACTGTATTTCATCACATTAACTTGGACTCCAGAGATGTCTCAGAGATAGATCCCAAAGAGATTTGTGGGATCATAGGAATTCTGAACCAGACTGAATGGCAATCACTTGTGGTAGGTTAGTTATGGTTACTTAGCCAGGACTGATCATGCCTTTGTCTTGAATACTAATCTCTGGCATATATAAAATTATTCAAAAATATCAGAGAAATATACCTCAGTAAGGGAGGGAGAAAAAAGACATAGATTAGTTCCCATTATTTCACTTCAAGCATGTACAAAGAGATATTTATTTAACTTTATAAGCTACAACCAATAGAAATTTACCTATGACAGAAATTACATTTCTATCAGAGCAGCCAAATGGGATTGAGGAACATATCAGCCATGATCAAATGATGGAGTAGACTAGATGGGCCGAATGGCTAATTCAGCTCCTATATCTTATGGCCAGTCTTGATAAGGAACATGGGAATATAAACAGATACATTGCTGCATAATACAGAAGCATTACCTGAACAGAGAGAGGAAATGATCTACAAAATGGCCACAACATCAACGGCAAGATTGTACTGAAATGTCAGAACTGCAGAATGACATGCACCTTGGTAGTCAACTACACCTAGTTGTCAACACTACTGTTGATAACAGGGTCATAGTTTCCATGACAACATGCATGCCAAAAGCTGAGTTCAACTTTTTCAACAGATGGAAGATTTAGCTTCCACTACAACGTGTCATAAACAGTTCCCAGCATAACTAGGTTTCATAAGAACAGTCAGAATATTTCCCCAAAAATAAGCACAAACACACTGAGATCAATAGTTGTAGCTTGTTAGAATGACAGTGAGTCACTTCCCCAGGAGTGTAGAAGAATCCAAAACAATTCCCCCAGAAGACTGAGTAATTTCTCAGGGAATTTCTGTCTGCTGTACTGGGGATGAGGAAAGTAGGAGGGGAAAAGGTAAACAAAGATCAAGCTCGATTAGCAAAAGTAAGAGGTTGAGAGTTTACAGATTCCTATCCTGGTATCAAATTTGTAAGGGAAACTGTGTGGCAAATGCCATGTAGTTCCTGCAGTCTTCAGTTTGTCCTTTTAACCTAACTCAGAAACCAAAAGACAATACTTGACCTGGGTCCAATCCCAAGACCATCTGGCCCATGTATGACATTCATTGACTAACCTGATCCAACAATGCTACAAAATATGTCTCAAGTATTTAGATATCACAATAACTGGCAGTGTGTAGAAATGTTGAGTTCACAAGAAACAATCAGCATTAACACTTCTATTGCTTTTGCATTACAGCATGCATTAGAACCCCAACACTGCGAAAACAGGCTCTTCTGCACAACAAGTTCATACGGCCCTCCAAAGAGTAACCCACCGAGACCCATTGCCCCCACCCTATTACTCTACATATACCTAACCTGCACATTTTTGAACTGGGGAGACACAGGGAGCTTGCAGTTTGAAAGAGAGAAAGCAAAATCGGATGTAATGGTGTTACAGTTAAATAAAAGGTAATTATGAGGGCAGGAGAGAGGAACTGACAAAAATAGATTAGAAGCAGAGCCTAGCGGGAAGACAGTAGAACAAAAATGGCAGGAGTTTGTGGGTATAATGGAGGACACTGTACAAAGATTATCCGGGGAAGGATTAGACAGCCATGGCTGACAAAGGAAGTCAGGAAATGGATTAAAGAAAAAGAGATCCTATAAAGTGGCCAACAGCATTGGGAAATCAGAATATTGGGAAGGCTACAAAAACAAACAGAGGATAACAAAGAGAGTAATAAGGAAGGAGAGGATCAAATATGAAGGTAGGCTAGCCAGTAATATTAGAAATGATAGTAAAAGTTTCTTTCAATACATAAAGAAACAAACGACAGGCAAAAGTAGACATTGGGCCACTTCAAACTCTTGCTGGAAGCCTAGTGATGGGAGATAAGGAAATAGCTTGAGAACTTAATAAGTACTTTGCGTCAGTCTTCACAGTGGAAGACGTGAGTAATATCCCAACAATTAAAGGGAGACAGGGGGCTGAGTTGAGTTTGGTTGCTATTACAAAACGGAAAGTGCTAGAAAAGCTAAAAGGTCCTAAAATTGATAAATCTCCTGGCCCCGATGGGCTACATCCTAGAGTTCTAAGGGACGTGGCTGAGATCTTTCAAAAGTCACTGGAGTCAGGGAAAGTCCCGGATGATTGGAAGATCGCTGTTGTAACCCCCTTGTTCAAGAAAGGATCAAGACAAAAGATGGAAAATTATAGACCAATTAGCCTAACCTCGGTTGTTGGTAAAATTCTAGAATCCATCATTAAGGATGAGGTTTCTAAATTCTTGGAAGTGCAGGGTCGGATTAGAACAAGTCAACATGTATTTAGTAAGGGGAGGTCGTACCTGACAAACCCGTTGGAATTCTTTGAAGAGGTGACATGTAGGTTAGACCAGGGAAACCCAGAGGATGTGGTCTATCTAGGCTTCCAAAAGGCCTTTGATAAGGTGCCACATGGGAGGCTGCTGAGTAAGGTGAGGGCCCATGGTGTTCGAGATGAGCTACTGGTATGGATTGAGGATTGGCTGTCTGACAGAAGGCAGAGAGTTGGGATAAAAGGTTCTTTTTCGGAATGGCAGCCGGTGACGGGCGGTGTCCCACAGAGTTCAGTGTTGGGGCCGCAGCTGTTCACGTTGTATATTAATGATCTGGATGAAGGGACTGGGGGCATTCTAGCGAAGTTTGCCGATGATATGAAGTTAGGTGGACAGGCAGGTAGTACTGAGGAAGTGGGGAGGCTGCAGAAGGATCTAGACAGTTTGGGAGAGTGGTCCAGGAAATGGCTGATGGAATTCAATGTGAGCAAATGCGAGGTCTTGCACTTTGGAAAAAAGAATACAAGCATGGACAACTTTCTAAACGGTGAGAAAATTCGTAAAGCCAAAGTACAAAGGGATCTTGGAGTGCTAGTTGAGGATTTTTTTAAAGGTAAACATGCAGATTGAGTCCATGATTAAGAAAGCGAACGCAATGTTGTCATTTATCTCAAGAGGGCTGGAATATAAAAGCACCGTTGTGCTACTGAGACTTTATAAAGCTCTGGTTAGGCCCCATTTGGAGTACTGTGTCTAGTTTTGGTCCCCATACCTCAAGGAGGACATACTGGCACTGGAGCGTGTCCAGCAGAGATTCACACAGATGATCCCTGGAATGGTAGGTCTAACATACGAGGAACAGCTGAGGGTCCTGGGATTGTACTCATTGGAGTTTAGAAGATTAAGGGGAGATCCAATAGAAACTTACAAGATGATACATAGCTTGGAAAGGGTGGACGCTAGGAAATTGTTTCCGTTAGGCGAGGAGACTAGGACCCGTGGACACAGCCTTAGAATTAGAGGGGGTAAATTCAGAACAGAAATGCGGAGACATTTCTTCAGCCAGAGAGTGGTGGGCCTGTGGAATTCATTGCTGCAGAGTGCAGTGGAGGCCAGGACGCTAAATGTCTTCAAGGCAGAGATTGATAAATTCTTGATGTCACAAGGAATTAAGGGCTACTGGGAGAATGCTGGTAAGTGGAGTTGAAATGCCCATCAGCCATGTTTGAATGGTGGAGTAGACTCGATGGGCTGAATAGCCTTACTTCCATTCCTATGTCTTATGGTCTAATGTGCAAATTCCATACAGACGATGCCAGAGACTGGAAATGAACCCAGGTCCCTGAAGCTGTTAGGCAGCAGTGCTAATCACTGAGCCACCGAGCTAATAAGGCCCTCTGTGGTAGAGAATTCCAAAGAGTCACTATCCTCTGAGTAAAACAAAATTTATCTAATCTCAGTTCTGAATGACATTCCCTTTATTTTTAAACTGTGGTTCGTCACTCACTAACTAAGGGAAACATCTTTCCAGCATTAGTCTAGCTTTCCAGCTCTGATAAATGGCTAACGTTATTTTTGTGGGAAGCCACTTTTTAAAAGAGTTATTCTTGCTCTTGCAATTTCAAGAACCTCTTAATTTTTCTTACAGTCTAAATATGAATTTTTAACATACATATTGGCATTGACATTTCAAAGGCAAGTATTTTCTTCCATCGATCTTTGTTTGTTGTCTATGCTACTCAGGCATATTAGGAAAGTGGATAGAATGTAGGAATTGGAGTTCTTGGCCAAGGTATGCTTAAGGTTTTAATGTTAACACATCCTTCAACTTCATAAAATCACTTCAAACGACTTCTGTATTTTTAACTTTTTGCATCAGATCTGCCACTTTCTAGAAAAACTGAACTCAGTCATAACTCAGACCAAGTCCATTCAGCCACTGCACCTGGTTTTCAATTCCCTCCATGGTCTTTCCCCCTCCCTGTGCCCTTCTGCATTGTCACAACCCTCCAAAATCTCTACTCTACTTCATTTCTATTCTCTTTCACAACACCAGTTTTCATTTGTGACTTCATCTGCCCAAGTTCGAATCTGAAAATGCCCTCCTAAATCTCTTAAACTCTCTTTTCTGCTTTAAAGTTCTCCTAACAAGCCAGTTCCCTAACTAAGCTTTTGGTCATCTGTGCTAATAGCAAAACTGTGGTTCTACGTTAAATCTTGTGTGATAAGCTCTGCCCTTGTGAAGCACCCTGTGGTGGTTAATACATTAGAAGCACTATCTAATTGCAAGCTCTTAAGGCATATTGAAACATATCATAGAAAATGTGCAAATGTTGCACACCTACTTTGATATTAGTGTCTTCCCATACATGTGCATTTACTTTGTCCTGAATGATGCTCATGGGATTTGCAAAATGTCATCAAAGTTCCTCATTTAACATGGATCTGTACTTTCACCACATAATCCATGGAAGAGAATCGCAATTTTGACAATCTATCCACAGGTGCAGAGCCAAACTCTCACTGAGATCTACCTTTAATTTCACAAGTAGCAGTAAAACATATTTTAATTTGCTTAGGTTAGCTCCACTGATTTATTGTGGTATAAACCGAACTGAATTAAACTGCACAATCGCCAAAAATCACTTCTTGGCACCCAATGGTCATCAGCTTCACCAAAATTCACCAACTTCAACTGTCCCATCATCATCACTTCAAGCCCGACTTTGTCGCAAAGTACCAGCTAAAAGATCTCTCTCCAACAGAAACAGCAGCTCCCTCAGAATTCCACAATTTGCATCTCCTCACTTATAGTCAATGATGAATTCCAGCAACTCTCATTCTCCAACATATTCAATTTGAAAATTATGATCACCATTTCCAGATCTCTTTTTGACCTTGTTCCATTTGATCTTCACAACCTCCTCCAGATTTATATCATTGCGAAAACTCTCATCTCCCCAACCCTCTTACATGCGATCAATGAAAGTGACTTCAGCTGTCATATGTAAAATCATAAGGGGCATGGATGGGATAAATAGACAAAGTCATTTCCCTGGGGTGGGGGAGTCCAAAAGAGAGGGTTTAGGTTTAGGGTGAGAGGGGAAAGATATAAAAAGGGGAAACTTTTTCACTCAGAGGGTGGTACGTGTATGGCATGAGCTGCCAGAGGAAATGGTGGAGGCTAGTACAATTGCAACATTTTGAATAGAAGGGTTTGGAGGGATATGGGCCAGGTGCTGGCAGGTGGGACTGGATTGGGTTGGGATATCTAGTCGGCATGGACGGGTTGGACTGAAGGGTCTGTTTCCCTGCTGTATATCTCTATGACTCTATATCGATTTGACACACTGGTTTGTTCTCCTGAAATTAACGCATACATTTAAATGCTGACTTCAAGTTGTGAGTTAAAGCTTTTCCTCAAAATCAGACTGCAATTTATAGAACTTTGCGAAGTATCTGAGATTACAATAAGCATCAGGGCTTTACAGACAGGGCAACATTGATGCCGAGTGGACTGCTGAGTTTTTAAAAATTATTTCATGGAAGCTGGGTGATGCTGGATACGCTAATTGTCTTTGAGAAAGTGGCAGACAGCAGTCTTCCCGAACTCCTGCAATCATGGGGGATAGGTACCACCCTTAGGGTTGTGAGCAAGGATGTTCTGGGACTTTAACTTGATAAACAAGGAGAGATGAAAAAATTCAGAATCAGGGTCGCAAATGGCTGAGGGGAGCTTGCAAGTGGTGGTGTTCCCATACATTGGATACCCTTATCCTTCTATTTTATTTTCATTTTCTAACAAAAAAATCAGTCTCCTCTTACCCTTATCTTTCTATTTGGGGGTGCTTGCACGTTTGAAAGATGTTGTTGAAGGGGCCTTCTTGAGTTACTGCAGTACATCTTGTTGATGGTATAAATTGCTGCCATTGTGCATCAGTACTATCAAGCTTCTTGAGTGTTGTTGGGGCTGAACTCATCCAAGCAAGAGGGGAGTGCAGCGTCACACTCCTGACATGTGGACTGTAAATGCTGGACAGGCTTTGAGAAGACAGGATGGGAAGTACTCGCTGCTGACCTGATTTATCAAAATTAAGAGCTTGTGTCAATTGGGTGCAATTGCATAACCCATCAACTCAAATTTTTATTTAATAAAGATTCTAAAGAAACATGTGGACCCCGTACATTTTTAACTGAACACAATTCGGTTAAAAATGCATATGCTACGACAGGCGTAACAAAGCACATGTTCCTTTGTGCTAAATTACAGTCCTTTAATGAGCCAAGATACTGTGTGAGAAAGCTTTTCTCTCAAAATAAAACCAGTTTCCAACAATCCTCTTAGTCGTGTAGTTACATGCAATTTTCAAATCCTGAAAGCAGCGACGTTTTCTTAAGACTGCAATGGTTTCAAAAAAGTACATCACAATAGTGGCTTTCATCATCCAGACAATTGTGGTTTTTCTGAGCTAATTGCAACAAATAATTTATTTTCTCAAAGAACTGTTAAGAATTGTTTGTCTCACAAAAAAAAAGACAGCAATTTTAAGCACAATATCACGACTAGGTTGAGAGGACAGAATGTAATTATGAAGGAAGACATCAAAACAGCTCAACGTTTCCATTGTTTCTAAGCTACAATACTTTAAAAGTTTGATTTTTTTTCTTTTGAACATTTTATGGTTGGAGGTTAATGACAATGTTAGCATGAGGAGGTGTAAATAGCTTTCACAATCCAATTGCTCACAAGAGCTTTAATTTCAGCAGCAGCAGAATTCAGTAAATAGAATGCTGTCGTTGAGGTAGTTGGAAATAGCAGCATTTCTAGGCTCAAGTCTACATACTTGTTGGAAATAAAAGTTCCAGGGTATCTAAAAGGGTGGGAGACAAATCACAGTCACACAGATTTTGTGAGGCAATTTCAGAATTTAAAGCAAAAAAAGCAAAAAAAACAAAACAACAGTGGTTGCTGGAAATCAGAAACTAAAATAGAAATTGCTGGAAAGTCACAGCCATAGAGTCATAGAGATGTACAGCATGGAAACAGACCCTTCGGTCCAACCTGTCCATGCCGACCAGATATCCCAACCCAATCTAGTCCCACCTGCCAACACCTGGCCCATATCCCTCCAAACCTTTCTATTCATATACCCAGCCAGATGTCTTTTAAATGTTGCAATTGTACTAGCCTCCACCACTTCCTCTGGCAGCTCATGCCATACACGTACCACCCTCTGTGTGAAAAGGTTTCCCCTTTGGTCTCTTTTATATCTTTCCCCTCTCACCCTAAACCTATGCCCTCTCTTCTGGACTCCCCCCACCCCAGGGAAAAAACTTTGTCTATTTATCCCATCCATGCCCCTTACGGTTTTAAATATCTCTATAAAGATCACGCCTCAGCCTCCGACGCTCCAGGGAAAACAGCCCTAGCCTATTCAACCTCTCCCTATAGCTCAAATCTTCCAACCTTGGCAACATCCTTCCAAGTCTTTTCTGAACCCTTTCAAGTTTCACAACATCTTTCCGACAGGAAGGAGACCAGACTTGCACACAATATTCCAACAGTGGCCTAACCAATGTTCTGTACAGCCGCAACATGACCTCCCAACTCCTGTACTCAATACTCTGACGAAGAAAGAAAAGCATACCAAGCACCTTCTTCACTATCCTATCTACCTGCAACTCCACTTTCAAGATCTCTTTGTTCAGCAACACTCCCTAAGATCTTACCATTAAGTGTCTAAGTCCTGTGAAGATTTGCTTTCCCAAAACGCAACACCTCACATTTATCTAAATTAAATTCCATCTGCCCTTCTCAGCCCATTGGTCTATCTGACCAAGATCCTGTTGTAATCGGAGGTAACCTTCTCTGTTGTCCTCTACACTTCCAATTTTGGTGTCATCTGCAAATGTACTAACTATACCTCTTATGCTCACATCCACATCATTTATATAAAATGATGAAAAGTAGTGGACTCAACACCAATCCTTGTGGCACTCCACTGGTCACAGGCCTCCAGTCTGAAAAACACCACTACCCTCTGTCTTCTACCTTTGAGCCAGTTCTGTATCCAAATGGTTAGTTCTCCCTGTGTTCAATGAGATCGAACCTTGCTCACCAGTCTCCCATGGGGAACCTTGCTGAACGCCTTACTGAAATCCATATAAGATCACATCTACCGCTTTGCCCTCATCAATCTCAGGCAGCAGTGGAGAGAAAGCAAAGTTACTCTTTCGGATCCAGTGATTTAAGGCCTTGGCAATTGATGGGATGGTCATCAACTGCAAAGCAATTGAAGTTGGGGTTGCTCTTGAGGTGAGAATTAGAAGAATACAGAAAGGTCCCATGGCCTTGATGCCTCGTGTCCTAGGACCCTAAAAGAAGTGGCTACAGAGATGATGGTTTATTGGCTGCAATTTTCCAAAAATCCTTGGATTCTGAAGGAGTACCAGAAGGTTGGAAAACTATCAATGTGACTTCTTGATTCAAAAAGGGGGAGAGACAAAAAGCAGGTAACTCTCGGCCAATTAGCCCAAGACCTATTGTTGGAAACATGTTGGGATTGATTATTAAGGAAGTAATAGCAGAACATTTGAAAAGTGATAATCTAATCAAGAAGAGCAAGCATAGCTTCATGAAAGGGATACCATGTCTGACTAATCTAAAAGCTTTGAGGAAGTCTCAACCAGAACGGACAGAGGAGAACCTGTAAAGTGTTGTATTTGGACTTCCAGAAGACTTTCAACCAGGTACAAAAGGTTAATTCATTAAATAAAAGCCCATGGTTTTGGAGGCAGCAAGGAGAGAGATTGGACTAATTGACACTTGACTTGGGCAAGAGACAGCGAGTGGGGAAATGGATCCTTTTTCAGGTTGACAACCTGTAACCAGTGGAGTTCCACAGGGATCAGTGCTAGGACTACAACCATTTACAATATATGCCGTGAAGTGAACATACTGTAGCCACATTTGCCGATGACATAAAGGTGGAAAGGTGGGTTGTGAGAGGGATACAACATATACAAAGAGATATTTATAGGTTAAGGAAGTGGGCAAAGAATTGTCAAATGGAATATAAAAGTGAAAAATGTGAAGTTGTTCATTTCAGAAGGGAGTATAGTATTATTTAGATGGAGAGCTGCTGAAAGCTGACATACAAAGGGATCTTAGAGGGGGAGCATGTGCCCAAAACAGAGCTAGCAATCAGGTAATCAGAAAGGCTGACAAAAGCTTACTCTTATTTCAAGGGTCTTGAAGGTTAAGAGTAGGGAAGTCTTACTGCAAAGTGTTAGTGAGGCCACATCTGGAGTATTGTCAGCTGTATGAGCCTCCTATTTAAGAAATGGTATTTCATTGGAGGCTGCTCAAGAGTTGGTTCACAAGGATGATCCCTGGTCTGGAGGATATGGTATGGAGCAAAAGTTAAACAGGTCAGGACTCTACTCACTAGAGTTTACAAGAATGAGAGGTGATCTCCTCGAGGGCTCTTAAAGGGTTCGACAGGATAAATGCTGAGAGGATGCTTCCCCTCGGGGAGGAGGGGGTGGGGGGGAATGCTGTAGGGCCAGAGGGCATAGTCACACAACAACAGCGAGCTGTGGAGGCTGAATTCTTGTGTATAATCTGAGATAGATTGATGAGTGATCAGTAGAGTACAAGCATTACAGGGCAAGCACAGGAAAGTGGATGTGAGAAATGTTGAATCAGTCACAATCCTATTGAATGGCACAGCAGGCTTGAGAAGCTGAACAGCGTACTCTTGTTCCATTTTCTTGTAGTCTTATGGATCATCAGATCACGTGTGATCTCATCGAATGGCAGAGAACACACGATGGGCTAAATGCTACTTCTGCTCCAATATCTTTGACCTGACAGAAAAGTCCCTTTGGCCCATTGAGTCTGTACTGCCAAAACACACTCCAACCTACACTCATTCCATTTTCCTTGACTAGACTCTTGGCCTTGAATGCTATAACACCCCGGTTAATAGAGTCAGAGACGTACAGCATGGAAACAGACCCTTCGGTTCAACCCGTCCATGCCGACTAGATATCCCAACCCAATCTAGTCCCACCTGTCAGCACCCAGCCCATATGCCTCCAATCCCTTCCTATTCATATACCCAACCAAATGCTTTTTAAATGATGCAATTGTACCAGCCTCCAGCACTTCCTCTGGCAGCTCATTCCATACACGTATCACCCTCTGCCCCTTAGGTCTCAATTATATCTTTACCCTCTCACCCTAAGCCTATGCCCTCTAGTTCTGAACTCCCCCACCCCAGGGAAAAGACTTTGACTATTTACCCTACCCATGCCACTCATAATTTTATAAACCTCTATAAGTTCATCCCTCAGCCTCTGATGCTTCATTGAAAACAGTTCTAGCATTCTTAACCTCTCCCTATAGCTCAAATCCTCCAACCCTGGCAACATCCTTCTAAGTTTTTTCTGAACCCTTTCAAGTTTCACAACATCTTTCTGATAGGAAGGAGACCAGAATTGCACGCAATATTCCAACAGTGGCCTAACCAATGTCTGTACAGTTGCAACATGACCTCCCAACTCCTATACTCAATACTCTGACTAATAAAGGAAAGCATGCCAAATGCCTCCTCACTATCCTATCTACCTGCGACTCCACTTTCAAGGAGCTATAAACCTGCACTCCAAGGTCTCTTTGTTCAGCAACACTCCCCAGGACCTAACCATTAAAAGATTAGTACAAGTCCTGCGAAGATTTGCTTTCCCAAAATGCAGCACCTCACATTTATCTAAATTAAACTCCATCTGCCACTTCTCAGCCCATTGGCCCATCTGGTCAAGATCCTGTTGTAATCTGAGCTAACCCTCCTCGCTGTCCACTACACCTCTAATTTTGGTGTCACCTGCAAACTTACTAACTATACCTCTTATGCTCACATCCATATCATTTATAGAAATGATTGAAAAGTCATGGACCCAGCATCGATCCTTGTGGCACTCCACTAGTCACAGGCCTCCAGTCTGAAAAACAACCATCCACCTGTCTTCTACCTTTGAGACAGCTCTGTATGCAAATGGCTAGTTCTCCTTGTATTCCATGAGATCTAACCTTGTTGCCAGTCTTCCATGGGGAACCTTGCCGAACGCCTTACTGAAGTCCATGTAGGTTACGCCTACCACTCTGCCCTCAATCTTCTTTGTTACTTCTTCAAAAAATTCAATCAAGTTTGTGAGACATGATTACCCATGCACAAAACCATGTTGACTATCCCTAATCAGTCCTTGCCTTTCCAAATACATGTACATCCTGTCCCTCAGGATTCCCTCCGACAAGGTACCTACCACCAACGTCAGCCTCACTGGTCTATAGTTCCCTGGCTTGTCCTTACCACCTTTCTTAAACAGTGGCACCACATTAGCCAACCTCCAGTCTTCCAGCACCTCACCTGTGACTATCGATGATACAAATATCTCAGCAAGGGGCCCAGCAATCACTTCTCTAGCTTCCCACAGAGTTCTAGGGTACACTTGATCAGGTCCTGGGGATTTATCCACCTTTATGCATTTCAAGACATCCAGCACTTCCTCCTCTGTTATATGGACATTTTTCAAGATATTACCATTATTTCCCTACATTCTACATTTTCCACATCCCTTTCCACAGTAAATATTGAGGCAAATTTTTTCACAAAGGTTGAGGTTACCTGCCTCAACTACCTTCCCAAAAGCAGTGCATCCCAGACCCCCACTATCCTCTGGGTGAGAAGACTTCTCCCTCTAAATCTCCTGGACCAAAAACTGTGTTTTATAAAAGATTTACATAACTTCCATGCTTTTTATATTATCTGCCTGTTTTTAAAGCCTGGAATTCTGTAGGCCTTTTAAACCATTATTTCAACCTGCCCTTCCACTTTCATTGACTTAGGCACCTACTGGGGCAGCAAAATGGCTCAGTGGATAGCACTGCTGCCTCACAGCATCAGGGACCCAGGTTCAATTCCAGCCTCGGGCGACTGTCTGTGTGGAGTTTGCACATTCTCCCAGTGTCTACGTGGGTTTGCTCCGGTTTCCTCCCACAGTCCAAAGACGTGCAGGTCAGATGGATTGGCCATGCTAAATTGCCCATTGGTTAGGTGCATTGGTCAGAGGGAAATTGGTGTGGGTGGGGTACTCTTCAGAGGGTCAGTGTGGACTTGTTGGGCCAAAGGGCTTGTTTCCCACACTGCAGGGAACCTAATCTAATATATGGATGAAAGCGGGGATTGCAGATACTGGAGATTAAGAGTCAAGATGAGTGATGCTGGAAAAGCGCAGCAGATCAGGCAGCATCCGAGGAGCAGGTAATGTTTCGGACAGGCGCCCTTCATCAGGAATTCCAGTCCACACTGCTCTTGCAAGCACTTTAGAATTGTGCTTTGCCTCTCCTCATTCATCCTACTCAAATTTATCTCTCCACACTTTAATAAATTTAATCTGCTTGGAGTCCACCTATTCCACTGGCCTTTGTTCTTTTAAAATCTATTTCTTCTATTTAAAATCTTCTCACCACTCAAAACACAAAGTTTTTTTATCCCCCAGCAATTTCTGAAATTGTACAGTCTGAAAATCATTCCTCATTCATCTCTATTTCCAGTCAGTCATATTTTCGCTGTCCATTTTGTTCAATAGAAATATAGAAATCAGAGACAAGAACAGGCCATTTGGCCCAATTATTCAATATGGATTATTTCAATGCTCTCTCAACCATCATTCTGTCCACAAACCACTTCATGGTTTTAGCTTCCAGAAATCTACTTACTAAATATATTCAGTGATTTACCTCCACTGCCTTCTGTGGTAAAGAAGTCCATAGAGTAAAAACAAACCTTTCACCAAAGTTCAGTCTGAAATGGCCTGTGTGTATCCGAGGACCTTCTGGTCAACAGAAACAGCATCCCTCTATCAACTCTGTCCAGCCCTGTCAGAAGTTTATTCATTTCAAACAACATCCCCTTTCATTCTTCTTAATGCCAGCGATTACAGACCCAGTCAATCCAATCTCTTCTCAGATAACAAAACCTGCCATCACAGGGATCAGGCTGATAATAAGGACTTCATCTTTTCTGGTAAGGCTATGTGGCACTTTATTAATTGACTTTTGCAAGTTTGTGCACATTACATCAAATGTATCACCCATATCAAACATGTTATCTCATTAAAATTTATCCTTAGACCCGCTGCACATAGGTCTACCATTGACATTTTTCCAGTCCTCTGGCAACACCCTTGTATCTAAGCAGAATGGGAGGTTAATGTGGCCTAACAGTAAATGTGAATGAACCAGTAGTCCAGAATCCTGGACTAAAATTCTGGGGGCATCGGTTGTAATTCCACCATGGCAGATGGTGAATCTTTAAAAAAAGGAAATCTGGAATTATAAACTTTAGTCTGAGGGGACCATGTAACCCATGTCAAAAAATTATCTTGTTCACCCAATAGTTTTCATTCCCTAAAAGTGTCATTTTTACCTCGCCTACCCGAACATGTGACTCCAGGTCTGCAGCAAGATAATCAACTCTTAACTGTCCTCTTGGTAGCAAGATGGGCAATAAGTGTTGCCCAAGCCAAAACCTCTGCACTTTCTGCCACTGCCTTCCTCAGTATTCTCAGCTTTATCCCAATACCTCTTCGTGACTTCAGTTCTTAAATTAGAGCCAGCCTTTCTAATAATTCCTCTTGATCAATTCTCAGTTCAATTGGGTCTTTCCTGTCATCAAGACTCTGGCAGTACCCTCTTTGTTCATAGTGGCAGGTGCAATGTTCATCTGACCAGTTTATCAGGAAACCCACCATTATATACAAGCAGAGCGGGCTAAACATTTAGTGATTAATAATCATCTGTGATGAAGATCTCTATTTGACAAACACAGCTGAATCTTGCCATATTTTATTACAAATATAGTGTTCTCTTTTACATCAATAGTGCAACACAATGCAAACAAATATTACACATAATTCAAAATTAGCATGTTTTACACATGGAATACAAGTCCAGCAAAAACAAAAGATATTGAATCGGAGGTCATACAGTATTCCTATACAAATTACTTGCGTCAGAATATTGTGCCAATGCAGTTAGGTCATGATTTCAATCTCCACGAGAAACACAAGTCGCCATTAATATGATCTTTCTGAAAGTATTGCAATACATCACTTCGAACCTGCTTTATTTGTTACATATTCTTCTGAACAGTTCAGACTATGCACAGAACAAATGACAACAAATTCAAACAAACATTGGTTCAACACTGTCTTATAGATCAAACAGCACTCAGACGTAATGTTGTGAGAGTACAGTGCACTTTAGGCACTGCTGATTTGCACAATGTCAACACCAGCCTTACCTCTTTTAAAGTTCTGGCTCAAGTTTCACCGTTCAGTTTACAGTGTGCCACCAGCTGAAGCTGGATTGAAGCACTAAAAAAAACTGCATCATTCCAGGTTTTAAAAGTCACTTTTGGCAATGTTAGGACTTGAGGGTCTTCAATTTTAAAAATGAAGAGGACATTTGTGCAGAAGCAGTGGAGCAACAGGCTCAGAGCTCTTCCTCCAACAGCTTACCTGCATTGTAGAAATAATCCAGGACGGCGGTCTCTCCGAAGTCCAGCTTCTCGAAGGGCACAGTCTCCAGGGAGGCGCTGACACTCTCGCACGCTTCCCTCAAACACTGCAGAGCCAGGCTCTCGGCGAGCAGCAGCTGAGCCGCCTCGTTCACCACGTACACCACGGTGGTCGGCCGGTTCTTGAGCCGGGCAGCCGGCACCGAGGACGGTGCCGAAGCGGCTGCCGTGTGATCCTGCCAGTAGGTACCGGCCGGGACGCTGGTGCTGGCACTGCCCTGTGCGGGGCACAGGAGCGGCACCGGGACAGCGAGGCCGCTGTCTCCCTCAGAGACCGCCCCTGCTGCTGCTGCCGCCTCCTGCTCCAGGCTCATGTCGATCAGAGCGAAGCGGAGCCGCCGCTGCCGTTGCTGCTGGAACCGCACCTTCAGCAACACTGTGTCCGCCGCTGCAGTGTAGCGAGCCGAGCCGCTCTCACACACATGGGAATGCGAAGGAATTGTATCAACTTGAAAAAGATACACACTACAATTCCACGTCGCGATGTGGATACATCCGGCAATTGATCCGATCGCCCCTGTCTGTGAGTCTGTATACCGCTCTGGTTACACCAGCCAGTCAGACCCAAGTCTCGGTTTTTTTTTAGGGGCTGTCCGATTACCAAAATAGGACATCCAATCCGAAGGCACAGTGCAACACGCCGAGAGGAGGCGTGGAGCCGAGTGTGACAAGCGTTTATGCAAATAGTTCACCAGTGAATATCCACCGAGTGGGATTTTTTAAACATTCACGTCATGCTTCAAATGTGTTTCCTCATTGCATCTTTCGTTACTCTTAAACAGTTACAAATTTGGGTGGTATTGTGTGGTACGTTAATGGCAAAGGACTTTCATAGTGAACCATGCGTCAATGTTTGTACAACTTATCAAAGCGCCCACTCTTTCTCCGTTTGGTCTGAATTCCTAAAGAGCCCGGTTAGAAAGTCTTTGGGTCCCTTGCTTCTAAATTCAGACTCACCCGCCCCCGATTTCCTTCTGCCGCCGCTTGACTCCCCGCAGGTATATTTATGTTCCTGCTGGAATCTGGTTCTGGAGGCCACGCCTTTGTGCCCACTCTTCTCAGATAAGTACAGACACAATGGGTTGGCAGGATGTTCAGTCAAGGGTGGGGTGGCCAGATTGTCAAAATTCAACACATTGAAAAGGTGATGATTGGTATGTTGAGCCTGGAGGAGGGGCACTTTAAGATGGGAGGTCATGTGATGACATCTCCCGGAATATATCCTGCCAAAGTTGGCAAGCCTATTGAGAAGCCGATTTATATGCTTTATTGTTCTTATATAAAACTGAAAGGCTTTCCCACCATCAACTCCCCATGCCATATTTTCCAATGGTGTGGAGGGGCCGTTGTTGGTCTGGGATGGACAAAGTTGAAAATCATACAACACCACGTTATAGTCCAACAGGTTTATTTGGAAGTACGAGCTGTCAGAGCACTGCTCCTTCATCAGACACAGTAACCCGAAGAAGGAGCTGCGCTTCAAGAGGTAATGTTTGCAAATAAACCTTTTGGACTACAACTTGGTGTTGTGTGATTTTTAATACTTTCCATTGACTAACTTAGATATTTACATGCAAATCACATTATGGACAGTGCAAACCATCAAAAGTGAGGGAAGGGTACGGAAAACGGGAAGGAACTAACTCCAATTGGAATTGAAGAAGGAAACAAAGCACTGTAACCCCTGTGATGCCTACCTCTTTCTAAAGGAATCAAGAGCATTGGTAGATACTGCATGCTCCCTCTCCAGTGATACCCAGGCACTACCTTAACCACATTAGAGGAGCAGAGTCAAAACGTGTAGTGCTGGAAAAGCACCACAGGACATTCCTGATGAAGAGCTTATGCTCAAAATGTCGATTCTCCTGCTTTTCAGATGCTGCCTGACCGGCTGTGCTTTTCCAGCACCACACTTTTTGACTGATCTTGAGCATCTGCAGTCCTCACTTTCTCCACATTAGGGGAGCAAACTGTAGGAACCTAATTATATAAGATGGCAATTATAATCACCAACTTTCATTTTTGTCTAATTTTCTTCATGAAAAACTGATCCATGGTTTTGTGCATAACAGAATCCTTTATCCCACTCCAAATTTACTGTGCAATGTACAATGAATTCCAAACAGAGACATTTTTAGCCAGAAGTTGAACTCTAAATGAACAATTGTACCTAAGGTATGGGAGGTTTTTGTGGCCCTTCAGCTATCATACACCAGGGCTGGAAACTGTAGAAACCCTCAGACTATTTGTTCCGTGAATGTAATTGTGACAATCAAGAATATTGAAATTATATTAAAGCATTTCAGTGTAATATGCTGTGTGAAGACAAGTTGAATTTTGTTGCAAATACTATAATTTTCAACTGGGAATGCTTTGTCATGTATTTTTACAAATTATATGGATTTGACCTGACAAGATTCATGCCAGCAAAGGCCATAACACTGGAATGGGTGATTGTTATAAACACTTAATGAGTTCCTATTCTGGGAAAGAGACAGCAACATGTGGGGAAATAGCTCCAGTACTGGGGAATTGTTTGCATTGAAACTGAACAGGAAGAAGCTAGTCCAACCAGTTAGTTGTTTGCATTTTAGAGGTTTCCTTTGCTAGTCCTACAGTTGCATTTAAACTGACACTAAACTAAAAATAAGGCCCTGCTAATTATACAGTATAAGACACAGTTCCTTTTCACCAAATGCTCCAACGCATTGTGACCAGGAAATAACAACTAATGCTCCACCCAAATTTATCACTGAGAACTGCCAACACTTAGTGAGTAGGACTTGCACCCAATTTCTTAAGCTTCCCTACATTATCCCAGCCATTCAATTTTGCTTTCATGAACTATTTCTGGTAATATTATGATACTGTAGTTTGAGAATCAACACCTAACATGAAGCACTTCCTCAACTGGTCTCAGGATGAATCAGAATATAGAACAATTACATCATTCTCTCTTCATGGTATTGTATCAGAAAAAAAACCATTTAGTATAGAAATCTCATGTTACAATATGTGTGATTATGCAAAAGCCCAGTTGATCAAAAATGTTTTCGTGACTTCCGTATAATGCAGTTGTAAAGAATTGTGTAATAAGTGACTGATTCCTTTTCAAGATTTTTTTTGCAGCACGTTACCAGTAGTAACTGTGTCACAGATTCAGCTAATACTTCCAGATTTAATTCACAGTATGTTCTGGAAATTGTTTACACTGGCTGAACACTTGGATGTTTTTGGCTGGTCATCCAACCCACCTGCAATACTAACTGTATTCAAGCTGCTTGTGCTTTTGATCACCTATAAAAAGACACAGCATTCATTTCAACTATAAAACAAGTTGGGTGGATATGTTGTTATTCTACTAAAGTATTTAACTAAATCAAACGGTGATTAAGTCCTTTTCTAAACAAGGATTCAGCAGACTACAGATTGCTATAATTTCAAAAGTTCTGACTTGAGACAATAGTTGATTCTGACATAATATGTAAAACTTCTTTATTATGAGCTGGTAGCAAATGTATTGCTTAGTGGGGGGGGGGGGGGTGGTTTCACCATTTAAATCAGCTCTGACTCAGTTGACATTATTTTCTTCTGAGATAGTGACTGTAACTTCAAAACAAACCCAGAAAATTCTGAAGAAACTCAGCAGGAACGGCAGCTTCTGTGGAAAGAGAATCAGAGTAAATGTTGTGAGTTCAGTTTGAGGAAAAAGTGAGGTCTGCAGATGCTGGAGTATCAGAGCTGAAAATGTGTTGCTGGAAAAGCGCAGCAGGTCAGGCAGCATCCAAGGAACAGGAAATTTGATGTTTCGGGCACAAGCCCTTTCCTGATGAAGGGCTTGTGCCCGAAACGTTGAATTTCCTGTTCCTTGGATGCTGCCTGACCTGCTGCACTTTTCCAGCAACACATTTTCAGCTCTGAGTTCAGTTTGACTCTTCCTCAGAACTAGGAGGAAGCGAGGACTGCAGATGCTGGAGATCAGAGTTGAAACGTGTAGCGGTGGAAAAGAACAGCCGGTCAGGCAGCATCCGAGGAGCAGGAAAGTCAATGTTTCAGGCATAAACCCTTCATCAGGAATGAAGCTTGTGGGCCAAGGGGTCCATCGAGTCTGCTCTGCCATTTAATCATGGCTGACATAGTCCCCTCCCCATTTTCCGGATTTCTCTCCATATCCCTTCAATCAATACCCACAAGCCTCATTCCTGATGAAGGACTTAGGCCCGAAATGTCGATTCTCCTGCTCCTCAGATGCTGTGTCTTCCTCAGGACTGTAAGGTTCAAATAGGTTCAAGTCCCACACGAAGACGTAAGCACAAACTATACGTACTAATGGTGTTGCACAATTGAATATGCCAAAATTTAAACGTGTGACTTCAATTCAAGGTCCCATCTTTCCTCTCAAGTTGATGTAAAGGCTCCCAAAGGCACACTTTCAAAGAACGTGGGCATTTGCCCTAGTTTCCTGGCCAATATTTATCTCTCAGCCAATGTCTGATTATCTGTGTAGCCATTATCTCACTGGATTTTGGAGTACGTTTGCTGGGTATTATCTTAATGGGGAGAGACTCTGGTGCAGAGATATCTAGATCTACTCTTTCATGAATCACACAAAACTAGCATGCAGGTACAGCAGATAATAAAGAAAGCGAATGGAGCGTTGGTTTTTATGGCTAAAGGATTAGAAAATAAATGTAATGAAGTATTGTTGCAACTAAACAAGGCATTGGTGAGATCACACCTGGAGCATTGTGCATAGTTTCTGTCCCCTTACTTGAGGAAAGATGTAATGACATTGGAGACAGTTCAGAGGAAGTTCATTAGATTGATCCCAGTGATGAGGGGTTTGTCATATGATGAGAGATTGAACAGTTTGGCCCTATACTCTCTGGAATTTAGAAGAATGCGGCGAGATCAAATTGAGGTATTGAAGATGACAAAAGGTGTGGATAAAATAGATGTGGACCGGATGCTTCCTCTTGTGGAGCATCCAAAGATGAGAGATCATAGTATAAGGATAAGGGGGAGCAAATTCAAACTAGAGGGGAGGAGAAACTATTTCCTCCACAGGGCTGTGAATCTGTGGAATTTGATACCCCAAAGTGCGGTGGATGCTGAAACAGTGAGTACATTTACGGAGGAGTTAGGCAGATTTTTAATTGGCAATGGGTTGAAGGGATACAGAAAGAAGGCAGGAAAATGGGGATGATTAGCATTGCAGCTGTGATCAGACTTGATGGGCTGAATGGCCTAATTCTGCTCCAATACCTTATGAATTTATGAACTTATGGGTACACATTGCTTGCTGCATTTACTACATTACAATAGTAACTGCACTTCAAATTTACTGTGATGTGCCTTGAGATCTCATGAGGGCACAAAAGGCGCTACATAAATGTAAATCCTTTTTGTTGGTCAGTTGAATGGAGGGAAATGTGGGATTCTCATGTTACGAGTAAGTTGTGAGGGGGCAGGGAAATTGTTCAGGTGGAAAGGCCTATATTATTCCTTTGCAAGCTGCAGTCCAGTTCCTCCTGGCCCCAGCAAAATAATTATCACACTTATCATTTCAGAACTTTTGTACTTTATCAGCAGATTTTACTAAGCAACTGTCCACAGTTTCTAGTAGTCTTACATCAATAGCACTATGGACCTACCTACAACAAATGGACTGCAGCAGTTCATGATGGCAGCACACCGCCACTTCCTAAAAGGCAATTAGACATGGGTAATAAATGATGGGCCAGCCCACAAGATTCACATCCCACAAATGATTTTTTAAAAAAAATGCATGCACATCATAGGAAAACAATTTACATAGACTTAGGGTGCCTGGACTGCTCCAAGAAAAAAATGCAGCCAAGCAGTAAGTTTGGCTTACCAGCTCTGACCAAGGATCACCTCGACTTGAAACGTTCGCTTGCTCTCTCTCCATAGATACTGCCTGAAATACTGTGATTTCCATCATTTTTCATTTTCAAGCAGTATCTTGTCAACTCATATGGCGTCCCCTCAGCATGACTGTAGAAGCAGCCTGTGAAATCTACAGGCTGTAAATTCCAATTTTCAGCAGTGGATCCTCTCAGATTCCTGCTGCAGGTTCTGAGCAGAGAAGAAGGAGGCCTAGAAGTTGGCATATGGGAAGGGAGAGAGAAAGATGACCAAGAAGTGAAAAAAAGTAAAATTTTTGAATGAGACATATTGCTATAGTGGTGTATGTTTTAAAATGGGGGTCCGATGTGACCAGTCCATTCATTTCCAAGTATTTCACTGGTATTTCTCTCAGGGTTGAAGTCCAGTGATTGGGACTCAAGGTGGAGTAACAGAGAGTAGGATTAGGAGCCAAAGACAAGAGAGGAAAAATGGGATTTAGAAATTGATTTGGGACTCAAGAAGAAGAGGAAGGCAGGGGAATGAGTTGGCAGTGCAGATTAGTGCAAACAAAATTTTAGTCTCACTCCACTCCGATTGAGATTTCCCAGTTCAGGATTCTCATCTTCACTTAAAACCTAAGTTCCATAAAAGAACCAGAAACTGCTGGAGAAACTCAGCATGTTGGCAGCATCTGTGAAGACAGAAAAAGAGATCATGTTTCCAATATGACTTCTTCTGAACTGAAAGTCAGAGTTGCATGACATTGGGAGACAAATAGGAGTTTTTACAACTGAGGTTGATGGAGGAGCGTGCTATGTATTATGCAGTGTACAGGGTTTGTAATGGGGTGAATATGTTGAAGTGTAGCACAAAATCATTGGTGTACCATTGATCTATTATGTATCACTGTTGATTATAGGGGAAACATGATAGTTACCAGAAACAGAAATTGATGGAAAAACTTAGCAGGCCCAGCAGCATCTTCTGTCCACAGATTTCCAGCATCGCAGTTCAGTTATATTTTTGTTTTCTGAATGCTACCAGAATTACTTCCAAGCTGTTGGTGCAAGTTAAGTGTGCTGGGGGAGCCACAGTTCTTCCTATCTCCAATGTGGAGAACAAAAATATTGTCTTTGTGCAGCAGGTCCACTAGGTCCAGCAAAATACACCCATGGGGTCAAACAGGAGCATCAACAGAATTTCCTATTCCTTGGATGCTGCCTGATCTGCTGTGCTTTAACCAGCAACACATTTTCAACTGTGATCTCCAGCATCTGCAGACCTCATTTTTTTTACCCATCAACAGTTAGAGTTGACTGTATGTATTTAAAATGAAAATTGATGCCAAAATCAGATGGTGGCATTTTTCTTCCCTTTGAAAAACACTAAACTGGACAAAAATTAAATAGGAAAATAACTTTATTGTGTCATTATACTTAGGTAGATATAATATATATACTTATTATGAATATTTCTCAGTAAGATTTATAGTAAAATTGGCATTATCTGCCATACACTAGGATCGATCAAAAATATCCAAGGCAATTATAGGGTTCAATTTAAAAACATATACGTATGTATACAACTTGCAGTACTTCAGAGCTTGTCCACATTTCACTCTTGCAATTGTAAACATTGAAGGACAAATTCTTCAACCATCTTTTGCAATCATTTCGCCCTAACAAGAATCCTATTGTGTGTCGTGACAGTGACATCTGGGGGCGACATCCGAGATTCAGGCTGGTGCAGCATTCTGATTGAAGGTGTGCCGCGCACATTTTACTGCATTTACAGTATTATGACACAAAACACTGTTAAATGAATTTTTTTAAATGCAAAGAAAAATGTAGAAACAAAATTTATTTTCAGCAGCTGTTGATTATTTAAAAGCTTGGTTAGTTATTTGCATAAAATATAAGGTAATGATGGAAATTACATGGGGAGTAAGTATATGCTAATATGAAGGTGAGTTTAACAAGGGTAGATCTTCCGGGCCGCCGGGAGAAGCACAGACCTGTTCTGGGAAACTGCAACTCAAGAAGGTTAGTCATGTTTCGAATTCACCACTTTGTTGAAATTGTTTCCTGGCGCCATCTGCTGGGCAATCAAGATACCAATTGACTCACTGACATTAACTTTGTTTTCCACAGCATTTTCCAAACTTAACAAACCATGATCGGTTTGAGAGCTCTCCCGGGAGACAGGTCCTTCGCAATTATTTGCCAAGCTACCACGATATTTCTATACAATGGGTGAGCAGAGGAGATAGACCCATGCCTACATTAGCTAGAGCATGAACAAACACCAAAGATGCTGGAGAAACTCAACAGCTCTGGCAGTGTCTGTGAAAAGGAAGATTCATACCAGAGCCGACACATTAATTCTGTTTCCCTCTTCACAGATACTGCCAGACCTACTGAGTTTCGCCAGCATTCTCTGTTTTTGCATCCGCTGTATTTTGCCTTTATTCGTGGAGCAGGAATTGACGCCATGATGTTGTTATTGTCCCGATCCACACACTAGCCATCCAGCCAACTGAAAAGCAACCTCCCGACTAAAATATTTATTTAACATTTATTCCTTCCCATGAATAAAGTAAAGCATTTATTTACAATGTTCAAACCTGACAGCCATCCCTATCTTTATACTCACGTCTTCTTAGTCAGATACAACTCTTAGTCTCTCTATGAAAAAAAATTGCTTTTACCAAATATGTAGCATAGTTGTTAAACCTTAAACCATGTTTAAAGAGTTTGAAATTTCAATGTGATTAGTAATTCATTCGGAATGATGCACCTAACATTCTAGGAATGTGACATTCTAATGCAACATGATGTAGCTATGAACGTCACTTGCCAAGAATTTTAGAAGTCAAGTATGTCTAAACACAAGCATTTGTCCTGAAAGGAAATAACAATTATGGTAAACACAAATAATCCTGAGTAATCTATTGTTAATGCTGTTTTGATTTTATGGTACTTGAGTGATATGATTATTTACTGCACTGGAATCATTAATTACATCAAATCATAATTTAAATTGTGGCAGGTGATTGGTGGTTGGATATCATATATTAGGAAGCAAAGCTGATTTAATATCACCTAAACCTTAATTAATCTTTAGTTGATTTGCTGCTGTTCATAACGTTCTGTGTAACAGGTTTACCACTTCTGGCATTGTTTGCAGGGAGCAGTGGGATCTGTTGTATCCCATATAGAGTCACAGAGATGTACACCATGGAAACACACCCTCCGGTCCAACCCGTCCATGCCGATCAGATATCCCAACCCAATCTAATCCCACCTGCCAGCACTCAGCCCATATCCCTCCAAACCCTTCCTATTCATATACCCATCAAATGCCTCTTAAATGTTGCAATTGTACCAGCTTCTACAACTTCCTCTGGCAGCTCATTCCACATATGTACCACCCTCTGTGTGAAAAAGTTGCATCTTAGGTCTCTTTTATATCATTCCCCTCTCACCCTAAACCTATGCCCTCTAGTTCTGGACTCCACACCCCAGGGGAAAGATTTTGTCTATTTACCCTATCCATGCCCCTCATAATTTTGTGAACCTCTACAAGGTCACCCCTCAGCCTCTGACGCTCCAGGGAAAATAGCCCCAGCCTATTCAGCCTCTCCCTATAGCTCAAATCTTCCAACCCTGGCAACATCCTTGTAAATCTTTTCTGCACCCTTTCAAGTTTCACAACATCTTTTCGATAGGAAAGAGACCAGAATTACACGCAATATACCAACAGTGGCCTGACCAATGTCCTGTACAGCTGCCACATGACCTCCCAACTCCTGTACTCAATACTCTGACCAATAAAAGAAAGCATACCAAACGCCTTCTTCACTATCCATCTACCTGCAACTCCACTTTCAAGGAACTCCAAGATCTCTTTGTTCAGCAACACTCCCTAGGACCTTACCATTAAGTGTATAAGTCCTGCTAAGATTTGCTTTCCCAAAATGCAGCACCTCACATTTATCTGAATTAAACTCCATCTGCCACTTCTCTGCTCATTGGCCCATCTGGTCCAGATCCTGTTGTAATCTGAGGTAACCCTCTTCGCTGTCCACTACACCTCCAATTTTGGTATCATTTGCAAACTTACTAACCATATGGCATAGTGTATTGGAGAATGGTAGCCATAATGTGGAGGTGCTGCTGTTGGACTGGGCTGGGCAAGTCAGAAGGTGCGTGACACCAGGTTATAATCCTACAGGTTTATTTGAAATCAGAAGCTCTTGGAGTGCTGCTTCTCCATCAGGTGAAGTGGCAATTTTATACAGCATTTCTTCAATCTCGAATTCCGGGATTGTGTGCATATTTGTACAATTTACATTTATGAGATTGATGACAATGTGGCAGTAAATTGTTACACTGTCCCAATCGCTGATGGGTTGCAGGCACTGTAGACAGCTCAAAAGGCAAATTTCTAAATCCAGGAGATGTCCAGACAGTCCCATAATTCCAGAGTTAAAATCACACAACACCAGGTTATAGTCTAAGAGATTTAATTGCAAGCACTAGCTTTTGGAGCGCTGCTCCCTGATGAGATTGACTCCATAGCCACCTAATGAAGGAGCAGTGTTCCAAAAGCTAGTGCTTCCAATTAAACCTGTTGGACTGGCATTGTGTGATTTTTAACTTTGTAAACCCCAGTCCAACACTGGCATCTCCAAATCATGACCACAATTCCAGGTGGGTCTGGTAGGACATTTTATTCCCCCATAGGACACTTTATATTTATTTAATTTGTAGCGGTATATGGTATAGCAGTTCAGTTTCACGACAAAATGTAAAACCGTTCAGTTTTTTCAATACAGAACATGATAGTCCCAGGATCCTCACTAAAGTTACAATAGTAGGTTATATTTACGATGTTGATTTTATGTTCTACAGCCCATGCAGTTTTACAATGCCTGAAGCCCTTTGTTATCCTGTGGCAAGAGGGCCTTCAGACACTGGCCTTATCCTCATGAACAATAACTGCTCCAAGCTTTCATGAGTCTTTCAGCACTTAGTCCCAGATCTTGGAACGTGCTAATCTGCACCAATTGGTCAAGGATAGCTCTTTGGAAAACCAGCAGGTTTCGGGCTGACCAAAGTGCAAATTTCACTGATTTGATAGTCCTCCAGGATTAGTTGATATTTCTCTTGGTGTGCAATACAGTGGACAGCCTGTAGATTGTCAAGTACTGCAGTCAAGCAATGTCTTAATTTTAAAATCCTCACCTTTGTTTTCAAATTCCTCCATGTCCTTGCTGCAGCTTGCCTTTGGAATTTCCTCTAACCATACAACCCACCAAAATATTTGTTCTCCTCTCATTCTGTCCTTTGGTGATTTCGGATTATTTGCTCCATCATTAGTGGCCATGCCTTCTGTTGGCTAGGTCCCAGGTTCAAGAATTACCTCTCCACATATTTCTGCCTCACTTTCCTCCTTTAAGAAATGTGCAAAAATGTTTTAGGAGTGTAATATTTTGTTTGAGGATTGAAGTTTTAAGTTAGGATTATGCAAGCATCTGGCTTGAGGGGCTGGTAAACAGACCTTGAGTAATTACAATTTAGAGGTGATCTGTGCTTATTTAGTAAAAATCATTGAATCCCTACAGTACAGATAGAGACCATTCTGCCCATTAAGACTGCACTGACCCTCTAAAGAGTATCCCATCCCAAGTTGGAAGTTGGAATAAGTCAAACAATGGGAGGCTTTTTTCTGAGCCAAGTTGAAACTTCTATAATTATCTTCAGAAGAGGTTTAAATTGTTTATGTTATTCCAGAAATATTTAGGAATGGGAATTAATGAGTTTGAGTCTCTGTCTGGGACACTTCAGGAATGCCATGTTACCATAGGAAGGCCGTATTGGATTTTATGTATGCGATACTTTATAGAAACAAGCAGTCAAAGCATTAAAGCAGATTTGAGACCAGCAGAGTAGTAAGACGGTACAATGGGTGAGTAATCCAGAGGCCCAGAGGCTCTGGGAGGAGAGGCTCTGATCCAACCACAGCAGCAAGTGGAATTTAAGCTCAATCAATAAAATCTGGAATTTCCATTGAGATCATAATAAGATATTTCCTAAAACCCATTTGACTAAATGTTTGGTCATCTAGCCTAAAACCTCCTGTGTGGCTCAGCGTCTTACTTTGTATTATAATATTCTTCTGAAACAACTTGAGAGGTTTCATTACATTAATGAGGCTACATTTTATATATATATTGTCACTGTTGTGCATGCACCTTTACAAAAACCATTGCATCTCCTTCCAGACCTACTTTGCAAAGGAAAATTCCAGAATGAGGTAGTTGAAAGTATCTCCTCCACTACAGCCATCTTGAGGATGTTCTTGTGTAGACCACCGCCTGTTGGAAATTTTCATAAAAACGATTGATGGTTGGCATAGTCCAAATAACTGGAAAGTACAATGGCAATATGACCATCTGAATGGGTATGTTAAAGGATGAGTTCAGAAGGATACGGATCAAGTGTTGGCAAATGGGACTAGATTAATTTATGACAGCTAGTTGGCATGGATAAATTAGGCTGAAGGGTCTGTTTCCATGCTGTACAGTTCTATGACTCCTTCACAACACAAGGGTCAGAATAGAACTACAACTTGAATGAGAGTCTACATGCTTGATGTAGCTGCATACAATTTGGTTATCAGGATGAGGGTGACTTAGCATATTTTTATCCCCATTTGTGTAGAGAATTTTATCGTCTCTGTGAACTTTGTCCGTTTATGAACTCCTGATAATGTGGAAGATGACTAGGGTGCCTGTCACATCAGAGTAGAGTGTAGGCCATAACTGCACCATGTACAGAAACACTGAGAACACCTGATACATGGTGAGTCATTCTTTACCGACAATGAAGGAGTTCCCACATGTCCACTTTCTGCTTCACTTTGGCTAGATCCTCCTTCCTGTTTTTGGCGTATCTCTCAGCCCTCCTGAACCAAATTGACAGCACCATCAGGTAGTGTGGCTGGACAGTGAAGGGGACAAAAGATCAGTCAGAGCAATTCACAAAGAGCATGGATTCATTCTCGCCCAAAAATAAAATTGGCTCCCAAGGCCAATTTAAACTCTAGACAACTTTTGGTAGCGAAATGTGCTACCAATTTCTGACATAAAATAAGGGATCAGGGGAACAACATACAGCCCACTGAGCATCCACTGTCACTGAATATGCTCACAGCCAATCTGAGCCTCAACTCCACGTTCTCACCTACTCTCCATATCATTAGATTGTCTGAGAGTCCAAAAACGTTTTTATTTTCATTCGTGTGTGGGAAGCAGGTGCTGCTGATTAAACCAGCATTTATTGCCCATCCTTACCTGCCCCTGAGAAGGTAGTGGTGAGTCATTTTCTTGCATCTGCTACAGTCCATGTGATTGAAATATATCTGCAATGCCATAAGTGAGGGATTCCAGGGCTTTCATCCAGTAGCACGGAAGAAACAGTGAAACAATTCCAAGTCTGGATGGTAAGTGGCTTGAAGGGGAACTTTCAGATGGTGGTATTCCCATATATCTGGTACCCTTATCCTTTGAGTTGGAAGTGGTTGTTGGTTTAAAAGGTGCTGTTGAAGGAGCCTTGCTGAATTTCAGCTGTGTATCTTGTAGATGATACACACTGCTGCTACTGAGCATTGATGTGGATGTGGTGCCAATCAAGTGGGTTCCCTTGTCTTGGATGATGCCAAACTCATAGAGTCATAGAGATGTACAGCATGAAAACAGACCCTTTGGTCCACCCTGTCCATGCTGACTAGATACGCCAACCCAATCTAGCCCATATCCCTCCAAACCCTTCCTATTCATATACCCATCCAAATGCCTCTTGAATGTTGCAATTGTACCAGCCTCCACCACTTCCTCTGGCAGCTCATTCCATACACTGACCACCCTCTGTGAGAAAAAGTTGCCCCTTAGGTCTCTTTTATATCTTTTCCCTCTCACAGTAAACCTGTGCCCTCTAGTTCTGTACTCCCCGAGTCCAGGGAAAAGCCTTTGCCTATTTACCTTATCCATACCCCTCATAATTTTATAAACCTCCATAAGGTCACCCCTCAGCCTCCAACACTCCAGGGAAAACAGCCCCAGCCTGTTCAGCCTCTCCCTGCAGCTCAAATCCTCCAACCCTGGCAACATCCTTGTAAATCTTTTCTGAACCCTTTCAAGTTTCACAACATCCTTCTGATAGGAAGGACACCAGAATTGCAGGCAGTATTCCAACAGTGGCCAAACCAATGTCCTGTACAGCTACAACATGACCTCCCAACTCCTGAACTCAGTACTCTGACCAATAAAGGAAAGCATACCAAACGCCTTCCTCACTATCCCATCTACCTACAACTCCACTTTCAAGGAGCTATGAACCTGCACTCCAAGGTCTCTTTGTTCAGCAACACTCTCTAGGACCTTACCATCAAGTGTATAAGTCCTGCTAAGATTTGCTTTCCTAAAATGCAGCACCTCGCATTTATCTGAATTAAACTCCATCTGCCACTTCTCAGCCCATTGGTCCATCTGGTCAAGATCCTGTTGTAATCTGAGGAAAACCTTTTCGCTGTCCACTACACCTCCAATTTTGGTGTCATCTGCAAACTTACTAACTGTACCTCTTAAGCTCGCATCCAAATCATTTCTGTAAATGACAAAAAGTAGAGGACCCAGCACCGATCCTTGTGGCACTCCACTGGTCACAGGCCTCCAGTCTGAAAAACAACGCTCCACCCCTACCCTCTGTCTTCTACCTTTGAGCCAACTCTGTATCCAAATGGCTAATTCTCCCTGTATTCCGTGAGATTCTTGCGAATCAGTCTCCCATGGGGAACCTTGTTGAACGCATTACTGAAGTCCATATAGATCACATCTACTGCTCTGCGTTCAATATTCCTCTTTGTCACTTCCTCAAAAAACTCAATCAAGTTTGTGAGACATGATTTCCCACACACAAAGCCATGTTGACTATCCCTAATCAGTCCTTGCCTTTCCAAATACATGTACATCCTGTCCCTCAGGATTCCCTCCAACAACTTGCCCACCACCGAGGTCAGGCTCACCAGTCTATAGTTCCCTGGCTTGTCTTTATCACCTTTCTTTTTTTATATAATATATTTTTATTAAGAAAAAATAGATTTTTAAATATTACAACAAATACAAAACAATGCAATTCACAACAGTACAAAAATAGTACAAAACTAAACCCAAATAATAAAAAAAATTCCCCAACTCCCCCATACGAATGTATAAACATATATAGAGAAGTATAAAATTTAAAAAAACCTAAACTAGCTATTTAACTAAATAAATAAATACCTAACAACAAACAAATAAATAGCAATAACTCAGCCCAGCCAAACAAAACACTCATACATTCACTGTTCCTCCTCCCTGGATATTGGACTCATGAAACACAATCGTTACGGCTATATAAAAGCCCTTGTTAGTGTGGCAGATAAATCTGTGTCTAGGTATTTCAAAAAGGGTTGCCATGTACCATATTTGTGAGAAAATCCAGGGGAATATGCCCCATAACAATCTTCTGCCAACCTGACAGGCCTGGGGTTTTTTCTGATATCCAACCTAGCAAGATATCCTTCCTTGCACAGAACGTAAGAATATTGAAAAGTTTTTCCTTATGCGAGTCTGCAGGAAATACAATGGGTAGGCCCAAAAGGAGCGAAGTAGGGTCCTTCTCCACACCTTCACCTAAAATCCTCTCCATTGCACCCACCACAACGCTCCAATATGTTTGAAGCCTGTCACAAGACCAGACAATGGGTAAGAGTACCCGTACAGACCTTGCACTTGGGACATGCTGAAGATACCCCTGATTTAAATTTTGTCAAACGGTCTGGGGCTAAGTGGACCCTGTGGAAAATCTTCAACTGTAGAGCATGGGTCCTATTTCAAATTGATATCTTCCTTACATTCTCCCAAATATCCTCCCATGCCTCTGAAGAAGCTTCAACATCCAGCTCTCTTTCCCACATCTTGCAGAGTCAATCAGACTCAGCTGAGATGGCACCCCCCAATTGGTGATATAGAGTACTGGCAGAGAGTGTACTCTTAGCCCTTAGTACCCCTCTTTCTATGTCAGATTTGTAGGGATCAGTCAAAAGTGTGTTTTTTTTTAAATAAAATCCCTAACTTGAAAAAAACAAAAGAGGTCTCTATTAGGTAACTCGTACTTCTATACTAACTGATCGAAGGACATCATTACATCTCCCTCAAATGAATCCCCAATGCAAGATATACCCCTAGCTGCCCAACGTTTAAATCCTGAATCTATCATACCTGGTTGAAAACCCGGCATACCTACTAAAGATGTAAACAAAGATGTTTTGCCAATATTACCTTCCCTCTGCCGAATTGCCCTCCATGCTTTAACAGTATTGATGACTATTGGGTTATGGCAATATTCCCTAACTGTCCTCACCTTGTCCAAAATCAGCAAACTGGTAAGGGGACCCTTGCCTGGAGACTTCAATATCTAGCCATATTGAAAGAGGGTCCCCACAAACCCAATCACTCACGTGGGTCAAAAGCGAGCTCAATTGGCAATTTTTAATGTCCGGAAGGTCGACTCCCCCCAATCTATAAGGCAACTGCAGTTCGGCTAATTTAATGAGGGGCCGTTTACGGTGCCAGATAAAGGAGCTGAACCAACTGTTCAGTCTCCTGAGTGTTTGTTTATTGAAAATCAGGGGGAGCATCCGTATAGGGTATAGCAAATGAGGGAGAATATTCATCTTAATAAGTGCTATCCGACCCAACCATGAGACTGGAAGTGCCTCCCATCTTTGGAGATCTTGTTTAATTTTTTCAATAACAATTTAAATGAGAGATTTTTCCTTACCAATATAGCCACTCCCCTACTTCTGGTATTAAATGATGAAAAATAAACTCGGTCAAAACCATTCTGCTATAATTTCAGATGCTCCTTGTCATCCAACTGTGTCTCCTGTAACAAAGCAATATCCACCTTCTCCTTTCTAAGACTCAAGAGTACCTTCTTCCTCTTAATTGGTGAGTGACTTCCCTTGATATTCCAGGTACACCATTTAATCCAATCATTAGCCATAATCTTCTGCAATTACATTTAAATTCCAGAGGAAGAACCCGAACCACAAATTGCTGAGCCTTAGTGTCGCATGCTCCACCAAATATAAAAACTATATAAACCTAAACTACTACATTTAACAAACATACAAAATTATTAAAAATAGAAAACAACAAAAACAGAAAATAAACCAACATATAAAGCGCCAATAGCACTGAGTAGGGGAACTCACCCTCTGCCCAGAGAGGGCAACTACCCATCCCGAACTGCCCATAAATAGGCATCTAACCATCTCAACCACCTTCACTTCTCCCAGCTAGAGCCGCATCGCAAGCACAAGATAAAAAGAATAAACACCTCATAGAATATCAATATGAATAAAAAAAATATTTTATTTTAAAGAAAGGGGAATAAATACCCCACCCATCCTTTGGTATGTCCTAACTTAGAAATTTAAAATGTACATCTTAACCTCCGCCAGACATAGTTTGAACTAAATTATTATCAATAGAGGAAAAGAAAGGGGGAAAAACAAAGCTCCAACTGGATTTCCTCCATTTCTTTTACAGAATGATAAACGCATACCCAAGCAACAATATTTATACATACTACAATTCTTTAAATTAGGTTAGTTTGTCCACAAAGTCTCTTGCCTTCTCCGATGTGTCAAAGAGATGCATGGATCCATCTAAGGTGACCCGAAGCACTGCCGGATATCTCAGGGAGTACTGAATCCCAAGCTCCTTCAATCTTCTCTTGACACCATCATACGATTTCCGTTTCTGGATCACCGTCGCTGGAAAGTCCTGAAAAAACATGATCTTAGACCTCTCATAAATTAGGGCCTATGGATCCTTCCCCGGGAGTCTGGAAGCCTCCATGACTCTCTCCTTATCCCGGTAATGATGGAACTGCACCAGGAAAAGACGACAGCATTGACCCAGACCCGAGCTCCGTGCTGCGACCTGGTGAGCCCTCTCATGCCAGTCTCCAAGTCAAGGAATTTCAGAAGCCAATCTTCAACAAATTCCGCAGGCCGCTTAACCTCCTTACCCTCAGGCAGACCGATGATCCGAATGTCTTTTCTCCTGCCCCTGTTTTCAAGATCATCCACTTGGTCACGCAAATTACGAACCTGCGTCTTTAGGACTTGGATCTCTTCCTTGAAAGAACTGGCATCAGCTTCCATCTCTGTGACCCTGTGCTCCACCTCATTCGTCCTCTTCTCCAGGTATCCCAGCTGCTGCTCATGCTTCTGCAGCATGAGAAGCACTGGAGCCAGCTTCTCTTCAATCTGTTTCCCCAACATCTCGTGAGATTTTGAGAGCTGGTTCACCAGGTCCTGGAGAGTAATTGGCTCTGAGGCTGCTGCAGGCTGAGCTGCAGACCCGGCCTCAGATGCTCCTCTTCTCTTTTTAGGCATTTCTGGACAGCTGAAAATACAGGTAAGTCAATTTTTAAATGTTTCTTGGGGCTCTACAATCTTTCCAATGCCCAAGAAATCCTGATGACCTGGGTTGGGTGGGTTAAAGGACCGTCCTGCTCCTGCTGCGATGTGAAGCTCTGCAGTGTGATCTTCTCAGATCGCCGCCATCTTAGATCCCCCCCTTACCACCTTTCTCAAACAGTGGCACTACGTTAGCCAACCTCCAGTCTTCCGGTACCTCACCTGTGACTATCGTTGACACAAATATCTCAGCAAGAGGCCTAGCAATCACTTCTCTAGCTTCCCACAGAGTTCTAGGTCACACCTGATCAGGTCCTGGGGATTTATCCACCTTTACTCATTTCAAAACATCCAGCACTTCCTTCTCTGTAATATGGACATATTGCAAGGTGTCACCATCTATTTCCCTACAGTCTATATCTTCCGTATCCTTTTCCATAGTAAATACTGATGCAAAATACTCATTTAGTATCTCCCCCATCTCCTGAGGATCCACACAAAGGCCACCTTGCTGATCTTTGAGGGACCCTATTCCTTCCCTAGTTACCCTTTTGTCCTTAGTGTATTTGTAAAAACTCTTTGGATTCTCCTGAATTCTATTTGCCAAAGCTATCTCATGTCCCCTTTTTGCCCTCCTGACTTCCCTCTTAAGTATACTCTTACTGCCTTTTTACTCTTCTAAGGATTCACTCAATCTATCCTGTCCATACCTTACATATGCTTCCTTCTTTTTCTTAACCAAACCCTCAATTTCTTTAGTCATCCAGCATTCTCTATACCTAACAGTCTTTCCTTTCACCCTAATAGAAATATACTTTCTCTGGATTCTCGTTATCTCATTTCTGAAGGCTTCCCATTTTCCAGCCGTCCGTTTACTTGCGAACATCTGCCTCCAATCACCCTTCGAAAGTTCTTGCCTAATAGCGTCAAAATTGGCCTTCTTCCAATTTAGAACTTCAACTTTTCCATCACTATTTTAAAACTAATAGAATTATGGTCACTGGCCCCAAATTGCTCCCCCACTGAAACCTCAGTCACTTGCCCTGCCTTATTTCCCAAGAGTAGGTCAAGTTTTGCACCTTCTCTGGTAGGTACATCCACATACTGAGTCAGAAAGTTGTCTTGTACACATTTAACAAATTCCTCTCCATCTAAACCCTTAACACTATGGCAGTCCCAGTCTATGTTTGGAAAGTTAAAATCCCCTACCATAACCACCCTATTATTCTTACAGATAGCTGAGATCTCCTTACAAGTTTGTTTCTCAATTTCCCTCTGACTATTAAGGGGTCTATAATACAATCCCAATAAGGTGATAATCTCTTTCTTATTTTTCAGTTCCACCCAAATAACTTCCCTGGATGTATTTCTGGGAATAGCCTCCCTCAGCACAGCTGTAAAGCTATCTCTTATCAAAAATGCCACTCCCCCTCCTCTCTTGCCTCCCTTTCGATCCTTCCTGTAGCATTTGCATCCTGGAACATTAAGCTGCCAGTCCTGTCCATCCCTGAGCCATGTTTCTGTAATTGCTATGACATCCCGGTCCCATGTCCCTAATTATGCCCTGAGTTCATCTGCCTTCCCTGTTAGGGCCCTTGCATTGAAATAAAGTCTTACCTTGTCCCTGCCTGCCCTGATTGTTTGACTCTCTCCTGTTCTCAACTGTACCAGTCTCAGATTGATCTCTTTCCTCACTATCTTCCTGGGTCCCACACCCCCACCTTACTTGTTTTAAATCTTCCCAAGCAGCTCTAGCAAGTCTCCCTGCCAGTATATTATTCCCCTTCCAATTTAGGTGCAATCCATCCTTCTTGTACAGGTCACTTCGACCCAAAAGAGATTCCAATGATCCAAAAATGTGAATCCTTCTCCCATACACCAGCTCCTCAGCCATGCATTCATCGATCCTCCTATTCCTGCCTTCACTAGCTCATAGCACCGGGAGTAATCCAGATATTACTACTCTTGGGGACCTCCTTTTTAAATTTCTGCCTAACTTTCTGTAATTTCCCTTCAGAATCTCAACCTTTTTCCTTCCAATGTCATTGGTTCCAATGTGTACAGTGACCTGCTGGGCCCTCTCCCCTGTGAGAACATTCTGCACTCTCTCTGAGACATCCTTGATCCTGGCACCAGGGAAGCAACACACAATTTTGCTTTTTTGCTGCTGGCCACAGAAATGTCTGTCTGTACCTCGGATTGGAGAATCCCCTAACACAATTGATCTCTTGGAACCTGACGTACCCTTCATTGCATTAGAGCCAGTCTCAATACCAGAAACTTGGCTGTTTGTGCTACATTCCCCTGAGAACCTATCACCCCCTACATTTTCCAAAACAGCATACCTGTTTGAAATGGGTATATCCACAAAAATCTCCTGCACTAGCTGCCTACCTCTCTTACCCTTCCTGGAGTTAACCCATCTATGTGACTGTACCTGAGACTTTCCCCCCTTCCTATAACTGCCATCCATCACATTCTGTTGCTGTTGCAAATTCCTTGTTGCTTCTAACTGTCTCTCCAACCGATCCATTCAATCTGATAAGATTCACAACCAACTGCATTTATTGCAGATATAATCCACAGTAACCCTTAAACTCTCTTTAAACACCTACATCTGACAAGAAGCACATATCACTCTACTAAAGGCCATTTTTGCTCCTTCACAATCTACAGACCCAGAAAATAACACCGTCTTATTCCTCTACAACTACTGCTCCAGGTTAAATTAATAGTTATGGCTTATATTTTAAATTTAATCAAAAGACCTATCTCCAAAAACATATAATCAAGAAAGAACCCACTCTACTCACTACTGCAGATTCTCTGCAGGTCACACTTAAAACAACGATTAACTTATCTGCTTCTGTGCTGTGAACTTCACCCAACAGTTCCTCCAAGATCAGTTGTGAATTTCACTATTCGTTAATTTTCCCAGATGCACTCCAATGTCCAGCAATAATGAATTCAAAACAGCAAAGGCGGTAACTGTGCAGGTTCTCTCTCTCTCCCTTTTAAAACAGCTGTTGTTTTGACTTTTTTTTTTCCAAAGTTCCAAAACAATGCAACAGCATGTAAAACAGCAATTGCTGCTCCTGGAATTCCAGGAAATCACCTCCAACACCTAAATTATTTCAGAAAAGGAGCAGCTGTTAATGGCAGAAATTTTTCCTGTCCTCCATCTTGGAGTTCTCCGGGCAAGGTGCCTACTCGAGTGTTGTTGGAGCTACATCCATCCAGCCAAGTTGGCAGTATTTTGCTATATCCCTGAATTGTGCCTGTACATGGACAATACACTTTGAGGAATTAGGAGCTGAGTTACTTGCTGTACGATTCCTGGAGTTCGACCTGCTCAGTAACAGGTAACCACAGTATTGTTATGGTGAATCAAGTTCAATTTCTGGTCAATGGTAAGCTCACAGGATACTGATAGTAGAGGATTCAGTGATGATAATGTCCATTGATTATCAGAGGGTGATGGCTGGATTCTCTCTTGTTGGGAGATAATCATTGCTTGGAATTTATGTGGTGTGAATGTTGCATGCCACTTGTCAGTCCAAACATGGATATTATCCCAGTCTTGCTGCATTTGGAATGAACTGCTTCAGTGTCTGAGGAGTGTTAGAATGCTCACTGATTTTTCATTATTTTTATTCTTTTATCAGTTTTGGTTTGGAGTTATGAACTGGGAATTATGAGTTGGAATGGACTTGGGGACAGCTTGTGATAAAAGGAAACAAACAGACCAAATGAGTTTTTGAAGCCAGGTCTGGAAGCTAATTGCGGGCTGATTCTGAATTAAGAGGGTTTGAACAGATACAGCGACCCTGAGAAGAACATAGTGTTTAAGAAGGTAACAGAAGCTAGCTATTAATGAGGTCAGTACCTGGGAATTGGTTTTGGTAATTCTGAGGGAGACCCTATGTTCAAGCAGATGGCAGTTATTCAATGGTAAATGAGGCCTCAGGAAGAGATGATCAATTGCTCAGGGTAGAACCAGAATTGAAGTTGTTTTAGAATTATAGAATCCCTACAGTGTGGAAGCAGTCATTTGGCTCAAGTATAATCTAATCCTCCAGACAGCATCCCACCCAGAGCCATCCCCTTGCCTCTGCTATTTGATATGTGCTGTGGTGTGTCCATCAGACTTTTACAAGTATTTCAATTCCAGGTGTAAGAAATAACTTGTGCACGTATTGTAGATTGTATTACTGTTTTAATGTTCTATAGTAAATATTGCTGTACTTTGTTCAAAACAATGAAATTGTATGGTTTTCTTTTAGTAAATCCAATGGATCTCTCATTTTGTTTACTTTCAAAAATAAAAGTTGGTCCGGAATCAGATAGTTACAAAACATTGGCGCTTTGATCAAGGGTAGTGAAATATGGGAGAACATTATTTTGAAACTGGGACCCCTCATTGTAGATTGAAATCCTCTTAGAATTCAATGTTTCAATAAAACCACCTCTCATTGAGGTGACTAGGTTTTTAAAGTGTGAATTAGTAGTGACTCTATTTCTGGGCAGTAATTTCGAGATTCAATGCTCAGACATGGCCAGTCAGCATAAACTCAGTAGAAAGGAATAAAAGCAAAATACCGCGTATGCTTGAAATCTGAAATAAAAATAGTAGGAACTAGAGAAACTTAGCAGATCCGGCTGCATCTGGGGAAGAGAGAGAAAAAGATAAGTTTCGAGTCCGATACAACTTTTCTCTCCACAGATGCTTGGGAATCTGCTGAGTTTCTTCATCACTTTGTTTTTACTACAGCATAGAGAGGTTTGGTATGTGGTTAGGAAGGGATTTGGAAATGATGAACAGTATTCAGTATATGATGTTGCCTGGGAGGTGGCTTAGGAAGAAATGAAGCATTCCCTGGAGTGTCGGAGGCTGAGGGGTAACCTTATGGAGGTTTACAAAATTATGAGGGGCATGGATAGGATAAATAGAGAAAGTCTTTTCTCTGGGGTCCAGAGCTAGAGGGTGAGAACGGAAAGATATAAAAGAGACCTACAGGGCAACTTTGACACTGAGGTGTGGTACGATGTATGGAATGAGCTGCCAGAGGAAGTGGTGGATGCTGTACATCTCCATGAGCGAAACATTAACTCGGCCTCACCTGCAGAGTATTTTCAGCACCTGTAGTATTTTGCTTTTTTAAATTTTTTTTCCAGTCAGCACCGAGTCAGTGCCTTAAACAGAGGAGACTCTGAATCTCCTAGTTTTTTTCTTATATTTCTTTACCCTCACATTACCGCCTAATTGCAGTAGTGCTTATATTTTCCCCAGCACCCATGCTGTGTACATACAGGTGTGAGAGACAGTGTACAAATCTTTATTCAATTTCCACCACCAGGAAGAAAGGAAACACCAGGGTGGCCAGTGACAAGCAGTGCCCTTCTCAGAGGGCATTGTTGCATGATCAAACAGTGAAGGGGAAGGCAGGGATTAAATCAAAATAGAATTGGAGAAGGAAATAATATACTCCACTCCATGGGGTGCCCACCTTGCCCTGAAAATCTTGAGGGTGTTGGTGGACACAGTGTGCTCCTTATCCAGGGTCACCGGGCTCTAACATAACCACAGAAGAGGGGCAGGCAATTGGCCATAACTACCCCTCCACTGGCCACTGCCTGGAACTGTCTATGGCCAGGCCCAGGAACAGATCCAGGTCCTCTGACCTAGCCTTCCTTCTCCGTATGGGGTGCCCAAAGATCAGGAGCGTGGGACTGAAATGCAACCAAAAACAGAGAAGGATTTAAAGTAAATCAGAAAGGGTCTGTAAATACCCACACCAAATATATACATGATCCATGGACTCCACAGCACCACAGAACAAACAGTTGCGCCGAGAGTCGATGAACCACCGCAATCTGCGGTTGCAAGGGACCGCTGCGTGCAGCACCTTCTGCCCCATATCCCTGAGAGAGGGAGAGGACTCCCGCGGAGAGAGCCCTCCACTGAGGAGCATTTTGCTTTTATTGTGCTTGATAATTCACCCTCATTTCCACTTTACAATAAATGTTATTTTGCTTCCGGATGAATGAAACTTCACGGTGTTTTCTTTCATTTGAAATAACTTGCGATGAACTCTCAATACCTGCTGCCATGATTAGCTAAACGGCACCTTTGTTTTCTTTTAGTCAGTGGAAAGCTAATCGTGCTGGTTGCCAGCTTGTTCCGCATCTGCGGTATCAGCTTCCACTCCCTGCTCGCGGCCCCCGGGCTCGGGTTCCATTCCCCTCTAGCGGCTCCCAGGTCCAGGTTCCATTCCCCGCCAGCGCTCGCGGCTCCCGAGCTCGAATTCTATTCCCCTCTCGCGGCTCCCGGTTCGGGTTCCATTCCCCGCCAGCGCTCGCGGCCCCCGGGCTCTACTCCCCTCTAGTGGCTCCCAGTTCGGGTTCCATTCCCCGCCAGCGCTCGCGGCCCCCGGGCTCGGGTTCTACTCCCCTCTAGTGGCTCCCGGTTCGGGTTCCATTCCCCGCCAGCGCTCGCGGCCCCCGGGCTCGGGTTCTACTCCCCTCTAGTGGCTCCCGGTTCGGGTTCCATTCCCCGCCAGCGCTCGCGACCCCCGGGCTCGGGTTCTATTCCCCTCTAGTGGCTCCCAGGTTCAGGTTCCATTCCCTGCCAGCGCTCACGGCCCCCGAAGGCTCGGGCTTCACAACATTTCCGGGTAAGCGCATTGTGCGGCCCTCTATCCAGGGCGTCTAATCTCCTCCCCTTCCGCAGGTGAAGGGCCTGGAGAGAAGGAGTAGGAATTCTGTGGCTGACGACTAACTTTGGACAGTTCATCGTGAGAATGGTGGACAGTGCCTTGGTTAAAACCTTCCGGGTGCCTGCACGACACGGTTATGCCGTGGAGCTCTCTCCTTATTTCCCCTCCAGACTGGCCTGCGCTACCTCTCAATACTATGGAATAGCAGGTACTGTGCTGAGCAGTGTATGGGAGAACGAGCTCGTTTGTGTCTTAACTCAACTGTCAGGGAAATACAAGATGCGTCTGTGACCTACGCTGTATCACGTAGTTTAGTAGGTGGAATTGTAAGTTAAGAGTTGAGGAAACGTTCAAACACAGATTTTCACATCAAGAATGAGCTGTCAATTCAGAAGTACCATAATGGAATTTGATAGGCCATATTAATAGGCCATATTAATGCACTGCCGAAGAATATTATTTTGCATTTTTTACATACCATGTAATTATTAGAGATGAAAATAGGAATGAGTTTCTCCAGCATTTTCTGTTTTGTTTCAGTTTTCAGCATCCGCAGTTCTATGTTTTATTTCACTTTCAAATAATTCTGTTACAAACATTTGATTAAAAACGGCATTAAACGAATAACAGGGTTCATTTTGGGAACACAGCTATGTGAATTTCTTTATTAAATTACTGATTCCAACAAGTCAGCGTATTTTACTCAGATGTTGGAGCTTCATGTTACTCGCCATGGGGATGGTGGACTAATAGATTGACATTGTTACTCGGCATATTGATTGTAGGACTGAGTGGCACAACCACCTGATGAAGGAGCAGCGCTCTGAAAGCTAGTGCTTCCAAATAAACCTGTTGGACTATAACCTGGTGTTGTGTGATTTTCAACTTTGTACACCCAGTCGAACACCGGCACCTCCAAACCATGAGGATTTAGACCATTCCTAGCTCTTTAGAAATAATAAAACATGATGAAAGACATTTTTATGCCTCTTTAACTATAGTTATTCAAATTATTATTTTTTCTGAAACTAAATATTAATTATCTCCTTTAGTAAATGAAGAGACTTTTACAGTATATTTTCTTTAGGAATTAGGACTGTACACTAAACCCCAGAGTAATGAAACTCTGGTAGAATAATCTCATTTACTAATTCAAAATGCAAAGTAAAGTTTTTTGCGGCAAAAAAGGTTAATACTAGACATTTCACTGACCAACATGTGGCATGATGTACAAGTTCAGCACATTTTGGTTTTAACTTTCCATTCATTCTAGATCTTCTGGGGTCTTTTGTTTTGGCTCCTTGAACTTGGTCTCTTGACGTACAATGTCTTTTGAAAGATTAGGTTAGCTGATTGAACTGTAAGTGCATATAATCCCCGACCTGTGACAGTCATTTTAGTCATTTTTGGATTCTTATGGCAACCCCAAGCCCAGACCAAAAAAACATTCATTGGCAATGTCATATGTAAATATTGACTCCCAAATGTGCATACCTAATTTGGATTCCCCTCACAAATTTGCCTGAACAAAACTGTAAACAATTTTGTTGGAGAACTGAAATAACTTCACAGAGGCCAGTATCTCTTCATTAAGTTACCCTTGGGGCGGCACTGTGGCTCAGTGTATAGCACTGCTGCCTCATAGCACCAGGGACCTGGGTTCGATTCCAGCCAGTCTGCCTGGAGTTTGCACATTCTCCCTGTGTCTACGTGGGTTTCTTCCGGGTGCTCCAGTTTCCTCCCACAGTGCAAAGATATACAGGTTAGGTGAATTGGCTGTGCTAAATTACCCATAATGTTCAGGAATGTGTAGGTTAGATGCATTAGTCAGGAGTAAATATAGGGTAGGGGAATGGTTCTGGGTGGGTTATTCCTTGGAGGGTTGGTGTGGACTTGTTGGGCTGAATGGCTTGTTTCCACACCGTAGGGTTTGTATGATTTATTTACATGTGGGAAGTCCTTGATGCTGGCAAAGCCTCATCAGAATCAGCACCCAGTGTCAGAATCTCTGGCACTGTTTTTATTTGTCAGCCAGGGCTTCTTGATTGTATCAGATTAACAGCCCCAATCAGGGAACTCTTATTCTGTAAAGTCCAACTGGCTGACTTTGTTACAATCATGACAAAAAATTCTAAATAAACAGTACTTCAGAAGTTTGATTTAATAGAAATAAATGGAGTGACAAATGTCTAAAGAGAACAATGATTTAGATGTGCAGCAGTTATGAAGCCATTTGTTCTTTAAGAAAAAGCAAGATTTCATGAATGTGTGCAAACTCCTGAAATAACGTTTCAGAAACTTCACGCTTTTGTGAAAAAGCTGAGTTGATAATACTGAGACACTATATTTTGAGAGCACTGTCTACACAGTAGACTTTATTTCAAAACCTTGTCTTTTAAAGATAGCTTTCAACATTAAGTAGGTTTCGGCCTTGATTTAGTTACAGCACCTTTGTGTCTTGATCTAAGGTTGCTGGTTCAAGTCTCGCTCTAGGTTTCAAGTGACAGTGATGGGTAGTTGATGGAGAAGATCCATCATTGGCAATGAGGTTAGGTTGTGGAGAGGAGAATTTGGAAAGGTCATGTGGAGGAGGGGCGTGAAGAACACAGTTTACTAGAGAGCACACATCAGCATTACTGACCTCATGGCAAGTTTTAAAAACAGGTTCAAAACCTTTCCTAGATCCAATTTAGCTATCTTTTGATGAGAAAGCCAAAAACCATTTCCTGCTCGGTTTACCAAAACAAAATTGTATTTTGGGGCTCGTTGACATCAGTAAACTACCATACATATAAATAAAATAGGGCCCCATCAGCTTCAGAAGGGTCAAATGTCTAACGGCAGGTACCGTAACGCATAAGTCATCTGGCCAAGTCTTATAGTAACACAACTACCTGCAGATTCTTGTCCAAACAACACATATTGACTAGGATTCACTTAATCACAGGAGAGGTCCCAGAGGATAGCTAACATGGTTCCTTTGTTTAAGAAGAGCAACAGGTATAATCAGGGAAATTGCAGGCCGGTGAGCCTTACGTCAGTGGTAGGGAAATTATTGTAGAAAATTCTTAGGGTTATAATTTACTTACATTTGGAGAAATATTCACTTATTAGTGATTGGCAGCATGGCTTTGTGCAAGGAAGGTTGTGTCTCACAAGCTTGATTGAGTTTTTTGAGCAAGTGATAAAGATGATTGGGGATAGCTCGGTAGCTGTTGCGATGATGCTGCTCCTTTAACAAGGTTATAGTGTCCTTGGCTTTTTTTTCCAGAGAAGTCGTAAATGCAGTGATTCCGAAAAGCCTCGGTTTGAAGGGTTTCAAGGCCATTTAGGTTATAGCTAACAGATACTGCCTCAGGCAAAAGACTATAACATTTTTAAAAAAACACTTGTACAATGAATGGGAAGTGGCCAGTTCTCCCAGCTCAGCTTTACTCTGGTTTGTTTTGGTTTTTGCAGTCTGGCTGTTCACCGAAAGTAGTCAGGCAGCCAGTTTGAAGTTGCTGGTTCAAGAAATAGCTACATGGAAGGTGTTCCATGTTGAACCTCTCTTCCATCTGTCTCTGTCTGTCTCTGTCTGTCTCTGTCTCTGTCTCTGTCTCTCTCTCTCTCTCGTAAGACACACTGTGTTTGATTTTACCTTTTTCTACCAAGGCGTGTTTATAGGGATTGTTGCAAATCTTTGGAATACCATCATTAAGTTGGTTTAATCAGTGGGGTTTTCAGATTGGTTAAGTTATTTTATATTCTGTTCTCTTTTGTTGGTGTTACATTTGGTAATCTTATCAATAAATTCTGTTTTGTTTAAAACTAAGTGGTTTGACCAACTACATCTCTCCAGGAATGTCTGCATTACACCTGTTTAAAACAACTAGCAAAGTTAGGGCCTGGCCTATGTTCTTAAAATGTTTTGAGGGGGTCTGGTGTGGTCCAAAACAATGTTGGACTTTAGCAAAGCCTTTGACAAGATTCCTCATGGCAGGCTGATACAAAAGGTGATGTAAAATGAGATCTACAGTGAGCTGGCACTGTAGTCATAGGGGAGGTCCCAGAGGATTAGAGAATAGCCTTTGTTTAGTCACAGAAGACAGAGAGTAGCAGTGGAAGAGTGTTTTCATAACTGGAGATCTGTGACCAGTGGTGTTCCACAGAGATCAGTGCTGGGACCCTCATTTCTAAATGATTTGGAGGAAAATGTTAGTGCCCTGACTAGTAGGTTTACAGCTGAAAATGTGTTGCTGGTTAAAGCGCAGCAGGTCAGGCAACATCCAAGGAACAGGAAATTCGACGTTTCGGGCATAAGCCCTTCATCAGGAATGTAGATTTACAGACAATGCAAAGATTTGGGGAGCAGGCTGGAAACTTGGACGGAGAAGTGGCAGATGGAGTTTAATCCAGACAAATGCGAGGTGATACATTTTGGAAGATCTAGTGTGTGTGTGTGGGCGTGGGGGTGGGGGGTATTGGGGAGGGAGAGTATGCAGTAAATGGTGGAACCCTTCGCAGCATTGACAAACAGAGGGATCTTGGCCTAGGAATCCAGAGTTTCCTGAAAGTGGCAACACCAGTGGAAAAGATGGGCAAGAAGTCATGGGTACATTTACAACATTTAAAGGCATCTGGCTGTGTATATAAATAGGAAGGGTTTTGAGGGATATGGGCCAGATCCTGTCAGATGCAACCAGGTTAAATTTGGATGTCTAGTCGATGCAGTTGAGTTGGATGGGAGGGTCTGTTTTCCTGGTGTATGACTCTATAACTTTTCAACCCTACATCACAGTTTTGGCACTTAAAGAGACAAAACACTTTTCATCACTAACCGCATGCACAATATAATTTGATAATCTTAAGCCTTATTAATTACAAAAATACATCAATAAGTGAACTCTTAACATTTGTCTCAGAATATTGTTCGCAGCATTGCTTGTTTGTTAGAACATAATGTTTTCAATTTATAGACAGGTGAATCGGCCAAGCTAAATTGCCCGTAGTGTTAGGTAAGGGGTAAATGTAGGGGTATGGGTGGGTTGCGCTTCGGCGGGTCGGTGTGGACTTGTTGGGCCGAAGGGCCTGTTTCCACACTGTAAGTCTAATCTAATCTAATCTAATCTAATCTAGACTTGGCGCTCGCTGCCGTCAGTGGTGACATATCCCACTACACTGGTATTATGGGCATTGGTTCTGGTGTTGTAATAGCCATGCTTGATGTTGATGTTGTGTCACTAGTTGGTGACAGTGTTGGTGTTGCTGGTATTGTTGATCTTTTCTGCTTTCCCAGCTCAGGTGTGGGTGGGTTATGGGTTCTGTTCCTTCTAATTTGGTTACCAGTTCAATTTCAACAACTTATGGGCTGGGAGTTGAGATTTCGCTGACAATGTTGGTTGGGTGTTCAGATTTTTGTGACTGGAACTTGAACACTTAAAGTTTGTCCTTTTCAACAACTCAGGTAGGGCTTAGGCATACCTGTTGAAGCTTTGACCACCCTCTCTTGTGCATCTGTGAGTTGTTGTCTTTATTTCTTCGACTCATTTAGAGGGGGTATCTTGCTCCGTAAAGTTGTCATATTTTATTCCAGTGAACAGCTCTGTAGGCGATTTTCATGATGGCCATGGAAGATATAGATCCGAATGACAATAGACAACGATGTTCCTTTACCCCTTGGCATTTTGTGAAAGTCCTCTTGACCATTTGGACATACCTTTCTGTAACTTGTGTACCCAAAAGAAATGTGCTGACATTGAACCCATACTGTTCATTGAATTCCTTAATCTCTCTGTCATTTATTGGGCTATATTTTCTGGGAAGTAGTAATTTCATGCAATTTTATTTTGACTGTAGAAGAGAGATCTGCATTTCTCCGAGGAGCTTCCACCGAGGGCTCTCTCTGAAATGCAGAGTTGTACTTCTATCCTGACAGTTCTTTCCTAGTGCAGAACTATCAGAGAAAGGCAAACCACCCCCCCTATTCACAGTAGTCAGATGCTTTATTCTGAAATTTCAAGCTGCTGTCAAAGGCTAAGTGTACAATGTAAGTATAGTATGCACAAAAACATGAGGGACATGGATAGGGTAAATATACAAGGTCTTTTCCCTGGGTTGAGGGAGTCCAGAACTAGAGGAAATAGGTTTAGGGTGAGAGAAAATATTTAAAAGGGACTTAAGGGGCAATGTTTTCATGCGGATGGTGGTGCTTGTGTGGAATGAGCTGCCAGTGGAAGTGGTGGAGACTGGTACAATTACAACATTTAAAAGGCATCTGGATGGGTGTTTGAATAGGAAGGGTTTAGAGGATTATGGGCCAAGGGTTGCCAAATGGGACTAGATTAGTTTAGAATATCTAGTTGGCAAGGATGAGTTGGAATGAAGGGTCTGTTTACATGCTGTATACCTCTGAGTCTATGACAGCGAGTATAAGGATCTTGTAGTACAGTGATGGTGTCCCTACCTTTCGGTTAGAAGATCCAGGTTCAAGTCCCCTCTGATCCAGACATGTTATAACATTATATATCCGGAGGTTGATTAAAAATATCTACACTCCTATTATTTTTCCAGGCACCCCTTGCTGAGCAAATAATACTCAAACTACTGAGGTGATCTTTGTCATTCTCATATGTTACACCTTTTGAATAAAAGACATTTGGACAGGTATATGAATAGGCTGCCTGACCTGCTGCGCTTTTCCAGCAACACATTTTCAGCTCAGGTACATGAATAGGAAAGGTTTTGAGGGATATGGGCCAAATGCAGTCAATTGGACCACTTCAGTTGAGGAAACCTGGTTGGCATAGACATGTTGGGCTGAAGGGCCTGTTCCTGTGCTGTATGCCTCTGTAACTCTACAAAAGAAGATTTGAGCAGTAGTCTGCAATATAGAGACATCATTTTTGATTAAATGTGAATACGTTGGATTCGCTGAGCTGCAGTTTTGAAGCATAAACACTTCCGTTCCCCAGTGATACTGACAAAGACATCTGAGCAGAGAATCTTCAGTGGAAATACTAATTGGTGTTGTGATATTCTACCAGGTGGTATCTGGAAAGGGTGAAGTGGACAGTATCCAGTAGTAACAAATAAAGGAAAAATATCCAAGAAAAATGATCTAAAAGAGAATTTACATAGGCAGTTGAAGTCATAAAGGACAGCTACCTAATATTTTGGGTATTTATGCCGAAAACTAACTCTCCCCAGCAGGGTGAAATTGGATGAAATGTTCAGTCCTACCCAATACATTTAAATGAGTCAGGTTAATGTGGAGTTTATTTTCTGAATGGTTTTGATTGAAAAATGGATGTAACACAGATATATCTGGGAGTCTAACAATCCCATCCCATTACTATGCAAGTGTCTTTCATCTTGGTGACTTCTGATAGCTAAGGCTCATCTCTTTCCAGGTGATATCTTTGTGGCATGGTTTGGTGGAGATTCTGAAGGAATAGCTGAGCAAATATTTCTCCATTCTTAGTTGTGTGAGTGCTGCAGCTGAAAGAAACTAAGATGCAGTTTTCAGAAAATCCTATTTTGAAGAGAGAGGAATTACTCTGTTTGGTGTTGAAGTTATGGTAGAGCAGCTGCCTGAAATGAAACTAGTCAATACTATTTGAGGGTTTTATGGATTTGGCTGTAACATACTGATAACTTGGGTAGATTGCAGTAAATTCTGCAGCCTTTTATAAATGTGCATGCCTGATCTGCATTTAGTTACTTATCATACAAAATAATTCTGAAAACGTTTTGTTACTATCTTTTGAACTATAGAATAACTCCAGATTGGCTGTATAATGCAAGTGTATAATTCCTGCGAATCTGAATTTAAGTTATTTTATCAAGGTTTCAGTGATTATGTGATCACTTTGATTCTGCCCTTGTAATTAGTTGTGCTGTATGTGAAGTGCTGCTGTACTGCTAATAAAAAAGAACATGGAATTGAGTGAATGAAGTTAATAGAGCAGATTAACATCTTCGACTAACAAATAACTTCTTGGAATTTGTGCATTTGCTAACTGTTAAAAAAAAAAGATTTTCTTGGCTTTTATTGCTTGATATGTTTTGTATGCATTACTTTTCAGGCTGTGGAACGTTAGTAGTGCTGGAACAGACAGAGGCTGGAATTATCCCTTTCAGGAGGTACTGTAAAATGAACAAGATCCTTTTGTTTTCTCTAATATCAAATATTGTCATGAAGTATTAGCAGAAAAAAGCTGAGTAAAGTTGGGCTTTTGAAATGTGCAGAGTATGGTAATTTGATTTCTTATTGTATGTACTCTGTTCCTTTTTAAAAAAAAATCAAATTCTAATACTAAGTTTGTGATGCTAATAATGACAAGTCGCATGAAAATGAATAAAGCAATTATTTATTTATAACTGTCATTTAAACCTTAGACTTCGAGCAGCGGAAAGTCTCCCTATCCATTATGCAGTGGACATTATGCACTCATTTCAGAAAATAGATTTGTAAACTAATTTAAAAAATTTTTTCTCCTGTCTAGTTTTGACTGGAATGATAGCCTTTTTGATGTTACTTGGAGTGAGAACAATGAGCATGTCCTGGTCACTGGTAGTGGAGATGGGTCTCTGCAGATTTGGGACACTGCAAACCCTACTGGACCATTACAGGTCTTCAAAGAGCACTCTCAAGAGGTAAACAAAAATTGCTTGTAAAATTTATATAGTAAATTCCCTTTCTGAATGAATTGTAGCCTTAATTCGGCAATTTAATTGATTGAGATTTTTGAATGCCAAGCGTTTGACTTGTTATTCAGAAGTTTTATGTTATTTGTCAGAGTTTACTGGACCAGATATTGCATCAATGGTAGGCTTGGCCATGCAAGATGTTAGTTGGACTTTTCTGCTCAGTTTTGACTTTGCAGTATTTATGAACTGCAAATTGCTGAATGTGATCCAATAATGATGCACTGTTTGCGATCTTGTGGTGACATTTTGCAAAACTGGTTATCTTCTAACCAGTTAAATAATAGGATATATAAACAATAAGCCATGTCAAAAGAACTGGCTATATGCACTTTAAATGAAATATATAGATTTGGGGATGCCAGTGTTGGATTGGGGTGGACAAAATTAAAAATCACACAACGCCAGGTTATAGTCCAACAAGTTTATTTGGAGGCACTAGCTTCCGAAGCGCTGCTGCTTCATCTGATGGTTGTGGAGTATATATAGAGTTAGAGAGCGAAAAGGAACAAACGAGAGGAGATTAAATGGGATTTAGTAAATAGACAAAAGTAAATGCATTTTAAAAAGAACAAACAGAGACATTAGTAACTCAGAATCATTGAATAGTTACAGCACTGAAAGCACTGTACATATAATAAAAAGTCACCTGGGATCAAAATGGGTATTTGTTCATTTATATGAATAAATGAATTAAGTAGTTGTAGCTGGATTAGGTGTTTACTCCACTCTGCTGTACTTGTTGTGTAAATATTTACAGTTTTAGACATACGAACCTTTATAACAGCTGGAAAGTAGCCTGTTGTGTCCATGATGACCCTCTACAGGGAGCAGTCTAACTCACGCCACTTCCCCAACTTTTACCAGTAGGTCTACACATTCTTTCTTTACTGATAATGATCCCATTCCCTTTTGGGTGCTGCCTCCATTATTCTTTGAGTTAGTGTATTCCAGATCCTGATCTCTCACTGCGTAAAAATATTTTTTCTTGCTGTTGTCATTGATTCTTTTGCTAATAAGTTTAAATATGTGGTTCTCAATTCTTTGACCAAAGGAAACAGTGTTTTTCTATGTTCTCTGTCAAGACCTCTCATGATTTGAATGGGGAGTGAAGACAGGATGGGGAGCAGGTATGGGAGTTTCCCAGCTCTCCTGCTGTCCTCCCATCACTTCCTCCATATCGCCTCCATCCTGTTTTGTCAACTACTCTCCTGGATCTGTGTCCACCCCCCAACCCCACACACACACATACACACACTCCATTCCAATCTGCTTCCAGGCCCTGCCTCCTGTTTTCTCACTCCCCTGCCATCTCTCTTTTCTCTTGAGAAAAGTCTCCCATGTTCTATTTTCATCCATCCACAGGTAAATTCTCTGATTAATAACTGAGCATTTTCTCTGCTATGGTAGGTTTACAGTGTTGATTGGAGTCAGACACGAGGAGAACATCTGATTGTCTCTGGTTCATGGGATCAAACAATAAAAATAGTAAGTTTATTTTTCTTGCAAGTTAAATAATGGATAAACAACAGTCTTGCTATAGGCTCTTTTTTTAAGCCCCAGAAAATTGGAAATATAATCAAGTGATTCCTTTTTTAAAAATCCTGCAGTAAAGCTGAGTGGTAGACATTTTTTTATGGAGTGCAGAGATAGCACCACTGTAGGAAAGCACATTGAATTTTCACTAGATAGATTTTTTCACATAAAAGTCAGTTTGAAGACCACTGTTGTGGCTCAAGTCACCTGCCTCCAATTATAATAACTGGATAATAATTATTGATGATTAAGTACAAGAGAATATTCATGTATGTGATCTTTTGGTGAAAGGTGCATTTTATTTTGCTTACATTGTCCTGTGATTGACTTCAGTTCAAAACATGATCAAAGTGATAATTATACCACAGTTGCGAGTATGGTGCTGGAAAAGCACAGCAGGTCAGGCAGCATCCAAGGAGCAGGAAAATTATACCACAGTATAGCTGTCCTTGCTCCATGCCTTGTAAAGAAAAGTAAGCAGTAGCTCAAGATAGATTTATTTGGATGCTTACTGTTATAAAGAATCATAATTATAAAGAAAGTGTTGAAAAATTGATATTTTTGTGGCCATCTTTTATCCCTCAATCAGTATCACACGGACAGTTATCTGGTCTGTATCATATTGCTATTTGTGGAAGTTTGCTGTGATCATATTGCTTGCTATGTTTCCTACATTACAACTGTCACTATACTTCAAAAGTATTTCATTCACTTTCAAATGATTTGAAATGTCCTGTAGTTGTGAACGATGATATAAAAATGCAATGTCATTCTTTATTTCTATTTGATAAAGTTATTTAAAATTATGATGTCATGAGGCTGATACATAAAATTGAGTGACTTGCAAAGAAGGAAGTGTAAACGTAAGTGATTTTGTTTTGCAAGCTATAGAAGTCTTTTTAAACAGTATTACGAGGCTTTGAAATGCATTGTTAATCGTTGAAACTTTAAAGCAGTTTATACAGGTAGCTGAAGGAAAGAGATAGATATGAGAAAGGAAGGAAGATATGAGAAAGGAAGGAAGGACTACTCCCAATATAAAGGTTAAATGCTAATGTGGATAAGTTGATCAAATGGTCTGTTTCAGTGTCCTTCCAGGTTTGTGTTTCTGTGAACTAGGTTCTCTTAACAAAAGAAATGTCAATTATGCAGCCTTTGTTTATCTTCCTACTACAAATTGGGCCTGTGTGGCATATACATTGCAAAGACAGAGTGTTGACATTTGCATGTGATTCATATTCATCCCCATACCCTTTCGGTGCAAAAACAATGGGAAGTTGTTTCTGAAATTTGGAAGACTGCTTGAATTTTTCTTAACCAGTTCACAACCCAAAACAGTTCTCTGTCATTACCAGTAAAAGCCTCTACAAAGCAGTTTTTAATCGATGTGATAGTAAATTGCTCTGGCTGCTCTACTGTTACAGTCACGTAGGTGACAATTCAGTAATATTTCTGTGCAGGACAGCAAGGAAGCATTCAATGCATTACAAGCACTGAGAATCTGACAGAGTTGCTTACTCAGTACATAGTTTTATGTTTAAGTAAACTGGCAAACTAATGGAAAGAGTTTTGAGCAATGTGCATTTAGAACAATTGTTATTTTCCTGTAAAGGTGTGGAAAATCTACAGAAAAGTACCATGCCTTTTTGATCGGTCATAACACACTTCAAAAAATAAGTTTTTTTTTCAACTTTTTAGAGACTTGGGCTTTCATTTTCATCGACACATTTTGTTCTGATGAAACATTTGGGTGGCACGGTGGCACAGTGGTTAGCACTGTTGTCTCACAGCGCCTGAGACCCGGGTTCAATTCCCGACTCAGGCGACTGACTGTGTGGAGTTTGCACATTCTCCCCGTGTCTGCGTGGGTTTCCTCCGGGTGCTCCGGTTTCCTCCCACAGTTCAAAGATGTGCGGGTCAGGTGAATTGGCCATGCTAAATTGCCCGTAGTGTTAGGTAAGGGGTAAATGTAGGGGTATGGGTGGGTTGCGCTTCGGTGGGTCGGTGTGGACTTGTTGGGCCGAAGGGCCTGTTTCCACACTGTAAGTAATCTAATCTAATCTAATAAAATCTTAACATCACTGAACCCTTTACATAGGGCAAGTGTTCCAATATCTACTTGGGATTGCTTTTTAAAGAAGGATGTTGGTTTGCCTGATTTTTCTGAGCCTATGGGGATCGAGCAGAAAGCTGAAATTCTTCTGGTACACTAAGTCCTTTCATTCTGCAGACCAGCAGGAGGCATCAATGCAATAACCAGACTGCCACATTTGGCAATCTGACATGCTTTCTAGGGGAAAAATATGGAGTAAAGATGAATGGAAATGCAGAGTTGCCATTACCTTCGCATTCAAGAAGCCAGCTCAGAGCCTGTTCAAATTGAACTTTTTTTAATTTAAAAAAAACGTCCCAGCAACACATTTACAAAAATGTCAGTGAACAAACTGTGTCAGTTAACCTTGAATAGGCAGTGAATTCTGAGTTTGGATACCAATTCTCTTCACCTTTGTTGAACAAGAGGTCAGTGATCCAACAGTAAATCGTACATCTGATACAGCAGTGTTCAAGAGAGTTGAAATTAAGACAGTAAGGTCACAAGAGAAAGTAATTGTAGAATATGAAAAGAGAACGAGACAAAGTGATGTTAAGAAACTTTTTTTATTTGATTGGAACTTTTAAAAAAAAGTGTGTGGCAAACATTAATTGGATCAAGGAGAAAGGAAAATGAAGAACAAATATAGGAGATGTTAGGTAGAGACAAAGAGTTTAAGATATCTGTAAATTGAAGCTTTGACAAACAATAGAGTCCTTTTACTAATGAGGAACTTATTAGGGCAGAAGTGACAACTTTATCATGAATCTTTTGAATTTTGTTTCTATAAACTCTTAACTAATGACTGAGTTGCTATCCAAGCAAATAATTTAAATAATTAGTAGTCAACTAGATTTATTTAAAAAATGTAAATAGATAAAAAGAGTTGAGCATTTGGAAATGCATGAAGTTTCAACCCTAAATGAAGAATTAATTAATTTTTTGATTTCATTATTTTATAAAGCATTTTGTAATGTTTCACAGCAATGTGTCAATTTTATTTTCTCAAAGTTCACCATCAGTAATCAAGTGGCCTGAAATCCAGTCTGATATTCATGAAAAGGGGAATCGTGAAATGCAAGGGATCTTAAATACAGAATTTATATTCTACACGCAGTCTGCCTGAGTATGCTGTGTGCTGTCATATGAATTTCCTGTGATTTCTGACAGGAAGTTGCATAAATACTCATACCAAATCAAGACAGTGGCTTTGGACCAACAATTTACAATATAGAAAAAAGTGGGGACTGCAGATGCTGGAGATTAGAGTCAGAAATTGTGGTGCTTGAAAAGCACAGCAGGTCAGACAGCACCGGAGGAGCAAGAGAGTCAACATTTTGGGCATAAGCCCTTCATCATGAATGTGGGAGAGGAAGTCCATGGGGCTGAGACGTAAATAGAAGGGGGGTGGAGCTGGGGGGATGGTACCTAGGAAGGTGATAGATAGATGGATGGAGATGGGGTGGGGGGGTGGAGGAGGGGATGATGGTGATAGACGGAGCGGATAGGTGGGAAGGAAGATGGACAGGTGGGACGACATAGTACATACAATAAGCGTGACACAATGGATTTTATAATTTACTATTCTCTTGGATGCAGTGACTAGATTTTTCCCTAAAATCATAATTTCCAAGCCAGAATCTATCTTTACTACCCTTTTCAAAGCTATTTTTCATATTTCAGAATTCCTAGCTTTCTGGTGAAAATTTACATTCACAATCACACCTTGAAAACTCCCTGTGGATTCTCATACAATTCCTATAAGATGAAATCTCTATCTCCAAAAACTGTTTGCAATGAAGGCTCTTTCCAATCAATGAACCTGGATTGTTCTCAAAAGATATTGAAACAACTGTCAAATTCAGTGTTTCAAATTGAAACTTATTATTTAAATAATGGTCGTTTGTGAGTAGCTCAACAGGTTGCCTGACAGAAACTATTTATTTCAAGTGCCAACTACATTTATTATGGGCATGGCGTTATCTGTAGAGACATTTATCAGTATTATATCTATGTTTCTCATAGTGGGATCCGATGGTTAACAATTCAGTGTCTACGTTCCATGGCCATGCAAGTGTCATTTACAGCACAATCTGGTCACCACACATCCCAGGTTGCTTTGCCTCAGCCTCAGGTACATTTTTTATTCTTCCAAGTTGATACATTAGAATAATATTTTGCATCATATTTTGCTAGTGAGGGCAGGAATAGTTGAATAAAAAGGCATTTGGCACACTTAGTTTAATTGCTCAGTCCTTTGAGATAGGAGTTGGAAAATCATGTTGAGGTTGTACAGTGCATTGGTAAGGCCTCTTCTGTTATACTCTGTATAGTTTTGGATGTCCAGTTATAGGGAAAATATTATTAAGCTGGAGAGAGTTCAGAAGAGATTTACCAGAATGTTGCTGACTAGGTTTGAATTATAAAGACAGACTGGATAGTCTGGGACCTTTTTCTCTGGAATGTAGGACATTGAGAGGCGACCTTATAAAATAATGGGGGTTATAGATAGAGTTAATGGTAGTTGTCCTTTCCCTAGAATAGGGGATTTAAAGACTAGGTGGGACATTTTTAAGGTGAGAAGAGAGAGACTTGGAAAAGATGAGAAAGGCATATTTTTTACACAGAAGGTGGTTCGCGTGTGGAATGCACTTCCTGAGAAAGTGGTTGATGTGGGAACAATTACAATATTTAAAAGATATTTGGATAAGTACATGAAAAGGAAAAGTTTGGGGGGTATGGGCCAGGAGCAGGCAGATGGGACTAGTTTAGTTTGGGATTATGTTCAGCAATGTAGGGGATGGTGGATTCCCACGCGATTGTAGCACGAACAGCCAAGTTTCTGGTATTGAGACTGGCTCTAATGCCTTGAGGGGTACGTCGGGTTCCAAGAGATCAGTTGTGTTAGGGGACTGTTTACTCTGAAGTACAGACAGGCGTTTCTGTAGCCAGCAATGAAAAATCAGAATTGTGTGTTGCTTCCCTGTTACCAGGATCAAGGATATCTCAGAGGGTGCAGAATGTTTTCAAGGGGGAGAGGGGCCAGCAGGAGGCTATTGTACACATTGGAACCAGTGGCATATGGAGGGAAAAGGTTGAGATTCTGAAGGGAGATTACAGAGACTTGGGTAGGAATTTAAAACAGAGATTCTTGAGAGTAGTAATATCTGGATTATTCCAGATGTTAGTGAGATGCTATGAGCTAGTGAAGGCAGGAATAGGAGGATAGAGCAGATGAATACATGGCTGAGAAGCTGGTATATGGGAGAAGGATTCACATTTTTGGATCATTGGAAGCTATTTTGGGTTGGAAGTGACCTGTACAAGAAGGATGGATTGCACCAAAATTGGAAGGGGACTAATATACTGCCTGACAGATTTGCTAGAGCTGCTCAGGAGGAATTAAACTTATAATGTTGGGGTGGGGGGAATGTGGTGAGGAGGACCCAGGGAGATAGTGAGGAAGGAGATCAATCTGAGACTGATACAGTTGAACAAAGGTGAGTCAAACAGTCAGGGCAGGCAGGGACAAAGCAGAGGACAAGGTAGGACTGATAAATTAAAGTGCATTTATTTCAATGCAAGAGGCCTAACGGGGGAGGCAAATGAACTCAGGGCATTGCTAGGAACAGGGGACTGGGATATCATAGCAATTACACAAACATGGCTCATTGGTGGACAGGACTGGCAGCTTAATGTTCCAGGATACAAATGCTACAGGAAGGACAGAAAGGGAGGCAAGACAGGAGGGGGAGTGGCGTTTTTGATAAGGGATAGCACTACAGGTGTACTGAGGGAGGATACTCCTGGAAATACATCCATGGAAGTTATTTATATGGAACTGACAATAAGAAAGGGATGATCACCTTATTGGGATTGTATTATAGACCTTCTAATAGCCAGAGGGAAATTGAGAAACAAATTTGTAAGGAGATCTCAGTTATCTGTAAGAATAATAGGGTGGCTATGGTAGGGGATTTTAACTTACCAAACATAGCCGTAGTGTTAAGGGTTTAGATGGAGAAGAATTTGTTAAGTGTGTACAAGAAAATTTTTTGTTTCAGTATGTGGATATACCAACAGAGAATGTGCAAAACTTGACCTACTCTTGGGGAAATAAGGCAGGGCAGGTGAGTGAGGTGTCAGTGGAGGAGCACTTTGGGGCCAATGACCATAATTCTATTAGTTTTAAAATAGTGATGGAAAAGGATAGACCAGATCTAAAAGTTGAAGTTCTAAATTGGAGAAAGGCCAATTTTGACAGTTTTAGGCAAGAACTTTCAAAAGTTGATTGGGAGCAGATTTTTGCAGGTAAAGGGACGGCTGGAAAATGGGAAGCCTACCGAAATGAGATAACGCGTCAGGGTGAAAGGAAAGGCTGGTAAGTATCAGGAATGCTGGATGAGTAAAGAAATTGAGAGTTTGGTTAAGAAAAAGAAGGAAGTATAACTCAGGTATAGACAGGATAGATCGAGTGAATCCTTAGAAGAGTAAAAAGACAGTCGGAGTATACTAAAGAGGGAAATCAGGAGGGCAAAAAGGGGACATGAGATAGCTTTGGTAAATAGAGTTAAGGAGAATCCAAAGGGTTTTTCCAAATACATTAAGGACAAAAGGGTAACTAGGGAGAGAATAGGGCCCCTCAAAGATCAGCAAGGCGGCCTTTGTGTGGAGCCGCAGGAGATCAGGGAGATACTAAACAACAATTTTGCATCAGTGTTTACTGTGGAAAAAGACATGGAAGATATAGAATGTAGGGAAATAGATGGTGACATCTTGAAAAATGTCCATATTACAGGAAGTGCTGGATGTCTTGAAATGCATAAAAGTAGATAAGTCTCCAGGACTTGATCAGATGTGCCCTAAGACTCTGTGGGAAGCTATGGAAGTGATTGCTGGGCCTCTTACTGAAATATTTGTATCATCAATAGTCACAGGTGAGGTGCCGGAAGACTGGAGGTTGGCTAACGTGGTGCAACTGTTTAAGAAAGATGGTAAGGACAAGCCAGTGAGCCTGATATTGGTGGTGTTCAAGTTGTTGGAAGGAATCCTGAAGGACAGGATATTCATGTATTTCAAAAGGCAAGGACTGATTAGGGATAGTCAACATGTCTTTGTGCATTGGAAATCATGTATCCGAAACTTGATTGAGTTTTTTGAAGAAGTAACAAAGAGGATTGATGAGGGCAGAGCAGTAGATGTGATCTATAGACGTTTGATAAGGTTCCCCATGGGACACTGGTTAGCAAGGGTAGATCTCATGGAATACAGGTAGAACTAGCCATTTGAATACAGAACTGGCTCAAAGGTAGAAGAGAGAGGGTGGTGGTGGTGGTGGATTGTTTTTCAGACTGGAGGCCTGTGACCAGTGGAGTGCCACAAGGATCCATGCTGGGTCCACCACTATTCATCATTTATATAAATGATTTGGATGCGAGCATAAGAGGTACAGTTAGTAAGTTTGCCAATGACACCAAAATTGGAGGTTTAGTGGACAGCGAAGAAGGTTACCTCAGATTGCAATAGGATCTGGACCAGATGGGCCAACGGGCCGAGAAGTGGCAGATGGAATTTAATTTTGATAAGTGTGAGGTGCTGCATTTTGGGAAAGCAAATCTTAGCAGGACTTATACACTTAATGGTAAGGTCCTAGGGAGTGTTGCTGAACAAAAAGACCTTGGAGTACAGGTTCATAGCTCCTTGAAAGTGGAGTCGCAGGTAGATAGGATAGTGAAGAAAAGGATATGGTACGCTTTCCTTTATTGGTCAGAGTATTGAGTACAGGAGTTGGGAGGACATGTTGCAGCTGTACAGGACATTGGTTAGGCCATTGTTGGAATATTGCATGCAATTCTGGTCTCCTTCCTATCGGAAAGATGTTGTGAAACTTGAAAGGGTTCAGAAAAGATTTACAAGGATGTGCCAGGTTTGGAGCTATAGGGAGAGGTTGAATAGGCTGGGGCTGTTTTCTCTGGAGCATTTGGGGCTGAGGGGTGACCTAATAGAGGTTTATAAAATCATGAGGGGCATGGATAGGATAAATAGACAAAGTCTTTTCCCTGGGTTGGGGGAGTCCTGAAGTAGAAAGCGTAGGTTTAGGGTGAGAGGGGAAAGCCAAGAAAAAGACAAAAGGCACGACTTTTTCACGCAGAGGGTGGTATGTGTATGGAATGAGCTGCTAGAGGAAGTGATGGAGACTGGTACAATTGCAGCATTTAAAAGGCATCTGGATGAGTATATGAATAGGAAAGGTTTGGAGGGATATGGGCCACGTGCTGGCAGGTGGGACTAGACTGGGTTGGGATATGTGGTTGGCATGGAAGAGTTGAACCGAAGGATCTGTCTTTGCGGTACAGCTCTATGATTCTATGACTGGTTGGACCAAAGGGTCTGTTTCCGTGCTGTATGACTCTATATCAAGTGATCCTTGATCCATTCATTACACAATGATTTTTTTTTGAAGCATTTATAAAATTTCCAGATAAGATATATTTGCAGTTTGTTTTCTAAAATGATATTTTACAGTTTCCCTGTAATGTACAGTAAAATTGCTCTATGGATTGCATTATGTTGTTACCACAGTATGAAATTACAATATTCAGTAATGCATAATTGGAATGAAACTTTGAATGCTTAAAGGTTTTATTGAACTGCTAAGAAATCCCTAAATCTGCTTGAGGTTTGGCTGAGTTTGTTATGCCTCTGAACTCTTTGAAGATTATTTTGCACTTTTGGAAATGTAATCATTAAGCAATTATGGTCACGTATGTCAAATTAAACCATTTCATGTTTTGATACTGCTTTACTTTTGTGAGATATTTGGATGCTATGTGGAAGACTACTTCGTCAGAGTACACTTTTAAACATATTCACATGAGCTATCTTTGGGTCAATCCTACAGTTTGAAGATTGATTAGAATTGGATAATTTTTTTGAAAATAGTAAACTTTTATTCATAGTTTAGTTAATTCTGAATTTTCATATTGGAGAACATCACCACTTCTCACTATCAGATGTATTATGCTTCACGATCAGAATTAATACACTCATCGTTGGGGTGAAACCTGATTTATTCTCGGTGTTCTTCGGTAGAAATCCTTTTTTTAAAAAAAGGTTCTGTTTCTACATATTTTACGCTCCACCATTCAATATAATTATGGCTGATCTTGTGTTTTAGCTTCACTTTCTCGCCTGCTCACCATAATTGACCAAAGATCTTTCTATTCCAACACGGGTGAATCTCCACCTGTCTGGGGTAGAAAATTCCAAAGATTCACAATCCTTTGAGTAAAGGCATTTCTTCCCACTTTCGTCCTAAATGTTTTAAAGGTTTTATCTTGAAACTCTGCCTCCTTGTTCTAGATTCTTCAGCCAAGGGGAGCACGTCTTCAGTACCCGTCCTGACAATCCACTTTAGAATCTTTGTTGTTTCTATGAAATTGCCTTTTGTCTTCTAAACTCCAGTGAATACAGGGACCAGGTTACTCTGCTTCATCATATAGCCCAATTGAGTAAACCTTAGCTTTTTTTTTAAAGCTAATTAACTGGGAAAGGGTCCAGAAAACTGCAGCACAGAGGGATGTGGGACTTCTCGTGCGTGAATCACAAAAAGCTAGCATCCAAGTTCATCAGGTTATAGGGAAAGCAAATGGAATGTTAGCCTTTATTTCAAATCAACTGAAGTATAAAAATAGGGAAGGCTTGCTAAAACAATGCTTAATGCTAGTCAGACCACATCAAGAACACGGAATAATTTTAGTCCTCTTGTCTAAGGAAAGATCTTCTGCATTGGAGGCAGACTATAGAAGGTTCACTAGGTTAAACATGTAAGTAGAAATATTTTCTTATGATAAGAGGCTAAATAGACTGGGCTTGTACACAAGATAAGTATGAGGAATACCTTACTGAAACATAGATTTTTAGGGGCTTGGCAGGATAGACGAGGGAAATAATTTCTCCTTGTGGTAGAATGTAAGACCTGAAGTCATAATCTAAGAGTGAGAGGTCATCCATTTAAGATCGAGATGAAGAGGATTTATTTTTCCTCTGATGGTAGTGAATCTGTGGAATTCTATGCTGCAAAGGACTGTTGACGTTGAGCTGTTAAGTACTTTCAAGACTGAGTTAGACAAATTTCAAATTATTAAGGGTATCAAATGGTTTGGGATAAAGCAGGAAAATGGAATTGAAGATGATCAGATCAGCCATGATCTCCTTGAATGTCATTTAGACTTTATGGGCTGAATGGCCTACTTCTGCTCCTGTGTCTATGGTCTTATATGTTATATCTCAAATGCAAGTATATCCTGCCTTACATATGGAAACTAAAACTGCAAACTGTATTCCTGTTGTACAGCTGTAGTAAACTTTCTCATTCTTGAATTCTAAACCTTTTGCAACAATGGCTAAAATGCCATTTTCCCTCATTATAACTGCAAGCTAGCTTTCTCAGTAACTTTATACCAGGTGTAAATAACAGGTTTGGTAATGAGAAACCAATAGATGTCGCTTCTTCCTTTCCTGCCGTACCAACCAGTACCCGTCCACTGACACCCTCCTTCGACTGACTGAACTGGTCCTCACTCTGAACAACTTCTCTTTCCAATCCTCCCACTTCCTCCAAACCAAAGGAGTAGCCATGGGCACCCACATGGGCCCCAGCTATACCTGCCTCTTCGTAGGATATGTGGAACAGTCCATCTTCTGCAGCTATCCTGGCACCACCCCCCACCTTTTCCTCCGTTACATCGATGACTGTATCGGCGCTGCCTCGTGCTCCCATGAGGAGGTTGAACAGTTCATCCACTTTACCAACACCTTCCACTCCTAGAAATTTACCTGGACCGTCTCAGACTCCTCCCTCCCCTTCCTAGACCTCTCCATTTCTATCTTGGGTGACCGAATCAACACAGACATTTACTATAAACCGACTGACTCCCACAGCTACCTAGATTACACCTCCTCCCACCCTGCCCTCTGTAAAAACGCCATCCCATATTCCCAATTCCTTCGTCTCCGCCGCATCTGCTCCCAGGAGGACCAATTCCAATATCGTACAATCCAGATGGTCTCCTTCTTCAAAGACCGCAATTTCTCTCCAGACATGATCGATGATGCTCTCCACCGCATCTCCTCCACTTCCCGCTCCTCTGCCCTTGAAACCCGCCCCTCCAATCACCACCAGGACAGAACCTCACTGGTCCTCACCTACCACCCCACCAACTTCTATATACATCGTATCATCCGTTGTCATTTCCACCACCTCCAAACGGATCCCAGCACCAGGGATATATTTCCCTCCCCTCCCCTATCAGCGTTCCGAAAAGACCACACCCTCCGTGACTCCCTTGTCAGGTCCACCCCCCCCCACCAACCCAACCTCCACTCCCGGCACCTTCCCCTGCAACCACAAGAAATGCAAAACTTGCGCCCACACCTCACCCCCCCCCCCCCACTTTACTTCCCTCCAAGGCCCCGAGGGATCCTTCCATATCCGCCACAAATTCACCTGCACCTCCCCACACATCATTTACTGCATCCGCTGCACCTGATGTGGCCTCCTCTATATTGGGGAGACAGGCTGCCTACTTGCGGAACGTTTCAGAAAACACCTCTGGGACACCTGGACCAACCAACCCAACCACCCCGTAGGTCAACACTTCAACTCCCCCTCCCACTTCACCAAGGACGTGCAGGTCTTTGGACTCCTCTATTGCCAGACCATAGCAACACGGCGGCTGGAGGAAAAGCGCCTCATCTTCCGCCTAGGAACCCTCCAACCACAAGGGATGAATGCAGATTTCTTCAGTTTTCTCATTTCCCCTCCCCCCACCTTGTCTCAGTCCCAACCCTCGAACTCAGCACCGCCTTCCTAACCTGCAATCTTCTTCCTGACCTCTCCGCCCCCACCCCACTCCGGCCTATCACCCTCACCTTTACCTCCTTCCACCTATCACATTTCCAATGCCCCTCCCCCAGTCCCTCCTCCCTACCTTTTATCTTAGCCTGTTTGGCACGCCATCCTCATTCCTGAAGAAGGGCTCATGCCCGAAACGTTGATTCTGCTGCTCCTTGGATGCTGCCTGACCTGCTGTGCTTTTCCAGCAACACATTTTCAGCAATAGATGTTGTATGCCTAGATTTGAGAAACACATTTGATAAGTCACCATGCCAAAATTTAATAGGCAGAACACGATCTCATGGAGTTGGGGATAATATATTGACATGGATAGAAGATTAATTAACAGAAATGAAAAGATACTGCATAAATGGTACTCTAAACTTGGCAGACTATAACTAGTGGACTACTTCAAGGGTCAGTGCTGGAGCTTCAGTTATTTTCAACTTATGTAAATAACTTGGAACAATAGTAATACATCTATGTTTGCTGACATTACAAAGGTAGGTTTGAATGTAAGCTGTGAGGTGGAAACAGCAAGGCAGTAAGGAGGGATTGCGAGTGAGTATGCAACAAGATGACATGGATTATAAACGTGGTATAAAATTTAAAGCATGCAACTTTGATACATTCTTTTGCATTAATTTTGAAGAACAAAACATTCATTGCAGTTTGTTTCATTAATGTTAATTTGGTCTTGAATTTGTCTTGGTTATCTTCTGTTCAATAAATAGCAAATGTAATTTTAAGGGGTTAAGGTTAAGAATTTTATCGGTTTTCCAAACTCATTGATTTGAAGAGCATCTTAATTTATGCAAAGTGAAATTTTTTTGATGTTTTTCATTGAATTGTCCAATATGGGGCTCTGCAAACCATGACATCTCCCACCCCTCAGAACCTCACGTAGGTACCATCAACGTATCTAGGACTAAGCAAGAATTGAATTGAATTTATTGTCACGTGACCCGAGGCACAGTGAAAAGCTTTGTCTTGTGAGCAATACAGGCAGATTATGTAGTTAAGCAGCATCTATACGTAAATGATAGGTAAACGGCTGCAAAAACAAAAACACAGGTACAGGCAAATGTTAAGAGTTTGTGAGTTCATTCAATATTCTAAACAACAGTAAAGTAGAAACTGTTTTGAAACCGGCTGGTGCATGTGTTCAGGCTTCTGTACCTTCTCCCCGATGGTAGAGGTTGTAGAAAAACATTGCTAGGGTGGGATGGATCTTTGAGAATTTCCTTAACAGTGGGCTCGGTAGATGGATTCTATAGATGGGAGGTTGGCCTTTGTGATTGTCCAGGTTGAGTTCACCACTCTGTCACCGTCTCTGATCTTGAATGGTACAGTTGCCATACCAGGTAGTTATATATCCAGACAGAATGCTCTTGATGGCGCACCTATAAAAGTTGGCAAGGGTATTCACCATCATGTTAAATTTCCTCAGCTGCCTGAGGAAGAAGAGATGTTGTTAGGCCTTTGTAACCAATGCGTCCACATGAAGAGTCCAAGAAGGCTTGTTGTGGATGACCACTTCCAGGAGCTTGACACTTTCAACTTGTTCCACCATCTGTGCTGTTAATGCTAGGGGGGCATGAGTAACATCCCGCCGAAAATTAATAACGAGTTCCTTGTTTTTGCCAGCATTGAGAGCTAGATTGTTCTCATTGCATCATTTTTCCAGATCTTCCATCTCCTGTCTGTAATCTGTTTTGTCGGCATCTGAATTCGACCGACTATGGTGGTGTCATCAGCGAACTTGTAGATGGCTTTAGTCTGGTATTTGGTGACACAGCCATGGGTATACAGTGAGTATAGTAGGGAGCTGAGTATGCACCCCTGGGGGACTCCAGTGTTAGTGAGGATGAAATATTGACCCCAATCTTCACTGATTGTGGCCTGTGGGTCAGGAAACTGAGGATCCAGTTGCGGAGAGTGGGGCTTAGAGGTTCTGTTGGTGGATTATGAGCAGTACAGAGTTAAATAAGAAAAAATACATAGAATAAGAATCTCTAGATTGGCACAAGGTAAATTGTCTTTTACCACCTTCATCAAAATGCTATAAATGCTTAAAATCAGGCTTAAATGGGAAAATGTCCAAGTTGCAGGCATAGCTTTTAAGAGGTTGTTAATAAAGGAACGGTGAGATAATGGTTCGGAAAGGTAAACAAAAAAAAAGAAAAAAATGAACTGTGAAACAATTAGATAGAACTGATAATAGCATAAGTGGTAAAGTAGATTAGAAACATAAGAAACATGTACAAGTTCAAAGAATGTGCAAGTAATGAAAGTAGGTTGTTAAGTTTCAAAAAGTTCAAAGGTCAGGTAAGTAGAGCATCTGTTTTGTGCTGTGGTTATGTTGGGAATAGACAATTGTCTGTCAAATGGAGGGACTGATGCAGTGGGAATTTTTTTGATTTCAAAAATATACTTTATTCATAAAATTATTTGGATCTCTACACAATTGGTCATGCCATTCTTGTGCACACATTACATTGCTTTACATACAGACATTGAAATTTATTTTTCCTATATACAAGTCTGTATATTTACTATCCAGCTCATCTGCTGAGGCGTCAACAGAGCCCAAATGACTGGGTGGGCCCCCTGTTCTTCTTAGGCAGGCAGACTTTACACGGTGGTCTTTCCCCACCGCGCCTTGGTGGCAGCTGCCCCAAGCTTCAGAGCGTCTCTCAACACGTAGTCCTGGATCTTGGAATGTGCCAGTCTGCAACACTCAGTCGGGGTCAACTCCTTCAGCTGGAAGATCAACAGGTTTTGGACCGCCCAGAGAGCATCTTTCACCGAGTTGATGATCCTCCAGGCACAGTTGATGTTCATCTCGGTGTGCGTCCCTGGGAACAGACCATAGAGCACGGAGTCCCGCATCATGGAGCTGCTCGGGATGAACCTCGATAAACACCACTGCATTCCTCTCCAGACGTCCTCTGCATAGGCACATTCCAGAAGGAGGTGTGTGACAGTCTCGTCGTCCCCCCACCCCGGCAGCCGCTTCGAGGGCAGCGTGCGGTGCGGCAGAGAGTCCAGGCATGCATTAAGGATCTCACAGGCAGAGCCCTTCTTACCACCAGCCAAGCCACGTCTTGGTGCTTCTTGGAAAGTTCTGGCGATGAGGCATTCTGCCAAATGGCTTTGACAGTCTGCCCAGGGAACCGCTCGATAGGATCTGCCCTCTCCTTTACCCGAAGGGTCTCAAGGACACTACGTGCTGACCACTTCCTGATGGACTTGTGGTCAAAGGTGTTTGTCTTCATAAACTTCTCCACGAAGGACAAGTGATACGGAACGGTGCAACTACTTGGAGCGTTCCGCGGCAGCAAGGCCAGACCCATCCTTCGCAACACCAGGGACAGGTAGAACCTCAGTATGTAGTGACACTTGATGTTTGAGTACTGGGGATCCATGCATAGCTTGATGCAGTCACACACAAAGGTGGCCATCAGGGTGAGGATGGCATTGGGTTTGTTTTTTCCCCCGTTGCCCAGATTTTTATACATTGAGTCCCTTCGGACCCGGTCCATCTTTGATCTCCATATAAAATGGAAGATGGCCCAGGTGACTGCAGTGGCACAGGTTCTGGGAATAGGCCAGACCTGTGTCACGTATGACAGCAATGACAGTGCCTCAAACCTGATGACCAGGTTTTTTCTCGTGATGGAGAGCGACCATAGCTTCCATCTGCCCAGTTTCTGCCTCACTTTGCTGATACGCTCCTCTCAAGACTTGGCGCACGCCCCAGCGCCCCCCCGAACCAAATGCCCAGCATCTTCAGGTGGTCGGTCCTGACGGTGAAGGGAATTGTGGATTGGTCGGCCCAGTTCTCGAAGAGCATGGCCTCATTCTTGCCTCGGTTTACCTTGGCTCCCGAGGCCTGTTCGAACTGGTCACATATGCACATCAGTCTGTGCACGGACAGTGGATCCGAGCAGAAAACGGTGATGTCATCCATGTACAGGGAGGCCTTAACTTGTAGGCCCCAGCTGCCAGGAGTAGTCACCCCTCTCAGGCTCGCGTTCTTCCTGATGGATTTGGCAAATGGCTCTATGCAGCACACAAACAAGGCAGGAGAGAGAGGGCAGCCCTGCCTGACTCCAGATCTGACTGGGAAGCTATCTGATTCCCACCCATTGATTGAGACTACACTGACAATGTTGGTGTAGAGCAGTCTGATCCAATTGCAGACTCCCTCCCCAAAGCCTATTTTGGAGAGAACAATCTCATATACGTGTGTGATATCCTGTCAAAGGCTTTCTCCTCGTCCAGGCTGATGAGGCAGGTGTCCAACCCCCTGTCCTGCACGTAGGCAATCGTATCCCTGAGGAGTGCGAGACTCTTATCGATCTTCCTGCCCGGTAAAGCACAGATTTGGTCAGGGTGAATCACTGACCCCAGATCAGACCTAACCCGGTTGGCGATAACCTTTGACAAAATTTTGTAATCCGCATTCAATAGTGAGATTGGTCTCCAATTTCTGAGTTCCTCCCTCTCCCCCTTCCACTTGTAGATGAGGGTGATGATGCCTTTCCTCATGGATTCACTCATGGTACCTGCCAGAAGCATACTGACATACACCTCCAGCAAGTCCTGGCCAATCAAGTCCCACAGAGCAGAATAGAGCTCGACTGGTAAGCTGTTGTGGGAAATTACTAATAGTGACATTGGAAGAGAAAAGAATAGTTTGAGAATCGAAGTATGGAAATGAGAGATCAAGTCGAGCTTCTTGTCTATCACAGTGATACAAGCTCCTAGTTTTCCCATTGTTCTGGTATGGGAGGTAATACTTTGAGGAGAGGTGACAGAAAGAGTTGAGAAAATGTAAGAAGTGAATGTTGTCCCTCCATAAAATGGGTCTCTGCCTTAAGCATTCCAGAAGGACTTCCCCTTTGTGATTCACTATTGCACTCTGCCAGAATCTCCAACAGCTTCCTTGATTGCCTGCTAGTGCTGTTGTTGTAATATTTGTTCATTTGCTTCATCCTATGACTTGACCACGGTTCTAAGCATTCCTTTGAATGAGATAGCAATTAAGTTGTATTTCTGTCAACTTAGTGGATTAGGTTTGGGTGCTCAAGCTGCAGTTTTCTCTGTATTGTGAAGGTAGACACATATAAATGTTATGTATATACAAATTAGATGATTTGATTTGTTCCATATCTTCGTGCTGTATGCGGATGTAATTCTGAAAATGTTACAATTTTAATCTTCCATCACACTCTCACTCTGAACTTGATGACCTCTGGTGAAAGTCAGTGTTGGCTTGTATTTCAAGTATTCATATAATTTATCAACCTAAAATATCAATTAACAGCTTGCTGTTTATTTCTGAAAAAAGTGCGAGCAAAATAGGTTGTGTTTCCAGGTATGGCAGAAGGAAGGTTGATGCTCATGATGTGTATTCCTCTGCTGCAGCATCCATCAGGATGGTTTGAATTCAGATCTTAAGAGACCTTTTTTCTTCCATCAAGCAAATGGGCCACTAGCACCGACTTTGCTTTGCAAGGTTTCAACACTGAGATATTGTTAGGTTAAGTGAGTGGGCAAAAAGTTGGCAAATGAAGCATAAATGTGAGAAATGTGAAGTTCATTTTGGAAGGGAGAACAAAAGAACAAAGCATTATTCAAATAGAGAAAAACTGCAGCACGTTGCACCCGAAGAGACTTGTACACAAAACACGGAAAGCTAGCACACAGGTTTCTGTGTTTTGGAGGTAAAACGCAGGTAATCAGGAAGGCCAATGGAATGTTGGCCCTTATTTCAAAAGAGCTGGGGTAAAAGATTGAGGAAGTTGTATTGTAACTTAACAAGGTGCTGGTGAGACCACATTTGTAGTACTGTGAACGGGTTTGGTCCCCTTATTTAAAGAAAGACACAATTTCATTGGAGGCAGTTTGGAAAAGGTTCACTTGGATGATCCCTGCTACGGAGGGATTGTCTTATGAGCAAAAGCTAAGGATTCTATTCACTGGAATTTTGAAGAGTGAGAGGTGATTTCATTAAAGCATACAGTATTTTTAAGGGGCTTGACGGTGTAAATGCTTGACAAAGGATTGTTTCCTATCATGGGAGAGTCTGCGAGCAAAGGGCTTGAATTAAGGGGCACCTGTTTAAGATTGTCATGGGGAGGGATTTCTTCTCTCTGAGAGTTGAGATTCTTTGGAGTTCCCTTGCTACAGAGTGTTGTGGAGGCAAAGACATTGTGTAGCTAAGGTAGGTAGATTCTTGTCAATTGGTGAATCAAGGGTTACAGGAAAATGCAGGAACTGATTGACTGTGGTAGAAATGGTGGGATGCCAGCTTACACATAAGCAGCAAATTGGGAGGTGAAGTTGATAAGCAAGTTCCTGGCAAAATACAAATAGGTTTGAAAGCCACTAAGGCTAGATTAGCATTCGTCCTCTTCACTTCCTTTTCCTATTAGACCCCAGTTGATCGCCTAAACAGTTTTCCACCTTTCCTCAGCACAAGGGTGTTCTCCCCTCAGTGCTTCCAAACTTGTGGAGTGACCTTCCAGTGCTTCCAGATGCTCAGATATCTTCACTTTGACCCAACCCTCCTACTGGGACACCCTCAGAGCCCATTTTCTCTTGATGTACTGCTACATGTTGAAATCCTTTCTCAACTGTAAACCATCTTTATAGGTCCCAAGCTGTGTGTAATGTTTTGTTTATAAATTCTCTAGCTCAATATGATCATCATTTTCCTTTTCTGTTGGCTTCTTCCACTTTACTTGGGGTCACCAGACATCCTTTTGATCACTCATCTCCATCTGTACCTGTCAGTAATCCATTCTTTTTTTAATATAAATATGTTTATTGAAAACCTTTTTAAGTCTTTTACAAAACATTTAATACAAAAAAACCCATCAAAACAGAAAAAAAGCGGAACCAGAAAAGGTTTAACACAGTACTATTGTTAATTAAATGACCTACTATCCTACCAGAACAAACATATATACTTAAATTAAAGTAAACTACAAATATATTAATTATACAAACCTAAACTAAATTCAAATAAATTAAATAATATCTCACTACTTGATTCTATCTCACTCATCACACCTCCACTGCGACTCCCATTTCTGGGAGCACCATCTACAGTACCAGTATCCCTTTCACCCCAGTCTTCTCTTCCCGCGGCCCCACAGGCACCCATACTGATTCCCACAGCTATACCACGGCCGTAATTAATATTGCTGATAAGTAAGCATGAATATAATTTAAAAAGGGCTGCCACATCTTGTAAAACTATTCCGTTTGTGATGCACCATATTTGTGAGGTAGTCTTGGGGATGATGCTCTGTCACCAGCCTACACCACCCCATAAGATCTGGTGGCTTTTCTGACATCCAATGCTTCAGAATTTTCTTCCTCGCAAAGTGGGTCAGATTATTACACAATCCCTTCCCATGTTCCCCCAGAGAGGGCAAATTTGGCAATCCCAAAAGCAGAAATACCGGAACCACGTTAATTTCAATCCCCAGGTTGTCCTTTAGCTCCCTAACTATAGCACTCCAGTATCTCTGGATGTTACAGCAGGACAGGTAGCAGTGTGTAAGAGTGCCTATGCTAATTTTACATTTGGGACACCCTGATGATTCTTCTCTCTGGACCTAAGCCTTTCTCTTCTCTTCCATCATTCACCTCTTTACTTTTCCCGTCTGTTTGCAACAGATGACCGTGCCATTTTGGTTTCTTCTTTGTTATTTTCTCCAATGTTCCCACAATCTTTATAGGCCCATTAATGTTCTGGAACTTGAGTTTCTCCTTTCCTGTTATTGCCACACATCCATCTGGCTCAGCAGAAGCAGCAGCACAAAATATTATCTCGAGTGTAATGATTGGACATTTGCTCCGGGATTGGATGTGCAGAAGCCAGGCGAAATCCCAGCTCTGGGATCCTTCCCTTTAAAAATGGCTACCCAGCTGGGGCTGCTGGAGTAGAAATTGTGGTAGTCGGGGGAACCGTAAAGTTACCAGGAGGAGACTGCCAAGCACAGAAGTTGGCTTGGCAGAACATCAACTTCAGTGATCAGCTCCACAGTTTAAACTAAAGAGTAAAATGTGATACATCCTTCCAGCCCTTACCCAGCCTTCTTGTCTCTATGCACTTCTCATGCCCCTTCCAAGCCAACCCACATTATTTCCTGTTCTTACACACCCCCATACTACCCTATACTCTTCTATCCACCTGTAATGCCCCAATCATCTACACGGTCCTTTATAGTCCCTATGCCAACTCATGCTGAACCATGCCTTACACACACCACCCTTTGCTTTCACCCACTTTTTGTAAACGTACCTAGTATCCACCATAGGAGTACCTCAGGGTCAATACCAATGTAAAATAAAGTCACGTGTCTATTGATGTTATCACTTTTAAAGTGACATTTTAGTTAAAAGCATAATTATGGTGAAATACCTTTAAACAATTTCTAATATTAACAAGCATTTCATTAAATCCCTTCCCAAAGGGATTTAGTGAAGACAAATGTTTCTATTCTATGCTGTTCTATTCTATGCACTGTTCTGTGCTAGAGCTATCAATCAAACCATTCACTTAACAAATACCAAAAGTGGCAAAGTCTGCAGTTCCATATTAGACTTATCATCACAGAACCTATGCAACCAGAGGAGAAACAAGTAATTCTCAGTTCTCAGGGATAGATAAAATTAGCATTTTTTTCTCAACAAAACTCATCTGTAAGCTGAACATTTTCTCCAACTGTGTACAATAATGACAGGTCTAGTGAATGGATCATTGTTTATAACGGGAGGCTGCTGTAGCACAAATACTGTCGTGAAGAGCATTTTAACTTGGTTAATTGTGATACCTTATTTAATAAGAGAAGACAATGTGGAAAACATGCAGAAGCAGTAAATGTAGGTTTGTGTCTTAATGGCGTGGATGTTGTGAAATCTAACATTTTCTATGTTTTCCATGACTAATGAATTATCCTCAAATAACTAGTATACTGCAGAAAAATAATTTTGGAAATATGTAGTTGAACTTGCTTTAAAAATGGATTGTGTTAAAGCTGTGTGCACGTAAGCACTAACCTGCAGATACTTAGAGCCTGCTGCAGGCGATGCACTTCACTCCCATCTGCTTTTCATCAAACTGTAGATAAAGTACTTTTTCTATGGGACTCAGTTTCAGATTTCGGTCATTGCCAAATAAGCTTAATAAAGTACTTCATCTCAAATGGGAACATGAGGTTTTTTTTTGTCTTGATGGTGTCATAAGCAGGTTAACAGCAATAAGCCCAAGCTCTAACTTTAAATTTGGACTGTGATTGAACTGTGAATCATTAGAATGTGATTAATGTTGGCTCTGCAAAGTTTATTCCTAGAGGCTGGTGTAGTAATAGGAGAAAGTGAGGACTGCAGATGCTGGAGATCAGAGCTGAAAATGTGTTCCTGAAGAAGGGCTCATGCCCAAAACGTCGATTTTCCTGCTAACCTTGGATGCTGCCTGACCTGCTGTGCTTTTCCAGCAACACATTTTCAGCTGGTATAGTAATGGCTTCTTTAAAAAAAAATCTACATACACAGGAGAGAACCGCCAGGAATAAAGCTACATTTTAAACCGACTTGGCAAACTACGTAAGGCAAAATATATTGCACAGGCTTACAAACTCTTACGTCATGAGTTATTACGATTATCAGATGTTTATCTGGGTTTGCCATGAACATTTTGTCTTAAATGTTCAGATACAGTTAAGGGAATAGGTGAGGTATGCACACACGCAATGGATGTTGTGAATAGTCTTTTGTGTTTCTTTAAGCGAGTTTGCCAGTAGTTTCAGAAAGATCCGTAAAGATAAGTTTAAAATATTGCATAATGATATAAAATACAATATTGTCTCTGTCTCAACTACACATTCCTCAACCATTTAAAAACCCACTACTCCCTTCTCCATCTCCCAAATTAAAACCTGGATCTCTAACTACTACCCTCCAGCAAACCCCAGCATCCCCAACCCCTCTCATACAAAATCTCACACCTCTCAGCTATTGACTGTCTACTCTACCAGGCAACCTGACCCTCACTCCTCCCTCTGCTGGCTTAATGGCCTTCACAGCGTCTGACCCTCCACAGCTTTGGCCTGACCCTTATCGCTGGATCTGACAGCCTCCAATCCCCGACCTAAGGGCTACCTTCATAAACCTGACACTCTACACACCTGGCATCTGACCTTTTTTAGGCATGCTACTGACATTATCCACCTGGCACACTAAACCCTCACCCACCTGCCACTAAAGCTGCACACATATCTTACTTACATATCCTTCCACAGGAACTGTCGAAGCAGCTGGACATTTAAATTCCAGGACATGGCATGCAGACTATTGTAAAGAGTTATGAACATTTTCTTGGCTGCTGGATTTGTCAATTCATGAGCATGTTCATAGGTGGCCCCTGTCTGGGAACCACCTGCATAGAAAACATCTCTAGGTAACTGGGTCATTTTTAATCCAATCAGGGTCAGAAATAGGATTTCTAACCCGAATTGGAACATCTTGGCTGATGAGATGGATGGTACAAGTAACAGATTTTACCCTGGAGATGGGGATCATTCAGAGTCATTCTTTATATATAAATTAGGATAGGGAGCCTGGCCATTCTCTTGTGTTTGTTTTTATGTGATTCACTAATTTCTCTCTGAATACGTGATAAAATCACATTTACTATGACCATACAAAGACAACATAATTTAATCAACTATGAGTGAAAAATAGACATTATTATCTGAAATATTAATTTAGACTATTATTAACTGTACAAATATTTATATCTTGCACTGTTTGGAGAGAATACCACCACCTTCAGTCTAATGCAAAGTCTGATTCTAAAGATGATCCATTGGTCTTTTAGAAATATAAAAATCAAAACTTAAAAAGAAATTGGAGATCTATTCAATAGAACACAGAAAATTATGATTTGATTGTGTTGAACAAAGTAGATAGAAACAGACTGTTCCTAGTTGTTGACGGGTCCGGTTGGAATAGGCTTTGATCAGATTTATTGCGAAATTCATCAGAGTGATGGAGAAACTTTGGCGGTGACACAGGATTGCAAGAATAGAAGCAGGTGTAAACTGTACAACCCACTGAGCCAGTTCCTCCATTTGATGGGAATCAGCTGAATTTCTGCATGAGCTCCACTGTCCCACTGTGTCCCCCTTATTCATGTTAAAAACATCGCACAAGTCCCAAACTGGAGCTGGTCACTGGGCTCATCACATTTGTGCAGAATTAGCAAACCGTTCCTGAAAATGTCATTCATGTGCATTTTACATTTTTAAGTTTTGCAGAATATTTTGTTTTGAATATGACAGAAAGATTAAAAAAGAACAGTAAGCCAGAAATTAACATTGTTAATAAAAGCAGGTAAGTTCTGATCTCTCAAATGACTTTCCTCTATTTGCTATTTTTTTAATAGTACAAATCCACTTTAGGTTAACCCCTGAATTCATACTGTGGACAAAGAAATATAATTTGAATCAGCACTTGTTGACAGTTATCACCAATAATAACTTCTAGTTTCATGTTGGAAAGTGTTTGAAATATGAACATACAAACATACAAATAGGAGCAGAAGTAGACCATTCGACCCCTCAAGCTCTGCCTTTCAATAAGGTTGATCGGTCTGTGTTTGGAATTCTACATTCCCAACAACCCAACAAGTTTTGATTCCCTTGCCTAACAAGAATCTATTCACCTATAATAAAAATATTTAATGATCTACCTTGATTGCCATCTGAGGCAGAGATTCCAAAAACTCTCGACCCTTGGAGTGAAAGAATTCCTCCTCATCTCTGACTTGAAAGGGTGATCCCTAATTTTAAAACCGTGCCCCCTTATTTGGGATTGACCTAGAAGAGGAAATGTCCTTACCACAACCATTTTATCAAAGCTCTTCAGGATCGTATACACATTGATCGAGTTGATCCTTACTGGAAACAAGCCCAGACTTTCAACCTAAAATCATATGACAACCCAATCATTCCAGGACATTGGAATCTGGGAAACCAATGCAGAACGTTCATGAAATAAGCAAATCAAATCTGCACGCAGATTTGAGATATTGTCTTACCAATGCCTATTTAACTGAATTGTAACATCCTTACTTTTATGTTCAATTCAACTCATAATAAAGGTGAGCATTCCATGGAGTTTTTGATTATGTGCTGTGCCTGCATACTAATGTCTTGTGACTCATACTAGAACAATATACTCAATATGACAGATTTTTATACACTCACTTGACCCGTCTATGTCCAGCCACAATCTCCTTATGTCTTCTTTACAAAATCTTTTCTTACCTATCTTTGTGTCATCTGTACATTTTGCTTACACAACTTTGCTCCACTCATCTAAGTCATTGATGTAAATTGTAAAACATTTAAGCCTCAGCAATCACCACAGCAAAATTCCACTTGTCAAACATTGCCAGTCAGACAAAGAACCATTTAGAGTATAACATGGAATCAGACCCTTTGATCCAACACGTCCATGCCAACCAGATATCCTAAATTAATCTAGTTGTCAGCATTTGGCCCATATCCCTTTAAAGCCTGCCTATTCATATACCCATCCAGATGCCTTTTAAGTATTGTAATTGCACCAGCCTCCATCACTTCCTTTGGCGGTTTATTCCATACTCTTTATGAAAAATTTGCTCCTTAGGTCCCTTTTAAATCTTTCCCCTCTCACCATAAACCCATGCCCTCTAGTTTTGAATTCCCCCACCTTGGGGAAAAGACCTTGGTATTTACCCTATCCATGCCCATCACAATTTTATAAACCTCTATAAGGTCACCTCTCAGCCTCTGCCGCTCCAGGGAAAACAGCCCCAGCCTATTCAGTCTCTCCCTATAGCTCAAACTTTCCAACCCTGGCAACATCCACGTAAATCTTTTATGAACCCTTTCAAGTTTCACAACATCCTTCCAATAGGAGGGAGATTGGAATTACACACAATATTCTAAAAGTGACTTAACCAATGTCCTGTGCAGCTACAACAAAACTTCCCAATTCCTATACTCTGTGCACTGACCAATGAAGGCAAGCATACCAAATGCCACCTACACTATGCTGTCTACCTGCAACTCCACTTTCAAGAAGCTAAGAACCTGCACTCCAAGGTCTCTTTGTTCAGCAACATTCCCCAGGATCATACCGTTAAGTGTATGAGTCCTGCTCTAATTTTCTTTTCCAAAACGCAATACCTCCCATTTATCTAAATTAAACTCCATCTCCCACTCCTCTGCCCATTGGCCCATCTGATCAAGATCCTGTTGTACTCTGAGGTAACCTTTGCTGTCCACTACACCTCCAATTTTTGTGTCATTTGCACATTTACTAACCATACCTCCTATGTTCACATCCAAATCCTTAACTGAGGAACCTTGATTATCCGGCATTTAATTATCCGTATTTTGGGTTATCTGGCAAGATTGCAAAGTCCCGATGTTTGGCTACACTATGACACCTGGCATTTGATTAACCAAACGAAATATTTCCCACCCTTGTCCTTCAGATAATCGAGATTCCTCTGTATATAAATGACAAAAAGCAGTGGACCTAGCTCTGATCCTTGTGGCACATCGCTGGTCACGCTGGCCTCCAGTATGAAAATCAATCCTCCACCACCACTCTTTATCTTCTACCTTTGAGCCAAATGGCTAATTCTCCCCGTACTCCATGTAATCTAACCTTGTTAACCAGCCCACCATGAGGAACCTTGTTGAATGCCTTACCGAGGTCCACATAAATTATGTCCACTGCTCTGTTTTCATCAAACCTGTTCGTTACTTCTTTAAAAAACTCAGTCAAGTTGTGTTTCTTCCTGCCAGCCAGCCAATCTTCTATCCATGCTAATATGTTACCCTCTATACCTTGAATATTTCATTTTCTGCATGATCTTTGATGAAACAAATGCCTTTTGGAAATCTGCTCCCTTTTATCCATCACAGAACACCAATAAATTGGTGCAACATGATTTCCCTTTGACAAAACCATGCTGACTCTTCCCAATTACCTTGAGGTTTTCTAAGTGCCCAGCAGTAATCTCATTAGTAATAATTAAGCACTTCAACCATGACAGATGTCAGGCTAACTGGTTTATAGTTTCCTTGCTTTTCTGTCTTCATTCCCTATTAACTAAAGGAGTTAAATTTGCTACTTTTCAGTCTGAAACCTTCCCTTAATCTAAGGAAGTTTGGAAAATTAATGAGAATGCATGTACCACCCCAATCGCAATCTCTTTGAAGACCTTCGGATAAAGTCCATTTGGACCTGGAGATTTGTTAGCTCACAGCTCCATCAGTTTATTTAGTGCCACTTTCCTCACGGTAGTACTAACACTAAGTTATTCTCTCCCTTTCTCCTGATTGACACCTATGACTGGAATGTATTTGTAAGTTCAGTGGTGATGACAGAAGCAAAATATTTGTTAGTTCTATCTGCCATTTCTTTATTATCTAACATTAATTCCTTATTTTCACTCCCTAGAGGATGAGCACTGACTCGACTCACTCTTTTCCTTTTTAAATACCTGTAGAATCAGTTGGTTTGGACATTTTGCACTTCTAGTTAGCTTTGTCTCATACTCTTATTAGTTGCTCTCAATTAACCTTTCAGTCATTTCCGGCAGTTCTCTATTTTCTGACCAGTCATCTGACCTGCTACTCATCATTGCATTATTATATGCTTTTTTCCTTAAGTTTGATGCTTTCATAGTCACAGATTATGAGTCCACCTTTAGAATTTTTCTTTAGAATAGGCTTATTCTGAGTATTCTGAAATATCCCCTTAAATATCTGCCATTGATTCTCTAGTCAGTATCCCTTAGTCTAGTATCCCAGAATACTTAATCAAACTCAGTTTTCATTTTTACGTGGTTGCCCTTATCTAGGATTAAAATACTAGTTCAGATCCAATCTTTGCCTTTTCAACTTGGATATAAAATTTAATCACATTGCAATTGCTTTTACCTAAGGGTGTCTTTGCTCTGGCATCACTAATTAACCCTGCCACATTACACAATGCTAAGTCTAACTCAATCTGGCTGCTTTCAGAATGAGCTGCTGTAAACCACCTCAAGTTTCTTCTATCACTCCTTGTCTAGACCATTGCCAACCTGATTTTTCCCATTCATATGTAGGTAAAAAAAATCCATTACTTTAGGTGCCCCTTTATCATAAATACCTAATATATCATCTTGTATACTTTGTTCCAGATTGTGGTTGCTGTTCAGTGCCCTGTAGATCACTCCGACTAGTAATTTATTTCCCTTATTATTCTTCATCACTACACCAGCCAATTCTATGTCATGATTGACTAAAACAATGTCATCTGTATATATTGCAGAAATGTAATATTGACAGTGCTACCCTTCCACCTTTGCTAGCTTTCTATTCTTCTTGAATGTCTGTTTGTGTTCCAAATTCCACATTCCCAACTACCTGATAACCTTAGATTCACGTTAAACAAGGGAATCTATCTCTTTAAAAAATATTCAATGAGCATGCTCCCACTGCCTTCTGAAGCAGAGTTCAAGGTTTCACAGTATTTTTAGTGAAAAAAATCTTTTCGTCTCTGGCTTTGTTCGCTTGATTGGTATCTACCTAATATTGTCCACATTCACCCTGTTCAACATGGGTACCCAGTGGCAGCAGAGTGTTCCCTCTACAGGATGCACTGCAACAACTTATCAAAGCTCCATAGACACCACCTTCCAAGCCTGTGGCCTCTCCTGCCGAGAAAGACACAGGCAACAGGACAAGGGAGTACCATTACCTGCAAGATAACACTCACTCTCTCGCTCTCTCTCTCTCTCGCTCCTTCCCCCTCCCGCCCCCCATTCCACTGTCCCACCAACCCCCAAAAGACACCCATCATCCTCACATATACTGACATTCCTTCACTGCTGGTGGGTTAAGGTTCTGGAACTTCTAAGGAGGGCAGCAGTTCAAAACCAATTTTTCAAGGGCAGTCGCCAGTGATGCTCACGTCCTATGAACGAATAAAAAAGGATAGATTTTGTTAGGGTGAAATCAAGTAAAGTGGAGAAGACACTTGGGTGAAACATAAAGAGGAACACAGTCTGGGCTGAATGGTGCATTTCTGTGGTACAAATTCCTTTATATTCTAAATTTGTTTTGAATCAAAACCACAAACCTTTAATTTTTAGAGGAATTTTATAACAACTGATTGCTGAGATGGTTGTGTCTCCTTTTGTATCTAGGATTTGTTAGATATTGAAAGCGCTCTGATTATTTAACCTTATCCAGTTGGAATCTGGAGATGACATTACCATGTGGGTAACATCATGTTGCATGGAATATTTGATGTTTGTCCATACGTATTCCTCCCGCATTCAACTTTATTTGCATTGGATATTTTGGAGCAGTGTAATTAACAATAAAAAGGTTTAAATAAGAAAGATACACTGAGCATCACCTGTCAAAACTCTTCCCACAAATAATTTTCCACTCAGCTGCCAAATTAATTTCAGGAATTTGTGGAGAAATCACAGTGCAAACACCGATGTCATACTGCAGTGTCGCACGGCAGATTGTTTTACTGATATGATGAATCAGATCATCTCTCAAACTATGTTCGTGCTGTTTAATTTCTTTGCTGCAAATGGAAGTCTTGAGATCATGGCTTGTAAACAAGTGCTTACATGATTGGCTAATTATTTTGAAAAATTTGGTACAAAATGGTCTTTAAGTATGTTTTGTAGCTATCCACTGGATTAAAAAAATGCAATTCTAATCTTGGCTGATTTAAACAGCTGTACTGAGCAAAAATTAAAGGGATGATTTTTATTCAGGCTGGGAATTGGTTTTATTGGGGGCAAAGTGAGTGAAGGTGTCCCGCAGGGTTCAGTGTTGGGGCCGCAGCTGTTCACAGTATATATTGATGATCTGGATGAAGGGACTGGGGGTATTCTAGCGAACTTTGCCGATGATATGAAGTTAGGTGGACAGGCAGGCAGTACTGAGGAAGTGGGGAGGCTGCAGAAGGATCTAGACAGTTTGGGAGAGTGGTCCAGGAAATGGCTGATGGAATTCAACGTGAGCAAATGCGAGGTCTTGCACTTTGGCAAAAAGAATACAAGCATGGACTACTTTCTAAATGGTGAGAAAATACATAAAGCCAAAGTACAAAGGGATCTGGGAGTGCTAGTCGAGGATTCTCTAAAGGTAAACATGCAGGTTGAGTCCGTGATTAAGAAAGCGAATGCAATGTTGTCATTTATCTCAAGAGGGTTGGAATATAAAAGCACCGTTGTGCTACTGAGACTTTATAAAGCTCTGGTTAGGCCCCATTTGGAGTACTGTGTCCAGTTTTGGTCCCCACGCCTCAGGAAGGGCATACTGGCACTGGAGCATGTTCAGCGGAGATTCACACGGATGATCCCTGGAATGGTAGTCTAACATACGAGGAACGGCTGAGGATCCTGGGATTGTATTCATTGGCGTTTAGAAGATTAAGGGGAGATCTAATAGAAACTTACAAGATGATACATAGCTTGGAAAGGGTGGACGCTAGGAAATTGTTTCCGTTAGGCGAGGAGACTAGGACCTGTGGACACAGCCTTAGAATTAGAGGGGGTCAATTCAGAACAGAAATGCGGAGACCTTTCTTCAGCCAGAGAGTGGTGGGCCTGTGGAATTCATTGCCACAGAGTGCAGTGGAGGCCGGGACGCGAAATGTCTTCAAGGCAGAAATTGATAAATTCTTGATGTCACAAGAATTTAAGGGCTACGGGGAGAATGCCTGTAAGTGGATTTGAAATGCCCATTCCTGATGAAGGGCTCTGGCCCGAAACGTCGAATTTCCTGTTCCTTGGATGCTGCCTGACCTGCTGTGCTTTAACCAGCAACACATTTTCAGCTTTGAAATGCCCATCAGCCATGATTGAATGGTGGAGTAGACTCAATGGGCCGAATGGCCTGCCTTCCACTCCTATGTCTTATGGTCTTATAGTAGTGAGTTCCTTTTGAGTACAAGTTAAAATCTCCTGATTGCATCTGAATACCAGTTTCTTGGATTCAAGAAAATTCAAGAGAATGGGGCACAGGTCCTATTTTTACTCTAAGTTGTTATTATGAATTTCCTGGATAGGGATGAGGTTTTTAAGGTGCAGTGTCTAGATTACAGTGCAGCTTATCAAAGTCCTGAAAATAAGATGGAGTAGGGTTTTCTAGTTTTTCCACCATTTTCTAATTCATTTGAATGTTGGTTGTTCCTCCATTCGGAGCACCTCAAAAAATGTGGATGCAATACCCACCCCTAGACTTTGATGGGAATTACTGGGCTGAAGGCGTATAAGATATTTTGGCTCTGTATATTTATAACATTTATCCTCATAATCACTGAAAATGTACCAAATATAATTTAAATGTTCTCCTCACAACCATCAGCCCTCCTATTGGTCTGACTCTTTCATTTGGCAATAGTTCTCATTATTTATTTATACCTCTTATCTGCTTCAGTTGGACTGGTTATCTTGAACTGTTTTTGAACTTTGTACAGCTACGTATGGGTCTGTGCCTGAAAAGGAGCAATGGCCCTTAGCAAAAAAGGAAGGTCACTGTTTTTCACCTCACTCTTAGCTGGCAGCAGTTTTCTTCTAGAGTCGGGTTTGGTAGTCATGAGGTCTTGAGGCGCAGTCATAATGACCCTATCTCTGGGGCAGAAGCTCTGAGTTCAAGTCCCACTTCAACGCTTGCTAATCAAGGAAAGAATGTCATAACATAGTCAACCAGCTTGATTATTAATCTGTAAATTTTTCAGATATGCCTCTAGCAGGTAGTAAGAATTTCCTGGCCAATCAGAACTGTGTGGTAGCTGTAGCACAATGGTTTGCCCACATTAAAAATCTGTGCTCTCAAGTTCTTGCCATGCATGAATGTTATACCTGTTCCAAGGGACAGACACATGCAATTGTTTAGTGCTTTGTGCTTCTAGAGGTGATCTGTGGGCAAGCAATACCAAAAGGATCCAACCAATCACATTGGAGAATCCTTACTAAGCCATGCAAAGTTCAAATTGGGAGATATGAGGCACTAATTATCAATTAGATTTTGTTGTGTGGACAACAAAGTAAGGATGATTATTTCAGGGCATTATAACATGAGACAGTATAATACGAAGTGCATATATTTAACAAGTTAAATAAGGGAAAGATATTCACAATGAATAGTAGGCTTCTGAGGAGTACTGAGGAACAAAGGGACTTTAGTGTAAAAATCCATAGATTCCTGAAGATGTCAGCAAAGGTACACAGGGTGGGGAAGAAAGTATTTGAGATGCTTGCCTTCATTAGCTGAGGCATATAATATAGGAACGAGAAAGTCTTGTTGCAACTTTATAAACATTGGTTCGGCCACAGATGGACTACTGTTTGCAGTTTTGGTTGCCACATTATCAGAAGGAAGTGATTGCACTGTCCAGGGTGCTGAGGAGATTAATCAGGATGCTACCTCGAGTGAAAAGTGTCAGTTAAGACGAGAGACTGGATAGGTTGGTTGTGTTGTTTGGAGCAGAAGAAGCTGAGGAGGGGTCTGATTGAGGTATAGAGAGACAGAGTAGATTATGAGAATCTCTTCCCCATGGCTGATGTTCGAAGACTGGATAGTAAGAAGCAAATGGTTTTTAGAGGAAATCTTTGAAATATTTTTCATCCCAAGTGATAGATGTATGAAGGATGGTGGAGACAGGTAGACGAGAGACATTTAAGAAACATCTGGATGAATACTTAAAATACTGGGACATAGTAAACTGTAACCAAGTAAAGTAAATGGGATTAGTAAAGCTTGGTGTTTGTTAGTTGACATAGACATGGTGGGCTGAAGGCTCTTGTTTTGATGCTGCATAACTTTAAGTTGATTTATTAATTTCAAAAAAGGAAAGCAAGATGTGAAATTGTTCATATTATAATGAAATAAAGAAAGGTTTTGGATAAGAAACTTCACCTGGATCTTTCATTGCAGGACAATGAGCCAATAAGCATCAATAACACAATACCTCCACCTTAGCAATATGGAAATTTGCTACTTCTAGCTATTTTTAATGAAGGCTATTGCAGAAGATATTAAAAATTAATCCCTTTGTACTGAGCACATTAAACTCCTTATTTCTAGTTAATGTTAAACCTGGAAGTTAGACTTGTAAGTGCCCTCAGCCTGTGTTCATTCTATTGTCAGAACATTACAGTGGTGTCAGTGGAGCTAAATTAGCATAAACAAGCAGGTCAAGAAAAATGCCAAAACTGCCCCATATTTTCCTAATTATGAAAATTAATATTTCAACATATTCGTCCATCATTTATGTACATGAGACACTGTGCATTTAAGTACCTCTAAGAATGAAACTTTTTAATTCTTAATGTAAGTTATACATCTATCATAAAGATTAAATGAAGCTGAAAATACAGTACAAATATCAGCGTAGCTAATAAATAAATTTGAAAAAATTGACACATAACAAAAGTAAATTACTCTTTTCATTTGTATATCTGAAAACCTGGTTGCAGTTTCAAGAGGACCTCCAAATACTTATAAGAATCTTGCATACTAAAGCTTTCTGAGATGAGACCGTTACTATGGACAGAGATATGTTTGGCCAACGGAAGCAATTATAAATGGTCATTGAGACTTTAGTTCATAACCGAGGATCATCAGTGTTTAAGCCATGCATGTGATTTATGTCCGGATTAAGTATAAAGGATAAGATGAAGGATATTCCATGCCTAGAGTTTCAAATTTACAAATGTCATTTGATATGCATTACAGATAACCAGGTTCATAAGACTGTAAGGTGTAAGTTCATGTGGGTTATAAGCAGAGTTGTTGGTGATTTAGCTTGGCAATGGAAAGTAGATATGACTTCACATTTTTAGACCCTATAATAAAGATGAAACAAATTTCAGTTGTACTCTAGTGCTGTGCGACTCCAGTATCATTACACACACTCTCACAGGCATATACTCCGTCAAACTCATGCACACACTCTACCAAGCATGTGCACGCATGCACACACATAATCACACTTACATATACTATCCCCCCCACATATACACACGTCCCTCCCTCCCTCTTTCTCTCTCCCAGCCCCCCCACACACCCTCCCCTCCTCTCTCCCAAACACACACATGCACACACCCCCTTTCTTTCTCTCTCCCAAACACACACACTCTCCCTCCCCCTTTCTCTCTCTCACATGTGCACACACGCATGCGCGCGTACACATATACACACTTACTCTCTCTCTCTCTCACACACACACACACACACACACACACACACACACACACACACACACACACACACACACACACACACACACACACACACAGCCTATGGTGTAAATTTGCATTTGCTGATACATTCTATTTTATTCAAAAAGCACACAATCTGTAGACAGTCAGTCAATGTGACATTTTATAAATTCCTACATGTTATAAACCAATTTGACTCCAGATTGGGATGTAGATGGACGCTAACCTCACACCTTTAATGCTTTGTCTGAGCAGAGATGTCACTTTTTTTCATCCACTGATAAAACTTTAAGTTATCTTGGGGCTGTGACTTAAAAGAATTTCTGGGATTTACATATTAATTAATCAATACCTGCAAACCATTCTGAGTGATTAAAATTTAGGTTTGTCTAATATGTTGTGTCAGATGTAGTCACTTTTTGATTTTTAAAAATAAATTCTGTGTCCTATGTACCTGCCCCAGTAGCTACCTGATGAAGAAGCATCACTGTGAAAGCTTGTATTTCCAAATAAACCTGTTGGACTATAACCTGGTGTTGTATGATTTTTAACTTTGTACACCCCAGTCCAATACTGGCATCTCCACATCATATAAGTAGTTTAGCATTTTTAAAGTAAATTATATTGAACATGTTCCCATAGCAAAAATTTCCAAATGTTACAATTCATTGTTTTACATTCAATCATCCTATATATCATAATTAATCTAAACCTCACCTTGCCTATAATTTAGAAGGTGCATTACAGTGCCTCCAATGATAAAGGAATTATTTCCCATTAAACAAGTTCTAAACTCTAGATGGATTGATTTTTTAAAAAATCATGCTTATTGAAAAGCAGCATTTTAAAACAACCACATATAGTCTGGATACCAAGATTTAACAATATTCAATTTAAACGTAATTAAATAGAAGCAATAATAAAATTTCCTGTTCCCCACATGCTGTAGCTGTTGCTGCTGTGAAGAAGACGATTTTTGTTTAGTGTGGAAACAGGCCCTTCGGCCCAACAAGTCCACACCGACCCTCCCAAGAGCACTCCACCCAGACTCATTCCCCTACACCTAACAATGGGCAATTTAGCATGACCAATTCACCTAACCTGCACATTTTTGGACTGTGGGAGGAAACCGGAGCACCGGGAGGAAACCCACGCAGACATTGGGAGAATGTGTAAACTCCACACAGACAGTTGCCCGAGATGGGAATTGAACCCAGGTCCCTGGCGCTGTGAGGCAGCAGTGCTAACCACTGAGCCACTGTGCCCCCTATTCTCTTGTTCAGTGCATGATTAAGAAAATAAGCTATCTTAAGAAGATGCTAGCAACATTGTAAGTATGTTATTAAAACAATCCAATAAATGATCATCTTCACTGTATGCATTCCCAGTTCCAACCTCATTATGCTGTGTTTTTCAAGAATTCTTGTATAAAAATTTATGTTCAACATAATAATTTTACAGAAAATATTAAAAGTTCTCAAATGATTTAAAATCATTCAATCTGAATTGGAAGGTAGTTGCTGTTCTACAATTAGGTTAATTTGAACTTTATTGGAGTGAATGGCAATTTTTTATGTATGTTGGCCCACCAAATAAGTGATCCCAAAATCTAATTATATCAAAAGTAAATATTTGCCCATAAGGACAAAGTTTTTGTATTGGGTATATTTGTCTCATTTTACTGCATATAATGTAGCTTCATTCTGCAAAGGATAAATAAAAATTATTGCAACAATCCAGCAAATGGGTTTGGTTGTCACTGCAGTGATGGTGATTGTTTACAGTGGGTATACTGTAGCAGAGAGGTGTTTCTGCTGACTAGGAAACAAACTGCATCATCCCCACAAGAATTATAGTCTTTGACGTGGTTCACAGAGAAGTTCCAGTTAGATTTATTAAAGTTCTATTTCTTTCCCTTGTCCAATTTAATCTGCTGTACGGTTAACAAAATGCTTAAAATGTAACATAATATTTATTTAATCATGCAATTTGATTTGAACATTCACAATAACCAATACTTCGTCAACATTTTTTAAAGAACCTGTAGTAAGGAAATTCTTTTACAAATAATGATCTGAACCAGAACTAATTCTAATAATATACTTCTTTCGCAGAGTAATTGGAGTATGGGAATGGGTCCTTTATGTCAGTACTTCTGGGTGAAATGTGATGAGATCTTACCATCCCTCTCAAATTACCCATTCCCTTAAAAGTCTATCTGATTCCCTTTAATTTTTTCCTAATTAGTTGGCCTTCACTTCTTAGGACATCCATTGTGCACAGACTCCAATTTGCACTTCTAGCAGAGTTTGTGGTGCTGGTCAAGAGCAGAAATCCAACCATATTATTCCCTTTCTCATGGCAAATGTTTCTGGAGCCAATTGGTAACACTGTTTCTTGGTCAAAAGTGGCTGACTCTGTACAAGTTATCTGAGATCTCCAGAACTTAAAGTATTTGTAAAAATTGTAAATATTTCCCCAAGACTTACTTGCCTAAATGAATTTGTTTATCCTCCTAAAGCTTTCTTCTCCATCAAGGCAAAAATGTGCCAGATGAGTCTGAAAATGGCATTTCCACCCTGAGCATGGCATTTCTCATTCTCATTGGTATAGATTGGGGTGGAGACTTGCATGTCGTTGATTCATCTAAGTGGCTGGCCATTTACATAATCAGTAGCCTCCACTGAAGTGGAACTTTGATAGACTTGCTGTGCGGAACATGAATTGTGCACTGTAGATCTGGTAAGCGCAGTTCTGAACTTTGTACTTTTCTTTGAATATCTAGGGTTCCCTTTTAGGTATGGTCCCAGGACACCATTGGGAGAAGTAAAGTGACCTTTGGTGGAGGTCAGGTAGCCTTTCGTGTAGGTTAGTTGACCATTGGAATAGTTAAAAATCACCATAAAAGTATATAAAAAGTGCATAAACACATTATTGTCAATCTCATTACAATGGTCAAAATTGACTGTCAATACAACTAAAAGCACCTATGAAGATTAATCAAGTTGATTGGACTAGACTGACCACAGGTAAAAGGATGTGTGACAAGTGGGAGGCATTCAAGAGCGTGATGATGAGAGTCCAGAAACATTTTGTTCCTGTTGGAGTGAAGGAAAAAGCTGCTAAGATTAAGAAACAATGGGTGAATAAAGATATTGAGGTTCTAGTCATGAATAAAAGAGAATCTTATTTTGGATGGAGACAACTTGGTTCAATCCAATCTCTTAATCAATATAAAGAGCGTAGGAGCATTGTTAAGAGAAATCAGGAAGTTAGAGAAGGAATATGAGGTAGTATTGGCAGATAAAGTTCAGGATAATCTGAAGAGATTCTACGAATACATTGAGAACAATAGGGTAACTAGAGAGACAGTAGGGACTCTTAAAGGTCAAGGAGGTCGTCTTTGTTTTGGACCCCAGGAAATGGGAGAGATACTAAATGAATATTTTGCGTCAGTTTTTATTGTGGACAAAGAAATGGAGTCTAGAGAATGCAGAAAAATAAACTTTGTTTTAAAAACAGTTCACATTACAATAGAAGATGTTTGAGAAGTCTTAGCGAATATAAGTGGATAAATCCCCGGGACCTGATCTAATGTATCCCAAAATGTGTGGGAAGTAAGGGAGGAAATTACGAGACCCCTTACAGAAATATTTGCAACTTCTATTACCACAGGTGAGGTGCCGGATGTCTAGAGGGTGGCTAATGATGTACCTTTCTTCAAGAAAGGTTGTAAGGAGAAACTGGGGAGCTATAGACCTGTGAGTCTGACTTGCGTAAATGCGTAAATTGTTGGAGGTGATTATAAAAGATAGGATTCTCGGACATTTAGAGAAGCAAAAATGGATTAGGGATAGTCAGCATGGTTTTGTGCAAGTGTCTCAGAAACTTGATTGAGTTTTTTGAGGAAGTTACCAAAAATATTGATGATGACAGAGCAGTAGGCATTGTTTTTTTTAGATTTTAGTAAAACCTTTGACAAGGTTCTGCCTGGTAGACTAATTAGTAAAGTTAGGTCATGTGGGATTCAGGATGAGCTTGCTAATTGGTTACATAATTGGCTTAACAGCAGGAGATAGAGTAATGGTGGAAGATTGCTTTTCAGACTGGAGGCCTGTGGCCAGCGGTGTTCCACGGTGATTTGTTCTGGGTCCTCTTTTGTTTGTTATTTCTATAAATGTCTTGGATGAGAATATAGAAGGTATGGTTAGTAGGTTTGTAGATGGTGCCAAAATTGGCAGCATAGTAGACATGAAGAAGGTTTTCTAAGATTACAAAAGATCTTGATCAAATGCGTCAATGGCTGAAAAATGGCAGATGAAATTCAATCTGGATAAATGCATTTTAGTACAAACAAAAAAGGGTAGGGCCTTGGGTAGTGCTGTAGTACAGAGGGACTTAGGGGTGCACTTATGTTATTCTTTGAAGTTTGCATCACACAGATAGGGTGGTTAAGAAGACATTTGGCATGTTTGCTTTCATTTGCTCAGACCTTTCGAGTATAGGAGTTGGGAAGCCATGTTCAGGTTAGACAGGACATTGGTAAGGCCTCTTCTGGAATACTATATCTAGTTCTGATCATCTAATTATAGGTAGGATATTATTAAGCTGGAGAGGGTTCAGAAGAGAATTACCAAGATGTTGCTGGGTATGGAAGGTTTGAGTTATAAAGAAAGGTTGGATAGGCTAGAACTTTTTTCACTGGAATGTATGATGTTGAGAGGCAACCTGATAGCAGTCTATAAAATAATGAGAAGTACAGATAGAGTTAATGTTTGTTGTCTTTTCCCTAGAATGGGGGATTTTGAGACTAGGGGACACATTTACAAGATGAGAGGAGAGAGTTTTGAAAAAGACATGAGAAACAAATATTTTACAAAAAGAGTGGTTTGTGCGTGGAATGAATTTCCTGAGGAACTGGTGAACGTGGGTACAATTAAAACATTTAAGAGACACTTGGATAGATACAAGAATAGAAAATGTTTGAAGGGATATAGGCCAGGGGCAGGTGAGTGGGACTAGTTTAGTTTGGGATTATGTTCGGCATGAACTAGTTGGACCGAAGGGTCTGTTTCCATGCTATGTGACTGTACGACCCTAGGGAGAACCTTCATAAAGACTGTTTCTTGTCAAAGGGTGCAGTCAGGCATGTTAGTAGGATCTATTAAAGGCAGCTGGTCAAAAGTAATCTGTCGAAGTGAGCTGTCAGAAGTGTCAGGAGGACCTATCAAATGCACTTTTCAAAGGAAGTTATAAAGTTGCCATGATATTTAAATTTTTAAAAAATGTCTGGAATATGTGGAAAAAAATATTGTTTGCTATTTTACTCTGTTGGCATAAGCTTAAGAGACATCTAACACAGAATTAGTGCTGCAAGACTGATTCCACAATAATCCATTATCATAATAGGCTATCTGTCATTTCACAGTTTGATTGACAGTTACAAATTTATATACACTTTTGATGTGGTCTGTGAATTCAAATTTGTTGCTATAAGGGATTACGCACTTGAAATATTTGTATTAAGATGTTTTATTTAGTTGAAGGAACGTAAATATAGTCAATTTTTTTTAGTGTATTTGGTCTATTACAGTATATATTCAGAGCTTTATTTAATAAGACTTTATCATATCTCTGCTGTATTAGCTCCTAAGGAATGCTGATGGTGGAAAGTACTGGATGAATTAGAATACAGTGCAACCTCAATTATCCGAACGAGACGGGTGGGGAGTATTTTGTTTGGACAACTGAGAGTTTGGATAATGGGTTGTTCGAATAACGGATCGTGTTTTTACAATACCTTGAGATCTTATTCATTGGCCGGGGTATATGGGTTGGCATGAAATGGCACTAAGTTGACATGGGGGCTATACAAAACCATGTGGGATGTACTGTGGCATAAAGAATATGATGAACCGTGGGAGATAGTGTCGAAGCTTAACTTGCCAAGGAGGATTTTAGGACTATGGGGATGGGTAGAGAGTATTAACATTGCACAGGAATTTTAGAGGAGCCATAGTGGTTTGTGCATAACATAGCTTGACATGATAGGCCATAGGGATTGTTTAAAGAGCGTGCCTCAACATTGGGAGCACAAAGGGCCAGAGAAGTTGTTGGGGTGGCATACATTGGCATCTGTAGCATGATAGGCCATAAAATAGATGGAAAGTATGAAGTGACATCGGTTGGCATGAATCATGTGACTGTAAGGGATGAAGACTGGAGAGATGGTTCAAGTTTAATTCTTGGTTTTTAAACTTTGGAAAGTGCTGTTTCCCTGAGGTTAGCCGTTTGCTCAGCTTACTTGTACAGCTGGCAGCCTCTTTAGATTTTCTGGGATCATCTTTCCTGACTTTGGGTGGCAGGGTGACGCAGTGGTTAGCACTGCTGCCTCACAGGATCAGGGACCCAGGTTTGAACCCGACCTTCATTGACTGTGCAGACTTCACACAGACATTCTTCCCATGTCTACGTGAGTTTCTGCCGGGTGCTCCAGTTTCCTCCCACAGTCCAAAAATGTGCAGGTTAGGTGGATTGGCCATGCTAAATAGACCTGTGGTGTCCAGGGTTGTGCAGACTAGTTGGATTAGCCATGATAAGTGTAGAGTTCCGGGGATAGGGTGGGATGCTTTTCAGAGGGTCAATGCAGACTCAAATGAGCCAAATGGCCTCTTTCTGCCCTCTAGCCATTCTGTGGCTTCTAGTCTCTATGCTTCCATTCAGATCAGAAATCCAAATGGCAGAAAAAACATTTTAAAAGATGGATTTTATGGACCTGACTATTCTGCCACCTCTGCATACTGAATCCATGAGTGAAAATTGGGACCATTACTTTTGGCTTCAGATTTCCTATTGGCAAATCAAAACCAAATGCAGAGGTTAAAGACAGTGTTGTGTTCTCAAGGTAGACCACTTGTTTTAAAAAAGAAATTCAAGTGTCTAGTTAGTAGCTGCTAAATCTATAACACAAAATTTCACATTTTAAACATAAAAAAATTACAAGGTTCAGACTAAACAAGAACTGCTAATTTAACCTTGTATTTCAAATCCTTATTCATTAAGCCTCAAAATATTAACAAATCATTTTCTGTTTTTATTAATTCAATTCGAGAGTTTCTCTATACTGTCCAGAATATCGAGAGCTATTTCAGTTCTTCTGGAGCCAACATAAGATATGCCATTGATCTTCAGAATTTACTTTAATTCTCCTCATGCTTTTATTATTCTCCAGGACCATGAGATTACTTTAGGAGTCTTTTCTCCAGTATTCAGTCAGGAAACTCTCCATTTCTCTTTAAGCTGTCATGATTGTAGACATCCCAGCTCAACCACAGACTAAAATCAGAAAATATCTCTTTCTGATGACTCTTTGTAATTGATTTAACCTGTTCCAATGCACCCACCAGTAACACATTTTTCTCTGCCTTGTTCTTTCAAATACCCTTCTGTGAAGTGTCATCAGTACATGTTAGCCTTTTGTTTCCTTTGGCATGACGTTTCTATTTGTCATTTGTTCAGAGACATTGAATTAACTTCAGATTTTTAGTTGATGTAGGTTTTTACTTTGAGTTTTTTGTTATTTTGCAACTTGTCCTTTGTATGTGATCCTTTTTAGGACATGGAAGCTGAAAAATCCAGTTTGCTATTTGACTGTACGTTTGGTTTCAGGTGGGAAGAAACAGACTTTGGGTAGAACAGGAGCGAGTAGATCTGATTATTCCAGATATTCTGTGAGACTCACCTGCAACAATTCTAGCAACTGCACCAGGGTTGCATCCATCAATGCCCTCTCAAGCTGGTCACACTGAAGTTTGAGAGCACTTTGATGGAGAACCTATTTAGACAAAATATGTATATCTGCCACTTCATGACTCACCTTTGCCTCCTATCTGCCACCATGCCAATGGAAATTCATCGGCTGGTCTGAGGGATGGGAGAGGGTGATCTGCCCAGGTATACCCGACTCTTGATAATGCTTCAATCAGTTGCAGAGTGGGTGAGACTGATAAAGAATACTATTCATTTTAAATCTTTTTCAGTTGTTTGGAGTGATCTGTAGGTGTGAATTTTGTTGGGACAATTCATATATGCCATTATGCTTGCTGACACCTTATCTTTCTCAATATTTCATCGTGAATAAACTATCAATACAGCATGAGTATTGCTGGGATCTAGTTAAATTGCATAGATAATGAAAGTTTTGCCAGATGTATTTTTGGAAACTGACTTGAATGCACAAAAGTAAAAGAGTCAAGTGTGTTGTTAATATAATTTCAGGAGATAACACTCTAAGAGTCTGGGATATAAAATCAGGAGGAGCCAAGATAACAATTCCTGCTCATCAAGCAGAGGTACTGAGCTGCGACTGGAGTAAATATGATCAGGTAAGGAGATAGAAATCAATTAAATAAATCCATTTCAATTTGGTGATTTGTTTGTATTGTGATTCAAAATAAAATGGAAAAATGGTATAAAGAATAAATGTCCACTATATTTATTCCAGAATATGCTTGTTACTGGAGCAGTTGACTGTAGTTTAAGGTGCTGGGACCTAAGAAATATCCGACTGCCAGTACATCATCTCGTTGGCCACACTTATGCCATACGGAGAGTTAAAGTAAGTTAATTTACTGTTTCTGCCATTTAGCTTGTCACTGACAATTCATTAAATTTGTTTTAGTGTTTAGATTGTTTAAGCTTGTGATTCTGTACATGTGTTTTGAGAAGCATTAGCTCAGGAAATTTAGCTTATTTAAACCTGCAAATCTCATGTAATGAGTGACATTTTTCATTTCAAGATTTCACCAATTCCAATTGTACAACAGTTAGGCTGTCCAGTTGGTAGATTACTGGCAATTATACATTTTTAATTTTTAAAAATGTAGACCTCTATATGAAGCATGTTCGGATAGGAAACATTACATTTTATTACTTTATATAAACAATAAGATCTGGCAACTCTTGATGGTCAATAATGGTTTTCAGCTTGGTTATTCCACTGGTGACATATCTATCATGTTGTTGCAGTTTATTGTTATTATTCATCCGTATACTTGACTGCCCTGATGATTCACTTCAGATCACCTTGGCATCTCCAATGTCTTTGTCAGGGTCAAACCTTTCTCAACATCTAAAGGGGGTGATGACAGTTAAGTCTCCTGACCCTGAAGGCTTGATTCCTAGTATTCTACAAAATGTAGCTGCAGCGATAGTGGATCCACTGGTTGTAATTTTCCAAAAGTCACTGGATTCAGGAGAAATACCAGAAGATTGGAAAACTCCTAAAGTGGCGACCCCATTCAAAAAGAGAGGGAGGCAAAAGCAAGTAATTGTAGGCTGATTAGCCTAACATCTGTATTGGAAATGTATTGGAAAAGTACTGGAAGTGATAGCAGAACATTTGTTTAGATTAGTTTACATTACTTAGTGTGGAAACAGGCCCTTCAGCCCAACAAGTCCACACCGACCCGCCGAAGCGTATACCATCCAGACCCATACTCCTACATTTATCCCTTCACCTAACACTACGGGCAATTTAACATGGCCAATTCACCTAACCTGCACATTTTTGGATTGTGGGTGGAAACCGGAGCACCCAGAGGAAACCCACGCAGACACGGGGAGAATGTGCAAACTCCACATAGAGAGCCGCCTGAGACGGGAATTGAACCTGGGTCTCTGGCGCTGCGAGGCAGCAGTGCTAACCACTGTGCCACCATGCCACCCATAAATTTGTAGAAACATAATTTAATGAAGCAGAATCAACATAGTTTCATGAAAGGAAAAAGATATCTGAATAATTTGAGGGTTTTTGGAGGAAGCTTCAATCAGATTGGATAGAAGGGAATCAGTAGACATGTTGTATTTGGACAAATGAAGTATAATTTGGGAAAATGTGAACTTGTTCATTTTGGAAGGAAGCACAAAAGGACAGAGTATTTTTAAATGGTGAAAAACTGCAGAAAGCTGCATCACAAAAGAACTTGGGGGTGCTTGTGCATGGAACACAGAAAGCTACCACAGAGGTGCAGCAGGTAATCAGTACAGCCAATGAAATGTTGGCCCTTATTTCACGGGGGTTTGGAGTATAACAGCTAGGAAGTCTCACTGCAACTGTGCAAGATGCTGGTGAAACCACATCTGGAACACTGCTGTGAGCAGTTTTCGTACCCTTATTTAAGGAAACATGTTATTTCATTGGAGGCAGTTCAGAGAATGCTCACTAGGAGGATCCCTGGTATGGAGGGATTGTCTTATGGAATTTAGAAGAATGAGCAATAATCTCATTGAAACATATAGGATTCTTGGAGGCTTGACAGGGTAAGTATTGAGAGGATGGTTTCCCCTCATGTGAAAGTCTAGGACCAAGGACATAGTCTCAGAATAAAAGGACGCCAATTTAAGATTGGGATGAGGAGGGGTTTTTTTTCTCTCTCTCAAATGATCGTGAATGTTTGGAGCTCCTTGTCACAGAGAGCTGTGGGGGCAGAATCCTTGTTATATTTAAGACTGATATAGATGTATTCTTGTTCTGTTGGGGAATCATGGGTTTTGGGAAATGGCAGGAAGGTGGACATGAAAACTGCTGGGTCAATCACGTAGAGCAGGGATGAGGGACCATGGGCATCCAGAGCCCTTAAAGTACCAATTTCAGAAACTGCAAACATTTGAAACCTCCTCATTTTGCGTAATTACTGTTATGGAATTGACAGGACAAGCTCTCTAAACTATACTAACAGTCGGGCAATACTTTTGGCTGAGAGCGTTGACAGCTGTTAGTTTTTTGCAATTATTGACCCCCAGAGAAAATGTTGCTTGATTGACTGACTGTGATGGCTGACTAATTTGTGTTAATTTAAGGAAGACAGATATTTTAAATGTTTGCAGTTTCTACCTTTACCTTAGGAGTACATCAAAAATAAGTCGGAGTATGATATTCAGACCCTGGACTCTGCTCCATCATTCAGGATCATGGGTGATCCACATCAACATCCTGCGCAATCCATATATCTCTTGATGCCTTTAATATCAAGAAATCAATCGATCTTTGTCTTAAGCATGTTCAATAAATTAATTTCCACAGCCTTTTGGGATAGACAATTACAAAGGTTCCTTAGTCTTGGCGTGAATAAATTCCTTTTTGTCTCAGTCCTAAATAGCCTGCCTCTTAGACTGAGACTTCCTTGGTCTAGACCATAGCCAAGGATCATATCCTGTCTGCATCCACCCTGTAAACTTATATGAATATTATATGATTCAAAGAAATCACCTTTCATTTTTCTAAATTCTACAGAATGCAGGCTCAATCTCTTCTCATATGACAATCTCACCATTCCAAGAGTCAGTATAGTGTACCTTTGTTATACTTCTTCTGTGGCCAGTATAAACTTCCTTGGGTAGGGAAACCAAAACTGTACACAGTTCTCTCAGTGTGGTCTCATTAAGGCTCTATACAGATTGACCTTTTTATGGTTTTGGTGTAAATTTTTTTTTAAAGAAAGTGGGAAGTTATGACTGAATGATTATTTCCTTTTAAAAGCATTTGTAACACATACTACTGTCATCCTAAGATTTATTGGTTCAATACAGTGTTTGAATGGACGTGAAAGTATGATAGCTTGACATGGAGCTTCTGAGGGGGTTGTAGGAATTGGGTAGAATCTGGAATTGAAAGGAATGGGTAAGACCTTGCAAAAGGTTCTATTAAACAGGCTCTGGGTTATGACAGCTGTGAGGTGCCATGAACCTTTACTCTTTCATAAGCCTGCCCGACTCCATGGAAATTGCAGGGGACTGGAACATGCCTTTCCCTGCAATAGAATCAGCCAGGTCTGAAATGTAGGGTGGGGGTTTGTGACCCGAATCAGTCAGCACCTTAACATGATACTGTTGAAAATTGTAAAACCCGAGAGTGGATTCAGAAATCCTAGAATCCCAGTCATTTATTATACCAGTCCAAGCAGCCTCTCTAGTTCTGTGCACATCCTGACCAATGTGACCCAGCCTGAACTTAAGACAGGGATTTCCTATTCTGCAGTTCTTACATTAATGAAGTAGGATGTCAAGAATTTCAACAGGAACATACCCCTCACTGATAACATAAAGTGTCATGAATTTGACAGACACCATGATGGACCTACGGTATGGCTTAAAAGGAAAGAGAGATGTAAGTAGAGTATCTCAAAGCATCAGAGCACCATAGAATCCCAACTGATGGAAGCAGGCCATTCGGCGCATCAAATCCACAGCGACTTTCCGAAGACCGTCTCATCCCAGACCCACCCCTTTCCCAATCCCTGTGACCCCACATGTCCCATGGTCAATCCACCTAAACCTGCAAATCTTTGGACTGTAGGAGGAAACTAGAGCACCCAAAGGAAACCCTCTCAGGCATGGGGAGAATGTGCAAACACCACACAGAGAGTCGTCCAAAGGTGAATTGAACCCAGGTCCCTGGCACTGTGAAGCAGCAGTGCTAACCACTTAGCCATCGTGCTACCCTGCATTGAACATTTGAATATGATTTTCTGAAAAGTGCTTGCCTCATGACACTTTCTTGAGCATTTTTGTTGTCCAGCAGTTTTACTGTCTGAATTTTTCCAAAAAACGAAATCTCTTTTTTTTTAATATTACGCTTTTAAATCTGAAAAATAAAAAGTACCCCAGAAATAATACACACACAAAATAGTTTGGATGTATCAAACTTAAATATGATGGATTGTATGTATAATTGAAGTATCAATCTGTTTAAATACATCATTATCAGAAATGTCACATCCATAGCTAATACTACTATTCTTCTCTGCAGTTTTCTCCATTTCTTGCATCCATGTTGGCCTCTTGTTCATATGATTTCAGTGTCAGGTAAGCAACACATTTTTTCGTCACCTATTTTGCCTCGTTCGTTTCTCAGTTGAAGGCATTGATTCTTGAATACCGTTCCGTTGTTACTAAATATCATTTGACACTTAGTGCATCCTTGAGATTTCAGATAGGCTGATGAATATTTTTTGTAGAAATTAAATCCAGGAGAGTTTTACACAAAATTACTGCAAACAATGTTTGTTATTATTTTGGTCCTTCCAAGATTCATTCATTTTACTGACACCTGGACTTCAGGGATTAATTTATGAGGAGAGATGATACAAATTAGACCTGTTTTCTCTAGAATTTAGAAGATTGACAGGCAATTTGATTTAAGTCTTCGTGGTATTAACAGGAAAATATAGGGTAGATGAAGATAAACTATTCCCATTAGTTGGAGATTCTAGAACTATTTAGACCATTTACGAGAGCTGTTTGGAAGCACTTCTATATATACAGGATGGTAGAGGTTTGGAATTGACTTCACAAACAGCAATGGATGCTAAATCAGTTGTTGATTCTAAATCGGAGATGGATTTTTTTTTCCTTGAGGAAAGATATTAAGGAATATGGGCCAAAGGCAAATTTATGAAGTTGAGACACAGATCAGTCATTGTATGGTGGAACAGGCATGAGGGATTGAATAGCCTCATCGCATTCCTATGTTCTATATGCTGGATGAAAGTCAACAAATAATCTAAATTTCTCACCCTTGAATCTGCCAATCTTTGTTCCTCCATACTGAAAGTATTGCAGTATTTATGGGTACTGTATTTTTCACAGTAATACTTCGCAGCACTGCATATTAACATTTCAATTTTTATAGAAACCACAAGGTTAGTAAATGCCATTTACAAGCAAGCAAAGTTCTCAAATTGAGCTGGGTTCTTTCAAAAGTAAGGTCACGTGCTTTGGCATTATACTTTTATCGTTAGACAAAAAAAATTTAATTACATCATGTCCAAAGAGATATTTCCAACTTTTCCCACTCCATTATCTTTGGGGAACATTCTGAGAAGCTAGGCAAGAAATTGTTTGAGCTAGAAATAGTCAGTGACAACTGCTGTCCCTTTCATGATCATCTGAAACTTATTAGTAGTTTTGTAAATGTGGGGACTGAGTAGTGTCATGGGAACAGATTTTTTAAATTTTTTGGTTCTGTCTCAAATGTACTTCTGAATAAATGGATTGAAGTCTTTTCTGTCTTCTAGTTTAGGCAGTCAATTCTGAGAGTTGTTGCAAATCGTATGAAGCAAAAGTGTCCTCAGTTCATTTCTAGTTGGTTACTAAATTGGTGGAGAGTTGACATTAGAACGGGACGTATGTCACTGGTGCATTTGTGATGGAGAACACTTTTTCTTGTGAGAAAGGCAAAGTCGGTGAGAGTTTTATCCAATTGTCTACTCCAGTCCAGAATGAGGGTACTAAAATTTCTTTAAAATTCTTCTGAGTGTGAAGTGTATGTTTTGAATGTGCCCCACATTTTAACCCCACAATCCGTATCATCCCCCAAAACATTCATGTCAAGCTATGACATTTCCATGTCCATACAACCACTGTATTGAACCATAGTGGCAGTATTGTTTTAAAAAAATGGTTCATTCATAACTTGCCACTTACTTTAACAAAAAAGCATTCACTTCAACCCAGTAAAAATGTCAGTTTGTATACGACCTTGATGAGACTGCTCCTAGAAAATAATGAGGTAGATATTGCTTTAAAAAAAACGCTTTTCAGTTATATATGCCACATGATGACTCAGAAATGTTCCATAGTTCTACACATACAGTGGATTCATTTGAAGTCATTTCATTGTTATTATGCAGGCAAATGTAACAGCTGCACAACAGCTCCTCCGTACTGCTTGCTGTTCTACTGTGTGATAGCTTATGTCCATGTCAATTCTACATATCCTTTTTAGTCTATAATTCTTCATACCTTTGCTCAACAAAAAGCTATATCTTTGTGCTTTTCTACTGGTCAGCATGAGTCAGTAATCTGGATTTTCACCACAATGGAGAGCCCCTCTGCTATTGTGAAAATGGAAGAGTAGGCCAAAATTTGGAAATCCTGTCTCGGACATGGCATCTCACATTTTCCTGGGGCTGGTTTGCATCTCACAAACATTTTGCAGCAAAAGCTGCCGGTTGAAACTTTGGGGAATTCTTTGGGGGTGGTGGCTCACCCTTCGGGAGAGATAAGGCTACTTTTTGGAAAAGCTGCTGTGACCTTTGAGAGAGGTAAGCTGGCCTTTGAAATTATTGAAAGTAGACATTAATGTGTGTTAATAGAAAAACAGCTATCAAAAGGAACAATCAAACTGTCAAGGCTTTTAATGCTACTGCTTTTGAAACATTTGGAAAAAAAACTGGTGTGCTAGAGAAATCATAGCTCACTAATTTACTCAGTCTGATTTTTATTTCATGGGATTCATAGGTATTGCTGACCATGTTAGCATTTATTCCATATCTCTAACTGCCTAATTGTGAGCTGCTTTTTTATGAGCTACAGCCCATGTAGTGTAGGTACATCTGCATTGCTGTTTGAGAAGATGCAGGATTAAGAACCAGTGACAGTGAAGGAACAACAGTATGGCTCCGCGTCAGCATGCTGTGTGGAATGAAGGGAACTTTCAGGTGATGGTGTTCCCACATATCTGCTGTCCCTATATTTTTAGGTAGTAGATGTCACAGTTTGGAAAATGCTGTCTAAGGAGTTTTGGTGAATTGTCAAGCATCTTGTAGATGGTACACAAATGCTACCATGTTGGTAACAAAGGAAATGACTGTTGAAAGTGTTGAATGGGATGCCAGTCAAGAATGCTGTTTTGTCCTGGATAGTGTTGAACTTCTTGAGCATTGTTGGAGCTTCACTTATACAGGTTAGTGAGCAGTATTCCATCACACTCCTGACTTGCACAGTGTAGATGTTGTCAGACTTTAGGAGTCAGGAAGTTAATTTGTCATCACAGAAATCCTAGCCTCTAACCTGCTGTTACAATCACAGTATTTATGTGGCTAATCCACTTCAATTTCCAGTCAATGCTAGCTCCCAGGCTGTTGATTATAGAGATGTTATTAATAGCATTTTTGAAAATCAAGAGATGATTGTTGAATTCTCATTTGTTAGAGATGGTCATTGCCTTGCACTTGAGTGGTGTGAATATTATTTACCATTTAACAGCCATGATGTGAGTGTTGTCCCCCCCAGATCTTGCAGCATTTGGACAAAGTGGTTGTTTCAGTATTTGAGGAGTCGTAAGTGGTGCTGAACATTGTGGAATTGTCAGTGGCACATCCTCCTTTCTGATAGAGTGGCAGTCATTGTTGCAGTAGATAACGGTGGTTGGGCTTCGACATTGCCCTGAAGAAGTCCTGAATTGATCTCCTGGGATGGGGATGCTTGAAACCCAACAACCTAAGTACCTTCCTTTGTGCTGAGTCTAACTTAAACCAGTGAAGAATTACCCCCTGGTTCTCATTGACTCCACTTTTGCAGGGTTTGCTTGATCACTTACAAGGTCAAATGATGCCTTGTTCTCAAGGTAGTCAAGCTCAAGCGGAGGAAAATGTCAACAGTTCATCGAAGGTTAGATGTGGATAGGATCAGATTCAGATGTGATTCTGCTCATGGAGCTGAGTTTGACAACAGTCATTGGTTAGGATTTCACATGAAGAGTGTGTTAAGAGTGATCAGCTGCGTCAGCTGAACTGCAGCACAAGTAAACACAATGCCTCAAAAAGACGCGTGGTGGATTTGAAACTTTTAAATTACTCCATTTGTAAAAAGGAAGTAATTTTTGGCCCCCTTACATAGACTTTTGAACAGAGAAGCAGATATTCAACCTGTTGTACTCATATAGACTCTTTCTCCAATTTAATCCAGCACTAGTTTTGTCTCCTTAACCCTAAGTCCGCCTGCTTCACACACATGGCCAATCTGTCCTGAAAGCTCCTAAACAATTAATTCTGATTTCAGGCCTTCAGTTGTGCATTCCAGATCGATAGAACTAGTGACAGAAAAACAATCCTAATGTCCTCTCTCGTCCTTTTGCCAGTTATTCCAAATTGGACTAATGGCCTACTTGCTGGAGGAAACAGTTTCTCTCTACTTTTTCCAACCTATTCTGTTGCTATCTCTTCTATGATCTTTTATTATTTAAATTTATTGTCATAACTTTACATGATCTGTTTATTGTTTGATTTTGTTTTTGGACATGTTTTTGTAGCTAGTTATCTTGTTTGCGTCCTTCCATCTTTCTCATATGGGCAGTCAACATTGCAGCATTGTAGCTACGGGAAAGTTCCAGACATATCAACATGCTGTCATTTTTAGCTGCTATCTTAGTTTCAGTGTCAAATGTCCTCATATAATGTTTGTAAGTTGAACTTTAGCAAACGTTTATTATTTTTATGTAACAATCTCAATAGGCCAGCATAAAGACATACTGCACCTTTTAAACAGAACAAGATTCTGCCAGTAAGTAGTGAGTGCATATTTTACCATGTCTCATACAGCTTGAAATGAAGAACTATTCCTGCTGCAATGCAAAATCTGAATTGTTGCCATTTCATCAGTATGCCTTCCTTGTGATGTACAACCATACTGCATTAATAAAGAAAATCAATATGGGCTACCATTAAGAGGCACCCAAAGTATACTGAATTATATTAGCTGATTATGTTTTCCATGATTTGAATTTTCTTTAAAATGCTTAAAATAATTGTGTCGTTAGAGTGCCAATCAAACTGACATGATTCATTGTTCTTTACTGAAGCTTGTTAAAATTTCTCTGGTGACTGTAAGCCAGCCTAATTGATTCGTTTATTAAATTAAGTTATAAAATCAAAATCCTTTATATCATTCGATTATTTTGAATTTCTTCTAAAGTTTTCAAGCCAAAATGCACTCTTGAGATCTAGTAACAACATTATAATTACAACATTTAAGCGGATTCATTTTTAAGTGAAAGTTGGAAACAAATGAAACACGAATAGTTTCATTTTTCGGAGTCAATAGATGTGAAGTTGGAAAAGCGCAGCAGGTCAGACAGCATCCGAGGAGCAGGAAAGTCAATGTTTTGTGCTGAAACCCTTTGTCAGGTGGAGGTGGGAGGAAATGCTGGCGTATATAGAGGGAAAGGAGTGGGTCTAGAGGAAGAGTAGGTGGGATGGTGATAGGTGGATGCAAGTAGGGGGTTATTGTGATTGGTCAGTGGGAAGGGTGGAATGGATCGGTGAGTAGGAAGATGGGCAGAAGGATTTTGAATCTGGTGAAGTCTACATTGAGGCATTGAACTGCCCAAATGACATATCAGGTGTTGTTCCTCCATTTTGGTTTGATCTCACTCTGATAGTGGAGGAGGCCAAGGATGGGCATGTCACTAGGAGAGTGGGAATGGGAGAGGGAGTTAAAATAGAAAGCAACCAAAAGTTTGAGTTAGTTGGTGCGTGCAGAGCTCAGATGCTCTGTGAAACGGTTTCCGAGTCTGCGTGTGGTCTCTCCAGTTTCGAGGAGACCACATCGGGAGCAATGGATGTAAGAGATAAGGTTGGATGTAGTGCAGATGAATCTTTGTCAAATCTTTCAGAGTTTTGTTCTGTTTAAATAAGCCCTGAGTGCAATGTTATGGAAGATTTTGTACTTGGCAATCAAACTCTTTGCAAATCCTATTGCAGTTAAGGATGAGTTTATTAAAGGAGGTATTAAGAGGATAGGTTTGACTGTGCAGGAACATCTTGTTTTAGTATCTCCAGACAGATTGAAATTTGTAATGATGTCAGCTTTGGCTTGACCCTAACCTTTTGTTGTCGAAAACTCCATACTTAAGCTAGTGTTCTGGTGACATGGGTTTAAATCCCACCATGGCAAAGGGTGAAATTTGAATACAATAAAATATCTGGAATTTAAAAAAAATAGCTAGTCAAATGGCATCCATGCAACCATTGTCAACTGTTGTAAAAGCCCTTCTAGGTTGCTGGTGTCTGTTAGGGGACTACTGTCTTTCCTGGTCTAGCCTTCATGTGACTCCAGAGCACATGACTCCTAACTGTCCTCTGTAATGTTCCACAGAATCAATCAGTTGAAGGGAAATAAAGGATAGATAACACCAGCTGGCCTTGCTGGCAATATCCATATCCCTTAACATGAAAAAAATGTTTGTCTGCTTCAACCTAATTCAATGTGAATAAAGCACTGCCAGAAATTTCTGAGATATAAGAAAGGGGTCATCCAGCCTCTAGACACCTGCCTTAATGTAAAATATCATTTTTAATAAGTGTCTTTTTTAATGCATGCATCTTTTAATATGAATTGTAGCAAAGGTAGGCCAATGAACTTCTTAAAATGAAAATGGGTTATAATTTCCTATCTCCCTTTTGTTTGAGAATCTATGGGCAGAGGAAAATTGTACTCATTGCTGGCAACATTATAGACTGCACAGCTCAAGTCCCTTGATTTGGGTTGGAAACACTATTAACAATGCTGATTGGACAAATGAAAAGCCACACACCTTAAGGGGCATTCTCTGCACAGTCTAGTCTGGACCGGAATGTGCACATCCAGAAGTGGAATGGATTAACATTGAAACCATGCCTCTTTACTGAACACTAACTGCTGTATTCCATGCTTTAAAGTTTCTACAGTCACTTTACGGATTTGGAGAGAAGTTAAGTGTTTACGGTAAGTGGTATAGCGAATGAATTGGTAGGTGGAGTGATATACTGCCAGCTGGGTGAGGGGATGGGGATGCCAGTTGGCTGAGATGGCAGGTAATGGGTCAGCTCAATATTGAGCGGTCAGCTTAATGGAGGGGCATTAAGGGGTGGTCAGTCCATATCTGGGCTGAGGGAATGACCTTGGGGATCTGATGGCCCATGAAGTGAGTAGGTTTGGTTGGGGTCAGGAGAATTGGGTCTGTGGTGAGTCAGGTCTGGTTGTGGGTTGAGGGGAGAGGGGATTGTGTCCAACAGCCAGGAGGTAAGAGAGTTATTAGGTTTGGTCCTAAGTTAGAGCAGAGAGGTATTGGGTCTGAAAGAGGGACAGTCAGGTATTCAAATTGAGCAATTTTGCATTGGGTCAGGTTCAAAAGATTGGGGGTGATGTTGGTGGGATCCGGAGGATGTTTGCAGTGGGTAGGGAAAACAAGTGATGTGAGTAAGAGTGGTTGGAGATTGAGTGATTTTTATATTTATCCAAGAGTTAGACTGATGTTTCCACACTAACTGTTCAGTAACATCATTTGGAACCCTCCAACGTTTCTGACTTTAACTTCAACTTTCTTGGAGAATTCCAGACTGGGTAATTGACGATCGGATGTTTCAACTTCCTAAGTAATTTCCATGCAGCTAGCACTTTGGGACTTCTGCATGGTCTTGGCATTGATCTTCCATTGTCAGGAGAAATGGAAGGGGTGTGCAGACTCAGGAGTCACAGTCTAAGGAAATGGATTATTCCATTTAGGACTGAGATGTGGAGAAGTTTCTTCTCCCAGAGAGTGATGAGCCTGTGGAATTCTCTGCCACGAAAGCGATTGGGGCCAAAACATTGAATGCTTTAAGAAGGGGACACATATAGTTCTGCTAAGTGTTCTAGCATCCTTCCTCTTTACTTTAAGGAAGAGGTGTTAATATGAGGGCCCAGATGCTAAGTTGCATCTCATGTCATGTTGTGCACTAATGTAAACATTAAAAAAAATCCAAATCAGCTAGTTAGTGGGGTAACATGTTGAATATTGCATAGAATTACCAATGTTTCCAAAACAAAGCTTCCAAATTGAAGACAAATTTTGTAGTACTGAACTATTTGCATTGTAAAAGGGATTTAAACCACAGATTTGACCACACAACTAGAGTTACAATTCTATTGGTCTACCAATGCAAAACCAATAGCTTTAGAGTATAAAACATAATGTGTGGCAGTCTTTATATTGCAGACATTCCCCAATCATGATCTTCATTCTTCAGAACAAGTGCAACCCGTATGTTGTATGGAAAATTCACATCAGCATTTTGATTTTTAGTTTTGGATATTCTCTCTGATGAGGATTTCCTCAGCATTGTTGTCAAGCTATATCAACCTGTAAGGGATAATATGGAGGAGTTTTTCTTCTCATTTTTAATGCTGCAGACTCGTTGTGCTCTCTCCAATTTTAAAAAACATTAATGAAACAACAGTGTATTTCACCAGAATTAATTTTCAACCAAGCGAATATTGTTTCCAGTGCACTCTTGGTTACTCAGAAATGTAAACATACTGCATTGAAGACATTGAATGCAAAAAGATTTAGTCACCAGCTCAGTTACTAGTCACTTCAGTAGTATATTTAGCTTGATGCTATAGATACTACATTTAAAATTTACCAATAAAGTAATTTTCAAGTTGAATGTGATGACCTAAATAAGCTTCAGAATTTATTACATAGGCAGAATTATACTTGCATTATAATCAAAATGTAAAATATACTGAATTTCAGAGCGAGTGTAATGTAGTGACTGCACTTCAGGGAGATGTGTGGAGTCTGTTGTTGCGATCTTTGTTTGCTGTGTATCTTTGCTGTGTCCAGAAATGATCAGGAATAAAAATAAAAGGAAAGTCAACTTGGTTTGTTAGCCACATATGCTATGTAATTAACAGGGACATTGTGGCACAATTTTCTGGATATGTACATTGGTCACTTTTTTTCATTTCATATATTCATTTAATGAGTAACTGTATCATATTTGATAGTGACAGTGAATGAGCAAGCAGACTAAATATTTGCCATATGGATCACTTAAACTTTGTTTAAACAAACTCCAATTAATAAAAATTCAAATTGTCTTTCAATTTCCCTTGGCAGAAGTGGGGTGTACTAAGACTTGGTACCATTGTAAAGAGAGAATCATGATTTGTCAATTCTGGATCGGGTGTTTCTTATCTAATAGATCTTGGTGGGTCAGTTAGGCTGTGGCAATACTGAAGGAAGATACAGGGGAAAATGTAAGGATTCTATTTTCTGTATCTTTAGCTTGTCCTCTCTACTTATCAGACTTTCTGTCAAAATAACAGCAATGACTACTGTTTATAAGTGGTAGATATGACATGGAATTTCCAGTGTACAAACAGACCGTTCAGCCTAACCTATCCATGCTGACATTTATGATCTGCTTGAGCTTTCACCTAACTTTCCTCTTAAATCTATTATCACAACCTCGATTCCCTTCTCCCTCTCACATCGGATGCGGATAAAGTGATTCAAAAGACTTATGGGATATTTGCCTTTATTAGTCAACGCATTGAATTCAAGAGCAAGGAGGTTAGGGATGCAGCCAAATCTAAAATTAGTCAGCCATAGCTGGAGAGCTGTGTGCAGTTCTTATCACCATATTATAGGACTTGTATGATTGCGCGAGTGTGTGTAGAATAGATTCACCTGGATGTTGCCTGGATTGGAGTGATTCAGCTAGTAAGAGACAGTGGATAAGCTGGTGTTGTCGTTTTTAGAGCAGAAAAGGCTGAAGGGGAACCTAGGAAAAAGCGAGGACTGCAGATGCTGGAGATCAGAGTCGAGAGTGCGGTGCTGGAAAAGCACAGCAGCATTGGAGGGACAAGAGAATCAATGTTTTGGGCAAGAGCCCCATTATCAGGAAGGGAACCTGACTGAGGTATACAAAATTCTGAGGGGCAAAGACATGATAGACAAGGAGAAAGTTTTCCCTTGATAGAGGGTTAAAAAAAACCAAGAGGCACAGTTTGATGGTAAGGAATGTGACATTTAGAAGGGATTTCAAGAAAAGTATTTTCACCCAGAGGTTGTGGGTATCTGATGTGGTCTTCTCTGGCTTGGTCAGTGTTTGTTGTCCGTCCCTAGTTGCCTTGAGAAGATGATAGTGATTTTGTGTGTGCGTGCGTGTGTGTGTCTGCCTGTCTGTCAATAAAAGTCTGGATTCTAATCCTGACCATAAATCGATTGTCAGTAAAACCCAAATGGTTCACTAATGTCCTTTAGGTAAGGAAACTACCATCCTTACCTGGTCTGTCCTACATGTGACTCCAGACCATAGCAATGATGGACACTAGATGTGAGCTATAGCCAGCGAAATCCGTCATCCAGTGAATGAAAAAGCCTAACCTTGGACCTTTTTTAGCCACCGTATTTATGTGGCTGGTACTGTCTAAATTCTGGTCAATAGTAACTCCAGTGATGTTGATAATGAAGGATTAAAAAATAATTGGGTTCTTTCTTGTACTCACTTTCTCTTTCTTTCTTGTTATAAATGGTTATTGCCTGGCACTTATGGCATTATTTTTATTTGTCAGTTAACATCCCAAGCCTGAATGTTGTTGATAAATTGTGTATGGGCATGGATTGCTTCAATACTTAAGTTGTGAATGGTACCAATCATTTTGCAGTCATCAGCAAACATCTCTATTTCTGGTGTTGTAATGAAGGGAAGGTCATTGATGAGCAGCTGAAGATGGTTGGGTCTGCTACACTACACTGAGATACCACACCAATACCCATTGTCTCCAGTTTTACCAAGGCTGCTTAATATCTCACTCAGTTAAATGCAAACTTGATATCACTCACACTCCCCTCCCCTCTGGAGCTCAATTTGTGTTTGGACCAAGGCTGGAATGAGATTTGGAGCTGAGTGGTCCTGGCAGAACCCAAACTGACCATCATTGCTGACCTAGTGTATTTGATAGGGCCACTTTAAAGAATCATAGAATTCCTACAGAGTGGAAGCAGGCCTTTGGCCAATTGAGCCCATACCAGCTGTCCTAAGAGCATCCCATGCACTCTCAACCCCTGACCCTGTCCCTTTAAACCTGCATTTCCCATGGCTAATCCACCTAGCCTGCACATCCCTGAATACTCTGAGGCAACTTAGCAGCCAATTCAGCTAACCTGCCTCGGATTGTGGGAGGAAACCCACACAGACTGGAGGTTGGAAGCGAACTCTGGTTCCTGGTGCTGTGAGGCAGCAGTGCTAACCGCTGAAGCACCCAAAATACAGCAGTGATCTCGGCTACATTGCATATTACTAAGTATGTTGGAATCAAGGTTCAATCTAGATTTAGCATAAATTTCCTACTTTACAATCCTGGGGCTTATGCTCGAAACGTCGAATTCTCTATTCCTGAGATGCTGCCTAACCTGCTGTGCTTTGACCAGCAACACATTTGCAGCTCAGATCTCTTTTCAACTCACTAAAGTTACCCCTCTTGCAGTTAAATTATTTTAAGCTTAATTATTTGTCATTTTCCAGGACTATTCTAAATATGATGTTATTTTGATGGCTGTGCCCCAAATGCTTCTGTACGTATGGTATTTCATTCAGATGCACTTCTCAGAGAGCGTGAAGAATTTTACTTAAATGTATATTTATTTTATTTTCTTCTGGAAGTATCACCAAGATCATTGATCTCTATCTCCACATTATTTCCCACCACTGTCCTTCTTCAGTTTCTCCATCAACAAAACCTTATCCATGGAGTGTATAAATTATTGAGCTTACATAATTTAAATACCTGCCTTACTAACCTCCCATTTTCCATAAACTCAAACAGATATGTATAATTATTACCCTGCAAATCAAAGAATTGATGCTGACAGTGCACAGATCAAAAGTATGGGAAATTCTGTATTACAATGGAGGGTTTTGGTTATTCTGCTTCAAAAGAGAAACCAATATACAGGAAAGGATTCAAGTTGATTGACCAGGATTACAGAATTATTGTGGAATTGAAAGAGACCATTCAGCCCATCAGCTGTGCACATGCTCTACTTAGTGCCATTCTTCTGCCTTTCCTCTCTATCTCTGCATTTGTTTATATTCAAATAATTACTTAATGCATTTTTGAATTCCCTGACTGATCGTGCCTCCACTACACTTTCAGGCACTGCATTCCAGAGCCTATCTAATTGCTGTGTGGAAAAGATTTTTTTCGCAATGCATTTGCTTCTTTTCAAATTACTTTAAATCTGTGCCTTCGCATTCTTGACCCTTTAAAGAGTGGCAGTAGTTTCTCCCTATCGATTCTGTTCTCATCCACTTTCCTGTCGAATTCTAAATACAGACAATAGAATTGATGAAAAATCAATGTTAATAAATTACATGTTTTTATACAATTATAGTTCAACATTGATTGATTTTTTGATTCCACTCAACATCTGCCTTGCCCTGTTTTTAGGAACATCAGTCAATCCAAAATTCAGGACTTAGTTCCTCTCTTCCAAATAGTCAATCCCATTTGTCATTCTCAGCATTACCAATCTCCACTCCACTGCAGTGCATTGATTTCATAATCTTTATCTTCATTTTCAAAGTCTCTACTTTATTTCCTGCTTACTGAATGACCTCCAGTTAGAGGTTTAACTTCTATCCATTTCTTAATAATTTTCATTGATGTTTGAGTCAGGCACTGAAAGTAGCATAAATTTACAATAGATTTTAAAGGGGGAGGTGGATAAATATTTGAAAATGAAAAATGCAAAGATGTAGGTGTACTTAAGGAAATAACAATGTAAAATTATTCTGAAAGAACAGGACTAGGAGTAAATTAGTATGTCTCAAATGGAGCAATGTAAGTATAATGAGCTGAATGGCTTCCTTCTAGGACTTATCACATCATAAGGCGGCATGGTGGATCAGTGGTTAGCACTGCTGCCTCACAGCACCAGGGTCCCAGGTTCAATTCCAGCCTTGGGCGAATGTCTGTGTGGAGTTTGCACATTCTCCCTGTGTCTGCGTGGGTTTCTTCTTTAGACTGACTCCACAGTCTAAAGATGTCCATGCTAAATTGCCCGTAGTGTTAGGTGCATTAGTCAGAGAGAAGTGGGTCTGGGTGGATTACTCTTTGGAGGGTTGGTCTGGACTTGTTGGGCTGAAGGGCCTGTTTCTACACTGTAGGGAATCTAATCTAATCTAATATCACTCCTTTATTCTTGATCAGAGGATTGTACTCCAGTGGCTCAAGTAGAGGATGCAACGCAAAACTTAGTTAATTTCACCTTCCAGATGGCTTGAAAGTATCTGGAAAATACTTTTCTGGGGAGCATTTCACAAATGGATCTGAGTGACAGGCTACAATATCACTGTAATTCAGCATGTGCTGACAGGCAAAATTCTGGCAAGAGAAAAGCACAAAAGAATGCAGATGCTGTAAATCAGAAACAAAAACAGAAATTGCTGGAAAAGATCAGCAGGTCTGGCAGCATCCGTGAAGAGAAATCAGAGTTAATGTTTCAGTTGGAGTGACCCTTCCTCAGAGGCCGAGGCAGAACTCTGCGCCAGGTTGGAGATTATTGGCGAGAGTGTGGTGCTGGAAAAGCACAGCAGGTCAAGCAGCATCCGAGGAGCAGGAAAACCGACAATCGGGCAAAAGCCCTTCATCAGGGATATAAATCAGAAACCAAAACAGCAATGGCTGAAAAAGATCAGCAGGTTTGGTAGCATTGGTGAAGAGAAATCAGAGTTAACATTTCAGTTGGAGTGACCTTCCTCAGGACATTGAGGATCTACCTAAGTACATGGATTGCGATTCAAGAAGGTAACTCACTACTGCCTTTGCAAGGTCAGTTAGGGATGGACAGTAAACGCTGGCCTGCCAGGGCTTTTGCCCGAAACACGACTTTCCTGCTCCTCTGATGTTGCCTGATCTGCTGTGCTTTTCCAGCACCACACTCTAGACTCTAATCACCAACATCTGCAGTTCTCACTTTCACCTTGGAGATTATTGGCTTCTGAGTTACTCAGATTTCTGATGGGATAATTAAACTTGCTGTGGACCATCTGGAACCACATTTTGTTTTGCTGCTGCATTTTACTACTCTTGCTAGTGCTTTGAATAAAAGATGTCAACCTAAATCTTCTGAATAGAAGCTGGTTGTTTTGTTTTTATTTTTCATTCGTAAAACATGGGCATCGCTGGCTTGCCAGTGTTTACTGTCCATCCCCATTGTCCTTGAGATGGTGGTAGTGAGCTACCTTCTTGAATCGCTGCAATCCATACACTGTAGGTAGACCCTCAACACCCTGAGGAAGGAAATTCCAAGGTTTTGACTAAGTGACTGTGAAGAAAGTGAGATAATTTCAAGTCAGGATGGTGAGTGGGAGCTTGTAGGTTGTGTTCCTATGTATCTGTGGCTCTTATACTTCTAGAGAGAAGTGGTTGTAGACTTCAAATATGCTGTCTGAGGATCGCTGGTGGATTTCTGCATCTTGTTGAGGGTGCACGCTGCTGCTAGTGAGCATTAGTAATGGAAGGAGTGAGTGTTAGCATATGTGGTGCCAGTCAAGTAGGCTGTTTTGTTCTGGATAGTGTTAAGCTGCTTGAGTGTTGTTGGAGCTGCACCCGGGCAAGTGGGGAGTATTCCATCAGATTCCTGACCTGTGCCTTACAGATGATGGACAGGCTTTGGGGAGTCGAGAGGTGAGTTACGTGCTGCAGGATTCCTAGCCTCTGACCTGCTGTTGTAGCCTCTGCATTTACCTGGAAAGTCCAACCGAGTTACAGATGAATGGAAACTCGCAACGTGTTGATTGTGGGAATTGGAGCAATGGCACCTCTTGGAATTCCCTATATACCGGGTACTTGGGAATTGTCCAGGATATTTAATTTCTGATGGGCAATTTTCCTCCACCTTTTTTTAAATTCACTCATGGAAGACGGGCATTGCTGGTTGAGAATGTGGTAGTGAGCTGCCTTCTTGAACCACAACAGTCCATGTGCTGTAGATAGAATCTGGAACTCTCTCAGAAAGTCTACAAAACCCAGTTATTTAGACATTGGAGGGTTGTGACTCACTTGCATGACTAGTTACCCAGAAGCAACTGGAGGGAATAAAACCTGCTCTGACTCCTGGGTAACTATACAACTGATACCCCCAACTCACCACTGACACCACACTCCCAGCATTCCCTTCCTGCTAACCTACTGCCCTAACACAACAACCCACATACCCCTCTTTCAAGACTATCACCATCCCCACTTATTGATAAGCTTACTCTCTCACCCCACTGCCACCCTGCCCCCCCCCACACAACCGCCCCCATTATAAAGTAACTTCATCAATCAGACTATATACTTTTAATTCTTAATGTCAGATTATATGATAAAATGTAATGAGGCAAGAATCCACATAAATTGATGAGGATTGTAGTCGGATGGTAAATGCATATAAGTCCTTAACCATTGAACTTTCAAATTTCAGTGATGACAGGTGTTCGGATATCTACTAGTTATTCAGTCTTCATTCAGGGAGCCGTGACAAAGCAGCCTGTCCCACTCTGTAAAGCAAATTTTTTTTTTGGATCTGGTCCATGTAAGAAAGTGCATCATATACTGTTGTACTTAGCAGAATTGAAAAAAAAGTGCTTATCCAGCTGGTATATAATGTAAATGAATCAAAGAGAAAAATAAAGTAAATTAGCCAAATGCAAACAGGGAAAGAAAAGTCGTCATGAATCTTAGCGATGAGTCAAGATTTTGAACTTCCAGTCTTTGGTTCAGAAAAGCTCAAAGCAGAAAAATGACAAATGGATACCCTGTACTGTCAACTCTTCAAGGCAGTCCACACCAATGTCTGGGGACTTATGCCAACCCCACAAAATGATCAAGCAACAACCTAATACAGTTATACAGATTGAATTGTATCTTAAATCCAATATCTCAGCCTTCACCGTCACCATTCTTGGTTAGTTCCAGTCCCAACACAGCAAAGGGCAGTGATACAATGGTGTGCAGTTGAGAGGTTGTTGTCCTGGGAGTCCTCAACATTTGCTGTGGACCCATGAAGTCCCATAGCATCAGGTCAAATATGGGCATGGATGCCTCATAGCCCACTGCGCTCCCTCGACAGATGAATCACTTTTCATTACTTGGAAAACGCACCAAAGGCACAGAGTGTAACCTGTGTGGGGTACTTCAAGATCATTGCTAAGAGTGGTTCGGTTGTAGTATCACTGACCAAGCTGGCTGCAGCCTGAGCCCTGTCAGATTGGGCCTGTGATAGGTAATGAGCGAATCAGTAGGAAGGTACAACACATTTTGCCCTGTTTTCACCAACCTATGTATCACAAACCCATCTGTCTGTAATAATATTGGTAGGAGTGACCACTTGTGAACGTGTAATGTGAGGCTAGATCGATGTTAAATAGCAGAAGTAATTTGATATTGGGTCTGAGAAAGGGTCACTCATCCTGAAACATTAACTTTGATTTCTCTCCACAGAAGCTGCAAGACCTGCTGAACTTTTCCAGCAATTTTTGTCTTTAATTTACAGCAGCTGCAGTCCTTTTGGTTTTAACTTGAGTGAAATTTTTGCTATACAAACTATTTTGTTAAATTCTACATTACTTTGAACTATTTAAAGTACTGTACTATTTATTTTCTTCGCCAAACTGAAGTACTTGGATCTTTTGTTTATACATATATGCCTCCTTTGGGCATCTATACCAGTTGGAGCTTTAATACTGGAAGAATTAGTATTGCATAGGTCAGATTCTTCATTGGAGTGCTGTATCGTAACATTAAACTGCGATTTTACGTCCATTCAATTACTTTAATTGCATTTGTTTGCTTTCCTTCATAGGTTTTGGGATGTTTCCAAGCCTGATTCGGTTCTTGAAACAGTGGAACACCACACAGAGTTTGTATGCGGCCTTGATTTCAGCTTGCATATTCCCGGTCAGGTATGTGACTAGCTATTTCCACAGTTGATTGAAATTAGTTAATACAAAAGCTATAAACATGTTCCAGATCCATGGTTTGGAACAAATAACAGACCTGGAATGCTTAGGAAAATCGCATCATGAAATGCTATCAAGCAGCTATTTTATTCTAGCTTCCCCTTCTAGTACTCCACAGCTAACTATAATGTTCTTCAGATCTTGCCTAATTAGTGCCATCAACATAAAACAACAGGGGATAAAATGAATTAAATGTCCTGCGGAGGTTGCTCTTGCATGTTTGATTTACTGAAAAACCATCAAAGCTTTTTTTTGCTAAGACAAGCTGTTTTGTTGTGAAATATTGTTAGTTGCTTCATCAGCTTAACGGTAATTGCACTGCCTGATGTGGCACTGTGCCATGCAGACCAGAACAGTTGAAGGCTTGATTTTTAGTTGGTGATGAGATAACCGACCTCAGTTGGAGTAGCATATTGAATTAGTAGAGGAATGAGCCCTGGTTTCTACTCTGAACATCATTCATCAATTTCTGCTGGAAAATAAGCAAGAAAAAAACTATTGTATTTGACTATGGTGCATGCCACAATCAAACAACCTCCCAGCATTTGCCAACTGGGCTCTTGTGAAAGATTTTTATTTGGGCAACGCAGTAAGGTCCTTCACTGCAGCGAGACCCTTCAGAAGAGAAATAAAGCCACCTGGCCAAAAAAGGGATCCTTTTGTAATGTGTTTGTCAATAGCATTTTTCTGACTGATAACCATATTAGCTTTTTAAAAGGGAATGCTTGAAATAAACAATCTGTTCAGTTTAGAGCAGGTGCACGACAATAATCAGCCATGCTTCATCTCAACTGGATCATAATGAATACAAAGATATGAATAGGTGTCAGGCCAGTGTATGTACTTGACAGGTGAAATATGACTGTATGCAAAAGAGTAACACTGTTGCTATAAAGAAAGTGCAGCTATACTGTTGATTTTGTTTTATCAGTTGTACATGAATAGGGATTACATAAGATTTTCATGCTTAGTTGGAAAATTAGTCTTTTCATGCTCTGAAAGCAGAAATAACACTTCTACCTGTACACCAACTCTCTTGTTTAACCAGGAAGAAATAAAAGTTAATGAATTATTGCTTTAATCGATGCTTGATTTATAGATTGTCTCAAGGGTGCTGTGAAAGGTCCCTTGCGGCTGATGCTGAAGTACGGTGATGAATTGGAGACAGCAGCCATGGAATCAGAATTGAATCAGTTAATGGATCAGATGTAGTGCCTTAATGAATTAATGGAGATCTTACAGTTGGCAATATTCACTTGAGACTTATCAAAATGAACAAACGTGATTAAGAAAGCGTGGGTGGTTAGATTTCATCGCCTGTATGTCATTCAGTCTACAAAAGCAGGCAAAAGGGTAGTGAGCTGCTGCAATACGGTCAGGAAACTAGTGAAGAATGCAAATAATGAAAGGATGCAGTTATTTTGTATTTTTTTTAAAATTTGCTTATTTCTAAGGTTTTTAAAAAATCCATTTTATGATGAGAGGGGGATGGGTGTAAGATTGAGACAGTTTATTGAAAACCTACTCTCTGGCAGAATGAAAATTAGTTGATTGAACTCAAATCAGACATTTAACATGTTCCAACTTGAGCATTCATCTGAGCTAACATTTAAGAGGGGCATCAGCATCTCAATGTCTCCAGTTTCTTCACACCTGAACAAGAGATTTGATTAGACTGTGTAAATATTTGGACTTCAAGGAACTTAAATGTTGTGTACACTTCTGAATAATGCTCCTCTTATTCTCAAGTAAATGTAAAAAACTTGTTGGATTAGAAATTATAGTAACCAAAGCTATTGTGAAGATGAGGCAAAATCCGCTTTGGTGATAAAATATTAATTACCTTTTGGCAGGGGTGGTGGTGGCTGGAATATCTCCTATCCTTATCTAATTCCAGGCTTACACTAACTGTCCTCTGAAATGGGAAGCCACTCACTTCAAGTGTAATTAGGGATTGATGAAAAACGTTAGCCTTGCCAACGATGCCCACATCCTGTGATAGAATAGAGAAAATTGCTTCTGTTGGGGTGGTTAAAGTTAGTTCTCTGCAGGAATTCAATATTGAAATATGATGCAGTAACCAGGGAGCAGACTCATGGAAGAGAGGCAATCTTGGATATGTTCACTCTTGCTGTAGAAATACAATGCAGGAGCAGCAGGATGAGCAGGCTAATAATAATTCCTTCCGTGATTGTATTTTTATATTAGCTGATAAGATGTTTAATCAGATTGTAGAGCTCCCATAACCCATGTAAGGATAAACGTGCTGCTGAGCCAGTATTTTGGTCTCTGTTCACAGTGACTGTTTGAAATTGGGATTTCAGTCCCGCACCCTCTAACTTATAGGTAAGAGTTCTACCATTAAAACAAAGGCTTGCCACTTCACACTTAGCAAGTAAAGATCGTTTACATTTTAAACATAAGTTCCCTTGGAAGTTCTTCAGATTTATAGACTTTAGAGGGCAGAGTTTTAATAGCAAGAATGGAGAGCATTTCCATTCAGTCTCCTCTTAATCCTGTTTGCATAATTTATTTAGTTTTTGCTCATAACTAAAGTTTCTCATCTCTTATATCTGCTCAGTGTATCTTTTATGCACCATGTTCATGCTCTTGACTCATTCCAAAAGTAAGATGCTATAAACCCCAATTCTGTCTTATAATCCACTCATGGATGTGCATTGATTTAGCATTCTGTTTTTATCTTCTATATATAATTATGCTTTAGAAAATTTGTGATCCAATCAATTTTTTTTTCAGCTTCATTAATTGAGCACTCGTACTTTTAAAGATTCTGGTAGCAAGCCCTATGTTTCTGTGTTTCTATGTCTAGTGCATTTCACCACCACCAATATAAGCAATTTTTGCACATTTCTACCTCTCAAAATGTGTCACCTTACAATTTTCATATTAAATTTGATTTGAGATCTATCTGCTCAATCTACACTGACTCCCAAGGATTGTTTACACATCCCACCAATTTATCTTTTACTGAGGGCAGCCTGATGCATCAGATTTTTTCAATTCATTATGTGTATAAGTAATATAGAGTCATAGAGATATACAGCATGGAAACAGACCCTTCGGTCCAACCCGTCCATGCCCACCAGCTATCCTAACCCAATCTAGTCCCACCTGCCAGCACCCGGCCCATATCCCTCCAAACCCTTCCTATTCATATACCTATCCAAATGCCTCTTAAATGTTGCAATTGTACCAGTCTCCATCACATCATCTGACAGCTCATTCCATACATGTATCCCCCTCTGCATGAAAATATTGCCCCTTAGGTCTCTTTCATATCTTTCCCCTCTCACCCTAAACCTATGCCCTCTAGTTCTGGACTCCCCAACTCCAGGGAAAAGACTTTGCCTATTTATCCTATTCATGCCCCTCATAATCTTGTAAACCTCTATAAAGTCACCCCTCAGCCTCCGACGCTCTAGGGAAAACAGCCCCAGCCTGTTCAGCCTCTCCCTGTAGCTGAGATCCTTCAACCCTGGCAACAGCCTTGTAAATCTTTTCTGAACCCTTTCAAGTTTCACAACATCTTTCCAATAGGAAGGAGACCAGAATTTCAGGCAATATTCCAACAGTGGCCTAACCAATGTCCTGTACAACCGCAATGTGACCTCCCAACTCCTGTACTCAATACTCTGACCAATAAAGGAAAGCATACCAAGCGCCTTCTTCACTATCCTATCTACCTGCAACTCCACCTTCAAGGAGCTATGAATCTGCACTCCAAGGTGTCTTTGTTCAGCAACATTCCCTAGGACCTTACCATTAAGTGTATAAGTCCTGCTAAGGTTTGCTTTCCTAAAATGCAGCACCTCGCATTTATCTGAATTAAACTCCATCTGCCACTTCTCAGCCCATTGGCCCATCTGGTCAAGATCCTGTTGTAATCTGAGGTAACCCTCTTCGCTGTCCACTACACCTCCAATTTTGGTGTCATCTGCAAACTTACTAACTGTACCTCTTATGCTCGCATCCAAATCATTTATGTAAATGAAAAAAACTAGAGGGCCCAGCACCGATCCTTGTGGCACTCCACTGGTCACAGGCCTTCAGTCTGAAAAACAACCCTCCACCACCACCCTCTGTCTTCCACCTTTGAGCCAGTTCTGTATCCAAATGGCTAGTTCTCCCTGTATTTCATGAGATCTAACGTTGTTAATCAGTCTCCCATGGGGAACCTTGTCGAATGCCTTACTGAGGTCCATATAGATCACATCTACCACTCTGTCCTCATCAATCTTCTTTGTTACTTCATCAAAAAACTCAATCAAGTTTGTGAGACATGATTTCCCACGCATACAGCCATGTTGACTATCCTGAATCAGTCCTTGACTTTCCAAATACATGTACATCCTGTCACTCAGGATTCCCTCCAACAACTTGCCCACCACCGAGTTCAGACTCACTGGTCTATACTTCCCTGGCTTGTACTTACCACCCTTCTTAAACAGTGGCACCATGTTTGCCAACCTCCAGTCTTCCGGCACCTCACCTGTGACTATCGATGATACAAATATCTCAGCAAGAGGCCCAGCAATCACTTCTCTAGCTTCCCACAAAGTTCTCAGGTACACCTGATCAGATCCTGGGGATTTATCCACCCTTATCCGTTTCAAGACATGCAGCACTTTCTCCTCTGTAATCTGGACATTTTGCAAGATGTCACCATCTATTTCCCTACAGTCTATATCTTCCATATCCTTTTTCACAGTAAATACTGATGCAAAATATTCATTTAGTATCTTCCCCCGTATTCTGTGGCTCCACACAAAGGCTGTCTTGCTGATCTTTGAGGGGCCCTATTCTCTCCCTAGTTACCTTTTTGTCCTTAATGTATTTGTAAAACCCCTCTGGATTATCCTTAATTCTATTTGCCAAAGCTATCTCATGTCCCTGTTTTGCCCTCCTGATTTCCCTCTTAAGTATACTCCTACTTTCTTTATACTCTTCTAAGGATTCACTCAATCTATCCTGTCTGTACCTGACATATGCTTCCTTCTTTTTCTTAACCAAATCCTCAATTTCTTTAGTCATCCAGCATTGCCTATACCTACCAGCCTTCCCTTTCACACTGACAGGAATATACTTTCTCTGGATTCTTGTTAAAGATTTCCCATTTTCCAGCCGTCCCTTTACCTGCGAACATCTGCCTCCAATCAGCTTTTGAATGTTCTTGCCTAATACCATCAAAATTGGCCTTTCTCCAATTTAGAACTTCAACTTTTAGATCTGGTTTATCCTTTTCCATCACTATTTTAAAACGAATAGAATTATGGTCATTGGCCCCAAAATGCTCCCCCACTGACACCTCAGTCACCTGCCCTGCCTTATTTCCCAAGAGTAGGTCAAGTTTTGCACCTTCACTGTTAGTTACACCCACATATTGAATTAGAAAATTGTCTTGTACACACTTAAGAAATTCCTCTCCATCTAAACCTTTAACACTATGGCAGTCCCAGTTGATGTCTGGAAAGTTAAAATCCCCTACCATAACCACCCTATTATTCTTACAGGTAGCTGAGATCTCCTTACAAGTTTGTTTCTCAATTTCCCTCTGACTATTGGGGGGGTCTATAATACAATCCCAATAAGGTGATCATCCATTTCTTATTTCTCAGTTTCACCCAAATAACGTCCCTGGATGCATTTCCGGAAATATCCTCCCTTAGCACAGCTGTAATGCTATCCCTTATCAAAAATGTCATTTGCCCTCCTCTTTTGCCTCCCTTTCTATCCTTCCTGTAGCATTTGAATCCTGGAACATTAAGCTGCTAGTCCTGCCCATCCCTGAGCCATGTTTCTGTAATTGCTATGATTTCCCAGTCCCATGTTCCTAACCATGCCCTGAGTTCATCTGCCTTCCCTGTTAGGCCCCTTGCAATGAAATAAATGCAGTTTAATTTATTAGTCCTCCCTTGTCCCTGCCTGCCCTGACTGTTTGACTTACTTCTGTTCTCAACTGTACCCATCTCCGATCTCAGATCACTATCTCCCTGAGTCCCACCCCCCCACCTTACTAGTTTAAATCCTCCCAAGCAGTTCTCGCAAACTTCCCTGCCAGTATGTTAGTCTCCTTCCAATTTAGGTGCAATCCATTCTTCTTGTACAGGTCACCTCTACCCCAAAAGAGATTCCAGTGATCCAAAAATGTGAATCCTTCTCCCGTACACCAGCTCCTCAGCCATGCATTCATCTGCTCTATCCTCTTATTGCTGCCCTCACTAGCTACTAGCACTGGGAGTAATCCAGATATTACTACCCTTGAGGGCCTCCTTTTTAAAATTCTACCTAACTCTCTGTAATCTTCCTTCAGAGTCTCAACCTTTTCCCTTCCAATGCCATTGGTTCCAATGTGGACAATGACCTCCTGCTGGCCCCCCTCCCCCAAGAGAACATTCTGCACCCTCTCTGAGACATCCTTGATCCTGGCACCAGGGAAACAACACACCATTCTGCTTTTTCTCTGCTGGCCACAGAAATGTCTGTCTGTACCTCGAACTACTGAATCCCCTAACACAATTGATCTCTTGGAAGCCAACGTACCCCTCGTTGCATTAGAGCCAGTCTCAATACCAAAAACTTGGCTGTTCGTGCTACGTTCCCCTGAGAATCCATCACCCCCTACATTTTCAAAGCAGCATTCCTGTTTGAAATGGGTATATCCACAAAAGACCCCTGCTCTAGTTGCCTACCTCTCTTACCCTTCCTGGAGTTAACCCATCTATGTGACTGTATCTGAGACTACCCCCCGCCCCCCTTCATATAACTGCCATCCATCACATACTGTAGCTGTTGCAAATTTCTCATCGCTTCTATTTGTCTCTCCAACCGATCCACTCGATCTGGTAAGATTTGCATCCAACAGCATTTATGGCAGATATAATCCGCAGTAACCCTTAAACTCTCTTTAAACTCCCACATCTGACAAGAAGTACATATCACTGCAAAGGCCATTTTTGCTCCTTCACAATCTACAGACCCAGAAAATAACAACGTTTTATTCCTTTACAAACACTGCCCCAGGTTAAATTAATAGCTACGGCTTATATTTTAAGTTTAATCAAGAGACTCGTCTCCAAAAACATATAATCAAGAAAGAGTCCACTGTACCCATTACTGCAGCCTTTCTCTTGAACAGACTTAAAACAACAATTAACTTATCTGATTCTGTGTTGTGAACTTCACCCAACAGTTCTTCCAAGATTAGTTGTGAATTTCACTGTTTGTTAATTTTCCCAGATGCACTCCGATGTCTAGCGATACACGAATTCAAACAAATTATAATGCAATGAGGAATCAGTTCTGAAATGCTTAGTATTGCTTCTCCATTGATAGGCTAATCCAATAGCGAGCATTACACATGGCGTCATGAAGGATTGAAATTAAATGGATTTTTTTTCAGTTTTGTTTACATTTCTTTTAGCATTCCAAATAATAATGTAATTTTTACTTAATTCTTCTAGTTTTTTTTAACCAATCTAATAGTAAATTCTGTTTTTTGCCATCTTCATGGCCTGATTTGGTGTTTCATTGAATGTTTTTAGTTGTGTAGTATCTAGAGATCTGCTAACTCCTGGTGTTTGTAATGCTTTCAGGTTGCAGACTGTGCTTGGGATGAGACAGTGAAGATCTATACGCCAGCTTGCCTTACAGTTTAGAGATTAAACTTGGCATCACTGGAAGAGTTAGGACAACAGCTCCTGAATGAAGTGCTCTAGGTTACTGTTTGATTCATTTGTGTATATATGCAACGTTTTAGAATTCATATAAAGTGAACAGGTATGTATGGTGAACTTGTAAGCTCTTCACCAACTTAATATAAAGTGAAATGTACAGTTGGAATTTTTTTTATTGTTGCCTTTCATTTGAAGGCGATGAATAATTGAAAGCTGTTGTATTGTAGGACTGGCTAAAACAATGCAGCAATACTATTTTATCTCCTCACTTGACAGACTGCTTGGAAAAGTGGGTGCAATTAAACTTGGTAGTTAATACATCTATTTTTAATAATAATTTATGTGATTTATGACCTTGTGCCTAACCATTGAGAAGTTTGGAAATGAAACAGTTGGACTATACACTGGGAAAATGTTTGAATGCAAGATGACGTTTCACTCATACGTTTCACTTCCTGTTTGGGTTTTGACTCTTATCTGCTCAAGGTATATTTATATTCCTCCCCTTCCCTGGGGACTGGAGTCTACAATGGACTAGAATGTGGCTTTTCAGCCTTGTGAATTGTTTGATGGGAATCTTCTCTTTTCTGACTGCATGGACCTGAAGTGAGTTTCAACAGATTTACTCCAGACCTTGATGGGTTAGGACTGTAAAATAAAACCCTGCCGCACATTGGTACTATCATGACAACTACACTTTTGATGTGAGAAATTGAAGAATTCTGGTGAAGTGGAAAGTGCCTTTGTGGGAGGAGCTGACCCACGTTGTGAAATGGATGACCAATTAATCTGTTTTTTGACAATATTGGCTGAAGGAGGAGCTTTGACCAATAGGCCAGGAGATCCTTGAAAAGTAATGTCAGAAGGTCCACTGAAAGACAGAGACAGGTTTAACTTTCTGAAAAATATTCCTGGAACAACTTTATAAATTAAAGCTGTTTACAGGAATAGACAGGAACTTGAACAAAGTAGAATTTCTGAACACTTTTTGAAATTTTAAAATAATGAAATTAATTTTAACTCTGCTGTAGAAAGAGCTGTTCATTTTTCAGAATATTTGGATTATTTTTGACTTACTGGAATTACATGTATTGTCTTTAATTGTTCATCGCGTCATTACGAAGTATGTTTATATGTTTTAATAAATATGTTAAAGTTACTCTCATTTTCAAGCCAACTAGCTCTTGTTATATGTCATCAACAAAAACAATTTGTATTTGTTCTAATGTTTAATTTATGTAAAAAGATGTATAGGCAAAAGAGGGCATATTGGCCTAGCTATTGCTGGATTGAAGCATCCCATGGTAAGCTGTGTTGGTTAGGCTTTTTCCATGCTTTTCAAAACCTTCAAAAGTTTTGCCCTGCAAATTGCTGATCTTACATGTTTCAATTAAGTCACCTCTGATTCTTCTAAACTCTAAAGGATACAGAACTGGCCTGTATAGCCTTTCCTCATTAGGCAATCCATTTATTCCAGGTATTTGTCCCATGAACCTTCTCTGATCTGCTTCTAACTGATTGATCGATAAAGGACCGGGAATATAGGAGAGGAAATGGAGTGAAAATTAATCAAGTCGGGTACAGAAAGGAAAATGAAAGGAGGGCAGGAATGTCTTGGGAGAAAAAGTGAAACAAGGAAAACTGGAAAGGAAAATTAAGTCATTCTAAATTTGTTGAACCTCTAGCAATTAATGACTTCTAACAGGAATGAAACTCCAGTTTAAGTTGTCCATGTCTTGCAAGGGATGACTCAATGGGTGTTTTAGCAACATAAAGGCTACTTGCATTGTTACAAACTCACCCTAATTGTGCTGTAGTAAATTTAATTGGTGTTTCTTGAAACCCACTAGGCAAGTTAAAGGTAAGCTAATGCTTTTTGGAGGGAAGGAGGAGAGTAATGTAAATTATCCGGAAACTTACATTTTGAAATTCAGCGAGTTCTTGTCATATTAATAACTCACTGTGTTATTTTGGCAATGATAACTGGGGCGTTAGAAAGGGTAAATGAAGAGAAAGAAAAGTTTGTATTTTATGAAGAGCCTTTCATAACCTCAGGACATCACAAAATGTTCAAACAGCATTGCATTCTTTTGGAAATGCAGTCACAGTTGTAATATGGATATCATGACAGTTGGCTTGCACACAGCAAATTCTCACAAATAACCATGTGATAATGACTAGATAATCTGCTTTTGTGTTATTTATTGAGGAATAACTATTAGCCAGGAAATTGAGAATACCAAATTCCTCTTTGAAGTGTTCCAGTGGGATCTTTCACATCCACCTGAGAAGGCTGTGTCATTAATTAAAAGTGAAGAGTACACTGACCGTTGTGCCTCACCATTTCCCACGCCACCACAAATGTCTAAGCTCTCAAGTGAACCAGCAGGATGTCCAATTTATATGACTGACTGTTATGCAGTACAAAAGCAGTTCGGACCAGGTTTCAGTATTAATAGAAAATAACCATGTTAGTAAATTGCAGAGAAGAGAAAGTACTTCTCCTGTACAACTATCTGACTTAAATGACTTCAAAAGCCTCAAATACACATATTCATCATGCTAAGATAGAGAAATTATGGATGGAAATGAATGCAGACAGGTTAAGCAAAATTCCAAATGACAGAAGTTCAGAATTCAAGGATGGGTTAAATTGTGTCCCACAGTTCAGCTTGATTTTTAGCACTGATGACATGCAACTGTCTATAAAGCAATGATTCTATAATGAATCCTGTGAACACAGGTCATTTCTTTGTTCGTATATTTCATTTTAATATATCTTGGTTTTTCTGTCTTGTTCCTCACACTGAGGGAGAAATGTATAAGCTGTAGCTCAACAAATCAGAGGACTGTCATCAAGCAGAATTCCCTTAAGTCAAAGACTATTAGTGCAGCTCAATCTCAAAAAGTGCCTCTGACTGCTTCAAAATTGTCTTGAACAGCTAAAATATGCATTACATTATCCTATTTGTTTTTTTAAAGTTGTAGAACTCCTAGCATTTAAGCTAAGTGGCAGTACAAATTCAGTTTCACTGTATAGTGTGCAGAAAAGAAAAATGCGTGGTCTATTACTTGCTTCCATCCTTAAAGAAATGTACTGCTATTTTTAAGTACATTTCATCGGGTAAATATAACACAAAAACAATACAACACAAATCAAAATATGTTAATTCACCTCTTAAGGGATTGAGGAGCTGAGGGGCTTGGGACATAGGGCCAATAAAATGAAGACACAGCCACCAATAATTCAGTTTAGAAATGAATGGCACAAGAGACCAGAGTCAGCGATCTGAGGAGTTTAGAGCTGGGGTGGAGTAAGGACAGAATGAACATGGATTTATGACTTTGCTTCTCTCTAACTCTGCATGTTCTTCAATGTCATGTAGGGATTTGAACATGATCAATGCTTAAAACCTGAGGTTCGTGAGCATGCAAGGTAGGTCTGCAAAAACATAGGAGGTGGGTAAACAGGGTTTGGTGCAGAATAATATGTCTGAGGATTTGAATGGATGAGGATAGGCAGTCAGCCAGCACTGCATTGAATTTACTGGGTTTATTTTTGATAAAGGCTTAGAACACAGGACTGAATACAACACAGGTTGTGAATAGTCTGGGCAGCCCGGTCATGGAGAGGGTCTGTGAATATGATTGTAATATGATTATGATGGCTTAAATCTTCCAAATGATTAACTGGAGAACCTTAAAACTCAAGCAGGACTAAAAGTTGCAAAGTTATCTTGGCAGGATTGAAATAGTGAAGTATTTATGTGAATTAATGGAAAGATGCCAACCGTGTCAACAGTGACTGCATGGGAACCTACTTTGTGCCATTGGAATGAAATAAAGAAATGGCAAAAATGGAGAGTGTGGATAAATCTTTGTGTTCTCTAGAGGTGACAATTCAGAAAGCCGTCGCTGGAGATGTTGGATAGGCAATAGTGTTCAGATGTAGGGGTACTGCACCTTTAAGGCAGTTAAAAACTAGCAAGGACTTAGAGAGGCACATACTGTAAATTCTCCAGTATTCTGTAACATTTGGTCCAACAGCTAGCAGTACTTGGGTTGCTATGAGACAAAAACAAATTTAAATTTGGCCAATCAGTTTAAATTATTCCCAAAATATCAAACTCCAATCAAGTTTGAATTTGGTATTTTGATAATATTAACATCAGTGAAATGATCCGATGCTTTGCGGTATAAAACTGATAAAAAATTGAACAATTGGGGGAAATCTGCCAAGGCACCAACACATGCAGAATGCCCACTTCAAGTTACTTTTATCTATCAACAACCTGTGATAGAGAAACCCTAAGAAGAAAAGAAGACAGAGGAAGACTCAAAGAGAATATTTGACAGCTGGCTGGTTTTGAAATTTGAATTTTTCAGTAAACCTTAATCGGCGGTTTTATCAGGCTAGTATTATAGAAGGGAAAGTAAAAGATAGGTTAGAGAAAGGAGTTGTAAATAGTTGTTTATTAACATTCTATGTTAGACTTAAAGAATAAAGTTCTTAAATTTTTTAGACTTTAAATAGTGACTTTTGGGATAGTTCTTGGCCTCTCGAATTTTCACAGATAGCCCACAGGATAAATCTTTTCTGTGTGGCTGACCTAAATTAGCAGGGGGCTTTAACTCGTGTCCTAACAACAGTGAAACAAAGCAATGTGAACCCCATTGACCTGGACAATGTGTAAAAGCTAAGAAATACTGGGAATACTGATTAGGGCTGTCAGCATTCTTGGAGAAGCAACAGTTAACATTGAACATTTTGTCAGAGCTGACTGATTACCTTAAATTGTTTGGTAGTATAACTGCACACACTTAAGATTGTTTAGGAATGCTGCTCAATTGTGGAATCATATCTTAGGGTCATTAGAGATGTACAGAACAGGAACAGACCCTTCAGTCCCACTTGTCCACACCAACCAGATATCTGAAATTAATATAGTCCTGTTTGCAAGTCTTTGGCTCATATCCCTCTAAACCCTTCCTATTCATCTATCAACCCAGATGCTTTTTAAATGTTGTAATTATATCGGCCTCCACCACTTCCACCAGCAGCTAATTCCACACAAGCTCTGCCCTCTGCATAAAAAGGTTGCCCCTTAGGTCTTACAGTAGATGCTTTCTTTTGAGCTTTGCGTGAATGGGCTGGTGACTACAGTCAGTATTCTGACTGTTATGAGCAACTGAATGAATTTGCTGTTGGATATGATCAGCCAGTTGCTGAGATGGAAAGCCTGTGTAAGTGGTATCATAACCCACACTGATATTAATACACAATATTGCCCAATAGCATGGTAAATAGTGTGTCTTTTTGGACTTCTGCTTGTGGAAAATAACACTTACATAGTCACTGCATAGGATTAATGTGAAACAGCTTGCTTAACTTGTTCAAAACTTTTGAGATACTTTGCCCTTCCACAATAATTTGCCGTCGACCTTTTAGGTTCAAAGATGGCAGATGATTTGGCTTGCAGTAGGCAGTAGTGGAAAACTCATGAGTGGATTTCTCTACCAGCATGTCAACGATAGGGAGCATATCAAGTTTCTCATATTGAGACTGGCTATAATGCAACGAGGGGTATGTCAGCTTCCAAGAGATCAATTGTGTTCGGGGATTCTCTAGTCCGAGGTACAGACAGACGTTTCTGTGGCCAGCAACGAAAAAGCAGAATGGTGTGTTGTTTCCCTGGTGCCAGGATCAAGGATGTCTCAGAGAGGGTGCAGAATGTGCAGAGGGTACAGGGGGAGAGGGGCCAGCAAGATGTCATTGTCCACATTGGAACCAACGATATAGGAAGGGAAAAGGTTGAGATTTTGAAAGGAGATTGCAAAGAGTTAGACAGGAATTAAAAAGGAGGTCCTCGAGAGTAGTAATATCTGGATTACTCCCGGTGCTGCTAGCTAGTGAGGGCAGGAATAGGAGGATCGAGCAGATGAACGCATGGCTGAGGAACGGATTCACATTTTTGGATCATTGGAATCTCATTTGGGGTAGAAGTGACCTGTACAAGAAGGACGGATTACACCTAAATTAGAAGGGGACTAATATACAGGCAGCGAGATTTGCAAGAGCTGCTCAGAAGGATTTAAACTAGTGGTGATAGTGAGGAAAGAGATCAATCTGAGACTGGTACAGTTGGGAACAGAAGCGAGTCAAACAGTCAGGGCAGGCAGGGACAAGGTAGGAATAATGAATTAAACTGCATTTATTTCAATGCAAGGGGGCTAACAGGGAAGGCAGATGAACTCGGAGAATGGTTAGGAATATGGAACATGGGACTGGGATATCATAGCAATTACAGAAACATGGCTCAGGGATGGGCAGGACTGGCAGTTTAATGTTCCAGGATACAGATGCTACAGGAAGGATAGAAAGGGAGGCACGAGAGGAGGGGGGAGTGGCATTTTTGATCAGGGATAGCATTACAGCTGTGCTGAGGGAGGATATTCCCAGAAATACATCCCGGCAAGTTATTTATGTGGAACTGAGAAATAAGAAAAGGATGATCACCTTTTGGCATTTATTTTAGACCCCCCAATAGTCAGAGGGAAATTGAGAAACAAACTTGTAAGGGGATCTCGACTATCTAAGAAAAATAGGGTGGTTATGGTAGGGGATTTTAACTTCCCAAACTTTAACTGGGATTGCCATAGTGTTAAGCGTTTAGATGGAGAGGAGTTTCTTAAGTGTGTACAAGAAAATTTTCTGATTCAGTATGTGGATGTACCTTCTAGAGAAGGTGCTTTTCCAGCACCACACTAATCTAGAATCTGGTTTCCAGCATCTGCAGTCATTGTTTATACCTACTAGAGAAGATGCAAAACTTGACTTACTCTTGGGAAATAAGGCAGGGCTGGTGACTGAGGTGTCAGTGGGGGAGCACTTTGGGGCCAGTGACCATAATTCTATTAGATTTAAAATAATGATGGAAAAGGATAGACCAGATCTAAAAGTTGAAGTTCTTAATTGGTGGAAGGCCAATTTTGACGTATTAGGCAAGAACTTTCGAACGCTGATTGGAGGCAGATGTTCGCAGGTGAAGGGACGGCTGGAAAATGGGAAGCCTTCAGAAATGAGATAACAAGAATCCAGAGAAAGTATATTCCTGTCAAGGTGAAAGGGAAGGCTGGTAGGTATAGGGAATGCTGGATGGCTAAAGAAATTGAGGGTTTTGTTAAGAAAAAGAAGGAAGCATATGTAAGGTATAGACAGGATAGATTGAGTGAATCCTTAGAAGAGTATAAAGAAAGTAGGAGTATACTTAAAAGGGAAATCAGGAGGGCAATAAGGGGACATGAGATAGCTTTGGCAAATAGAATTAAGGAGAATCCAAAGAGTTTCTACAAATACATTAAGGACAAAAGGGTAACTAGGGAGAGAATGGGGCCCCTCAAAGATCAGCAAGGTTGCCTTCGTGTGGAGTTGCAGGAGATGGGGGAGATACTAAATGAGTATTTTGCGTCAGTATTTACTGTGGAAAAGGACATGGAAGATATAGACTGTAGGGAAATAGATGGTGACATCTTGCAAAATGTCTATATTACAGAAGAAGTGCTGAATATCTTGAAACGCATAAAAGTGGATAAGTCCCCAGGACCTGATCAGGTGTACCCTAGAACTCTGTGGGAAGCTAGAGAAGTGATTGCTGGGCCTCTTGCTGAGATATTTGTATCATCGATAGTCACAGGTGAGGTGCCGGAAGACTAGATGTTGGCGAAAGCAATGCCATTGTTTAAGAAGGGTGGTAAAGACAAGCCAGGGAACTATAGACCAGTGAGACTGATGTCGGTGGTGGGCATGTTGGAGGGAATCCTAAGGGAGAAGGTGTACATGTATTTGGGAAGGCAAGGACTGATTAGGGATAGTCAACATGGGTTTTTGTGTGGGAAATCATGTCTCACAAACTTGATTGAGTTTTTTGAGGAAGTAACAAAGAGGATTGATGAGGGCAGAGCGGTAGATGTGATCTATATGGACTTCAGTAAGGCGTTCGACAAGGTTCCCCATGGGAGACTGATTAGCAAGGTTAGATCTCATGAAATACAGGGAGAACTAGCCATTTGGATACAGAATTGGCTCAAAGGTGAAAGACCTTTGATGGAGGGTTGTTTTTCAGACTGGAGGCCTGTGACCAGTGGAGTGCCACAAGGATCGGTGCTGGGCCCTCTACTTTTTGTCATTTACATAAATGATTTGGTTGCGAGCATAAGAGGTACAGTCAGTAAGTTTGCAGATGACACCAAAATTGGAGGTGTAGTGGACAGCGAAGAGGGTTACCTCAGATTACAACAGGATCTTGACCAGATGGGCCAATGGGCTGAGAAGTGGCAGATGGAGTTTAATTCAGATAAATGCGAGGTGCTGCATTTTAGGAAAGCAAACCTTAGCAGGACTTATACACTTAATGGCAAGGTCCCAGGGCCCTTTATATCACCTGTCTGCTGATCCAGACTGAGACCTGCTGGATCCTAGAGATTAATTCCAGAGCAGCCAACTGTCTCCTCTTTCCTGTGCGCTCAAATGCATACCTCAGGCCACCAAAGGTCCTCAGGCCTCTGGACATCTCAAATGGATCTTGGTCTGTTTCCCTTGCTTAGTATGTTTATATAAATTTGTCTTTACCCAGCAGAGGCAACAGTCACTAGGTGAACGTATCTAACACGTGACTTCCACACTTCTGCGTCCATATTTTACCATATGTTTCAAGACCCTGGAGAGACGTCCTGGTACAGGATGTGGGTCTCTGCATAGGGTCCCTGTAAGAACATGAGGAACTGCTCCAAGAATTATTAGCACTGCTCACCCACAGTAGTCGGAGATCAAACCCAAAAAGAAATCCTAACACACTCTAACCTGCCTGGAATGTGTGGCAAAGAACTATTTGGGAATGGGATTGTTTCCTAAAAGAGTACCCTGATATCTCTTAATGTTCATCAGGACAACAATACTTCAGTATGTTCAGATAACACAGGATGTTTACTGAGGATTTGAGCCTCTCATGACCCCCTTTGTATGCATTTTTTATGAAAGGCACTCTCAGGGAGTGGAGGCTCTTGCAGGAACAATTCGTGCTACAGCTGTAAAGAGGATAGCATTAAATATACCGGGATAATCCTTCTCCATGGAAGTAGGTTCCAGCAATATATTATTTTTCAGGAAAAGCAAAGGCCATGGATTCTCACACTTAACATTTACAGAATGGTGTAAAATGCATGGGAAAGATACCTATCAGCTACATACTGAGCCACTGTCTGTACAAGGTTGTACTAGGTCATAGAGGTTGCAAGTTTGGGAAGATGCTATCTAAGGAACCTTAGAGCATTGTTGTGGTGCACCTTGTGGATGGTTTTCGTTGCTGTTAATGTGCAGCAATGAAAGTGGTCCGGGGATGTGACTGTGGTGAAGGGAGTGAATGCCAAATATGGTGATCAGGATGCCAATAAAGCAGACTGCTTTGTCCTGACTGGTGTCAAACTGCTCGAGTGTTCTTGGAGCTGCATCCATCCAGGCAAGTGGGGAGTGTTCCATCACATTTCTGACTTGTGTCTTGTAGATGGTGGACAGACTCTGGGGAGTCAAGAGGTAAGTTACTCACCGCAGAATCCCTAGCCCCTGACCTGATCTTGTAGCCACAATATTTATGTGGTTGGTCCAGTTCAGTTTCCGGTGAATGCAAACTCATGGGATGTTGATAGTGACGGATTCAGTGATGGTATCCCAGAGACTCCATAGCCAAATAAGAGTGAAATGCTGATGAATTGGCCAGAGGCTTTCAAGAGAATGGGCAGCTGTGACCATGGTTCAGGTTTCTGTTTGTCCACAGTAACCCACCTGTCAGAATAACCTGACTATGAAAATGCAGAGGGAGCACCTTTGGATTCAAGGAATGAAGCCATGGATTCCTTCCAGTATGTCCCCAAAACAAGGAAGACATGTGGGTACATGACTAATTACTGCGGTTCCAAAACCATTTGGAATCCCAGACCATCAATCAGTTATAATTTTACAAGGAATACTGGACGTCAGAGGGGAAATGGTCTGACATAGAGAACAGTGTGGTAACCTGACATAACAGAACTACACGATTGAAGAGATGGATCACTAAATTGGCTGTACATAGTACAATCCAGGCCCGAAAATTAATGTCCCACCAGAGTCCCACATAAAGGAAACAAGTGGTCCATGCAAGACCTCCAAATTGATCACATTGGATCCCTGCTTTACAATGAGTTTGCACCAGTAGTAATAGATAGTAAGCAAAGCTCCTGCAAATCAACTGCAAGGGCTAGATGAAAACAGTTTCACTGATCAGTGAATGGGGAATGATTAGATTAGATTCCCTACACTGTGGAAACAGGCCCTTTGGCCCAACAAGTCCTCACCGACTCTCAGAACAGCAACCCATCCAGACCTATTCCCCTACATTCACCCCTGACTAATGCACCTGACACTATGGGCAATTTAGCATGGCCAATTTACTTAACTTGCACACCTTTAGAAGTACCCGGAAGAAACCCACGCAGGCAATGGGAGAATGTGCAAACTCCTCACAGACAGTTATCCAAGGCAGAAATTGAACCCGGGTCCCTAGCGCTGTGAGGCAGCAGTGCTAACCACTGAGCCACCGTGTTGAATCTTCTTGAAATTGTTGTTATCTCACAACAACCAATTTAACATTATCTGCCGTGCTTGTATTATGGCTCTCCAATGCTTGCTAGAAGCTATTCTATATATCTATTTGCAGAGTACTTGCCAAGCAACAGCATCCTTTTTGTCTGTTGTATAAATTGCTATTCCCTTTGAAATTTGGTCTTCTTACACCTGTCATGATAAATGTGAGACTAAAACTTCAATACTGTGTCTCTTTTTCAGAAATACTCAAGAATAAGGTGATGTAGTAAAATTATCATCTAAAATTAATTCACTACTGTTTGATGTTGCCAGCCAGATTGGAGGTGCAGATTAGTGGTCGATTATACAGCTTTAAATAAGGTAACGTACAGAGCAAAACCACAAATTTTCACAGCCGTTCCCTCTGGTATCAAGTGAGTGAAATATAAATCTTGTACTAATCTAGCAAATGGCTTTTGGTCATTTCCAATTAAAGAGACTGTCGAAAACAAACAAATAAAACTGGATTTGATAGATATCATGACTGCTGGAACAGATTCCCCTGAGATTTTAAAACTGCCCTGCTTCTTTTTCCCTCATGTCTCTGATATTTTAGAAGACCTGCCTCACATTAACATGTGGGTGCACGGGTATTTTTAACATGGTGATTCCCAAGAGCTCTGATATTAATGCATGTTTATTCAGACTTAGCTTGAAGCTACTTAACTAACATTACATCTTTCTTTTCCTTGCCCGATCAGTATTCTGAAAGTATAATTTTCTCCAAGATGCCCTAATCCATTCTTCAGTCATTCCCCATATTCCAGCTCCTTCCCAAGGCAGCTTCCTAAGCAAACATAGAAGGTGAGCCATCATTTACCCCTCAGTATCCCCTGTCTTTTATTGTATCATAGACATCCTTTATCCTTTGTCTCCTCACCTCTTACTCAAAAGCCAATTTTATCAGTTCTGACAGAAGGTCATAGGTTTTAAATCTTAACTTTGTTTCTCGTTTGTAAGTTGTTGCTTCACTGACTGAGTATTTCCAGCATTTTGTTTATTTGAAACCATGTATTAGTTTGGAAAGATGTGGTACTTGTCGGCAAACAAATAACTTGAAAGAGTGAAGGTTTAACTCAATCCTATAAAGAGAATTTAGCCACCATTCAATACCCAACACTCTAAAAACCTACCTTTTCTGTTTAAAACTGCTGAATTTTGCTGGGTCCTTTCGGACAGCCATTGAGCTCTCATCACCTTTGCATTCTAAGATAGGCAAAGTGAGAATCGGATTTATGTTCTCATCACTTCATTATTTAAAATTATGAATAGTTTCAAATGTTTACAGCACTGTGGGAGGCTACACCGCCCATGAAATTCACACCAGTCAATAAAGACCTGACTGCACTAATCCCCCTTTCCAGCTTTTGGCCTATAGCCCTGGAGTCATGACAAAGAAAGTGTATATCTAAACACTGTTTCAATATTACAAGAATTTCCGACTCAACCATTTTATAGGCAGTGAATGCTATACTGTCATCACCCTCAAAAATATTATCCTCAACCTTTCTCCTTGGCTACTATCTCTAACCATAAATCTATGACCCCTGATTATAGACCCTCCATTCATGGAAAAAGTGCCTTTATGCTTTAGAAACTCACATTAATCTGTGCAGTTAGTGATCCTGTACAACAAGTTACAACACTGACTCAAGCAACAAACAGGACTTACTAATCATGAAGGGAAATTCCATAAAATCTAAGCTGCTGTGGGGAACATCCTCCATTTGGGAATGGTTAGGTTATTCATGCAAGCAGACATGACACTGGGACATTGAAGAGTTTAACAATCTTGCAGAGTAGTAGGCAAATGTTCAGTTTATATGACATCTCAGTTAAGATAGACCTGCAAGAATTAGTGTTATCACAAGGTAGATAGAGCTGCTACTTTTTTTTTATCCATTTCTGGGACTTGGGCATTGTTGGCTGGCAAACATTGATTGCCCATCCCTACTTGCCCTTCAGAAGATGGTGGTGAGCTGCATTCTTCAATTGCTGCAGTCCACTTGCTGTGGAAAGATCCACAATGCTGGTAAGGAGGGAATTGCAGGATTTTGACCCAACAACTGTGAAGGAACTGATGTGTATTTCCAAGTCAACATAGTGAGTGGCTTGGAAGGGAACTTGCAGACGGTGATGTTCTCAAGTACCTGCTGCCCTTGTCCTTCTAGATGGAAGTGGCCATGTGTTTGGAAGGTGCTGTTTAAGGATCTTTGGTGATTTTCTGCCGTGCATTTTCTAGATAATACACAGTGCTGCAATTGAGCGCCGGTGGTGGAGGGATTGTATGTTTACAGGTAATGCACCAATCAAGCAGGTTACTTTATTCTTAATGGTGTCAAGCTTCTTGAGGTTGTTGGAGCTGCACCCATCCAGGCAAGTGGAGACTATTCCATCACACTCCTGATGAAGAACTGTTTTGGCTACATGACCCAAGAAAAGAGAATCCACCAGGATAGCCATCGCATTACTTTTATTTGAAGAACACTATACTAACAATGTGCTAGTGAATTGCCCAATGGAAGATCAGTGCAACAAATGAGGACAACTTGCAAAGGAAGCTCATGAGACTGAGGATAGACACCTTGTGTTTCCAGAACACCATTGTGTAAGTTGACAATGACTAGACATAGTTAAAACATGTTAACATAGTGAGTAATTGTGAACTATGTAATTTACCTGATGAGTCATCGCTGCAAATCCCTAAACTTGGCCAATTAACCAATTAAAAAAACTTTATTGATTTCATTAGACCACTTTGACCATAAATAGTACTAGTTTGAGTCAATGAATGCACTTTTACCTGCTGGTTGGCTCCCACAAGCATTGGATAAACACACTCATTAATGTTAATATTTCCATTATTTCTGTAACTAATGATCCAGAATGCTACACTTCAATTAAGATGGAGCTTTTGTCTCCAACACCTTAGCACCTTTTGTCTCCAGCAATTGTGAGCAAAGATAATAGGATCAGAACACAGTGATCCATAATCTTTGGGATTGCTGAAACCAAGAAAGAGGAAGTAGATAATCTATTAATCAAACTTTTGTGAACCATGTGAATAAGTGGTCCCTAACAAACAGGAAATCCAACTATCACTCAATAATCCACCATAGCTTAATAATGTACCTTCATCCTCATCAGGAACAGCATCTCCTAAAAATCCATGTTATTTAATCAAAGATGCATACACAACTCAACCCTTATTCTTTTATTGCCTCTACGCTTCCTGACTCCTGATCCGATAGCAGCAATTACATATAAAAGAAGAAGTAATGGACTAGATACATAAGATTAATCAAAGAATAAGTGAGACAAACTTTTAAAACATTCACCAACAAAATATGTTTCGCTCTCAGCGGTAGAGTGATTTAAGGAAATAATGGCAAAGACCTAATTTGCAGCATAAAGGGATTAAAAACCTGATCAATTTCGATGGATGTCCAAGATAATGTGGATCAGTATACCAGAGAAGCAGATTCTGAGAAAGCATCATTAACTCTGCTTCCCTCTCCAGAGTTGCTGCTCGACCTGCTAAGTTTCTCCAGCACTTTCTGTTTTTATTTCAATAAACTGTCATTTCACTTACAGCACAGAGATCTCATGATTACCAAGTCCTCTCCTTGGCCAGACCCACTGTCCTCCTTGGTCTGATCTGATGCTCAAATTGCTCCGATTCCCTCTCTGGGCCATGGTTCAAACCCAATCCAGCTTCAGCCTCAACCATAGCCACTTACTCAGTCTTGGCGCCCAGTGCTCAAGCCCTGACTCTCTCATCTGCCCATGATTCTTGACAGCTTCTCAGCCCCCACTCTCCCCTCTGCTTATTTCTCTGACTTTTTTATTGCTGGTGCAAGTAATCATATATCACTTCAGTTCAGCATCGTCTCATTTCTTTGCACCCGTTGACAACATTATATTGGATTTTCACATTACATTCAGGCTCTTTTATTTCATTCATAGGATGTGGGTGTCACTGGTGAGCCCATCCCTAATTGCCCTTGAGAATGCAGTGTTGAGCTGTGTTTTTGAACCTCATAATCCATTTGGTGTCAGTAGATCCACAATGCCATTAGGAGGGAATTCCAAGATTTTGACACAATGACACAAAAGGAAGGGTGATATACTCCCCAGTCGAGTCTGTGTTGCTGGGAAAGCATAACAGGTCAAACAACATCTGAGGAGCAGGAGAATTGACGTTTCGGACACAAACTCTTCACCTGGAATGAGGCTGGTGAGTCAGGGCTGAGAGATGAATGGGAGGAGGGTGTGGAGTTGGAGGGAAGGTAGCTGAGAAAGCGATAGGTGGATGAAGGCGAGGGAGAAGATGATAGGTCAGAGGGGGGAGTGATGGTTGGGTCTAGAGGCAGTGCCAAGTTGGAGGATATGCACTGGGATAATGTGGGGGGAAGGGAAATGAGGAAACTGTCAAAATCCACATTTATCCTGTGTGATTGCAGGGCCCCAAGGTGGAATTTGAGGCGTTCTTCCTCCAGGCATCGGGTGGTAATCGTTTGGCGGTGGAGGTGGCCTAGGACCTGCATGACCTTGAAGGAGTGTGACGGGGAGTTGAAATGTTCAGCCACGGGCTGGTGGGGTTGGTGGGTGCAGGTGTCCCAGAGATGTTCTCTGAAATGATCTGCAAGAAGGTGCAACGGATGCAGTAGATGACATTTCTGGTGGATGTGGAAGGATCCCTTGGGGCCTTGGACGGAGGTGAGGGGGAGGGGTGGGTGCAGGTTTTGCACTTCCTGCAGTGGCAGGGAAAGCTGCCAATAGTGGGGTGTGAGCTGGTGGGGGATGACGAGGGAGTCGCAGAGGGAATAGTCTCTCTAGAACGCTGATCAGGGTGGGGAGGGAAATATATCTTTAGTGGTGGGGTCCAGAACATTGAAAGGGGTGGGGACAGAAATATATCTTTGGTGGTGGGGTTTGGAACGCTGATAGAGATGTGGAGGGAAATTTATCTTTGGTGATGGAGTCCACAACATCTCCACTTCACGCATTGCCACCCTTCAACCCCATCCCTCCCAACGCAGCAAGGATAGAACTCCCCCGGTCCTCACCTTTCACCTCACCAACCTCCACATACATCCCACCATCCTCCATCACTTCCGCCACCTCCAAAAGGATCCGACCACCAAAGACATATTTCTTTGCAGAGGGAATGGTCTTTCCAGAATGCTGATAGGGGTGGGGAGAGAAACATATTTTTGGTGGTGGGGTCCATTTAGAGGTGGCGCAAGTGGCGAAGGATGATGTGATGTGTGCGTAGGTTGGTGTGTTGGCATGTGAGGACCAGGGGGTTTCTGTCCTTGTTGCATTGGGAGGGTTGAGTTTCAAGGGTGGTGGTGCATGAAGTGGAGGCATTCTGGACCTCACCACCAAAGATATATTTCCGTCCCCATCCCTATCAGTGTTCTAGTCTTCCATTTTCTCCATGACTCCCTTGTCTGGTCCACACTCCCCCACTCCTGACAGCTTGCCTTGCTATTGGAGGAAATGCAAAACCTGTGCCCACACCTCCCTCCCTCACCTCCATCCAAGGCCCCAAAGGATCCTTCCACGTCCACCAGAAATTTATCTGTACCTCTACCAATGTCGTCTATATCTATTTCACCCGTGTGGGTCTCCTCAACATCAAAGAGACAGGACGCCTTCCTGCGGATCATTTCAGAAAACACCTCTGGGACACCTACACCAACCAACCCCACCGACCCATGGCTAAACACTTCAACTCCTCCCCCCACTCAGTCAAGGTCATGCAGGTCCTGGGCCACCTCCATCGCCAAACTGTTACCACCCGATGCCTGGAGGAGGAACGCCTCATATTCCCTCTTGGGACCCTGCAACCACACAAGATAAATGTGGATTTCAACAGCTTCCTCATTTCCCCTCCCCCTACATTATCCCAGTCCCAAGCCTCCAATTTGGCACCACCCTCTGAACCTGTCCATCACTCCCCCCTCTGACCTATTGCCTTCCCCCTCACCTACATCCACCTACCGCTTCCTCAGCTATGCCCCTCTCCCCCCACCCAACCCAACCCCACCCCCTTCCCATTCTTGTTTCAGTCTCAGCCCGTAAGCCTCATTCCTGATGAAGGGCTTATGCCTGAAACATCAATTCTCCACCTCCTCGAATGCTGTCTGACCTGCTGTGCCTCTCCAGCACCACACTCTTGACTCTAATCTTGAGCATCTGCAGTCTTCACTTTCTCCTGATATACTTCCCAGTCAGGATGGTGAGTGGCTTGGAGGGAACCTGAAGATTGTGGTGTCCCCATGTATCTGCTGCCCTTGTCCTTCTAGATAGAAGTGATCTTGGGTTTCAAAGGTGCTGTCGAAGGATCTTTGGTAAATTTCTAGAGTACATCTTATAGATGATAGCACACTGCTGCTACTGCATGTAGGTTTTGGATGGACTGAATATTAATGAATGCAGTGCCAACTGAGCATACTGTTTTATCCTGAATACAGTCAAGTTTCTTGCATGTTATTGGAATTGCACTCATCCAGGCATCTGACAGAATACTATCAGATTCCTGACTTGCAGATGATAGACTGGCTTTGGAGAGTCAGGAAAAGATTTACTCATGACAGGTCTCCAAACCTCTGACCTGCTCTTGTGGGCACAGTTTTTATTTGACCAGGTAAGTTTAGTTTCTGATCAATGGTAACACTCAGGATATTGATGATTGGGCATTCAATGCAATGTTTTGATTCTCTTTTGTTGAAAATGGTCATTGTGAGCACTTATGTGGGTCAAAAGGTACTTGCTACTTGTTAACCCAAACCTGGATATTTTCCAGATCTTGCTGCATTTGGACATGCTGTATCTGAGATGTCACAAATATTGCTGAACTCGTGCAATCATCAGCAAATGTCCCCACTTCTGACCAGAGGGAAGATGAGTGATGGAGCAGCAGTTATTAATGAAAGAACCTTATAAGTAACTCATTTTTGAGTCGAATGGAGAGAAATTTCTTAAACTGTCTCCCAGACAATTTGAAAAGTGGCCTGGCGGATAAAATAAAAATTAAGGAAGAGTGCAAAATGTAATCTTAAATTGTCATCTGGGATCCAACTTGGAAATTGGAGATGGAATGTGATAACCTACTGACAATAGTGTCACCCGATCAACAGTACATGGCAATGCCTTTGAAGGGACTGGGACCATTCAGGCAAAGATCAACAGATTGCTCCAACCAAGGAAATAAATGCTCCAGAAAAAGCAAATAAAATCCCACAAGGTTTTAAGCAAAGCATGAAAGGAACAAAAGAAAACCAAAGCTTCCAAATGAGGATGCCATCATTTGGCTATGATATGTTTGCCTTTCCTTTATGTAATTTTTCCTATGCTCATGTCATAAATGACTTTCCCACAGATTGTGTTTAAATATGGGGTATACATCCAAATTCAAGAGAGAGGGGCATTGCTTCATCATCATCCTCCCCGTAATTCCTGGTCAAACTCAACCTTGAATTCTAGATATTTTCTAATCAATCTGTTCAGAGATGTTACCTCTGGAGCAGATGGGACTTGAATCCAGGCCTCTTAGTCCAGAGGTAGGGACACTACCACTACACCACAAGAGCCCCTATACATCATACGCCCTTGGTCTTATTTTTAACAAAAACAGTTCTGACATATTGTGACAAATATCTGGGATAGATAGGACTTGAAGACAGACATTCTGGCAGGGAGATAGGGACATAACCACTATACCACAACACCTCTAATAAATATTTTCTAATCAACTGGATCAGAGATTTTATTACACATCACTGGACGAGGTGTGCCTTGAATGCTGGTCTCTTGACTCAGAGGTAGGGACACTGCCACTACACCAAAGCAGCTCTTTCACTATTGCAAGTTCTTTGATTGTTCCTGGAGATGTTGTGTTATGACACCTCATGACAATACGACCATTTCCTAGGTTCCACTTCCTTTTGGCATTATTTCAATATCTCAACCTCAACCTCAACTATTTGTGTAATCACACAGCTCGATTTACTATCCCACAAAAGACAAACTGGATGCAACAATTCAGCTAAGGCATTTTGAAACTAAATTACTTCAAAAAGAAAATGACTCCTCATTAATAGAGCTGAAAATGTGTTGCCGGTTAAAGCGCAGCAGGTCAGGCAGCATCCAAGGAACAGGAAATTCGACGTTTCGGGCCAGAGCCCTTCATCAGGAATTCCTGATGAAGGGCTCTGGCCCGAAACGTCGAATTTCCTGTTCCTTGGATGCTGCCTGACCTGCTGCGCTTTAACCAGCAACACCTTTTCCGCTCTGATCTCCAGCATCTGCAGACCTCACTTTTTACTCCTCATTAATAGACTCAATACAACTATGATGCATTATTTAAAAGAAAAAACAGCATTTCAGATGTCAGCTGGTGATGCTGGTGATAACAACAAAAATGAGCAATGCTGTGACTAGTTAGGACATAATCTATAAGTCCATTGGCTGGTAAGAAATTGTCATTAGCGACTATTTATAAATTGGAGAAATGTATTATTAAGCACCAGAAGCAAGTGGAAGTTAGGACCAATATAGTAGAGTTATCTATAAGGCATAGTAAGATAAGGGAAGGAGAATAAAGTTAAAATAAAGGAAATAAATTTAAGACTAAGACAAGGGATGGCAGTGAGTTTAACATAAATTGTAGGGAAACTATTTGAAAAAATTCTCAGTAATAGAATTAATCTCAACCTTAATAAAGGATTAACCAAGGATAGTCATAAAGACCTTGTAAGGGGAATATCACGTCTAACAAATTTGATTGAATATTTTGTGGAGGTGACTATGTGAGTAGATGAGGGTAATGCAGTTGGTGTAATCTATGTGGACTTCAGTAAGGATTTTGACAACGTCTCACATGGCAGACTGGTTAAGAAGCTAAAAGCCCATGGGATCGGAACAAAATTGAATCCGAAATTTGCTTTGTGTCAGGGAACAACAGGTGTTAGTCGAAGGGTGTTTTTTGCGACTGGAAGCCCGTGACGACACCACAGGATTGTGATTATCTGAAACTCACTGTCTGAATGGTTGAAGCAAGAACCCTCGAGATATTTAATAACTATTTAAATGAACACTTGAAATGCCATAGTATTCTAGATTATGGGTCAGGGTTTTACTCTTTGGTATTGCTACCTCTTCAGAAGTAAGCAGAAAAATTTGGAAAACATCCATCTTGACAATACTGATCACTATTGTCCCCACAGTTACAAAATCTTCACCAAAGAGAGATGGATGAGATTATGATCAAATTCTCATTAGTGACAATAAGGCAAAAATTCCAATCCATCAAGCAATAAGTATTATCTTGATGAATCCTTCCTGCCCCAAAAATGCAACACAGGGGTACTAGGCATTCCCTTGTTAACATTTGGACAATGTATGCTATGTGATGTCCTCGAAATATAAAGAGATTAAATATTTCTCTACACAATCATGTTCAGAAGAACAAAGAATGTTTAATGTAAAATAGTAGCAACAGCAGTGAATTGCAATGAGAAAATACATAAAAATGCAAATGTTTTGACATTGGCACACAACGCGAAATGAAAGAGAACAGATTAACCTTTTTGAGTACTGAAAGCCTTGCATGGTGGGTAACACATGGATGGTGAGTAACAATTAAAGTGGGGTCATTCACTCTAACCTAGTCAAATATGATGGTGGATATGTTTGTAGTTAGCAAAATTTGGGGTCAACATCCACTGGAAAATCCAGCCCTATAACTCTTTTTACACATTTTATACCTTTTTCATTTTCTAATTTGCCTCTCTTTCTCCATAGTCCTCAAATGCGTTGCTCTTTATGGTGTCTAAGTGTTTTCCTATTCCTCCCTCTATAACTCCAACTTTATTTCTACCTCCTCATTCTTCTTTGCTTCTCCCTAAGTCTCTTGGTAGCTCCTATTTGTGCCTTCTCTGTCAATACAGATGGTATGAACGTAGATACCAGTAAACATTACATGCTGAGATTATTAGGACAAGTTGTCTAGAAGTAAGGGAATATCTGAGTAAGAGATAAGCTTGAGAGAACAGTTTGGGGTTTGGAGGTTTGATTTGCTGTAGCTGTGAGCAGTGAGGAAGAGGCATCAGTAAATATCAAGTACACAGGGAAGCAATGGAAACTAAGATGTGTGGAGGAAACCAAATATAAACTTATTTCAGTGACATGACTATAACTAGGAACAAGTAAGGGCTGAAACACTGGAATGGGATGAAAGGTACATCTTCACAAAGTATCAAAGGTTTGTGCTCATGGTTGAGAGAATAGGAGAAGACCTGTTCTCAAGGGACCTGGATTTTTTTTCCCAAACAGAGGAAGCAGGAGAGATCAGGAACTTAGCAATTGTATCGGGGAGTTTGCAGTAGGATCAGAAGTAGTGAAGCAGGAAACAAATGACAGAAATGAAATGGCTGAAATGTGTAGTGGAGAATGACCGGGAAGTTACAGATCTCTATTTCCAAGTATAGCTATCATAAGAATTCCTATCTCCTAAATATTTACTGAGAGAGGAGGGAAGGATTTTACCAATGTTAGATAAGCTTGAAGATAACAAGAAGTGATAAGATGCTTTACAGTGGGCTGTTGTGTGAGTAGAATTAGGCTGAGTCATTCAGGTCTGCTAAGAATTAAAACTGGAGGAATTCAGGAACTGCTGGCTCTACCAAATAAAGCATTTGGATGAAATATTCAGCATTGCTCATGTGTTTGAGCAATTGCTCATAAGGAATTAAACTGACTTATTAATTCCAAATAAGGCATACACTTGGCACATATACCTGTGAATAAAGCTGCCTAGAAAACCCCTGATTGGTCAGCATAACTTCGAAGATTCATGCTGCAAGAGGTACCCTACATCAGGAGGCATGGTGAAGATGTCAGGCTGAATTTCAGCCTGGCCAGCTGCCAACTTGAGTATTAACATTTGGGGTTGGTTACAGAAATCAGGGTAGTGAAAAACAGTGATAGATATATCTCTTGTAGTTAAATGTGTGTTGTTTGTTTAAGTCCTTAATAAATTAATTGCATTTTTATAGAGCTCTAAGTCCCCTCTATATCTTTGTCGATATATATACTGTTGTCTCTTAGAGATAGGTTAACAGAATGTGGTGTCCCTGGATGAGCATCGACAAGAAGTAGCTTTAAGTTACTTTGATGCTGGACCAGGTAACCTCTATCTTTTTCCAACACCCTATCTGAACCTGATTTAAGAGGGCAACTGCCCCATGTGATAGCCAGGATTAAGTGGGTACAGAAAGGAGGAGGTGGAAATTTGGTAGTGAGAAAGACACAAAAAGAACAGTCAGCACATTGAAAAAAGTTTATGCAGACAGCGAAAGGAGACTCTGACTGGAGAGGATTTCTCCAACAGTACATGGCTGGGAAATTCCTGAAGTACTGTGAGTGTACCAGAAGGAGCAGTATGAGAATGAGAATACTCTCTGGAGTATGACAAAAGATGTTAGGGGAAAAAGAAACTTTAAGAAAGCGCAGAAAGCTGTAGCAATAGGCTGTATGTTGGAAGATTGGGTGGAAAGGTAGCAGTGAGAGCTGAAGCTGCGAACAAAGATAACTGAGCTCAGAGAAGAGATAGAGAGACTGCCTGAGAAAGTCAGGAATTTACAAAGCCAGAGAGATGTAGACCTCATCCATATGAACCAGTATCAAATGCAATGTGAGAAAATGATGAGGGAAAAGGAGCAAAGCGAAGAGGAAACTATAAGGGCTCAAATGCAGACAGAAGAATTAAAGAAACAGTGCAGAGATTTGAAAACAGCTATGAATATAGTGCATTAGTCAGCACTGGAGTGGAAGGGGACCTCAGATGATCAAATAAAGTGTATGAAGCAGATAGAGAAGTTACAGGGTCAGATATCAGCATAAAGAGGGATAATATGTGCATTCGTGACCCCACCCTTTGAGGAGGGATGAGAGGATGCTAGTGACATCGACTGGGGAGTGCTAGGAGATGAAGTAGCCAGATATGGAGAGGAGGACCCGGGGAATGGGGTCCCCTTCTGGAGGGAGGGGCAAGAGAAAGGCCCACTACTCGTATGGCTCCCCGATCACTAAGGGACAACAGCCCACAGCACTAGGAGGGCAACAGAAACCACCCGACATTACCTGTACTACCCCTTGTATATTTGACTACTAAGAGATATAGCCAAGTGCATAGGGGATTGTCAGCCTGGGGATGACCCCCAGGAATTGTTCCAAGAGTCACACAAGCAGCAAACCATACACGGGGTAGATAATAAGGAGGAGAAAAAAACTGAAACTGATGTGTCTCCATCCCACTATACATTCAGCTTTGCCCAAGCTAGGAAATGCAGCAGGGGAACCATTGGATGAGTTAAAGAAGGCTGTCCTGACTGCTTTGAGAGCTAATGAAAGGGACCCAGTGGAAGTCCTGATTAAGTGTAGACAGAAGAAAGGGGAGCACCCAACTGCATTTGCCGCAAGACTGCGGCTAGTGTTCCAGAGAGTATACCGCCCAGGGCTAGGCCGGCAACATTTGGCTGCACCTTCTGAGAATCGGTGGGTCTACACACTGGTGTCCTATGGGACAGAGGAGTGGTGAAAGGCGTGTGATCTCTCCTGACAACATACACACTGAGGCGTGGATGTTGTGGAAAATGGTGAGAGCTTGGGAGAAGGGCATAAATCTCAGGGAGGACCAAGGGCACTTCTTGGAGATCTAAGGGCAGCAAGGAAAAGTGAAGGAAAGTGATTAGTTCCAAGGGGACCACCAGCACCCTATCAAATGGTAAGAAAGGGATGTGAGCGTAGGTGAGGATCCCCGCCTGCAGCAGCAGGGACTGGTAAGACCCCCGAGGTCTCATGGAAGTATTAATTGTGGTAAGGAAGGGCACTGTGCCAGAGATTGTCCAAATCCTGGAGGTGCGGGACGAATCAGATGCAGGTTCAACCCTTGCCACTTGAGGCATCCCAGTCCGAACAATGTGCAATCAAATGAAGCAAAAAGTGAATTGTACCCCAACCTTTACTAACGGTCTCAGGTCTGTCCAATCTGGATGTGTGGTGAAACATGGGATGGGACATGAAGGCCCTTAGTGGAGGCGACCCTATCACTTTCCTTGGGACACAGGTAGGAATCCCACAGCACCCTGAGTATGTCTATTGTAAATAGTGACAATTGGAAAATAAAGTAGTTTTACAGGTAATTCTCAAAGGACAGGTGATTATCCCTTTAAATATACAAATAGGAGAGATGCAGTTGATGCATCCGATAGTGTTAATAAAACTCTCAGCAAAGAAAAAGCAGATCCTGGAAAGTGATTACATGGAGAAAGTGAGGGCTGCAGATGCTGGAAATCAGAGTCAAAATGTGTGGTGCTGGAAAAGCGCAGTTAGCCAGGCAGCATCCAAGGAGCAGGAGAGTCGATGTTTCGAGCATGAGCTCTTCATCAGGATGACATGGCTAGAGCAGGACTGTGCTTTGATCCAGTGAACTGTATAATATGGCAAATGCCAGGAATAAGTGAGGAGGAGTATTTTGCTGAAATCCCTGGAGGACAGTGCAAAGAGAGGGTGCTTATGGTGGGAAAAATGTAGATCAGTCCTACTGATATGAATGAGGGTTAATAGTGCTAGGAATTATTGGACAAAAATAGGAAATGTGTGCCAAACATAAGCTTGACTGTGGACAGGTGAAAAGAGAGGCATATATCCAGGACCCAAACCCAAGCCCCAAAAGCAAAATTGATTCCCCAAGCAGGATGAGGGTGATGTAGAAAAGGTAGTGCAAAGTCTGGTAGCACATTAAAGAAACTGGATGGGAATTGGCGACTGACTATGGATTATCCAAAACTAAATAAGGTAACATCCTTAATGGCATCCACATGTCTACTAGCCCTGAGGGTCATGAGTAATCAGAGTGAATCTGAACTGTGGTTTATGTTAACGGATAAAAGTAATGGATTTTGGTAAATCCCCTTGACCAAGGAGTGTCAGTAAAAATTTGCATTTACCTTTAAGTGACAGCAATATGCCAGGACAGCTTTGCCACGGGGATTTCGCAACTCCCCATCAATATTTCATCAATGGTTAAGCAATGGTTTTTCTCAGCCAGGCTGCCTGATGCAATACGTTGATGATTTGCTTCAACAAGTAGGAGCCAAACAGGAGCATTACCGGCTCCTGCATGAGTTGTTGCATCTGCTAAAGAAGCTTGGGTTAAACGTGAATCTGAAAAAGGCTCAGATAATGAGATAGGAAGTGAATTACTGAGAAATGGTATTAACACCAGGAAAAGAGAGATAAGCAAACAAAGAATTCAAACAGCAGCTAGATTTCCTATCCCAACAGATGTGAAGGGATTGAGATAATTGATTGAGTATTGGAGAGACCATATTGATGGTTTTGCCACAAGGGCAGCACCATAGAGTCATAGAGATGTACAGCACAGAAACAGACCCTTTGGTCCAACCCGTCCATGCCGACCAGATATCCCAACTCAATCTAGTCCCACCTGCCAGCACCTGGTCCATATCCCTCCAAACCCTTCCTATTCATATACACATCCAGATGCCTTTCAAATGTTGCAATTGTACCAGCTCCACCACTTCCTCTGGCAGCTCATTCCATACACGTACCACCCTCTGAGTGAAAAGTTGCCCCTCAGGTCTCTTTTATATCTTTTCCCTCTCGCCCTAAACCTATGCCCTCTAATTCTGGACTCCTGCACCCCAAGGAAAAGACTTCACCTATTTATCCGATCTATGCCCCTCATGATTTTATAAACCTCTATTACATCACCCCTCAGCCCCAGCCTATTCAACCTCTCCCTATAGCTCTAATCCTCCAACCCTAGCAACATCCTTGTAAATCTTTTCTGAACCCTTTCACGTTTCACAACATATTTCTGATAGGAAGGAGACCAGAATTGCACACAATATTCCAACAGGGGCCTAATCAATGACCTGTACAGCCGCAACATGACCTCCCAATTCCTGTATTCAATACTCAATATTAGTGATGTTACTGACGAAAAATATCTAATGGGATTGGAAGCCAGAATAGTAGCTTTGAAATAGGGCTTGGTGAGCGCTCCTGCCCTAAAATCCCCAAAGCCAGCTGAACCATTCTCCCTGGAGGTGGCTGTGACAAGTTTCACAATATCTTATTGCAAGAGGTGCATAGTTATGCTAGTAGAGCAATGGTACATGGCATGTGAAAAGCATTTACTGGCAGTATTCTGGGAAGTTCAGCATTGTACCTACATTACAGGGTTGAACTCATTGACAATGTTAACAGAACATACACCCATTCAGATGCTGCTGGATGGACATACTAATGCTGGCACAGTGAGTCAAAACAGAATTGCCTAATGGACATTTATTATAAAGAAAAATCATACAAGTAAAAAGGGGTAAAAGTACTAACATGTTAGCAGATAACTTAATTTACCAGGAGACACCCCATGAATGTCAGATGGGTGATAGAAAATGACCCTGGCATCATTTATATCAAAACAAAAAGAGGGGAGGGAAATGGTAAAGAAAAGACAGGGAATACCCAAGTCAAAAAGTGTGGTTCAGGAAAAGCACAGCCAGTCAGGCAGCACCCGAGGAGCAGGAGAGTCAACGTTTCAGGCATAAACTCTTCATTAGGAATTTTGGGGAGTTGGGTGAGGTGGGTGGGGGGAAGAGATAACTGGGAGTGGGGGTGGGGATGGGGGCAATGTCGTTGGGAATATGACAGGTAGATGAAGAAGGAGTGTGATGATGATAAGTCAGAGTGGAGGGTGGAGTGGATAGGTCGTAAGGGAGATTGACAGTAGGACATTGCAAGAGGGCAGTGTTGAGTTGGAGGGTTAAGGTGAAGGGGGGGAGGGGAGATCAGGAAACTGGTGATATCAATATTGATCCCATATGTTTGGAGAGTCCCAAAGCAGAAGATAAGGTGTTCTTCCTCCAGGCATTGGGTAGCTAGAATCTGGTGGAGGAAGAGGCCCAGAACTTCATTAATACCTTCCACCTTGACCTCAAGGTCACCTGGACCACCTTGGACACCTCCCTCCCCTTCCTAGACCTCTCCATTTCCATTTCTGCTGACTGATTCAACATAGACATCTACTACAAACCCACCCACTCCCACAGCTGCCTGCACTACACCTCCTCCCAATGTGCCTCCTGTAAAAGCACTATTCCCTACTCTCAATTCCTACGCCTCTGCAGCATCTGCTCCAGGAAGACCAATTCCACTCCAAGATATCCCAGATGGCTTCCTACTTCAAGGATTGCAGTTTCCCCTCCCATGTGATCAACAATGCCCTCCAGCATATCTCCTCCACTTCCTACAGCTCCACCCTTGAACCTCCAATCGCAACAAGGACAGAACACCCCTGGTCCTCACCTTCCACCCCACCAACATCTGGGTACAATGCATCATCCTCCAACATTTCTACCACCTACAGTCAGACCCTACCACTAGAGATATATTTCACTCCCCACTCCTTTGAGCATTCCGTAGAGACCATTCCCTTCACAACTCCCTTGTCAGATCCACGTCCCTCCAACCAGCCCACATCCCACTCCCGCCACCTTCCCCTGCCACTGCTAGAGGTATAAAACCTGCGTCAACACTTACTCCCTCACCTCCATCTATGTCCCCAAAGGATCCTTCCACAGTCAGCAGAGACTTTCCTGCATAACCAAACACCTCATCTGTCAGTTGTTCTCATGGTGGTCTCCTTTACATTGGAGAGACAGAATGCCAACTTGCGGAATGCTTCAGAGAACATTTCCAGGATACATGCACTAATCAACCCCGCCGTCCTGTGGCTGAACACTTCAACACCCCCTCCTACGCCATCAAGGGCATGCAAGTCCTAGCCACCCGCCACCTGGAGGAAGAACACCTCATCTTCCGCCTTGGGACCCTCCAACTACATGGGATCAATGTTAATTTCACCAGTTTTCTGATCTCCCCTCGCTCTACCTTATCCCAGATCCAACCCTCCAACTCGGCACCACCATCTTGAACTGTCCTATCTGTCCATCTTCCTTCCCACCTATCTGCTCCGCCCTTCACTCTGATTTATCACCATTACCCCCACTTTCATCTACCTATCACAATCTCAGCTACCTTGCCCCCAGTTCCACCCCCCATTTATCTCTCAGCTCCCTTGCACACATCTCCACCCACATTCCTGAAGACAAGCTTATGCTCAAAATGTCAACTCTCCTGCTCCTCAGATACTACCTGACCTGCTGTGCTTTTCCAGCACCACACTTTTTGACTCTGATCTCCAGCATCTGCAGTCCTCACTTCCTCCTAGGTAATATCCGAGGCAAGAGACAGAGTCGACAAATAGGAGGCTGGAAGAACACAGCAAGCCAGGCAGCATCAGGAGGTGAGGAAGTCAATGTTTCAGGTGTGACCCTTCTTCAGTCCTGAAAGGTTGGCTTCTCCACCTCCTGATGCTGCCTGGCTTGCTGTGTTCTTCCAGCCTCCTGTTTATCTACATTGGATTTCAGCATCTGCAATTGTTTTGCCTCTAATGAAGGGACAAACAGAGACAGAAATAGGAGAGCAGCAAAGGAAATAGCAAATCACCCTTCGAAGGTTTTGTTGACAGCTCTTCATCTGTACAGAATGGAGAATGGAGAACTGGCTGTGGGAGCTATATGGGAGATGAACAAGGATGGGGGGAAGTGGATAATTTAGCCTTTAATCTGCCAAAGACCATTAATGCTCAAACAGCTGAGTTGGCAGCAGTGGCATATATAGTGAGCCACCCAGATACGCCCCACCCCCAGAATCGACTATCTATTCAGGTAGTATGTACGTGTTAAACAGCCTGATGGAGGACTTACCGTGTGGGAGATGAAAGGCTTCATGTCAGCAGATGAGAAGGTCCTCCCGTCCGCCCAATTGCTGAGGTACATCTTTGAAAAGGCAAAAGAATATGGAGTGTTCAAAGTAAAAGTACATTCCAAGTTATCACCAGAGAGAAATAGACAGATCAATTAGCCAAACAAGCGGCAATAGCTGGAGAAAAAATGGCAGCCACAGGTCAAAGAAATAGGAGCGCCCAAGGAGAAAGAAGTGGTCCCGATTGATTTATCAGGAGAATAAAGAAAAGGTAAAGAATTACAAAAAGTTTTGGGAAGGAAGGAGCCAGAGGAATATAAGGAATGAAAAGGCATATATGTAAAAGAGGGTGCGGTAGAGTGCGAAGGGAAATGTGTAGTAGCCGAGGGAGAAAGGGATCCGATGATTTATTAGCATCAGGAACATAATCTGGGTCCAGCAGCTTCCCCATTCTCTTCCAACCTCTTAAGGGTCAGATTGACTCCTCAGGCTCACCAGTAGAAATAAAAATGTAGGAAAAAGGAAACCGGAAACAAAGTGGCTGAAACATCACGCTCGGACTGAAATGGATGAGGGGACAGGGTAGGAGGCTGGAGCCAGCTCTTTTTGTACATGAATTAACTGAGGGGGTGAAGAGATTAGCACTATAAATACAATAAAAGGAATCCAACCTGATTGACTGCATGTAAGAGCAGAAACTACATTTGTTTTGTAGGAGGAAGAATCGTTATGAGAATGTGAAAGATCATTATTGTTGTTATCCTTGGATTGAGGGTGCCTTCCACAGTGAATACTTTTACTGATTTTTTTTATGAACTGGAGGAAAAACACTGGTTGATTGTGAGAAATGCACATTATATATTCGATCAAATCTCACGGTAATAGGCGTGTGTTGGGAGGAGGGTTGTGTTTTTTGTATCGCCATGGTGTGTCCTTGGGAGGTTCTGAGCCCAAATTCCAACCTTTGCCCGAGTGGCCAAGAAAGCAGAAATATCTGTTACATGGTCTGCTACAAAATTAGTGCTTAGGGAATTCTTGCTTGGTTCAAGGTAAAGTTTCCCCAGAGTCCGAAACTGCGTGTAATTCCCAGTCCAGTAGATTGGATTAGTGTGGAATGTAGGTCTCAGGTTATCCCAAGGTTCAGCGAGGAACATTAGGCATGTGTCTAGCGACAGGATCAGCTTTCATGTTTTTAGGGGGATCCCGCCCACTACGACAGCTCAACCCACCATCACAATGACCCTTGGATCTACCTCAGAACCACGGTGCAGCGAATCCCGGAGAGATACAGTGGAAGTAGGGTTAGTTTTAGAAGAAATGGAAGAGACTGCTGTTGTAGTATCAGGATATATCAGGATACGTTCAGGTAATGTTTAACCTATCGGATATGCAGGTGCCAATCCTGGTGTGAGAGCACAATACGGCCAGCTCTACGACCACCTTACTCCGGAGCCAACTTAGTCGAGGTGAAAGAAATAAAAAAGGAGGACGAGAGGGTTAAGAGAGTTAGAGGGAGCAGACTATGCCTCAGGGATAGCCACTGTTAACATCCTTGGCATAGCAGAATTGGAGACTCAGCTAAGTTCCCTGCAGGCAAGGATAACAGAATCAAGAAAAGACGGGTGGGATAGAACGACAAATGGCACAGGTAACCCTGAGCACCATCAACATGTTGAGAGCCCTTCAGAATATTACCAATGAGATTATAAACAGGGTTGCTTACGATGCAACCCGCAGGAATAAAGCGGCATTTTGTTCATCATGGACCAGCTGGCTCCTGTCAATGATTGGCACAAATATGTTGCAGTTCATTGCTCAGTGAGCACCAGACTGGGGTGTCGGATGAGCAACTAAGGACACGGGGGTGAGGAAGAAGATGCCCCCATGTCACCTCAGAAGCCTCACTCTCACCAACCGGGTCTCGAGTACCAATGATGATAATAAAGGTGGATTGGTGCGGTGCTTCATATACCCAACCATGGGGACAATCTGACACCTCCCCAATGCAAATTCATAACGTGGGAAATACCATGAAGGAGCTTGGGTATCATTAAGTGAGCCACTTACCCATGCTATCGTTCTAGATGGAATCAAAGGGGTGGGGGGATTTGTCCCAGTACCATCAAGAGGGAAACCACTGAGCATATCCGGAAAAAAAATTCAAGAGCTAACTCAGGGTGGATTTGCCTCTTATAAAAACTGCTCATTGTCTATCCTGCCTAAACTTTTAAGTATGCCTTAGTAGGAAACCCATACTATATCATCACGGCAGCCTCAGGAAGGACCGGGCGCGCCTTAGATGGACAGAATGTGGTTATCAGCAATAAGTCTTCTGATTTAACCAGGAACCAGCAATTTTTGTTGAAGCCAGAGCCCCATGAGAAACTGTGCATAACTCGTACCCGTCCACGCAAATGATACAATGATTTACAACGTTTCATAACTACTGAATCTATTCCACATTTCACTGCACACTGGGTGAAGGTCAGTTTTGAAGTAAAGGGGGTAAGGACTTGTAGGCTGCAAGTTTCTGGAGCAAAATTTGGAATTGGAGACTGAACACTTAGGTTCATCCTTGGATTCGAACAATGTCTCGTGATTGTTTTCCTACAATTTGCTATACTTACTGTTGCAATAGTCTTATTTTGTTTGTTAAACGAGAAGTTCAGAAATAGAAGAGACTGACAACAAGGGCGGCACGGTGGCACAGTGGTTAGCACTGCTGCCTCACAGCGCCAGGGACCTGGGTTCAATTCCCGCCTCAGGCGACTGACTGTGTGGAGTTTGCACGTTCTCCCCGTGTCTGCGTGGGTTTCCTCCGGGTGCTCCGGTTTCCTCCCACAGTCCAAAGATGTGCGGGTCAGGTGAATTGGCCATGCTAAATTGCCTGTAGTGTTAGGTAAGGGGTATATGTAGGGGTATGGGTGGGTTGTCGCTTCGGCGGGTCGGTGTGGACTTGTTGGGCCGAAGGGCCTGTTTCCACACTGTAAGTAATCTAAAAAAGGCTTGGTCTCAGATGCCAAAGGTTACTTGTATGGGAGAGGTTCGTAATGGTTGCTTATTATCGAGTAGGAATAATGTAAACGTAACTAATTCAAGTATTTCCTACTATTCGTTCGTTATTTGTATTAATATCATGTGTATCTTACAAGATGTGGAAAGGATATAATAATGTATTTGCTGCAGAGCAAAATGAACTTGTAACTTTTTAACATTTGTGACTATCGTTTTGATAATACAATGATCTAAATGGCATTTCAAATAACACAAGTGAGGCAATGTTTTGTTGAGAATACATTGCTGTGAGAAAGTAATGCTCACCACTGCCTGGAGATACCTTGGAAGATGTAACAAACCCAATAGGGATGATCCTCAGATAACTGTTTGGATCAAAGGAGGGAAATGTTGGATAAGGCTGAAGATAACAGGAACTAATAAAGTTAAAAATCACACAACACCAGGTTATCGTCCAACAGCTTTATTTGGCAGCACTAGCTCTCGAAGCGTCAGGTGATTGTGGAGCAGGACCATACCACACAGGATTTATAGCAACAGGATTGCAGTGTCCATGGAATGTAATATTAAACAAATTTAGCTTCAGTCTTTCATCTTTTAGAATGATCATGTTAGTTTTGGTATTTCATATGTAAATCGCAGAACCTTTTTTTAAAGTTACATTCCCAAGGTAGCTTTAACAATAGCTGCCATCTCAGCTCAGGTAATGTATTGAAGGTGTGAGTTTAACGTCTGTCTGTGTCTCAGTGTTAGGTCAGACTGATTCTATTTCTTTAGTAGGATTTACATCAGACTTTAACCTTACACCTTCAATGCATCTGAGCTGAGATGGCACCTATTGTTAAAGCTACCTTGGGAATGTAACTTAAAAAAACGTTCTGCGATTTACATATGAAGTACCAAAACTAACATGATCATTCTAAAAGATGAAAGACTGAAGCTAAATTGGTTTAATATTACATTCCATAGACACTGCAATCCTGTTGCTATAAATTCTGTGTAATATGGTCCTGCTCCACAACCACCTGATGAAGATAAAAATTACACAACAGCAGGTTATAGTCCAACAGGTTTAATTGGAAGCACTAGCTTTCAGAGCGACACTCCTTCATCAAGTTATAGTGGTCACAATCACCTGATGAAGGAGGGTCGCTCCGAAAGCTAGTGCTTCCAATTAAACCTGTTAACTATAACCTGGTGTTATGTGATTTTTAACTTTGTACACCCCAGTCCAACACCGGCGTCTCCAAATCATGACCTGATGAAGAAGTAGTGCTTTGAAAGCTATTTCTTCCAAATAAACCTGTTGGACTATAACCTGGTGTTGTGTGATTTTTAACTTTGTCCACCCAGTACAACATCGGCCAAATGCAAATCCAAATCCAAACCTCCGATGGTATGTGAATAGAATTATGCTGTGTTATTCAGGTCTGCCAAGAGATAAAACTGCAGGAATTCAGTAGCTGCTGCCTCTACCAAATAAGGCATACATTTGGACGAAATATTTCGGGTTACTCATTTACATGGATAATTGCAAATAAGGCATACACTTGGCACATAAACCTGTGTATAAAGCAGCCCAGAAAACCCCTAATTGTTCGCCGTAATTTTGAAGACTCACTTTGTAAGAAGCACTCGACGTCAAGAGGCGGGGTGAAGACAGCAAGCAGAGTTTTAGCCTGGCCAGCTGCCAACTCTTCTGAGCAAAAACGTTTTGGGTAAGTTGCAGAAATCAGGGTGGTGAAAGACTGTGATTCAAAATATCTCTAGTAGTTAAAGGTGTGTTATTTGTTTAATACTTAATAAATTAATAGCATTTCAACAGCTCGAAGCGTCTCTGCTGTATCTTTTTCTATGTATATACTGTTGTCTCTCAGATACGGGCTAACACCAAGAACTAATATTTTGTCAAAAAAGCCTTCCAATAGTCACAAACAATATACAGTAGGTTCAGAGCTCAGCAAATTGCAACACCGCAAGAACTGGAAAACTGGTGGAACTCAGGCTGTGGACCTAGATAAAGGGACAGGCTTTGCAGAAGACATTGTCACAGACACATCAAAATACAATACATATATGACTGAGTGAGTCATCATTTCCATAGTTATTTATGTGTCCATTGGTTAATAATTTCGATATTTTACGAGGTTCCTAAAGAATCAAGAGAGAACTGAAAACTCCTTCAAAAATACGAGAAATTTCATATTTCCTTCTTTTGCTTGGAAGTTAGCTATTAATGCATTTTGCTGTTTAATAGTTGTTCAAATCTATTAGGATTTGGAAGGAATTTATTACTTCTCAAGAGATGAAACAGCTTTGTGCAGATTTTTGCCAGTCCGTAATAATTTTAAGGTAATGATACTTCTCAATACTGAACCCACTGTGTATCTATTGATACCATATTTTTCATCCTTTCAAGGCAGCCCCTTGGAACTGAAGGTGAGCAGCTCTGCTTTGTTTCAATTAACTTAGCATTAGTGATAAATCCAATGAACAATCCATAACCTCCACCAAATATAGGACTGATGGTGTTTGAGTTGTTGGGAGGTTTGCATCCACTCTCCATTGCCTTGAGATGTTCCAGTGACTCTTGGTGCATTTGGTGCCTTCCTGAATGAACTTTCACCATTTTGATCAGTCATAAACAAGGGATTTCAGTAAGTTGGTGGGGATGTTTGGCCACTTCAGAGATGCTTCAGCTGTTCTATTCAAGTCTCCAAACACAATGGAGTTCTGTGTAGTGCAGTTGCTTTGGGAGTCTGATGTCAGGCATAGAAATTACATATCCAACCCAAACAGCTCTAATTGAGTGGATACGCTGGGACATTTTTCACCGGAGTGTAGGAGGTTGACAGATGACCTTATAGAGGTTTATAAAATATTCAGGGGCATAGATAAGGTATAGCAAGTATAATTTCTCTATCTGAGGGATTCCAAGACTAGGGGGCATACTTTTAAGGTGAGAGGGGAAAGATTCATAAAAGCCATCAGGGGCAATTTTTTTACACAGAGAGTGGTTTGTGTTTGGAATGAACTTCCAGAGGAAGTAATGGATGTGGGTGCAATTACAATGTCTAAACAGCATTTAGATAAGTACATGAATAAGAAATGTTTGGAGGGATATGGCAAGTGCAGGTAGGTGAGACTAGTTTAGTTTGGGATTATGGTCAGTATGCATTGGTTGGACCTGTATGACTCTATGACTCTATGCGTGATTATTGCCTCAATATTAGCATGTTGGCTTGAGAGATGACATTGTTGCTGGACCATCTTTCTTGGATGACTGTGTAAAAGCATCATTGGTGGTTTTTCTCTTGTACTTCAACATGTTTTTAATGAATCTGTTCAGACATATTCTGACTCACCTCCAAGGCTGGTGGACATGAAACTTTCAGCAGAGGGAGGGACCCTACATTGTGCGGTCAGATCTCTCTCTCTCAGGTTTTCATATCATACTTGCAAGCTGCTATTCTAGCATATCGCAAATTAATAAATGTAGGGGAGTGGGTCTGGGTAGGTTACTCTTCAGAGGATCAGTGTGGACTTGTTGGGCTGAAGGGCCTGTATCCATACTGTATGGAATCTAATCATATCATTTTTAAATTTGGTGTTTGTGCTTAAGCCTGTTTTAGGGTGTGGATGACAGCCCAGAATTACTTGAGTTGAATATATTGGCCAGGCACACCCAAGTGGTGGATTGATATAGATAGGAAGATTGATAGGTTAACATAATAATTCACTCAGCATAGCAGGAAAATATAGGCTGGGACCATGAAAACATTTTCCACATTTAACAGCAGGTTGCAACAAGTCATATTCTCTAGGTCTGGCTTTAATTCTCTCATAATTGATAAATCTATCTCCGTCATGTCATTTCATATCTCACGCATTATTTTTCTTGCTTACGTGAACTCTGGCACTCATGCACACACTCACACTTTCCATTGCTGTGGGGTTCAGGAGCCTAGCACACAGGGCAAACCGACGGCCAAGCCTGCATTTTTCCAGCAGCACTTCCTTTGCAATTGTAACTGGCCACCTCTGTGCTCAGTGCTCTCTGAAGAATGGCAGTGGGGATCCAGTAACTACAGGCACTGGAGCCTCAGCTGCCACATCAGAAGAGATGGACTCTGCTGAGGAGGTGGGGGACTGTGAGGGCACCTTAACACAGAGGCAAATCATTCTATTAAAAATAATGAGAGGCAAAGCCTTACCTCCCTGCAACATGCCTGATTGGACCAGTTTGCCCCTGTCTTCACTGTCTTCTTAGACTACTGCATGGAAGTTGTCTCCATGGAGGTAGCATGGCAGTGGGGCTGGTGCACTGAATCTCCCTCACTGGACACTCGCGATGTTGCCATGGTGTTAGCATCATGACCCTGGTGAGTGAAAAGTGTGGATTCCATACACTGTCAGGACTGAACGGTTATGAAGTTAAAACACCTCAGAATGACCTTTTCAGGTATCTCATTCCCAGGGGAACTTCCAGCAGGTAAAGCCACGAGAAGTCCGAGTCTTAATCCAATGTTAATTTTGAGTCTTCTAGACTTTGAAAGTTTTCAACAGTTGGAATGACTTCATGCTCCTGATGCTCTCTGGAGTGAGGAGGGTCTGGGGCAAGGGTTCTATTTTGGGTTCCCACCTCCCGGGTTAGTGTCGTTTCAGGATGGTAAGCAAATGGCGCAAAATGTGTCAGTGGGTGAAACTTGTGTGGCCACCTTCACAGTGTAGGCTAGGCAGAGTACTATGGGTGTGCATGGTGCCTTGGTGTTCTTACACACTCCTGGAGGAAATGGGACTTGAATCCAGGCCTCCCGGCCCAGTGCTAGGAATACTACTACTGCACCACAAGAGCCCCAGGGTGACCGTGTGGTGGGGTTAGGTGGGCAGGGTGAGTGCCGGGTATGGTGCTGAACTTGGATGAGAAACTGAAGGAGCTCTCTCTCTGTATTAGATCAGGGTCTCCTGGCCTGGGAGGTGCAAAGCCAGATCCAGTAACTACAGGAGCCTCAGCTGCACATCAGAAGAGATGGACTCTGCTGAGGAGGCGGGGGCTGTGAGGGCACCTTAACACGGAGGCAAAGCATGGAGCAGCAATAAGAAGAAGTCTGCGTTGAAGTGACACCCGTCTCTGACAGTGCTGTTCCTTCAGCCTGAGACACATGAGGGACATGAGGGGGTGGGAGGGGTGGGGACGGTGTGGGGGTGCTGCACAAACTCGGGGACTGAGACGGCTGGAGACAGCGGCCGCTCGACACAGTTCCTTTCTGCAGTCCCCGGCAGATTGGGAAGAAATTTCTAAGCCTTTGTCGGGCTTCGACCTTAGCGACTTGCATCTTTAAGGTGGAGGGTGGAGCTAATTTGGATGGCGCCCTTGGCTTCTCTCTAACCTGAGGAGATGCTGACTGCGCGTTGGCTTGCTGTAGCCACACTGAACCCACCGCCGGGACTAGGCATCAGGCACAACCCTCTTCTTCCACCATGATCCGGGCCTTCCCACCCACAGAGAGATCTCTGTGACCCCCCTGAGAACGCTTCCCCTGGGGGCTTCCCTGCACTGCTCGCCCCCACCTGGCTAGCGAAGCCTGACTCTGAGAAATCCAGTTCGGGAGTGGCAGGAATGACTGCAGATGGATTTCCCAGTCAGTCTGTAGAGCTGGGACTGGAGAGTTGCCCAGAAATAAAATGCAAATAAAAAAAGGACATTTGGAAAGGAGCACAATTGCAAGCGAAGAAATAACTGAAAAGTTAGCATTTGTATAAAAAAAACAGAAAGGGGAAGAAATGATAGTTGGCAGAGAATATTTTATTTCTATAACTGATGTTAAATAATGTTCAGTCAAGTGTCGACAATTTCTATTGTATGTTTGGTAAAAGTATCAGTGGCAATTTCCATCTTGTAATCTGCTCGTAATCTTTGGAAATATAAACAGAAAGGGTTGGAGAAACTCAGCAGAATGTGCAACATCTGGGGAGAGAGGAACAGTTAACCTTCCGACTTCTGGTTTTGCTGATTTTCTGACATGAAAATTCTGGACATCTTAAATCTTTGTCCTTTAATTATCAAAATAGAACTAACTATTTGAAAGAGAGAGAGAGAGAGAAAGACTGGGCATTTCCAGGCAGTTGTCTCCATTGTAGCATTTTACAGAGTTAGATCCAGATGTGGGAGGTCACTGTGATATCTCTATTGCCCTGTTGTATTCATTCAATTTGCTCTTGGATCCGCCGGCTTTGCCGGGGGAAATATTTTTACCCTGAGCACTTCTACACTTTGCATCGACCAAGGGGGATAGCTGCACTCGGCTCAGTGACCAGTTTTGGTGAAATTCGCGTCAGATTTCATTCAGCCAGTAAACCTCTTGGTGGGTGTTCGCTGTTAACTTGAGTCCTGCAGGGGTTTTATTTTTGACTTGACTGAGGACCCCAGGGCACTGACTCACCGCAAGGTTTACAGTGCAGCTGTGAACAAGAGAATCGTTTTGAAAGGAACTAAGTACTTACATAATTAAGTAAATGCAAAAGTGCAGATTCAACTGGTTTCCGTGCGTCAGTAGCCCCCGGATCTTGCACATTTGACTTTGCAGCAATTGGAACCATCAATAAAATATTCAATTCGGAGAATTGATGGCCCTCCCCTCCCCAAGCCCCGACACACACACACACACACACACACACCCCGCCTCTCTGTAGTTTAATGAATGGAAGTTTAAAGCTGACCGCGGTGGTGTGTTGGTGACAGCCGGTACTGAGGGACTTGCACGGATGCTGAGACTGTCTCCACACAGTCTCACCTCGGCGGAAGGATGCAGTGCTGCAAGGGCCGCCTGCTGGGCATCTCGGTGGCCGTGGCCCACGGTGTGTTCTCCGGCTCCCTGAACATCCTGTTGAAGCTGCTGATCTCTCGCTACAATTTTCACTTCCTGACGCTGGTGCAGTGCCTGACCAGCGGCACCGCCGCCCTGACCCTGGAGCTGCTCCGCAGGCTCGGCAGGATCGACGTGCCCCCCTTCAGCCTGAGTCTGGCCAAAGTGTTCGCCGGGGTCACGCTGCTGTCCACGCTGCAGTCCTGCCTGACCCTGTGGTCCCTCCGGGGCCTCAGCCTCCCCATGTACGTTGTCTTCAAGCGCTGCCTACCTCTGGTCACTTTAACCATTGGGGTGTTTGTCCTGAAGAATGGTGTTCCCTCCATCGGTGTGTGTGCAGCGGTCTGTCTAACCACCTGTGGAGCTGCTTTAGCAGGTCAGTATTCTCTCCTGCCCACCTCCCATCCCCACCCAATGGCCCCTGCAGTTTGCACATTGTTTTGTTTTGGTTTTTACTCGTGTGAGTGAATTAAAAATGAAGCAAAGATTTATTGGCAACCGGCGCTGGGGCGGAGGATGAATTGCACCAAACTTTCCCATTGGTTCCAGCGATTGCACTTCGCTATTAACCCCCGGTGGTAAATAACCGGGAGCAGTGTGGCCTGAAACCGGACAATGAAGATTGTGTTCCAAGAGGAATGTTACTATTTCCAAACTCATATAGTTTTAAAAGTCGACATCATCTTTAGAAAAGAGTTTCCAAATCAACAAAGATACAGTGGCCCTAGTCCCATCGGGCTTTAGGGATATCTCACTGGGGAGAAATGTCTGCTAGTGATTTCACCTGAAGGTCATCACTCCTCAGGCCAGGGGAGAGGTTCAGGAGGGCAGTCTTTCCACTGAGATGGGAATTGAATCCACCCATTAGCTGTTCAGTCATCTGGCCACTAGATATGTTACTGCACACCTCTGGTGCAGATGGGATGAGAAACTCGGTGTCCTGGCTCAGAGATGGGGACACTAGCAGTCAGCCTCAAGGACCTATACTATAGACTCTCCCTCAAGGACCTATACTATAGACTGTCCATCAATAACCTATACTATAGACTGTCCATCATTAACCTATACTATAGACTGTCCATCATTAACCTATACTATAGACTCTCCCTCAAGGACCTATACTATAGACTGTCCATCATTAACCTATACTATAGACTCTCCCTCAAGAACCTATACTATAGACTCTCCATCAATCTAGCCCCTCACTGTGATCAAAGATTTTAAATATGACCAACCGCTTCCTAACTTTCTCTCGTTCCGGTTTCGCTTCTCCCCAAGTCCCTGGCGCCCACATGCATGTTGCTGCTTCTCAGGAGTTGGTGTGTTGTGTTTTCCAGGAGTTGGTGATCTCTCGGGGGATCCGGTGGGTTATGTGACCGGGATCCTGGCAGTGCTTGTGCATGCTGCCTACCTGGTGGTGATCCAGAAGACGGGCCATGAGCATCCGTATGGCCCCCTGACTGCCCAGTACGCCATCGCCGTCAGCGCCTCGCCCGTGCTGCTGCTCTGCAGCTTTGCCAGCCTGGATGCCATCAAGATCTGGTCGTACCCGCCCTGGCACGACGCCACGTTCAGCTGTGTGTTCGCCTCCTGCATTCTGATCGGCTGCCTCATGAACTTCACCACCCTGCACTGCACTTACATCAACTCGGCGGTGACCACCAGCTTCGTCGGCGTGGTCAAGAGCATCGTCACCATCACGGTGGGCATGTTGGCATTCCGGGACGTGGCGCCCACCTCCCTGTTCATTGCCGGCGTGGTGGTCAACACGGTGGGCTCAGTCACCTATTGCATCGTCAAGTTCTTCGAGACGAGGCAACAAGCCAAGTACGAGGACCTGGAGGAGCTGACCAAGGCGGACGAGGAAGGTTTGACCGAGTCCCCCAGCGTCACCCCTCAAACGCATGAACTGCAGGAAGATGCCAACGCACGGGCACTGCCCAATGGAAGCCTGCAGGCTGAACACAACCCACTGACTGAAAATTATATCGGGGTCTGGAGGCTATTGAGACGCCTGCAACTCTTCAGGAAGGATCCTCCAGTTCAGGAATCGCAATAAATCCCAACCTCTCCTTAGATTTGGGAATAGCCGAGACAGGTTAATATATACGATTGAAATAGAGTAATCTTTTGTGACAGTTCTCACTCCTACTCCCCAGCAGACCAATTTAAAGATTACATTGCCAGAATTTCGCTTTCAGGAGTGAAAATGGATTTGTGGGGAATATATCTTCCTGAGTGTGTGCTGTTTCTTTTTCTGGTAACACGGTAAACCCGGGGGTGGTTAAAATTCTGCAAAGCGGATGTCACCCCAAACAGCCAGGAATCTTCCCCGCTGTTCTCTATCTCGAGAGCTGCTCAAAGCAAAACTAACAAAGATAAAAAAAAACGAGGTGCACACTCGGCACCTACAGACTGAACAGGAAGGAAGGGTAGCTCACCATCACCTTCTCAAGAGCAACGGTAAATATTAGCCTATCCAGCGCCCCCTGAAAACAATAGGAAACAGATATTAGTGAATTGTGGGTGCACAGGAATGATTATAAACCCATACCCTCATTCTGAGATTCGGTGATGATTACAATATCGGTGCAATCTGAACTCCGATGTGACGAGAGTCTGGCCATCTCATGACAGACTCCAAGCTGTCATTAATACTTCAAACTCCCTCTAGAAATCACTTTAGATGCAGATTAAAAGCGTTCATTCAAATCAAAAGAAAGTACTCCTTTTGCTCATTTGCTGCACCCTCTCATCTGGTTGAAAATACCTGGAAATCACCTTTAAGATTTGCCCTTTGAAGGAGAAGGGTTAACCTGATGTTCTCACTTTACAAGTGATTGGCACGTGCTTTCCCGCCATGTCCACATCGTTGCCACAACATCCTGACGGTCGCTGTGCCTCTCCTTTTGTAGACATGGTTGGGGAGGAATAGAGCCGGAGATTATCTAGAAGCAGCTGAAGTATTCCCTTCTGACTGCAATCTCTCCCTGTCTCTAATCGAGTGTCAAATCCACCTCAATCGGCCAACTAAACCTCCTGTCCTGAATTTTGGAGAGATGCTATTTTGGGGATTATCAGGTCCAAGTTAAGTAAGTTTGAAGAAAAAAGTCGAAGGGATTTCATTCATAAACACCGCCCATGCTGTCTCCCGCATGCAGACTTGAATGAATGAACGAATGAATACGTGGCAAGTGAGTGAGGCTGGGATCTTCACATATTGAGTGACTTATACACCTGAGTTTAGTCAAGTGGAAATGGAAGCGATATCAGGCCTGAGAGGGATCTAAACAAAAGTACTCAGGATGTCACTGTGCACGATATTAATATTAAGGTCAGCTTTTACCAAATGGTGTGATTAATATGTGGGTTCTAAATTGTATTTTTTCAACCGTCAATTTCACCTCAATCTGAGAGATTGAGACCTGTGCCTCGATGCTGTCAGTAATTCACAAGTTACCTCTGGTGCTAAGTTATTGCACTCAGATGAGAATGATCTCTTTTTAAATGCGATATTATTGAAGATTTTTTTAAATACATGTTTTCGTTCTTTTTTTCTAATACTTTCTGTCGGATGTTGGTGTACGTTATCCTTGCCATGTGCGATAAAATAATTCGAATCTGAGCCACAGCTGAAATCTCCTGTCACTGGCTGCGTCAGATTCATTGGTCTTTGTGGAAAAGAATAAAATCTATTGATGTTTTGCCCATCCAGTTTTTGGGTCAGGCTTTCTCTGTCTACAATTTTGTGAAAAAGTCGCAGTCATTACACGTTTTGTCTATCTTTAATCTTTTGAGATTCTTTGATTAGCTAATATCCTAGATTCCTGCTGTTACATGCTACCCTTGAATTTCGGGCTCTGAGATTGGAAAACTCTCTCGGAGCCTGCTATTTTATTGCAGATGTCCATATTTGATAAGATTTGAAGATCCAAATTCGGGAGTAGGACACAATAGCACAGGAATGAAAAAAAGTTGTGAAGGGAAGTCTGTTTATTTACACTTGTTGCAGGGATATGAGTTTTGCTACCAAGGCCAACATTACCTTTGAGAAGGTGATGGTCAGCCAGTTTCAGTCCTTGGGCTGTGGGGACACCCAGCTGCTACAGAGGGAGTTCCAAGATTTTCGACCCAGTGACAATTAAAGAACGGTTCGAAGTAAAGATGGTTTGTGTTTAAAGGGATACTTGCAGATGGTGGTGTTTTTATATTGTCCTTTTATTTGGCATAGACCATGAATTGACACATGCTGTCAATGGAAAGTTGCAAGGTCTCTGCTGTGCATCTTGTAGAGGGGGCTGTGGTGCATAATGGTTACTTCAGTGGCCTTGTAATCCAGAGGCCAAAGCTAATGAATTCAAATCCCATCATGGCAGATGGCAAATTTAATTTCAATTAATAATCTAGGATGTAAAGCAATAATACATGAAACTATTACCACTTGATGCAAAAATACATCTGATTCATTAATACCTTTAAGAAAGAAAATTGGTTAACCTTACCAAGTCTAGCATGCATATGATTCTAAACTCAAAACAATGTGCTTGTCTCTTCCCTCTGAAATATCCTAGCAAACCATTCCATCAAACCAAAAGGAGGTCTTAAAGGAATTCAACTAGATTGGCTACTCAGCATCGACCAGGACAGAAGAAACAACAAGGGAAAATCAGAAACAACCCTAACCATCTCTGAATATTTCCTGTCCCACTCAGACAGATATATCAGGCAGGCTTGGTAGCAACACTATTGACCAGATTGACCAGGTCATAAAGTAAATAACCGGTAGAGTAGGGGACTAAAAAACATTGATTCATCCTTGCAACCTAACAGTTACAAATGCATCTGTCCATGATAATAACTGACGGAGTGGCAACCACACAGTTCTTGTGGAGATGAAGGCCTGCTCTCAGACTGAGAACACATCCCCATGTGTGTCACTATCATGATTTTAGATGCGACAAACCTCTCACAGATGCTGGGCATCTCATTACTGGCTGTAGGCCATCAGTAACAGCAGAATTGTATTCAGCCTTTGTCTGCACCTTCACAGCCTGGGATATTCCTGCTCCACAATTACCAACAATCCAAAGGGATGAATCCTTATTCAAGGAAGAGGGCATACCTAAACATGAGAATCAACCTGGTAAAGGATCAACACAGGATTACCTGCATGCCATAGAGCAGAGGCAGCACTCATAAAGCTAAGTGATCTGACAAACAATGAATCATGTCTAAGTTCCACAAAAGTTGTGGCCATTGTAAATTGTTAGGAGGATGGTGTTGAACTTCAAGAGGACTTTGACAAATTGATGGAATGGATGAATCATATGGATGAAATAAAATGCAAAACAGTGTGCAACTCGTAATGGGAGTATGGGAGCAGAATGACCTTGATACATATATGTACACATCATTAAAGGTGGCAGGATAGGATGAGAGAGCAGCTAATAAAGTATGCTATATTCTAAGCTTTATTATTGGGCAAAGGAAGTGGCACTTATATTATGCACATACAAATTCAGTCTCAATGGAATATTGTGCCCATTTACAGGAACAGCGCTTCAGAAAGGATGTGAATGCGGTTGGAAGAATACAGAAAAGACTGAAGAAAATAGTTAAGTTACTCATGTCAACAGACATGACACTGGGGCATTGAAGTCATAGTCACTGTGTCACTAGAGCTGTACGGCACAGAAACAGACCCTTTGGTCCAACTCATCCATGTAGACCAGATATCCCAACCCAATCTAGTCCCACCTACCAGCATCTGGCCCATATCCCTCCAAAACCTTCTTATTCATATAGCCGTCCAAATGCCTTTTAAATGTTGCAGTTGTACCCGCCTCCACCACTTCCTCTGGCAGCTCATCCCATGCACGTATCACCCTCTGTGTGATAAAATTGCCCGTTAGGTCTCTTTTATATCTTTCCCCTCTCACCCTAAACCTATGCCCTCTTATTCTGGACTCCCCCACCCCAGGGAAAAGACTTTGTCTATTTATCCTATCCATGCCCCTCATAATTTTATAAACCTTTATTACGTCACCCCTCAACCTCCGACGCTCCAGGGAAAACAGCCCTAGTCTATTTAACCTCTCCCTATAGCTCAAATCCTTGAACCCTGGCAACATCCTTATAAATCTTTTCTGAATCCTTTCAAGTTTCACAACATCTTTCTGGTAGGAAGGAGACCAGAACTGCACATGATATTATAACAGTGGCCTAACTGATGCCCTGTGCAGCCGCAACATGGCTCCCAACTCCTGTACTCAGTACTCTGACCAATAAAGGAAAGCATGCCAAATGCCTTCTTCACTATCCTATTTACTTGAGACTCCACTTTCAAGGAGCTATGAACCTGCACTCCAAGGTCTCTTTGTTCAGCAACACTCCCTCGGACTTTACCATTAAGGTGTATAAGTCCTGCTAAGATTTGCTTTCCCAAAATGCAACACCTCACATTTATCTAAATTAAACACCATCTGCCATTTCTTAGCCCATTGGCCCATCTGATCAAGATCCTGTCGTAATCTGAGCTAACCTTCTTCGCTGTCCAAGTTTGGAGTCATCAGCAAACTTACTAATTATACCTCTTACACTCACATCCAAATCATTTATATAAATGATGAAAAGTAGTGGACACAGCACCGATCCTCGTAGCACTCCACTGGTCACAGGCCTCCAGTCTGAAAAACAACCCTCTAAGACCACCCTCTGTATTCTACCTTTGAGCCAATTCTGTATATTCAAATGGCTAGTTCTCCCTGCGTTCCTTACTAACCAGTCTCCCATGGTGACCTTGTCGAATGCCTAACTGAAGTCCATACACATCATGTCCACTGCTCTGCCCTAATCAATCCTATTTGTTACTTCTTCAAATAATTCAAATCAAGTTCATAAGACATAATTTCCCACGCTTAAAGCCATGTTGACTATCCCTAATCAGTCCTTGCTTTTGCAAATACATGTACATCCTGTCCCTCAGGATTCCCTCCAACCACTTGCCCAACACCGACGTCCGGCTCACTGGACTATAGTTTCCTGGTTTGTGCTTACCACTCTTCTTAAACAGTGGCACCATGTTTGCCAACCTCCAGTCTTCCGGAACCTCACCTGTGACTATCGATGATACAAATATCTCAGCAAGAGGCCCAGCAATCACTTCCCTAGCTTCCCACAGAGTTCTAGGGTACACCTAATCAGATCCTGGGGATTTATCCACTTTTATGCATTTTACTTTAAGAGTTTAACAGATTTTCTCTTATCAAAAGAATAGTCCTAACATCTTCAATCTGCCTTCTAAGCGAGGCTCCTCATCACCAGAATTTGTATAAATCTTCAGTCAGAAGTCCTAAGCTGATGATAAATCTCAGCTTTCACCTAATGTTATCAAGCATCACAAATGTCAGTTTTAAACGAATTCATTCCACATGTTATCATGAAATAGTTGGAAGCACTGGGTACTGCAGCCTATAGCTGAAAATGTGTTGCTGGAAAAACGCAGCAGGTAAGGCAGCATCCAAGAAGCAGATGAATTGACGTTTCGGGCATGAGCCCTTCTTCAGGAATGACGGAAGAAGAGAGCTTCTTCAAGGAAGGCATCCTTGCAAGAGGATTTGCAGTAGGTTAAAATCTTCTAGGAGAAAGTGAGGACTGGAGATGCTGGAGATCAGAGCTGAAAATATGTTTCACTGCAGTCTATAGACCTGACAACATCTTGCCAACAGTACTCGAGACTGGTGCTTTGGAACTAGCAGTTTCCCTGGTTGAGCTATTGCAGCACAGCTATAACACTGGCATCTACTCAACATTAAGGAATATTACCCAGGTATGTCCAGTGCTCAAAAAGCAGATAATCTAAGTAAATTAATGCCCCATAGCAAAATAATAGAAAATGTCATTGACAGTGCTATCATTAGGCATTAGTGCTAAGCAATAATCTAGTCACTAACAATTAGGTTGGGTTCTGCCAGGGTCACTCAGCTCTTGACTTCGTTACAGCCTTGGTTCAAATATGAAGAAAAGAGCTTAACTCCAGCAGTGAGGTGACAGTGATTGTGTTTGACAACAAGGAACTTTTATTTATTCTGGGGTTGCAGTCATTGTGAGCTGGATCAGCATTTATTGCCTGTCTGTTGTTGCCCTTGAGAATGTGATGGTGAGCTGCCTTCTTGAACTGCTTCAATCCATTTGGGAGGAGTTCAAGCATTTTGAGCCAGCAACATATTTCCAAGTCAGGATGGTGAGTGGCTTTCAGGAGAACTTGCAAGTGATGGTGTTAATAAGAATCTGCTGCCCATGTCCCTCTAGGAGCCTTGGTGACTGTAATATCAAAGAACTCGATCAAAACTGAAGGCAATGGAATCAAGTGAGAAAACTCTCCATTGGTTACAGTCATACCTGGCACAAAGGAAGTTGTTGGAGGTCTAGTATCTCAGATCTGGGAATTCACTATAGAGCTCCTCAGAGTAGTGTCCTAGGCCTAATCACCTTCAATTCCTTCACTAATGACTTTTTTTCCATCATGTGGTTAGAAGTGGGGATATTCACAGATAATTTCACAATGTTCAGCAAAATTCACAACTACTTTTGGTTACGAAAAAGAAAGAAGCATATGTCAGGTATAGACAGGATAGACCGAATGATTCCTTAGAAGAGTATAAGGACAGTGGGAGTATACTTAAAAGGGAAATCAGGAGCTAGCTTTGGCAAATAGGATTTTATAAATGCATTAAGGACAAAAAGGCAACTAGGGAGAAAATAAGATCCCTCAAAGACCAGCAAGGCAACATATGTATGGAACTGCAGGAGATGGTGGAAATACTACACAAGTGTTTTGCATCAGTGTTTACTGTGGAGAAAGATATAGAAGATATAGAATGTAGGGAAATAGATGGTGATATCTTGAAAAATGTCCATATTACAAGGGAGAAGATGCTGGATGTCTTAAACACATAAAGGTGGTTAAAGCCCCAGGACTTGATCAGGTGTACCCCAAAACTCTATGGGAAGTTAAGGAAGTGATTGATGGGCCCCTTGCTGAGATATTTTGATCATTAATAGTCACAGGCAAGGTGCCGGAAGACTGGAAGTTGTCTAATGTTGTGCCACTGTTTAAGAAAGATGGTAAGGAAAAGCCAGAAAACTATAGACTAGTGAGCCTGCAAGTTGTTGGATGGAATTCTGAAGGACTGGATTTACATGTATTTGAAAAGGCAAGGACTGATTAGGAATAGTCAACATGGCTTTGTACATGGGAAATCATGTCTTACACCTAACTTGATTGATTGTTTTTGAAGAAGTAGCAAAGAGGATTGATGAGAGTAGAGCAGTGGATGTGATCTACATGGACTTCGGTTAGACTGGTTAGCAAGGTAGATCACGTGAAATACAGGGAGAAGTAGCCATTTGGATACCAGAACTAACGCAATGGTAGAAGTCAGGAGGTGGTGTTGGGGGTTAGCTTTTCAGACTGGAAGCCTGTGACCAATGGTGTGCCACACGGATCAGTACAGGGTCCACTGCTTTTCGTTATTTATATAAATGATTTTGATGCGAATATAGGAGGTATAGTTAGTAAGTTTGCAAAGGACACCAAAATTGTAAGTTTAGTGGACAGCAAAGATAGTTACCTCAGAGGACAGCAGGATCTTGACCAGATGGGCCAGTGGGTTGGGAGTGGCAGATGGAGTTTAATTTAGATAAATGTGAGGTGCTACATTTTGGAAAGGCAAATCAGAGCAGGACATATACACTTAATAGTAAGGTCCTGGGGACAGTTGCTGAACAAAGAGACCTTGGAGTGCAGGTTCCTATTTCCTTGGAAGTGCAGTCTCATGTAGATAGGATAGTGAAGAAGGCATCTAGTATGCTTTTGTTTATTGGTCAGAGTATTGAGTATAAAAGTTGGGACGTGATGTTATAGCTGTACAGGAGATTGGTTAGGCCACATTTGGAATATTGTGTGTATGTTGTGGTTCTGCTCGCCGAGCTGGAAGTTTTTGCTGCAAACGTTTCGTTCCCTGGCTAGGGAACATCATCAGTGCTGTTAGAGCCTCGTGTGAAGCGCTGCTTTGATGTTTCTTCCGGTATTTGTATTGGTTTGTTCTTGCCGCTTCCGGGTGTCAGTTTCAGCTGCAGTGATTTGTATGTGGGGTCCAGGTCGATGTGTCTGTTGATGGATGTTCTTGCCGTTTCCGGGTGTCAGTTTCAGCTGTAGTGGTTTGTATATGGTGTCCAGGTCAATGTGTCTATTGATGGAGTTTGGGGATGAATGCCATGCTTCTAGGAATTCTCTGGCTGTTCTCTGTCTGGCTTGTCCTATGATAGTGGTGTTTTCCCAGTCAAATTCATGTTGCTGGTTGTCTGAGTGTATGGCTACTAGAGATAGCTGGTCGTGTCGTTTTGTGGCTAGCTGATGTTCATGGATGCGGATTGTTAGCTGTCTTCCTGTTTGTCCTATATAGTGTTTTGTGCAGTCCTTGCATGGTATTTTGTAAACTACGTTAGTTTGGCTCATGCTGGGTATTGGGTCCTTTGTTCTAGTGCGTTGTTGTCTGAGTGTGGATGTTGGCTTGTGTGCTGTTATGAGTCCTAAGGGTCGCAGTAGTCTGGCTGTCAGTTCTGAGACGCTCTACCATACGTCAGGAGCGTCTCAGAACTGACAGCCAGACTACTGCGACCCTTAGGACTCATAACAGCACACAAGCCAACATCCACGCTCAGACAACAACTCACTAGAACAAAGGACCCAATACCCAGCATGAGCCAAACTAACGTAGTTTACAAAATACCATGCAAGGACTGCACAAAACACTATATAGGACAAACAGGAAGACAGCTAACAATCCGCATCCATGAACATCAGCTAGCCACAAAACGACACGACCAGCTATCTCTAGTAGCCATACACTCAGACAACCAGCAACATGAATTTGACTGGGAAAACACCACTATCATAGGACAAGCCAGACAGAGAACAGCCAGAGAATTCCTAGAAGCATGGCATTCATCCCCAAACTCCATCAACAGACACATTGACCTGGACACCATATACAAACCACTACAGCTGAAACTGACACCCGGAAACGGCAAGAACATCCATCAACAGACACATTGACCTGGACCCCACATACAAATCACTGCAGCTGAAACTGACACCCGGAAGCGGCAAGAACAAACCAATACAAATACCGGAAGAAACATCAAAGCAGCGCTTCACACGAGGCTCCAACAGCACTGATGATGTTCCCTAGCCAGGGAACGAAACGTTTGCAGCAAAAACTTCCAGCTCGGCGAGCAGAACCACGACAACGGATACCCGAGCTACAAATCTTCAATCAGATTTTAAATATTGTGTGTATTTCTGGTCTCCCCACTATAGGAAGGATGTTGTGATACCTGAAAGGGTTCAGGAAGGATTTATAAGGATGCTGTCAGGGCTGGAGGATTTGAGCTATAGGGAGATGTTGAATAGGCTGGGACTGTTTTCTCTGGAGCATCAGAGGCTGACAGTGACCATATAGAAGTTTATAAAATCATGAGCAGCATTGATAGAGTAAATAGACAAGGTCTTTTCTCTGGGGGTAGGAAAGTCCAGAGCTAGAGGGCATAGGTTTAGGGTGAGAGGGTAAAGATATAAAAGGAAATTAAGGGGCAACCTTTTCACACAAAGGGTGATGCATGTATGGAATGAGCTGCCAGAGGAAGTGGTGAAGGCTTGCACAATTACAACATTTAAAAGGCATCTCGGTGGGAATATGAATAGGAAGGATTCTGAGGGATATGGGCCAAGTGTTGGCAAATAGGATTGGACTAATTTGGAATATCTGGTCGGCATGGGTGGGCTAGACTGAAGGGTCTGTTTTTGTGCTGTAATTTCTTTGGCTTGATGTCCTTTAAAGACCATGTCTTTTTATTTGCTCTGTTTTTTGTTGTTATTGTTGTTGTTTCTTTTATAGTTGTTCTAAAGAAGGGTCACTTGACCCAAAATGTTAACTCTGCTTTCTCTCCATAGATGCTGCCAGACCTGCTAAGTTTTTCCAGTAATTTCTGTTGTTTCTGATTGCCAGCATCCACGGTTATTTAAGTTTTTGTGTCTTTTTATTTTGTGTTTTTTTAAAACTGTGGACTGAATTGAGAAAGAGTGATTTTCAGCCCAGTGTTTAAAAGGCGGGCTGCAGTTTTGAAAGCAAGGAACCAAACACTCTTGTTAGGTATTGTGTAAAATGATCATTTGAGCAAGCAGGAATTAAACTTAGAATTGCAGGTGTTTTGGAGCTAAGAAGGTATAAAGATGCAGCTCTTGTTGGCATCAAGAAGTTTATTGGTCAGTGGACTAGTGACCAGTTACTAATAAAGCTTTTTTTATTTGCCAACAGCAGTGTGATTGGTTCTCAGGACAAAACCAGGACAAAGTTAGAGAGAGCGATAGAGAGAGAAGTGTATAGTTCTTCCTATGTTCAGGAGTGGTCTCTCTGTTCTCTGCAGTCAAAACTCACTTTAAACCTGAAGAAAACCATTTTACCGTTCCTGCAACAATTGTTCTAAGCTATAATTTTAAATTGATGAGTCAGGGACATTTATAAATAAACCTGTCACCTTACCAACCACTGGAAGCATTAGGAAAAAGACATAAAAAATAATGTGCTTGCCAGGAGATGAGTCGCAAGGATCATGCCAGGCACAGAACCTGGAACAGAATCTACTGAACTGTCTTTCTTGTTTCTTCCCTCTGTCGATAACCTATCCACCTTCTCTGTTTCTCTGCCCCTGTGTATGTGCAAGGGATAGTTTATAAAGAGATTGGAGTTTTTCTTAGTAATGTTAAATGTCAATAGTTTATAATGTTTAACTGGAGCTAAAGATGAAACACTTGCAATAAATTGTAATTCTTAATCAATTTAGAAGCCTGGTCTATACTTGCCATTAATCTAAGTCTGAAAGTGAGGTTATTTGGGGAACATTGTGTACTTCATAAAATCTTTAACATTTGTGATGACTCCAGGAATAGTAAGGCTCAGTTTCCAGAATTTGTGAGTCATAACAAACCCTTGAAGATGTTATTGGCTTAGACTTAAGGGCAGAGGCAAGCTTGAACAAGTGAATTAACTGACGACCCAGATAGAAGAAAAAGCAAAGGCCAATCTACCTCAACATAACAAAGCTGTATAACTGCAAGATAGGGATAAGCAGATAACAGTCTGTCCCATTGTCACTGACTCATATAACAAAGAATGGCATCAAGAATAAAATGAAAGGAGACACGAGTGAGGCCCATATTGAAACCTGTACTATCCAGCTAACCAATACAGAAATATGAACAATCTTAGATAGCTAGAGATTGGACAGGCACATGGCTGCAAGGGGATCAGGGCTGGGAATGAATCATCCAAGTATATGCATCCTATTGAAAGGACAGGCAGCTGGGAAGAGATGGCAGGGTTGCCTTGTTAGTAAGAAGTGAAAAATTAAATCAATAGCCAGAAGTGATACAGAGTCAGAAGGTGTGGTTAGAGTTGAGGACCTGCAAAGAGAAAAAGATGGGAATTGTGTACAGGCCTCCTAGCAGTAAAGAAAAAATAAATCAATAGAGAGAAAAGGCAAGTAAGAAAGGCATTATTATAATAATCAGGGGTACTTCAACGTGGAGATGGACTGGGAAAATCACATTGTTAGCGAATCTCAGGAAGAAGAGTTTGTGGAATGTCTATGAGATAGTATTTTTAGAGCAGCCTTTGGTGTAGCCCCCTAGAGAACAAGCAATTCTGGAATTGGTGATGTGTAATGAGGCAGAGTTGATTAGGGAGCTTAAGGTGAAGGAACCACTATGGGGCAGTGACCATAATATGATAGAATTCACACAGCAGTTTGAGAGGAAGAAGCTGGAATCAGATGTAATGGTATTATAACTGGGTAATAACATGAGAGCTGGTCAGAGTTGATTGAAAGGGGTAGCCTAGAAGGGAAGATGGTGGCAGAATTTCTTGGGGTAACTTGGGAGGGACAGCAGAAATTCATCCCAAGGAAGAGGAAGAATGAGGCAACCATGGCTAACAAGGGAAGTCAGAGATAGCATAAAAACAACATAAAACTCATACAGTGTGGTAAAGATTAGTGGATAGCCAAAGGATTGAGAAGCCTTTTAAAACCAGCAGCGGATAACTAAAAAGCAATAAGTGGGGAAAGATGAATTTTGAGAGTAAGATGAGTAGTAACATAAAAAAAATTGCAAGAGTTATTTTAAATATATAAAAGGTAAGAGAGAGGCGAGAGTAGACATTGGACCACTGGAAAATTAAGCTTAAGAAGTAGTAATGGAGAAATAGATACTTTGGACAAAGCCATGTTGACTAACTCTAATCAGTCCTTGCCTTTCATGATTCCTATCCCTCATGATTCCCTTCAACAACTTGCCCACCATTGATGTCAGGCTCACTGGTCTATAGTTCCCCAGCTTTTCCTTACCACCTTGGTGGCACAACGTTAGCCAACCTGCAGTATTCTGGCACCTCACCTGTGACTATTGGTGATCCAAATATCTCAGCAAAAGGCCCAGCAATCACTTCCCTAGCTTCCCACAGAGTTCCAGGGTACACATGATCAGGTCCTGAGGCTTTGTCTATCTTTATGCGTTTTCAGACATCCAGCACCTCCTCTTCTGTAACCTGGATATTTTTCAAGATGTCACCATCTATTTCCCCACATTCTTTGTTGATGTCTGCTTTGTTCCACAAATCTGGACAACACAAGTTTTCTGTACAACAGCAGCAGCTTTATTATCAGACAGCTGGTGAGAGATTCAAAGTGTCTCCAAAGTAGCCGTACGTCTATTTGTAGTGACACTTCTTTACAAATCTCTGCCCTACACACAGAAACAGTATATTTATAGGAATTAAACAAAAGGCTTATCAGTCACATTGTCGATTGTCATCACATAGTTTGAAGCAGGGAATTATGAATTTATAAAGCCCAATGAATCTGGGTGTCCTGTGATAACGTGTGAATGGATAACAGGGACTGATTATCGTATTCTTCATGATTGTGTGTTGATGGGAAAAGATTAAGACAGAAGGGCTTTGACTGCTATAAATGGGGGGTTCATATACCTATGCTAATATGGAGGGGAAGTAAGACATAGGAGCAGGAGGCAGTTTAACAGGGTTGTGGCCAGGGCTATCAGTCTTGTCTGGAAAGAGCAAATGCCTCTGTCTGAGGCTACAGGGGAATCCACATGTGTGGCTCCACTAGGCTCCATTTCTGAGATACAGTCAGCCACCCCCTATTGAGATGTACTGTCTGTATTGTAAGAGTACAGGCTTTCAGTTGATACTGCAGTAAGTCCTTTGGAAGTGGAAGGTTTGACCCTTGAGTCTCCAATGTGTCCTGAAAGAGAAGCAACGCATGCCTTCTGTGGCATTTTAACTTCCTTATTCCCTCCTTTTGATCATTTGATGATCAACCAGGTCCTCTCAGAGCCTATTCTGAAAATATTTGGACAACAGGGGCCATAAGCACCGAAGCGTTAGGATGCAGGAGATCACAATTAGTGTTGTAATTCCAAATTGTGCCAGCAGGCCTCCCAATCCTCCAAGAATGCCCCCTACTGACCACCGTTTCAGGCCATCGCTGAACCCCTTGTTGATAGTTTGGAGAGTCTGGATTTCTCGTGTGATGTGTTTAGAGAAATCAGTGATGTTAGTGGACTCATCAGGGATGTAGGTCCAGCTCTCTGCCCCAACAGTAGCACAGGTACCACCATCCTTGGCTCGCAGGAAGTCCAGTGCCAAACGATTCTGGAGGGCCACAGTTCTAACTGCAAGTAGTTTTGTCTTAATTTCAGTTAGGGCTTTAGCCGTAACATTGGCGACACTTACCCATACAGTCCTGAGCTGACTCAGTACTTGGGAATGTAAATAGATTCCTGTCGGGGTGGAAGAACATTCCCACCCAGGTGAGGAACCTGGTGAAGGACCTTCTGGGCCTTGGGGATGAGGGCAGGTTACCCAAAACTTGAATGCGAGGTACAACATACCCCATGCAGCACAACCCCTCCAATCTGAGGGAAGCCAAGGGTAGGCTTTTAACCTGCAAATCAAGTATGTGCCATTGTAAGCTCTCAGGGTGGAAACAGTGGGCCCCCACAGTCTGGGAGCAGGCCTGAGGTTCTGTTGGGGACCGTGGGCCATTCTAATATAAAGTACCCATAACCTGTTAAGCGCTGAATAGGTTCGATTCAGGGGATAGTAGAGGAGCACTCACTCATTCCCACGTAAGTACCTTTGGTGGGCTTCTAGAACAAATGGTGTTGAGAATTACAAGGGAGGGGGCCATATGCAATTGCTTATAATTAGGGTGATACCCGCCCCTTAATGAGGTCAGGTTATACATTGCTGACTGCCATTCGTGTGCGTCATTGGTGTTAGTAAGGTCGCTGGAAAGGCTTCGACATAGTAGCCATTCGGCCAGTTCCTGCCAATGAAAAGATATGGGCCACAAAGGGATTCCCCTCACTGAGTGGGGTGGCATGTGGGCACATACCCAGCAGTGGGTGTCTCTCCCCGTTATGTGGGCTGTCTGATAGGCCAGGTGCAAAAAAGGTATTATGCTGAGGGCTGTCAGTTTGGGATCCATCTATTCTCAAGGCCCCCTCTCCCAAAGTCACCAAGATAACAAGTATGGAAAACATCCTTGTCCTTAGTTGTTGTCTTCTTCCACGCTGACGCTTTTGCAGTCGGTTCTGTGTAAATGCCAGGGATAGCCTTGTACTTTCAGAGCTGTGGGAGTGGTTAGCAGCACCTGGAACGGTTCTCTCAATCGCGGACCCAGCTTCTTTCGTTCCCAGACCTTTATCAGGACTAAGTCCCTTGCTCGGGGTAGTCTCCTACAGGCAGATTGTCACTTTCTCTGTAAGCCTGGCGTACCTGTGAATGCAAACTTTGGAGAGTTTTGGTTAGCCCACCTTCTCTCCCAGGGTGTTCATATCTAGTCTCTCAGGGAGGGGGTGGTGTCGGACTCATGGGCTTCCTGTAAACCACCTCAGCAGGAGACAGGCCCGTCTTGCTAGAAGGGGTAACACTCATGTGGAACAGGGCTAGAAGGAGGACCCAAGGAGCAAGAAAATCGATGTTTTGGGCAGGAACCCTTCATCTGGAATGGATGAAGGATTCCTGCTCGAAATGTTGATTTTCTTGCTCCTCAGATGCTGCCTGACCTGCTGTGCTTTTCCAGCACCACTCTAATCTTGACTCTAATTTCCAGTATCTACAGTCCTCACTTTCACCGAGAGGGATGACCTTCAACCAACTTATTAGGCCTGTTTCCTGTTTTAGCTTCGCCAGCTTGTTTTTTTACGGTACCATTTGCCCGTTCCACCACTCCAGCCCCTTTGGGTGGTGGGTACAGTGGAATTGTTGTTTTATCGCTAGTTCCCTGGTTAATGTTGGCCACTGAGCGCAGCCAAAATCTGAGCTAATAGTCTCCGGGAGTCCGTATCAGGGAATTATTTCCCTCAGCAGTATTTTCACTACCGTTGCAGCCATGTAATCTGTCGGTGGGATTGCCTCAATGCATCTGCTGAAGGCATCAACTATTCCCAAGTAATACTTATAACATTGTACTCTGGGTAGTTCTATAAAATCTAATTGTAAACAATTAAAAGCGCTACCCCCTACCCACCAGACAAGTGGGTAATTCCAGAACTGCAAGGCAACCCTTTCCAGCATTTGTCCTTTTACAGATCAAACATGCTCGTTTCTCAGCTGTCTTCTGGAGGTCGGGGGTGCCACCAGGTCTGTAACAAAGTGCTGACCATTCCCTCCTTGCCGAGGTGTGTACAGTTATGTACATAGGCTACTGGGATTGTTAAAAGCAAGGATAGAAGACAGATCTGTTCCTAAGGGGTCATCCACAGTTTGGTATGGGCATCTATGGTGTATTCCATCTGTGACCACAGTGTGTGTTCCTCTGCAGGGGAGTTCCCCTGTAAGTTACGTATCTCACCCAGATCTGGCATTCCCGTCCTCATTCGTTTTGTAACCAAGTGTTGCTGTGAGCCCAAAGGAACTAGGAGAGCAGTGGCATCTACCTCCGCATTGCCCTTAGAGACTGTCAATTGCACTCGTGTGGGCTGAGCATTTGACCACTGTTAGGCTGAAAGGTAACTGTAGGCCTGTAAGAGATTACATACAAAACCAGTGTTACCAACGGGTTGCCCTGTGGAAGTTAAAAATCCCCTTTGTTCCCATTGGACGCTGTAGTCATCGGTGACGCCAAAAGCATAGCGAGACACTCTGTAAATATTGGCCGTACTCCCCTGTGCCAGGATGCAAGCCCATGTGAGGGCAAACAACTCAGCCTCTTGTGCTGATAGTGGATTTTCGAAGCCTGTGCATTCAACCACCTCATTACCAGTAGCAACTGCGTATCACTGACTGGCAGGTGAAATGTAGGAGCTGCCATCCATGTAGAAGGCAAAGTTTATGGGGCAAGTCAGCTAAATCGGCATAAGCAGAGGTGAAAAGGTGATTCTGTAGCAGGCAGTTGTGTTAGGGAGATGGGAAGTGCTGCAGGGGTTCCTTTAGGAAGGTTGCCGAATTCAGGGTAGTGCAATGGGAGAAGGTTAGTAGTGGGTTGTTGAGCAGGGCTGCTTCATATTTGTTCTGGTGTGCCTATTTAAAATTCCTGATGAAGGGCTCTTGCGATTTTCCTGCTCCTCGGATGCTGCCTGACCTGCTGTGCTTTTTCAGCACTACTCTAGTCTTGACTATAATCTTCAGCATCTGGGGAGCAATGGCTGCCCAGGGTTGCAATGTCCATGCACTATAAGTTATTGATTAAAAAGCAAACCCCTCCACCCTTTGTCTTACCTGAGGATGCCATACGGTCCATACAATGGAGGGAAAAACCATCAGCCTGAAGTGCAGTCGGGAATGGATGGGATGAGCCAGTTTCTGTGAAGCAGAGTGTGCAGCTGTCCCACAATTCATGCTGGAACTGAGCCATGATCTGAGTTCATCCATCCTGTTCTCCAGACATTGTACATTTACTAGGAGTAAGCTGGGAAGGCAGGGGGCGGGAGAGGGGGTCTTGAAACCATGTAGTCTCAGTCTTATAGGCTGGCACGCTTCCCCCTCTTTCTTTACAGGTTTCTTACATTTGAGTGGTCTGGTGGTCCGGTGCATTGGACTGTGACTGCTTCCAGTAAGGTGATCCTTCCTAGGACCCTGTGGAGCAGGGAGATTGCAGTTTAGTATATTTTTGCAGAGGGTCTGCTTAGGACCCAGCGTAGCAGGTAATTTACTGTGTAGTTTTTTTTACTGGAGGGAGTTTGGTTAGAACCCAGTGAAGAAGTTCCTGGTTTCAGTTGCTGCCGATTTGCAGCTCCAGGTCTAGCCATGTTTTTTGCAGAAGTGTTTGGGCTGCTGTCCAGGTCAGGAATGTATGGAATGAGCTGCTAGAGGAAGTGGTGGAGGCTGGTACAACTGTAACATTTAAATGGCTACATGAATAGGAAGGGTTTGGAGGGATATGGGCTGCATGCTGGCAAGTTGGACTAGATTAGGGTGTCATATCTGGTCGGCATGGATGAGTTGGATGGAAGGGTCTGTTTCTGTGCTGTAAATCTCTATGACTCTATGACTATCTGCAGTCTTCACTTTCGCCTAGTTGATTTTAACCTTACTGCGAATCCTCTTGCAAGGATGCCTACTTTGAAGAAGTTCTCCTCATCTCTACAAAGGTCTCAGTGAGTGTCTCTTACTGCAACCCCCCCGGTCATCTCCTCTGACCTGAAGCTCTTCAACCATGTCCTGAAACAGTCTCGCTACCACAGCCACACCTGCTTCCTCAGTGTCTGCCTCCACAACCAATTACTCCCACATGGACTCCAGACGACATTCAGACCAGCACAGTTTGGATCCAAACAGGACAATCAGTACAGACTACAACTTCAAAACCACCAGAAATGGTTCTCCTTCTGGATTCTCTGCTCCACACTCACAGCAATGTGCCGCCACCCCACCTCTCTACAGTCAGCTATGTCTCAATGGAAGGCCACAGGATCTCAGAACTACAAGGGACCCCTTCTGTACTATATCCTAAGAATTCACACTCTCAACAAACAGTATTTCTGCACTATTTCAAACATCAAAAACTGTAAGTATAACAAACTTTTATATACCCACCTTAATAACCAGTGCTCCATGAACATTCCAGAAGCTTCCCTGGCCTTAGGAACTGCTTGGCTGCCATTTGCTACGAAGCCGGGACAGCCACCATCGCCGCGATGGTCAATGACATCGCTTCTGCCACCACCAACCAGCAGCTTGCAGCCACAGCCGATCTTGCCAGCCGGACAACAGCAGCCAAAACTGCCAGATTAACAACCGTTGCCACAATCGCCACCGTCAGGACCAATGCAAAGCCCAATCGCGAATACACTTCCGCACCCCCGCCAGTTGCCACTGCCGCAGCCACATCCGACCCCAATGTCACTCCCGGCGCCATGTGTTCTGCGACTTCTCACCCCATTGCGGCTACTTCCAGCCCTAATGAGTTCACCCACACCACGCGTTTCATCACTTCCGCCACCTATGTCACCACTGAGGTCACGTGACGCCATGCGTTCTGCGACTTCTGCACCCACCCCCCCCCACTGCTGTCATCGCCACCACTTCTGCCCCCACCAACACCACTTACCTGCACACTACCAGCACGCACCCCCCCACCCACCATGGATTCCATTGTCACAGCCCCTGCCCCCCAGTACCCTGAGGAGAACGTCACCTCTGCAAATGACTCCACCTCTATTCCCCCACCACCATGCCCACTCCAGTTACAGACTCTGCCTCCAGTCCCAGCTACACCAGGTCCCAGCTCTCAGCCCTGCCGAGTTTTCACCATCCCCCCAGACCTCCCCCTCGCTGAGAATGAACGATCAGTCCTCAGCAAAGGTCTTCATCCCCCTCCGTCCACGCATCAATTAATTCAATACGTGTCGTGATGTCGAACACTTCTTCCACTGCGTCTGCCTCTGAGCTTACTTTTTGTTGAGACGGAAACCGAATGGTCTCGTCTCTACGTGTTCGTTGGAAGGAGAGATCAAACCGGCTAGAGTTTGGAGCAAAAACACCGTTTATTACAGAATCAAAACTGGTACACTATACAACGAATTCAAAAGCATGCAAATTCGTTGGAGAAGGCGTTCTGTCTCTCCCTTCGGATCTGGTGCAGTTATACTTCGCGCTTCCTCGAGTTTCCGGTCAGGTTCCCCTTGTTCGGCTCTTTCATTGGTCGGTTCACCTGTCTGTGAAGGGATTAGTGTCTCTATTGGCTGCCCCGAGATACCTGTCCCACTCCTGCTGTGCCGAACAATGGGTAGACATCCTGGGTTCGGCACTTTCCGATCTTGTAAATTAAAAGTTTATTGTTGGAAGGGATTCCTCATTGCCATGCGTCTGGCTGTCTGGGCGTTCACAATAGTTCTCCATAGTTGAATATACAGATATTATCATTTAACATAGGACCCGAATGAGTTTGACGTCAGCGGAGGCATTAGCAAGTACTTTATCAATCAAGTGTAGTATCGGTGCGATTTACACTATCCGATAGTTACCGGTTTCCTTTATTAACAATGAGAGTGTAATAGGATGATCTGAAACTGACGGACATGTTCTAATCCCCCAGGAATGTGGCCCCAGGCAGGCAGTCCTGCAGTGGCTGGGTTTACTTTACATGGCTGTGTTTTAGCTGGTATCCGACAGTGTCTGCTTTAATAATGGTGCTCCCCTCCCTAGCCCCAATGTAGGTACCCCGATAGCAGATTCTCCCCAACATTCCCTCCCTTGGCCTCGAAAGAGGCCACACCCCCTTATCCCGTAAGGAACGCAACCCCACGAGGCGACCGGTGTCTGGTGTTGTATCGACCAGACTCACCGGTTCTAAGGAGACAGTTATATGGGGATGAAGGGTGCCCTGAAAAACGCGCCGCTACACAATTAAGCAATAGATGGTCACAGCTGCATGCTAAGCTAAACTAATAGTTGAAGTAATTGAGGCAATGTCTGCAGAAATAACGAAAAGCACAGGATTAGACAAGCATTGCAATAAGTCATTCAGAGCTGGCGAAATGTATGTGAGTGCGTTAGAATGAGTAAGCCATTTAGTAAACGCAAGTCTGTAGTCCAAAGAGCCGGCAATTGTAAGTAGGTGTCGTAAGTTTGGAAAGGGAGTAGGAACAGCCTGGTACCAGCAGCTAGGTACCCGCTAGAGATGTGAAACCCAGTGTGAAACTGTACTGTGCCCCGGTGGTCCCATAGATCAGTATGCTCCAGAGAGCAGCAGTGCTGTTCAACCGTCCGACACGGATGCAAGCAGGCAGAAATCTCATCAAATGGAGACGAACGGAGGCCACGCGTTCCGATGTCAATGCGCGACTGTGCCTGTCTTAGGTTGTCCCTCGCCCGAGGGATCTTACCCGTCATTGGCTAACCAGTCGTGCTGCATTGAGTAATAGATGGCGACATCCATTTCACCACCCCAAGGACAGGCATGGGCAGCTCAGTAGCATGGTCAGTGGCCTCCGAGGGTGGCTGCGGGCAGTCAGGAATACTGGACAGTCCGCAAAGGCTGCCTGCGAGAACAGCAGTGTCTCAATTGCCAAGGCACACAGTACATTTCACCCACCCGCTGTTATGGAAGGATCAATTCACATATCCCCAATTTAAACGGGCAAAATAAATAAGTGGGGGCTCTTTGGACAACCAGGCTGCATTTATCGTACATGAAGATGAAAAGTTAGTCATGAGTACAACAGGATCAGACGAATTCGAAAGAAAGTCATTGAGGGAGCTGACACGCACCGGTGAGATAGGATTTACTACGCCCGAACCGCGAGCTTATGCAAAGGCGGTACTATAGCAATGAAGAAAAGAATTGGGAGATCCCCACTCGCCAGCCCTTATCGCAACCAGCCGTAAGCAAGAAACCCGGTATCATGGCTCACGAGCGGACGTCGCATTACAGCATGTATTGGATGTGTCCCTGTCCGTTTGTAGGAGGTCACACACAGGCTGTCGTGTTGTTGGAGTTGGTGGCAGCGGCGTCTCCCGGTGGAGCTCAACGGATGGGGGTCCGGTTGAAAAGTAATTATACCTTATCACCTTTAAATCAGTGAGATGGGGCTGTGGGAATGCAGTAAAAAGGAGTCCCCGCATCACCAGGGTGATATATGGCGGGGTCAGTCAGGAACCATGTGACTACTATGGGAAATAAAGTGTTGTGTTGTAAGGGGTCTTTGGGGTGGCATGTCTGGGAGACCGGAATGGACGGGAGGCAGTCCCCAAAGTCTCCAGTCAGTACTCCTGAACATGAGGTCTGTGCTCATGTGGAATGTCAAATGCAACCAGGAAGAGTGTACTCAACCATCTGTGTAAGAGGAATGGAGGGAGCAGATATAAAAAGACAATGGTGAAAATAATGAAGGCAGTCTGAAACCCTTAACCTTTCTTATGAGTTGCGGACCTGTACGTGGCAGTATTCCACAAAAAGGAGTCACATCAAAATAGAGAGAACTCTGTGTGAGGTAGAAGGAGTGGTTTCATGTAAGGGAAAGGGTACAACTTTACACAAAGGTAGTCAGAGGGATTCGTGATCTCAAATCAGAGAAAAAGGGCTCCCCAGCATGGGCTGCCACAAAAAGGCAGTCGAGGCAGGGGTAGCCAGATTATACTGTAGGTGTTTTAATGGTCGTCGAATTACGAAGAGGCAGAGGAAAAATGTAAAAAACGCAATCATGACACTGGTCCAGTGTCGGTGAGGTAATTGCGGGGAGCAGTCACGCAAACGGTGTCAAGTCGCAATTTTCTGACAAAGTTAAAATCAAGTGTGCGCATAGTGTGGAAGACAATTAGTAGGATAATCCGTGTCCATTTGAGCAGCAGCACTACACGGGGGAGATGAAAGTCGGGACAGTGATACAAATGCAAGATAGTACGAGTGGCAGTTATGACTCGGTGGGAATGTGTGCTCGCAGCTGCAGGAGCGCAGGCGCCTGTATGTTTTAAAACGCAATGTTTGAAGAGTAAACACATTCGTCCAGAAGTTGTGTCGAAAAAATTGAGTAAGTCCCTCGAGAGGGAAGTGGGATTGGTAATAGTGAGAAGGGAACTATAATAGACTGCATAGGGGAAGGCCTACGGTACGCCTTGATACTGCGCGGTAAGGGGCGCAAGCAATTTCGATTCGCACCCGGGGAACTGCCCGTGCTGGGGGCGCCCAACCAATGGGGTTGTCGTAGGACAATCGTTCGATGAGGCGCCCAAGGAGACCGTTTAGTATAAAGGTGGAAATGATGAGGATCCCCATCAACTCTGTGGCAACAGGACAATAGAGTAGGTAAATTTCCACCGTGTGGTTAGGGAAGACACAGCGCAGGAGATCCCCCTAACCGCTCAGGGCGTGCAGCGTAAGCCTCAAGGCGGCCGGGACCCCATCTAGCAGGCAGGGCGGGGATTTTCGTCCCCAGACACTTGGGTATGATATTGGAGCGAACCGCGACTGTGAGGCAGACAGTATTGGTAACATCGGGAAAGGCGCCTATACAATGGAGAAAGACCAATGTAGATAAAAAGGGGTTGAGTCACCAGCTAAAGGGCACAAACTTATCCTGGCGGCTATTTGCCCGCTCGAAGCGGAGTCTATGATAAACCAGGTGGACCTCCCAAGAGAAGGCCCAATGAAGAGTTTAGACAGCAGAATAAAGTACCAGAAGAGCAAAGATATCAGTGAAACAGAGCCATGTCGGTGTAGAAGGGCAGCAACCCCAACTCTACGTAGAAACCGTGCCAAGGCGGGGTTGCATGATCCCCTCTCTTTCTGCACCTCCCCGTCAGGTCCCGTCTCATCGAGTGACTTCAGGGATATATTAGGTTGCGCCGACCTGGAGCAATGAGAGAAGTGGTGCGTGCGGTGGCCTATGTGTTTCCAGCCAGCTCAGTATAAGAAATGATGATGATGATTATGGAGAGGGGGACAATGTAAAACTCTGGGCAATTAGGAGATTTGCGGTGGGACGAAATTGGACTGTTTGCCTGAGGGGACTTGTCCCCCCAAACGAGATACGGAACGAGAGGTGCAAGTATAATCCTTGTGTATGCAAGAATCTGTGTGTGTGTAGGGCCGTGTGGCATAGACAAAAGAGAATGCGCAGGTGCTGCGGGCATATCGGACTTCATCCCTGTGTAAAGGAGAGGGAGAGGGAGAGTATCATAAAAGGATGGTCAGACAGGTCAGGACAGAAATTGTCTGAGTAGCACTTTCCTCCGTTTGACACTTGAGGATTTGATCAGTTTGAGGGAAGTAACAGCCTTTAAAAGATACCCCGGGAAAAGGATCATAAAGGAACCTGGTGACCCTGCTGTTGTCAGTGCGTACCTGTGCGTCGCAAAAGATATGAACAGATGAATTGGCGAGGAGCACTCGCAGCTGAGGAGACTGAAGGATTTGGGCAGGGCATGAGGGTTGGGAAGTCCTGGTAGCAAACCTCAGGGAGCATGAGACTTTGGAAAGAAGATGGGGCGCAGAGCAAGGCAGTAGAAGCATAGTGAGTGAAATGCCCTAATGGAGAGATGAGGCCAGAAGATGAGTTACTGTGCCCTGGTAGAAAAACCTCAGGGAGCTTAAAACCTTAAAAAGAGATGGAGCGTAAGGATCCGCGGATCTTCTATTCAGCAAGACCCAGTTGAATTCCTGCAAGCTGAATGAAAGACAGAACTAAGACGACCTCAGATCCGGCGGTGAACATAAAGTGTGTGGGTTTGGGAGAAAACGATGAAGGGGCGTGACTATGGCGTGGGGAATGGGGAGCGGGGTTGTAGGATAGGGCAGTACAATCGGCAAGAGGAGTCTGTACGAGATTTCAATGGGAAGGTTCGGTACTGACTGGCAATTACAGGTTGCATGTTCAAAGCATTGGAGAGTGTAGCCTCAGACAGGTAGACTGGCTGGCATCTTCAACCCGCATGGTTGCCAATACCCGCTTCAGGGACTGGAAATGGCCGTGTCTGTGGCAGCAGTAGCTCAACCCTCCCTAGCCGCAAAGTTGAGGAGGGGGGACAAGTAGCAGGAGAAAATTGCTTTAAAATGAGCGCCCATAATGCTTTAGCGAATGAAAAAATCTGTGGACTTGGGAGAAAAGATAAAAATGGGTTCGTGAGAGGGGGCAGAAAAATGTGGAGGGCATAGACGGAAGAAGGAGTAGGTGGGCCCCCCCTCGTTCTTGGCACTTTGTGAACACGAGGGGAAAAGGGATGGCCTAAACACCCATGTCGGCGGACAAAAAGATGAGTGAGCGGCCGCGAGGAAGAGAGATGGGCGAAGCACCCTGCTGGGTGCTGAGTAGCACGTCCTAGCTGGAGGCCTGAGGCCTGTGACCAGCGGGGGAAAAAGAGAGAGACAAAATAAGTGGGCTGGGGGATATTCGGGCAGTGGGACGGCCAAACACTGGACCTACAAAACATTGTAAATGAAAACGCACAGTATGGCGATACGGCAACGCGCATGTTGTTGGTCGGGACGTTATAGTTAATAGTGAAAGGTACAACCTGTCAAACAAAATGTGGTTAGAGGCATGATTCATATCGACATCCCAGTAACTGAAGAGGACCTGTTCATCGAGCAATCCCATGGAGTAGGGCAATGACGCTTGAGAGACCCATCGGTGTAGTGGTGGCGCGGTAGTTGAGCTAGTAGGGTCGTGGAACGTCTGCAGGCGAGCAGCCCCTTCTAGACTGTGCAATCCTGCCAAGAGTGAGCATTCGCGCCAAAAGCGAACGGGCACCGCCCCAACTGAGCATTCGCGCCAAAAGTCAGCTGGCCCCGCCCAACCTGAGCCTTCGCGCCAAAAGCAAGAAAGCCCGCCAAGAACTAAGGTGACCCGCCCAGAGAAGGGTGACCCGCCAAAACTAGGGTGAGCACGGGACACCCCGGGATTTACCGTCTTAGGATTCCACAACCGTAGTGTTATTAAAATAAAAAGCTCCACCATCCCTTCCTGCGCCCCCTCCCTACATCCAGGTATTCCTTTCCAAGTATAAGAGTAATTAAAAGTGATAGTGGGGGACATGCGGTATTTAATCCTAAAAATCAAGACGAGACTATGGAGAAAAATCCCAGACCATTAAGTGATCAATCCCAAGCCGCTAAGTGTAGGGAACAACACTCACGTACTCCGACAGCAGTAAAACTGCTTTCGGCTGCTGGGCAGCTTCCCACGGTCCCTCTCCGTCACTCAGGCTGTCGGCGCCGGTCCGCTGTACACCGAGACCTGGGATGAAACATTTGCTGCGACACCTCCGTTCGCCACGTCTGTTAAAAATCACTGCACTCACTCACTCACTCCCTCTCTCACTGGGCCGGCCCCACACTGGTTTTCATCCACATACATGCCAACCCACGCATACTGTCGGTGTGTCCGTACTCTCGTCTCAGCCTGTCGCAGTCCCTTGTCCCTAGTTTTAGTGACATGTTTGGCAGGGGCGTCCGAAATGACTGGGGCTGTGGCGGAGGTACAGTGGCCCCCTTGCCACTGCGGGTTGAATGTGATTAACAGTTTCGTCTTCCACCCCGGGAGTTTTCCGGCGGTCGGTGGTGCCCAATCAGTAGGGGGTTTCCCTAGGGCTATTGTTTGCCGCGCTGAATATTGCGGCGCGAGTAGGAGACCGTTTAAAATTTTGGTCATTAGCGCCGTATCTGTGAAGGTCTCTTTTAGTCTCGTCAATATCAGGTCTTTTTGGGCGGGCGCTTGGTTAAACACTTGATCCAGTACTGTCTTGTGCACTGTTACACTGTCCAGTAATAAATGGGCATGCCAAGTTACGTCTGTGCCAACTGTGAGGTGCCACCAGGGCACTCCGGGGCGTAATGGTCGAAATTGGGTCATTTTTGGTGGTCCAAAGTTCAAGTCCCCCATGACGGATCTCACCTGGTGGGTACTGCTTTAAACCCAGTGCGTTTTTTCAAAAGCCTGACCTTCGCGTGGCAGATTTCTGCTCTTAACAACCGGTCTAAGGCAAACGCCTGTGCAGGTAAACCCTATCCAGGAGATGAGATCCGCCCTCTGTCCCCTTAGAATGCTAGCAGCGAGTGTGTCTATCGATAGTTGTCGGAGTTAAAGTGCTTAATAAAAAGAGAAAGGATCCAATCAGTCAAGTGCGGTCAGCGCTGTCTTAATTAATTTCACTAAGCGTCCAGGCTCCGTAAGCCACGCTTTTACCTTAACTCAGAAAGCTGCGTCCAGGATCTGAAATCCACGCATAAACTTTACTGAAAAACCCGCGTCCAGGATCCGAAATCCACGCGTAAAACTCAAACTCAAAAACTGCGTCCAGGATCCGAAATCCACGCATTAACTTAACTCAAAAACCGCGTCCAGGATCCGAAATCCACGCGTAAAACTCAAACTCAAAAAGCTGCGTCCAGGATCCGAAATCCACGCATTAACTTAACTCAAAAACCGCGTCCAGGATCCGAAATCCACGCGTAAAACTCAAACTCAAAAAGCTGCGTCCAGGATCCGAAATCCACGCATTAACTTAACTCAAAAACCGCGTCCAGGATCCGAAATCCACGCGTAAAACTCAAACTCAAAAACTGCGTCCAGGATCCGAAATCCACGCATTAACTTAACTCAAAAACCGCGTCCAGGATCCGAAATCCACGCGTAAAACTCAAACTCAAAAAGCTGCGTCCAGGATCCGAAATCCACGCATTAACTTAACTCAAAAACCGCGTCCAGGATCCGAAATCCACGCGTAAAACTCAAACTCAAAAAGCTGCGTCCAGGATCCGAAATCCACGCATTAACTTAACTCAAAAACCGCGTCCAGGATCCGAAATCCACGCGTAAAACTCAAACTCAAAAAGCTGCGTCCAGGATCCGAAATCCACGCATTAACTTAACTCAAAAACCGCGTCCAGGATCCGAAATCCACGCGTAAAACTCAAACTCAAAAAGCTGCGTCCAGGATCTGAAATCCACGCAGTAAGTCGACTCAAAAAGCGCGCATTAACTTAAGGCTAGCCATGGATCAATTAGTCACTTCAGTACCGCGATAACAGGCAGGTATTAGTGAAGAAGTGAGAAAATAGCTTACCAGTATGGACTCTGCAACGTTGCTGCCAAACTGATTTAAAAGTACTGTTTGTGTTGGTGAGGATCAGGGAGCAGACAAAGACTGATTAACTGAAAAATTTTACCTACTGGAAGCCTTTGCTTTAACAGGCGCTTCCTCACCTTTTAAAAGTTCGGCCGAAAGTTTGTCTGCCCTCCGGTCTGCCAACGTGGCCAACTTGCGGTCGTCTCTTTCCCTTCCCACGGTCTGGCTCACCATCTGTTGAGACGGAAACTGAATGGTCTCGTCTCTACGTGTTCGTTGGAAGGAGAGATCAAACCGGCTAGAGTTTGGAGCAAAAACACCGTTTATTACAGAATCAAAACTGGTACACTATACAACGAATTCAAAAGCATGCAAATTCGTTGGAGAAGGCGTTCTGTCTCTCCCTTCGGATCTGGTGCAGTTATACTTCGCGCTTCCTCGAGTTTCCGGTCAGGTTCCCCTTGTTCGGCTCTTTCATTGGTCGGTTCACCTGTCTGTGAAGGGATTAGTGTCTCTATTGGCTGCCCCGAGATACCTGTCCCACTCCTGCTGTGCCGAACAATGGGTAGACATCCTGGGTTCGGCAGTTTCCGATCTTGTAAATTAAAAGTTTATTGTTGGAAGGGATTCCTCATTGCCATGCGTCTGGCTGTCTGGGCGTTCACAATAGTTCTCCATAGTTGAATATACAGATATTATCATTTAACATAGGACCCGAATGAGTTTGACGTCAGCGGAGGCATTAGCAAGTACTTTATCAATCAAGTGTAGTATCGGTGCGATTTACACTATCCGATAGTTACCGGTTTCCTTTATTAACAATGAGAGTGTAATAGGATGATCTGAAACTGACGGACATGTTCTAATCCCCCAGGAATGTGGCCCCAGGCAGGCAGTCCTGCAGTGGCTGGGTTTACTTTACATGGCTGTGTTTTAGCTGGTATCCGACAGTGTCTGCTTTAATAATGGTGCTCCCCTCCCTAGCCCCAATGTAGGTACCCCGATAGCAGATTCTCCCCAACATTTTGCAATCGAGACTCCCGCCCACTTTCTGAGGACCTCTTCACCCGCTTCCAACAAACTCCATCCACCTGGGCACCCCATGCCAGTCTATTACCCAACCTCAATCTCTTCATTTCCAACTGCTACTGGGACATTAACCACCTCAATTTATCTACCCCCACTCCAACCTGTCACCCTCACAACGTGCAGCCCTCCACTCCCTCTGCTCCAATCCCAACCTCACCATCAAACCAGCGGAAATAGGAGGTGCAGCAGTAGTCTGACGCACTGACCTCTTCATCGCTGAAGCCAGACGCCAACTCGAAGACACCTCCTCGTACTGTCCCCTCAACCATGACCCCACCCCCCCAAACACCAAACCATCATCTCCCAGATAATACACAACCGCATCACCTCAGGAGATCTCCCACCAACAGCTTCCAACCCCATAATTCGGGTACCCCTCACCGCCTGATTCTGTTTCCTTCCCAGGGTCCACAAGCCTGACCACCCCGGCCGACCCATTGTCTCAACCTCCTCCTGCCAAACCAAACTCTTTTCCACCTACCTCGATACTGTTCTATTCTCCCCCACTCCAGGAACTCCCCACATACATTCGGGATACTACCCACGCCCTCCACCCCCTCCAAGGCTTCCATTTCCCCGGTCCCCAAAGCCTCATCTTCACCACGGACATCCACTCCCTCTACACCTCATTCTTGATGAAGGGCTTCTGCCCGAAACATCGATTTTTCTGCTGCTCGGATGCTGCCTGACCTGCTGTGCATTTCCAGCACCACTCTCATCTCCAGCATCTGCAGTCCTCAGCTTTGCCTGCTTGTGTTAAATGTTGAATCTGAAGGAGGTGAGAAGGTCAACAATGGAGTGTGTGGTTAAAACCCCCACCGGCTGGTGCAGGATGATGTTTGAGGCGGCTGATATGAGGACGTATCCAGCAGGAAGTACCTGTGATCAGGGCGGGAGGCCGGCTGCTACCGGCTCCTGTTTAGTTGAAAAGTATACCACCGGGCACTTCCTGTCTCTGTGAGTTTGGGTGAGGACAGCAATGGCACATCCATCGTTTATGGTGACATACAGTTGGAATGGTTGATGGTAAAGGGGTTGGCTTAGAGAAGGCTGTTCTTTAATTTGGTAAATGCCGGCTGTAAGGATGAAGTCCGGGGGCGGGGGGGAGGGGGAGGCATTCGTTGATGCCAGTGGGGTCAATAGGCAAGCGTGAAGGGTAACATTCAGAATCCATTGCCTACAGAAATTTAGAAGGCCGTGAAGGCCCTTGTTTAAGGCTCATAGCTGGCGGGGTTTCTGCAATGGGCTGATTGCATTCTTCTGTCAATTTCCTCTCCCTTGTGGAGAGGCGATGCCCCAAAAATATCACCGGAACCACAAATCCGAGGGAGTGTAAAATGTTCAGTAGTCCTGTGGTATCGGTCTCACAGTTAGACAGCCTGTTACTGGTGACAAGCAGGTCGTCTACATATTGGACAATGGTAGTTCCTTATGGGAGTTTCAGGATCCATAACTAACTGTGGAGGGTTTGTGAGAATAGGGTGAGAGAGTGGACATTCCCTGGGGCAGACGCGTCCAAGTATATTGCTGGCCCCAGTAGGCAAAGGCAAATAAATATTGAGATTCCTGGTGTAGCAGGACAGAAATGAAGGCATGCTGTAGATCAATGATGGTAAAAATGCAGGCATCAGCAGGTATGCAGCTTAATATGGTGCTAAGTTTGGGACGAGGGGGTGTAATGGCGCCACAATGTCATTGATCTTCCTCAGATCCTGCACAAGCCTCCAGTCCTGTCAGCCTGATTTGGGCACTGGAAAGATTGGGGTGTTGCAAGGTGATTTGAACAGGACCACGATACTTTATGCCAGGGAAGAGTCAATGAGAGTCTGGTTTAATGGGATACTGTGGGATTGAAGGCAGGCTCTGGTTCCCCTTTAGTTGTATTTGTACGGGAGGGCAAGGGGTGCAGCCGACTTCGTGGTTAGAGGCAGCTCACAGCTGGCATTCAACGTCCCGGGTTGGGTTCACTGAGGATGCTTGGCAGGTCAGGATGCTGACCTTCTGTTGTGGGAATTCTCAGAATTTCAAACGGCCCTCTGTGAAGTGTTGCCATGGTGCCCTGGTGTCAGAGGTGAGTTGTGTCACACTGTAGGCAAGGTGGCCCACATCTTTAGGTTTAAACTGTGGGCTGACATTTTGGGTGATGTGCAGGACTACCAACCCCATTTGCCACCACAGGTAATGTGGGATTCGAACAAGATAAGCAGAGCTTTCCTTAACTTCAACTTCACCGATAACCAACCCCAAGAATTCCATGCCCTCAAACAGCGTGCAGTACCGGCTTTGTTCTGTGAAGATCCAGTAGAGTCATAGCAAACCATCACATGGATGTCCGGGACCGGGAACGGTGGAGTAAAGGCAGATTGTTCAATGCTGAGCCTCCCACCATTAGGGGACCGCAAACTGGGGGAATTGCATCTGGCCATGCAGTCCCACTGCAATGCCCACATCCGTACAGGTGATCTCAACTCCTAGGGGACAAATTCTGGATTCGAATGGTGCTGGAAGAGCACAGCAGTTCAGACAGCATCCGAGGAGCAGTAAAATCGACATTTCAGGCAAAAGCCCCTCATCAGGAATACAGGCCGAGAGCCTGAAGGGTGGAGAGATAAATGAGAGTACGGTGGGGGTGGGAAGAAAGTAGCATAGAGTACAATAGGTGAGTGGGGGAGGGGATGAAGGTGATAGGTCAGGGAGGAGGGTGGAGTGGATAGGTAGAAAAGAAGATAGGCAGGTAGGACAAGTCATGGGGACGGTGCTGAGCTGGAAGTTTGGAACTGGGGTGAGGAGGGGGAAGGGGAAATGAGGAAACTGTTGAAGTCCACATTGATGCCCTGAGGTTGAAGTGTTCCCAGGCGGAAGATGAGGCGTTCTTCCTCCAGGCGTCTGGTGGTGAGGGAGCGGCATACCATCCACCTATTCACATTCTGCCTTTAGTGATTCCCAGCCCCTCGGAGTCCCATCTGCAGTTAATACTTCTAGCTCCTTGTCACAGGCATTACTTCTCCAGCTGCCTAGCAAGGTGTCCTGCCATTTATTATCGGCCCTCTCCTTCCATTCCTTAATGATGGATTTCCACTTTTTACCACAGTTTCTCTTTTAGATCAAGTTCACCGCTTGCTCACAGGCACCCATATCCCAAGATCCCCCCAGAGGCCAAATGTTGTACCCTAGTCGTTTGTTCAATGCTGCATTTAATTTTTGGACATCCTTTTCATGATCAGGTAAGTACTCACACACGCTTTGAAGGAGGAGGGGTGATGGGGTCCCCCTTCCCGGCCACATCAAGAGATTGTCCCATTTTACTATTCTGCGCTACTATAAACAAATTTCCATCAGCCGTATTAATACCACAGAAAGAGGAATTTACCAAGCCTGCTCTCTTTTCTAGATATCTAGAGGTTAATTTCCACCGGCCATATTCAAGAGAGGCAGCTCCCAAACCAGAATTTGCCAATATAGAGTAGCCAATGTCTCCCCACAGTAATTTAGAGCAACTGGACAGCTTCCTGACCTTACACGCTGAGTCTGGCCAGCTTGTGTGACCTTGTCAAGGTACTGGTTCCACTGGGCGATGGACAGATCATCTGGCTGAACACAAGGAGCAGTCTGGGGTAAAACACCCCTGGGGTGCCCTTACCGCTCAGTTCAGATTTTCGTGCCACTTACTCAGCCCCATGAGACATTCCATATGTTGAGGTCCGTGTTGCAGCACCAAATGTTGGTGTCTGCTTTGTTCCACAAATCCAGAAGACACAGGTTTTCTGTACAAAAGCAGTAGATATATTATTGGACAGCCAGCGAGAGATTCAAAGTGTCTCCAAAGTAGCCGTTTGTCTACTTGTAGTGACTCTTCTTTACGAATCTCTGCCTTACACACATGGACGGTATATTTTACAAAAGGTAAAAATTAAACACAAGGTTTATCAGTCACATGGGCAATTGTCATCATATACTTTAAAGTAGGTCATCATGAATGTACAAAGCCCGATATATGTGAGTGTCCTGTGATAACGTGGGAATGGATTACAGAAACTAATTATCATATTCTTCATAATTATGTGTTGATAGGAAGTGATTAAGGCAGATGGGTTTTGCCTGCTGTAAATGGGGGATTCACATATCTATGCTAATATGGAGGGGAAGTAAGACAATGGGAGCGGGAGGTAGTATAACAGGGTTGTGACTGGGGCTCTCAGTCTTGTCTGGAAAGGGCACATACCTCTGTCTGGGGCTACAGGGGGAATCCACATGTGTGGCTCCACCAGGCTCCATTTCTGAGATACAGTCAGCCTGCCCCCCTACTGAGATGTTCTATCTGTATTGTAAGATATTGTAAGGTGATACTGCAGTAAGTCCTTTGGCAGTACAATGTTTAACCCTTGAGCCTCCAGTGTGTCCTGAAAGAGAAGCAAAGCGTGGAACTGACCCCTCATTTATATCTTCCACCTTCTTCTCCACAGTAAACACTGATGCAAAATAGCCGTTTAATATCCCCCCCATCTCCTGCAGTTTCACACACGAATATGATTTTTCTACCCATCTTGAACTGTCTTATTTCAAACTCGCTCTCCAGTGACATTTTGCGAAATTCTCTTTCTCGTTTTTTCTTGCTCATTCCTTGGAGAGTTTAACTGATTTGGGACTTCAATGGTTTACATACCAAGTGAAGTGTTGGCAGTCCATTTTTACATTAAATGCTCAATTTTATTCATATTTTATTCTCCTTTTCCTTATCAGTTTCTAATTATCCTTTGTTGTATTTTATGAACCTTCTAATCCTTAGATTTGTTGTTATTTCTAGACCTTTCCTTTTAAGATTATCCAACCCCGAACTTCTTTTGTTGGCCATGGTCAACGGATGTTTTATGAGGTTTGGCACTGTGAAAGGATGTATAGTTGCGTATCCATTGCCTATGTACAGTCATGCCTTTTCATGTATTTTTCCAGCCAATTCTACTAATTAGTATCTCGTGTTTCACATTGAAATTTAATGCTCTTGTTTCTGAAAAAGATTACCTCACTTTCAAGAACAACGCAAATTATGTTTCTCGTACGATTAGAAAGGAATCAGAAGTTTCTAACAAACCTAGAAAGACACTATTGTTCTGTGCTGGGCTGCAAAACAATCTTCGATAGACAAGAAATCCATTCGTGGTGTGCATAAACCATTCATCCTAAACACCAGTTTCAAAACCTGTACTAAATGAAAACAGGACAGCGACAGATATATATGTCACTATTAATGTTACACACCAAAGCAAACTCACTTGTTACCAGCTCAAAATACAGAAACCCAAACTTACATAAAAGACTCTAAATACATGCACATAAGACCACAGCTTATATCAGACAAAGCTAAGAATCTTGAATTCAATTGTTCAACATCAGAACATATAACAAAAAAGCAATAGGCGGGGAGAAGATGAAATTTGAGAGTAAGATGGGTAGTAACATAAAAGAAGATTACAAGAGTTATTTTAAATATATGAAAGGTAAGAGAAAGGCAAAAGTAGACATTGGACCACTGGAAAATTAAGCTGAAGAAGTAGTAATGGAGAAATAAATACTTTGGACAAAGCCATGTTCCTAATCAGTCTTTGCCTTTCCAAATACATGTAAATCCTATCCCTCACAATTCCCTCCAACAACTTGCCCACCATTGATGTCAGGCTCACCGGTCTGTAGTTTCCTGGCTTTTCCTTATCACCTTAGTGGCACAACATTAGCCAACCTGCAGTCTTCTGGCAACTCTCCTGTGACTGTCGATGATTGAAATATCTCAACAAGGGGCCCAGCAATCACTTCCCTAGCTTCCCACAGAGTTCGAGGACACAACTGATCAGGTCCTGGGGATTTATCCACCTTTGTGCATTTTCAGACATCCAGCACCTCCTCTTCTGTAATCTGGACATTTTTAAAGATGTCACCATCTATTCCCTCACATCTGTATCTTCCACCTCCTTTTCCATCGTAAACATTGATGCAAAATATTCGTTTAATATCTCTCCCATCTCCTTCAGTTCCACACATATGAGTTTGATTTTTCCACCCAGCTTGAACTGTCTTATCTCAAACTCGCTCTCCAGTAATATTTTGTGAAATTCTCTGTCTCATTTTTTTCTTGCTCGTTCCTCGGAGAGTTTAATTTATTTGGGTCTTCAATGGTTTACATACTAATTGAAACATTAGCAGTCCATTTTTATGTTAAATGCTCAATTGCATTCATATTTTATTCTCCTTTTCCTTATCAGTTTCTAATTATCCTTTGTTGTATTTTATGAACCTTCTAATCCTCAGATTTGTTGTTATTTCTAGACCTTTCCTTTTAAGATTATACAACCCCGAACTTCTTTTGTTGGCCATGGTCAACGGATGTTTTATGAGGTTTGGCACTGTGAAAGGATGTATAGTTGCTTATCCATTGCCTTTGTACAGTCATGCCTTTTCATGTATTTTTCCAGCCAATTCTACTAATTAGTATCTCGTGTATCACATTGAAATTTAATGCTCTTGTTTCTGAAAAAGATTACCTCACTTTCAAGAACAATGCAAATTATGTTTCCCGTACGATTAGAAAGGAATCAGAAGTTTCTAACAAACCTAGAAAGACACTATTGTTCTGTGCTGGGCTGCAAAACAATCTTCGGTAGACATGGAATCCATTCGTGGTGTAGATTAACATAGAACAATACAGCGCAGAACAGGCTTTTCAGCCCTCAATGTTGCGCCGACCTGTGAACTAATCTAAGCCCATCACCCTATACTATCCCATCATTATCCATATGCTTATCCAAGGACTGTTTCAATGCCCCAAATGTGGCTGACTTAACTACATTGGCAGGCAGGACATACCATGCCCTTACTACTCTTTGAGTAAAGAACCTGCCTCTGACATCCATCTTAAATCCATCACCCCTCAATTTGTGTCTATGCCCCCTCATACAAGCAGATGTCATCATCCCAGGAAAAAGACTCTTATGGTTCACCTTATCTAATCCTCTGGTCATCTTGTATGTCTCAATTAAATCCCATCTTAACCTTCTTCTCTCCAATGAGAACAGACCCAAGTCCCTCAGCCTTTCCTCATAAGACCTTCCCTCCAGACCAGGCCTATAAAAAGCTCCCAGAAGTGTGATCTCTTCTCTCCTGTTTCTAACCTCAGCACATATCATCTCAGTAGACGAGTCCTCATCAAAGTTCTTTCAGCTACGGTTATACCGTACTTGGCTAACAAAGCCACACCTCCCCCTCTTTTATCACCTTCACTGATCTTAATGAAAGATCTTGACATTGGAACCTGAAACATCCATTCCAGAACCTTGCTCTATCCATGTCTCAGAAATGGCCACAACATCAAAGTCCCAGGTACCTATCCATGTTGCAAGCTCACCTACCTTATTCTGGATACTCCTGGCGTTGAAGTAGACATACTTCAAACCAGCTTGCTGTCTGCCAGCACACTCCTGTGACTGTGAAATCCTGTCCATGTCCTCCCTACTCACACCCTCCTGTGTACTGGAACTGCACCAAAGCTTCCCATTCCCCTGCTGAGCTAGTTTAAAACCACCTGAATAGCACTAGCAAATTTCCCACCCTGGATATCAGTACTCCTCTGGTTCAAGTGAAAATCGTTCTATTTGTGGAGGTCCCACCTCCCCTAGATTATCCATAAATCTGAAACCAATTATCCATAAACCTGAAACCTTCCCTCTTGCACCATCCCTGCAGCAGCATGTTGAGCTGATATCACTCCCTGTTCTTCACCTTGCTATCACATGGCATGGGTGACAACCCAAAGATAACAACTCTGTTTGTTCTAGCTCTCAGCTTCCATCCTAGCTCCCTGAAATCCTGCCTTACATCCCTATCCCTCTTTCTACCTAGGTCGTTGGTATCTATGGGGACCACGACTTGGGGCTGGTCACTCTCTCCCTTCAGGACCCCAAAGACACGATCCGAGACATCACGGACCATGGCACCTGGGAAGCAACACACCAACCATTAGTATCTTTCATTCCCAATAAACTTTCTAGCTGACCATCTAACTATTGAGTCCCCCATGACTAACATTCTCCTCCTTTTCCCCCTTCCCCTCTGTGCAAGGGAGACAGACTCTGTACTAGAGACCTGCACCCAGTGCATGTCCCTGGTAAGTCATTCCCTCACAACAGTATTCAAAACGGTGTACTTGTTTTTCAGGGGAATGACCACAGGGGATCCCTGCCCTGACTGTTTCTCCCCCCTTCTAACAGTTATCCAGCTTTCTTCATGCCTAGGAGTAACTATTTCCCTCTAACTCTTATCTATCACAGACTCTGCCTCCCAAATGATCTGAGGCTCATCCAGCTCCCACTCCAGTTCTCTAATGCGGTCTTGGAGGAGCAAGAGTTAGCTGCACTTCCTGCAGATGTACGTGGATGGGACACTAATGGCATCCCTCACCTCAAACACTGGGAGGAGGAACATTCCTCTTCCTACACTGCCATCCCTGCTAGTCCCCTTATCAGAGAGGTAAAAAGGAAAAGAAACTTACCTGATGTGTCCCTGCTGTAATAGGTTAGAGAAGGTGGGAGGCCCTGTAAGGGTGGGGCCTTGGGTTTAGAAAACACTCACATACAGCTGAGGGGAAAAAAAGTCCCTCCTTTCCCAAAAATCTCTGCTCCCCGAGGTGCTGCCACTGCTGATGCTCGAGGTAATTTTAAAAATTTTAAATCAGTGACTCACCTTTCCCGACAGACCCCTGGTCCAAGCTCTCGCTCTTCCTGCTGCTGGCAACAGAAATGGCAACCCATTCATTGTAAACACTGGAGTAGTGTATTCAAAAACTGTATTAAATGAAATCAGCGCAGCTACAGTAAGACATACCATTGTTAGTGTCACACGCCAAAAAAAAAACTCACTTGTTACCAACTCAAAATACAGAAACCCAAACATGCATAACAGATTCTGAATAATTGAGTATAAGACCCACAGCTTACATCATACAAAGCTAAGAATCTTGAATTCAACTGTTCAGCTCTCAGCTTCCATGCTATTGGTTACCTTTACTGCAACACCCACAACATTCAATAAATTGACCTCCTTCAAGCATTGATTCAATTGGGCCTGAGAACAGGAGGTATCATTTTAAAATTAAACTTCTAATGAATAACTGAGGAGATGTGTGCATAACCACAAAGAGCCAATTTATCCCTCCTCAGCTGAGAATTTAACAGTTTGAGATATCCTGTCTAGAGCTGTAAAAAACTGGGAAACCTGACCCTATGTTAGGTCATGGCACCAGCAACATCCACATTTGCATGAATGTTGTATTATCATAGGGGCTACTCTTTCATTAGAGAGATGCAACTGGTGGTGATTTAAGCTGACGTACACCAGATCTCAGGTGAGGGAAAGGTTGAGAAGGAGAGTCCTTCATGGTAACGTCAAACCAATGATGGGAACTGAAACCACACTGTTAGCATCACACTACTCCATAAACTAAGGATCCAGCCAACTGCGCTAAGCCAATGCCTTTGCATGAATGAATCAATGAAATTAAACATTGTTGCCATTTATGGTGGAGGTAGCGAAAATTTAAGGAGATGTGCAATCAAGCAAGCCTTCTCCTGAATAATGTTGATCTTCTTATCGTAGGAACGGGGCTTGTCAAGGCCAGTGGTGAGTATTCCATCATATTCCTGATTTATTAAAAATATTTCACAGGATTTGAGCATCACTGGCTAGGCCAGCATTTGTTGTCTATCTTTAAATGCCCATGAGACTTTGGTGGCATGCCCTCTTCTAGAACCATCGCGATGCATCTTGTGAAGGTTTACTGCAGTATTATTCCAGGCCTCTGCCCAATTGGCAATGGAAGGTAAGGCTCTGTTGGCATCTATGGCATTTGCTAACTGCTCATTGACGTCGAGTCACTTGTATCAGTAGTGCCAGGTTATCTCTGTGGCATGGATCTTGTGAGGGTTCAATAATGTTCTGGGCACACAATCCTTCCATCTCCAAGAGCCAGCACATGCCCTTAGGTTCCTGGGTTTCTGAATCTACTAGAGATTGAATAAATACTCGGAGGCTGGACAGGAGGGTCTAGTGCTGCACAAATATTAACAGTATGAATTCAAGCAATAGCATCTATCATGGCATTGGAATTATCCCTCCTGATTACAATTTGTCCTCTCATATTCTTGGCAACTCAATCCAGGATAACTTGGTTTCAGACAGTGGTCTTCTTTCACCTTCCTCTAGAACAGGACCTCCCTCCGCTCTGTCATTGCTTCAAGGAATTGTTGGTGAAGCCAGGGGCAGCTCTGTGCATATTCTTTCGCATTACTGCTGCATCCATTCCTGTAGTCAAATGACAGCCAGACTATTGCTGCTGCTCTGTGTTTAAATCAGGTTCACATTCGGACAGGGAGACATTCATTCCTAGTTCCATCACTATTAATTGGCCACTGGTTCTGTTTGCCAGGATATAAGTGACCAGGCCTGCAGATGACCTGGTCAATCTCCAAGTTGTCCATTGTAGTTGTTCTATGTACCTTAGGTTTTTCTGGTATCTTTCATGGGGCCAGCCATAAAGTCAAAGGAAGTAAGAGCAGAAGTAGGCCATTCAGCCCAATGAGTCTGTTCCACCATGCAATGAGATCATAGTTGACCTAATAATCCTCAACTCCACTTTTCGGCCTTTCACCCATAATCCTTGATTCCTTTAACTGATTAGAAATCTGTTTCTGTCAGGGGGTAGATGGTTAGCTCAGTTAGTGTGTAGTGCAGAGTGATGCCAATATTGTGGGTTCAATTCCTGTCCAAGCTGAGGTTACCTTGCAGGACTCTCCCTCACAGCCTCTCTCCTCACCTGAGGTGTGGTGACCCTCAGTTTAAACTATCACCAGTCATCTCTCTGTCTAATGACAGAGCGGCAACTCAGTAACTTTACCTTTTTGCTAAGAAGTGCCTTTGAGGGGGGCATTTGCATCACTTAACTGGCCAACTACGGGCCATTTGCTGCCATCCACGGGAGGACCCATGACATATCAGGAGCATGCCTGGGTGATCCTCCTGGCATACTCCCGGGAGGATGGGCACAATGAGATCTCTCAACAGCAATGGCTCTCTTATGGCAACAACACCATCACTGGCCTCAGTGATCCTCACACTGGGTTATTTGAGCCTGTTCACCTGTTCTGTGTCCCTTGTCCCATTAAAAAGCAACTCGGTCATACAGACCCTTTCTCCTGGTTCCTGATGCCTGTTGAAGCAAGGCCAAGCCAGACTTCTGGCACTGGCTGCCGAGATTCAAATGTCTGGCTCCTGCTTTTGGGGATTTAATCTCTCCAGTGATCTCTGACATTCACCATTATTTTTATCCTACTACAGGAATCAAGAGATATTTTGGATGATCACTGAATTTTATTGTAACAAGAGCTTTCAGTCAAACATTGACAGCATGGTCTTACGCAGTAAGATATCTACGAGGAAGTTTGTAACAAAACTTGACTTTATTGTTAATTCATTCAGGTCTGCACATTGCCACAGGGAAGACAATTTGAAAATGCAGCTCTTTCATAATTGAATTAAGATTGAGTGAAGATTTGTAAATAAATCCCAATTTAGAAGCAACAGTTTCAGCAGCTCTGCCCCTGGTGATCAGATTGAATGATTCTTACTGTCATATGATTCCCAGTATCTGGCACTCCACAGACATTTATGTTGTGAACTCCTAAAACTTAGTCTTTTCAAGTCAATTGCAAGAAATTGCTACTACAATGCTTAAGAACATGAGAATTTAAAGAATGTTTAAATTTTCATTCATGGGATGTGGGCATCTCTCGCTGGGTCAGAATCTATTGCCTATCCCTGGTTGCCCTTCAGAGATGTTGGTAAGCTGCTTTATTGAGCTACTGTCATCCATTATCTGTAAGGCACCCACAATGTTATTAGAGAGGGAAATTCAGGATCTTGCCCTAACAACAATAAAGGAATGGCAATATATTTCCAGGTCTGTCTGGATGGTGACTGCCTTGGAGTGGAATTTGTGATTGGTCCTACATAACCTCTGCCTTGTCCTTCCACATGGTTATGGCCACGGGTTTGAAAAGTGCAGTTTGTGGAGCCTTGGTGATTATCTTCAGTGAGATCAAGCGACAGTGAAGGCATAGCAGCGGCAGAGATGGTGACACTGTGGAGACAGAAGGCTCTTGGTGAAAAGGTGGCCTGATGTGGCAGGAGCCAGGAACTCCTGGTTGTGGTAGGCCCGGAGCAGGTACTCCAGGCATCAGCGAGGAGGTGGCTACAGTAGAGCCAAGCACTGCTGGCTGCGGAGGGCAAGGTGCAGTTACTCCTGGTTATAGGTGAGGTGCTGGCAGCAGCTCCTGGTTGTGATAGGCCTGGAACTGGGGTCTTCTGGTTATCAGTGAGACAGTGGTGGCAGCTGATCTGGGGGTTCCTGGTTATGGGGCGAGTGTGGACACAACATAGGACCTGATTGGCGACCCGTCAGTGAGATGGGCCCAGTGATGAAGAGATGGTGCCTGAAGAGTGGAGACACTGACGTTGGTGTGTCCAGTGCAGGAGAGGGGTGACGGTTGGGGAGTCATTGGTGAGCTGGCTCAAAGCTCAGGATTCATGGCGGAGGCAGTGGAATAAAAATAGATTCTCTTTCAGCTATATCTTTTTATTCTTAAACTATTCAAATTGGCAACAGATTATAGAGATATTTGAAACTTTTCACGGCATTTTACTGTGTTGTACATTGCAGAATACAAGTGACAATTAATCATTATTCCTTCATTCATTCATTCATACATTTCCAAATCAGGACGGTGAGTGGTTTGCAGAGGAACGTGAAAGTGTGGTGTTCCCATGTATCTGCTGCCCTTGTCCTTCTCAATGAAAATAGCTCTGAGTTTGGAATTTCTGCAGTGGATCTTGTAGATAGTACACACTGCTGCTGCTGAGCAATGGTGGTGGAGGAAGTGGATGTTTGTGGATTTGGTGCCAATCAAACCAGCTCCTTTCCATTGGCTGGTGTCAAGCTTTTCCAACACTGTTGTTGCTGTGCCCACCCAGGCACGTGACGTTTCAGGTTGAAATATTTTGTGCTTGGGAGAAGGAAAGAGAAATCATAAGGTGGGATCTTAGACAAAAAGTTGTGGCTTAGCTAAGAAATATTGCAGAGTTGTGTGCAACATTCAACGAGCCCTATCTTGATGTGAGGAATGACATGCAGAGTCTTTTAAGTAAATTCATGGTGCCAAGTTGTGATTTTCACCAGGCAGTGGTGAGTTGCCTATTAAGGTGGATTATTGGTTGTAAATAACCTCATTAACTATACATCTTACCTCATTAATATGCAGCTTTCTATTCTACCATCCATCACAGACAAGCTAAATGCTGAGAATACTCAAAATGGAAGTCAGAATGGGTACCTAGCAACTTCAGCTCACCTCTGGCAGTGAGGAGTCTCCATGTTGGTCACCGCACAACAGTATCACAAAGCATGATCCATGGGAACAGGCATTCGCACAGCTCTTCCAGCGGCATTATATCTGATAATTGCCTACCGCTCAGGACCCTCCTGGCACCTCTCCAACCCACTGCGGAATTCCTTAGGAAGTACTCACCTGCATTTCAGGGTGTAACAGCAACTAGCATTGAAAGGTTGATGCAAGAACACTGCGCATGGACAGACATCCAACTCTCAGATTGAATCCAGTTGCATCTCAGGGCTGCTCGCTTGTGTTCTTTGCTCGCTTAACACCTACCTGCAAGCTAGCAGCATTCATGCTTTGCTGTGCCATGTCTGTTGGCACATTGGCACTTCAGCCAGAACCTAAAGGCTACCAGCAGTGTCTGTATAGTCACACACCAATAGGCTGCTTGCCAGGTTTGTGAGTTGAGACCTGTCAGGCAAGGGGGATATCTCATTGTACAACACACTGAGACTTCAATCTAACACTTTGTCATGTGCCAGTCACCAGTGCTGTAAAAATATTGCACTTTCATTCAACCAAAAGGTTGTGCTGGAAAGTAAGCAGGGGCTTGTCTTTGATCCTATCAAGGAAAAGGTGGTGGGAGCGGTGGATGGTGTCTGGCAGAGGGACATGGTTCTATCAGTCAAGGCACAGTCTGCACCCAGTCCAAAGACTTCCACATGATCAGTCCTCTGCTTGAGCTGATGACGATCGGGGATATGTCTAACTACCGGGCAGTCGGCAATAGTTAGTCCTGAGGCCATTATTAATAGTCAGTGGAATGGCATATGTCTGGTCAGGCAGCTGCAAAGACAGTGGTCAGGGGTCTGTGCCGTCATAATAAGGGGATATTTGGAGCTGGTCGGTGTCTGGGGCAAATAGAGTCCTGAGGGTCCAAATGTTGACAATTGGGGAAGGTTTAAAGGAGTTATGGGGCAAAGTGGGGCTCATTGCCAAGAGTGGTAGGTCAGTGAGGCTGGGAAAGAGAAAGCAAGGTATGTGCTGTGGTGGAGACAAGGATATGGACAATGGAAAGATAGAGTGTGGAGGAGGTATGCAGAACAGCAGCAGAAGGAATGTGGCTTACAGGCTGGGGGGTTTACTCGTAATGACCACCGTAGTGGTCTTCAAAGGGGAAGTGTAGAGAATAATTCTTGGCATCAGTAATGTGTAATGTCAGGGCTTAAAGCAAGGAGAGAAGCTGAACATGCAGTTCAATATGGAGTGTTTCCATTTGGGGGATAGGAGTAGTGAGAGGAAGAATGGGACTTGGAGATTCCCTGTCATCATGTGCTGTTCTCTAGATGTTAACTGCGATGAGAAAATGGCTAGGAGAATGGCGAGGATAAGCTGAATCAGTGTCAGTTTGCTGGTCAAAAACACAGGATCCATGACTGTTCGACACTGAAGGACAAAGGTGCATGCAAGCTGCAGCTAGGGTTCATTTGCAATCATTTCTTTGTCCACTTGTAATGCACACAGAGTGAACATGCATGGGTTTAAATGCTGCTCAAAAGAGACTAGTCCTTGAAAATTGAACATTGGAAACTAAATGATGCTTAAGTCAACAGCAATGACTCAAAATGAGGTGAATGCTGGCCAAAAGTAACGAGTAAGTACTAGTACCTGAAGGGGCGCTGAAGGAGGTAGGGATGATCACTTCATCATCTGTCACATAGGTTTTATAAAGGATTCTAAATGCAATGATAACATTCCATGGTTGATGTCTGTGTGTGGGTGTGTTGTGGGAGGGAGGCAGAGAGGTGCAGGCACTCCCTTTTCGATGCAATATGTTGGTTACTTAGTGAGGCTGAAGTTGACTGAATGATGGAGACATTGGCCTTGTTATTGAATTGCTGCATGTCTCACTTTGTGCAGGAGTGTATTCAGCTTATATCTGCAGCTACTAACAGTTTTCTGAGCCAGTAACTTTGTTTGCTCCTTGGGTTCCCTGTAAAGGAATTGTGCCGGATGCCGGATTAGGACCTGCGGGCTGAAGGAGTGGGAGACCATCCTCTTCCAGAGGCTGAGAAGGTGAAAGCTCCTTTAAACCTCTGCTTCCAGGAAGCAATGGGTGATCTGTGTGGAATCTCTCAATCATGCCGCCATTAAAGCATTAGGACAATGACCGATGCCACCTTTGCAAGATCACACCACTTCCTTGTGATCCCACCTGACAAAGGCAGTATCATAAAGTGGAGCAGACTGTAGGATCTCTTGGACCAGTGTGGGGGACCAGGTAGTCCACATGGAGTGTGCCGCATTGTCCTGCTGTACTGTGGCTCTGTGCAATTGGAGCAGGTGACTAGGCAGTGTGCTGGACACTGAGGAACTGGGGTTACCTTTTCAGAACCTTCTAAGGGGAAGGAGGAACAAGGCATTGGGGAAGAGGAAGCTCTTCTTGTGCATGGCGGTGCTCGGCTGGGACAGGCGTGACAAGCCAGGCAGAAACTCACTGACACCTGATTCTAGTCAGTGAGAGTTGGATCCAGCAGACCATCGGGGACTGGAAAATAGGTATTGGTCATCACGCCAGCATTCGGTTTGCCTTGTGGGGACAAACTGCTGCTTCTCTTTGTGTTCACCTTTGGTGGCTGTAATTAAAAGCTGATGATTGGAATTGCTGGTCTGCATGTGACACTGCGCACTGGACAATGACAAGATGGAGGTCTCCGTGGACACTGGGGACAGTGTTGTGGTAACTTCGATGGATTTTTAGATTAGATGTAACTGAGGACAGGCAAATGGTAGTCTGATGGTTAAACAGTAACAAGAGTAAGAGAAAGGCCTGCATGTGTGAAGGAGTATCAACGATGCTGGTAATGTGCAGTGAGCAGTGTTGCTCTACAGCAGATGTGCCATAACATCACCACTAAAGGGTAATGTTGGCTTGCCAATGTTTGAGAAGTGCACAGTGGCCTTTTAAAGATGACGCAGGTGAGATCCAAGATGGCGGCGACTCAGCAAGTCTGAGTCTACAGAGCCCTTCCCAAAACCTGGGTAAAGTGGGTTTCCTGTCCCCACCACACTTGCCAAACCACCCAAAAAATTTCTTTAATCTTAATTAGCTGCTGAATATTATATTTAAATAGTCTAATACTGAGTGGATAATGAGTAAATCAAAGGGACCCCGCAGCTCTCAGAAAACAAAGACCCCTCCCCCACCCTCCTCTCCTCTGGCTGCAGCTGATGTAAAAACAGGCCTTATAGAGATGATTGCTAGACTGGAATCGACACTCGTCAATTTCATCGCAGAATCCCGACAGCGATGGAATGCATTCGAAGAAAAGCTGCAGAAACAGAATCAAACCATGGAGGAGCTGCAGGGCCGAGTGGAGGGGGTGGAACTAAAGGCCACGACCTCCGAGGCTGCAGCTCAAACAGCTGCAGAACAGGTGCGAGCTCTGGAGCAGAGAGTCAGGGCCTTTGAAATCTACATGGATGATATTGACAACAGAAATCGGAGAAAGAATATTCGGCTGCTGGGCCTTCAAGAACAAGAAGGGAAAGAACAGTTAGTAGCATTTCTGGAGCGATGGCTGCCGCAGATTTTAAACCTGGGGGCTGAAACTGACCGGGTAAGGGTGGAGTGGGCCTACCGGGTCGCAGTACGCGGATCTGGCCCAAACCAGCGCCCACGCCCGGTCCTGTTCCGGCTGCAGAGTTATAGGGAGAGGCAGATACTCCTGGATGCCTCCAGAAAGCTTGGAAAGGATCCTAAAGCTATGATTCATGAAGGATCCAAGATTATGTTATTTCAGGACTTCTCCCCGGCTTTGGCACGAAGAAGGAGGGCGTTTGATGAGGTGAAGAAATGTTTAAGGGACTTAGATATTCAATACACCTTACGCTACCCAGCGACGTTATGCTTTACCCACGAAGGATCCGAGTATAATTTTAGATCATCGGAAGAGGCCAAGAAACTTTTAGACTCGGTTAAATAAATCGTAAGAGACAATTTATGTTGGCTTGCCTCTCCCACACTCCGTGGGGAGAAATGGTTACTTTATTCTACTTTACTTTTGCCTCTGGGAGCGGGGTTGTCTTCCTTGCTATGTTATTATACTTAACTGTAATCTGTTGGAGTTGTAATTTTATAGTTATGTGTGTTTGTACGTGGCATTGATGCTATTAGATATACTCAGGTATGGGTGGGGTGGGGTGGGGGTGCGGCGCTCACTGTTAACTCTAGCTCGGTATTATATCTAAATCCTATTAAGGAGCGCCCGGGTCGAGGGTGGGACACTGTTTGGGAGAGGATATGGTGGAACGTTGGAAAGGTAGTAAGGCCCCCTGAGAACAAGGGGGAAGATCTCCATTCAAACATGTTTAATTTTTTTTTTGTTTGTTCTTATTGTTTGGAAATAGCTTCCTTTTAATCATACTGTTATGAGTGTATTAGAGAACATTTTCTCTTATTTGAAGGATGTAAGCGACTCAACTATACACTCTGGATGATTGTGGATTAGTTGAATTTTGATGATTATATATTTAAGATCTATTTTTATATTAATGTTTGTGCTTGAAAATTCTGCTTATTTTTGTAAATTTGTCAAAATGTTAAATTCCCAATAAAAATATCTATAAAAAAAAAAGATGACGCAGGTACCAGGGCTGTTCATCTGGTGAGTGGAGGCTTGTTCTTGGATCAGCAGAATGGTGTTGGAATCAGGGGAGACCTGTGCCTTGATAATACATGAGGTGCATTTCATAAGATGTGGTAAGGTACGTTATTCTACCTGGAGGAGAGAAGCCATCTGTGAAACCTGAAGAAATTTACAATTAACCAAAAGAAGTCAAATTCAGCCCATTGTTTTGATGTAGACTTGTGGAACACTCACTGAATTCCTTTTCTTGGATCTGGAATCAGGAATTAGGTTTGATGGTCGCATGTACGCAAGCACAGGAACACAGCAGTACAATGAAAATGTACAAAGTCATCACTCACAGTGTCATCTTAGGAGCAAAGTACTTAGGAAAAATAATCTTACGTACAAGTAGAAAAATAAAGAATAAGTTAAAGGTACAACATTATAGTTCTTCTCAGTATGAAGTAGTGAATAATCAGATAAAGTTGAGTTTCAAAATTACATGGACCTCGATTTCTCCATGTGCTGAGTTTGATCTCTCCCTGTGCTGGCTTCAATCTCTCCCTGGGCTGGGTTCGATCTCTCCACGCACTGGGTTTGATTTCTCCTTGCACTCGGTTTGACCTCTCACTGAGCTGTGTTCTATCTCTCCCCGCGCTGAGTTTAATCTCTTCCAGCGCTGGTCTCAATCTCTCCCCATTCTGGGTTCGATCTCTCCCTGTGCTGGGCTCAATCTCTTCCCGCGCTGGATTCGATCTCTCCCCACACTGGGTTTAATTTTTCTCTGTGCTGGTTTTGATCTCTCCCTGCATAGGGCTTGATCTCTCCCTGTGCTGGTTTCAATCTCTCCTTGCGCTGGTATCAATCTCACTCTGCGCTGGGTTCAATCTCACTCCACACTGATTTTGATCTCTCCACACACTGGGTTTGACCTCTCCATGCTCTAGGTTCAATCTCCCCCTGTGCTGCATGCTATCTCTAACAGTGTTGGGTTCGACCTCTCCCTGTGCTAGGTTTGATCTCTCCCCACACTGGGTTCAATCTCTCCCTGTGCAGGGCTGGATCTCTCTGCCCACTGGCTTCAATCTCTCCCTGCACTAGGTTCGATGTCTCCCCATGCTGGGCTCAATCTCTCCCTGTGCTGGGCTTGATCGCTCCACGTACTGCGTTTGATCTATCCTTGTGCTGGGTTCAGTCTCTCCACATGCTAGTTTCAATCTCTCCCTGTGCAGGGTTCCATCTCTTTCCCCCCCACTGGCTTCAATGTCTCCCTTTGCTAGGTTCGATGTCTCCCCGCACTGGGTTCGATCTCTTCCTGCGCTGGGCTCGATTTCTCCCCGTGCTGGGTTGGATCTTTCTGCGCATTGGGTTTGATCTCTCCCCATGCTGCGTTCTACCTCTAGCAGCGCTGGGTTCGATCTCTGGCCGTGCTGGATTCAATCTATCCCTGTGTTGGGCTTGATCTCTGCCCACGCTGGGTTCGATCTCTCCCTTTGCTGGGCTTGATCTCACCATGCACTTGGTTTGATCTCTCCCTGCTCTGGGTTCTATCTCTAACCAGGCTGAACCTGCTCTCATCATGCACTGGGCTCGATCTCTCTCCGCGCTGAGTTCAACCTTTCTACGTGGTGGGTTCGATCTCTCCATGCGCTGGGCTTGATCTCTATCCGTGCTGACTTCGATCTCTCTCCCCGATGGGCGTGATCTTTCCATGCACTGGGTTCAATCTCTCCCTCGCTGGGCTCCAAGTTAGTACCTGGAGGCCCTGGTCAATGGGGTAGTGTGGAGAAGAACTGTCCTCTTCCTTGAACCCAGATAGAGTGGGCCATACCATCACATGATATCAACCTGGTCAAGGATGCACACTCAGGTCAGTGCCTTTCTCAGTGTTTGGAAGACCGAGTGATGGTACCATGACCTTTTCCGTATAGCCAGGGTAAGTGCCACACTCTGCTATCTCACATTCACTCTATCTTTGCTACTGCACCAACTTTCCATCGAGTGTTTTGTGCTGACAATCTCTCTGTTTCATAAAATCACCCTTACCACCCTTTCACCCCCATCCTCTCACAACACTAACCCTGAATCCCCACTGCACTGCCTCCTCAATCTTTCAGAACACCTTTCCCCAATATGCGCCAGTCCTATTAGGTGTGCCACCCACTTATGTCTAATCTATGCTATGAACCAGACCAAAACCCCTCAAAATATATTAAGAAGATAGTCTAGACACTAACTTTTTCTTATTTCACATGCACGTAAATGTAAAGCGTTGCATGCCAGATGCAATTTGATTGGTCATGCTACTCGATGTCATGTAAAACACACTTTACTTCTACACTGCAGTTAAAATACTGACAAAATATGAATTAAAGAAAAGAATTGGCTGAACAGCTTCTCGAGTGAAATGCTTAACAAAATTGTAGATATATTATCTATTACTTAGAGAGCTCTCCATCCTCCCAAAGAGACAGGGAGGTGCCTGGAGGTAGCCAGTAGAAGAGGAGTCACACGCTGGCCGCTCAGCGTTGTAGACTCAGGCTGAGCTCTCCATCTCTACCTTCCCTGCTCCTCTCCAATCCTCGGACATTCAGGATGGGAAGGGTAACCTTGCTTCAGGCAAGAAGTGGTCCAACATGTCTGGCCTGTTCAGACAAAAACATCCTCAGGGTCGCCTCACCAAATCTTCAGGGCTACTGGACTCTTTCGACCCATCTGCACAGCCAGGGTGCTCAGTGAGGCACAGCATGAGGGACAGGGGAAGACAGAGGGCATGGGCCTCACAGCTGACACTCAGCCATAGTTTGAGTTTGTGATAAAAGTTCATTTGATTGTCTGTCTCTCCAGATAGGGCCTAGGTACCTTGCATGTGGCATCATTCCTTGGACCCTAAGGTGTGCCAAAGTGGTGACTATATAATGAAGACCAATGGCATCATGCTGAAGCAGGGTTAGCAACTTGTGTACATGACATTGGCTTAATCCAACATCCTAAGGCCTTCTGCTCTTCAACATTGCTCACTGTACTAAAGGCTACGTGTGTGGCAGTGTTTCTCTTAGGCATTGACAGTCCCAGGGAGATGTAGCATAGAGTGATGACCAGGGAGTACACAGCATGCAACTTACATATGTGACCCCAATGTTCTTCCCCCATGAACACCCAGTTACCAATTGTACATGCAGATTCCTCCCCAGAGCCTTGACTCACTTACCCCTCCCATTATGATTGTGTTTGCAGCTTTCTTCCCACCATTACTCAATGTCAATGTGCTTCATGATGGAAACAACAGTATGTCCTCCTCTGCCACTGGCCTTCAGCCTCGGTGTTTCTGTGTCACTGCTTTTTTCTTATTTAATCATGGGATATGGCCATTGTTGGCTGGACCAGCAGTTGGTGCCTGTCCCTAGTTGCCCTTGAAAAGGTTGTGGTGATGAGCTGCCATCTTGAGCCACCACAGACCACATGTTGTAAGTTGACCCTCAATGATGTTTGGGAGGGAATGCCAGCATTTTGATCCTGTGACAGTGAAGGAACGGCAGCTGCAGAAGGCAGCTGGAGTGGGACCCTTGGCAGCCTGGCCTAGTAGCGAAGCCAGGGCCTCCTGGTTGTGGAAGCCCCGGAGCAGGTAGTCCTGGCTATTGTTAGGCGGTGGCAGCAGCTTCAGGTTGTGGTAGTCCTGGAACTGGGGAGTCCTGGTTATCCAGCGCAGGTCTTGGCTTTGGTGGCCAGTTGGTGAGGTGGCCCAGTGATTAAGCGATGGCATCTGAAGATTAATGACTCCAGTGTTGGTGGCTACGGTATGGGCAGCGGATAGGAGGTGGCTATTGGTCAGCCATCTCAGGGCTCAGGACTTCATGACCGAGACAGCACAGTGAAGATGGACTTTCTTTCAGCAATATCTTTTTATTCTTAAATTTTTCAAATGGCACTAGATTGTGGTGACAGTCGAAGCTTTTCACTGTATTTTATTTTCTATTGTAGAGTCCAAGTGACAATTAATCATCATTCATTCAGATATTTCCAAGTCCTGATGGTGAGTTGCTTGGAAGGGAATGTGAAGGTGTTGTTCCTATGCACTGCTGCCCTTCTCCTTCCAGTGGCCATGGGTTTGAAAGGTACTGTCTAAGGATTGTTAGTGAATTGCTGCAGTATTTAAAAATGTGTTGCTGGAAAAGCGCAGCAGGTCAGGCAGCATCAAAGGAACAGGAGAATCGCGTTTCAGGCATAAGCCCTTCTTCAGGGCTGTGAATCCTGCGAAACTTACTGCAAATCCTTTTGCAAGGATGCCTTCCTTAAAGAAGCTCTCCTCCTCTCTTTTTAAGCTCGGATCTCCAGCATCTGCAATCCTCACTTTCTCCTAATTTCTGCAGTGTAGCTTGTAAATAGTACACAGTGTTGTTACTGAACATCAGTGGTGGAGGGAGTAGATGCTTGTGGGTCTGATGCTAATCAAGTGGGCTGCTTTGTCTTGGATAGTACCGAGCTTCTTGAGAGTTGTAGGAGCTGCACCTATCCAGGCAAGTGGGGAGTATTCCATCATACTTCTGATTTGTGACCCCAGCATCACCCTCTTTCTACTATGTAACTGAGGCTCCCAAGTCATCAACCAAGCCAGCTAAATGCTTACACCTGCACCCCTCCCTTTGCCCCCTGCCTCCCTCATGGCCCACCCCCTTTGGTGACAACTGGCTGGAGCCTGTATAGATCCCTGACTAATGGGCACAGATATCACTGACTGTGACAGAACCCTATCTCCACCAGCCTGGCCCGACAGAGCCAAAGAGCTGACTGTGAGCTGTTCCCCAAATGCATGAAGCCGCCCTGACCAGATGCCTGCCTTTGCCCAATGTCCAGGATGGGTATGAGTGGTTGTCCTTACCTGGAGTCCACTGACGGCACCCCCATGGAGTTGGGTATGGATCACTCATTTGAGACTTTAAGACATGTCCCACCACTTGCTGCAGGTGTTCTGAGGTTGGTGCAATTGCTGCTGCCAGGTGGTACAGCTGGTAACCTGATATTGCTCATTGGCATATGGGAAAATGTAGGAATACTCGATGGAGCATTGCTGCACAGCCTGGATACGTGGCTGCTTGTGTGACAATGCCAATTGCCAGGGTCAGGAATGGCAGGTCAAGGTTTGTATGTTGTGAGCATGCTGGTAGGCCCACAGAAAACAAGGCAGCCATCTTTAGGCTAACAATCTGACCCACACCATAGACTGAGTACCTCTCCCAATGGGACTAATGTATCCGATGCAGCCGGTTCTGATAATTGACAGGGCATTGCATAGATGCCACTTTGGTGATGATGGCTTGCTGAAAGGTGGGTGCTAGTGCCTGGGTAAAGGGGAACATAGACAGATTTTGAATTAGCCATGGGTTAAAGGATTGAGGGGAGTGGGCAAGAAAGTGTTGAGGCTGATATGAGATCAGCCATGATTGTATAAATCATTTGAGTTGCTGAATTGTCTACTCTTGCTCCTAACTCTTCTGTGAAACTGCACAACTTTACGGTCTCACTAATGCCATGTAAAATTGAAGGACGACAATGTTGTTTATTTTCAATTCCTCCTGTAATAAAGGATAGCATTTATTGCCAATTTTAACCAATTGCCCTGCCTACTGTAGATCATGCACTATATGTCTGCACCTCAGAGTTCAGCTGTTGTATATATTATTTCCTGCTTTTTCCTTCTTTCTACCTTAGACTGGTTTGGCGAACAGCTCTGTCGCCAAACAGCACCAGGTACGTGTGGTGGTCACTGCTGAAATTAGACAGGAGAGACACTGTGTTTATCCTGCCTGGCAATGTGAGAACAGGACTGATGGACCAAATGTCCCACAGCTGCTTTTCTTTATGTTCTTAAGTACTTTTTTCTCTCTGTTCCGGCCTAGTAACCTGGATTTGACAGCCATATGGTAATACTAGTTTCATCCGAACATCTATAATATGATTAAATCATTAGTTTGTGTGAACCTGTCGAAGCTGATGTTTAAATGTTGCATTCAAGCTCAGTGCAGCAGTTTCCCTCCTTCCTGATATTGCCATTATAAGTCACTCAAAGATAAAGCATTTTGTTCAGGGACATCGAAACGTATGTAACTATTACACGAGTATTCCATCAGTGATGGTGCCCACAAATCACATGTCCCCGAGTTTTGCCCTAAAGATTCACATTAAATTCCAGTTCCTTCCAGATGACTAATAATGATTGCCTGGTTGTAGCATCTTCCTTGTTTTTGTTTTTACTGATCTTATTGATTTCTTGACAATTTGTTTGTGCACAAAATTGCAGCTGCCTGAAGGTTCGGCATTAAATGTATTGATTCTTAATTTGAAATTTCGTGAAATTGGGGTGTGCTGTGGATAAAATCTGTAAATTTCACAAATACATGTTCCTTTCTCTCTTTGAAAGAAGTGCCATATGTCCATGGCTGGCTTCTGGAAAGGAGCCCAGAGACTGTAATTGCCTGAGTGTGGTTAGATTAAGTGGGAGTATAAAAAGATAAGACAGTTGCGGATGCACATGGAGCACAATGTTAAAATGGAACTGCAGATAGATAAAAACCATTGAACTTTTTAATAGAAAACATTGGGTACAGGGAGAACACAAAAATAATACACGTGTCCAAATTAAACATTAAATAATCAGGTAGACTTACTGAGAGCATAGTTGCTGTATCTACACGATCTCAACCACTCTGAGTTACCTGTATGTGAGGTACCTGCTGTTGTGAAGAAAATTTGGAGAACCACCAGGAAATGCAGAGAGTTCTTCAAGAAGTAGGTCTTTTATTTGCAAACAAAAAACATGACACTGAGAAAGCAGATTCTCGAATGTCCCCGAACCTCAGGGTCTGTGGATATTTATTATCACTTCTGCTACAGTGATCTTTCATTGCAGACTAACCTATCATGAGAGATATTTAGCTATTCCATCTGTTACAATAGTCTCCTGTCTCAAGTTGACTCTATGAACTATTAATTAGATCTTTTAATGTCATGTCCCAAATATTTATTGTCCCAATCCTGTTATAATAACACTTAGCAGAGAAACTTGCTTTATTACTTGTGTTACCTCATCTCGCCAGAGTGACCTTTCAGCCTTAACCTTACTCTGCTAATTGGTGTCAGAGCATTCCATTATGGTTATCCCATCCTGCCTTCCACAGACCACAGATTGCCAATGGTCTTCATGCTTTAACCCTTCCCATGCTTTCATGTTCTTTATTTTCCATACTAGCTGTTTAAGGTAATGGTTCTCAAAGGATAAATGTTGGAGATTGCATGAAGCTCTACCCACTCTGACATCATGGGGTCTTGGTTGGGGAAATCAGGAGAATAGCTTTGGATCTCATAGAGGACTGATGTCTCATCAATGTGTGTCCATGTCTATCTAGTTAATGCAACTTGTACTTAATTACTATCATGAAAGAAATTATATCTTCTTAACATGAGTACCTCATCTTATTAAGTTTGATTGGTGATTGTTCCTCAACCACTGTAAATCATCTAAGCCTTAGACCCAATGAAGGAAAGAGGAATAGTAACATCATCCTTCTACTGACAAATGGCACATATTTTTAAGTAATAAGGAGATCAATGGTTCTGGGAAAAGGAAGGAAAATGGAGTTGAGGATTCTGGTCTCATGTGACCTTTACTTAGGCTAAATGACAACTCTCTTGACATATTTGCCTACCTCACCCTTGACCTTGACCCTGCCACTGAGCATCAGTATTTGTTTCTAAGAATGTTAGTGATCTCTTTTCCTTTGGAGAGCTTCCCATCTGGTCGCTACCTTCATTGCTTGCCAATCCTGTAGAGCACATTTCCCCTTCTTCCGAGATCTAGAAACAAGATTGGTTCCGTAAAAAAAGGTTTTTCTTGCCCCATACATCTGATTTTATCCCATCTTGATCTTCTTTTATTTCTATTCGACCAGTTTGTTTTGACCTACATGTTATCTCCTACGGTTTTAGCAGTTTTGGTTTCTTGGCCTCTATTTGCTGCTGTGTTGAACTGTTGTGCCTTTAACTCAAATCACTTGGCCAAATTAAAAAAAATGTTACTCTGAGAATTCACATGAGCCCTGACTATCTCTGTCACGTTGTGGGAAATGTGGGCCACTCTTTGTTCTAGCCCGGTTTAAGTTCCTCACTCACATCATCTTCCTTTACATTGATGTCTATATGATTAACAACTTACTACTCTCACCTTGGACTACAACACCAACTTTGACTCATGTTCCACTGTCTTCTCTCCTTCACATGGTCTGACTCCTTTCCTTTCCTTGATTGCTCGGACTGTAGTATGGCTTTAAGAGGAGTATTTTGACTTGCTTTTTATGAAGAAATGTTGAGACAGAGGTATTGAGCAGTCTACTCAAAGCCAATGAAGTAAACACCTGGTGAGGCCTTGGTTTTATAAAAATTTGGAATAATATAAGCAACCTGAATGGATGGGGTCAAGCTCCCAAAGAGCCAGCAGTTTTAGTTTAGCTTTCAGCAACAGCTGCTGAGTCTTGAAGCTGGATGTGGAAGCTTTTATTCCACTCTCTGATCCAGCTAAAAGCTGGTGCTCTCTTCCTGCTGCTAGAATTGCACGTGAGACAAACTGTTTTACTGACTTTGCCTTTGCGAAGGGTGTTTTTTTGTGCTTATATGTTCCCCAGCACCCATGTTGTGTGTGTACGGGTGTGAGACATAGTGAACAAATCTATATCCTTTTCCACCACCAGGAAGAAAGGAAACATCAGAGTGGCCAGTGACAAGCAGTGCCTTTCTCATCAAAGGGCAATGCTGCGTGATCAAAAAAGTGAAGGGGTAGCCAGGGATTAAATCAAAATGGAGTTGGAGGGGGAAATAAAGCACTCCACTCCCTGTGATGTCTATCTCACTCTGAACAGCTCAAGTGTGTTGGTAGACACTGCATGCTCTTTCTCCAGGGACATCCAGGCTCGAACGTAACCATGGAAGAGGGGCAGGCAATTGGCCACAACGACCTCCTACATGGCCCACTGCCTGGACCTGATTATAGCCAGTTTGTCCAGGCCTAGGAGCAGACACAGGGTGTTATGAGATGCTAATATGTTAGAATAGTTAGTGAGTTATTTATTATTTTGTTAAGTATTTTGATATAGTTACAGTTAAGCTAATTATTTTCTTTAATTTTTATTTTGTCTGTATTTTAACTATAGTGAATGAATAAAATGTTTTCTTTCAAGCTTAATAGTTTGACCGATTGAATTCCATCCGGAAGACAATGCCTGGCACTTGCCTTTAAAATAAAAAAAAATAGGGTTTAGTCTATCTCCTTGACATGTTTTGAGGGATTTGGTTTGGTCCACAAAATTATTTGGTTTGTGATTGGTCAAAAACCATTATACACAAACTTGATCCCACAACTACTTTGGCTACAATTCCACAAATCCCATTCTTCCAGTTACTTTTTGTTGCAAGTGTTCTGATTATGCAACCCTCCATACTTGCATTTCTCATGTGTCTTCCTTTTGTCTCAACTTAGGAGTCCCCTTCATTATGGCCCTTGCTGTTTGAATCCAAGTATCGCTGGATATTGGAGTGCGTCTGGGAACATGAGCAAACAGTGAAATTCACAACTGATCTTGGAGGAACTGTTTGGGCAAGGTTCACAGCAAAGAAGCAGATAAGTGTGACCTATAGAAAGTCTGCATTAATGCGTAGAGTGGGTTCTTTCTTGATTTATATGTTTTTTGAGATATGTCTCTTGATTAAACTTAACATATTAGCCATAACTATTAATCTAACCTGGGACACTGTTTAGAGGAATAAGATGGTGTTATTTTCTGGGTCTGTAGATTGTGAAGGAGCAAAAATGGCCTTTAGTAGAGTGGTATGCGCTTTAAGAGACCCCGGAGGAAGTACCTGTCAGGAACAAGTTGAATCTTTTGGAAACAGTAGAGACAGATGACACTGCCAGTCCATGAGGCGGCCAGGCCTGTCAATTAAATGTTGGCGCAGAGGCAGAGCGGAAGATTCGGTCATCGCACAGAGCCGTGGTAATAGGGGACTCCATAGTGAGAGGAACAGACCGGGGTTTTTGTGGCAGCAGGCGGGACATAAGGATGGTGTGTTGCCTTCCTGGTGCCAGGGTTAAAGACATCACAGACAGAATGCAAGAAATCCTCAAGGACGAAGGTGAAGAGCCAGAGGCGGTGGTACATGTCGGCACAAATGATGTTGGGAAAAGGAGGAGGAACATACTATAGCGGGACTTCAGAGAACTAGGAAGAAGGCTGAAAAGCAGGACATCCAAGGTGGTATCTCCGGTTTGCTTCCAGTTCCTCAGGCTGGTGAGGCCAGAAACAGGGAGATAATGGACTTGAACGTGTGGCTGGGGAACTGGTGCAGGAAGCAAGGATTTAAATTCTTGGATCACTGGGGTATGTTTTGTGGTTAAGCATAAATTATACAAGAGAGACGGTTTGCACCTTAATAGGTTGGGGACCAGCATTCTGGCAGGCAGGTTTGCTACTGCAACACAGCTACGTTTAAACTAAGTAGCGGGGGGTAGGGGACAAACTGGATGTTTAAGAAGGAAATTGAAGGGAAAGTTAGAACAAGAGAAGTCAAGAAAGACAACTGTATCAATGAAGCAGAAAACTCAAAAAGGGATCATGCTGTAAGGTTGAGTGAAATAGGAGTTGATGGGAAGGGTGAGGGCAGTAACAAACTAAAAATACTATACATGAATGCACGAAGCATTAGAAAGAAGATGGATGAGCTTGAGGCTCTTTTGGAAATTGGCAGATACGATACTGTGGGGATAACTGAGATGTGGCTTCATTTGGACAGGGCCTGGGAAATGAATATTCAAGGCAACACGTGCTATCATAAGGTCAGACTGATGGGCAGAAGGGGTGGGGTGGCCATGTTGGTAAGGGATGATATCCAGTCCCTTGCGCGGGGAGACCTAGAATCAGGGGATGTAAAGTCAGTGTGGATAGAGCTGAGAAATATTAAGGGTAAAAAGACCTTCTTGGGAGTTATGTACAGGCCCCTAAACAGTAGTCTGGATGTCAGATGCAAGTTGAATCAGGAGCTGAAATTGGCCTGTCACAAAGATGTTACTACAGTCGTTATGGGGGATTTCAACATGCAGGTAGACTGGGAGAATCAGGATGGTATTGGATCTCAAGAAAGAGACTTTGTGGAGTGCCTCAGAGATGGATTCTTAGAACAGCTGGTGCTGGAGCCTACCAGGGAGAAGGCAATTCTGGATCTGGTATTGTGCAATGAACCAGAATTGGTCAGGGACCTCGAAGTGAAGGAGCCATTGGGAAGTAGTGACCATAATACAATAAGCTTCAATCTGCAATTTGAGAGGGAAAGGGTACAATTGGAAGTGACAATATTTCTGTTGAATAAAGGGAACTATGGAGCTATGAGGGAGGAGCTGGCCAAAGTTCAGTGGTGCAATACCTTAGCAGGGATGATAGTGGAGGAACAATAGTGGATATTTCTGTGTATAATGCAGAAGTTGCAGGATCAGTTCATTCCAAAAAGGAAGAAAGATCCTAGGAGGCGGCATGGGTGGCCGTGGCTGATGAGGAAAGTTAAGAAACATATAAAGTTAAAAGAGAAAAAGTATAACATAGCAAAGATAAGTGGGAAAACAGAGGACTGAGAAGCTTTTAAAGAACAACAGAGGATTACTAAGAAGGAAATACGCAGAGAAAAAAATGAGGTACGAAGGTAAACTGGCCAATAATATAAAGGAGGATAGTAAAAGCTTTTTGAGGTATGGGAAAAACAAAAAAATGGTGAAGACTAAAATTGGGACAGAATTGAAGACAGGAACAGGGGAATATATTACGGGGAACAAAGAAATGGAAGTAGACTTGAATTGGTACTTCAGATCTGTGTTCTGAGAGTACTTCAGATCTGGGGAAGACATAAGCAATCTCCCTGAGGTAACAGTGGCTGAAGAACCTGAACTGAAGGGAATTTATATTTGCCAGGAATTGGCTTTGGAGACTGTTAGGTCTGAAGGTTGATAAGTTCCCAGGGCCTGATGGTCTCCATCCCAGGGTACTGAAGGAGGTGGCTTGAGAAATCGTGGATGTGTTGGTGATTATTTTCCAGAGTTCGATAGATTCGGGATCAGTTCCTGCGGCTTGGAGGGTGGCTAATGTTATACTACTTTTTAAGAAAGGTGGGAGAGAGAAAGCAGGAAATTATAGGCCAGTTAGTCTGACCTCAGTGGTGGGAAAGATGTTGGAGTCTATTATAAAGGATGAAATTACGACACATCTGGATAGTAGTAACAGGATAGGTCAGAGTCAGCATGGATTTATGAAGGGGAAATCATGCTTGACTAATCTTTTGGGAATTTTTTGAGGATGTAACTCTGAAGATGGATGAGGGAGATCCAGTAGATGTGTTGTACCTGGACTTTCAGAAAGCTTTTGATAAAGTCCCACATAGGAGGTTAGTGAGCAAAATTAGGGCGCATGGTATTGGGGGAAAAGTACTAACTTGGATTGAAAATTGGTTGGCTGATAGGAAACAAAGAGTAGTGATAAACGGCTCCATTTCGGAATGGCAGGCAGTGACCAGTGGAGTACCACAGGAATCAGTACGAGGACCGTAGCATTTTACAATACATGTTAATGATATAGAAGATGGTATGAGCAATAACATTAGCAAATTTGCTGATGATACTAAGCTGGGTGGCAGGGTGAAATGTGATGAGGGTGTTAGGAGATTACAGGGTGACCTGGACAAGTTAGATGAGTGGTCAAATGCATGGCAGATGCAGTTTAATGTGGATAAATGTATGGTTATTCACTTTGGTGGCAAGAACAGGAAGGCAGATTACTACCTCAATGGAATCAATTTAGGTAAAGGGGCAGTACAGAGAGATCTGGGTGTTCTTGCACACCAGCCAATGAAGGTAAGCATGCAGGTACAGCAGGTAGTGAAGAAGGCTAATAGCATGCTAGCCTTCATAACAAGAGGGATTGAGTATAGAAGCAAAGAGGTTCTTCTGCAGCTGTACAGGGCCCTGGTAAGACCACACCTGGAGTACTGTGTGCAGTTCTGGTCTCCAAATTTGAGGAAAGACATTCTGGCTATTGAGGGAGTGCAGCGTAGGTTCACGAGGTCAATTACTGGAATGGCGGGATTACTGTACACCGAAAGACTGGAGCGACTGGGCTTGTATACCCTTGAGTTTAGAAGACTGAGAGGGGATCTGATTGAGACATATAAGATTACTCAAGGTTTGGACACTCTGGAGGCAGGAAACATGTTTCCGCTGATGGGTGAGTGCCGAACCAGAGGACACAGCTTAAAAATACGGGGTGGACCATTTAGGACAGAGATGAAGAGAAACTTCTTCACCCAGAGAGTGGTGGCTGTGTGGAATGCTCTTCCCCAGAGGGCAGTGGAGGCCCAGTCTCTGCATTCATTTAAGAAAGTGTTGGATAGAGCTCTCAAGGGTAGTGGAATCAAGGGTAATGGAGATAATGCAGGAACAGGATACTGATTAAGGATGATCAGCCATGATCATATTGAATGGTGGTGCAGGCTCGAAGGGGAGAATGGCCTACTCCTGCACCTATTGTCTATTGTCTATCTTCAGATGTGGGAATTTAAAGAGAGTTTAAGGGTTACTTATATCTACAATAAATGCTGTTGGTTGCAAATCTTATCAGATCGAATGGATTGGTTGGAGAGACAGTTCGAAACAATGAAGAATTTGCAACAGCAACAGTATGTGATGGATGGCAGTTATAGGAAGGGGGAAAAGTCTCAGGTACAGTCACATAGATGGGTTAGCTCCAGGAAAGGTAAGAGAGGTAGACACCTAGTGCAGGTGTGTTCTGTGGCCTTCAGAAATGAGATAACAAGAATCTAGAGAAAGTATATTCCTGTTAGGGTGAAAGAAAAAGCTGAAAATGTGTTGCTGGAAAAGCGCAGCAGGTCAGGCAGCATCCAAGGAACAGGAGATTCGATGTTTCGGGCATAAGCCCTTCTTCAGGAGGTATAGGGAATGCTGGATGATTAAAGAAATTGAGGGTTAGGTTAAGAAAAAGAAGGAAGCATATGTAAGGTATAGACAGGATAGATCAAGTGAATCCTTAGAAGAGTATAAAGGCAGTAGGAGTACACTTAAGAGGGAAATTAGGAGGGCAAAAAGGGGACATGAAATTGCTTTGGCAAATAGAATTAAGGAGAATCCAAAGGGTTTGTACAAATACATTAAGGACAAAAGGATAACTGGAGAGAGACTAGGGCCCCTTAAAGATCAGCAAGGAGACCTTTGTGTGGAGCAGCAGAAAATGGTGGAAATACTAAATGAGTATTTTGCATCAATAATTTTACTGTGGAAAAGGATATGGAAGATATAGAAACTCTTGAAATTGATGGTGACACCTTGCAAATGGCCATATTACAGAGGAGGAAGTCCTGGATGTCTTGGAACGTATAAAGGTGGATAAATCCCCAGGACCTGATCAGGTGTACCCTAGAACTCTGTGGGAAGCTAGAGAAGTGATTGTTGGACCTCTTGCTGAGATATTTGTATTATTGATCGTCACAGGTGAGGTGCCGTAAGACTGGAGGTTGGTTAACATGGAAGGGTAGAAAGGACAAGCCAGGGAACTATAGACCAGTGAGCCTGACCTCGGTGGTGGGCAAGTTGTTAGAGGGAATCGTGAGGGACAGGATGTCCATGTATTTGGAAGGCGTTCGACAAGATTCTCCATGGGAGACTGGTTAGCAAGGTTACATCTCATAGAATAAAGGGAGAACTAGCCATTTGGATACAGAACTGGCTCAAAGGTAGAAGACAGAGGGTGGTGGTGGAGGGTTGTTTTCCTGTGACCAGTGAGTGCCACAAGGATCAGTGCTGTGTCCTCTACTTTTTGTCATTTACATAAATGATTTGGATGCGAGCATAAGAGGTACAGTTAGTAAATTTGCAGATGACACCAAAATTGGAGGTGTAGTGGCCAGCGAAGAAAGTTACCTCAGATTACAACAGAATCATGATCAGATGGGCCAATGGGCTGAGAAGTGGCAGATGGAGATTATTGGAGAAAAGGAGGAGAGGGGACCTAATTGAGGTATACAAGATAATGAGAGGCATAGATAGAGTCGATAGCCAGAGACTATTTCCCAGGGCAGAAATGGCTAACACGAGGGGTCATAGTTTTAAGCTGGTTGGAGGAAAGTATAGAGGGGATGTCAGAGGCGGGTTCTTTACACAGAGAGTTGTGAGAGCATGGAAATGCGTTGCCAGCAGCAGTTGTGGAAGCAAGGTCATTGGGGACATTTAAGAGACTGCTGGACATGCATATGGTCCCAGAAATCTGAGGGTGCATACATGAGGATCAATGGTCGGCACAGCATCGTGGGCTGAAGGGCCTGTTCTGTGCTGTACTGTTCTATGTTCAATGTTCTAATTCAGATAAATGTGAGATGCTGCATTTTGGGAAAGCAAATCTTAGCAGGACTTATACACTTAATGGTAAGGTCCTAGAGAGTGTTGCTGAACAAAGAGACCTTGGAGTGCAGGTTCATAGCTCCTTGAAAGTGGAGTCGCAGGTAGATAACATAGTGAAGAAGGCGTTTGATATGCTTTCTTTTATTGGTCAAAGTGTTGAGTACAGGAGTTGGGAGGTCATGTTGCAGCTGTGCAGAAGATTGGTGAGGCCACTGTTGGAATATTGCGTGCAATTCTGATCTCCTTCCTATCAGAAAGATGTTGTGAAACTTGAAAGGGTTCAGAAAAGATTTACAAGGAGGCTGAGGAGTGACCTTATAGAGGTTTATAAAATTATGAGAGGCATGGATAGAATAAATAGACAAAGTCTTCCCTGGTGTCAGGGAGTCCAGAACTGGAAGACATAGGTTTAGGGTGAGAGGGGAAAGATATAAAAGAGACCTAAGAGGCAACTTTTTTACACAGAGGGTGGTAAGTGTATAGAATGAGCTGCCAGACGAAATGGTTGAGGCTGGTACAATTGCAACATTTAAAAGGATTTGGATGGGTATATGAATAGGAAGGGTTTGGAGGGATATGGGCCGGGTGCTGGCAGGTGGGACTAGCCTTTATCCTCAATGGACTTTCTTCCACATATTTGCCATCTCCAGCATATATATCTTCCCTTCCCCTCCCTTTCCGAACTCCCAAGGAATTCTTCCTTCCATGACTCACTGGTCGAATCTTCAATCACCCCAATAGCCTCTCTATTTCCTTCTGTACTTTGGTCTTGGGTACAGAATATGCTATAGGTACCATTTTACCCCATTGTTTTCCAAATATTACCTTTCGTTCCCAATGAAATGTTGATTTGTCATAGAGTAATAAAATCATAGAGTAATAAAACCCGAGAATGCAACTTTAAAAAGAAGGGTTTTGTGATTTACACATGAAAGAAGTGAAACTATCACTGTATTCTAACAGGTGAAAGGCTTAACAGACAATCAGTTTTTCAATGTATAATTTCAGTTACATCACACTGCAAATTTTTGCTATAAATTCTGTGTTACGATCGAGTCCCCCACAATCACCTGATGAAGGAGCGTCACTCCGAAAGCTAGTGTGCTTCTAATTAAACCTGTTGGACTATAACCTGGTGTTGTGTGATTTTTAACTGTGTACACCCCAGTCCAACACCGGCATCTCCACATCATAAAATCCTACAGTGTGCAAGCAGGCCATTTGACCCATCAAGTCCACACCAAGTCTCTGAAGAACATCCCACCCAGACCCTGTCCCAGCAGTTCCTATGACTAATCCACCTAGCCTGCACATCACTAGACTCAATGGGCAATTTAGTGTGGCGAATCCACCTAATGTCTTTGGACGATGGGAGGAAACAGGAAGAAACACACACAGACATGAGGAGAATGTGCAAACTCCACAAAGGCAGTCACCCATGGCTGGGGTCGAACCAAGGTCCACTCACACAGTGAGGCAGCAGTGCTAACCACTGAGCTACCGTGCAGTGACTAGATATTTATGTATATTTCTTTCAATTTGCTTTAGTTGAAATAATTTGTAGATTGTCTTAAGTACAGAAACATAGTCAGCTTTCTCTGTTAATCTGGGTCTAACACAGAAAGTAAATTGGGAAATTTTGCACACTTGATAAAATCTTAATGGCTATGGTGACTCCAGAAATAGCATGTCATGATTTCCAGAGTGCTATCCCAGAGAGGAATGACAAAGTTCAAAGTCTCTTGCAGGATAGATTTTTAAACAGCGACAATTAGGATGTGGGGGGTAATATTAACAAATGATATAGGTGAAGGAAACCATCAGATTCTATACAACATTTAAGACGGCACTGGAAAAGCAGAGGATTTCCTGTAGGTGGCAGAATTACCCTTGACAATCCTTAAATTAACTTTCAAAATGGCAGCTGTTTAAATTGCTAGATAAATTGGAGGGAGCATTGCTTGACAGAACTAGGAAGGCAGAAATAATTAAGGCACTGGTACAGTCCTTGCATTTGGGGGTAATATAAAAGAGTCCAGGTTCTCCAGGTATTGAAGCATCAGTATCAAGTGATAATCAGTTCGAATTGAAGCAGTTTGAGCATGAAAAACTAGAGATGGAAGAAAAGGATGGCAGGAAAGCGTAAAGTGTATAGGAAAGGAAGATGGGATTGGGAAAAGAGGAAATGGAAATAATGAAAGTAGAAATGGAATTGTAAAGAGAAAAGAAAACAAAGGAACATAAGTTTAAAATAAGCAAATCTTCTCACTCATATTTAAGTTTGCATCAAGATTTGAGATAAAGATGTGCTGGCATTCTTCATATCCTTTGAGAAAATGCCTAGAAATGTTGATAAATTAAGTGTAGGAATTAACGCTGCCTTGTGGGAATTGGTTTAGCACAGTTGGCTGGGTTGTTGTTTTATAGAGCAGTGTGAGATACCAATAGCATGGGTTCAATTTCCATCACTGGTTTGAGGTTGCCATAAAGCACTCTCCTTCTCAACCTCTTCCCTCACCTGAGGTCTGGTGGCCTCAGGTTAAATCACCACCCATCATTTCTCTCTAATGAGAGACCAGTCCCATATGTTCCGGTAAGACTATGGCAACACATCAAAAAATGCTTCCTTGTTAGTGGAAGTTTTTACAATTATGATGCTGTAGAAGAATATATGTATTGGCTACACAACTTTTTAATACCAAAGGCAGCATGTTAGCAAATGTTCTGGAATTTAAGGAAACACCCTGGGAAAAACTTTATTGAATTTGAAAGAATTTCGCAAAGTTATTTTGACAGATGGGAAACGCATTAGAAAGTGAAGCCACATAAGAAGTTCTAAGATAGTTATAGAGTCATAGAGATGTACAGCATGGAAACAGACAACTCACTACCTTCCATAAGTAGAATTCATATGGAGGGCCAAAGGGATGTAAGTGTTAGGCAAACCACAATATTAGGTAACATTTATGAGTTAATCCATAAAACTAAAACTTTAGTTCATCATTGTCAAAAATTGGAAAACGTTATGAAATGGAACAATGAAAGGAAGTCAAATAGCCAATACAGGGAACAGACAGCTGGGAATGTTGCAAGGTCTCCTCCTCCTATCAGGGAGGAAAGTACTGAGCATAAAGGTGAAAACTGGAGGCTGAGATGTTTCCATTGTAACAAGGTGGGACATATTTGTTCAGAATGCTGGAAGTTGTGAGGTAAACCTATGGAAATTATTGGAATGTGTAGAATGAGTCTGTAAAGGAAATTCAAAAGGAAAAGGCCACAGATCAATCTGTGGCTGCAGCCACAGCTGAGATACTAGAGGTGGACCTAGCTCTGAATGCAGAAGCATTACATAAAAAAGATGATATGGAGGGTTTTTGTTTAAAGAGAATAGAACTCCTTTATCTTCAAAGAAGAAATGGAAGCCCATAACAATACTAAGGGATACAGAAGCTATTCCATCTCTCTTGATGTAGAAGGATTTAGTTTTCCCTCCAGAGAGTTCAGTGGGAGCTAAATTGTTAGGAAATGAGAGTATACCCTGGTTCCATTGTACGTCTAATTGAGATGACTTGTCTGAGGTAATGATAGTAAAAATAGTTAAAAATTACCTGTGTTTGATTTAATCTTGGGGAATGGTTTAACATAAGTGAAAGTCATAGTCTTTTCTATAATCGCAGAAAGTCCAGTAGCTAGTAGCTAAACAGGTGGATCAGTTGCACTAACAGGTTTCTGGATATTTTAACATCATGTGTGGAGACCAGAGCAGTGGTAACAAAGTCTGTCTCTAGAGGTTGCAAATATTGCCAGCATACATTTGGATAGCTGAAATTCTATTTATGAATGAGGATAATTCATAATTAGCATTTGGTGCCTTTGTTAATTATAGCTTAGGAAGCAAGACCAGAGCTGAACAAGTCAGCACATACAAAGCTCACACTGAAGCTGAGGCTGAAGGTGTTCTGGAGTATCATTATATTAGAAACAGAGTTCTCAAGAGGAAGTGAAAACATTCTCACAGACCTGTGGATGAAGAGTGGATAGTTGTTCACCAAATAGCCATACTGCCCAGACATCATAAAAAGATATTGTGAGTCGCACATGAAATTCCTATGCCAGGACACATAGGAAAATGGAAATCACAAGCATTGATTAAACAGGCATTTTACGATGGCCAGGATTTCGTAAAGATATAGTGAGGTTCTGAAAAACATGTCGTAAGTGTCAAGTTCTTGGAAAACCTCAACATGTAATGAAACCTGCACCTTTGATACCCATGCCAGATTGAAGTACTATTCAATCGTGGGTTAGTAGATTTTGTAGGAACATTACTGAAATAAAACTGGGACATCAGGAAATCCTCACAATTATGGATATGGCATCGCAATACCCTGAAGGTATTCCTTTAAGGACCATTACAGATATGATATTACTGGAAACTTAAACTTAGCCTTTTCCTCATTATGGATTAAAATTGAGATACAATTACAATTTATTACAGGATTAATTAATTTTATGGTGGAGGTTTTCGAGGAAATCATTGGCAGCTTAGGTATGAAATAATTCAAGTCAACTGCATATCATGTACAGGGAGGTTTAGAACAATACTATCAGATTCTCAAAACCATAATTAAGATATATTCTTATGAATACCTGCAGGGCTGGGACAGAGGATTAGATTTCTTGCATTTGTTACTAAAAATTCCCCAAACAAATCTATTGGGTTAGTCTATTTCAATTGCTTTATGGTCACAAGATTAAAGGTTCATGGAATTTATTAGGGAGATGTTCTTGAACCCAACTGATGAATCCCCATTGGATTACATATCTTTGTTACTGGAAAGATCACACTTGCATGTAATATAGCACAAGAGCATTTGGAAATTAGGCAAGAAAAATGGAATCAATGGATAGACAACAATTCAACAAGTAGAACATATCAAGTGGAAGATAAAGCATTAGTGAACCTCTGAAAGTGAAATTCAGTGGCAAATACAAAGAATTTGGGAGGGTTAATGAAGTAACTTATCTGATAATTACTCCTGAATGTAGGAAGGAGAATTGCTTATGTCATATCAACTTGTTGAAAAGGCATCATCATGGGAAGAGGATATGGAGAAAGAGGTGTGTCAGTTGGTAAAAGTGATGTAAGTTGAAACGGTCAATAAGAGTGAGATAACAGGAGAGATAGGAAACTCTATAAGCAACCTCCTACAGTTCAACTAGCTAACATAGAAATACTGGGACAATTAAACATTGTGTTCTCATATTTAAAAAGGACAACGGGAAGATCTTATAAGACTACTTTAAGAGGTAATTTGCACAGATGGACCTGACGTTAGCTTGACACAATGTGGATGTAGGAAAGTCAACACTGATAAGAAAAAAACATCCTTTTGGCTGAGGTAGAAAGAACAATTCACTTGGAAACAGAGATTTCATGCATGCTGGAAAACTAATTGATTGAACCAATTTAAAATAGCTGGTGGTGTTAGTAACAAAAGCAGATGAATCAACTGGATTCTGTATAGCTTATAGAAAAGTAAATGTGGTCATGAGGACAGATTTCATGGTAGAGCCTGCATTAACAGGCTTAGCTTTTCTAAGATAGATCTTTTGAAGGGGTACTGGCAAGTGCAGCTAACAACAAGGGCTAAAGAAATATAGCTTTCAGGGGAGTATCTAAAAATCAAAGATCCACATAGTTTCTTCGGAAATCACATATCAAAACGTTAACTAAACCGTCAGACAAAAGTGCAGAATATTTATAGTGGAAAACAGGTCTGGTCGCCACGTTACCAAAAGGATGTGGACACTTTGGAGAGGGTGCAGAGATGTTTTATGAGGATGTTGCCTGGTATGGAAGGTGCTACCTATGAAGAGAGATTGAATAGGTTAGGAATGTTTTCATTAGAAAAAAGGAGTTTGAGGGGGAACCTGATTAGGTCTACAAAATCATGAAGGGTATAGACAGTGTGGATTGAGATAAGCTATTTCCCAGGGTGAGGGATTCAATAGCGAGAGATCATGTGTTCAAGGTGAGAGGTGAAAAGTTGACGGGGGATACATGTGGAAAGTACTTTACACAGAGGGTGGTAGGTGCCTGGAACACGTTGCCACCAGAGATAGTACAGGCAGGCACTGTAGATTCATTTAAGGTGCATCTGGACAGATGCGTAAGTAGGTGGGGAGCAGAGGGATACAGATGCTTAGGAATTGGGCAATAGGTTTAGACACTAGATTTGGATTGGCTCAGGCTTAGAGGGCCAGAGGACCTGTTTCTGGGCTGTAAATTTTCTTTGTTCTTTAAAACAGGAGATTTTTACTACTTTTGTGGAATTGGGGTATTGCTGGTATTTAGTGTCAAGAGGATTAAGATTAAACCGTATTGCTGTGGATCTAGAGTCACATGTAGGCCAGATCAGGTAAGGATGACAGATTACCTTCCTTGATGGATATTAATGAATGAGATAGGTTTTACCACAATGATTGCCACCATGTCAACTCTTTTTTCTAGATTTTATTGAATTCAAATGTTACTAACTGCTGTCGTGGTAGGATTTGAATCCATGTCCTCAGAACATTGGTTGGAGTTTAGGTTTGTTAGTCTATTGATTTCACCACACCATCACAGGACAGTCCACCCTGCCAAAAACAAAAGCTGAATCATGTCAACTTAAGACAGTAAAGCTGCTGTAGGAAAAACAGAACTGAGCAAACAGATTTAGCAAGGATGCAGGATACTGGAAATTGTGAATAGAACATCTGCAAGTTTTAGGATAGTGTTGATATTTAGATCTGATTTAGGAGTACAACAAGATTAGAAGATGTATCAGTAGCTCAGTTAATATCATCATGTGCTTTATGGATGTGAAAAGCTATTAAATCCAATGTAATTGACACATCTAGGAGAACAATCCCTTGATTAAACATCTAGTTGTTTCTTATGTTTCCACGGATTTTTCCCATACCACTTCCTTGAAATCTAGTTCTAAATGTTGATCACTGATTATGTGACAAACCTCTTGTGTTCATTCACAGAATTAAGCTCACTTAGTTAGAAGCTATGACAGAAATCGCCAGCCCCAATGCTGCTCCTTTCCTGAGCCACTGCCCCTTGTCCCAACCCAACTGCCACCCCCATCAGTGGTCCTAACCCTTGACAAAAGTCCTGCAACCTGGGGCCCATCCCAACTCAAGCCAAGAGGCCCCCTCTTGAGCGTAAGGCCCTGTTATTGGACCCTAATATACCTTACTGTCCTGGCTCCTGCTATCAGCAGAGAATCTCTTCACTAGGCAGAGTCATAACTAGTACACAGGATGTTGATTAGGTTGTTGGAGACCAATCACCTCAACTCCAGATCATCGTCACAGGAGGTCCTCAGGGCAATGTCCTCCAGTTGTGACATCAATGATTTTCTCTCCAATGTAAGTTATGTATGTACAAAGGATTGACAAGTTGTGTCCCTTTTCTCTTGAAAAAAGATTGCGATGACATATCAGAGGTCTTGAAAGTTATGAAATGTAAAAGCGTGGATACAGAAGGAATGTTTCCTCATATGAAGATGAGCATAACTTGAAACCATCAACATGATGGTTGCTGTGAAATCCAATAGAGAATCTGAACAAAAAAAATTCCTCTGTAAAGCATGGTAAGAACGTAAAATGTGCTACAAAGTGGTGAGACAAATAGTATGAATTCACGTAAGGGGAAGCTGGACAACTTGATAGCAGACTGGTTTATCTAGTAGAGCTGCTTTGTTGTGACATGGAATTCATTCTAAAAGATAAGTGCTTATTGTCCTGGTAACCATAACACAAACAACATGCTTGTCTAGATGGCATGTCACATAACTGTGTCTGCAGTTGATGACAATGACAAATCTGTATAGACCTGTCTAAGCAAAAGTACACTGGGTCGTAAACACAGGCCTTTGTGATTGCAAATGATATCCATCAGAGATTTAGGTTCCTCTTTGCAAATCATCTGATAGCCCCATCCTGTTATTTCAACAAACTTGCAGTGCCTCAGAGATTTGGCACAGCGTTAGCACAGAATAAAGGAAGGACTCTGGGGAAAGATGTCTGACCTGAAACCCCTCCACCTGCACAATATGAAATATGAAAGAAAACCTCAAAGCCCATGGATTCAAGTGCCGCAATTAGGAGCCAACGTTCAGAGGCATGCTAGTCAAGCATTAGGCAAAAGACAATGTTTCAGTATTTAGAATTCAATATCATCAGACTGCTCCATGAAACAGGATAATGACATTACCTGAAGTAACCAAAGGATTGGCCACCTTATACAATAATATTGGAATCTGGCCATTGTTACTGTGATGTTCCCATTTGGGAGGAAATGGATAATTCAAATATTCGTTCATCTGAGGATGAGCTGCTGTTATCATGCTAGCTTCCAATGACAGGGGAGATGTTTCAAACCACTGTTTTGTTTGGACTGGATTTTCCATGGAAAAGGAGGAATAACTCGCAGACATCTTGAATAATGTGAACGACAGGGAAATGTTTGATGTGATTGATATAAACTGAAAAACTGAAGGGACTTCACTGCAGTTAGGAGAAGGGTCAGGGTGGGTCTGCCTGACTCAGACAGACAATGTTAATTGTAAGAAATCCAACAAGTTTGTAGTGACCTTGATTTGAAGGAGGTTGCATCTACTAAGTCAACCCATATCTTGGAGCGACTGTTCTTACTGCAAGGACCAACAATGTGGAGGATTGTAACTTCCTCCAGATGAAAGGGGTAGCCATGGGCACCTTCATGGGCCCCAGCTATGCCTGTCTCTTTGTCAGTTACGTGGAAAAGTCCATCTTCTGTAGTTACACCAGCACCATTGTCCACCTTTTCCTCTCTGACATTGATGACTGTATTGGTACCACCTTGTGCTTCCATCGGGAGATTGAACAGCTCATCAACTTCACTAATACTTTCCACCGTGATATTAAGTCCACCTGGACGATCTCAGATACCTTCCTCCCCTTCCTGGATCTTACCATCACCCTCAACGGTGACCAACTCAACACTGATATCTTCTACAAACCTGCTGACTCCCACAGCTACCTGGAGTACACTTCCTCCCACCCAGCCTCCTGTAAGAATGCTATGCCTTATTCCCAATTCTTCTGCCTCTGCCGCATCTGCTCTCAGGAGGACCAGTTCCACCACAGAGCACACTAGATTGCCTCCTACTTTAAAAATTACAATTTCCCCTCCCACGTGGTGGATGATGCCCTCCAGCTCATCTCATCCACACTGCACCTCCGCCCTCAAGCCTCACCCCTCCAATCACAACAAGGACAGAACCCCCCCCCGGTCCTCACCTTCCACGCCGCCAATCTCTGTATACATTGCATCATCCTCCGCCATTTCCGCCAGACCCCACCACCAGAGATATATTTCCCTCCCCACCCCTATCCGCTTTCTGTAAAGACCATTCCTCCGTGACTCTCTCGTCAGGTCCACACTCCTCACCAACCCATCCTTTCCTCCTGGTACCTTCCTCTGCCACCACAAGATTTGCAAATCCTATGCCCACAACTCCCCCTTCACGTCCACCCAAGGCCTCAAAAGAGCCTTCCACGTCCATCAGAGTTTACCTGCACATCCACACGTCATTACTATATCCATTGCTCCCAATGCAGTCCTCTACATTGGGGAGACTGGAAGTCTATTCGCAGAGTGCTTCAGAGTACTTCTCTGGGCCTAGAGGAAGAGAGCCTCATCTTCCGCCTCAGGACTCTCCAATCACTTGGCATCAATGTGGATTTCACCAGTTTCCTCATTTGCCCTCCCCCCGCCTTATCACAGTTCTGAACTTCCAACTCAGTACCGCCCTTATGACCTGTCCTACCTGTCCATCCTCTTTCCCACCTATCCACTCCACCCGCCTATGACCATTACCCCCACCTCCATCCACCTATTGCACTCTCAGCTACCTTCCTCCAAGCCCCACCCCCGCCTGTTTATCTTACCACGAGGCTCACAGCCTCATTCCTGATGAAGGTCTTTTGCCCAAAACGTCCATTCTCCTGCTTTTCGGATGCTGCTTGACCTGCTGTGCTTTTTCAGCACCACACTCTCGACTCTAATTTCCAGCATCTGCAGTCCTCAGTTTCGCCAAGTTGAAAACCAAATCCAAAGTGTCTTGGGACAGAGAAATTAAAGTAATTTACGGGTAATAACCAAATCCAGGGCAGATCTGTGAGTCTCTGCGTATGGTGAAGATGTTTTTCCTTTCTTTTCGTGGTGACTGTTTATGGTTTGGGGGAGAACCATGGTGAGATTGTGGGAGGATTTATGAAGAACAAATGAATTAAGGGATTGTATCACTAAGACCAGCTTAGAGTTTCGTAAGAGGGAATTAAGAGGGCATTTTAATAAAAAAAAATGTTTATTGTTGAGCCAAACCCAGTACCTGTGTGATTTTATTCCAAAAGTGTGTGCAGCACCAGGGAGAAATCATGTCACAAAATGTTCAATGTAAAAATGATCAAAAAATAATAACAGACTACTTAAAAGGAAGTTGACAAAACGTACCCAAATTTGTGAATTTGTTATTAAAAACAGAAGATAAACTCAGCAGGTCTGGCAGCATCTATACACAGAGAAGCAAAGCTAATGTTTTGAGACCAATAACTTCTTCAGAACTGTATCTCTTTTCAGGGAGGTTGTCAGAGATGCTCAGCTTCTTCAGAACTTTCAAGACTTCCAGTATCTGCAGTGTTTTGCTGTTATTTGTGAATGTTTGAGTTGTGAATTGAAGATTATAGACTTTCAGAAAAGATCCTAAGTGCCAGGAATCCTGCCTCATTTAATTGTCTATTGTAAACTTAGGCCTTCTGGGAATCTGGGAGTCAGCTGGTGTGAAGGCCCATACTTTGATGGGCCTCCTTACACTGGGGCTTAACATCAACGCAGGATGAGATTAGCCATAAAGCTTCAATTGGAATGCTGTTTTGATGGCTTGATGTTGCTTCAATTTTGAAATGGCAGGATAGAAATGATCTTGCACTAGCAGGTTGACATGAACTGGGTGCAGGGAACAATTGATACATTGAGATAGGCAGAATACAACAATATAAATATTGGAATATTGCATGCAATTCTGGTCTCCTACCTAGCAGAAAGATTAGATTAGATTACTTACAGCGTGGAAACAGGCCCTTCGGCCCAACAAGTCCACACCGACCCGCCGAAGTGCAACCCACCCATGTCCGTACATATACCCCTTACCTAACACTACGGGCAATTTAGCATGGCCAATTCACCTGACCCGCACATCTTTGGACTGTGGGAGGAAACCGGAGCACCCGGAGGAAACCCACGCAGACACGGGGAGAATGTGCAAACTCCACACAGTCACCTGAGGCAGGAATTGAACCCAGGTCCCTGGCGCTGTGAGGCAGCAGTGCTAGCCACTGTGCCACCGTGCCGCCCCATGTGTTGTGAAACTTGTAAGCATTCAAGAAAAGATTGACAAGGATGTTGCCAAGGTTGGAGGATTTGAGCTAAAGGGAAAAGGTGAATAGGCCGGGGCTGTTTTCTCTGGGGTGTTGGAGTCTGAGGGGTGATGTTATAGAGGTTTATAAAATCATGAAGGGCATGGATAGAGTAAGGATACAAAATCTTTTCCCTGGGTGGGGTGAGTCCATAACTAGAGGGCATAGGTTTAGGATAAGAGGGGAAAGATATGAAAGAGACCAAAGAGGCAACGTTTTCACGCAGAGAGTGGTGCGTGTATGGAATGAGCTACCAGAGGAAGTGGTGGAGGCATTTAAAAGGCATCTGGATGGGTATTTGAATAAGAAGGCTTTAGAGGACATGAGCCAAGTGCTGGCAAATGGGAATAGATTAGGTTGGGATAGCTTGTTGGCATGGATGAGTTGGACCGAAGGGTCTGTTTTTGTGCTGTACATCTCTATGATATTATCTGGGTAATCCAACATGGGTGGGGAGAGGTTGTTGTGGAGGAAATTTGTTGCTGTGTGAGCTGGTCATTTTTTGAGGCATTTTTGGCGTTGGAGGTAATTTCCTTGAATTCTAGGAGCTATAATTACTGTTTTATAAGCTGTTGCATTGTTTTGGAACTTTGAGGGGAAAATGTTTAAAACAATGGCACTTTAAAAAGGAGGAAAACAGACAAAGGCAGTGACCACATGATCTGAGAAAACAATCTACACTGCTGTCTGACACAACAGTGAATCTGCATAGTTATTGCCTTTGCTGTTTGAGTTCAAGTATCTCTGGACATCGGAGTGTGTCGAGGAAAAATGAACAACAGCAAAATTCACAGCTGATCTTGGAGGAAGCCATGTGGGAGAGCTCGCAGCACAGGAACAGATAAGTACATAGTTTTTAGGTGTAATCTTGCTGTAAATTTACAATATTGAGTAGAGTGGGTTCTTTCTTGATTATATGTTTTATTGAGATCTGTTTCTTGATTAAATTGTAAAAATATAAACCGTAAGTATTAAGTTAGCCTGAAGCAGTGTGTTTTTAGAGCAATAAGACGGTGCTATTTTCTGAGTCTATAGATTGTGAAGGAGCAAAAGTGGCCTTTAGTAGAGTGACATGCTCTTCCTGTCGGATGTGGGAATTTAGGGAGAGTTTCCATGATTATGTCTGTAGGAAGTGTCTTTGGTTACATATCCTATCATATTGCATGGATCGGTTGGAGGGGCAGTTAGAGGCAATAAGGAATTTACAGAAGCTGGGGGTGTGATGGATGGCAGTTCCAGGAAATTATTTTTGGGAAATAAGGCAGGGCAGGTAACTGAGGTGTCAGTGGGGGAGCACTTTGGGGGCCACTGACCATAATTCCATTAGTTTTAAAATAATGATGAAAACGGATAGACTGGATCTAAAAGTTGAAGTTCTAAATTGGAGAAAGGCCAATTTTGACGGTATTAGGCAAGAACTTTCAAAAGTTTATTGGTTGCATTCTTGCAAGGGATGCCTGGAAAATATGAAGCCTTCAAAAATAAGATAAGTCCAGAGACAGTATAGTCCTGTTCAGGTGAAAGGCAAGGCTGGTAAGTGTAGGAAATGATGAATGACTAGAGAAATTGGGTTTTGGTTAAGAAAAAGAAGGAAGCTTATGACAGGTATAGACGAATGCCTGGAAGAGTATAAATGCAGTAGGAGTATACTTTAGAAGGAAATGAGGAGAGCAAGAAGGGGACATGAGATAGCTTTGGTAAATAGAGTTAAGGAGAATGCAAAGGGATTTTATAAATACATTAAAGACAAAGGGATAATTAGGGAGAGAATTCAGCCTCTCAAAGATCAGCAAGGCAGCCTATGTGTGGAACCACAAGAGATAGAAGAGATACTGAATGAGTATTTTGTGTCACTGTTTACTGTGGAGAAGGACATGGAAGATATAGAATGTGGGGAAATGGATGGTGATATCTTGAAAAATGTCCGTAATACAGAGGAGGAAGTGCTGGATGAAAGGTGCTTGAATGCATAAGAGTGGATAACTCCACAGAACCTGATCAGGTGTACCCTAAAACTCTGTGGGAAGCTAGGGAAGTGATTGCTGGGCCTCTTGCTGAGATACTTGCATCATCAATAGTCACAAATAATGTGCCGGAAGACTGGAGGTTGGCTAATGTGGTGCCACTGTTTAAGAACGGTGGTAAGGAAAAGCCAGGGACCTATAGACCGGTGAGCCTGACATCGATGGTGGACAAGTTTTTGGAAAGAATCCTGAGAGACAAGATCTACATGTATTTGGAAAAGCTAGGACTGATTAGAGATAGTCAAGATGGTTTTGTGTGTGAGAAATCAGGTCTCATGAATTTGATTTGAGGTTTTGAAGAAGGAACGAAGAGGATTAATGAGGGCAGAGCAGTAGAGATGATCTATATGGACTTCAGTGAGGTGTTCAACATAGTTTCTCATGGTAGACTGGTTAGCAATGTTAGATCACATGGAACGCAGGGAGAACTTGCCATTTGGATACAGAACTGACTCAAAGGTAGAAGACAGGGGGTTGCGGTGAGGGTTGTTTTTCAGACTGGAGGCCTGTGACCAGTGGAGTGTCACAAGGATTGGTGCTGGGTGCACTGCTTTTTGTCATTTACATAAATGATCTGAATGTGGACATAGGAGATTATAGTTAGTAAGTTTGCATTTGACACCAAAATTGGAGGTGTAGTGGACAGCGAAGGTTACCTCAGAGTACAATGGAACCTTGACCAGATGGGCCAATGGCTGAGAAATGGTAGATGAAGTTTAATTTAGATAAATGTGAGGTGCTGCATTTTGGAAAGGCAAATCAGAGCAGGACATATACACTTAATGGTCAGGTCATGGGGAGTGTTGCTGAACAAAGAGACCTTGGAGTGCAGGTCCATAGCTCATTGAAAGTGGAATCGAAGGTAGATAGGATAGTGAAGAAGATGTTTAGAATTCTTTCCTTTATTGGTTAGAGTATTGAGTACAGGAGTTGGGAGGTCATGTTGCGGCTGTACAGGATATTGGTTAGGCCACTTTTAGAATATTCCATGCAATTCTGGTTTCTCTCCAATCACAAGGATGTTGTAAAACTTGAAAGGGTTCAGAAAAGATTTACAACGATGTTGGCAGGTTTGGAGGATTTGAGCTTTACGGGGAGGTTGGATAGGCTGGGGCTGTTTTCCATGGAGCATTGAAGGCTGAGGGGTGGCCTGATAGAGGTTTATAAAATTATGAGGGGCATGGATAGGATAAACAGACAAGGTCTTTTCCTGGGGTGGGGAGTCTAGAACTAGAGAGCGTAGGTTTAGGGTGAGAGGGGAAAGATATAAAAGGAACCTAAGGGGCAACCGTTTCACACAGAGGGTGGAATGAGCTGCCAGAGGAAGTGGTAGAGGTTGGTACTGTTATAACATTTAAAAATCATCTGGATAGGTTTATGAATAGATAGGGTTTAGAGGCATATGGGCCAAGTCCGGGCAAATGGGACTAGATTAGGTTAGAATATCTGGTTGGCATGGATGAGTTTGACCGAATGGTCTGTTTCCATGCTGCACAGCTCTGTGATTCTCTGACTCTATAACTAAAAATGTTAAAATAAACAGGTTTGTGATTTTCTGGATTCTCCTGAAAATGTGTTATAGTTTTTACCTCTCTCCTAAAAGTTCTGAATGTAACACAATACATCACTTCAAAGTAAAAAAAAAGTTTGTCAGGTGCTAATACATAAATCATCAGCAAGAAATACAGACTCAACTTGAAAAACAAGGACTATGTGCTTCTATTGCCAAAATAGTCCTTTGAAACTTTAAGGTTCATTATCTGATATTAGATTAGATTACTTACAGTGTGGAAACAGGCCCTTCGGCCCAACAAGTCCACACCAACCCGCCGAAGCGCAACCCACCCATACCCCTACATTTACCCCTTATCTAACACTACGGGCAATTTAGCATGGCCAATTCACCTGGCCTGCACATCTTTGGACTGTGGGAGGAAACCGGAGCACCCGGAAGAAACCCACGCAGACACGGGGAGAATGTGCAAACTCCACACAGTCAGTCGCCTGAGGTGGGAATTGAACCCGGGTCTCTGGCGCTGTGAGGCAGCAGTGCTAACCACTGTGCCACCGTGCCGCCCGATATTGGGAACAGAAATCTCTAAAACACAATATTTCCTGTTCCTATCTTTGTATCCTCTGCTCCTTCAGTAAGCTCAGAGATAATCTTTAACGTGCGAAGTATCAGGTAATTTCAGTTGGACTGCATATTGACTCTTAAAATGAAACAGAAACCAGGTACAACATAGTTTGATGTTTAATACAAGAACATAGCGGAGAAATAGAACACAGCTGAGTTTAAAAACCTGAATTATGGACTATAAAATCTCCATTAAGCAATCTGCATGTAAGCAATATTTTTTTCACAGTTCTAAGTTTTCATTCTTTTTTGACAGTGTATCACTTTGCAGCAACCAGATGTCTGAACCTAATCTGATGCTTCAGTTAAAGCATTGTAAAGCAAAAAAAAACAGGAAATGTTTTCCTTTTATTTACAAGCAGATGCTTTTTAAATGTTATAACTGTACCAACCTCTACCACTTCCTCTGGCAGCTCATTCCACCCTCTGTGTGAAACAGTTGCCCCTTGGGTTCCTTTTATATCTTTCCCCTCTCACCCTAAACCTACGCTCTCTAGTTCTAGACTCCCCACCCCAGGAAAAGACCTTGTCTGTTTATCCTATCCATGCCTCTCATGATTTTATAAACCTCTATCAGGCCACCCCTCAGTCTTCAATGCTCCATGGAAAAGTGGCCCAGCCTATCCAACCTCCCCGTAAAGCTCAAATCCTCCAATCCTGCCAACATCGTTGTAAATCTTTTCTGAACCCTCTCAAGTTTTACAACATCCTTGTGATAGTTCTTAAGGAGTTGTTTCTGCCAAAAGAACAGCAGGTAAGAATGATTAGCTGCCACTGATCTGCACCTTGAATCTCCCACAACCTTGCCCCATCCTACATCCCGTGAATGGGAACTGTTTAAATCACTCCCAGCAGTGGCTCACAGAAGTACCCACCACGTGCAGACAGACCACCCTGAGGGGAGAGGAGGAAGTAGTTTCCTTAAGAATTCAGAGCTAGGTGGGCAGTCGTGCTTCTGAGGATCCCATTACCAGATGTCAGGTTGTCTTCCCAACCCTGAACACCTTCTTCCATGTCCTTTACTGAACGCCATACCATAGACCCTGCCATAACATGGCTGTTTTCAGCACAGTCAACCCATTCTCACCTATTCATTGTCCCCCTTGTCAGCTTTTCTCCTTTCCTGGCTCATTGTCTCTTTGTGTGCCTAACTGACTTTTCTTTTCTCTCTCTCACACTCTTTTTCTTTCTCTCCAACTCTATTTCTGTTTATCTGCTGACTTTTCTCCCACCCCTTGTCATCAGCATAAATACCTCCTTTTTCTAGCTACTATCAGCTCTGGAGAAAGTTCACTGGACTCAAAATATTAACTCTGATTTCTCCCGACAGATGCTGCCAGACCTGCTGAGTTTGTCCAGCAATTTCCATTTTTGCTCTCTTCTCAACACCTCCCTTAAGCCTCAATTGATATTTACCTTTTGAATTAGAAAGACGACTTCCCATCAAACTTTAACACCCTTTTGGAGAATAGGGAACAGCTTAGCCCAGTTACAGAGTAAATCACTGGTGTAAGATTGTGACAGACCCAAGCAATCACAAAAATAATTTGAACCAAAAGAGCTGCGGATGCAGCATCAGCAGTTCTTTCTGTTTTGATTTGATATCTATCGTATTGCTACATCTCTTCTAGGTATGCCCACCTTGAAGAAGTCCTACTCCACTCTCTGACAGGATTTCTGTTGTAAGCTAACATTTTCTGAGGTATCATCAGTTCTGAGGAAGGGTCAGCAGACTGAAACATTAACTCTGATTGTTCTTCACAAAAATTAATTATCTGGTCATGATTACATTTATTGCGGGAACTTACTGTGCACAAATGGACTGTCACATCTCCTATGTTACCATACATTCAAAAGTACTTCATTGCTTGTAAAGTGATTTGAGACATGTTGAGATGGTACAAGGTAATATATAAATGTAAGCTCTTTTGCTTGAATCTTGGCATTCAGTGTGTTGAGTATTCTCTCATTTTTGTCACTCACTCCCACTCTCAGCACTGATCAGTGACCAGCAGGTAAAGGTCAGACACCAAATAGTCTTACAATTTTAGAATAGCAACTTGTATTGTTGTCAATGTACAGATTGTCCAAGTAAGGTAATCAAGTTACTGACCATTTCATACTAGGGAGTTGTGCACCAATGACCTCAAAGGACATGATTCTAAACATTGCACTCAACAAATTCAGAAATGCAGTTTTGGATTGGAATTTAAGTCCAGAGGTGAAAGGGCAAAATGTCAAACCACGTATCTCCACATTTGCTAGCAATGCTATTTCGTATGAATTGTTGAATTAATTTATCCTGCTTATTCAGTTCTTTATGTCACATTAATACTTGTTGGATGCTAGAAAGGCTGTTTGCCTGACTTTCTGCATGGCTATTTTCTGATTCCAGTGGACTGCATGATCTTGCCATGTCCATGGGCCAGCTACAAAACTCTGCCTTAGGATTAGCGTGGTATTGCCAATATCGATACTTTGCACTGAACTATGGAGGTAGTTGCTGCAGTTACAATAAATTTGGTGATGACACCCAGCCTCTACTGCTGCTGAAGCTGCTATTTTAGACAATGGCATTAAGACAAGAGGTAATGGCTACATAAACTTGCATTGCATCCTGGGCTAATGTTAAATTGGAAGCATGAGGGGAGAATGTTTCTAAAATTAATTTTTAAAATATGCAAACAAACCCATTATGTTACAAACTTTATGAAAAAGAGTCCTAATAATTTCTGCAATTCAATGGTGATCATGATTTGGCTGTTTATGTTGCATCTCTGTTGTTAGCATCAGTAACAGCTTATATTTTTATAGCAGCTTTAACAGAGTAAAAGGTCTGAAAGCACTTCACCAGCACATTGCAAAATAAAACTCAATGAAAAACCCATAAAAGATATATTCGGACAGATGTCTGGGTCAAAGTAATAGGTTTTAGGGAGCATTTTGATGGAGGATTCAGGATAACAGTATTGTCAGTTGAGCCTTCAATTCTTGAGTTGTGATGTTAACTAGGGTGCATCCACATGTTCAGCTCATGGGAGGCATAGAAAAACACCACAGGACAGGTTCTCTTTCTAATTTCTCAGCCAGAGAAGCTGCATGACCTGATGAGAGAGAACACAGAAAAAGGCAGAAGTGGAAGCACCCAAGTTGATATCTTAATGAAAATACACATGGTACAGAGGAACCTCGATTATCCGAAGGACACGAGCAAGAAGTATTTCATTTGGTTAATCAAGTTCTGGATAATTGAATGCCAGATAACATAGTTTAGCCAAGCATCGGGATCTTGCGATCTTGGTGGAAAATCCAATATCCGGATAATTGAATACCGGTTCCTCTGGCTCCTCTATATATGTTTCCAGTGATAAAGGATTACCGTTTGCTATGCCTGTAGACGCAGTTTCCATTGTTTTTGGAACTGCGATAAGTAATTCTCTTCTTCAGTCACTATTGGCTCATCTGAAAGATCTTTGGTACATAGTGAAGAAAAAAGATCAGTCTCTGGCTCTGCAGTATGTTTCAGAAAAATACTGTTCTCTGAATCTGATATGGTCAACCTTCCAGTATTGATATCCCAATCTAATATTGTTGTATCTGGCTCCTCAACTTCATCATGCTGTTCTTCATTCAGTAAGTGGAAGTTACTACCTAGTGTACTAGAACAATGGTCATCATCACCATTTCCAGTTAATAGCTGTGTTTGAATTTGTGACTTATAATCACACTGTTCTAGTTCCTGGTGCATCGTTGGCAGGTAAAGCATATCATGTTGTGGACAAATAGGTCCATATGATCCAACTCTGTTGCAATTGGTATCACTCATTATAGTTTGTGTGTTCTTACCCCTTGCCTGTGAACAGTATGTGTAGATAGTCTGCTGTGGTTCATCAACCTCCCCATCGGGACTGTGGAAAACTTGCTTACAATATGAATCACGAGTGGAATCTGCTCCAATGAAACTATAATCAATACTGTGCTGTGTAGCATTTCTGTCCAGAGGCTGTGTTGGGAGTTGTGATTTGTACCCAACGTGTGGCAGTTCTGTACACTTCACACTTGGCAGCTGGATGTCTAGCTTCTGCTGAGGCTGAATCAGGTTCTCCATTACGATTCCATATTGAACAACATTCTGTGTCTCCCTTCCATTTGAGGGATGGGACTGAACTCCGTGATTATTTGGTTGGGGTTGACAGGAAACCTGCACAACATTCTCACTGCTACTTGCACACTCTTTTGTTGTTGGCTTTTCTACACCCTGAGGCATGTATACAACCTTGCTGTTGCTTATTAACAAAGGTAGGCCATTCCATTCTTTGGCAGACTTGCTTCTGACTAGGGAGGTTAAAGGAGCATCACCTTTGTCAGCAGCTATGCAACCATTTGACAATGCTTTTTTATCTGTATTTTCTAAAACCATAACGTTAACCTTCAGAGGCTCAGGTGGGATAAATATGAATGCCTTTGATGGCCGATACTGTGGTAGCTGAAAGAAAGAAGAGATAAAATTGGACCATGAAATAGCTTCAAGCAGGTAAAATGTAGCATGTAATCCCAATTACATTGGTACTAACATTAATAACTAGTGTCAAAGAAGCGCTTTCTGCATGAAAGTATTTTATCTGGTTTTCTTAACGGTTGTATCCTATTGACAGTGTAGAATAGTGATATCATCGGTTTGATGTTTAGAATACCTAATTGAAAGTTTCCTTGAAGTTCTACAGATTGAAAAATTCACAACCGTAGCCTACTGTTTTGTCCTCTTTTACAGCTTGTACATGATTCTCTCAATGGGAGCTGAGATCAGAAAATTGGACATATACTGCTCATAGTTTTTTGAACATTCAGATATTGGATGGGCAATTGCAGGAAACTTGTATTTAAATTTTCTAATTGGAGCCCTTGGCTTGAGGATGAAAACTTTGAACTAGAGCTTTTAAAATGAATTGTTAAAATAATGTGAATTAACCATAAAGTTTTGTTTTAAATGGCAAAATGTGCTGAATAAGAGTTTGATAAGATTATCATTCTGAAGTTGTGAGGGGCCTAAACTGTTCAATCCTATTTCAATACATTTCTCTGATGGTATAGTGTGGGATCAACTGAGCCATAGAGACTAGGGGAAAGACATTTTGCTTTTCTTGCAAGGAGCTTGTATAGTATGGTGATTAGGGTGCTACAACTGGGCTCTGCCTTCAAAATAGGAAACATTAACTAGAATTCCCATTGTTGCTCAATATAGTGACCCCTCTAAGCAATGGATTTGGGGTCAAGGTTTGGGTTCCCTTTTGTTGGTTCTGACTACTGATACTCATACATAAATAATGGCCACCAGGTGGAAAAAACGATGGGTATTCTCCATGGAACTGCAACACCGCAAAAAGTGAGAGCTTTTAACGTTAAAAGAAGAAAAGAGATAAAATTAGCATAACAGGTAGCCTTTAGGCATTTGGAATATTTTAAATGTAACACCGAGCAGTAGACAAATTATTCTCTTTATCTTGTCAACCCATTAGTTACCCCAGACAGGGTAAATGCAGTAAGGATGTTTCTAATGACTGGGTTGTTCAGAACCAGGGATCACAAGTGAAGATAAGTAAGGATACGAGGAGAAATATCTTCACCCAGAGAGTTGTAAGCCTGTGGAATTCTCTGCCACAGAAAGTGGTTGAGGCCGAAATATGGAATATTTTCAAGACGGAGCAAGGCATTGTTTTTAAGACTAAAGAGATTAAAGGACCAGCTATGATTATATTGAGTGGCGAAGAAGGTCTAAAGGGCCAAATGGCTGACTCCTGCACCTATTTTCTATGTTTCTAGATACACATTAGCATGAAGACATGGTAGAGTCCTTATCTTCTTTTAGTAAATGAGCAATGTTTTCAATCAATGTGCAGTTTGAGTAGAATTAAATAAATTTCTGGTGCTCAACTACCCGTTCTGAAGTTGCGTAAGTCTAACAATTTTACTGTATTTAAAGAAGGATATTTTAAAATAAACTAAAAAAGATGCTAGCTTTAAAATTGTAACATTGTTTTATTTGCAGTGATAAATAGTACCATAACGTTGGGAAAGTAAGCAAGCATTTATATAAGGTAATCATTGACCTTGATCTCAATTGAATTGGAGTTTTCAGAAAATGAGAATTGCAGAAAAGATTCACAAGAAAGGCTTCAGGATGAGGGGATTTGATGATGAGAATCACTTCGACAAGCCAGGTCTGTTCTCCTTGAGAGTAGCTGATGCATCTGAATGACTACTCCTGTTCCTACTTGTTATTGTCTTATAGTCCTGAACAGGATAGGTAGATGTGATAGTTAGATCTGAAAGACTATGTAGAGAGAAACTGTTCCCATCGGCAAAAGCATTGAGTAGTAGAGGATATTGAATCAAACTGATTAGTAGAACAGTCTCAAGTGTGGTGCTGGAAAAGTACAGCAGGTCAGGCAGCATCCGAGGAGCAGGAAAGTCGATGTTTCGAGCATAAGCACATTCCTGATGAAAAGCTTATGCTCGAAACGTTGACTCTCCTGCACCTCGGATGCTGCCTGAGTAGCTGTGCTTTTCCAGCACCAGTCTCTGATAGTGTGTATTAGCTGAGAGTATTTATGATCATGAACTTTACTCTTAAATAGACTCATTGATTTTTACAGTACAGAAGGAGATCATTCAGTTCGTTATGTCCACGTTAGTCAACAAAGATCTCACAATACTAATCCCATTTTCCATCTCTTGATACATAGTCATGGTGGCAACAAAAGTGCATCAATAAACATTGCTTAACTATTACAAGAGTTGTGAATTTGCCACCTTTTCAGGCAGTGAGATCCAGACTTCAACCACATGCTAGATGAAAGTATTCTCTTCAACTATCATCTTACCTTTTTATTTTAAATCTATATCCCTGGTTATTACTGCATGGATTTTTTTTTTAAAAAGTCTTCTCTCCACCATATGTATGCCCCTCATAATCATATACCCCTCTAACAAATCATGTCTCAATCTTCATAACTTTAAGAAAAATAACCCTGCCTTATCCAAACATTCCTCATATCTTTAGCCCAAGGCAATATCATAAATCTCCTGTGTATCCTCTCTAGTGCAATCCCAAAGCTATAGTCCTTCAGTTGTACCTAACTTATGTTTTATACAATTCCAATGTAACGTGTTATGAAGTTGAAGGCATGTACTGTATCATTAAGAGTGAGTGAATGCTTTACTGAACTGAGAGCTTACAAGCACCTATGTATATGACTAGATGGCAATCCCAGAGTGTACTGGAAAATGGGTTATAGTTGCTGTTTTGACAATGATCTGAATTTAACCAATCAGTTTAAATCATGCCCCAGGATACTAAAACCAAGTCAAGTTTGAATTTATGTTTGCCAACATTGAACCAATGAGACAATCCAATGTGGGCATAAAATGTGGGCATTTTGAAAATTAGTCAGACAGCAACTGCCGTCGAGATAGAAATGCATGGAGAGCTAACATCTTGCTCTCCAGGAAATTAGGAAACACTCTCTGTCAAATGTACCTTTGCATATGAAACATATTCACAGCAAAGGAAAGAAGATGAGTCAGGGAGATCCTGAAGACAGACAGAGAAGCCAACAGTGGCTGCGGGGTTTTGGAATTAAGTTGATAACATTTTAATAGTGTCTTATTGGAACAGCCTATTGTTATAGAATAAGCAGTAAAGAGAAAGGGGGGCTTAGAATTGCGAATAGCTGTTTAATGTTCACTTTTTGAGTTAAAAAATAAATTGATGTTATTTTCTTTAAATAGTGGAATTTGTGAGTTCTCTGTCACTCATATTTTAACAGATTATGAGGCAAGGTGAGCTTTTCTGGGTGTTTGGTTTAATTAACAGAAGGGTTCACCACTGTGTCATAACAAACCTCCTTGTTCTTGTATGCTATGATGTCACCAATAAAGGCAAGGATCCCATTTTCCCTCTTAAGCACCTTATACCTTTATCGACTTGCCCTACAAGAATCTATGGAAATGCACATCAAGGTCCCTCTGATCTTCAGTACTTTTCTGGGTCCAACCGCTCAATCCCCTGCCTTGTCAACCTTTCCCAAGTGCAGTTCCTCACACCTATTCTGGGTAAATTCCATTTGCCATTGCTCTGCCCAGCTGACCAGTCTCTTGTTATCCTCCAGCAGTTTATGCCTATTGTCCTCACTATTTACCATGCTATCAATTTTCAAGTCATCTAAAACTTCTCAGTCACTCCCCTTTCACTTAAGTCCAAATTATTAAAGTACACCTCAAACAATTAGACTTTCAGTCACAGAAAAAAAATCCCCCTACTGTTTGCCATGTACTTCCTGCATCTCAGCCAACTTTGGATCCAATGTGTCACTTTGTTTTGGATCCCATGGGCACTTACTTCCTTGATCAGTCTGACATAGAGACCTTATCAAAAGCCTTGCTGTAGTACATGTAGATATGCATTAGTTGTACTAAGTAAGAATATTTTAAATATCTGGCAGCAATATGCACACTACTTCCTAGTGTTATCAGCACTAGGAATGATTCAATTACTTATCTCTTCTCTACCACATTTATAAAATAGGGCAAACACTTAAGATATTGCAGATGATATACTCCCTCAAATGCACCCTTTCTGCAGAATAGATTTCTTGTATGTAGTGGAATAAACACACATTAATCATAGTTCATTATAATAAGCTAGTAGAACCTACTTACCAGATTTACAGGTTGCTTCTGGTCACTGGTGTACACATATTTGTACATGAAACAGCCCAGTAACGTGAACAGAAAAATGAAAGCAAAGATTGGTAGAACACATCCAAGCAGGATCATTTTGATAATTTGTTTCACAGGATCTGTAATGGTAGAAATGAAAGGAAAATGTACTGAAAATGCATCAGAAAATTGTCTTGTCCGCAGAATCTCAGCAAATCTGACAGCATATGTGGAGGCAGAAAACAGAGTTAATGTTTCAAGTTGAAGATCTTTCAACAGAATTGGTAGGAGTTAGAAATGTACTACTTTTTGAACAAGGTATTGTGGGAAATGAAAGAAAAAAAGAAGCTTTCAAACAAAGTGCAAGTCTAACTCCGCTGTTTTTTAATCAATTTGTCTTCCAGCCTATCGCAGACCTTTTTTTTTGTCTTTTTTGCATTGAATGATCTAACACTGGCAAATTTTGAAAGCTGGGAAATGGGATATATTATTAATAGGATAACAACAAAAGGATATTGTGAAAGAATACTGATTCGTTTGCCTAATTAAGGTTAAAAATACTAGACAAAAAACAAGCACAAAGGATTGAACTATCTCTTTGAATGTAGCCTTTTGATTAATAAACATTTAGTATGATTTTATGCAATATAACAGTCTTGTGCTCGTTGATTCTTTTAAACTCTTGTGGAACATAGGCATCACTGGCCTAAAAAACATTTATTTTCCATCTCTAACTGACTTTTAACAGATGGCTAAGGACATTTCAGGGGTAATTAATAGTCAACTACATTGCTGTGGGTCTGTAATCAGACCGGGTAAGGGTGACAGATTTCTTTCCCAAAGAACGTGACTAAACCCGATTAGTTTTTATGACATTTGATAGTAGTTGTCATAGTTATCATTACTGGGACTAGCTTGAGGTCTTGCTTCAGTTGTAGAGAAAACTGGTGATGCTGCACATGGACCACTGAGTGTAGCTCTGGTTCACTTGCTGAAGGAAGGATATAATTTCAACAGAAGGAGTGCAGCAGATATTCATCAGATTGATCCCTCAGATGGTGGGATGTCCTTTGAAGAGAAATTGAAGCAAATGGGTCTGAACATTTTGGAGTTTAGAGGAATGAGAAGCAATTTCACACAGACTTTGAAAATTCCTAAAGGGATAGATAAGGTACTGTAGATGCAGAGAGGATGTCTCCCCTGACTAGGTGGTCTAGAACCAGGGGACACAATACCGTATATTGGATGACGGGGAGCTTCTTCACTGAGAGAGTGGTAGTTCTTTGCAATTTTGCACACCACAGGGATGTGGAAGTTCAGAAGTTTAGCCAATTCAAGACAGAGTGATAGATTTCTGGTTACTAACGATGGGTATGGGGATAGTCTGGGTATGCAATGTTGAGGTAGATAATCCAGAATGGCAAAGTAGTCTCCAGGGACTCAGTGACTTACTCCTTCCTCACTATATTCCAGAGGGTGCAAGCAGGGTTCAAATTCCACTAGGTATCATGGTGGAATTTGAGCCCTTGCCCCAGAGCTTGAGCCTCTGGATTACTAGTCCAGTGAACCACCACTGTGTCACCATTTCTTTGTAAAAATAGTTTCATATTTAAAATAACACTCTCACCTTTTGGAGTTGTTGCACAAACAGTCTCAGATGGTTCACTTATTCTGTGAAAGGAATATTCCACTGTTTGAGCTGTCACACAATATGTGGTATCATGCTCCAGGGTATCCACTTTTTTGAATTTACCACTGTCAGGGAAAATGAGCTAGAAGATAAAGAACCAATTATCTAATAGTTAAAAATAACAACAACCGCATCTTTGTTAAGTAAATATGCTTGCCCATAAATAATCTATGTAACAATTATATGCATTTCATTCATGAGCCCACCTTGACTGATGAAACAGTGCTCCTTCATATCAGATCCTATTTAGAGGAAGCACAAGGGAGGATGACAAGGGAACAGAATATATTATGGGTGGAGGACTTCAGTGTCCATCGCCAAAATTGACTTAGCAGCACTGCTACTGACCAAGCTGGCTACAGCTGAAAGTACTGTGTCTGAGGCAGATGGTGAAGGAATCAACAAGAGTGAAAAGTCTGCCTGAACACCTACTCATCAATCTATCTTACACAGATACATCTGTCCATGACAGCATTGATAACAGCCACCACTGATAACAGCCACCACCACACAGTCATGTAGAGACCAAGTTCTGTCTTTACAAGGAAGGTATTGACCATCAGAACATTAACATCATCCTTAACAGGACAACCTTGAAACAGATCTAGCAACTTAAAACTGAGCATCCATTAGGCACTGTGGGCCCTTGACAATAGTGGAATTGAATTCAGGCAGAATCTGTAAACGTATGGCCTAGCAAATGCTTGACTCTACCATTAGCACCCAGCTGGTAAAGCAGCCTTGGTTCAATGAATAGTGTAGGGGAGCACATGCAGGTGCAGAGTTGTGTATAGCTATAAATGACGTATGAACATGATGAAGCTACAACACAGGACTGCGTGAATGCCAAACAGCAGAAAAGCGTCATGTAGTAGACAGGGCTAAGTAATTTCACAACTAAAACAGATTCAATATAAGCTTTGTAGGCCTGCCACATGCAATTGTGAATAATTATGGATAATTTGTTTAAAATGCATTTATGGGATATTAGCGTCACTTGGCTAGGGCAGCTTTTATTGTCCATTCCTAATGCCCAGTAGACAGTTAAGAGTTAATGACATTGCAGTCAGTTGAGAGTCACATGCAGGCCAGACCAGGTGAAGGATGGCAGATTTCGTTTCCTGAAAGTTATTTGTGAACCAGTTTTAATAAGAATCAACAATGGTTACGTGGCTATTATTGGCTAGCTTTTAGTTGCAGAATTTTTTAGAAGTCAAATTTTATCATCTGTCACAGTGGATATTCTCTAAATCATAAAGTCAGAAATGGTGATGTTTGCCAGTAACAGCACAATGTTCAGCACCATTTGCAACTCTTTAAATCCTGAAGCAGAACATGTCCAAATGTTGTATAACCTGGACAATATCCAGGCTTGATTAACAAGTGCCAAGTAACATTCATGCCACACGAATGCAAGGTAATCTCAAACAAAAGAAAATCTAATTCTCAACATTCTACATTCAATGGCATTTGTGTCACTGAATACCTCACAATCAGGTCATGGGGATTACCACTGATTAGTAACTGAACTGGAACAGCCATGTAAATGCAGTGGCTATAAGAGTAAGACAGGAGACAGGCATTCTGCTGTGAGTAACTCACCTCCTGACCCCCCAAAGCTTGTCCACCATCTACAAGGCACAAGTCAGGAGTGTGCTGGAAGACTTACAACTTGCCTGGATGACAGCAGCTTCAACAACACTTAAGCTTGACACTATCCAGGACAAAATAACCTGCTTAACTGACATCACATCTACCAACTTCAATATTCAACCCCTTTACCACTGATGTAAGTTAGCAGCAATGTGCATCATCTATAAGGTGCATTGGAGTAAATAGCAAGGCTCCTCTGACAGAACCTTCATAACCATGACCACTGCCATCTTAAAGGACAAAGGCAGCAGATGCATGGGAACATCACCTCCTGCCAAGCTACTCACCATTCTATTTGGAAATATATATATTTCCTTCATTATCAGCAGGTCAAACTCAAGAACACTCTCCGTAACAGCATAATGAATGTTCCTACACCCCCAAGTACCACAGTGATTGAAGAAAGCAGACCACCATCTTCTCCAGAGCAATAATGAATGAGGAATAAATGCTGGTCCAGCCAGTGACACTGCATCACATGAACGAAAGAAAAGGATTATGCTTTGTGAATTAACCACCAGCGTGTCTGTATATTTTGTTTTAATAATATATGAAATTTTCTTACCGACTTATTTGTTTTTCTATTGGTAACAGTCAAATTGTATTTTAAGTCAGGAAAAATTTTAGCCAGTGAAATAGCTCGAGGCTCATTGTTTGTCTTCCACTTTTTGGGAACCGTCAAAGTAATGGAGATGGAACAGACCCCAGCTTTTACTTCTACTTTTGGAGAGCTGATGTTTGCTGAAAAACAATTGATATATAGCTATTAAAACAGGCTGCACAGCAATGGACCTAACAGTTATAGTGCATTTTGCTATTCAAAACAACAAATATATTTGTGCAGTACTTAAACATAATAAGACTTCCCTGCTCCCAAGGAGTATTATAAAAAATTGTTAATTTGAGGCACAAAAGATAATATTGAGTCAGATGACAAAAGCCTTGATCAAAGTAGTAGATGTTAATGAGTACCTGAAAGGGGAGGGGTTGGGTAAATATGTCAGGGTCCGATTTTCACAGGCATGACAATTTTCCAGGATCTAAGAGAGACTCGAGACAGAGGACCTAAAGGCTCCCAAGTATCTGTCATTAACTGCACATGAATTTGTTTGCAAGTTTTTGCTTGGATTGAGAAGGCCAAATTGGTGAGGATTTAAAATGAAGTTGGGCCGGCAGATTTGCTGTGCTTGAGCTAGTGGGGAAATCTCCAGGACAACCTGAAAGGCAGTTTGGGGAAGGAAAAGAATGAAAGTGACCCTTGCGAGCTAAGATCAGGATTGACTAGTTCTGGGAGAATAGAGTGTCTGTGAGTTTTGAGAAGATTTGAAGTTCAGGTTGAGGTTCTGGATGTAGGTTTGCTCGCTGAGCTGGAACGTTCGTTTTCAGACGTTTCGTCACCATACTAGGTAACATCATCAGTGAGCCTCCGGTGAAGCACTCGTGTTAGTGACCCACTTTCTATTTATGTGTTTAGGTTTCCTTGCTTGGTGACATAATTTGACCCACTGAGAAAAAGAACCGGAAATGACAACACCATGGGAAATGATGTCAGCAACCCAAGGAAACCTAAACACATAAATAGAAAGTGAGTCACTGGAGGCTCATTGATGATGTTACCTGGTATTGTGATGAAACGTTTGACAACGAACCTTAAAGCTCTGAGTAAAATAACATTCAGAATAGAGCGTCCACTCAATCATCAAAGAAAAGCAATTGTGGTGGAAAATATTTGGTCATTTTAAATGATAAATATAGGACTTTTCTGTAGTTTAAATATAAGCTGTCTCCTGAAATGGTGCATAGTCAAGGGTGCTTTAAATATTTTTGTCATCCTCATACATGAAAACGTTTTGTGTCATCTATTCAGCCATTCACTCAAAGTTAATTTTTTTAAAAAGCTGTTAGCTACTGCAGGGATCATGACAACATTTACAACAGATACAGTTAAAATTTCTATCTTTACAGCCAAGTTTAAATCTGCACTTACTTTCCACCTTTGGATTGAATCTTCCACTTTTATTCCAATCTGACAATCCTGCTCTTGAAATAGATCTTACTCTGGCATAGTAATATTCTTCACTGTCAGCTGTCTCATTTGAAACATCACAGTATGTTTTGGTAATGTTCTGGCATTCCTTTTTGTTCTTCCAATCTTTTTCTCCATATCTGATTTAAAAGTAGCATTGTTAAGTCTTAACTGCAAACATTGATTTTCAAACTGGCCACATAATGTAACCAGGCAATTGCACACACACTTCTCCGTGCTTACAATTCTTCACACAACTCAAAGTGAAATTGTTTATCTTTTCCAGATTAATTTTGACCTTGGCGGAACTAAGCAATGCAAATACATTTTTATTCTGATTGCTTGTTGATTTTCTGTCATGAAAATGATTGCACAATTGGCACAGTGAAGCAGATGCCCTCTTCTCTATACATTCTACTGTTGCATCAATCAAGGAATATTTACCCAATGTTGGCCACAGGTACCAAAGGTAATCCCAAACCAAGGTTTGCAGTAACAATAAAACAGAGATGATCCAAGGTCTTTCATTCTTAAATTATACATGCTGGCTAGTTAGCTTAAGCACTGCAGTACCACAAAGAAAGACATGAATGTAGCAACATTGCCAGTGAACAGTTGCTTAGACCATATTGTAGAATGACACTTTGGCTGCCTCACACACAGTTACCCTTTAGCCTAAGTTCTAAATTCTAAAAATTGGATGAGTCAGGGATGGTGAAGGCAGGACTGATTAATAACTATTGTCTATTAGGAGCAGGGGTGGTGGTCTGGGACAAGAAGCATCATCACATTAAGAGAAATCCAAAGAGTTAGTAACTGTTTCAAATATTCTGCACAAATGTATGTTTTTTGTGTTCTTGAAAAATACTTCAGAGGTGGTTGATGGGAAATGTTCATCCTGAAGCTCAGTTACCAGGGGTGTGCCGCAAGGATCTGTTTTGGGGCCACTGCTATTTGTCATTTTTATAAATGATCTGGAGGTGGGCAAAGAAGGGTGGGTTACTAGGTTGGCAGATGACATGAAGGTAGGCAGAGTTGTGGGTAATGCCGAAGGATGTTGTGGGTTACAGAAGGACATAGACAAGATACAGAGTTGGGCTGAGAAGTGGCAAATGTAGTTTAATGTGGAAAAGTGTGAGATAGTTCACTTTGGAAGAAATAATAGGAATGCAGAGTACTGGCCTAATGGTAAAATTCTTGGCAGTGTAGATGAACAGAGAGATCTCGGTGTCCTGGTGCATGAATCTCTGAAAGTTGCCACCCAGGTTGATAGAGTTGTTCAGAAGGCATATGTTGTGTTGCCATTTATTGGTAGGGGAATTGGGTTTCAGAGCCATGAGGTCATGTTTCAGCTGTAAAAGTCACTAGTAAGGCCACATTTGGAGTATTGCGTGCAGTTCTGGCCACCGCATTATAGAAAGGAGGTAGAAGCTTTGGAAAGAGTTCAGAGAAGATGTACTAGACTGTTGCCTGGTATGGATGGAAGGTCCTATGAGGAAAGGCTGAGGGAACCGAGGCTGTTTACGTTGGAGAGAAGAAGGTTGAGAGGTGACTTAATCGAGACATATAAAATAATCAGAGGGTTAGATACGGTGGGCAGTGAGAGCCTTGATCCTTGCATAGTGAAGGCTAACATGCTTTAAATTGAAGGGTGATAGATTTTGGACAGATATCATGGGTAGTCTCTTCACTCAGAGAGTAGTAGCAGCATGGAACGGCCTGCCTGCAACTGTAGTAGACTTGCAGATGCTAAGGGTATTGGACGTATGGATAATAATGGAATGGTGTAGGTTAGATGGACATCAGGTTATTTTCACAGGTTGGTGCAACATTGAGGGCCGAAGGGCCTGTACTTCACTGTAATGTTCTATGTTCTGCACATTGATTCGCTTCTGAGTCAGGTCAGGGGAGTAAAACGGAATTGGAATTGTCCTAAAATAAAATAATGTTGGGTAGGTGAAGAAGGGCTTATGCCTGAAACATCGATTCTCCTGCTCCTTGGATGCTGCTTGACCTGCTGCGCTTTTCCAGCAACACATTTGTCAGCTCTGATCTCCAGCATCTGCAGTCCTCACTTTCTCCTGGCAAATTGAATTGCAAAACTAACACCTCAGTCAAGTTACTAAAAATAAAAGTTGCAAGATTAATAAGATGGATCAAAATAGCTACTGACACACTTCAAGCCAGGTAAATGATGGATTCATCTGAGACAAATATTTGTCTAAGCACCAATACATTCACTATGTATTGTACAATATTTGTTTCATAAAACCACTTGGTTTGAAAGGAACAATTGTTACCATTTGGGTCTTTCCATTTAGTGGTTTATATTGTAATCATGCATTAAAATCATGTACTGGTTCAGGAAGCAAGTGTAACACCGGTAACAGAAGGGGAACCTGTGCTAATCACATGAATTGAACATAGTGACATATCCAAGGCTGTAAAAATAGGAATAATTGGATATCATTTATATCTTTATACATATGTAATGTAGATCACCAACTATTATCCTTTAAACACTTTAATACTGTAATTCCATCGTTAAATCAAAGTTAGCTTTTAAAGATTGGTCTCAGAACAAGGTGGGACATATATTTGTCAAATCTGAATAGTATCTTGGAGATGTTACTTGACTTCCAGATCACTAGGTTAAAACAGATTCTTTTTATTCTTTAAGAGAGTGTAAGTATCTCTGGCTAGGCCTACACTTATTGCTTATCCTAATTTCCTTTGAGAAAGTGGGGATGAACTTTGGAACCATCACAGTCGATATGATATAGATACACTTGCAGTACTATTAAGAATGGAACTGCACTTTTTGGATTCAGTGACAGAGAAAAAAACAGTCATTTAGCACTAAGTCAGGTCAGCATGTGGCTTCAAGGAGAACTTGTGGGTGTTGGTGTTCCCATGCATCTTCTTTCTTTTTCCTTATAAATAGTAAAAGGTGCTACTGAAGGTAAGGAGAGTTGTTGCTACCGCGCATCTTGTGGATAGTCAACACCTTGCCACTGTGTTTCAGTGGTGCAAAGTGAATGCTCAAGGTGGTAAGCAATGCACAGATGAGCAGGCTGCTTTGTCCTGGGTGGTATTGAGCTTCTTGAGTGTAGATGCAGCCATAGTCATCCCAGGCAATTGGAGTATTCCATCACCATTCTGACTTGTACCTTGCAGGTGGACTTGCTTTGGAGAGTCAGGAGGTAAGTTACTCACTGCAGATTGACTAGCCTTTGACTGACTCTTGTAGCCAGAGTAGTTATAAGGTTAAAAAATGAGGTCTGCAGATGCTGGAGATCACAGTTGAAAATGTGTTGCTGGTTAAAGCACAGCAGGTTAGGCAGCATCCAAGGAATAGGAAATTCGACGTTTCGGGCATAAGCCCTTCATCAGGAATGAGGAGAGTGTGTCCAGCAGGCTAAGATAAAAGGTAGGGAGGAGGGACTTGGGGGAGGGGCGATGGAGATGTGATAGGTGGAAGGAGGTCAAGGTGAGGGTGATAGGCCGGAGTGGGGTGGGGGCGGAGAGGTCAGGAAGAAGATTGCAGGTTAGGAGGGCGGTGCTGAGTTGAGGGAACCGACTGAGACAAGGTGGGGGGAGGGGAAATGAGGAAACTGGAGAAATCTGAGTTCATCCCTTGTGGTTGGAAGGTTCCCAGGCGGAAGATGAGGTGCTCCTCCTCCAGCCGTCGTGTTGTTATGTTCTGCCGGTGGAGGAGTCCAAGGACCTGCATGTCCTCGGTGGAGTGGGAGGGAGAGTTAAAGTGTTGAGCCACGGGGTGGTTGGGTTGGTTGGTCCAGGCGTCCCTGAGGTGTTCTCTGAAGCGTTCCGCAAGTAAGCGGCCCGTCTCCCCAATGTAGAGGAGGCCACATCGGGTGCAGCGGATGCAATAGATGATGTGTGTGGAGGTACAGGTGAACTTGTGGCGGATATGGAAGGATCCCTTGGGGCCTTGGAGGGAAGTGAGGGAGGAGGTGTGGGCGCAAGTTTTACATTTCCTGCGGTTGCAGGGGAAGGTGCCGGGAGTGGAGGTTGGGTTGGTGTGGGGTGTGGACCTGACGAGGGAGTCACGAAGGGAGTGGTCTTTGCGGAATGCTGATAGGGGAGGGGAGGGAAATATATCCCTGGTGGTGGGGTCCGTTTGGAGGTGGCGGAAATGACGGCGGATGATACGTTGTATACGGAGGTTGGTGGGGTGGTAGGTGAGAACCAATGGGGTTATAAGGTTAGACCAGTTAAGTTTCTGGTTAATGGTGAAACTTAGCATGTTGATAATGGAGATTCAGTGATTGCAATGCTATTGTACATCAGGGAGCTGATCAGATTCAGTCTTGTTGGAAATAATCTTTATTTGGCATTGTTTGGCAGATATGATGCTTGCCACTTAGCAGCCCAAGCTAATGATAGTAGTAATAACAATGCAAAGAAGATACTGAGTTACAGGACACATCAGTTGATTTGAAGTTTCCAGAGGCCATTCTTAAGGTGTACAGTGCTGCCCTGTTCAAACTGCATCTGAAGCTCACATTAGGGTTGATCTAACATTTGTGGGAGCAATCTCTCAGACAGTTGTGAATCTGTCGAACTCATTGCCCCAGGGTTCGGCAGATGCTGTGACAGTGAGTCAATTTAAGGAAGAGATGACAGATTTTTAATTAGGAACAGGCTGAGTTGTTATGAGGAATGGACAGGGCAGTGGAGGTAAGGCTGAGGTGAGATCAGCTGTGATCATATTGGATGGTGAGCAGGCTGAATTCCTTAAACCTGCTCCTTGTTATATTTTGTTGCTGTAGTCTCAAAGACTGTGGAGAACTTGATACCCAGTGTCAGAGTGACAAACCAAGATGGACAGTTTCACAAATGGGGGTTCTCTACTTCTGGAACGAGAAGTCTCAGAGAGAATCTTGCAGCGATATATCCAATAATTAAATGGCTCAAGAGTGAAAACCAGAAAACAATGTTTTTAGCGACAAGGGGACAACAGCAGAAGATGCTTCAAGGTCATTATGATGAAAACAACATCATGACAGACATCACAAATTGTCCAACATTTTCCATTAAAATTTTTTTTAAAACTGATTGGCAGGAGGACATGAAAAACACCTCTGTGAAAGCCATCTAATCCAAAATTACTGGACTCATTTGAAAAAATCGAAATGCCATAGTATGAAGAGTTCGCAGAGTAAGCAAGGCCAATGCAAGTAAGCAGTTAACTAGTGCTGTATCAGCAAAACCTAATATTAATTTTAAGTCTATTCTTCATTTATTTGTTCATTGTGAAGTGTTTTGTTTCGTCATTATGAAACGACTTTCTCTCACAGTGAACCTGCCTTCACTGTAATACAATATCCATGAATTCAAAAGTATTTCAATGAAATCGTGGCATCTCATGTGATTGCATTTTCTGTATTTTCTGATACGCATTCAATCTTATTATAATAAGAAAATACTGATCCTAACATAGCACCTCTAATGTAATCGGAGGAAGGCAAAGGAAAAAGGCTATTTAGGGGGCAAGTCTAGAGCTTAGAGTTTCGTTGGCTGAAGGCCCCGCACAAAAAAAATTAATTTACGGAGCAATTAAAATGCATAAAAGGCTAGAATTAGATCAGTGCAGATGTCTCAGATAGTTGTGGGACTGGAGGAGATTATAGCGATAAGAAGAGGGATGAAAGAGCGATACCATGAATGCGCAAACTGAAGGATGAAAGTGATAAAATTGAGACAACCTTTAATTGGAATTCAATGTAGGTCACTGAACAGAGGTTTTATGGGTAAGCATGGTTTGGCACAAGGACACCTGAAGTAGAATTTTAGGTGATGTAAAGGTGAAGGAGAAGAGAGTAGAGGAGGCCAACCGTGAGTGCATGGGTCCAGTCAAGTCTGGAGGTAAGATGAAACTAACACACTTTATAAATATTTTTAATGTTTTTTTCAGAAACGTATTAATTATTTTCTTCAGCACTGACAACAAATCTTTACCACACTTTCTTTCATGGGATTTTCTTTATTATAATGAACTATTCGATTGTTTGGTTGTCTAAAAGTTCAAGTGCACAAATTGTACTGCTTGAGAATATTAGAAAGCTGTCTGAAAGTGGTAGTGATCTATAGTGATCTATATGGACTTCAGTAAGGCGTTCGACAAGTTCCCCCTGGGAGACTGGTTAGCAAGGTTAGATTTCATGGAATACAGGGAGATCTGGCCATTAGGATACAGAACTGGCTCAATGGTAAAAGACAGAGGGTGGTGGTGGAGGGTTGTTTTTCAAACTGGAGGCCTGTGACCAGTGGAGTGCCACATGGATCGGTGCTGGGCCTTCTACTTTTTGTCATTTATATAAATGATTTAGATGCGAGCATAAGAGGTACAGTTAGTAAGTTTGAAGATGACACCAAAATTGGAGGTGTAGTGGACAGCAAAGAGGGTTACCTCAGATTACAACAGGATCTTGACCAGATGGGCCAATGGGCCGAGAAGTGGCAGATGGAGTTTAATTCAGATAAATGCGAGATGCTGCATTTTAGGAAAGCAAATCTTAGCAGGACTTATACACTAATGGTAAGGTACTAGAGAGTGTTGCTGAACAAAGAGACCTTGGAGTGTAGGTTCATAGCTCCTTAAAAGTGGAGTCACAGGTAGATAGGATAGTGAAGAAGGTGTTTGGCATGCTTTCTTTTATTGGTCAGAGTATTGAGTACAGGAGTTGAGAGGTCATGTTGTGGCTGTACAGGACATTGGTTAGGCCACGGTTGTAATATTGCATACAATTCTGGTCTCCTTCCTATCGAAAGATGTTGTGAAACTTGAAAGGGTTCAGAAAAGATTTGCAAGGATGTTGCCAGGGTTGGAGGATCTGAGCTATCGGGAGAGGCTGAACAGGCTGGGGCTGTTTTCTCTGGAGTGTCGGAGGCTGAGGGGTGACCGTATAGAGGTTTACAAAATTATGAGGGGCGTGGATAGGATAAATAGACAAAGTCTTTTCTCTGGGGTCGGGGAGTCCAGAACTAGAGGGCATAGGTTTAGGGTGAGAGGGGAAAGATATAAAAGAGACCTAAGTGGCAATTCTTTCACGCAGAGGGTGGTACATGTATGGAATGAGCTGCCAGAGGAAGTGGTGGAGGTTGATACAATTGTAACATTTAAAAGGCATTTGGATGGGTATATGAATAGGAAGGGTTTGGAGGGATATGGGTCGGGTGCTGGCAGGTGGGACTAGATTGAGTTGGGATATCTGGCCAGCATGGACGGGTTGGACTGAAGGGTCTGTTTCCATGCTGTACATCTTTATGACTCTATGACTCTATGACTCTAACTGATATTTTGGAGGTATAACTTAGCTTCAAAAGCATATTAATATAATGAATAAACAAACACCTTAATAAAAAATTGTTGTAAACTGGGACATTTGCTGCACATGCAGCTCTGTGTGTGATGTGAGGTTACTCTGAGATAAAAATCTGAACAGAATGTGCACCTGCAAACGTGTGGTTTACCTTTTCTTGCTCAGATGCTCTCATGCAATGTAATACTTCCCTCACAAACTAGCACAGTGTTTTCACTGCCGTTACATGTTTCCAGTTCTAGTGCTTTCAGTGTGCAAAATAAGAGGACAGTGACACAAATAAAGTAATTAAATGTGTTACAAAAACAGAAATTGTTGGAGAACCTCAACACATTTGACAGCATGTGCGGAGAGAAAGCAGGGTTAGCATTTTGGGTCCAGTGACCTTTCTTCAGAACTGCTTGTAGCTAGAAAAAGGTGGCATTTATGCTGAAGGGCAGGGAGGGAATGAATGATAGCTTAATGACAGTTAAATGTGATTGCTACTGTTTTCATTAACTTTCTGACATTTTTGGAGATAAAAGACTATAAGGCATTGGATCAGAAATTGGCCTTTCATCCTATCAGTTCTGCTCTGTAGTGGGCAGCACGGTGGCACAGTGGTTAGCACTGCTGCCTCACAGCGCCTGAGACCCGGGTTCAATTCCCGACTCAGGCGACTGACTGTATGGAGTTTGCACGTTCTCCCCGTGTCTGCGTGGGTTTCCTCCGGGTGCTCCGGTTTCCTCCCACAGTCCAAAGATGTGCGGGTCAGGTGAATTGGCCATGCTAAATTGCCCGTTAGGTAAGGGGTAAATGTAGGGGCATGGGTGGGTTGCGCTTTGGCAGGTCGGTGTGGACTTGTTGGGCCAAAGGGCCTGTTTCCACACTGTAAGTAATCTAATCTAATCTAAATAAGATTGTGGATAATCTGATATTCCTTAACTTCACTTTCATAACTTTTCCTCATCATCCTTGATTCCCTGACTGTTCAAATATTGATGCATTAAAAATAAGTTATTCCACCATCCTCATGACTTTTTAAAATTCAAGCACAAAGCAAGAAGACTTACTCTGATTATAAAAATATAGTTTTACTTTGGTCTTTCCTGAAAAATATTGCTCAATATTGCAAGCAATATTTCTTTTAAAAAATAAGAAACATAAGAAAGAATAATAAGAATAAATGGTTCCAATGGGGCAGACTGTCATTTTGCATTTAAAAGCAACTTTGAATCAACCTAGGCTAACAGGATGAATGTTTTCCCTCTATTTAGGTTGTCCATTCACATTGAGTCTGGAATGTCTCATAACAAAAGGATACAAAACTGGTGAAACAACTCATTACTTGACGAACAACATAACAGGCAGAACTAGAACCTACACAGATAGGTTATCACTTGTGTTGTGATAATGAAGATGAATATAGTGACTTGTCTAAGGGCAGGGTCATAGCATTTTGTTGGTAAAACATGAAGGAAGGTTACATTGTAAAAATGTTCTGTATTTCCTGTTACTAATCTTCAAGCCACAATATCAAGTTTGCAATGAACGATTTTCAACTATCTGATTTTTCTGAGACATGGATCTTTTAAATGTGCTTCTGTACTGCAAGAATTCCTGGGAAATTTTATTTTGAAAATGATCTCTATTAGAATCTCTGAGAAATAAGTATTTTTGAACAGGGAAAAGGACAGAAATAATGAGCTCTCGTGCTGCTTCTGACCCTGAGCTGGGCACACTGGTCCTATTCCAACCTGAACACATCCCTGGGTCCTTGTTACTGAGTGCACTATCCTGGACCCTGACTTTGAATATCGTGTATCTGGGAATAGTCTCTTCACCTATTCTAAGTTACTTAGAATCTACAGCACAGAATAAGCATTTGGCTGAGGCCATTTTTTATGCTGCACATGGGTCTCCTCATCATTCCCCCACCCCTTTAATTAAAACCATTTGTAAAACCTTCCATTCTTTTCTCTCTTATGTGCTTAACTAGCTTCCCCTTAAATGCACCTATGGTATTTGCCTCATCCAGTCCTTGTGGTAGTGAGTTCCACATTCTAACCACTGTCTAGTTAATGAAATTTCCCCTGAATTCCCTGTTGGATATAATAATGTCTATTTTGTACTTACAGCTTCTAATTTTGGCATTTGACATTGCATTCTGTGGATCACGTGTGTATGCGTTGGAGGAAGAGTGAGGTATTGGGGACATTAGTGTTTCTTATATCTGTGTTGGGAAGAGACATTAAAGATGGCCCAAGTGGTCTGAAGCAGGACAGATTTGTGTGTTGTTAACTATTTCCTAAAGTTACGATTGCTTAATTTGGAAACAACAAAATATATTCAAGATCTAAACAGCCACATAGCAGCACAGAATAGGAGTAGTAATTACATTTTATACTGTACACTGAACAATATCTTGCATCTTTTCTCTCTAGGCAGCTCCCAGAGCACAACGTTCTGCAGATTGACTGACCAGAAGTGCACATTACTTGGTGCAGGTAATGGGCTTCTGCAGAGATGTCCTGAAACAAAAAAAAAGGCAGTTATGTAAAAATGTATAAAGTTAGATCAAAACTGAAATGGGCTTGACGTAATTATACAAGAATTATCAACATAGAAACAGCCAGTCCACACTGATGATTATCATCCACACAGACTTAGGCCTATCCCACATGCCTGACCTGATCTTTTATTCCCCCTTCCTTCAGTCTCTTACCTAATCCATTCTTAAATATTAATGTGTTCCTTGCTTTAATCAGTGAACTTAATAGTGTATTCTACACCTTCATAACCCTCTGTGTAAAAAGGTTTTTCTTACTTTCATCCTAAATTTGTAATATTTATTTTTAGTCTGCTCTGGATGGCTGAAGCCCTGAAAACGGCTTATTTCCATTTCATTTCCATTGCCTCTTCCTTTCTGTATTAATATATCGTCTCTATCTGCCAAACAAGGGATGGTTGAGGAAAAGAGCGTTAATGTATCTAAGGGTGAAATTTTAGAAAAAGCCATTCCAGCCATTTTTTGAAATTGTTCATTGCTTCTGGGCATCAGTGCCAAAGTCAGCATTTCTTACCTACCCCTTACTGCCCTTGGGAAGGAGATAGTGAGCTGCCTTCTTGAACCTTCAAGGGGTGTGCCACTAGAAATGAAGTTCCAGAGTTTTGACCCCACAACAGTGAGGCAGCTGCACCTAAAATTATGCTTCCAGAACATTGGAAATTTAGATTCAGCTGTGTGTATCAGTCCCCAAATCCCTCAGCACTGCTATGTCAACTAGTCGCCCCCATTTCAACACATAGGGTCATAGTGTCAGATCGCAGCAGGAGTGGGTTACTTGCTGGCTCCAACCTGCAGCTCTGTAATCCTAGCAATGCAACAGGAGGGTTGAGACCCTCTGACACTACAGGGAGACCAAACTCACTGAGGATCCCAGATAAGTCAGGAGCCAAGGGTCTCAGCAAGCGGGAGGGAATGGATAAGGATAAGGATTAAGGAATGGCAGGGGATGGTTTAAAGAGGCCAGGGGGTTAACGGAAGCTGATGATGGTGATTGAGGAAGGGAGGGATGCTCTGATTGGTCCAGGGATCTTGCAAAGGAAGTGTGCATTAAACCAGCCTGACATTGGCCTTCCCTCCACATTACATTGCCAAAGTGTGACGAGGCTGTTATATGCCATTCATTGGCCATTTAAGGTATTAATAGGTGCAAAAGTGGTCAGACTGCCAGATGCCCTCACTGCTCCAAGAAAATTTCAGCTAGACCGATGACAAGAGAATAAGGACACCCATTGGATTCTGGGTGTATCCCTTGCTTTCCAATCCACTGGGAGGGGAGTTAAAATTCCAGACCACTCATCGACAGGCATAAATCAAATCCAAGCTACAGCAGCCTGAGATCATCAAGGATTAATATTTCTTATTTATTTTTATTTAAGACCCTTGCAAACTGAAACTGATGAGAATGTAAGCAATTTCTGAGTAAGCTGATATTAAAGCTAGAAGACACCACAAGAGAACAGTCATGAAACATCTGCTCAGAAGATGGGAATGCAGCAAAAGAGAAACATTGAGTGTTAGAGTGCACCAAAAAAACCTTCTGACCCATTCTTCAAATAATTGGTTTAATTTTCTTGTTTGCACTTTGTTTTGTTACGTTCTGTTTGCGCTATTTTAGTCGAGTTAGTACTGTACCTGTGTATTTTGAACAGGTTTGCTATTAAATTAAGAAAACAGACGTGGGAATGTAGTTAGAAATCATCAGCATACAAAAAGAAATTCTTCAATTCCTGGGAAAGAGCTCCATGGACAATCAATAGACCAATATTTTGAAAAACAAGCAAAACAATTCATGTTAACAAACTGTTTTAGAAAACCTATGCGGTTTCTCTGTATATGTTTGTTCAAAATTTTCCATCCCCTCCCTTAGCTTTTGCTGCTGACAGTCGTTTATGTTTCATCAGTACTGCATATTAGATGTGGTTCTGGTGGGCTACTCGGATACTGAAACTATGTCACGCTCTGAAAATTGCATCTCAGGCTCCATTAGTTTTGTGCTCAGGTACTAGATAAACTCATTCTGCATTCTCTTCCTGATGGGGGTTGGGTGATGGTGGAAAGCCAAATCTTACACATACCAGCTTTTTGACAAATGTATGTGGTGCTTTGTATTTTTTCACATTTTGGTTTGTTTACAAACAACGTGAGTGTACAATGGGGATGTATTTAAAATGTTGTTCCCGGCTCACACATGGAGACTAAATGTTGGGTGGAGTATGAGAGGCAAGCTAATACTGTACATATGAAACCAAATCCTTTTGGATATGAGAAGGAAAAATAATAAAAAGTGAACATGTCTACAAAGAAGTTTCATTGAGTTTGATCTTGCAATCAGGTGCTGCAAGGTACATAAGGGAATTAGTTTAGGGACTTGATTGTCTCTGACAATAGATGTTCTGCATGTTACTGTTCAGCACAATGTCAGGAAATAACAAAGACCGTGGTGAATAAGTTTTTTGCTGGGGTGCAAGCTGCTCAATAGAAAAGTTATTGTTGCAGCATCAAACCAACCTTTCCTCTGGGTGCTCCAGTTTCCTCCCACAGTCCAAAGATGTGCATGTTAGGTGGATTGGCCATGCTAACTTGCCCACCCCCATAGAGTTCAGGATGTAAAGGCTAGGTGTATTAGTGACAGGAAATGTAGGTGTGGGTGGGACACTCTCAGAGGGTCGGTGTAGACTCAATGGACCAAGTGGCCTGTTTCCACACAGTAGGGGTTCTATGATAATGAAGTAAAGTTTTTTAAAAAGGAAACTATCCAAAGGATTGATCTTGCTTTTATACTCATTAAACCACCTCATGCAGTTCAACAAAACAATATCAGCATACGTCATATTAACCCTCTCTGACATCTCTGAGAATGTATTGTTTATTATTATTTGAAAGGAGTTGAACAAAATATTATCATATATGCAATGCATTTGAGTACAGCGACTTGCTTCTGATACCCCCCTCAGGCATTCAGCTCAGTCTTGGAATCTTACTCATTGAGCCAGCCAACAGTCCTTCAAAACCAAACATCAACTCCACCCTTCCACAGTCACATGATCAGTTTAATTACTATGCATTGTATCTAATTGTATCAATGTACAATTGAGGAACACAGATAGGCACCTTGAACCTGTTCTGCCATTTGATAAAACGTGCGTGATCTGATTGTGGTTTGGACTCCACTTTCTTGCTTCATCCTGATACTCTTTAACTCTTTTGTTAGTCAATGATCTGTCTACCTCTGCCCTAAAAATATTCAATGACCCAGCCTGCACCCATCTCCAGGGAAGAGAGTTCCACAGACTCACAAACCTATGAAAGAAAATAATTTCTCCTCAACTCCATTTTAAGTGGGAGACTCTTATTTTCAAACTGTGTCCCTTAGTTCTTCCACATTTGCCATCAATACTGTCAAGTATCCTCAGGATCTTATAGGTTTTAATAAGATCACTTCTTATTCTTCAAAGCTCCAATGCCCAATGTCTCCTCATGAGATAACTTCCCTGTCACCATCAGAAGGATCAGTTGAGGCAACCTTATCTAAACTGCATCTAATGCAATCAAGTGCATTCTGAAATAAGGAAACAGAAACTCTGACACACTAGTCTGGTTATAGTCTCAGTGAAACTCTATGCAACTGCAGCAAAACATCTCTACTTGTAGGATCAGAGGAGCACAAGTAGGCCATTGGGGCCTTGAGCTTGCTCCAACATTTTAGATCATGACTGATCACTTACATCAGCGCCAAATTCCTATGCTAGCCCCATATCCTTTGATAGCATTAGTACCCAAAACTCTATCAATACCCATCTTTAGGATGCCCAAGATTAAGCTTACATAATCTTCTGGGCTAGAGAATTCTAAAGGTTCTGAGTGGAAAGATCTCTCCTCATCTCAATCCTAAATGGGCCATTCCTTATTCTGAGACTATACTATCTAGTTCTCCACCACAATCAGAAGAAATAATCTTTCAGCATCCTCTCGCTTTAGGAAATTTGTAAGTTATGATGAGACTACTCTTCATTATTTAAGACTCCAGAGAATTCAGAGTAAAAAGTGAGGTCTGCAGATGCTGGAGATCAGAGCTGAAAATGAGGATGAAGGGCTCTGGCCCGAAACGTCGAATTTCTTGTTCCTTGGATGCTGCTTGACCTGCTGTGCTTTAACCAGCAACACATTTTCAGCTCCAGAGAATTCAGGCCCAGTCATGTTGAACTCTCAAAGGACAGTGCCACTATCTGAGCAATCAGTCTGATGATTGTCCACAGCACATGGTCTATGGAAAGAATGTTCTTCCTTAGGTAAGGTGACCAAATCTACAAGCAATACTCTAGGTACATGTCACCAAGTTTTGATATAATTCAGAATCTTTACTCTTATACTGAAGTCTTCTTGTGATATAAACAAGTTTACTTCTATTCCTCTCATTGGCCCTTCCTTCTAGCCACCAACCAGATTCATTCCTCCCATTGACCAACTAGATTGTACCCTCTACCTGTCTTCACCTATCCCCACCTCACCACCCTGCCCCCGCAACCCCCTTTATCTGCAGCTCCCCTTACATCCATCCCCAGTCCTGACAAAGGGTTACACCCGAAACGTTGACTTCACCATCTCCTGATGCTACCTGGCTTGCTGAGTTCTTCCAGCTGCCCAGCATTCTACCTCGGAATCCAGCATCTGCAGTGTTTTTGTCTCCTTCATGAGCAGGCCCACCATCCCCAAAGTGCCTGTTATTGAACTCTGGCACTGCCCAGACTGTTGGAGCTGCCAGATTGATTTGCAATTCCACAGGGTGGGACTCAGTGAGGGGGTGCCATCCAACTCTCTAATACTCAGCCCCTCCCACAGCACATTATGGCTACAGGGGAGGCTTCTTTCCGACCTACTGGCTTTTCGCCCAACCACATATTTTTCTGACCCATTTCTCAGTGCCTAAAATAGTGTTTAAACTTCCTGCACTAATCTCTTAATGGCATAGGATTGCCCAGGCACACTGCATGGGTAAGAAGTGAACATGTTATTGCACGCAACTAACAAAGACTTTCTGAGTTCCAGCCAATTTGTATAAATGGATCTCAACTTGGTGGAGGTCTGTTTCAATACATGATCTACTTTGCGTGATCACACCACGTTCTCAAGGGCAGTTGGGGATAAATAGCAAATGCTGGCTTTTCCAGTGATGTTCAAATCCCATGAAAGAACTATTTAAAAGATCCATTATGTATTATGACAAGGAAATTCAAAATACTCAAGCCTATTACAAGAATATCTGCTCTGATACACCTACACTTTGTCAGCATTCAGTATCCCATGTAAAAAGCAAACACGTTTAAACCTAGTGGTAATTGGAGAACAGATAGACTTGGAGAAATTGTAATTGGAAGCAGGAACTTGCATCTATACAATACCTTTCACATCCTTGGAGCATTTGAAAACACTTCATAGCCCAAAAACTTGCATGTATATAGATGTGCAGGTTAGGTGAATTGGCCATGTTAAATTGTCCATATTGTTCAGGGATGTGTAGGTTAGGTTCATTAGTCAGGGGTAAATATAGGATAATAGGGTAGGGGAAAGTGTTTGGGTGAACTACTCTTCAGAGGGTCGGAGTGGACTTGTTCGGCCAAAGGGCCTGTTTCCATACTGTAGGGATTCTATAATTCTATGTTTCACAATATCCCAAAGCCCTTCGCACCTAATTTTTGAAGTGTAGACATTTTTTGATTTGTGGGAAAGCACGGGAGATAATTTGTACTTAGCAAGGTCTTGCAAATAACAAGAATAGATTGCAATAGAATTAATGACTAGGTCATAGAGTCAAAGAGATATACAGCACAGAAACAGACCTTTCGGTCTAACTCGTCCATGCTGACCAGATATCCTAAATTAATTTAGACAGATTTGCCAGCATTTGGCCCATATCCCTCTAAATTCTTCCAATTCAAACATCCACCCAGATGCCTTTTAAATGTTGTAATTGTACCAGCCTCCACCACTTCTTCTGGCAGCTCAGTCCATACACACACCACCCTCTGTGTGAAAAGGTTGTTCCTCAGATCCCTTTTAAATCTTTCCCCTCTCATTCTTAACCTGTGCCCTCTGGTTTTGGACTCCCCTACCCCAAAGAAAAGGCCTTGCCTATTTATCCTACCCATGCCCCTCATGATTTTATAAACCTCTAAAACGTTGCCCCTCAGCCTCTGACACACCAGGAGAAATAGCCCCAGTGTTTTCAGCCTCTCCCTGTAGCTCAAACCCTTCCTGCTAACAATCTTGCTGAGCTTTTCTGAACTCTTTCAAGTTTCACAACCTCCGTCGTATAGCAGGGAGACCGGGTTACATTAATGACATTGCTGGAGGGATTAACATTACACAGGACACAAAAGAACTTCTCTGCTCCTCTTCTTCTAAAAAATACTTTATATTCAAAGAACACTTAATACCAATACTCTTATAGGAATGAGCATGGTTCATCAGTGAGACACTGAATTATGGCATGTAGAGAAACCAGTTATTGCTACATGGATTGACTAACAAATGACTTCTTATGTAAATTTTCTGCATCCTGCATGATCAGTAAAAGCCTTTTGATGTTTAGAAGACTTACTTTCTTTAATTACTGGTATTACTGTCGGCAGTGGCGCAAAAGTCGATTTTCAAGGTCTCAAAAATTATTTCAAGAAGTGTGGGTCGTCTTATAAAACTTGAACTGCTTGAGTTGTAGGTGGTTGTCATTTTGAGATTTGAAATAATTTAATTCAGCTCAAATAAATAAGACTAAATTGATATAACATGTGTCATGAATTACTCTTCACCATAATCATAATGATTTTAAAAAGCTTCCTGAATTCACGCTGAATCACCTTGGATATGTGATTCCACTGTAGATCAGGGTCTGTACTTCCAATTTCAGAATCTCCCTCCTTAAAAAATAATCAGCTTCCTGTCTATTGATTGAATTGGGATATTCCACAATTTTGAATGATCAAATTACAGTTTGTGCATGAATAGCATCACATGATTTCTTGACATAATCACATAAAACACCAAATGGGACTGAGTATATTTTTCCATTCTTCATGAAAGTTTTTTTTCCGTCAAATATCCACCTATTCAATTCGGCAAGAACACAAACCCCAAATAGGTTGACGAGGCACATATCCAACGGTTGAACTTGGATGTGAGACCTTTGGTAGAACTGCAATCATTAATTACACGGAATCTAAACTGTTCCACAATGTTAAGCTTCTTGCTTTGAGTAAGTCATCAAGATGCCACATATTAACAATCCACGACTTTACTCAATTCTCATTCATCCAATAGTTTTCAGGGACATGCAGAAAAGTTCCTTCAGAGAACGCGATTTACAGCATGGGTTTTACCTGTGAAAATTAGCACTCGCATTGATTTAATTTCCTTGGCTATGCAGGCTGGTACCACCATGAAACTTGCATTCTCATACCCTGTCATTTTCACTAGAACTATTTCCTAACCTTTCTACTCCAGAGTTTAGTTGCTGAGCTTATCAAAACTCCCTGTGTTTCATCCATGCTGCAGAGGTGGCCTATTTGGTCCTGATGGTTTTGCTGCTGTCTGATGATGAATTGTTGGAAACTGGTCATTTTTACCTCAAGATCTCTCAGTTATCTCTTGTAACACAAGTTATTTCTTTACCTTAAAGCAGTTACATGAATCACCTACGGCTGTGAAATTCTTTCTGGACTAACACTTTGAATGATTTGACCCATTAAAGTGCATATGCCACTCATTGCATTCCTCAAGAATTTCCAAGTACTTAATCCAATACATGCAGTTCAGGATGAGGCCAGGGTTCTTGCTTGTGCTTATTATGCATTTGCTATTGAGCATCTTCTTCAGGGAGGATTCCTCCTTTTTCCATTCTTGCACTAGTTTCCAATTTACACTGCATTCCTTTGCTGCAGCAGTTATTTACACAACACAGTTACAGCATTCTTCCCAAATATTACAAGTTTTAGCTTGAAACCAGCATCAGATTTCATTCCATTTGTTCAATTTCTTTGACATTTGTTCCATGTGGGCCTTAAACTCTCTGCTTCTTCATGGCAGCACAGCTCCTGTTGCTTATCTGATTCCATGCACCAGTTTATAGGTTGAGTAAAACATGTATGTGTAATGAGAAATGGGGAGGTCTCATATCTCAATCAACTAATGTGCGATGATGTAAAGTCATCTGGACTGATTTGCAGTATAAAATGATTGATGCAAATACATATTACAGAAAAATAATGATGAACAATATTATCTTGCTATGTTATCAGAATTATATGTGGCCAAACCACATAATCAACAAGTGATAAGATAAGGCTAAGAGATTCCATAATCAGCATATCAGATGTAAGCTCTGTAGTCTTGTTCGATCCAGTTGTGAATAGTTGTAGACAATTGCTGGAGGAGGACACTACACAATATCCCCATCCTCAAATAATGGGGAACCCAGTACAGCAATGCAAAAGAGGAGGCTGAGGCATTTTCAAACGTTTTTTACCAGGAGTGCTGATAAATGATCCATCTCGGCCTTCTCCTGAGTCCCCAGCAATACAAATTCCAGCTACTAGCCAATTTGATTCACTCCATGTGATATAAACAAATGGCTGGAGATACTGAATATTGAAAAGGCTTTAGTACTGAAGACATGCTCTCCAGAACTCACTACACCCCTAGCCAGGTTGTTTCAGGGCAGCAACAACCCTGGCATCTACCTGGTCATGTGGAATATTTCCTAGGTATGTACATTGAAAACAGGACAAATCTAATCTGGCCAATTACTGCACCATCAGTCTACTCTCAATCATTAGTGAAGTGATGGAAGTGTCATCAACAGTGCTACCTGTTGCATCTGCTCAGCAATAACCTGCTCACTGCGCCCAGTTTGGGTTCCGCCAGGGCCACTCGGATCCTGACCTTGTTACAGCCTTGGTTCATACACTGCATTTTGGTACATAAAACAAGGGTAGGGCCTATACAATTAATGGTAGGACCTTGGGTAGTGCTGTAGAACAGAGGGACCTGGAGGTACAGGAACATAATTCTTTGAAGTTTGTGTGGTTAGATAGGGTGGTTAAAAATGTTCAGTTCTTTGAGTATAGGAGTTGAGAAGCCATGTTAAGGTTGTACAGAACATTGGTGCGGCCTCTTCTGGAATACTGCGTCCAGTTCTGATCAGTTATAGGAAGGATATTATTAAGCTGGAGAGGATTCAGAAGAGATTTACCAGGATGTAGCTGGGTATGTAAGGTTTGAGGTGTAAAGAAAGACTGGATAAACTGGGACTTTTATCACATTGGAGTGTAGGAGGTAGAGAGGCTTTATAGGAATTTTTAGAAACTTATAAAATAATAAAGGATATAGGTAGAGTTAATGGTCATTGTCTTTTTGCTAGTTTGGGGCAAAGCAAAACTAGGGGGCACATTTTTAAGGCAAGACGAGAGAGATTTAGGAAAGACATGAGGGGCATTTTGTTCATGTGATTTGTGAGTGGAATAAACTTCCTGAGGAAGTGGTGGATGTGGATACAATTACAATGCTTGGAAGACATTTGGATAAGCACATGAAGAAGAGGGATATGGGCAAGGAACAGGCAGGTAGGACTAGTTTAGTTTGGGATTATGTTCGGCATGGACTGATTTGACTGAAGAGTTGAATTCTGTGTTGTACAACTCAATGGACAAAGCAGGTGAATTGCAGAGGTGAGGTGAGAGTGACAGCCCTTGACATCAATGCTATGTTTGACGAGGTGTGACTTTAAGGAGCTCTAAGAAAACTGGAGTCCACGGAATCATGGGCAAAATTGTTGACTGTGTGGAGTATTATAGGCACAATTGGAAACGGTTGTGTTTGTTGGAGGCCAGTCATCTCAGTAGGAATTCAAGATAGATAATCTTAAAACACACCTCTGGGTTAGGTGGGACTTGAACCCAGATTTCTGGCTTAGAGGCAGAGACATTATATCTGCATCAAAGAGGCCTATGTTCCTCAGAGTAGTGTCCTAGGTCCGACCATCTTTGCCTTCTTCATCAATGACCTTTCCTTCCATCATAAGGTGGAATGTTTGCTGATGACTGCACAATGTTCAACTTCTCAAAGCCTGTCCACTACCTACAGGGCACAAGTCAGGAATGTAATGGAATGGTCCCCACTTGCCTGGATGAGTGCAGCTCCAACAACACATAAGGAGATTGACACTATCCAGACAAAGCAGTAGATGCATGAGGGCACCACCATCTGCATGTCCTGACTTTGAAAGACATTAGGGAGGCATTGGGCTAGTGGTATTATTGCTAGACTATTGAGCCAGAGACCCAGGTAATATTCTGAAGACCCTGTTCCATATCCCACACAGCAATTGATGAAATTTGAATTTGAAAAAAAGTGGAGTCTGATGATGACCATGAATCTATCGCTGATTGTTAGAAAAGCCCATCTAATTCTTGAGGGAAGGAAACTGCCTTTCTTTCCAGGTCTGGCCTACATATGACTCCAGATTCACAGCAATGTGCTTGACTCTTAATTAATTGCCTTCTGGGCTATTAAGGATGGGCAATACATGCTGGTCAGCGATGCCCACAACCCATGAATGAATAAATAAAATCGCTATTCCTCTCACACCTCTCTAAAAACCCTGGAACTTCCTCTCTAATGGCAATCTGGGCCTATCTACACCAATAAGCCTGCAATGGCTCTAGATAGCAGCTCACCACCACCTTCTCAACGTCAACTGGGGATAAGCAGTAAATGCTGATCCAGCCTGTGACACCCACAACCTGTGAATGAATAAAAAAGATTGCCATGTATATATTTTCTGCATTGTGAATGAGGCTGAGAAAGTACAAAAACTCATTGCTTCTCCTTATGCCTCTGCCAATGTTTCCATTCTCCAGTTGATAGCAGTTATGGAGAATGATCTCCCAACAAGACTGAGATCAAAATCTTTGTGGAACAGACTGCTGATTTACTCCCCTCTGTAGCACTGCTAGTTGTTGCAATCAGCAACCCTGCATTGCTATTTAAAATGTGCTTATGGACATCATTTTTAGTCACTATGAGCTGGTTCTACAACATTTTTGAAGTGTTTGATCTCAAAGTATGTTTTGTTGCTTTACAACTTCTTTGTTACTCAGATTTTACTTGAATTCCATTCATTGCTTCAATGTTGACTTTTGTTTCTTCTGATAAACCTGTTTGACATCATTCTATAATGTTAACTTCAATTCTAATCATAAGGGCTGGCCAACCAAGGACTGTAGACTGATGATGAGTTATCATTCCATTCTCATGAGCAAGTAAGTAAACATTAATAAATTGAATTGAATTGAATTGATTTGAACGTATTGTTACATGTACTGCGGCACAGTGAAAAGCTTTGTCTTGCAAGCGATACAGGCATATCACAGAGTTAAGTAGCATAGATGAGTAAATAACAAAAACAAAAACACACATACAATTGAATATTAAGAGTTTGTAAGTCCATTCAGTATTCTAACAACAGTAGGGTAGAAACTGTTTTGAAACCGGCTGGTGCCTGTGTTCAGGCTTCAGTACCTTCTCCCCAATGGTAGAGGTTGTAGAAAATCATTGCCAGGGTGGGATGGATCTTTGAGAATGCTAGCAGCTTTTCCTTGACAGTGGGCCTGGTAGATGGATTCTACAGATGGGAGGTTGGCCTTTGTGATTGTCCAGGCTGAGTTCACTACTCTCTGTAACCATCTCCAATCTTGAATGGTACAGTTGCCATACCAGGTCGTGATACATTCAGACAGAATGCTCTCAATTGCACACCTATAAACGTTGGCAAGGGTTTTCGCCATCATGCCAAATTTTCTCAGCTGCCTGAGGCAGAAGAAACATTGCTGGACCTTTGTAACCAGTGCATCCACGTGAAGAGTCCAAGAAGCTTGTTGTAGATGACCACTCCCAGGAGCTTGACACTCTCCACTTGTTCCACCTCTGTGCTGTCAATATGAGGGGTATGAATAACATCCGCTGAAAGTCAACAATGAGTTCCTTGGTTTTGCCGGCATTGAGAGCTAGGTTGTTCTCAGTGCACCATTTTTCCAGGTCTGCCACATCCAGTCTGTAATCTGTTTCATCGCCATTTGAGATTCAATCGACTATTGTGGTGTCATCAGCAAACTTGTAAATGGCATTAGTCTGATATTTGGCGACGTAGTCTTGGGTGTACAGTGAGTACAGTAGGGGCTGAGTATGCACCTCTGGGGGGCTCCAATGTTGATTGCTAGTGAGGATGAAATATTGTCCCCAGCCTTCACTGACTGTGGCCTGTGGGTCAGGAAACTGAGGATCCAGTTGCAGAGAGTGTGGCTTAGTCCAGGATCACTAAGTTTAGTAATCAAACTTGACGGAATAATAGTGTTGAAAGCTGAACTGTAGTCAATGAGTAGAATTCTTACGTAGCTGTTATTGGTGTCAAGATGTTCTAGGGAGGAGTGAAGGGCAAGTGATATGGCATCTGACGTGGATCTGTTGGTCCATTGACAAATTGGAGTGGGTCAAGAATTGATTGACAACTTGCACTTACATAGCAATTTTCATGAACTCAGGTCATTCTAAGGTGCTCTATGCTTAATTAATTACTTATGATGTGTAGGTGATGCAAATTTTCACTGATACCATTTATGTCATTACTGTCAGTAGCTACTAGATAAAATGATGCTACAGTAAATGTGTCAAATATAGAATAATTATGGTTAAAGCATTAAAGATCTTTATTTGCCGTTAGAGCTGCAGAAACAGCATTATAGTTAGAGTAACCCAAAAACAATTTGGTTTGAAAAGGAAAATGCAAAAATAATTTGAAATAAATTCCATTATTCCAGAACTTTGTTTTAGTATTTTTGACATGCCCAATCATGTTTGTTCAATCGCAGCAGAAACAAAATTGCTTTTAAGAATAAATTTGATTTTCAGAATAAATATAATGCAGAGATAAATATTGAGGAGAGAAATAGAGCAAAGATCTGTTGACCTGTGTCATGTTCTCAGGTTGTTGCATGTACCTTTATATAAAATATGTAGCCATTGGTGCTCTATTGTCAGTGAAAAGACTAACTGTTTATATTCTAATCAGTGACCCAGAATTTAACACACATCTTGCTATTAAAAATATTTGGCATACATGTAAACATGTTGCTCTTCATACTTCAGTTCTCTACTGGTATGACTGACATTAGTTTAAAGTTGAAGCCAGATAGCAATTTGGAATATGTAAATAAATTCTCCAGCAATAGAACAGGTTAAAATACTTTCAGTCCCAAAGTTATCTGACCAACTAGCAGTTAAATATTAACCATATCAGCCTGCTTTAACTAAACAACAATTAGTACCCTGTATTTGTGGTTTTAATGCGCACAGATAGGCAAGAACAAAAACTAACAAATTGTTATAAGATTAGTCCAAAAAAATTAAGTAATGCTGTGTCAAATTTAATATTAAAAATGATTCTGTTAGCATTGAATAAAGATAAATAGTTAACTGCTACATGAATAAAAAACAAAAATAGCAAAGGTAACAACTGCATAGGCACTGTGTCAGGATGCCTGAATGTATAATCTTGTCAACAGTGAAAGCTTCCGGGGCATAGCTATCCTGTGGAATATGTTTTGAGTCACAGAATCACAGAATTGTTACAGTGCAACAGAAGGCCCATCATGTCTCCACTGACTCTCTGAATGAACATCATGACTTGACGCCATTCTCCTGCCCTTTCCCAGTAACCCTGCACATTGTTTTCAATCAATTAATCAACTCTAGCCTTTGTGAATGAGTCATTCCAGTTCAGAATCTTTGAGACAGGACTGCACAGGACTGAATTGTGCTGACTCCTGGGCAGAGGGAATGAAGCTGAAAATGTGTTGCTGGAAAAGTGCAGCAGGTCTGACAGCATCCAAGGAGCAGGAGAATCGACGTTTCGGGCTCATGCGCTTTCTCAGCAACACATTTTCAGCTCTGACCTCCAGCATCTGCAGTCCTCACTTTCTCCCAGAGGGAATGGAGGTAAGGATCTGGCAAAGTAGCAATGAGGCTTCCTGGTGCTGTCCCACTATCGGGAACATTTCCCAACATTTTAGAATTGATTAATCTCTGCAGTGAGAAAGGAGGCAATTCGGCCCATTGACTCTGCGTCAACCCACTGAATAACATCCTTTCCAGACCCATCCGCCTATTCCTGTAACCCTGCATTTCCCATGGCTAACCCACCGAGCCTGCACATCCCTGGACACTATGAGGAAATTTAGCATGGCCAATCCACCTAACCTGTACACATTTGGACTGTGGGAGGAAACTGGAGCACCTGGAGGAAGCCCACACAGTCATAGGGAGAATGTGCAAACTCTGCACAGACACTTGCCCAAGGATGGAATCAAACCCAGGTCCCTGGTGCTGTGAGACAGCAGTGCTAACCACTGCTGACTGGGCTGCCTACAGCCCAGAGGACTCAACATTGAGTTCTCTCATTTCAAATAACCTCCCTTCCAATCACCTGACTCCCTCCCCAGCCCCTCCCCCTACCTTCCATTCCTCTCATTAACCCTTCCTTCTACCTACCAACTGGATTCATTCCTCCCATCGATCAGTCAGGTCATACTCTCTACCTGTGTTCATTAATCCACACGTCACCACCCTAACCCCTATCATCTTTATCTGAAGCTCCTCTTACACCCATCCCCAGTCATGAAGAAGGGTTACACCCAAAATGTTGACTTCTCCACCTCCTGATGCTGCCTGCCTTGCTGTGTTCTTTCAGCCTCCTGCTTGTCTACTTTGGATTCCAGCATCTGCAGTTTTTTTGTCTCCAACCCATTACGCAGCAGACTGACTAAGTGCCGATGAGAGTTTATTTCATTTGCCTGTGGACTGTGGGCATCACTAGCTAGGCCAGTATTCATTGACAATGCTGAATTGCCCATGAGGAAGTGGCGAAGAACTAGCTTCTTAAGCCTTTACAGTCCATGTATTTTAGGTACACCCACAGTGCTGTTAGAAAGGAAGTTCTAGGATTTTGACCCACTGACAATGAAGGAACGGTAATATTGCCACAAGTCAGGATAATGCGAGACTTGGAGGGGATTTTGCAGGTGGTGATGCACTTTCTGCCTTTACCCATCTAACTGGCTGTGGTCATGGTCAGGAGTTTGGAAAGTGCTTTCAAAAGAGCTTCAGTGAGTGTTTACCTGCTTTCTCTTGATTCCCATTTACTCTAATTTTGTTAGGACTTCTTTATGCCACACTTGGTCTAATGCTGTCTTGATGTCAAGTATAGTCACTCTTCCCCTCTAACGTTCAGCTCTTTTGTCCATGTTTAAATCAAGGCTACAATGGGGTCAGGAGCTGAGTGGCCCTAACAGAACCCAAACCGAGCGTCAGTGAGCAGGTTATAGCTGATCACGTGCTGTCTGATAGCATTGCTGACAATTCCTTCCATCTGGTGATCGAGAATAGACTGATGGAGCAGTAAAAGGTCAGGTTGGATATCAGTGGTTCCGTTTTAGGTGATACTGTACCAGTAATGCGATTGAAAGGAGCAGTATTATTAGGATGAGCATGCGTGAACCAGACTAGACGAATGACTGAGCCAAAACATTGAAACATAGAATAAATGAGCAGAAGCAGGCCATTCCTTTTGACCTGGGAGCTAACTTCACCATTCAATACGATCATAACTGATCATTCAGTTCAATACCCTGAAATGGATAAATAGGCCTCTGGGAAGGACTTTAACTCAATGAGGTTGAAGTTAAGATTATAGATATAAATTATAGAAATGTGAAGATAAGGAAAATAACAGATTTGAACATTGGTTATCTTACAAGAGTGTAATAAGGATGCTTTTTTAAAAAAAAAACCTGGTGCATAATAGCTGAGAAAAAAATCAGGCAGGAGCCATGTAAGAGTATACTAAATGCCTAATGTAGAAATGTATAGACCATCAGAAACAGAAAGTGTGATAAAACAAAATTGGAGGATAAACCATGGCGTCACTTCTGCCCCCACCGACCGTGCAGCCTCCGCGATCGCCGCCCAGACAACCGCCTCCACGATCGCCAGGAAGACCATCGCCAACTCTTGCAAGAATAAACGTGGTGGCACGGTGGCACAGTGGTTAGCACTGCTACCTCACAGTGCCAGAGACCCGAGTTCAATTCCCGCATCAGGCAAATATCTGTGCGGAGTTTGCACATTCTCCCCTTGTCTGCATGGGTTTCCTCTGCGTGCTCTGGTGTCCTCCCACAGTCGAAAGATTTGCAGGTTAGGTGAATTGGCCATGCTAAATTGCCCATAGAGTTAGGTGCATTAGTCAAAGGGAAATGGGTCTGGGTGGGTTGCTTTTCGGAGAGCCGCTGTGGAAGGGCCTGTTTCCACACTATAAGTAATCTAATATCTCAACATCATGAGATCCGATGGCAGAGTGGGGAGACTTGTTCAAAATAAGTCCTGAATACACCAGTGATGCCAAATCACAAATACAGACGAAAGATCTAGTAATATCTGAGCATGTAAAATCTATACAAGGGGAGGGACATTGGAAAAATAATGGCAGTAATGATAAAAGATAGATCTACAACAGTACAAAGAAGGAATTTCAATAAGGATGAACAGGCGTTGGATTCACTTTGGGTGAATTAAGGAACTACGAAACATAGAAATTGTTCACAGGAATTGCAGACAGGTTTTTTAACCATATGCTATCATGGGAGAATGAATAAACATAAACACATAATTAAAAATGAGATGATAACAGCAGGGGAGTTTTAATCTTTACAAACAGTTGAAAATCAGAGATGTAAAGGCAACATCTTTCTAATATGTATCAGGATAGATTTCTGTAACGCTACTCAAAACTCAGCGATCAGCAGCACAGACTGCACTATAGCCATTTGTTGCACTTACACTTCTACATAGTCAGGAGAAAGCCCATTTGGAGAGCAACATTTAAAAATAAAATCCTCTGGACACTGCAATTCTGAAATAGACATTGAAAATGATAGGAAAGATGTTGTTAAACTTGAAAGGGCAGAGAAAAGATTGACAAGGATGTTGCCAGGGTTGGAGGGTTTGAGCTGTAGGCTGGGGCTATTTTCCCTGGAGTGTCAGAGGTTGAGGGTTGACTTTATGGAGGTTTATAAAATCATGAGAGGCATGGATAAGGTAAATAGTCAAGGTCTTTTTCCCAGAGTAGGGGAGTCCAAAATTAGAGGGCAGAGATTTAAGGTGAGAGGGAAAAGATATAAAAGGGGCCTTGGGGACCTGCCGAGGTGGTGAGTGTATGGAATGACCTGCCAAAGGAAGTGGAGGAGGCTGGTACAATTACAACATTTAAAAGGCAGCAATTACAACAGTTAAAAGGGTAAATGAATAGGGAGGATTTAGAGGGATATGGCTAAAATGCTGGAAAATGGGAATAGATTAATTTAGGATATTTGGTAGGCATGGATAAGTTGGAGCAGAGATTCTGTTTCCATGCTGTATATCTCTATGGCCCTAATGCTGGAAATACTGAGCAGACCTGGCGGTATCTATCATGAGAGAGAAAGGCAGCTAAGGTTTCTCTCTCTACTGATGCTGATAAGCTTTCTGTGTAGTTCCAGCATGCTCGGTTTTTGTTTCAGACAGCAAAGTTTCATGTTTAATTGCTCGTGGGCAGTTACTAGAAATTGCTGTCCAATTTATTGTTTACTAATGGCTAGCACAAATAGTTTCACTGTGGTTTCCACTGTTTAAAATCCAGGCCAATACACTTTAGAAATGACAAAGGAACAAATCATCTTCGGTCTAGTGTGAATACCAAGCCAGAATTAGTCAACAATCAGACAGTAATGACATGTCATCTGAACAGTGTCCACAATATGATCAAATATTCACTTGAAAATTGAGAGAAAGGATGAAAAAAAGGTTCTAAACTCATTCATTGCAGGTAAACTTACAAAGAGTGAGAGGCAGTCAAACAATTTGGTGCAGAACAGTATCTAACCCTAACAGACAAACCACCGGTTTGCTTCAGTTACCTATGCCTGATATAATCAAATATATGAGCAGAATCAGGCTGTTTGATCCATTGATACTGCTCCACCAATCAAGCATGGCTTATACGTTTTTCAACCCCATTCCCCTACTTTCTCAATATAACCCTTAATCCCCTTCCCAATCAAGAATCTCTGTCTTAAATACAGTCAATGACTTGGCATCCACAGCCCTTTGCGACAATGAGTTCCCCAGATTAGCTACCATCTGGTTGAAGAAATTCTGCCTCATCTCTGTTCTAAAGGGCCATCCTTTCACTCTGAGGCTGAGCGCTTGGCTCCTAGTCTGTACTGCTAGTGGAAACATCTTCTTCATATCCACTCCATCCAGGCCTCTCAGTATTCTGTAATTTTCAATGTGATCACCTCCTCAACCTTCTAAACTCCATCAAGTACAGACCTAGATTCCTCAACTGTATTACATATGACAAACCCTTTATCCCCAGGATCAGTCGGGTAAACATTTTCTGGAACCCCTTCCAGGCCAACACATCCTTCTTCGTATGGGGCCCAAGTCTGCTTATGATACAGTGTCAAATTAAAAGAAAAGGCTAACACAAATGGAAGTAATAGTACAAATGCATTTTAAAGAAAAGGGAATCTGGAAAAATATTACAAGACTATGATGTAAAATTTTAATAAATATATTATGCAAGTACAGTTTTTGGGAATCTGGGCTCATGTGAGATTGTAATTATTGTTAAATGTTTAAAGTTATATTAAACTTAACATTTCTTGGTTTCCTGCAATTTACACTTTCCGCCTGGCATTTCATCTCTCACTTTCCAAAAACTAAGCACTCTCAAAACTTTGTTGCCTACATCCTAACTGGCACAGGGTCTAGCCCAAGGCATCAGTCCAGTGCTCACTGATTAACACAAAACCCAGCAAAAACTTCTATTCAAAACTTCCCTTGATTGTTTTCAAATCTGTCCAGAGTCTGACCCCTCCTTTTCTCTGGAACCTACTCCTGCCACAGAAAACGCTCTGGACCTTAATTCTAGCTTCTTCTGCATCCTTGATTTTAAACAGCCACTGTGCTTTCAGCTGTTTAGTTCCTGAACTGTGAAATTCTCATATGTGGCACCCTATCCTTTTAAAACAATCCTTAAAGCCTCTTCTTTGACAAAACATTTGGTCAGCAATCCTTACGGAGCCAAATATCTAATATTGACCGACAATGTGCTTCGGAACTGCCTTGCTTTACTTTGTTGAAGACTGAAGAGAAATGAAGACTGTTGCTGACTTGCATTCCCAGTTAATAATTGGAGGAAAAGTAAGTACTTTGGCTGAACCTCACTGGTTGTTAGTCTTTGGACCAAGGCTGCGTTACAAGAAATCTTACCCAAAGATGTGCTAATAATTTGACACAAAATATTAACAGCAGAAAAGGATAACCGTTTTCCTGCGTTTCTCCTCGCTAGGATAGTTAAGTGCAAAGGTCAGCACTGTATCATTATTCCAATACAGGACACCTTCAAGCATTATCCTTTGTGTTGCGTAGCAACTATAAACTTCTGTTAAAGCCCATCCCGGTTTCCAAATGTGTTGTATTCATACGGTAAACATTAAAACCGACACGGACAGAAGGAAACATTTCAGTCTCACCTGTAACTTCGGAAAGACTCAGAAAGATCACCAAGGGAAGCGCTGTCAGGGGCATTTTAATGCCAGTGCAGGAACGTCGCTGGTCATCGACAGGACTCGCTTCTTCTCGCTGCTGTAGGGGATGGTCTCAGAGAGGAGCCGAGCTGATCGCCACCGAGCGGAGGTCTGCGGAAAGCAAAGGTTGCCAAATCCAGAGGCGTGGTGTAAACAGAAATATTTAAATAAACTCGCGCTCCTTGGCACTCAGGGGGCGGGTGTGTCTCCCTGACTGCACGATGCTGAGTTAATCATGTTGATAGAGCTGGTTACTGCAGCAAGGGTGACGTTAAAACGAAAAAAAAACTGTCACACGTAAACACCCAAAAGGGTGGTTTGATTTAAGTCTTACTTGTCCTCCTGACTCACCGTGGACTCAATGTGGCGTTCAACGCCTGACAACAGCATTCCAGAAGTTAGCAAAAACTGGGACAAAGCGAGGGCACAGCTCACGCCAGGGGTAAACAGGGATTGTGGGATGAGGTACATTAGAAATGATTCAACAATAATACAGTAGTTGGTGATTGTAACTCTCCACCTGTTGACTGGAACAATTGGCCAGAGAAGAGACTTCTCGATGTAAGGGGACACTGTTTGGTGACTCAAAATGTATAGAAACCAAGTAAATTACTAGGTGGCACATTTTTAAGGTAAGAGAAAAGTGATTTTAAAAGGATATGAGGGGCTTTTTTTTAACACAGGTGGTGGTTGTGTTGAATCAACTTCCTGAGGAAGTGGTGGATGTGGATACAATTACAATGTTTAACAGGTATACGGATTAGTACATGAATAGGAAAGGTTTGGAGTGATATGGGCCAGGAGCAGGCAGTGGGACTAGTTTAGTTTGGGACTACAGTTGGCATGGATTGGTTGGACCGAAGGGTCTGTTTCTGTGCTGTACGACCCTATATGAACAAGGAGCAGGAAGAAACCATTGGTGCTGTTGAAACCATTTAATAATTATGATTGTAACCTTAAATCCACATTACTTTCTACTCCGATAACTTTTCATCCTCTTGTTTAACAAGAGACTATCCACCTCTGTCTTCATAATATTCAAGGATTCTGCTTCCAGGAAGAGTTTTTTGGGAAGAGTTCCAAAGACTAATGACCCTCTGAGGGAAACAAACTATCTTTATCCCTGCTTTCAATGGGTGACCCTATTATTTTAAGCAGTGACAACAGAATAATAAGAAACCTCACCTCTACATCTAAATGTTTTCTAATTAATCTGTGCAGTGCTGTTATTGCACACCTCTGGGCTTAGAGTTAGAGACACATCCCAATATTTTTAAGCCAACTTGTTCAGTTGTGATATGTCAAGATCCCTCAAGTTTTTAAATGTTTCAATCAACACCTCTCCACAACATTCACCACTCCTGATCTGGAAATATATTGCTGTTCCTTCAGTGTTGCTGGGTCAAAATCCTGGCGTTCCCTCCCTAAAGGCTTTGTGAGTTTGCCGACAGCATTTGGACTGCAATAGTTCAAGGAGATAGCTCATGACCACTTTCACAAGAGCAGCTAGGGACTGGGAATAAATGCTAGCCCAGCCTGTCCCATCCATGTCACATGAGTGAATTTTTGAAAAGTGACCTCGTAATCTTCCAAGCTCCAGCGGGTATAAGCCTAGTCCGTCCAATCGTTCCTTGTCAAGATTTTGGGGTGCAATATAGATAATTTGAAATTGTTCATTTTGGCAGCAAGACTAAAGAAGAAGCATATTGTCTAAATGGTGAGAGACTACAGAGTTCTGGAATGCAGCGCGATATAGGGTCTGAATATATGAATCATGAAGTAAACGAATAATAGTAGATATAGCAAATAATGTGCAATGTGCAGATTTCCCCCCAGTGAACAGTACATCATTAAGTTCCTTTATGGGCCCATGCACATTCAATTGACTAGTGATGCATAAGTCCACTGGAGTAATTTATAGGAACTGGTGGCATTGTGGTGCACATTGTCAATTTGTCTCCAGGTAAGAGTTCAGCAGATGCACAACTCAGCAACAGAATAAAAACTTTCAGCAGGCCAGAAAGAACCCGTGCGGGGAAAAACGAATTAAGGTTTCAGTTTGATGTAATTCATACACTAAGTCACTTGCATATGCAAATGAGAGGCTTAAAATATTATCAAAATTGTGTTGTGTTACATGGGGAAGCTGTCAGACACGCCCTGTTCAGGATTCTTCAGTGACAGTTGTCGCATAAAATATTTTATTTTTTGTTGCTTCAACCAGTTTAATAGTAATTCAGCAGGGTTGACTGTGAAAAATCCATGAGGTAAAAACAACGAGGTAAAAACAATGACTGCAGATGCTGGAAACCAGATTCTGGATCAGTGGTGCTGGAAGAGCACAGCAGTTCAGGCAGCATCCAACGAGCAGCGAAATCGACATTCCGGGCAAAAGCCCTTCATCAGGAATAAAGGCAATGAGCTGGAAGCATGGCGAGATAAGCTAGAGGGAGGTGGGGGTGGGAAGAGAGTAGCATAGCTTACAGTGAGCGAGTGGGGGAGGAGATGAAGGTGATAGGTCAGGGAGGAGAGGGTGGAGTGGATAGGTGGAAAAGGAGCTAGGCAGGTCGGACAAGTCATGGGGACAGTGCTGAACTGGAGGTTTGAAACTAGGATGAGGTGGGGGAAGGGGAAATGAGGAAACTGGTGAAGTCCACATTGATGCCCTGGGATTGATGTGTTCCGAGGCGGAAGATGAGGTGTTCTTCCTCCAGGCGTCTGGTGGTGAGGGAGCGGCGGTGAAGGAGGGCCAGGACCTCCATGTCCTCGGCAGAGTGGGAGGGGGAGTTGAAATGTTGGGCCACGGGGCGGTGTGGTTGATTGGTGCGGGTGTCCCGGAGATGTTCCCTAAAGCACTCTGCTAGGAGGCGCCCAGTCTCCCCAATGTAGAGGAGATCGCATCGGGAGCAAAGGTTACAATAAATGATATTAGTGGATGTGCAGGTAAAACTTTAATGGATGTGGAAGGCTCCTTTAGGGCCTTGGATAGAGGTCAGGGAGGAGGTGTGGGCACAGGTTTTACAGTTCCTGCGGTGGCAGGGAAAAGTGCAGGATGGGAGGGTGGGTCGTAAGGGGGCGTGGACCTGACCAGGTAGTCATGGAGGGAACGGTCTTTGGGGAAGGCGGAAAGGGGTAGGGAGGGAAATATATCCTTGGTGGCTCCCGATGCGGTCTCCTCTACATTGGGGAGATTGGGCACCTCCTAGCAGAGCGCTTTAGGGAACATCTCCGGGACACCCACACCAATCAACCACACCGCCCCGTGGCCCAACATTTCAACTCCCCCTCCCACTCTGCCGAGGACATGGAGGTCCTGGGCCTCCTTCACCGCCGCTCCCTCACCACCAGATGCATGGAGGAAGAACGCCTCAACTTCCTCCTCGGAACACTTCAACCCCAGGGCATCAATGTGGACTTCACCAGTTTCCTCATTTCCCCTTCCCCCACCTCATCCTAGTTTCAAACCTCCAGTTCAGCACTGTCCCCATGACTTGTCCGGACTTGTCCGACCTGCCTAGCTCCTTTTCCACCTATCCACTCCACCCTCTCCTCCCTGACCTATCACCTTCATCTCCTCCCCCACTCGCTCACTGTAAGCTATGCTACTCTGTTGTGGTTCTGCTCGCCGAGCTGGAAGTTTTTGCTGCAAACGTTTCGTTCCCTGGCTAGGGAACATCATCAGTGCTGTTGGAGCCTCGTGTGAAGCGCTGCTTTGATGTTTCTTCCAGTATTTATATTGGTTTGTTCTTGCCGCTTCCGGGTGTCAGTTTCAGCTGCAGTGATTTGTATGTGGGGTCCAGGTCGATGTGTTTGTTGATGGATGTTCTTGCCGTTTCCGGGTGTCAGTTTCAGCTGTAGTGGTTTGTATATGGTGTCCAGGTCAATGTGTCTGTTGATGGAGTTTGGGGATGAATGCCATGCTTCTAGGAATTCTCTGGCTGTTCTCTGTCTGGCTTGTCCTTTGATAGTGGAGTTTTCCCAGTCAAATTCATGTTGCTGGTTGTCTGAGTGTATGGCTACTAGAGATAGCTGGTCGTGTTGTTTTGTGGCTAGCTGATGTTCATGGATGCGGATTGTTAGCTGTCTTCCTGTTTGTCCTATATAGTGTTTTGTGCAGTCCTTGCATGGTATTTTGTAAACTACGTTAGTTTGGCTCATGCTAGGTATTGGGTCCTTTGTTGTAGTGAGTTGTTGTCTGAGCGTGGATGTTGGCTTGTGTGCTGTTATGAGTCCTAAGGGTCGCAGTAGTCTGGCTGTCAGTTCTGAGACGCTCCTGATGTATGGTAGTGTGGCTAGTCCTTTTGGTTGTGGCATGTCCTCGTTCCTCGGTCTATCTCTTAGGCATCTGGTGATAAAGTTGCGTGGGTATCCGTTTTTGGCGAATACCTTGTATAGATGTTCCTCTTCCTCTTTTCGCAGTTCTGGTGTACTGCAGTGTGTTGTGGCCCTTTTGAATAGTGTCCTGATGCAGCTTCGTTTGTGTGTGTTGGGGTGGTTACTTTCATAGTTTAAGACTTGGTCTGTGTGTGTTGGTTTCCTGTGTACCCTTGTGGTGAATTCTCCGTTGGATCTTCTCTCTACTAACATGTCTAGGAATGGGAGTTGTCTATCTTTTTCCTCTTCTCGTGTGAATCGGATTCCTGTGAGTGTGGCGTTGATGATTCGGTGTGTTTTTTCTATATCTGTGTTTTTGATGACTACAAAGGTGTCATCAACATATCTGATCCAGAGTTTGGGTTGGATTTGTGGTATGGCTGTATGTTCTAACCTTTGCATAACTGCCTCTGCTATGAGTTCCGAGATTGGTGATCCCATGGGTGTTCCGTTGATTTGTTCGTATATCTGATTGTTGAATGTAAAGTGTGTGGTGAGGCACAGGTCCAGTAGTTTATGTATGCCGTCCTTGTTGATAGGTTCGGCCTCCTGTGTTCTGTTATGTATGTCCAGTAGGTTATATGTCCAGTAGTAACTATGCTACTCTCTTCCCACCCCACCTCCCTCTAGCTTATCCCGCCATGCTTCCAGCTCACTGCCTTTATTCCTGATGAAGGGCTTTTGCCCGAAACGTTGATTTCGCTGCTCGTTGGATGCTGCCTGAACTGCTGTGCTCTTCCAGCACCACTGATCCAGAATGTGAAAATCTATCATCATCCACAGAAGTAAAAATATAAAACATAAGTACGAAGTTAGCCTGGAGCTTTGTTTTTTGAGAACAGTAAGACTGTGCTATTTTCTGGGTCTGTAGATTTTTAAGGTGCAGTGATAGCCTTTGATAATATATTCTTCCTGTCAGATGTGGAAGATGAGGGAATTTCCATGTCACTGATCATTCTGTCTGCAGGAAGAATATTTGGTTGCGAATCCTATCTGCTCACATGGATCAGTTGGAGCGGCAGCTAGAGGCAATGAGGAATTTACAGGAGCTAGGGAGTGTGATGGATGGCAACTGGAGGAAGGGAGAAAAACCAAGATGCAGTCAGGTAGATGAGTGACCACCAGGAAAGGTACGGGAGGAGGCAGGTAGTGCAGAAGTCTCCTATGGCTGTCCTGTCTCAAACAAGTTTTGGAAGATGTTGGTTGTGGCACCATAGTCTTACCAGACCAAAGCAGCTGCACTCTCATTAGAGAGAAGCAACTGGTGGTGACTTAACCTGAAGACCATCAGGTGGGGGAAGAGGTTGAGAAAGTGAGTCCTTCATGGTAACCTTAAACCAGTGATGGGAATTGAACTCACACTGCTCTGTAAACCAACAATTCAGCCAACTGAGCTAAACCCATTGGTGAAGGGCTCTCAGAGGACTGTCACATTGACAGCCAAGTTTTAGGTACAGAGATTGGCTCGAATGTAATGATGGGTATGTCAAGTTCCAGGCAATTGATTGTGATGGGGACTCCCTGATCAGAGGCACAAACAGACGATTCTGTGCCTGACTGTGAGAAATCAGAATGGTGTATTGCTTCCCTAGTGCTAGGATCAAGGATATCTTGGAGAGAATGCAGAATATTCTCAAAGGGGAGTAGGACCAGCAGGAGGTTGTTGTATACATTGGAACCAATGACATAGGAAGAAAAATGGCTGAGACTCTGAGGAGAGAATGTAGGAGGTGAGGCAGGAATTTAAAAAGGAGCTCCTTGAGGATAGTAATATCTGGATTAGTCACAGTGCTATGAGCTAGTGAGAGCAAGAGTAGGAGGATACAGCAGATGAATGTGTGGCTGAGGAGTTTGTGCAGGGGAGAAGGATTCACATCTTTGGATCATTGGAATCTCTCTGAGATAGAAGTAACCTGTACAGGAAGGACAGATTGCATCAGAATTAGAAGGGGACTAATATACTGGCGGGAAGATTTGCTAAAGCTGCTCAGGAGGATTTAAACTAGTAAGGTTGAGGGGTGAAGGGAGGTGTGACTGGCATAGAGAGATAGTAAGGAAAGGTATCAGTCTGACACTGGTATGGTTGGGAAAAGGAACAAGTCAAAGTCAGGACAGGCAGGAACAAAGCAGATAACGAGGTAGGACTGATAAAGTAAACTGCATTTCTTTCAACACAAGAGGCCTAACAGGTAAGGCACATGAACTCAGGGCGTAGTTGGGAACATGGGACTGAGATATCATAGCAATTATACAGATGTGGCTCAGGGATGAACAGGACTGGTAGCTTAATGTGCCAGGATACAGATGCTATAGAAAGGATAGAAAGTGGGAGGGCAAGAGAGGAGGGATAGTGGCATTTTTGACTATGGATAGCAATACAGCTGTACTTAGGGAGGATATCCCTGGGATTATGTCCAGGGAAGTTATTTGGGTGGAACTGAGAACTAAGAAAAAGATTGATCACCTAATTGGGATCACCTAATAGACCCCACAATAGTCAGCAGGAAATTGAGAAACAAATCTGTAAGGAGATCTCAGTTATCTGTAAGAAAAATAGGGTAATCATGGTAGGGGATTTTAACTTTCTAAACATAGACTGACACTGCCATAGTGTTAAGGGTTTAGATGGAGAGGAATTTGTTAAGTGTGTGCAAGAAAATCTTCTAATTCAGTTTGTGGATGTACCTACTAGAGAAGATGCAAAACTTGATCTATTCTTGGGAAATAAGGCAGGACAGGTGACTGAGGTGTCAGTGGGGGAGCACTTTGGGGCCAGTGACCATAACTTTATTAATTTTTAAAATAGTGATGGAAGAAGATAGACTGGATCTAAAAGTTGAAGTTCTAAATTGGAGGAAGGCCAATTTTGACGGTATTAGGCAAGAACTTTCAAAAGTTGTTTGGGGGTGGGTGTTCACAGGTAAGGGAATGCTGGAAAATGGGAAGCCTTCAAAAATGCGATAATGAGAACCCACAAGGCTGCCTCTGTATGTAACCACAGGAAATTGGAGAGACACTAAACAAGTATTTTGTGTCAGTGTTTACTCTGGATAAGGATATGGAAGATATAGAATGTGGGGAAATAATTAGCGACATCTTGAAAATGTCCATATTATAGAGGAGGAGGTGCCGGGTGGCTTCATAGGCATAAAAGTAGATAAATCGCCAGGACCTGATCAGGTGTACACTAGTACTCTTGGGGGATGCTCGGTAAGTGATTGCTGGGCCCCTTGCTGATATATTTGTATCATCGATAGTCACAGTTGAGGTGCCGGAAGACTGGAGGTTGTTGAAAGTGGTGCCACTGTTTAAGAAGGATGGTAAGGAAAAGCCAGGGACCAATAGACCTGTGAATCTGACATCAATGGTGGGCAAGTTGTTTGAAGGAATGCTGAGGGATAGGATTAACATATATTTAGGCAAGGATTGATTTGGCAAATACTGATTAGGGATAGTCAACATGGCTTTATGTGTGGAAAATTGTGTCTCATTAACTTTATTCAGTTTTTTGAAAAAGTAATGAAGAGGATTGATGAGGACAGAGCAATGGATGTGATCTATGTGGACTTCAGTAAGGAGTTCGACAAAGTTCGTTATGGTAGACTGGTTAGCAAGGTTAAAACGCCTGGAATACAGGGAGAACTTGCCAATTGGATACAGAACTAACTTGAAGGTAGAAGTCAGAGGATGCTAGTGGAGAGTTGCTTTCCAGACTGGAGGCGTGTGACCAGCAATGTGCCACATGGATTGGTGCTGTGTCTACTGCTTTTCGTCATTTGTATAAATGATTTGGATATGTGCCTTGGAGGTATGGTTAATAAGCTTGCAGAAGACACCAAAATTGGAGGTGTGGTAGATAGCGAAGAAGGTTACCTCAAAGTACAATTGGATCTTGATCAGATGGGTCAATGGGTCAAGTAGTGACAGATGGAATTTAATTGAAAAAAGTGTAAGGTACTGCATTTTGGAAAGGCAAATCAGGGCAGGACTTATACATTTAATACTAAGGTCTGGCGGGTTTGTTGCTGAACAAAGAGACCTTGGAGTGCAGTTTCATAGCTCCTTGAAAGAGCAGCTGCAGGTAAATAGGATAGTGAAGAAGACGGCATTTGGTACTCTGTCCTAAATTGGTCAGCATATTGAGTACAGGATTTGGGTGGTAATGTTGTGGCTGTACAGGACATTGGTTAGGCCACTTTTGGAGTACTGCTCTCCCTGCTACAGGAAGGATGTTGTGAAACTTGAAAGAGTTCAGAAAAGACTTACAAGGATGTTGCTGAGGTTGGAGAGTGTGAGCTACAGAGAGAAGCTGAATGGATTGGGGCTATTTTCCCTGGAGGGTCGGTGGCTGAGGGGTGACCTTATAGAGGTTTATAAAATCATGAGGGTCAAGAATAGGGTTGGAGGAGTCCAGAACTAAAGGGCATTGGTTTAAGGTGAGAGGGAAAAGATTTAAAAGGGACTTAAGGGGCAACATATTCATGCAGAGGGTGGTGTGTACATGGAATGAGCTGCCAGAGGAAGTGGTGGAGGCTGATACAATTGCAACATTTAAAAGGCATCTGGATGGATATATGAATAGGAAGGGTTTGAGGGATACGGGCCAAGTGCTGGCCAATGGGACTAAATTAGATTCGGATATTTGGTCGGCATGGACGAGTTGGACCAAAGGGTCTGTTTCCATGCTGTACATCTCCATGACTCAATGACTCTATCTATTTGTACACGGATGGGACAGGTATGAAGGGACATGGACCAAATGCAGGGAAATGGGACTAAATTAATTATGGAAACTGATTGACACAGAGAAGTTGGGCCGAAGATCCTGCTTCCATTCTGTAAACCTCTCTGACTCAAAGTGATAGGATCGCATGCAATGATTTCTCTTCCCATTCCTGTACAATTACATGTGGTACAGCCTGGGCATCAATCTGATGCCCCCTAACCACTTCTCAGTTACTTGCTGGCTGCCAGTGCATCATCCAAAAACCCATCAGTTTTCACATCCAAACTGGCAACACCCATTCTTCAATTAGTCACTAGCCTGTTGTGATGATGCTATGGCTCTGAGAGGTGTATTTTGTCCTGGTTTCTTTTATGAAGAGTTAATAAGCATAGTAGATTTCTCTTTTTGGAAGTTGTTCACTTTAATTGTTTGTGGTTAAAACAAATGCTCGTCACTTCATTTTGTTTTAGCGTTTTAAAGTCAATTGTAGTTAACTGAGTTTATAAAATCCAGGGAGCATCTACCGGTTATGTTATTATATTGACTATGTCACCGGACTGCTAACCCTGAAGCCTGGACTATTGAGTTCAAATCCCAATGTGGCTTCAAGGAATCAATAATTCAGTAAATGTGGAATTAAAAACCAGCTAGCTACAGTATTCGTAACCACAAATCTATGGGTCTTGTAAAAAGCTGGAATGTTTGCTCATGCCTGGAAGGAAATTAGATTACTTACAGTGTGGAAATAGGCCCTTTGGCCCAACAAGTCCACACCAACCCGCAACCCACCCTTACCCCTTACCTAACACTACGGGCAATTTAGTATGGCCAATTCATCTGACCCACACATCTTTGGACTGTGGGAGGAAACCAGAGCACCTGGAGGAAACCCACACAGACACGGCGAGAACGTGCAAACTCCACACAGTCAGTCGCCTGAGGCGGGAATTGAACCCAGGTCCCTGGTGCTGTGAGGCAGCAGTGCTAACCGCTGTGCCACTGTGCTGCCCACAAATCTGCCTTTCTTATTCAGGCTGGTCCAAAGCTGTGCAGGAGAGAGGAAAGCAAAGGGGAAAGCCTCTGAAAGAGGTCATGAGGATTGCGATGTGTGATCGATCTGCTCCATTTGCAGCACATGGTGAACTAAATTTTACCCAGCCAGTGCTAAACCCAATGTTGAATTACAACCTGGCTCAGCTGAGGCTCAGACTTGTGTGAGGCTCATACTATGTACATCATGTCATCACCTCTAAAAGGGAAGATGATTGGAGCTGTCAGAGACTTTGAGCTGGAAGTTTAATCAGTGAGTGTGTAAGAGAGGGAGAAGGTGTGCTTCATAGTTCTTTAGAGCTGCAGCAGAAGGTGGTATTGAGAAGTGACTGAAGAGGATTCTGGGAGAAGTCAGCTTGCTCACCACAGCTGAGAAAGCGATCATGCTCCTGGCAGCAAATAACACTCAAGCCCCAAACTGTAGTGTTTGCCTTCATCTCTTTTCCTTGGAACAACAAAAAAAAAGATAGGGAGCTGTTAGAAAATTGAGCAAAAAACAAAGAATTGTAGACACTGAAAATCAGGAACAAAAACAAAGATTGCTGGCAAAACTCAGCAATTCTGGTAGCATCTTCGGAGAGAAAGCAGAGTTAATGCTTCAGGTCCAGTAAACCTTCTTCAGAACTGTTCTGAAGACCCATTCACATCATTGGAGTAACTTTGACTGACAGTGTGGCTAACGGGGTTTGGTCAGTTCAGTTGGTTAAATTTTTCTCCTCAGTTGGTTAAATGGCTGGCTTGCAATGAAGAGTGATATTAACAGTGTGGACTCCATTTCTGTGGACTCAACCAGCTGAGGTTATCATGAAAAATTCTCCTTCTCAATGTCCCCCTCAGGTAAACGACCACCAATTGTCTCACTCTAATGAGAGAACAATACTCTGATCTAATAGGACAATTACAACTTTCTCATATAATACTAACAAGCATGGAGACTTCGTTTAAAGGTTGGAGCACATTGTTCCCAGTGTAGAAATGGTAGATAACTCCATGTGTACACATGCAGGCCAATCAATGACTCAGTATTTGGTGGCCAGTATCCCAGCTTCCATCACAGCAGCAGTGGCTTATCCTTTAAAGCTTTTGTCTAGAAGGTCCCCCATTTCACTCCATCATTCATACATTCCTTTCACACACCTACTCCCTATTCACCTACTTGTCAATCCCCAGCACTGCTGTCTCTTATTCTCCAGTCTCCCTCACTTGCCCACCTTCTTGTAACAAACAATGCTGAACCAACAAACCCCCCCCCCACTCAATTACACCTCACATTAACAACCCCACTCTCTCCTTAACCCTTCTCACTGGCTGTCACTCACCCTCATTCTCTCCCCCAGCCCTGCAGTTAAATGGTGGGATCGCTGAGGAGTAGTATGTGCAGCTTAGAAGTGAGCATGTCCCTGGATCCCCCTACCAGGCAATTGGAGTGTCTGAATGAATGACCAATCACAGAATTACAAAATATTTAGTGTGCAGTATGAGGCCATTCAGGCCATCACATCATTCCTGGTGAAGGGACTAGGCCCGAAACATTGACTCTCCTGCTCCTCAGATGCTGCCTGACCTGCTGTGCTATTCCAGCACCACACTCTTTGACTCTGATCTCCAGCATCTGCAGTCCTCACTTTCTCCTAGCCGATTAGGTGTGTATTGGAATCAGCATGCCGGCAGTATAAAACTAATTGCTAAACGTTTTTGAGAAAGAAAAGTTGATCAATACTTACTGAGATGCTTCAGTATCGGATGAGTTGTGAATGGTAATCATTGGTGAGCATCCTCATTTCTGACTTTATGATGGAGGGAGCACCGATGATGAAGCAGCTGAAGATGTTTAGGCCTAGGACATTACCCTGGGGAACTCCTGCAAAGATGCCCTGGAGCTGAGAAGACTGACCTCGAATGACCACAATCATCTTCCTATGTGCCAGGTATGACTCTAACCAGCAGAGGATTTGCCCATGATTCCTATTGATTCCAGCTTTGGTAGGGCTCTTTGATGCCACACTTGACCAATTGTAGCTTTGATGTCAAGGACAGTCACTCTCATCTCTCCTCTGGAATTCAGCTCTTTTGTCCATGTTTGAACCACGGTTGTAATATGGTCAGGTGCTGAGTGGCCCTGGCAGAACCCAAACTGGGCATCGCCGAGCAGGTGCTGCTTGATAGCACAGTTGATGACATCTTCCATTGCTTTATTGCTGATAGAGATTAAGCTGATGTGGCAGTAATTGGCTGTGCTGGATTTGTCCTTATTCTGTACAGTAGACTCCTGGGCAATTTTCCATAATGTTGGATTGATATCAGTGTTGTAACTCTACTGGAACAGCTTGGCTAGGTTTGCGGCACGTTTTGGAGCACAAGTCTTCTATACTATTGCCAGAATGTTGTCAGGACCAAAGCCTTTTCAGTATCCAGTGCTTCCAATTGTTTCTTGATATCACGTGGAGTGAATCAAATTGGCTGATGACTGGTATCAGTAATGCTGGGGATCGCTGGAAGAGGCTGAGATAAATCATCCATTTGGGACTTCTGGTCGAAGATCATTGCAAAAGCTTCAGCCTTATCTTTTGCACTTACTTGTTGGGTTCTTCCGTTGTGGAGGCACCTCTTCCTAATTGTCCACCACCATTCATGACTGGATGCAGCAGGAATGCAGAGCTTAGATCTGACCTGTTAGTTATGGGATTGCATAGTTCTGTCTGTCATTTGATGCTTATGCTGTTGGCATGCAAGTAGTCCTGTTTGGTGGCTTCACCAGGTTGACATCTCATCCTCAGGTATGCCTACCACTGCTCCTGCCATTCCCTCCTGCACTCTCCGTTGAATCAGGATTGATCCCCTGGTTTGATGGTGATGGTTGAGTGGGGGGTTTGCTGAGGCATGAGGTTACAGATTGTGCTGGAGTACAATTCTGCTGCTGTTGCTGGCCCACGGCACCCAGTCTTGAATTGCTAGATGCAGTTGAAGTCTGTTCCACTTAGCACGATGATAGTGCCACACAACATGTTGGAGGTTATTCTCAATGTGAAGGTGGGACTTTGTCTCCGCAAGAATTGTAAGGTGGTTACTTCTACCAATACTGTCATGGACAGATGTATCTGCTGCTGGCTGATTGGTAAGGATGGGTCAGATATGCTTTTCCCTCTTGTTGGTTCCCTGACTACCTTACTATATCATTATAATTTGTGTTTAGTTGTGAACATGCAAAAATGTATATCTTGTTTAAGTTAAAAAGACTAACAAATGGTTTTCCTCCACTGCACTAGACCAAGTGGATCCCGTAGATCTCCACCCAAAAACAGGATGGCAGGAGAAAACAACCTAGCAAGAGTGGAAGGAGCCTCATACAATATTGGTGAGCACTGGTGTGGATTCCATTTAGCTGACTGATTCCAGTGATCTGGTCAAGGTATATGACTCTTTTTTAGATATAGCTTCAACAATCCTGCTCATGCAGTCAGTCAGCAGCAGGAACAGCTGAACATTGAAGAAACCTAGAGAAAAAAAATCTTGCTTCAAAAGGAAACAAGGCAGAATCTACAGTCAATGGTAAACGCATTTCGAACCTGGTAAAAGAAACATTGCTGCAGGGGAGTAAGTATTTCACCAGAGCTGGACTACTTAAGATCAGATGAAGAGAGTTGAATCAGCTCCCCTCCTTTCAACCTCATTGGCCACCACAAAGATTTAATTCTCTTTTTAGCATGCAGCTCTGCCTTCCTGCACTGGCACATAGATAATTAGTTCACCAAAAACAAATAAGAACCAGTTACAAGGTTTTCTTGAGTGAATGGATGACCAGTTTTATTACTGAGAAAAACAATAAGCACAACGACACATACAAATATAAGTATAAAGTTTAAACTACAAAAGTCAATATAAAAGAAAACACAATTTAAATTCATTGAGGTATTATGTTTTAACATGAAGCCACAGTTAGTTAGGATGTCCAGGATCAACAGGTCAGGAATATTCAGTTAAGGAGCATCTGTTCATGTAACAACTGGTGAAAAGACAACAGATAGAGGATTTAAATCATAGATATCCTTCAGTATGGAAGCAGGCCATTTGGCCTATTGAGTCCACAAAATCCCTCCAAAAAGCATCCCACCCAGACCCGCCCCATTCCTGTAGCAATGCATTTTCTATGGCTAATCCACCTCACCTACACATCCCTGGACATGACGGGCACTTCAGTATAGCCAACCCACCTAACCTGCACATCTTTGGATTGTGGGAGGAAACCAGAGCACACAAAGGAAATCCACACAGACACAGGGAGAATGTGCAAACTCCACCCATAGAGTCACCTGAGGCAGGAATCAAACCCAAGTCCCTGGTGCTGTGAGGCAGCAGTACTGAGACACTGTGCCATCCTTATGGGGCCTGCTCAAATCATTGTCAGAACTTAAACAGAAGACAGATTTGGGATTAATTATGATGGTAAAATAAATTTGTTTTATGTTATAAGAAAGAAGAAACCTGCGACTATGCTGGATTGGCACAGATATTTTCCACTGCTATCAATACCGAAGGAAGTTCACATCATAAGGATCAGCAAGGTTTGTAAGCAAACATGAGCAACCACATTGCTATTGAGCAATGCACTCATGATGCATCTCCAATTGAAGTAACATAGGGTGCTATACAGTTTGAGTGAACAAATGGCTGTGACAAATTTAAGTGATCTCAGATGTTGTGATACTTGAAAAGACATAATTCCAAACAGAGAATTTAGTTGCTTTAGAAGAATCCTTTGTTATAATGACAAAGCTCATACCAAACAAGAAGCAATGCTGAAGCAGCAGAACCGAGGAAGTGAACATGGTGATTCCACCAATGATGCATCCACTGAGGCCAAAGGTCAGTGGCCATGTGACTCTGCAAGTTAAACAGTCCACTAACTTCAACAATAAATCTGCTAAAACAGGTGATGGATGTGATATGTACAGTCTCAGGGAAGCCACCACTAAGAAGGGATGACCAATGTCTACAGACTAATGATATATCCAAGATGAAATTGCTTGATTCCATATTCCAGGATAATGCAATAAAGGTGTCATTTGCAGAAGAAATCCAAGAAAGTAAAGGTCCTCCTGATCATCAGGACTTTCGGACCCCAAACCATCCGGAACACAATCAAAATAAACAGTCTTTAATCCAGAAGCTACCAATCTTCAAAATTCAAAGAGAACACTTTCTGGGTATAATGAAACCTCCAAACAACCTGAACATGTGACCCCAGAAAAGTGGGGGAAATGGGTTAATGGTAAATGTAATATGTAGATGTAACATAGTCATAATGGGAAAAACAGCTTGGGAGCTGTGATGTAAGGATGCAAGCATTTGAAAGGTTTATTATTGAGGACTATCTTAAGCACCACCTACTCATGCTGATTTCATACAGACCTCATGGGGAGCAGCTTAGAATCCTGAAGACCCATCAACAGAAACTCTCACAGGCTCTGTAACAATGCCTCTCTGAGGCAAGGTGGCAGCAGAGCAAGAGACTCCAGCCGGAGTTCCTCTGCTCTGGCTGCTCTTTTTTCTTTCTTTTGCTTTTATTCTCTCTTCCTTTTTCCCTCCTTTCTGAATTTCCTTTTCAGCTATTGATTTGGACTTATCAGAGAGGAGTGGAGGAGCTGGTGAGCCCCAGAAGCAAATCCTGGAGTGGAAGCCAGTACGGGGAAGTGAGTCTTGGAGAAAACTTACTTTGAAGCAGCTGAGAGCTGGTGCGGACCAGAGGCTTGGAGTGCAGCGGCGACCGGTATTGGACTGAGGTCTGGCATGCATGGTCAGACCACATGTGGAAGCTCCTGCACTGCGTTACTGCAATGTCATGATTATTTGTAATTTGTTTATCTGACTGTAATGTCTATCCTTTTAAATCTTATTTCTAACTTAGTCTATCAATCACTGTAATGTAATGCAATTACTTTTCTTTTTATTCCTCTTTTTGTATGTAAGACTTGAACTGAGGTACTTCTACCGAAGATGGCACCATAAGAGGCGACATTGTGAAACTTTTCACTGTTCTCCTGTACTTGACTACACATGACCATAAAGGATATTCTAATTCAATGTTGATTGTAATTGTGTAATTTGTGTTTAGTTACTAACTTCTAATAATGTATATATTGATGAAGTCAAGAACCTCTTTTCATTACACTAGCATGTGGTTTTCCTCTACCACACCAGTCCTATAGATCACTGCACAGAAAGGGGATGGTGACACGCAAGAAAGAGCAGTAATGTAGTCAGCCCCATACAGCATTACCATCAGTAGTGACAATTGCTGATACAACAAAGACACTAATGGCCCTCTTTATAGAACAATAAGTGGCTAACTGAGAGATTTGTCAATGTCTCCAGCTCCAGCCAGGAAGGAAACCACCAAAGAAGCATTCCTGGTTATGGTCACCTTCACAGTGACTGGTAATATTGTCCTTACCATTCCGTGAGCTGGTAGGTGACAGCATCTTCCTTCCTGTTCGAACTCTACATGATGCCTCTCTGTATTGTCTCTGCCATGTTATATTTTGAGGTGGCTAAGTACTACGCTGTCCATATCTGGAGGCTGGGTTTTAGTTTGTTCTGACATCTATGATTCTTTACAATGTCTGACAGCACCTGCCACATCACCACATGCAGATGTTAGCAACCTAACCCTCCAAAAACTATCGTACACTGATGTAATCACAACAATAAACATCAATCAGTACCCAACCCCAAAGTACCGTTAGCACAGAAGTAAATAACCAGTGGATGTAAATCAATGTAATTGGTGGAAGCATTAGATATGTGACAAAGAAACATATTTTTCACCCAGAGTGTTGCAGTCACCTGGAACCCAATATCTGAAAGGGTGGGAGAGGCAGATGCACCTTTTTTAAGGGTAATTAGGGATGAACAATAAATACTAGCATTGCCAGTGGTGCCGACATCCAGTGAAATTATAAAAGAAAACTCAAATAACATTCAAAAATTATGATTGGCGGCCTACTTGAACAGTTGCAACTGATAGCACTGGATTAACAAGTTGGGATAAAGCTGGGTACCACTTCATGAACCTGCACAAACATGGCAGGTCATATGCCTTCCTGCGTGTCATAACCTTGTCAGGATTCCATGCTGGCTAATGATCTTTTCAAATAGTGCTAGAGTCAAAGAGTCATAGAGATATACAGCACGGAAATCCTTCAGTCCAACCCATCCATGCTGATCAGACATCCCTACCCAATCTAGTCAAACCTGCTAACACCCGGCCCACATCCCTCTAAACCCTTCCTATTCATAAACCCATCCAAATGCCTTTTAAATGTTGCAATTGTACTAGCCTCCATCACTTCCTCTGGCAGATCATTCCATACATGAACCACCCTCGGTGTGAAAAAGTTGCCCCTTAGGTCTCTTATATAATTGTTCTCTCTCACCCTAAACCTATGCCCTCTAGTTCTGGACTCACCCAGACCATGGAAAATACTTTGTCTATTTATCCTATCCATGCCTTTTATGATTTTATCAACCTCTATAAGGTCACCCCTCAGCCTCTGATGCACCAGGGAGAACAGCCCAACCTATTCAACCACTTCCTATAGCTCAAATCCTCCAACCCTGGCAACATCCTTGTAAACCTTTTCTGAACTCTTTAAAGTTTCACAACATCTTTCCGATAGGAAGGAGACCAGCATTGCATGCAATATTCCAACAGTGGCTTAACCAATGTCCTGTACAGCCGCAACATGACCTCCCAACTCCTGTACTCAATGCTCTGACCAATAAAAGAAAGCATACCAAAAGCCTTCTTCACTATCCTATTAACCTGAGACTCCACTTTCAAGGAGTAGAGAGTTACTAGTGTTAGGTCCTTTCATCTACCAAACTCATATTCACCAGGTATTTTAAGAGCTGTGTCAATGGGAGAGGGAGTGTTAGGTGATGTTTTTATCCAATCAATGTTACCACTGATTGGCATCATGGTTTACTTATTCTACATACTCTTGATGGATGCTCCCACTGCATGCTAATAATCTTCTTAAAACTATTTCTGGTGTGGGTCACGCCAGAAATGTACACACCTGCCGTTAGCACTATTTTGCAGCTAAAACATTAGCCATAACACCAAAAAACTGATAGCTAAAGCACTGAACTTTGCTGCTTCATTTCCTAAAAATTAATTGTTTGAAGATATGTAGATTTTTCTGAATGTAATTGTTATCTGATAATATGCTTCTACATATGGTTCACTTCCCAATGGTACAATGTCTACAAAAAGCAGCATGATTGGACAGAAAGTTGTGTCAAAAGTGCAGATACACTGATGTTGTGCAGCTAAATTTCTTAATTAATAATAATTGAAAATCCTGGAGTGTTAGCCAATTCTTCCTGCACAGTTTTACTCACAGTGATAGAATGCTACTTGAAACAGGTGGCAAAGTCAAAGTAACCTCAATGATTGCTTTTTATTCAGTCTCAAATTAACCACAAAACAAGCTGCTGATAGAATTTTATGTTCTTTTGTTTCCTGTTCCTCACACACACGCAGAACAGAAGTCCTTACAGCAAACCACACATCGCTGTCCTTTGCAAATAGGAACTACAGTTAAGCTTGTACCTCTTTCTGCTCTGAATATTTTCTCCATGATCTATGCTGTCTTGCTAATTATACCTAAGAAATTTCAAAACTACTTTACATTCTTTGAAATGATCTGCCAAATACTTTCTTCCTCCTCGATCTGAAGGTATTAAAAGCCTGTTGTCAAATGTAAATACTGGTGTCAAACACATTTTTAATGAGGATGTGGTTCTAAATATTGGAACAGAAGTAAACCATTGACCCCCAACATAACTGTTACATAACTCCACACATATTTTTGGTTAACCTTAAGACGTGTTATGGCATAACTCTGTGGGAGATGAGACATGAGTCCAGACCTTCTGGCATGAGGTAGGGACACTATCAATACATTGCTAGAGATTCTAAGTGCACCTTTGATAGAAGTCCCTTAATAGTTTTGTTTCATCTATCAATCTCAAATTTAAATATACAAATTAGCATTTTTCAAGCATTAATTGCCATTTGCAGATGGGAATTCCAAACTTCAATCACTTTCAGTGTAGAAATGTTTCCTGTCTTCACTCTTGGCATACCTAACTGTAATCTTTGGGCTATACCCCAGATCCTGGGGTTTCAACCAGCAGAAACAGCTCTTCTTTACCTGTCCAGTCAATCACTCTTAATATCTGGAACTCTTTAATCGAATCACCCCATAACATTTTTAATTTGACAGAAAACAAATGTTGTTTGTGCAATCTCTCCTTTTAGTTTAATTCTTAGAGTTGTTATGACACAGGGTAAACCCTCCTGCTTAATTTAAACCAGCAACACAGAAAAGATTTATCCCATGCAGTAATCTGTGAAAATTCGAGAGTCCTAGAACTATTTGAAGTAAAAATTAACAACTTTATTTCTTAAAGTATAACAGAGAATAATTAATTAACAACTATTTACAACTCCTTCCTCTAACCTATCTTTTACATTCCCTTCTATACTACTAGTCTGATAAAACTCCCAATTAACATTTACAAAAGAAAATTTCTTATCTCAAAACCAGGAAGCTTTTGGTTCTTCTTTGTATTCCTGTCTTCTTTTCTTCTTCTTGAGAATTCTGCTTCGCAGGTGACTGGTTGATAAAGGTACCTTTAAGAGAGCTATTTTTCAGGCAGTCTTTACATGCTGGTAGCTTGGCAGTTCTCCTCTCAACTGTTTAATTTTCCCCAGTCTTATATTCCCAAAGGATAGAATTGTATCATTGGCTTTTCAGATTGTCAATATAATAAATTCAAACTTGATTGGAATTTGATATAATTTGGAATTGACATAAAGTGGGATGCACACTCCTAACAGGAAACAAATTATGAAACCCCATCACATTTTATCGATTCTCAAGAATTTCAGTTTTATCATTTAGGAAGGGGCTTGGTTTGGGAATGACTCAAAAGATGATATGCTAACAGCAAATCACATAATTGAAAAAACAGGTAAGTGCTCATATAATCTGTTGAAGATGCCAAAGGAGTGAAAAATATTAGTAGAATATCTGTAGATCTTCCTATCTTCAAAGGATGTCACAAGATGTATTATGTCTATCTGGATTGCAGATAAAGCGAGAGGGCTTCAGTACCAGTTCCACTATAAGAACAGAACAGAACAGCCAAGGGTATTTGATGTTGTAAGCATTTTCTACGTACAGAGAACACATTATTTTTTAAGTGCGTTCCCCTCTTTAATGAAGATCACATTATGTCTGCTTGAAGGATCATATGTCTGACATCACTTCAGGCTATCAATCAGAGATGGTTACACTGTTTTATTGACATAGCTAAAGTACAAATTTAGCTTCTTGCATTCATTGAACTGTATGAAGTTTGAAAACAAATGTTTCTATCTCATGTCGGTATATACTGTAATTGTTTTTTTTAAAAAGCTGCTGACAGTATCCTGCTGTAGCTTATTGCTTCTATATGTTATTCAACCTGACCATTGGTTTTACTTTGCAGTGTATTTTCTGCTTTTCAAGAGTTGGCAAATGTTGTAAGCATTCTATGTGATAGGACTGCAATGAGAGCATTCCTGTCTCTGAGCCTTAAGCTCTGGATTCAGATCCCACTCCTTCACTTGATGACCAATGTGGATGCATTCATAAAAAGTTGGTCTAATGTCAATCTGCCAAGTCTTCCAGTATCCATCAATGATAGACAGCAAAAGAGAGAGATTCCTGACCAGCATGCAGTGGAAAGAAAACTGGAGTCTTCGCTACCACAGTTCCGGGGTACACTTTTATGCATATATTGTAGTGCAGGTTGGTGCACTTGAACATTAAAGTAAAAATATTATGCTTCAGTTTTACAGCACATAGACAAGACCCCATCTTAAATAGTGGTTCATAGGAGATTTAGTTGATTGATACCTGGAAGAAGTGGGTTTTCTCATGAGAATGGGTCAGATAGGGTGGGTTTGTTTCTGTAGGAATTTAGAAATTTAATTAAAATGTATAAAAATCTCAATGGTTTTGACAAGCTGTAAGTGGAAAGGATGCTTTCTCTTCGCTTTTAATATGTGAGGTTGTCTATTCAGGGCAGAGATGAAGGAAAATCTTTATTCTCTGATGGTTTTACAACTTTGGAACTCTGGCTCAGAAGGGATTGGAGGAAGGGTCACAGAATATTTTTAAGGCAGATATAGAAAGATTCTTGTTAGGCAGTGAATCAGGGACTGTTGGTCTAGATTGGAATGTGGAATTTGAAACGCAAACAGATAGACATGGACTGGCTCAATGTTTGAGGAATTGCGAATGCTGATGAGCATTATACGCGCATCTCCAAATATTCCCATGTCTGACATCATGATGGAGGGAAATTCAACATAACAATAATTCAATTGTTCCTAGGAGAGCCAGTATGGTCATTATGGTCACAATGCCCTCCTTTTTGCAGAGTGAACATACCATGATTCTATGTAAACTGTCTAATTTGTAAAGTATATTTTAAAGGACATAAAATTCAGACTTCGCAGAATATGGTGGCACACTACTACTATTAGGGGAGTAATAATCCAGAAGCTCAGATTGGGAATATAAATTCAAATACCTCCACGGTAAATTGTAATGTAAATTCAATTAATAATTCTGGAACTAAAAATTAGTCTTGGCACTGAATGACAGCATTACTGAAGCCCATGCAGGTTATTTCAACTGCACTAATTTCAACTACATACTTAGTACATTAATGATCTAGAATGAATGTAGGATTATGATCAGTAAATTTGCAGATGGCATGAAAATCGTTGTTGTGATAAACAGTGAGGAGAAAAGTCTTAGATTACGGAATGATGCAGACAGGCTGGTCAGATGGACTGGACACTGACAAATTAAATTTAATTCTGAAAAGTATGAGGTGATATACTTTGGGAAGACTGACAAAGCGAAGGGGATACATGAGGAGTGGTAGGAGGCTAGGATGAACAGAGGATCATTGAACCACAGTGTTCATACGCATAGATCCTTGATGGCATCAGGCCAAGTAGATAAAGTGTTTAAAAGGGCATATGCAATACTTGTCTTTGTTAGTCAAGGCAAGGAGGTTACTATAGAGCTGTATATAATGTTAGCTGAGATACTGAGTGCAATCTGGTCACCACCCTATAGGAAGGATGTGATTACACTTGAGACAGTGCACATGAGATTCACCAGGATGGGGTGCCTGAGATGGAATGATTCAGCTGTGGAATGAGACTTGATAGCTGGGGTTGTTTTTCTTAAAGCAGTGAAGCCTGAGGGGGTACCTGGTTGGCGTGTACAAACTTATGAGCAGTAGAGTAAATGAAGAGAAACCTCTTCCCTTTGTCGAGAGATATAGTTAGAAAGTAAGGATTTGGAGGAAATTTGAGGGAAGACTTTTTCACTCGGCAGGAGGTGTCACTGTCTGAGAAGTGGTAGAGGAGGAACCCTGAAGACGTTGAAGAGGTATATAAATGAGCATTTTAACTGCTATTGTGTACAAAGCTATGGACCAAATGGTGTTAAATGGGATCAGAAGGATGCTTGATGACCAGCACAGGCATAGTGGACCCATACAGCTTTCCTGTAAAAGCTCTGTGCCTCCATGAGTCTATTCCAGATATCTGAAAAGTAGATCCCGTGACATTCTTTGCAAACTTTCAGGGAAAGATGGTTGTCTGTTATTATATGTACAAACATGCAAACATATGAATAAACAGCAAGAGTAGGCCACTCAGCCCTTCAAGCCTGCTCCATACAATTATAGAGATGTACAGCATGGGAACAGACCCTTCGGTCCAACCTGTCCATGCCGACCAGATTCCCAACCAAATCTAGTCCCACCTGTCAGCACCCGGCCCATATCCCTCCAAACCCTTCCTATTCATATACCCATCCAAATGCCTTTTAAATGTTGCAATTGTACCAACCTCTACCACTTCCTCTGGCAGCTCATTCCATACACATACCACCCTCTGTGTGAAAAATTTGCCCCTTAGGTCTCTTTTATATCTTTCCCCTCTCACCTTAAACCTATGCCCTTTAGTTCTGGACTCCCCCACCCCAGGGAAAAGACTTTGTCTATTTATCCTATCCATGCCCCTCATGATTTTGTAAACTTCTATAAGGTCACCCCTCAGCCTCCGATTCTCCAGGGAAAACAGCCCCAGCCTGTTCAGCCTCTCCCTATAGCTCAAATCCTCCAACCCTGGCAACATCTTTGTAAATCTTTTCTGAACCCTTTCAAGTTTAACAACATCTTTCCAATGAGAAGGAAACCAGAATTGCATGCAATATTCCAACAGTGGTCTAACCAATGTCCTGTACAGCCGCAACATGACCTCCCAACTCCTGTACTCAATACTCTGACCAATAAAGGAAAGCATACCAAATGCCTTCTTCACTATCCTATCTACCTGCAACTCCACTTTCAAGGAGCTATGAACCTGCACTCCAAGGTCACTTTGTTCAGCAACATTCCCTAGGACCTTACCATTAAGTGTATAAGTCCTGCTAAGATTTGCTTTCCTAAAATGGAGCACCTCGCATTTATCTGATTTAAACTCCATCTGCCACTTCTCAGCCCATTGGCCCATCTGATCAAGATCCTGTTGTAATCTCAGGTTTGCTTCCACTACGCCTACAATTTTGGTGTCATCTTCAAACTTACTAACTGTAACTCTTATGCTCACATACAAATCATTTTTGTAAATGACAAAAAGTAGAGGACCCAACACCGATCTTTGTGGCACTCCACTGGTCACAGGCCTCCAGTCTGAAAAACAACCCTCCACCACCACCCTCTGTCTTCTACCTTTGAGCCAGTTCTGTATCCAAATGGCTAATTCTCCCTGTATTCCGTGAGCTCTAACCTTGATGATCAGTTTCCCATGGGGAACCTTGTCGAACGCCTTACTGAAGTCAATATAGATCGCATCTACTGCTCTGTCCTCATCAATCCTCTTTGTTACTTCTTCAAAAAACTCAGTCAAGTTTGTGAGACATGATTTCCCACACACAAAGCCATGTTGACTATCTCTAATCAGTCCTTGCCTTTCCACATACTTGTACATCCTGTCCCTCAGGATTCCCTCCAACAACTTGCCCATACTGAGGTCAGGCTCACTGGTCCATAGTTTCCTGGCCTGTCCTTACCACCCTTCTTAAACAGTAGCACCACATTACCCAGCCTCCAGTCTTCCAGCATCTTTCCTATGGCTATCGATGATACAAATACGTCAGCAAGGGGCCCAGCAATCACTTCTCTAGCTTCCCACAGAGTTCTAGGTTACACCTGATCAAGTCCTGGGAATTTATCCACCTTTATATGTTTCAAGACATCCAGCACTTCCTCCTCTGTAATATGGACATTTTGCAATGTTCTTACTATTCAGTAGGAACATATCTGATCTGATTTCAACTTCAACTCTATATAGAAAGACGTAGACTAAGTCAAAAGCATAAAGGAAAAGGAAAGTAAAAGGGATCAAAAAAGCATTTTATTGAGCTCTGCACTATTTGTGACAGGAGCAGCTTTTCATTATGTTTCTGTGTTTGGATATATGACTACTCAGTTGTGAATCATCACATAATTTTATCTCTATCAGAGCTTTAATAGAAGGACATAAACAATGAATAAATTGTTTGAGTTTATATAGTTAAAAACTGACATTACTGCATACATCTAAAGCCTTGAACGTAAGTGCTTTCTGTTTGTTGCATCTGTAATAACTGTACTACTGTTTTAACAGTTGTAACTAGACTGTGACATAAATGATCACTTCATATTTGCAAGACAATGGCTAAACTTTGTTAGGACTGGACTCTCCATTGAGCAGGCCTCTTTTGCATTTTTTTTCTATGTTATAGGGGTGTGACACTGAGTTCAAATATTGTGGAAATATTTCAAATTTGATGAGATCAGGATATCTCTGCTGATTCAGCATCCATATTCAAACACTCTGGGGACAAAACCTGATAGCCCACGAAAGTGGTCACAGGCATCATGAGATGTGATTCACCTCACCCCATTGCTTCCAGCATAGCAGCAGATCATGTTATGCTTGGTTTTATCTGATTACTGTATGCTGCACATCCCTGCAGGAGATCCATGTTTGTGCAAGACCAGTACCACTTAAAGCCAGTCTGCAACGCTTAAAGCCTGACTGCACCCTATGAGGAAAGGTGCATTCTGGCTGGGGTTCTTTGCAGAGCAGAGTTTGAATGATAAAAATATTGAATTATAGAGAGAGAGAATGTCCCCCAAGGCTTTCTGGAACTCTGCTGGATTCCTTGGTGGAAAGGAGGAATATGATCTATTCATAGAGGGTCAATAGCTGTGCCTGTGGAAATGTGATTGCAGGTTTATTGATAATTTTAAAACATTAATAACTGTTGAGTTTTCTGTCATTTAGAGTATTAGTCATCTACTAGCTAATAATTAGCTGACAATGTTTTAATTTGCTTGATACCTGAGGAAATTATTACACCCACATCTAAGAATGAATTTTCTATAAATAAAAGGTGTTGCTATAGTTATGCTTGAGTTTTCACATGGGTTTGTGGAATATTCCTCCCTCAGTTCTTTTCAGGCTTCTCCCCCATATGTCTCTTTACAGGTATGTAGATGACTGTGCCAATGTTGCTTCCCACTCTCATATGGAAGTAAAAAAAATCATGAATTTTTCTTCCAATTTCCATCCTTCTCCTTTCTCACCTGATCTATCTCTGATTCTTCTCTTCCTTTCTTTAAATAATCCATCTATTTCCTGTGATAGGATGTCTGTTAACATTCATTTCAAATTCACCAACTCTCAGAGCTACCTTGAATAGACGTCCTGACACTGTGCTTCCTAGAGGTTTTCATTCCATTCTTCCAGTTCCTCCATTTCCATCATTTCTGTTCTGATATTGCTACCTTCCACAATGTAACTGCTGACACATCTTGCTTTGTTCTCAATTGGGAATTCTTCTACTGGGTCGACAAGATCCTCACTTGTGTCTGACCCACTTTCGGTACATTGGCCCTCAACTTTTCCCTCCCTCCTAGAACAGCTGCCTTCACATTCCATCCTACCAGCCTCTGTATTCAAAGGATCATCCTCCAACTTCCCACTAGCCCCAACACGATGAAACCACCAAAGACATATCTCCACAATCGCAGCATTGTTATGGCACGTGTGGAGGCCATTTGGCCTACCATGTCTGAACCAGTTCTATTACTCAGTGCCCAATCTTCTGCCCTTTTCCCTTATCCCTACATTTCTATCTAAATAATCATTAATTCACTCTTGAATGCCTCAGTTGCACCTGCATCCACTGCCATTCCAGGCAGTGCATTCCGTACCCTAATTACTTGTTGTGTGAAATAGCTTTTTCCTACATCACCCTTCCTTTGCTTGTACATCACTTTAAATCCCTTGCCCTCTTTTCACCCAACAGCATGCTGAAAGGACATGTCTCTACGATACTCTGGGTCACTTCTCTCTCACCTCTAACACTTCATCTCTTTCCCACAGAATTTGCCTATACAATCATTTGCCTATACAATTACCTCCTCCCTCCTCCTTTCTCATTGAAAAATGCTCTGAACATTGTTTCCAAGTGTAGCGATGATTTACATACAACTTCAATGCATATTCACTGCTCACACAATAGCCTATTTGACATTGAGACAAAATGAAGACTGGGTGACTGCTTTGCAAAAACACCTTTGTTCAGCTTGCAAGCCTGATTGAACCTTCCAGGCACTTGCCAATTCAATACATCATCTTGCTCTCATGCATACATTTCTGAACTCAGTATACTACAATGTTTCAGTGAAGCCCAACATAAGCCAGAGAAATTATATTTGATTTTCCACATAACCTCTGGACTCAGGGTTGAATTCAACAATTTCAGACTATGCGCCATGTCCTTTATTTCAATATAATATTTTTCCACACCATCAGCATCTTGCTCTCATATTTCTATTTTCAGAAATGATCTTAATTCTACTATTGACATCCACACTATCCTTGTTTCTTCTTTGCAGCCAGCGCCACTACTTTTGCCTTTTATAGAGTCACAGAAACAGACCCTTTGGTCCAACTCGTCCATGCCAACCAGATATCCCAACCCAATCTAGTCCCACCTGCCAGTACCTGGCTCATGTCCCTCCAAACCCTTCCTATTCATATACCCATCCAGATGCCTTTTACATGCTGCAATTGTTCCAGCCTCCACCACTTCCTCTGGCAGCTCATTCCATACACGTACCACCCTCTGTGTGAAAAAGTTGTCTCCTTAGGTCTCTTTTGTATCTTTCCACTCTCACCCTAAACCTATGCCCTGTAGTTCAGGACTCCCCCAACCCAGGGAAAAGACTTTTCCTATTTATCCTATCCATACCCTTCATGATTTTATAAACGTCTATAAGGTCACCCCTCAGCCTCCGACGGTCCAAGGAAAACAGCCCTCGCCTATTCAACCTCTCCCTATAGCTCAAATCCTCCAACCTTGGCAACATCCTTGTAAGTCTTTTCTGAATCCTTTCAAGTTTCACAAAATCTTTCCGATAGGAGGGAGACCAGAATTGCATGCAATATTCCAACAGTGGCCTAACCAATGCCCTGTACAGCCGCAACTTTGTACTATGATAGCTTTGATCTCTAATCTCTCGCATTCTTTAACCTTTTCCTGACATTTGCTTCAATTCCAGTTGCTCCTTCTCCATTTTCTTACCTCTCAGGAAGTAGGATGTGAGGATGTTTACGCAAGGTAGCTGTGGGAGCTGGTGGATTTGTCTTGAATATCAGTCGACCACTTTGGAAATGGAGACAGAGACATCAAGTCAGGGGAGTGAAGAGTCCGAGGTAAAAATTGGAAGCAGATTTGTTTCATTTCTTTCAGCTCCAAATCAAGCAGGAAGCTGCGCAGATTCAATCACATAAAACCAATCATGTTTCCACCTTTCTTCAATCCCAAGAAAGAGTCATAGTGGGCTCAAAATGTTAACTCTGGTTCTCTTGTCAGAGATATATGTGAGTATACAAAATAGAAACCTTCACAAACCTTGCAGAAACAGAAGTAAACCATCTGTCCACTAAATCTGCTGCATGATACAATTAAGATAATGGTAGATTCCTGTTTGGAATTCCACATTCTCCACCGCTCCCCCCCTCCCAATCTACCCTCAAGAATTTATCCACCTCTGCATTAAAAATATACAATGACCCCTGCTCCATCTCCTGCCGAGCAGAGAGTTCCAAAGTTGCACAATCCTCTGTGAGGAAAGGTTTCTTTGTCCTGAAAGGGCTCCCCTTTATTGTAAAGTAGTGCCCCTTCATGCTGGACTAACCCTTAGGACATACATTCTTTCCAGGTTCACTTTGTCAGTGTTGTTCAAGATGTTATAAACTTAATCAAGTCATCCCCCACTCTTCGAAATTTCAATGGAACAAGCCTAACCCTGTCCAACTGATCCCTCTAAGACGATGTTGCGCTGACCTATCATACCAATCTGAAGCCCATCTAACCTACACTATTCCATGTACGTCCATATGTTGTCCAATGACGACTTAAATGCACTTAAAGTCAATGAATCTACTACCGTTGCAGGCAAAGCATTCCATACCCTTACTACCCTCTGAGTAAAGAAACTACCTCTGCCATCTGTCCTATATCTATCAACCCTCAATTTAAAGCTATGCCCCCTCGTGCTCGCCGTCAACATACTTGGAAAAAGTCTCTCCCTGATCACCCTATCTAACCCTCTGATTATCTTATATGTCTCTATTAAGTCACCTCTCAACCTTCTTCTCTCCAATGACACCAGCCTCAAGTCCCTCATCCTTTCCTCATAAGACCTCCCCTCCATACCAGGCAACATCCTAGTAAATCTCCTCTGCACCCTTTCCAAAGCTTCCACATCCTTCTTATAATGTGGTGACCAGAACTGTACACAATACTCCAAGTTCGGCCGCACCAGAGTTTTGCATAGCTGTAACATAATCTCAAGGTTCCGGAACTCAATCCCTCTATTAATAAAAGCTAAAACACTGTATGCCTTCTTAACAACCCTGTCAACCTGGGTGACAACTTTCAAGGATCTGTGTACCTGGACACCGAGATCTCTCTGTTCATCTACACTACCAAGAATCGTACCATTAGCCCAATACTGTGCATTCCGGTTACTCCGACCAAAGTGAATCACCTCACACTTGTCCACATTAAATTCCATTTGCCACCTCTCAGCCCAGCTCTGCAACTTATCTATGTCTCTCTTAACCTACAACATCCTTCGTCACTATCTACAACTCCACCGACCTTAGTGTCGTCTGCGAATTTACTAACCCACCCTTCTACGCTCTCATTCAGGTCATTTATAAAAATGACGAACAGCGGTGGACCCAACACCAACCATTGCAGCACACCACTAGTAACTGGGCTCCAGGATGAACATTTCCCACCAACTACCACCTTCTGCCTTCTTTTAGCAAGCCAATCACTGATCCAAACTGCTACATCTCCCACAATCCCATTCCTCCCCATTTTGTACAATAGTCTACTGTGGGGAACCTTAATGAACATTTTGCTGAAATCCCTATACACCACATCAACCACTTTACTCTCATCTACCTTTTGGTCACCTTCTCAAAGAACTCAATAAGGTTTGTGAGGCATGACCTACCCTTCACAAAACCGTGCTGACTGTCCCTAATCAAGTTATTATTTTCTAGATGATTATAAATCCTATCTCTTATAACATTTACCAACACTTTACCAACAACTGAAGTAAGGCTCACTGGTCTATAATTACCAGGATTGTCTTTACTCCCCTTCTTGAACAGGGGAACCACATTTGCTATCCTCCAGTCTTCTGGCACTATTCCTGTAGACAATGACGATTTAAAGATCAATGTCAAAGGCTCGGAAATCTCCTAACTGGCTTCCCCGAGGATCCTAGGATAAATCCCATCTGGCCCAGGGGACTTATCTATTTTCACACTCTGCAGGATTTCTAATACCTCTTCCTTGTGAACCTCAATCACACCTACTCTAGTAGCCTGTATCTTAGTATTCTCCTCGATAACATTGTCGTTTTCTAGAGTGAATACTGTCGAAAAATATTCATTTAGTGCTTCCCCTATCTCCTCTGACTCCACACACAACTTCCCACTACTATCCTTGATTGGCCCTAATCTTACTCTCGTCATTCTTTTATTCCTTAAATACCTATAGAAAGCCTTGTAGTTTACCCTGATCCAACCGCCAACAACTTCTCATATCTCCTCCTGGCTCTTCTGAGCTCTCTCTTTAGGTCTTTCCTGGCTACCTTGTAACCCTCAAGTGCCCTAACTGAGCCTTCACATCTCATCCTAACATAAGCCTTCTTCTTCCTCTTGACCAGAGATTCCACTTCCTTCGTAAACCACAGCTCCCGCCCTCTACATCTTCCTCCCTGCCTGATAAGTACATACTTATGTAGGACACTCAGGAGCTTTTCCTTGAATAAGCTCCACATTTCTAATGTGCCCATCCCCTGCAGTTTCCTTCCCCATCCTATGCTTCCTAAATCTTGCCTAATCGCATCGTAATTGCCTTTCCCCCAGCTATAACTATTGCCTAGTGGTATACACCTATCCCTTTCTATCATTAAAGTAAACATGACAGAATTGTAATCGCTATCACCAAAGTGCTCACCTACCCAACACCTGGCCGGACTCATTACCCAGTATCAAATCTAATGTGGCTTCACCCCTTGTTGGCCTGTCTACATACTGTGTCAGGAAGCCCTTCTGCACACACTGGACAAAAACTGACCCATCTATACTCGTACTATAATGTTCCCAGTCAATATTTGGAAATTTGAAGTCCCCCATGACAATTACCCTGTCTCTCTCACTCCTATCGAGAGTCATCTTTGCTATCCTTTCCTCTACATCTCTGGAACTATTTGGAGGCCTATAGAAAACTCCCAACAGGTTGACCTCTCCTTTCCTGTTTCTAACCTCAGCCCATACTACCTCAGTTGACGAGTCCCCAAACATCCTTTCTGCAGCTGCAATATTGTCCTTGACCAACAATGCCACACCTCCCCCTCTTTTACCATCTTCTTTGTTCTTACTGAAACATCTAAATCCTGGAACCTGCAACAACCATTCCTGTCCCTGCTCTATCCATGTCTCCGAAATGGCCACAACATCGAAGTCCCAGTTACCAACCCATGCTGCAACTTCACCCACCTTATTCCGGATACTCCTGGCATTGAAGTAGACACACTTCAAACCAACTTCTTGCTTGCTGGTGCCATCTTGCGTCCCTGAAACTTGATTTCGGCCCTCCCTACTCCCAACCTTTTTCTATACTCAAACTGCAATTTTGGTTCCCATCTCCCTGCTGGATTAGTTTAAACCCACCCCAATAGCCTTAGCGAATTCCCCTCTCCCCCCCCCCCAGGATATTGGTACCCCTCTGGTACAGATGAAGACCATTCTGCTTGTAGAGGTCCCACCTACCCCAAAAAGAGCCCCAATTATCCAAGAATCCAAAGCCCTCCCTCCTGCACCATCCCTGTAGCCACATGTTCAGCTCCTCTCTCCCCCTATTCCTTGCCTCACTAGCCCGTGGTACGGGCAACAAACAAGAGGCAACAAATCTGTTCGTCCTAGCTCTAAGCTTCCATCCTAGTTCCCTGAATTTCTGCCTTAACTCCCCATCTCTTTTCCTACCTTTTTTTAGATTACTTACAGTGTGGAAACAGGCCCTTCGGCCCAACAAGTCCACACCGACCCGCCGAAGCGCAACCCACCCATACCCCTAACCTAACACTACGGGCAATTTAGCATGGCCAATTCACCTGACCTGCACATCTTTGGAATGTGGGAGGAAACCGGAGCACCCGGAGGAAACCCACGCAGACACGGGGAGAACGTGCAAACTCCACACAGTCAGTCACCTGAGGCGGGAATTGAACCCAGGTCTCTGGCGCTGTGAGGCAGCAGTGCTAACCACTGTGCCACCGTGCTGCCTCGTCGTTGGTGCCTATGTGGACCATGACTTGGGGCTGCTCCCCCTCCCCCTTAACGATCCCACAAACACAAATCAGAGACATCACGAACCCTGGCATCTGGAAGGCAACACACCAACCGTGAGTCTCTCTCGTCCCCACAGAACCTCCTATCTTTCCCCCTAAATATGGAGATCCCAATGACTACTGCTCTGTTCCTCTTCCCCTTTCCCTTCTGAGCAGCAGGGACAGACTCTCTGCCAGAGCCCTGTGCCCCACTGCTTTCCCCTGGTCAGTCATACCCCCCAACAGTATCCAAAACGGTATACTTATTGTTGAAGGGAATGGCCACAGGGGATCCCTGCACTGCCTGCCAGTTCTCTTTCGGTCCCTGACTATAACCCATCTGCCTTTTTCTTGTACCTGAGGAGTGACTACCTCCCTGTAACTCCTCTCAATAACCCCCTCTGCCTCCCGAATGATCCAAAGTTCATCCAGCTCCAGCTCCAGTTCCCTAAGGTGGTTTTCGAGGAGTTGGAACTAGGTGCAGTTCCAGCAGATGTAGTCAGCAGGGACACTAGTGGTGACCCTGAACTCCCACATTCTGCAGGAGGAACATTCAACTGCCCTCACCTCCATCCCCACTATTTTAAATTCCCAAAGAGACTGTTGAAAAAAAGGAATAAAAAATAAATTCGTTACCTTACCAATCTGGCGCACAGAACCTTTTTTTCTGGTTAGAGGAGGGGGATAGATAGGAGACACTATCCGAGTAGTGTTTTGGGTAATGCAACCACACAAATATATGACTCCCCAGAAGTCCTTCGCTCTTCCCTCTCACCTCTCAGCAAATGGCGGCCAGACTCGCGAGGTAAGACCTTTTTAATGCGGGAAAACTCACCCTTCCCGGCAGCCCTCGCTTCACCACTCCTTCTCTCCTCACCCCTCTGGCAAAATACACTGAGCACTGCATCCCCTGTACCATCTTTAAAGTACCACACAGTGTGCCCGGATGAGCACTGGCATCCCGAAGTTGCCCTACATATGCATAAGATGTTGGAGAAATGTAGGATGGCATTTTGTTTCACTGTCGGGGTACTGAAGGAGGCCATCTCACCAGCCTGTGCCAAGCTGCTCTGACGTTGTCACTCAGGTCTGTGCCGTCTCCAGAAGCAGCCAGCAGTATGGGAAAAAAGGTTAATGACCTACCCAATTCTGCCAGGTAAGTGCCACACCTCTCAGTCTGCCCTCTCACTCTCACATTATTCGTGCCACACACAAACCTCCCATTAAGCCTCTTGTCCCACCACTCTCATTGTTGCTTTCTCTCACCCATTCTTGCCCCTTAGCTTCCTGCATGAATACCCTCTGAGCTCCCTCCTCAGCCCTTCAGTACGTTTCACCACCTTTGCCCCATATGCCCAGCCCTAACTGCCGTATTGCCAACTCACTCACCTCCCCCGCCCTAATTTTCTCGTTACAAGAGAACATAGCCCATTCCAGGGCAGAGTGGAGAATGTGCCTGACATCCATGCCCTTATCCTCCATGAGGAGAGAATCCCCACCCTTGCAAGAGGAGACCAGGACTGCGCCTGCAGGGACACCCAAACATCCACATTCCGCTGACTGAGAAAGTACCACTCTTCATTCCACTTCCATAAATCCCGCTGTCACTCTCAATCATTGCACAGCACTTCCAATCTGTGATGAGCTCCAGTTCATTTGCTCCATTAGATCCTATGGCAGAGTGAACTGACTAACTGTGGTCTACTCCTTGACTGGACAGCTCCAGACAAGATCTGCTCAAACCACTGACTGGTGTTTAGGAATGGGCATTCGCCTTATGAATGCAGGAGGAGCCACAGGACTGACCATGGTCTGCTCTTTGGACTGCAGATGCAAGGTCTCCCTGACTGAGAAACTCTGCCTGGATGTCTGACCATGGCCAAACCCCCGGAAAGGAATGGGAGGCTGCTCTTGACTGATGGGTACCTCACAGACCCCAGCAGGGACAAGCAGTGAGTTGAATCTGCCAGTTACACACTTCCATGTCAGGTTGTCCAAATATTAAGCTTGTTTGGCAAATTTGGTAGTATGGGAAGTTGAATATTATTGAGCTGAGTTGTGATGTTCATAAGTTATCTGTTAACAAGCAGTCATCCCCATCAATTGATATCTTACTGATGCCAAATGAGAATCTCACTATGCCACTCATGAAAAACATAAAAGATGGAGCGCAATGCACCTGATGCCATGATGGCCGAGTGGTATTGTCAATAAACTATTAAGCTGGAGACCCTGGTAATGTTGTGGGGACCCAGGTTCAAATCCCAGCATGGTAAATGGTTAAGTTCAAATTCAAGCAAAAAAAAATCTGGAATTTCAAATCTGATAATGACCACAAAGCCATTGTTGGGGAAAACATCCATCTGTTTCACTAATGTCACTTAAGGAAGGAAGCTGTTGTGCTTACTTTGTCTAGCCTATGTGTGTCTCCAGACTTACAGCAATGTGATTGACTCTCACCTGCCTTCTCGCCAATTAGGGACAGCCATTAAATGCTGGATTCACTAATCTTGCTCGCATCCCAGGGTCAAATAAGACAAAGCTTGTTACCTGGTTCTCTTACGCACATTGCCATATCAATCAGATCCCTTTAAAATTCCATCCTGAGATTTTAATTTTGTTATCTTTTAACATCTAATTCTGAATGTGTATTCTTAGGTGTGTTTCTCTCTCTGTCACTTGCTGTCATTCTCTGTTCCTCATTTCTCATGTTACTAAACTTCCAGATCTGCTTATTTTCCAGCACTTTAGGTTTTATTCTAAAGGCCAATTTTGACAGTATTAGGCAGGAACTTTCAAAAGTTTATTGCAGGAGGCTATTTACAGGTAAAGGGACTGTTGGAAAATGGAAGGCCTTTAAGAATTAGATAATGACAGGTCAGTTAGTATGAAGGGCAAAGTAAGTATGTGTAGAGAATGCTGGATGACTAGACAAATTGAGGCTCAGGTGAAGAAAAAGATGGAAGCATATATCTATAGATAACTTGGATTAAGTGAATCCCTAGAGGATTATAAGGGCAGTAGGAATATACTTCTGTGAGGAATCAGGATGGTAAAAAGAGGACATGAGATAGTTTTGGCGAATAGAGTTAAGGAGAATGCAAAGAAATTCTGTAAGTACCTTAAGGGCAAAAGAGTAATTTGGGAGAGAATAGGATCCCTTAAAGATCAACATGACCATCTGTGTGGAACCACCTGAGATGGGTAAGGTACTAACCAAATATTTCGCATCAGTGTTTATTGCAGAAGCTAGGAAGCTTGGGGAAATAAAGTCTCAAAAAGAGTTTATAATGCAGAAGTGGAGGTGCTGGAGGTCTTAAAATGTATAAAGGTAAATAAATCCTTGGGACCTGATCAGGTGCTTCCCAGAACGTTATGAGAAGCCAGGGAAGAGATTACTGGATACCTTGCCGAAGTATTTATATCATCAACAGCCACAGCTGAGGTGGCAGAACACTGGAGGGTGACTAATATGGTGGCTTTATTTAAGAAAAGTGGTAAGGACAAATCAGGGAACTATAGGCCAATGAGCTTTACGTCAATGGTAGGGAAGTTGTTGGAGGGAATTTGGAGGGACAGGATTTACATGCATTTGGAAAGGTAAGGATTGATTAGGGATAGTCAAATGGCTTTGTCTGTGGGAAATCGTGTTTCAGGAACTTGAGTTTTTTAATAAGATGAGAAAGAAGATTGGCGAAGACAGGAAAGTAGGTGTTGTCTATATGGACTTTAACAAAGTGTTTGACAAGGTTCCACAATGTAGACTTGTTAGCAAGGTTCGGTCACATGGGATCTGGGGGAAACTAGCCAATTGGATACAAAATTAGCTTCAAGGTAGTAGACAGAGGGTGGTGGAGGAGGATTGCTTTTCAGCCTGGAGTACTGTGACCAGCGGTGTGCCATAAGGATCAGTGCTGGGTCCACTGTTTTTGTCACTTATATACAGAGGAACCTCGATTTTCCGAATACCAATTATCCGAAAATCGGATTATCCGAAGGAGATCTTGAGGTCCAGATAGAAACATTACAGCAAAGACTTGTTTCCAATAGTAATTGTGTCTTTTATTTACAGTGATTAAACAGGCAGCGTCTCCAAATGACTGACCTCCTGCCCTCTCTCTCTCCCCACACTTCCCTGGAGTTCTACAGATCAAGGGCAAACTTGAAACCTGTCTAAAATGTTTTGTGTGTGCGTGTGTGTGTGTGTGTGTGTGTGTGTATATGCGTGTGTGTATACTTGTGTATATGTGTGTGTGAGTATACGTGTGTGTGTGTATATGCGTGTGTGTATATATGTGTGTGTGAATATGTGTGTGTGTGTGTTTGTGTTTGTGGCTGTGCGTGTGTGTGTGTGTGTCTGTATGTGTCTGTATGTGTGTGCTAACTGGAGACTTAGCCTACCAAGGCAGCAGCAGCAGCAGTCATGTTGTTGATGTAGAGTCCGGCTGCCCCAGAGAGGTGGGGTGGACAGGGGATTTGTATGCGTGGGGGAGGTGTTGGACTGGGCTGGGGTTGGGGGCAGGATTGGATGGGGTTGGGGTGAGGGCAGGCGGGGGCGGGCCTGGATGCGGTTGGGGCAGGGGTGGGGTTGAATGGGATTCTGGGGGCAGGCGGAGGCTCGCATGGTTTTTCCTGGGGGGTGGGGGACAGGTTTGGACTGGGTTGGGGAGCGGGAAGGGGACAGTGGGTAGTGTTTGGGTTGGGGGGTTAGCGTGCTGTGTGCTGCTGCAGTCTCCTGAACGAGGAGCAGACTTTAAAAACGCCGAGCCCCAGAGGAAAGGCATTAATTGATTAACCAAATAATCGAGTATCCGAACAAAATAGAGCCCGCCCATCTCGTTCAGATAATCGAGATTCCCCGTAAATGTTTTGGATGTGAACAGAGGAGTATGGTTAGTACATTTGCAGATGACACCAAACTACATAGTGAAGTGGACAGTAAGTTATCTCAGAATACAATGAGACATGATCAGATGGGCTAATGGGCTGAGGATTGGCAAATGGAATTTAATTTAGATCCACATGATAAATTGTTAAGGCAATACAGTTAATGTAAGGGGCCTCGGGAGTGTTGCCAAACAAAGAGACCTAGAGGTGCATGCGCATAGTTTCTTGAGAGTGGAGCTGCAAATAGACAGGTTGGTGAAGAAAGCATTTGGCATGCTTGCCTTCATTGGCTAATGTATTGAGTATAGGAATTGGGACATCATATTGCAGCTGCACAGGACATTGGTGAGGCCACTTTTGCAACACTGCATTTAAATCTGGTCATTCTTCTACAGGAAGGATGTTGTTAAACTTGAGAGGGTGCAGAAAATATGTACAAGGATGCTGCTGGAACTGGAGGGCTTGAGTTAGAGGGCAACACTAAATAGGCTGGTGCTTTTTCCCCTTAGACTTTGGGAGGCTAAGGGGTAACCTTTTAAAGGTTTATAAAATCACAAGGGGCATGGATAGGGTGAATAGCCAAGGTGAGAGAGTCCAAAATTAGAGATTTTAAAAAGACCCAAGAGTTAACGTTTTCATGCAGAGGGTGGTGGGCATACAGAACGACTTGCCTGGGGAAGTCATGGAAGCAAGTCCAATTACATTTAAAAGGCAGCTGGATGAGCATGTGAATAGCAAGGGTTTGGAGAGATATGGGCCAAATGTTGGCAAATGGGACTAGGTCAGATTGGGATTTCTGGTTGGCACAAACAGGTTGAACCAAAGGATCTGTATCTGTATGACTCCATAGCAAGTGGTCTGTGCTGAATCTCAAAGACAACGTCCTTTATCAAGAGTCACCACTGGAGATTTTAGCATGTTTGAAGAACTTTAGGAACAATCAATCATTTCTACAGTCACAGTAACTGCCAATATCACCAACTGACTAGTGATCAGTTGATGATCCCTTTGAATTGTATTGGGAGAGTTGGAGCTGGGTGGGCTACCTTCCAGCATGTGTAACGCTGTGCAAGTTTAAGAGACAGTTTTAGTTGGAGTGTTGAGCTCCAAAATGCTAGCACCATTCCCAAATCTGAGTTAGGCATTGATGGATGTCACAATGTATCTACTCTGTATACTTTTGGAGGATTTATTACATGCGCTGATGCTTTTACCAAATAATGTCTGGCATGGATTGTGTTAGACGTGTTGAAGTCACCATTTTGGAGTCAAACTATTCCTCACAGATTCAAGGAACTCGGTGCTAAAGTGATATAATATGTTTCTTCCCATACCAGTGAGTAACTCGATAAATGAGTGTCTCAAAGACCTTATGCCTCTTGCTGGATGTTTATATTATTACATATAAAAAGGAAATAGAATGTGCAAATGCTGGAAATGTCAGAAATCACTCAATGCTTCTTGGAATGAAAAACATGCTTTTAGCTGCAATATAAGAACTGAATGTAAACTCTAGACTTGAAATTTTAACCCGTCTCTTTTTAGATGTTGAATGATCTGCTGTCCAAGACTAGGCCCTTGCACATTCACATTTCACAAGTTATCAGAATGAAAGAGATGAAGTTTGTCTTTTCACACAAACGATGGAGTAGGAACAGCCAGTGAGTGCAGTCTTGGTAGGAGTGAGAGGAGAGGAATACCTGTAGCGCTGGTGAGTTGGTAGGAGCCTACAAATTTGTGACAATTTTTGCCACAGTGTATGACATAAGTGTATGACTTACAGGATTACATTGTACTTTGCTCAAAAACTGCATGCATTCATGTAAAACTCCGTTATCTCACTTTTTAGATTAGAATCAATCTAAACATCATGGCATAGACAAAGAACACAGAGGGCTAACACCTTCAACATATTGTCTAGCTAACACCATTGTTACAGCTCACCTGAGAATGCAACTTTTTAAAAAAAGGTTTTGTGATTTACACATGAAAGAAGTGAAGCAATCATGATATTCTAACAGATGAAAGGCTTAATAGACAATCAATTTTTCAATGTATACTTTCAGTTACGTCACACTGTAAATTTTTGCTATAAATTCTGTGTGTTAGGATTGAGCCCTCCACTATCACCTGATGAAGGAGCGACGCTCCGAAAGCTCGTGTGCTTCCAATTAAACCTGTTGGACTATAACCTGATGTTGTGTGATTTTTGACATAATTGTTAACACACTTATCTCTGATTCAAGTCCCACTACAGGACTTGACTACAAAGTTCAGTGCATGAAGTAGTGAGTGAGCCCTGCAATGACAGCGGTGCTGTTGTTTGGATGAAAATTTAAACCAAGAACCTGGCTATTCTCTCAGGTACATGATCTCACACCAACTACATTGGAGAAAGGATTGAGGAGTTTCCCAGATAGCATGGTTCATGCTTATATTTCAATTAAAATATGAAGCTGCCATAGGCCTGCTGTCTCATTCGAGAGACATAACTGGCAGTGGTTTAACCTGCAGACCACAGTGGCTCAGGTGAGGGGTGAGGTGGAACCTTCACAGTGACCACAGCTGGTGTGGGATAAAGAACTTTTGCTGTTAGCATCACACTGCATCTCAAACCAGTCAACTGAACTGTGACCATTCCAGACTCAAGCACAGTTGATTACCAGATCATTATCACAATGTTCTTAGTGGGAGTTTGCTGAGTGCACATTTACTGCCATATCTCTTTCACCAAGTCAGTGATGATGTTTTGAAAGTACTTTGAAACATCAAATGTCTGTTAAAAGATCTAAATAAATGCAATTCTGAAGAAGAGGCATCTTGAACTCACAACATCAGTTTGTTTAACTGTCTCCACAAAATTGCAAATAGAATTAAGGAGAATCCACTGATACATTAAGGAGAAAATGGTAACTAAGGAAAGAATAGGGCCCCTCAAAGATCAGAAAAGCAGTCTTTGTTTGGGGCCACAGGAGCTGGGGGAGATACTAAATGAGTATTTTGCATCAATATTTACGTTGGAAAAGGACATGAAAGATATAGAATGTAGGGAAATAGATGGTGACATCTTGAAAAATGTCCATATTACAGAGGAGGAAGTGCTGGATGTCTTGAAACAATAAAGGTGGATAAATCCCCAGGACCCAATCAGGTGTACCCTAGAACTCTGTGGGATTGAATTGCTGGTCCCCTTGCTGACATATCTGCATCATCAATAGTCACAGGTAAGGTGCCACAAGCCTGGAGGTTGGCTAACATGGTGCCACTGTTTAAAAAGGGTGTTAAGGTTAAGGTAGGGAACTATACACCATTGACCCTGACATCAATGTTGGGCAAGTTGTTGGAGGGAATCCTGAGGGACAGGATGTACATGTATTTGGAAAGGCAAGGATTGATTAGGGATAGTCAACATGGCTTTGTGTGTGAGAAATCATGTCTCACAAACTTGATTGAGTTTTTTGAAGAAGTAACAAAGATGATTGATGAGGGCAGAGCAGTGGATGTGATCTATATGGATTTCAGTAAGGCATTCGACAAGGTTCCCCATGGGAGACTGGTTAGCAAGTTTAGATCTCATAGGATACAGGGAGAACTAGCCATTTGGATACAGAACTGGCTCAAAGGTAGAAGACAAAGGGTGATGGTGGAGGGTTGTTTTTCAGACTGGAGGCCTGTGACCTGTGGAATGCCACAAGGATCGGTGCTGGGTCCACTACGTTTCGTCATTTATATAAATGATTTGGATATGAGCATAAGAGGTATCATTAGTAAGTTTGCAGATAACACCAAAATTGGAGGTGTAGTGGACAGAGAAGAAGGTCACTTCAGATTACAACAGGATCTTGATCAGATGGGCCAATGGACTGAGAAGTGGCAGATGGAATTGAATTTAGATAAATGCGAGGTGCTGCATTTTGGAAAGCAAATCTTAGCAGGACTTATACACTTAATGTTAAGGTCCTTGGGAGTGTTGCTGCACAAAGAGACCTTGAATTGTAGGTTCACAGCTCCTTGAAAGTGGAGTAGCAGGTAGATAGGATAGCGAAGAAGGTATTTGATATGTTTTCTTTATTGGTCAGTGTCTTGAAGATAGGAGTTGGGAGGCCATGTTGCGGCTATACAAGATATTGGTTAGTCCACTTTTGGAGTATTGCATGCAATTCTGGTTTCCTTCCTATTGGAAGAATGTTGTGAAACTTGAAAGGATTCAGAAAAGATTTACAAGGATGTTGCCAGGATTGGCGGATTTGAGCTGCAGGGAGAGGCTGAATAGGCTGGATAGGCTGTTTTCCCTGGAACTTGGGAGACTGAGGGGTCACCTTATAGAGGTTTATAAAATCATGAGCGGCATGAATAAGATAAATAGACAAAGTCTTTTTCCTGGGGTGTGGGAGTCCAGAAGTATAAGGAATAAGTTTAGAGTGTGAGGGGAAAGATATAAAAGAGACCTCAGGGCCAACTTTTTCACACAGAGGGTGGTATATATATGGAATGAGCTGCCAGAGAAAGTGGTGGAGGCTGGTACAACTGCAACATTTAAAAGGCATTTGGATGGGTATATGAATAGGAAGGGTTTGGAGGGATATGGGCTGGGTGTTGGTAGGTGGGACGATATTGGGTTGGGATATCTGGTCAGCATGGATGAGTTGGACCAAAAGATCTGTTCCTGTGCTGTAAGTCCCTGTGACTCTATGCTGCCAGACTTACTGAATATTAACAGCACGATTTTCATTTCAGATTTTCAGTATCCACAGAATTTTATTTTTATTTATGTTAAGAGCAAGTCTTTCTTTCTTTCCTTTCTAAGGACCACTTTTGGTTCCACAATATAGTGCTCTTTCCATCTGCTACATGGAAAAGTACCTTTTTATTTCAGCCTGTAGTAAAGGATTTCTTATAATTGGCAGGGTACTCAGTTTTGATATGAGGTTTTGACCCACCAAGGAATGTCTAGATTAAAGTGAACAAATACTGACAAAGTCAATGCCAGCAAAGCAGATAGGTTACCTAAAAATAAAGTTAGAAATGCCCAAGGTTTACAATTTTGAATGAAACCAATTAGGGGAGAATATGATGAATTATTTAAGTGAATGTATTGTAAATGAATAGGATAAATGCGTTAATTTAGAATGTTAATACCAGCAATGCAGTGAGCACGAATATATGACGACCGTGGAAAATGCAGTTACATTTTAAGCAGGAGAACAGAGCTTTGATAGGTTAAAGACTCTTCTGGATCTTGTTTTTTTTAACAAAATTTTAGAAATAACTAATATCTCCCAGCTTTAAGGCCTACAAATTTACAGTGCTTACTCTGGTCCAGGTAAAATGTCTTTTATGTGAGATTTTGCCTTTATAAAAATTTCAAACAATCTCCATTTGTTGGATGATTTGTCCCCAGTTCTTCAAAATTGGATCCTCGCAAAAGTCTTCATTGACGTAGTCTGGATATCCAGGTGCAGAAATCTCTGTTGTGTTTTGAAAAGGTCCTGTCTCCAGAACTTGGAATTCCTCTTTGGTATGGCAGTACAACTGACATTGGCAGCAGTCTGGGGAAGTCCATTGCAACCTGATGTTCTCTCCTTGCTGGTCTACACATAATGAAGTGTCAGGTTCTGTGTCTAACTGTGTATTCAGAACAAACAAATTGAGGCTGCTCAAGGTACTAAAAAATATAATGCGTAGAGTTATGGTCAAAATCTGTTTCTGAACCTACCTGAAGATTCGATGTTGATGTATTTTTTACAATGTGCTTCATGTCTATTTTGTAATAGTGGAAGTCTAGGATATTTTGAGGCTTTTGTAAATTCCCATTTGGCAATATTTGTTGATTCAATAATTTGAGGTATAAACACAGCACTTTCTAGCTCTTTCCTATTCCAGGTTGTCAACATTGCAGGTAGTTGTGTTTCAGGACCATTGAAGTACTTAAAGTATAAGTAAATTGAAAGTGTAACCAGGATTACTGCCCCACATGCTGAACAGATTATCACTAAGTGGATTAGAACACAGTGGGTTAATACATGTTAAATATCACTGAAGTACCTGTATTGAAACAATGAAACAAAGTGGCCTACTCACTTGTTAGAGTCTCACATTGTTCTTTACTTGGTTTACCAACCATACTGTAGAGTGGAACCCTTATTTGAACAGAAACACAGTAGGTTGTTCCAGAACTTAAGTGATGGATCCCAAATGTTTTGTTGTTAGTAATATAAGTCCTCAGCTGCTCTGAACCAATCTGACAGTTAGGTGAATAATTAGTGAGTAATAATCTCATTATACATTCAATGAATGAAATAAAAAATAACAAAAGGCAAAACCCTTACCTGATCCTGTGCTTTGACTGACACTGTTATATCATATTTTACTTTGTTATATAAATCTTCCACTGATTTCAGGCTGCCACTCTGTTTTTTAACACTGTGCAGGGAGTAATCACCTTCACAAGGATTGATGTTTCGAAGGAAATCACCTCTGTCTCTGCAGGGCCAATGAGGGCTGTGTCAAACATAATGATGGCATTGTCATAACATGGCTTTTTACTACCAGTGCTAATACTACAAACTTCAATTTAAACATAACTTTTAATTAATATCTAATTTTATTGAGCATTCAAGTGCACTCATGGTCCGGATGCACCTTTTAATAACGTGGCTAGAGAGAAAAAGAACTGCAGATGTTGGAATCCAAACAGGAAGCTGGAAGAACTCAGCAAGCCAGGCAGCATCATAAGGTAGAGAAGTTGACTTTTCAGACTTCTTCAGGACTGGGAGTGGGGGTAGAGGGAGTTGCAGATAAATGGACTGGGGATCAGGGTGGTAAGATGGGGATTGATGAACATTGGTAGAGGGTACGACCTGATTGGTCGATTGGAGGAATGAATCCAATTGGTGGCTAGAAGGAAGGGTTGATGAGTGGAATGGAAGGGTGGGGTGAGGGGTTGGAAAGGGAGTCAGGTGATGGGAGGGAGGTTATTTGAAGTTGGAGAACTCAGTGTTGAGTCCACCACGTTGTAGGCTGCCCAGGCAGAAGATGAGGTGTTGTTCCTCCAACTTGTGGTCTGATTTGTTGTGACAGTGGAGGAGGCCAAGGATGATCATGTTGGAGAGAGAGTGCGAAGGGAAAATGAAATGGGTGGTGGCTAGGCGGTCAGGTCAGCCCCATGGGCCTCACTGGGATGCTCGGTGAATCGTTCTCTTAATTTTCGCTTGGTCTCCCGATGTAGAGAGATCACATTGGGAACACCTGATGCAATAAACTAGGTTGGAGGAGAGGCAGGTGAACCTTTGTCTCACCTGGAAGGACTGTGTGGGGCCCTGGATGGAGGTGAGGGGATGGTGTTGCATCTTTTCCAGTTGCAGGGGAAGGTACCTGGAGGTTCAGAGGTGTTGGTGGGGAGAGTAGCACAAACCAGGGACTGGTGAAGGGAACAACCCTTGCGGAAGGCAGAGAGGGGTGCAGAGGGGAAGATGTTATTGTTTGTGGTGTTGGGGTCTAGTTGGAGTTGGTGGAAGCATTTAAGGATGATGAATTGGATGTGGAGACTGGTGGGTAGTAGGTGAGGACAAGGAGGACCCCGTCTTTATATGATACCAAGCTATAGACAAAAGATTCTATTCAGTCCTACTGTTTGGAAGTCAGTTCAGCATTACACATTGGAGCTTAGTTTGAAGGCAGTTGGGTTTGATGGACAATAACTCCACCCAGCTATGTAACACAAGACACATTATTAACAATGGTACTCAACACAGTCCATTGCTGTCTAAACAGAGTTGAAAATTATTCTCCTGTTCTTAATTAAGTTTTGTTATTTTAAATCTTAGTGAAGTGCACACATCATCAATAATTATCATCATTATTAATAACATGATGCACAAAAGTAACATTGGGAAATGGAAGATGCCTTCTGGCAGTGAAGTGAATCCCAACCCAAAGCTCTTCCCCTACTGACCTGAATACTGCTGTGACAGAATACAGAAGAGGAAGTTCGGATGGAATACATTGTATTGAATTTAATAATAAAACAAAGAATTCTGAACACTAAGGTTCTCTGGTCATATTTAATAGTCCATTGTAACAATGAACAGCATTGGGATAAAATGTTAAATTATATTCAGTGTTAGTGAGAAACATACTTACTGTCTGTCATTGGGCAAAATGCTTCACTTTCTGTCCAGTTTGAGAATTCATTGAATGAGTTTGCTCTCACTCTTGCAAAAAATTTTTCATAAATTGGATGTGTCTCTTGTGTGAGGTCACAGAAAGTTTCCTTGATGCCCCAACAGTCTGTTTTGTTTAACCAGGGTCTCCCATTTCTGCAATAAGGGAATTAGCATTTATTGTTTCTTCATTTATACTGTCATAATGGTGTTACAAAAGGTTGAAAAAGAAGTGATTTGTTTTGCCATAAAATTTGGACCATCTTGAATACAGTCGATATTGCACAAAGTATGTAATGACATTTTCCATCTCATTTCTTGTTTTCCAGTGAAGTATGTTTTGGAAATTCTGGGAAACGAATTTCACATCTTGAGGCTCTTTAGGTTCTTTCATAGCTGAAATGAAGAAAGAGAGCTTACAGTCTCTATCTTGGATCAGAGTCAAGAACTATACAGTATAAATTTCAATGCTCATCTCTCACACGGTCAGTAGTGGTAGGCGAGGTGTGAATATTGACCAAGACCAATATATCAAAATGTAGATTTATATTGTTTTAGAGGGTAAAACTGATTTCACTTCATTCAATGTAATCTTGAGATTAGTACTTGGACATATTAATAGCAGCATGCACCTGTTATGTACCACTCATGTGTTTATATATCAATATGTGTGTAACTACTTTGAAAATTGTAAATAAATTAAATAAATCACAAGGATATTTTTAAAAATTATAATTCATACCAATGTTATTGTAATCAAAATGCTAGCTATTCAGAGGTGATGTATGGTGTCCTTTGTAAATAGTGTAGAGGAAAGCATCAAAATATAGAAAATCGGGCAGGAGTAGGCCATTCAGCCCATCAAGACAGCTCAACTATTCAACATGATCATGGCCCATCTCTTATTTCAATGCTGTACTTTTGCTCTATCTCCATACTTCCTGACACCTTTAATATTTTTCTTGTGGCCTTTTAAAGCATATATCTACACATTTGTTAGAATGTTTATATATTTTTATTTGTTAATTCACCACTGTACTTACGAAGATAATATTAAGCATCTGTTATGCCTCACCGGGGAAGTACACTGGAAATCAAGCCCCGTTATTCCCAGAACAATCATAAATGTTAAAGAAATGATTGAAGTGCACAAAGTTCCCCAATTTACTAAACTTTTTTAGACCTAGGTAACAAAAAGCATGAACCATGTTTCTGTACTTCAAAAGAATAACTATTTATCACAAATGAATAGGTTCTAGATGCAGGTCAACAACTATGAACTGTTGATCTATGACTCTTCTAGTTAAAACTCGATCCTCATTATAAAACTCCCTCTGCACACCTGCAAATACACAAAAAAAATGGTATAATGGGTAGAGGGAAAAAGTGGAAAGGCCCCTGTCCACAAGATTCACTGAGATAATCCTTTTTGCTTTACAAGTTTTGTGGATCTTCAATTTCCCTTCTCCAGGTACTGTTGCTACCTCGCATGAGGTACAGAATGAATGGTTTACAAATTATAAAGTTTCTGATTTATTGGTCAAAATTCAAGCTTACAGAAATCAGGAAGGGAAATAAGGCTTTAGATAATTTTACTGAAAGGGGCTTACATTGCCTCACCTTTGCGGAGGTTTGAAGGCTTTTGGCCATTTCATTCACACCCACAAACTGTTCCGCTATCCAGGAACCAAAAGCATAGATTGGCAGGTGAGGACCTTTGTCATTGACAAATGGTCACCACTGTACAGATTGATTGCTAGCCAATTTTCATCCTTTCAAACCTGCTAATGCCAATTCATCTGCAACTAATTTTCCCCTACTGGTCGAATACTTAGCAGTGTGAACATTGCTTACAATATGTGTTGGTTCCTTGCTTTTAAAAGCATAGTAATTCCTCCCATAATCTTTGGATTTTTAAAATAGTCCTTTCCAAATTTCAGTCTAACATCAAAAATGCAGAAAAATAAAAATGTAGTTTTTATACATAATGCACGAGACAACCTGGATGATTTTCATTCAACTCAGCAACTAGAAATAGGGACTTTTTAAATTCATCCATTGGATGTGAGCAATGCTAGCTAGGCCAACATTAATTACCAATCTCTAATTCCCATGGAGAAGGTGGTGGTATGCTGTCTATTGAACTGTTGCAGTTTACAGCATGTCGGGGCACTCACAGTGCTGTTGGGGAGGGAGCCCTAGGATCTTGACCCAATGAGGAGTGAGGAAGAGGTGAGATATTTCCAAACAAATTCAGTATGGCTTGGAGGGGAATGCGGATTGGCAGAATCTTTTAAAATGATGATTGATGATCAACTGTACACATAGTACCCTGATTATAATTCTGAAGCAGCTGACAGTTATATATGTATAACAAGTTCCCTTTTATTCTGCCTTGGGTGATATCTTTCAAAGATAAGGTGTGCTCCTCTCTGTTGTAGTTCACAATTGAATGAACCTCACCAACCTATCTCCATCCAGTCCCTCCATGTTGCTTCAACATTTTGCCCCTCCTCCAACCTTTCTGCCCACCATTTGTTTCGGTATCAGAATAGATTAGAATACTGTGACTGACCAACAGGTAAATTACAGTGAGATGTTCTACCACAGTGTATTCATCACAGGACCTTTAAATGTTTTGGATGTCCTGCTGGTGAGAATGGATAATGAGGATACCCTAGCATCTCAGCTTAGACTGATAGCAAATGAAATAAAATGAGAAAGATGCTCAAGCAATCTCTATCAATTGTGTGATTAATAGTATATTAAATATCCAACTCCAAGTTTATAATAAATTGTAAATGTTACCATTCAATAATATACTCACAGCTAATCTAGAATTTAAGAGGTTTTCAAAATAAAATTTCTATCAAGTTATTCAAAAACTTACATTTTGTGTGGACAGTTTCATTATCAGAAAATTCCCCAAATCTTAAGATAGCAATGGTTTTAAAATTTTGGAAGTAAAATCTTTTGGCTTCAATATGGGTTTGTTTTGGCTAATATAATGAAAAAATGAAATTATCTTTGATATTGAGATTAACAGTTACACTAATACAATATATCTGCACACATACGTGCTGGTATTTTTAACTGAACTAACACGCACTGGTTATTAATTGTAATATTCAAAAGGGAGAACTGAAGTTAAACTGCAGGAAAAAAATCAAAATAATATTTCAGAAGTGCAACAATATTTCATGCAGAAAATTCTTTGGAGATAAAGCAGGTGGAACCAGAATTTCTTTTTTTAATTATTCAACGTGCAGCTCCGAGCATTTTAAAAATATAAAGGACTATTTACTTACCTGTGCCATTAAATAGAATCAATATTTGTAAGAACCACAAAAAGATGTGGAACATTTGTACTGCCATCTTTACATTTTAGAGCAGACACTGTGACTATCCAACTGAAAACCAGAAAGTCACCTTACAGCAAACAATTAAACTAAAATTCCTTTTTCATATTGTTATGAGATACAACAGGGGAATTGAAACACAATGTACTTCTGCTAAATATTTTATGAGTTCCCTGTTATTATTTAGGAAAAATGCGCACAGCAGAGAAACAAATTTGAAGAAAGCTATGAGACAATAAAACATTAATTTAATCACGTACTATAATGTACTGTTAACAATAGGATATTGTAGGAGACCAGGATGTATAAAGGACCTATCACATGATATTTACACTAGCTACATCAGTAGCCAGGTTAATATATCATAGAAAGGATTGGTGAGTGAAACCTGAAAACTGTAGATGCTTGAAGGCTGAAATATAAAACAAAATTCCAGATATGCACAGTAGATCAAGCAACGTCTGTGGAGGGACAGCAAGATTTAACAGAGAATTTTAATCTCAAATAATGAGCTGGTTTGGTTTAGGTGGGAAATGAAAGTGTTGATAAAACAAATCATGACCCAAACTTACCTCCAATCTGCAGGTTTCTGATTTAAGCAAAAGCAGTGGGTGGGTGATCAATGTGCTAGATGGAGGGAGGCTGTCCTTTTTAATGATGACCATGTCGTACCAACCGGGAAATGTTTGCTGGGTGCAGCCAGATTTCCTGACCCTCAGGAAAATTGACAGTGAAGCCGAGGTGAATAGTGCTGAATCCAGGAGCTGTGTACCTTTCATTGAGCTGGTGGATGGAAGCAGTGTGTCTGTGTGCCCCATCCCCACTATCCAACAAAAGGACTGGATATACGTTCACCCTCTCCCATCCTAACTTCTCCTGACTTTCTCTAGATATAGTCTGCATGCCCTAAAATTCCCCTTGAGACCCCTGACCTAGCTGAGGCCTCTGACACCCCAGGCCTCTGTCCACACTTCAGACCTTGCCAATCCCCTAGCTCTGACCACTCTCGAGGTTTCAAATCCACAGAAGCCTTCAATTCTGCTCAACAAAATGATTTTTCCATCTGCCTCACCCACCTCCATGGCTCCTAAACCTGGCTTTATTCTGGATTTCCTGACCTACTCCAGCAAAAGCCTCCAATGCTGCAGTCAGGATCCTAAGATTGACCATGGCCACCTTCTCTCCACCCGCCGTCACAATCCACAAGCATGGTCTCGCTCCCATTGAACCCTAGACTTGAACTTGTTAAAAAATATACTCATGGCATCAAGGTGGCTTTTATTGCCCATCTCTAATTGCCCAGAGGGCAGTGAAGAGTCAACCACATTGTTGTAGGTCTGGAGTCACATGCAGGCCAAACCAGGTAAGCATGGCAGTTTCTTTCCCTGAAGCGCATTAGTGAACCAGGTAAGATTTTCTTCCTGACAATCAACAATATCTTCATGGTCATCATTAGACCCTTAAATCTCAAATTCTCTATTGAATTCAAATTCCACCATCTGCCAAGGTGGAGTTTGAACCTGTTTCCCCAGGGCATTAGCTGAGTTTCTGGATTAATAATCTATTGATAATACCATTAAGCCATTGCCTCCCCTTCCTCCAGCCCAGAAGGAAAGACCTGCATCTCCAGATCACCCACCCTCCCAGAGATGATTCTTCAGGGACATTGCACAAGTGCACTGTGGAATTTGATTCTCTGATCCATGTCTGGGAAATAGGCTGTGAGGCAAGGGGACTTCTTTAACTAGGGAGAACGTGCAGGACAGAGGTCCTATTCTGAAGTATTCCCAGTTAAGCCAAAGGCTTCCCACTATAACAGCCAGTTAAGTAGCATGTCCCTGGTATTTAGCTTGGCTTGTTGAGGAGGATTTCAGTTCTCACCTAAATGGACAGTCCGTAGCCAATGGAGATATCTGCAGGGGGCACCCACAGATACAGAGCCTGCCTATTCTAGACATTGACATATTTTCCTCATTGTTGGAACCTCCCTCTCTGGTTCTGTCAAACTTGCTGCATACACCTTACTGCCTGGAATCCACTGCAATCCTCTGACTGCCTCCTCCCCATGCGCCATAGTACTGACTGGGGTCAGCTCCCCCAGTGATCATGACGGTACTTGAGAGTTGCAGAGCCTTTGATTGGCCAGTAGCTTTTGGAGGCAATAAATCCCTGTGGAGAATAATGAGGTCACTAACTTCGAACAAAAATCAATCATGATGCCATTGCGAAAACAGCTTGAAAATTCTGAGGGCCCACAATGCAGTCAGGAATGCGAGGTCTAGAAACAGCAATTCCAGAGCTTCAGAACTCCATCAGGATTACAAGCAGGGAATAGGGATGTCAGGTCAGTTTAAAAATGATTGAACAATTACCCTTAATGCTGGGACTAATCATTAAATCTTACTCTTTCTTTACACAGTTGTGCCTATAGACTGGCAGTGTCCTCATTTTTTAGACTCCTTACAGTGTGGAAACAGGCCCTTCGATCCAACAAGTCCACACCGACCCTCTTTCCCTCTGACTATTGCACCTAACACTACGGGCAATTTAGCATGGCCAATTCACCTGACCTGAACATCTTTGGACTGTGGGAGGAAACTGGAGCACCCGGAGGAAACCCATGCAGACACAAAGAAAGTGTGCAAACTCCTCACAGACAGTCACCCAAGGCTGGAATCAAACCTGGGGTCCTTGGTGCTGTGAGCCACTGTGCCACCCTCATGGTGTGAGTTTTAGATGTAATCCTGACTTTGAAGCTTTAATCAAGATGTACTTTTGTCAAAATAAGAATCTGGTTAAAGAAAGACTGAGATTTAGCCAATTGTCCCAGTAACAGAGTCACAGAATCACAGGAGAGTAATCTTCATTCAAATCAGAGATTCCTGTTGCAGTAGGTCATGGGCAATAGTTAATATCAGAAAAGAGCTTGGACATGGTTAGGGTTAGATGCCATATATCACTACAGCCTGGGCTGTGGGTCATGGTCACTTCATCTGAGGGGGTGGTGGTAAGTCAGTCAGGGAGCTGCACACAAATCAGTCAGGGCACTGTCACACCATCAGCTGGGACTGTCCTTCCTAGGCATTCACGAGTTGAGAATAGATGGGGTCATGGTCATTGCTGAAACTCTGTTAAAACTGTTTCAATCAATGCCCTTTGTCACTGGGACAATTGGTTAATTCTTAGGTTTTCTTTAGTGAGGGTTATCAAGGGCCACTGGTCTGAGAGGGAAGTTGAGGAAGTCAGTTGTGGGCATTGGAGGCAGCATGGAGGGAACAAGGGGCGAAACTCAACATACAAGGAGAGAGGGGAGATGATAGTAAATTGGAGGACATGGGTTACTGTGGTTCACTGCGCCAAGCTGACCTGCATTCTCAGCCATCTTCATGTGACTCGCAAATGCCAATGAAAATGGAAAATGGTTGTGGCAATGTCAACATTGGCAGGGTGTATTTTTTCAGTCGAAGCACAGAGGTTTGACTTGAGAGCAATGTGAGACCCTTCACGTGGCAATTACATCAATCAGGCACTTTCACAGGTACCTGTATTCACAGCGTTCTGTATGTAAAACCCATGAAGTATACAACTGTATGGGATACAAATGCTGGTCATAAACAATCATGACCACGTCATTGGTCATTGTATTTTGAAGATAGTCATAGAATCACAGAGATATACAGTCCGGAAACAGACCCTTCGGTCCAACTTATCCATGCCGACCAGATATCCTAACCCAATGTAGTCCCATTTGCCAGCACTTGGCCCATGTCTCTCTAAACCCTTCCTATTCATTTCCCCATCCAGATGCCTTTTAAATGCTCTAATTGTACAAGCCTTCACCACTTCTTTTGGCAGCTCATTCCATGCACGCATAACCCTCTGTAAAAAAGCTTCCCTTAGGTCTCTTTTATATCTTTCCCCTCTCACCCTAAACTATGCCCTCTAGTTCTGTATTCCCCCACACCAGGGAAAAAACTTAGTCTATTTACCCTATCTATATCCCTCATGATTTTATAAACCTCTATAAGGTCACCTGTCAGCCTCCAATGCTCCAGGGAAAACAGCCACAGCCTATTCAACCTCTCCTTATAGCTCAAATCCTCCAACCCTGGCAACATCCTTGTAGATCTTTTCTGAACCCTTTCAGGCTTCACAACACCCTTCCGATAGGAAGGAAATCAGAATTGCACGCAATATTCCAAAAGTGGCCTAACCAATGTCCTGTACAGCTGCAACATGACCTCCTAAATCCCATACTCAATACTCTGACCAATGCCTTCTTCACTACCCTACCTATCTGTGCCTCTATTTTCAAGGAGCTATGAACCTGCACACCAAAGGTCTTTTTGTTCCCTAGAAGTGTATAAATCCTGCTTTGATTTGTTTTTCCAAAAGGAAGCACCTCACATTTATCTAAATTAAACTCCATTTGCCACTCCTCAGCCCATTGGACCATCCCATGACCCTTCTTAATGGAGTGGTCCATTTCGTACTCTATGGAAGACTCTTCTAAACTGCCATCTGTAAAGCATCTGAATGCTGCCTTCTCCCATTACTAAGGACCTGTACTGTTTCAGATCTTACCCACATGGCTGCAATACAGCCGTGACCAATACGTCTAGCCACAGCAGGGGATTTGGTCACTATTTACTGTGGCGCAACAAAGGCACAGAGAAATTGTTGAGCAAAATATGTGCCAGAAAATCAGACAGATCAACCTCCATTGGATACCAAACAGTTTTTAAATGAAGGGAGAAAGTGAGTACTAAAGTTGCTGGAGATCAGAGTCAAGAGTGTAGTGCTGGAAAAGCACAGCATGTCAGGCCTCATCGGAGGAGTAGCAGAATGAATGTCTGACGCATAAGCCCTTCATCAAAAATCAGGCTTGTGGGCCAGAGTGGCTGAGAGATAAATGGGAGGGGGTAGTGGGGCTGGGGGGAAGGTAGCTGAGAATGGGATAGCCACGGGGCACTGGGGTTGGTTGGTGGTGTCCCAGAGATGTTCTCTGAAGTGTTTTCACCAGTTTCCTCATTCCCCATCCCCCCACCTTATCACAGTCACAAGCTTCCAATTCTCGACCCGTCCAACTTCCTTCCCATCTATTCTCTCCACCCTCCTCTCCCTTTCACTTTCACCCCCACCTTCATCAAACTATCACATTGTCAGCTGCCTTCTCCCCCAGCCCCATCCCTTCCCACTTATCTCTCAGCACCCCAGCCCACAAGCCTCATTCCTGATGAACGGCTTATCCCTGAAACGTTGATTCTCCTGCTCCTTGAGTGCTGCCTGACTTGCTGTGCTTGTCCAGTTCCACACTCTCAGTTACTAAATGAAGAAGTCATGAAGGGATATGCGGGACATATAGGTGGCCTAATGCCTATCATCCTTAAATTAATTCCTTCAGATGAGTGAGGCACAGCATTTCCACAGATTGGGGATCTGAGGGACACTGTCACAGAACTTGCCAACGCTGGATCAGGACCTAAGACATGAAGGAATTAGTCAAAATTGAGGACTGCAGATGCTGGAAATCAGAGTCTAGATTAGAGTGGTGCTGGAAAAGCACAGCAGGTCAGGCAGACTCTTGTAGGTTTTAGTGGCCATCCTATCTGGTGGATGTTGAGGTCTCAGTCATATTAAACTTTGATGTAACTGACTACTTCCAAGGAGCCACTGGAACCTTGTGGAATCTCTCAATCTTCAACCCACAAATGTTGCTGCCATTTTTGTGGATCACATCACTTCATTTTGTTTCCCCAGGACAATGACACTGCTACAACCCAGGGGGAGAACTTTATTAACATAGCTGACTTCCCCCAGTGGCTATAGGTGCAGTCTATAGACATGTTGCATTGAGAGCATTGTATCATAACGCAGCTCAGTTCATCAATAGAAAAGGTTTCCATTCCTCCAATATAGTAGTCAAATGTGATCATCAGTACCACATCTTAGAGGTCTATGCCAGGTACCCTCCCTTGATACGTATAGCCTAGAGAACTCCAATATTCCAAGGGCCAGATGTTTTAAAAGGATGCCTCCTGGGAGCCAAGAGCTATCCTCTACAACTATGGCTGATGACTCTGTAACACAACCTCTTACTGAGGGGAAGGTGGATGTAGATACAATGCTGTCCGTTCTTCGATCAGAGGATTGTGGAGCATGTGATAGATTTGCTAAAGGTGATGTACTGATGACTGTAATCAGTTTTGGGGGCCCTGCAGTTGTCAGCAGACAGAGTGTGCAGCATACTCCTAGTATGCTGTGCTCAATAGGTGAAGAGGGATGTGATGGATTCTGAAGAGGTGGGAGAGCAGTGACAGTCTTCCGAGGAGGACGATGAGGACATCGAGCAAGAGGGATATAAATGGGTGGCACGGTGGCACAGTAGTTAGCACTGCTGCTTCACAGCGCCTGAGACCCGGGTTTAATTCCCAACTCAGGCGACTGACTGTGTGGAGTTTGCACGTTCTCTCTGTATCTGCGTGGGTTTCCTCCGGGTGCTCCGGTTTCCTCCCACAAGATGTGTGGGTCAGGTGAATTGGCCATGCTAAATTGCCCGTAGTGTAAGGTAAGGGGTAAATGTAGGGGTATGGGTGGGTTGCGCTTCAGCAGGTCGGTGTGGACTTGTTGGACCGAAGGGCCTGTTTCCACACTGTAAGTAATCTAATCTAAAAAAAATCTTTTGCACGATAGACAGCTGCAGCATCAAGCACAACAAACCAGACAGGATTTATTGACATTTGGTTCCAATAGATATGAGCAGGATACAATGATCACTCACTGGCTGTGAATTTGTTGCTGCTTGAGAGTGAAACAGTCCCTTTCTGTTTTCAGAGGCAAATGTCGCTTTTGTTCATTGCTCGCTTTGGTATTTGTAGAATAAAAGTGGACATTTTCAAGTGGACATGTGCTGGTCCCACACTGAACAATGAGAAGATGTTAGCATTAGGGAAAGGGATGCACTCCCTTTGACAGAATTTCAAGATGGGATGAGGCTGAGGACAGGAAAGTTGTGTAGCTTGTTCCTTAAATAACAATAGATTGACGAATGCATTTCCAATGAAATGTCAGCGTGCCACATAAATGCCCTAAGAAGCATTGGCTTTTGGTTCTCCCATCACTACTTGCAATGTAGGGCATCTCCCGACTGTCAGTGTTTGGCCTGGTGCATGGCTGAGCTTTTAACATGGCCCTGGTGCCAGAAATCCACCAGGGATGGCAGTGGCCGGTACTTTTGCCTGTGGTGAGTTGGAGGATAGGATGTGTGGGGCATCATTGTGGCATGCAGAGAGGTTTGAGGGAAGAGGATGAGAATTCTCACTTGGGCTCACAGAGAGCAACCTTCCATGAAACTTGTCACTTCATTAATGTCTGGTGAAATATGGCCCAAAATGCCATTCAAACTGAGGTCAGAGCCCCAAATCCCTACATTTTTGAAGAAAACTAATGTTTCTAGTTCAGTAACACAAGCAAATATGGTGAAATCACTCTCAAGAAACCCCACCAAAAGAGTAGGAAGCATCTTCATTGCCCATATTTGGGTGTTCAATATGTAGGCCAAGGCAACAGTACAAATACAATGATGGCCCAGCAGGAGGAGCTAAGTGTTACCAATTTGGATTCTTCAAGAAATGCTACAGATGAGTAGCTCCCAGGTCATCACAGAAATACTGTCAAAAGGAAATAATTTGGAAAGGACTAGGTCTACAAAATAAAGGTTGGAGATCAACAAAGTAAGTCAATCTTCCTAGATGGAATAAATAAGATTCTGGACTGTGTATGGCCAGTTGACCATCACACTCTGTCATAAAGGCAAGAGATTGGTGAATCTATATATACATTGATGCACTAGGACATAACACATCACTAAATAGAAACACTTGCATTCAATCCAGGTCCCTTAGAGTGGATGCAAGAGGAGCAGGGAAGAGACATTTGTCAAGAATTTCCAAGCTTATGCAAAGGCTTAGGAAAACTCAAACAGGAATATTGCATTCATGGAATCATAGAATCTTAGAATCCCTACAGTGTGGAAGCACTGCCTTTTGTTTTATGCAAACTGGATTTTCATTGGGTGGATTTACTTTGTGTTGAGACTGATGCCAGAATGGTGATGGGTATCATGCAAAGCAATGTATAGGGTAATGGGGAAAAGGTAGGAATGTTGAGTTGGAGATTATCAGATCAGCCATAATCTCATTGAATGGCAGAGTAGGCTTGATGGGCTGAGTGGATTTCCTCTGCTCCTATGTCACATGGTCTTACGGTCTTATTTTGATGCAGCTTGGATACTGCAAGAACATGCAAGTAAAACTGAGAAAAGCAAAACTAGGAATTTGACTGTGATTATGGGAAAACTTTGTGGCCCAGATCCATGAAACGATGTACGATGTGGTCAGTGGCTTAGAACGGAGGGAGTGGATCTGAAGGGATACCTCTGAAACAGCACCATAAGGGCAGACTGTTGAGTATCTCACTCAATTTACTGCACTTTAATAATGGTGAATATGTCTGTAAATGAATAAAGCTTTGGGGGAATGATATCACAAATATTGTTTTATTATGTCACATTCATCTTACATCTTATGTTTACAAATGATTGGATTGTCGAAAGACCTATGTACAGTAGATTAGCAGCACACAGCCAAAATAATCATCTTTAAGTATGGCTTCAAGACAAATACTTAGTCAAAAAATGATTGCACTTTTTGGAAAAAAAATTGAATTTAATTAACTTTAAATTTATATTTCTAACTGTTGGCAATGTTTGTCTTTTGCCAGTCCTTTCTCAGTAACCACTAGAGATTTGTAAGCAGTTTTTCAGTTGATTTATTCTCTTGTTCATTTGATTGTATGTTGTATAAAGCACATTAAGACAATTCACTTTTAAGTAATCTTCCTGTTTCAACTCATATTATCATTCGACATCTGGGGAGAAAAAACAGAACAAGTAAATTTTTCTGTGTCATACACCATGTTATAAAAGACAGGACAGTGAAAAGGACCATTTATTTCATAAAACATGTTTTAGAATAGAAAGTGGATGTAGAATTTTTTAATCGATCAACGTAGCCTTAGTGTAAACTAACCACAAATCATGTACAAGTGATAAAAATGATCACTGACATTTGTTGTCCAATTGCACAACCACAAATTAACTTCAAAAGGTTTGGAACCATAACATGCCAGAAAATATTTCATTATCATTGTGAGGATTGCAGTGAAAATCTGTGAACTCATTTTTTAGTAAACTTATCCTTAACTGCACATTAATTTTTAATGTATAAAGTAGCTAGTTATAATAGTTTTGTCAGAATTCTATTTGACATTTCCACTCTTGAAATTCCTCATTCACAGAGTATGTTCCTATTACCTTATCACCAGATACTGTTGGCTGAATAATTTCATGACGTTAATGGGCAATTTCCCAAATATTAGTCTGGAAGGACAAACACAAGTATGGAAACTTATAATGCTCATTATTTTTTGTCCTTTGTTTTACATTTAGTGTAGTAGAGTAAAAAGTCATAGCATTATACAGCATGGAAACAGACTCTTCAATCCAGCTTGTCCTTGTCGACTAAATATCCTAAATTCATCTGGTCCCATTTGCCAGCATTAAATGGCTGCAGGTCTAACTCAAATTGTATTTATGTGGAATTTGGACTTATATGGCACCTTGGCACATAATAAATGCTTTATTTTTATTGAAGTGGCAAATACTGGACAGGACTTGGCTAAAATAATTAATTTACAAATTTTTAGGAGCTTTTCTATGACATGAATGAAAACAATAGTAATTATTTCTTAAACTTTGATTGGAAGGAAGAATAAATGAGTTTTGAACCAATCTTGTGTGGAAACCAGTTATGTGTTCTCAATCAGGATTGAGTAGGGAACATTACAGTTGGCTTCAGTATTTCATGAACTAGAAAAGGAAAAGTAAATGTACTTGGGATTCATGTTCTCAATCACTAATCATTATACTGTTCTTGTGAATAATGGGAGCAGACACTTTGCCTGTGATTCTCCCAGTGGTTGAATAGCTTGGCCACAGTGGCACAGTGGTTAGCACTGCTGCCTCACAGTGCCAGAGACCCGGGTTCAATTCCCACCTCAGGTGACTGACTGTGTGGAGTTTGCACATTCTCCCTGTGTCTGCGTGGGTTTGCTCTGGTTTCCTCCCACACTCCAAAGATGTGCAGGTCAGGTGAATTGGCCATCCTAAATTGCCCATAGTGTTAGCTTAGGGGTATGAGTGGGTTGCGGGTTGGTGTGGACTTGTTGGGCTGAAGGGCCTGTTTCCACACTGTAAGTAATCTAATCTAAACTTATGCAAGCAAAAAGAATGATTAAGTTGATGGAATGACATTGCCATCATCTGTGGGAACCTGACTTAACATGAATCAGGACCATCCCACTGGGAAAACTTTAAGAAAAGGGAACAATTGTAGTGGAATGCTTTATGAAGGAAAGACTAATATTATTAACTTTAATGGGCTGAAAGACCTGTTATTTGTGCTGTACTCTTTTATTTTCAGTATAATATAATATATATAAAACAATTGCTCCAGGCATTTCAAAACTGATGTTTAGTTTAACATGTGCAAGCCTGTGGCTGATGGTGGTACAGTGGCAAATGTCACTGAGCTAGTAGCTTAAAGACTTTGTAATGGTCTATGGCCACAGGTTCAAATCCAACCATGGCAATTGTTGGAGTTTTAAAAATTTAGATTCATAAGTTTGGAATGTGAAGTCAGATTACAGGAAGATAAAGCTGGGTTGGCCAAATTGGCAGCTCTGTGGCAGGTGGTATTGCTATGGACCAGGCCAGACCCCCTCAAAACATTTCAAGAAGGTAGCCCAGACCCTAACTTTGCTCGTTGTTTTAAGCAGGTGTAGAGTGAATATTCCAGGAGTGATGCAGCTGACCCAACCACTTAGTTTTAAATAAAACAGAATTTATTGAAAGACTACTGAAAGAAACATGAACAAAAGAGAACAAAATTTAGAATAACTTAACCTATCTGAAAATCCATTCAACTCTATCACAACTTAGTGATGCTGTTCCAAGTACCTGCAACATCCCCATCAAGACTTCCTTGGCAAAAAAGGAAAAATCAAACATAGGTTCTTACAGGTGAGATAGCAGAGAGAGATAGAGAAGATCAGCATGGACCTCTTTCTTTGACCGCCACCCTGAAATAGACTGCTTGCTAAAACCAAACCAAACCAAGACTCTGAACTGAGAGAACTGGCCACACCTCTTTCTTGTACAAGTGTCTTCAAAGAAAGACTTAAAAGCCTACTCAAGTAGATATGTCCAGAGAAATTTACAATCCCATTTGGAAAAGACTAAGGACAACATAATCTTGTTAAAGGAGTAGCATCGTCACAGTATGTAACCCTGAAAAGTGTGAGGTGATGCACTTTGGAAGAAGTAACAAGATAAGGGAGTACTCAATGAATGACAGGACCTGAGGAAGCTCAGAGGGACAGAGGGATCTTTGGGTCCTTGTCCACAGTTCTCTGATGGGGGCAGGACAGGTTAATACTATATTAAAGGTGGCATTTGGGGCACTTATCTTTACCAGCGGTGGAACAGATTGTAAGAGTGGGGAGGTTATGTTGAAGCTGTATAACATTAGTTGTGCCACATCTGGAGTACTGTGTGCAGTTCTGGTCACTGCACTAAAGAAATGATGTGATTACATTGGAGAAGATGAAAGGAAATGCATCAGGATGTTGCCTGCCATTGAGCAGTTTAGGAATGAAGAGAGGCTGGGTGAGTTTGAGAATATTGTTGATAACAATCATTATCAGTTATTTTAAAAATGCATTTGGTTCATTAAACACTTCGAAGGAAGGCAATCTACCATTCTTAGGAGAAAGTGAGGATTGCATATGCTGGAGAATATTGGCACTGGAAAAGCTTGAGAAGGTTGGCACTGGAAAAGAACAGCAGGTCAGGCAGCATCCGAGGATCAGGAGAGTCAATGTTTTGTGGAAAAGCCCATTCCTAGTCAAGGGCTTATGCCCGAAATGTCAACTGTCTCGCTCCTTGGATGCTGCCTAGCCTTTTGTGCTTTTCCTGTGCCACCCTTTTCGAGTCTGCCGTTCCTACCTGATCCAGCCTATGTGTGGTTCCTGACCCACTGAGCTGTGCTTGCCTCTTAACTGGTTAGAAAGTCACTAAGTTCCAGTGCAGTTAGGGATGGACAACAAATACTGGCCTTGCTGGTGATACCCACATCCAATGAAAGAATCCAGCACAAGTAATCCACTCAGGTCAATTTGTCTTACCATCAAACGTTGCTGCACATTTCTCTCTACTATCTTCACTAATTTTATGAAATAAAGGTGTCTGTATTCGAGCATGCATGCAGTAAGTTGTTCTGGGTTTTAGATCCTGGATAGATATTGTTGTACTTGTGGCTCTGCACGATTCAGGTCTCTGTAAAATGATGAACAAGGAATTACTACATCTTAAGAAAATCATTTGCTAAAATATTGTCTAGATTATTGTTCCATCTTTTTGCACTATTAACTTTACATCTTTCTTCCTTTGTTTCCAATCTGGGCATCATTTCCCATTTAGTGGGTGGACAAATAGCCTAGTTTCTATCTGTTCCAGCAACTGAACAAGTCTATGTTCACATGCAGTAAGACCTGGGCAATATCCAGATTTGAGCTGACAAGTGGCAAATAGCATTAATGTCACACAAGCTCAAGGGAATGACCATCTCAAACAAGAGAATCAAAACTATCCATTGACTTGCATAAGGTCATAGAGTCATACAACACAGAAGAGGCCCTTCAGCCCATCAGGTCTGCAATGATTTAACAACTAATCCTACTTTTCAGCACATGGCCCTTAGTGTTGAATGTTATGACACTTCAAGTGTTCATCTAAGTACCGCCTAAATGTTGTGAGGTTTCTTGCCTCTACTACTCTCTCAGGTAGTGCATTCCAGATTTTTTATTACTCTCTGGGTGAAAAGATCTTTTCTCAAATCCCCTCTGAACCCCCTGAGTTACACTTTCAAATTTCGCCCTCTCATTATTGATCCTTCAACTAAGGAGCACAGCAACATCTTTCCCACCTGAAAATGCTCCTCACAATCTTATATATCTCAAACAGGTCTTCCCTCAGGCTTCTCTACCCTAAAGAAAACATCTCAAGCTTATCTAGCCTCTTTTCATACCTAAACTGCTTAATCCCAGGCAACATCCTGACGAATCTCCTCTCACCCTCTCCAACGCAATCACATCCTTCCTACAGTGTAGCGACCAGAACCACTCATGGTATCCACTAATGGCCGAACTAATGTTATATACAGCTTCAACATAATCTCCCTGGTCTGACAAACTATTCCATAACTGCTAAAGACAAGTGTCCCATATGCCTTCTTAAGTTCACTATTAACCTGTCTTGCCATCTTCAGGGATCTGTGAATAAGCACCCAAAGATCCCTCTGTTCCTTGAGATTCCTGGAGTCCCTCCAATCATTGAGTACTCCCTTGATATGTTACTTCTTCCAAAGTGCATCACCTCATACTTTTCAGCATTAAATACCATCTGCCAATTTGACTAAACAGGCTATATCTCCCTGTAACTTACAAACCTCCTTCCTCACTCTTAACCACCTGGTAAATCCTTACGTCATCTGCAAACCAAGCACTGAACCCCTTCGATATGCTACTGGACGCCAGTCTCCAGTCACACACATAGCCTTCTACATCCTTTGTCTTCCAAATCTTTGGATCTATCTTGCCAGATACCCTCGACTCCATGTGATTTACTTTCTTTTCCAGTCTCGCATGTGAGATCTTGTCAAAGGCCTTGCTGAATTCCACGTAAACTCCACTTACTGCACCACCCTCTTTTACACACCTGATCACCACCTTGAAAAATTCAATCAAATTTGTTGGATAATGCCCTCCCCGCTGACAAAGCCAAGCTGATTATCTGTAATCAAATCTTAGATCTCCCTGCCACTGATGTGAAACTCACTGGTCTATAATTCCTGGTTTATTGCTCATACCTCTTTTGAAAAGTGGAATTCATTAGTTGTCTTCCAGTCATCCAGCACCTCCCCCGTTGCCAGAGGGGAATTAAAGATTTGGGTCAGTGCCCTGTAATTCCCTCCATCGCCTCCCACAGCAGCCTGAGATACAACTCACTCAGACCTGAGGATTTGCCCACATATTTAAGCCTGTCAAAACCTCCAATACCTCTTAACTCCCATGTCAAAACCTTCACAGTCCCTTTCCCCAAATGCTGTACCTATGTCTTCCTTCTCTCATGTGACGATAGATGTGTTTAACTTGTTTAAGAATGTCCTCCAGCTCCCCACAGAGATTGGCCTGATTCTTGCCTTAGTTATCCTCTTTCTGTTAATAGATTTGTTGATTACCTCGGTAATTTTACCTACCAGTGATTTTTCGGGCCCTTCTTTTCTCTCCTAATTGCTACTGTAAGGTGCTCCCTGCATTTTCTGAACAAAACTCGGGCCTCTGCTAATTTGTTCTGTTTTTACCTGTCAAAAGCCTCTCTTTTCCTTTTAATCTATTCTGAATATTCCGAGATATCGCGGGTTCTCTGAGCTCCTGCATTTTATCCCAGTGGGAACTTGTTGGGCCCTGACTCAACAATTTCCCTTTTGAATGTCACTCCCAGACCCCGGCAACTGTTCTGTCATAGAGTTTTACACAAGTCACTGTTCCGAGCCAGATCCTGCTTTACCTTAATATAATCTGCCTTTCTCTTCAATCCAAAAACTTTTTTTTTCTGATCACTTTCTTTCCACAACAAACTAAAATTTGTACAGCGTTGTGCTTGTCATCACCCACTGATCTCCCACTGCAACCTTGAACAGCTGTCTGGCTTCACTCCCCACAGGTACGTCCAGTACTCAACTATTCCTTGTAGGACCTTCTACATATTGACATCAAAAGCTCTCTAGAATGTATTTCAAGTAATCTGGCCCACCTAAACCCTTTACACTATCCCAATTAATGTAGGGGATGTTGAAATCCCCTAATGCAACAACACTATTATTGCTTTTACACATCCCTGTGAATTGTCTACATATCTGATTTGTGTTGTCAAGAGCAAATAGCGATGGGCAATAAATGCTGCCACTGGTCAACAAAGCCCACTTACTAAAGAATGAATCTCTAAAGAAAAAGATTTTTCTTTCTTAAGGAGTCATCTAAGACTGGATGTAAGGACCAAGTAAAAGCACAGGTCTCGACAGGGGGAAGGGAGTGAGCAGAGAACTGGGTGTGGATGTTGGTAAAGAGTCCAAGGGTGGGAGAGACTCCAACCTTGGAGACGTTGCCTAATGCTGAAAGGAGGCTTTTAATGGAGGACTCCTGTTTAGGGATATTTTCTGGGCATTGCCCCTGAATTTTCCTACAGCCTGAAAGTTGAGACTGGGTGGGAAACAGCTCTTAAGTGATTGATAACTGGCCAGTTACAAGCATCGATGGTGGGTAGGCCTAGACTGTCACCAAAATCACTGTAAGATTACAGAGGTCAAGGCAGGCAGGTGGACAATGGGAAAATTATCAAGGACTTTTACAGAGAATGCATGCTTCTTCCAATCTTCCAGCTGTACTACCCAATCTGGAGGTGCCAGTGTTGGACTGGGGTGGACAAAGCTGACAAAGAAGTCATGCTCCAAAAGCTTGTGATTTCAAATAAACCTGTTGGATTATAAACTGGTGTCATGTGACTTCTGGATCTCGAAATAAACAAAAACTAAAAAGACATACCTTCTGTTTTTCATGTTTATATTTTTACCTCTCTCTGTTATAAATAGCAGTTGTACTCCTTGTAACTTTTCTTAATTAAATGAGTCACTTATTCTCTTGTGCCTACTATTAGCCAATGTAACCCTGTATACAGAGAACAAGTCCTTTACTTCATTATATTGTCTCAAATGGAAGTCACAATGTGGAAAATCACAAATGTGACTCTACATTCAGCAGTTTCATCTTATAGCTATGGTCACCTGAAGGTGTTGCTCTGATAGAGTGTCAATATTATAGTGTTTCATTTAAAGGAACTAATGGAGCATTTGTAACATAAAGACAGTAACTTTAATCTTACATGATCTACTGGATTTCCTGTGATGTCTATTTGGTATTCCAAGTCAATATATACTTTATCCAAGATAATCCAGGAGCCATTTTTCCATCTGAATGGTGTTTGTGGAGCAAACAATTCCATCCGCATTGATCTTGACCTGGATATGAGCTTAATCTTTGGGGGACCAATGGCTGCTAAAGGTTCAAAAATGTTCAAAAAGTATTAGAAAGTATAAGTATTAAAAGGGATATATTTTGCATGAACATGATGTGGTTTAAATACATCTTAAATCATTCAAAAGGCAAGATTTTTTGTGCACAATTATTAATTCAATAATTTCTGTCTTGACTTATTATAATCATTGTACTTTTACCCCCTAACCTATAAGTAAAAGAAATATTAATTGTCAGCCATCTATATTCCATCTTCATAAATTTGAGATGATCCAAAACACTGATAACGGAACCTAACTCCCATCGTTTCTGACTCACAACACCTCCCTATCTCTGTAACCTCCTCCAACCTTCCCAAATCTCTCTGTGACTATAATTTGGTCTCTAACGTATTCTGACTTTCATTGCTTGACCAAAGTGGTCATTCCTTCAGTTGCCAAAGTCTGAACCTCCATAAACTTCTTGACTTTGCTACTGCTCTCTCCTCCATTAAAATGCCCCTTTAAACCAATCTCAAGGTCTAAGCTTTTGGTCATATGTTACAGTTGGTCTCATGTTACATTATGTTAAATGACAATAAGACCATAAAACATTAGAGCAGAAATAGGCCATTTGACCAATCAATTTGCTCTGCAGTTTAATGACATCATAGTTGACTTGATATTTTTCAACTCTACACTCCAGCAATTTCTATAATTCTTGATTTCCCCTTACTGATAAAAAAATCTGTCATGAAAATACTTAATATACTAACCTATACAGCCCTCTATGATAAAGAATTCACAACCCTCCGAGAGAAGAAATTACTCCTGACTGCTGTCTTAAATGGGTGACCCCAAACTCAGAGATTATGACCTCTGATTCCGAGACTCTCCCAAAGGGGGAAACAGCATCTCTGCATCTACTCTGTCAAGTTCCCTAAGAAACGTATACATTTCAATAAGATTACTTCTTGTTGCTTTAAACTTCAATGAGTATAGGCTCAAGCTAATCAATGTCTCCAAATAAGAAGATCCCTCCATACCCAAGACCAAACTAATGAGTCTTCTCTGACTGTTTGCAATGCCACTGTATTTGTTCCTTTGATAAGGGAACTGTTCACAGTATTCCAGGTGTGGTCTAACTATTTAGTTCAAACTACCATCAGTTCTGATGAAGGGTCTCTGGGTTGAAATGTTAACTTTGATTTCTCTGCATGATGCTTCCAGACCTGCTGAGCTTTTTCAGCAACATTGGTGTTTGTTTGAGGTCTAATTATTGCCTTGCATAGTTTTAGCAAGACTTCCCTGTTTTTGTACTCTATTTCTATTGAAATAAAGGATCATACTTCATTTGCCTTCCCTATTTCCTGCTAAACTCCCATGTTAGTGTTTTGCAATTTCTGGACAAGGACCCCCAAATCCCTTGGTGTTGTAACTTGCTATCATCTTTCCCCAATTAAGTAACACTCAGCTCCTCTATTCTTCCTGCCAAAGAACATTTTCCCACTTTATATTCTGTCTAATGTGTTTTAGCCCCACTCACTTAACATGTCTATATCCCTCTATGCACCCTTACCACTTGCCCTCCCATCTAAATTTGTGTCATCCACAAACCTGACAATACTTTCACTTCCATTCTCAAGACACTAATAAATACTGTAAATAATGTGGCCCTTGCATTGATCCCTGTGGTTCTAGACAAGTTACTGATTGGTATCCTGATTATCCATCCCTCCCTCTCCATCACAACTCTGTCTTCTATTGTTTAACCAATCCCAAATACCATGCGCTCTGAGCTTATTAAGTAGCTTTTTGTGTGGTACATTACTGAACACCTTTTGTAAGTTGAAATATATTACAACTGCTAGTTCCTCTTATTTTATAATCCTTCTACTATCTCTTCCATGGAATATTAATTGATGCCAAAGAGGCTGGTTCAAAATTAATTGAGATGCTGGATCACAGAGAACTTTGTCAAACACAACTGTTTATTACTAAATGTGTTCAGTACATAATTTACCAGACAGTTTGCTGCTTAATCTATCTCTATAATGTCAATTCATGGTCAACTCCTTTTAAGGCTCAAAGAGAAATTTATACATCTCTCATAAGAAAACACATCTCTAATATTAAAAATGGTACAATCAGTGTTAGGAATTTCCATTGTCTAACTAGGATACGAGGAGGCTGATAAACACAAAGCTTTACCTTCTGAATCCTTTTGGGTACTTCCTATTACTTTTTGTTTAATACCTTGACAGAAATTTTCAAGATTGCACATGATCATTGCCTGTTTTACAAAGTCACATGATGGATTCAGAGGAGGCAGGCCATTAACTCATCTTATTTCATTCAGCCAAAAAACCGAGATGAATGATAGGCATAGTAATGCACAGAAGGGAATAAGCCTTTTACTATGCACCCAGTTTGAGTGACCATTTGTTGTAAGCGCTGGAACTCTTGCAAAGTGTGGCTCCATAAAGTGCTTTGTCTCATGTGTGAGGTCATAGAATAGCTGACTGATTCTCCTGCATTCTGTTTATTATTCCACTGTGTCTCCCCATACCTACAATGGACAATTTCATATTGGTTACAGGCAGGGCTTGAATAACAATAAAATATATCACATATCAAATGAATTATTAGCAGGTTAACAGTTTGCAAAATTGAATTGAAATCATTGACAAATTCACAACATAAATACGGATAATGAATGCTGTTCAACTAACATTATTGTATCATTCCAGAGAAATATACACTGTGCTGTTCCTTCAGACACATTTCCTCAGTCACTCAAGTTGACATTTATTTGATATATTCTTCAAATTCAGAACTTTCTGATATTAGTCCTAAATTTATCTTTTATTAATTTTCACCTGTGTCTTCTTTTCCCATTGTGATTATTCAGTTAAAGTTAGTATATATTTTTCAGCATGTTCTTCTCTGTAAAGTTTATGTATAATTAGGTATTATGTGTAATTAGGTATTATGTACATTAATACCAAATGTATTTATAAACTGTAAACTTGAGGGATTGAATATCAGAACTATGAGATCATGCTGCAGCTGTACAAATCTCTGGTGTGGCCACATTTGGAGTATTACATACAACTCTGGCCACCACTTTGTAGAAAGGATGTGGAAGCTTTGGAAAGGGTTCAGAGGAGATTTACTAGGATGCTGCTTGGTATGGAGGAAAGGTCTTACGAGGAAAGGCTGAGGGACTTGAGGCTATTTTCGTTAGCGAGAAGAAGGTTAAGAGGTGACTTGATTGAGACAAATAAGATAATCAGAGGGTGAGATAGCTTGGATACTGAGAGGCTTTTTCCTCAGATGGTAATGGCTAGCATGAGGGGACATAGCTTTAAATTGAGGGGTGATGGATATAGGACAGATATCAGAGGTAGTTTCTTTACTAGAGAGTAGCAGGGGTGTGTAACGCACTGCCTGCAACAGTAGTAGACTCACCAACTTTAAGGACATTTAAATGGTCATTGGATAGGCATATGGATGAGAATGGAATAGTACAGGCTAGATGGGCTTCAGATTGATTCCACAGGTTGGCGCAACATCGAGGGCTGAAGGGCCTATACTGTGCTATAATGTTCTATGTTCTATTGTCTAAACCCATGGCCAACTTCCTTTAAGTCTTAAAGGGCAAAAGTTCTCCAAACTTCCCTCAAAACTAACTTCATGAATGTTAAATATCTGTCTTTGAAAGACAATACACAAAGCAATAGGGATTTTCTTAATCTATTAAGCTAAATGAGCTATTAGGAGATACATGGAGAAAGTGAGGTCTGCAGATGCTGGAGATCAGAGCTGAAAATGTGTTGCTGGAAAAGCGCAGCAGGTCAGGCAGCATCCAAGGAACAGGAAATTCGATGTTTCGGGCATAAGCCCTTCATCAGGAATGAGGAAAGTGTGTCCAGCAGGTTGACACAAAGTGAGATACGCCATGCCAGTCAATGGTGGGAGGGGGGTAGGGGAGTGGGGAGGATGTGTGTGGAAGCAGGAATTAGGAACCCCTTATGAACCAGGTCTGGAAGGGGACAGAAGAGATGGTTTTCAGCATTTTTGGGTTGTAGGACATGGCTCATGGTAGCCAATGTAGTCGAGAACTTTGGCAATGATGGCATATTCTAGCCTTTGCACCTTCGCAACTACCAGTATATCCACACCCTGTTCCAATCCTGAACCCTCATATGGGATCAACAGGTCGTAATGTATAATGCTAGGTTAACACCAGTTAGAATTGTTTAGTAAATGGCTGTGTGTGCCCCTGTCAATGAAGAACAGTTTGTGGTTTTACAAATTTGAGTTTGAGGTGCAGCTTCCACTGGAGATATCAACTCGGTATCTGTGGTGTAGCTAGAAATGCTGCAGTGCAACTGAATTTCTAGCTCTTGGGGTTTATGTGTTGGCCTACTTTGCTCCTTTTTTAAAAAAATGCATGGCAAGTTACCCTGCATCCTACATTTCTCCAGTATTCATTAACATTACGTATGCCTGATGTCTCTTATTAATATCCATAAAAGGAGATCTTTTTATTTTCAATGGCTACATCTCTGTCAATCTTATCCACTTTCCAAACAATCTGCGCTCTCTTTTATACAGTCCGAACGTATTCCCTTTACTTGGGTATTTTTGCAAACTGTTCTGATGGGTCGACAAGTTTTGTCAAAATGTCCCTTGTTTTAGTAATATTAATTTTTGAGACAATTGTACCATGCAACATGTAACTTACTTTAACTAATTTTTTATCTACTAACCATTCCCTAATTCTCTTCTTGTTGAAACAATCTTTAATGATTTATCGTTACCTTTACTTTCATTTCTTTCTTTGTCACTTTCACTATAACTTCATTATACTTTCTTTGTTTTTATATTTACCTTCAAAGAAACTTACATCTGCACTGTACCATGTAAACAATACGCTTACAGGTGTGACTGGCTTCCTGTCGTTGTAAAACATTATAGAAATCAATAGAGTTGAAATTCACTTGTTGCAGGTGTGGAATACAATCTGAAAATTAAACAAAATGGTTAGGTTTGATTGTGAAAACCTTTGGCAGCAAAATACTTGTACTGATGTCAGATTTGATTCATTTTCTGTTGTTTGTAAACATGCTAAGTATCCTGAATACCCAGTTTACATGGTAAATCTTTGGTTGCATTTTACATAGTGACATTTTGGTTTCTGAACTCCATCCACAGGCAATAGGCTCTGGGGACAGCCCTAGATCAGTTAAATGCTCTGGGGAAACAAATCACAGCAACCCTGAGGCTAGTCAGAAACAGGGCATTCTGACTTCCCAAGAAGGCTGGCCTTTATGATCAGAGGTATGTAAGGTTTTCATGTCTTTTATACTATTCACAGTTTTCAAGTTACACAGCTTCTCTTAACAAGTACCACATCTAATCGTGAAGCAAATATAAAACAGTAGAATTTCCTATTGATATTTCATTTAATATATAACTATACAGTTACACATTCAAAGTTTGTGAGAAGATTTGTAGCTCAGGTGCTCGATGTTGTGGTTCTGTTCGCCGAGCTGGGAATTTGTGTTGCAGACGTTTCGTCCCCTGTCTAGGTGACATCCTCAGTGCTTGGGATCCTCCTGTGAAGCACTTCTGTGATCTTTCCGCTGGCATTTGTAATGGATTGTCTCTGCCGCTTCCGGTTGTCAGTTCCAGCTGTCCGCTGCAGTGGTCAGTATATTGGGTCCAGGTCGAGGTGCTTATTGATTGAATCTGTGGATGAATACCATGCCTCTAGGAATTCCCTGGCTGTTCTCTGTTTGGCTTGCCCTATAATAGTAGTGTTGTCCCAGTCGAATTCATGTTGCTTGTCATCTGCATCTGTGGTTACTAAGGATAGCTGGTCGTGTCGTTTCGTGGCTAGTTGGTGTTCATGGATGTGGACCGTTAGCTGTCTTCCTGTTTGTCCTATGTAGTGTTTTGTGCAGTCCATGCATGAGATTTTGTTCACTACATTGATTTTGCTCATGCTGGGTATCGGGTCCTTCGTTCTGGTGAGTTGTTGTCTGAGAGTGGCTGTTGGTTTGTGTGTTGTTATGAGTCCTAGTGGTCGCAGTAGTCTGGCTGTCAGTTCGGAAATGCTCTTGATGTATGGTAGTGTGGCTAGTCCTTTGGGTTGCAGCATGTCCTTGTTCCGTTGTCTTTCCCTTAGGCATCTGTTGATGAAATTGCGCGGGTATTTGTTTTTGGATACATTATTCACTTAACAGGCACTTACTCAGCTTTTTAAAAGACTTGAAAAAACATACAGGGGAACATTTCCCAAGCATACTACATGATAATCAGAAGACAGGTTTGCAGTTTGGTTTAACATTCCTACATTGCAGATATAGTCAATTTTTGCAGGAAATGGTTACATATGCATATTTGATAAGTTCATTGTTATGTTAATGCATTGCAGTTTTGTTGCCAGAGTTAAGCATTTTGTTCTATTGCCCTGTCACTCCCTTATTTAGTGCAAATAAACTGGGTTCAATCATGGTTGGCTGCCAGCACATGTTTGTCTTAGTGCAATACAGAACAGGAAAAGATAGGAATCATTTTCTGTACATTACTTGCAAAACTAAAATCCAAAGTACATTGTGACATGCTTTTGGAACTCGCCCAGGGAGTTTGCGGAATTTCTCAACAAAGTGCGATGTATGTGGGAAAGTCAGTTATATCCAGCTACCATCATGGTGTGGAGGAAGCGATAATACTCCATTTGTCACAGAGCTCCAGATCACAGATTGGACGAGATTGTGGTTGTGACATATCAAAGGTTTTTTTCAGCATCTGAAAACACCCGAATGTGCATTTGACAGCTATTATCAAACTGGAAGTTTACGAATTATACTCAGACAGAAAAAAAGGAAAGTGGATCAAGGAAGGTGAGAGTAAAGATGAGACAGAATATATAATTCCAGCACTCACAGTAAAAGTTAGAATCGGAAGTTCACAACTTACTGTCAAGGTTGATGTAGCTTCCTATATCTGTCATTTCAGAAGGAGAATCCTACAAATCCCAGAATCACATTTCCTTAGACAAAAAATTATATGAAACTGACCAGTTACTCTCATATCAATATTTGAGTGTTATGTTTTGTGTGGGTTAGGCTGCAATATGATGATACATTCTACTACTTACCATTAATAAGAGTATGAGGGAACATGGTCCACCTGTCTGGAAGAATTTGGCTTGAAAATATAGTTATTCTGGGCTGAGATATTTACAATAGGGGACAGTAAGATATGTCTATCATTATGGAAATGCAACAAGAACTCAAAGGGTTCTTTGAGCAGGTAGGACCAAATGATAAAATTAGCCATCATTAAATATGGTAAGTCAGGAGATCATACAAATGTGATTAATATTTCAAGATTTCCCATAAAGACTGATTCATGTCTAGCAACTGGGTTACCTGTGAATTATTTAACATTCACAAATGACATAGTGAAGAACCTCAGGAGGAAATGCTGCTTAGTAAAATGCTGAATTGTATTCTTATTGTTGGCTAAAGACTGTGTGTATCCTCACAAAGAAATGTAGATCAAAGTTGTATTCTATTGGGTTAAAGAATAATTATTCTGTCAAAATCATGGAAATGTTATTTGAGAAAACTCACCGAGTCAACATAGGATAGTCTGTATAAAAGCAATAGCAAGAAGCTCAGTAAAATGAGAATATGACAGTTGAAATGAAGAGTGTCTCAGAATGAGAAATGGTTTCCATCAACATTCACCAGCTCCCAGTGACTTCCTGCATCTGGAAAACCATCCTTGGCAAGATACTGGATAAATTGAGAAACACATTGGATCATCACTTGAGTCCCGACTGGCAAGTGATTTGACAGTTTTCACAATGATAGAGGCATGGGATAATTCACATTTAAAATGCCTGCCCCCATGCTTCCAGCAGAAAGAAATAATGCCAGCCTATGGTTTTAGCAACTAAACTGCCCTTTACAGTTATGTTGGAATTGTCTATGATGTCTTGTGCTCCTTTCATAACTAATACTACAATGTAAGGCCAAACTCAGGGCAACTCAAGGTTAATGTTATCTTTGTTCTGAGCAGGTACCAGTTTCAAACCCATAATTCATTTTAACAGCACCCACCGGTGAGTTCTCGTGTATTTATACAGAACATGTATGACCAGGATTCATCATTTACTTACCAGAATCTTGTGGACAAACTGGTTGCATGAAACAAAATAGAACCAGAGGTTGAATTGGGAATTTTTGCCATCTGTTCTGATCATTCTGTAATCATGTATGGACTTTTATCAGGTAGAAAAGCAGAAATGAAACTACCTTACTTGAAAGATATTTATATTAAAAATTCCCCTTTGAGGGCAGAAATCCAATAATGCAGAACTACTGCACACCCCTGCATCAGAGCTTATTAATAGTATACTTCCAGTTAGATGCCCAGTACTAGCTCGCGGGTACAAAGCAGGAGAATTCCCTTGGTGCTGCAGCGGGAGTGCACCATCGGAAAACCCAGTGAATGATTTTAGATATATAGAGGGACACAAATTTTATTGGAGATGTTCCACTGAAGATCTCAGACAAAACAGAGTTCTTCAGCACGTACATGACAAATGCCTAGGGCTGAGGGAAAGAAGAAAAAACAGGCACACTGTCCCTCCTTTCCCTGGACCCATCATCACGTCCTTGACAGACCTGTTAATTAAGAATGCAAAGAGTCACAGACTGATCCAAGGAATATTAAAGAAGAAATCAAATCTGGAATAGTGGCATGAGATTAGGAAAGCGTAGAAATTCGAAGGATTCTACTGATTTATCTTGTTGCTTGTTCAATATCCAGTATTGGTTAAGAATAACTTTTCTGCAATTGGACAGGAAAAAAAATTCAAAGTCCATTCTCTGGTCACTGACCTCATCCCTTTCCTGTCTACTGTTACAGGCTGAATCAAATTGTTTGTAGTCATGGTTCTGTCATTGACCCTGAGGTTAGCATCCAACCACAAACCCTCGCTGTCACCGAAAACACTTATTTCCAGCTCCATAATTTCCAAAAATCTCTTTCCCCATTATACCATAAAATGTAGGAGAAGGAGTAGGCTATTCGGCCCATTGAATCAGCTCAACAAATCAATATCATTATCAATGTTCCCTCAAAGCAGCTGATTTCCATACATCACGATCAACATCAGCATTTCAATCACTTCCGGTTGCATAGGTCTGACATTATGCCTTCTGATCCTAGACGATCTCACAACGAGAAACAACCTTTCAGCATCTATCCTGCTGTGGACCTCTCATTCCTCTAAACTACAGTAAGTAAGTAAGTCAGTACAGGCCCAATCTGTTCAATCTCTCTTCATGGGTAAATCTCATCATACCAGAGATCAACCTGATGAACATTCTCCGCACTCTCTCCAAGTTCACTCCATCTTTCCATAGATAAGAGGACCAAAAGTGTTTATAGTATTGTAGGTGTGACCTTATACAGTTTTAGTAAGATACCCTGGTCTTATAATAAAAACAGAAAAATGCTGGGGAATCTCAGTAGATCTGCCAGCAGCTATAGAGAGAAACAAAGCTAATATTTTGAGTCCCTTGTTCATTCCCTTTGAAATGAAGACCAACAATCCACTTCACCTCCCCATTATCTATTGAATCTGTTGTTAGCTTTTTGCTATTTATTGACAAAAGTCCCAAAATTAATCTGTGTCTCAGCTTTCTACAGTTTTTCTCTGTTAAAAAATGTGTCGTCTGCAAACTTAGCTACACTACGTTCACTTTCCTCATCCAAATAATTGTGCCCCCAGCACTAATCCTTGTGGCACTTCATGAATTACTTACCATTGCCTTTCTCAAGATATCACCTTTATCCCCACAGTTTTCTCAGAGTGAGACAATCCTCTAGCCTCAGTAAATATACTACATCCAACAACATGCCATAGGTTTTCCTAGATGGATGTGGGGCTTTGGAAATTTCAGCCTCAGCGGGATCAATTAATAGTTTTAGGATTGAGGGAGAGAAGTTTTTCAGACAAGGGGGATGATGGACAGCTGGAATAGCCTTCTATTGCTTCTATTATGTCATATTTTAGTTCATGAATTGTTATGCAACACAAACATAGTGAGACAAACCTTTCAATTCCTTTGAAACTACCTAAGTTGAATGATGATGACATATTTTTTCACTCTCTCTTCATAGGGTGAATTTATGCTGATCTTCCGTGGATCACATTCACTTCTAGATATTGGTAAATAACAGTGATGGCAGCTCCATTTCTATCATTTTAATTGATTGTACAGCTAAGTGGCTCCTGTTTATCCAGTTGACACATGTATTGTGATGTTTAATATCACCGTGATACACATTATGATGGGGTCACTTACATTGCGATATCACCATCTGCACCCTGAGTTAAAGGGCTCACATGGTGAGAAAATTGCATTTGGCAAAACATGAGGCTTCATTATAATTGAACAAAAGAATTATGGTAAAATATAATTGCATAAAGGTGGGCAGACACTTAGAACATTGGACAGAATATGGAATATTTAAAAAACAGCAGAAAAGAACAATGAAATGAATAGAAAATGAATGTGTTTGAGTACAAGAGAATGCTGACTAAATGCAAAAGACAGTATAAGTGTAGCTACTAAAACAAAATGCAGTTATAGTCCGATAGAAAATGAGTCAGGGGAGTTAATAGTGAAAAATAAGGAGCTGAGAGATGAACTGAACCATTACTTACTGAGAACACCATCCCTATAAGTAATAAGCCCCCCTGATTTAACCAACCTATTGTCATGAATAAGTTCTAAAACACATTAACTAGATTAATATTAAACTTCAATTCTTGATGAATTATAATTTTAATTTACTGATATTAACCCATGTGAAATGTACCAAAGAGGATCAGGTTTTGCTGGCATAGAGATCTAGGCATGTTTTATATAACTCTGTCTGTGGATATGACATTGTCCTTGTACGACAGAGATGAGAAGAATTGCTGTCTCTCAGAGGGTTTTGTATTGTTGGAAATCTCTACCTCCGAAGGTAGGTGGAGGTTGAGTCATTGATTCTTTTAAGGTAACAGGTTCAAAGGTTATCAAGGTAGATGAGAATGTGGAATTCGAAATGCAGACATGCTTGGCCCTGATTATACTGACTGGTGGAGCAGGCTCAAAAGGGCCAAATGTCTATTTCTGCTCCCATTTTGAGTTGTTATGGATGTTTACACATCCATAAACCACAATCTCTTTCAGAGATTGAGCTTGACAAACAAAGCAGTCACATTGCAGGCAATCTCAGGTGAGTTGAACTGATTTTTACATCTTACTTATATTTTTATGTCGCTCTTTTGTTCTAATTTATGTTGAAACTGTAATGTCTAGAGGGAGTTAAAGCAAAGGCAAGGATTCAGTAACACATGAGAGGTAAGGCAGGTTGAAGATATTATGATTCATTTTAAACAAAGTTCTTCCTAGTTCGGGACTGATCCAAATGAGAAAATATCCTTTTCATGTCCACCTTTTTGGGACTATTCAGGATGTTATACATTTCGATCGGGCAAGGTTGGATAGGCTAGGCTTCATTCCATTAGAGTTTGGACGAGTGAGGGATGACTTGATAGAATTGTAAAAGGTCCTGGCTAGTCTTGACAAAGTGGATGTAAAGAAGATGTTTGTTCCTGTGAATAAGTCAGAACCAGGGGGCACTGCCTGAAAATTATTGGTTGTCTATCCAGAGCAGAGATGAGGACAATTTTATTACTTTGGAACTCTTTGCCTCAAAAGGTGTTGAATGTGATGTCAAGGATAATTTAAAGGCAAAGGTAGATAGATTCTTCTGAGGAAATGGAATCAAAGATTGTCAGAAATATATGGAAATGTGGAATTCAGAGCACCAACAGATTCATCATGATCAGACCCAAAGGGCTGAATGAGTTACTCATACTCCTAATTCATTTGTTCATATGTTGGTAAGTACTCCATTTGCCAACTCTTTGCCCATTCATTTAGCCTATCAGTATTATTTTGTCAGCTCCTTACGCTTTCTTCACAACATAATTTCTGACTGAAATCAAAAACAGAAATTGCTGGTGAAACTCATTACATCGTGGGGAGAAAACAGAGTTAATGTTTTGAGTCCAGTGACTCTTCATCAGAACAGATTCCAGCAGCACTGATACCGCGTCACACCACATGGACTGCAAGGATCCAAAGGATCATGGAATGCAAGTCGTCATTCCCTTCCCAAGGACATTTAGAAGTGGGTGACAAATACTGACCTTGCCAGCAATGCCCATATTACGTGAAATAAATTAATAGAACAATTTTAGTGTATTTGAATCATACTTTATCCAAAGCCAATATATTTTCCCTTAACAAGTACAAATTACTCAGATGTTGGAAATCTGTTATAAAAACAGAAAGAGCTGGAAATGCTCAGCAGGCCTTGCATCATCTGTGGAGAGAGAAACAGACTTTATGTTTCAGTTGAATGACCTAACATCAGTTGCCACATGTGAAACAATGGACTGTTTGTCTGGTCTCACAGACACAAGGGTGGGTCTAGTGCAATTGGAGGAAGATGAGTCCGAGTGTCTATTGACAATTCCATTGTTGGGGTACATTGCTGGGCAAACACTGGAACTATGATAGGCTCCCTGCTCCACAAACATAGGCAAATAAGTAGGGTAATAAGAACTTACTTAGAGGACTTGAAAATCCAAAAGTGCAACTGCATACATATGTGTCTACTCCCGAATCAAATTGTTTGCAATCATGGTACTGTCATTGACCTTGAGGTTAGCATCCAACCACAAATCTTCTCTGTCACCGAAGGCTCTTACTTCCAGCTCCATAACATCTTTGATGTGCCCCACCTCTCACTTGTTATTGAAACCATTGCCTTTGCTTTTGCTACCTCTAGAATTACAGGAAATCCCTAGGTTACGAACGGGTTCCATTTTCTCTGCTGTAGGTAAGCTGAATTTGTGTGTAAGTCAGAACAGATTTGGGTGAATTAGCCTGCCTGTTCATCAGGAGAAAACATTGTATGTAACTTGGATTTTCAAAAATAGTTTTTAAAAATGAGAAGCTGGAGGTCAGTTCGTGACTATGGGGTGTTCATAAGTTGGGCATTCGTAACCCAGGGACTTCCTGTACTGTTTTCCCTCCAGCTGGATGGCTACAGGGATCTTCATTTGACAGCTTTTCAAGAGGAATTAGGAGTGCCACCATGTTCAGATATGCTCACCATTATCTTCCTAACTTCTGCCCATCTGTTTCCATGGGACTGCTGAGCATTCACAGCTCCTACAGCCTAATTAGGACTTCAGCCTTGACACTTAGCCCATTGTTTGTAATAGGATAGTGATCATAGAGATGGCCGATTGTGCAATAAGTAATTAAAAAGCTGGAATATTGTGCAGGCCGCTGCTAATGATATTAGCAAGTTGAGGACCCCATCTGGGCTCTCCATTTGTGGCCTGATCCTCGGCAAAATATTGAACTGTTAATCTCTATGTTTCTTTCCACAGATGCTGTCAGATTTGCAAACATTTCTGCAAATATATTCCAGCCTTTAGACATATATTTACAGAAATTCACTGTGCTCCTGTAATTCTGTATTTAAGTACATGTGACAATAAAGTATTTTCTATTGTATTCTCTTTATGAAATAACAAACAGGTCTGTTTTGCAGTTAGCTAATATCAGCTGGGAAAGTGAAGAAGATGCCAAGAATGGTCTCTACATATCTCAGATTAAAAAGAGAAAGAAAATCAGTGACTATTCCTATGCTTCATCACTGCAGAGCAAATCCTGTTAAAAATAAACTTCATCAAATGGTGTGAACCATTCCTACTGTGAACCATTGGATAGCCAACTCAAACATGCACCCAGGGTTCACACATTAATGAATAATGACAATTTAGATGAGGTAGACAAGCAGGAGGCTGGAAGAACACGGTAATCTAGGCAGCATCAAGGGGTGGAGAAGTCAACATTTCAAGTGTAACCCTTCTTCCGTTCTTGCGTGTTCTTCCAGTCTCCTGCTTGTCCACTTTCGATTCCAGTATCTGGAGAGTTTTTGTCTCTAACTAAATTTGGATGTGGTAGTGGATGTTATTATGTACCATGAAACCTTATTTCTTCAGAAAAAAATCAAGTTGAATATAACGGAGCCAAAGCTTTTTCAGTTCAAGTAAATTAAGAGTAAAACCATTCACTGGAGATAACGGATTCGTTATCGGTGAGCTGCACAAAACCAGTCATATAGACTTAATATTTTACCATGAATTGTTTGTTCTACATTTTATCTGCAGGAATCATAGATAGTGAGAAACATCCTGTTTCAAAACACTTCTCGAGCATTGAGTACATTGAGAAACTGATGAAAATTTGAAAGCGGTTTTTCCAAAGAACACTGTGTTTGTCACAAGGCAGGCAAATGAGGAAGGAATTACGTAGTGGTTTCAGCAAATGCTGTCATTCATTGTACTGATTCTACATTGCATCAGTTTCCTGCGATTATTCACAGTGCTGTACACGCTTGGTACAATTATCAGAAATGTCTACGTGACCATTAGTAGCTTAGTACGGTGTGGTGCTCAAACTGAATGAATTCGAGAGATGCATGCAAGCAGTTAGGTTGCAACACTTGTCTGGTTGTGTCTAGAATGGAACCTAGTTTGAGAGTTTCTAGAATCCAATGTTGAGAGAATCATAGTATGGTATAACATGCTTGACTTATTTCCTTTTGCTAAATTGCAGTCTACATTTATTGTTTTAAGAATTAAATTAATCAATTTTATTCAAAGTCAAATCTCTCCCTGTCCTCATTGTACATAAAATAAACCAATCAGCCATCTAGGTTATACCTTCTGGGACTCTTGGCCTGAACTTCCTCACTTTAATATTCCCCTCCCTATTATTCAATGCCTCTTTAAAAATTTTCACATTTAGCGTTATTATTTCTCCCACTTCACTAAGTCTCACAGAATTATGAACCAAATAATGGACAAGCTGATCCACCAAACGTGATCTGCCTCCATATTGGTGTCTAAGACAACATTTCTTTTCCTATCTTGTGGCTATTCAGTGTGAACAGAAACTCTGTTAGATGGAATCCATCCTTTCATTCAACTTCACTCTCGGGGTAACATTTGTTGCTGGCAATAAGTGGCAGCGAGATGTTTTATTTGCAGTGTATTGCTGCTGAATTCATTCTTTTCACTAGTTGCCTATAAAAGACACTTATAGCAAGGGTCACAGTTTGTGCTAAATAAAAGGTTTGGAAAGGTTTCGGGCAAAAGCCCTTCATCAGGAATAAATCTCTCCACCCTGGTGGCTCCCTGCCTCCATTCCTGATGATGGGCTTTTGCCTGAAACGTCGATTTTCCTGCTCCTCGGATGCTGCCTGACCTGCTGTGCTTTTCTGATCTAAACTCTGGTTTCCAGCATCTGCACTTTTGCCTGTATGACTCTATGAGTATGCAATGGGAATATCGTTTTTGATCAGCTGACAAACTAACCAAGAAGAGCATTGCAGTGCAGCTTGGCGGAGGTCTGTTGAACTAACCTCTGAACTAAAAGCTCTGAGTTTGAGACCCACTCCAGTGTTTGATGATCAAGAAAGATATTGCCAAACAGATGGTACACCCATTTATAAATCTTCTAACGCATTCTGATTGCAGATGATAAGGGATTCCTGATCAGCCACACAATGAAAAGACATTGGAGCCTCAAGTGCCACTGTCCATAACGCCAGGCGACAACATGGACGTAAAAGCTAAGAGCCCAGGCTGAGCAGCCTTCAAATTGATCTGTAAAAGGATTCTCACCACTTGCTGTCTGGAAGCCTAACCCATCTTTAAAATCACAGGAACTAAAGTGAAAATTTTCATCCTGCTGTCAGGAAGCTAATTTTTGGCCAATCACTGAATTTAAGTTCCCTTGTCCCGCTTGCATCTTGCTCCCTGAAACAACACAGGTGTGCACAGGTTTGATAGTAAAAGGTGTAGGAGAGTCAACATTTTGGGCCTAAGCCCTTCATCAGAAACATGGAGGGGGGAAGGGGCTGAGAGAAAAATAGGAGGGGGTGGGGCTAGGTGGAAGGTAGCTTGGAAGGCGATAGGTAGATGCAGGTGGGGGTGGTGGTGATAGGTCAGAGCGGAGGGTGGAGCAGATAGGTGGGAAGGAAGATGGACACATAGGACAGTTCAAGTGGGTTGGATGTGGTGGGGGGAGGGGAAGTTAGGAAACTGGTGATATCAATGTTGATTCTGTGTAATTGGGGGGGGTCCCAAGGTGGAAGGTGAGGCATTATTCTTCCAGGCATTGGATGGCTAGGATTTAGCAGTGGAGGATGCCCAGGACGTGCACGTCTTTGGCAGAGTGGGAGGGGGAATTGAAGTGGTCAGCCACAGGGCGGTGGGGTTGTTTGGTGCATGTGTCCCAGAGATGTTCTGTGAAACGTTCTACGAGTTGGTGTCCTGTGTTCCCAATGTAGAGGAGACCACAGTGAGAGCAACAGACACAGTAGATAAGGTGTTTGGATGTGCAGGAAAATCTCTGCCAGATGTGGAAGGATCCTTTGGGGCCTAGGATGGAGGTGAGGAGAGAGGTGTGGGTGCAGATTTTATGCCTCCTGTGATGGCAAGGGAAGGTGCTAGGAGCAGAGAGTGGATTGGTGGGGGGGCATGCACCTCATGAAGGAGTCATGGAGGGAATGGTCTCTGCAAAATTCTGAAATGGATGGGGAGGGAAATACATCCCTGGTGGTGGGGTCTGACTCTAAGTGGTGGAAGTGGCGGAGGATGATGTATTATAACCAGAAGTTGGTGTGGTGGAAGGTGAGGACAGGGGTATTCTGTCCTTGTTGCGGTTGGAGGGGTGGGGTCCAAGGAAGGTGCTGGAGGACATTATTGATCACATGGGAGAGGAAATTGTGGTCCTTGAGGTAGGAGACCATCTAGGATGGTTTATAGAGGAATTGGTCCTCCTGGGAGCAGATGCGGTGGAGGTGGAGAAATTGGAAGTAAGGGATAACATTCTTACAGGAGGGGATGGGAAGAGGTGTAGTCCAGGTAGCTGTGGGAGTTGGTGGGTTTGAAGTAGATGCCCATATTGAGTCAGTTGCTGGAAATGGAGAAGGAGAGGTCCAGGAAAGGGAGGGACATGTCCGAGATGGCTCAGGTGAACTTGAGGTCAGTTTGGAAGTTATTCATAAAGTTTAACAAGCTGATCAACCTCCTCATGGGAGCATGAGGTGGCACTGATACATTCATCAATGTAGCAGAGGAAAACATATGGAATAGTGCCAGTATAACTACGGAAGATGGTCTCTTCCATCGTATCCAACAGAGGCAGGTATAGCTGGGGCCCATGTTGGTGCCCATGGCTACCCCTTTTGTCTGAAGGAAGTGGAGGATTTGGAGAAGTTGTTGAGAGTGAAGACCAGTTCAGCCAATTGAATGAGTGTGTTGGTGGAGGGGTATTGGGTGGGTTGGCAGGAGCGGAAGAAACAGAGGGCTTGGAGGCCTTTGCCATAGCTGATGGACGTGTACAGGGACTGGATGTCCATTGTGAAGTTGAGGCACTGGGGGCTGGGGAAATGAAAGTAATTGAGGTGGAGGGCATGGGGTGGTGCTCCGGATGTGTGTGGATTATTCCTGGACCAAATGGGATAGCACGGTGTCAAGTTATGAGGAAATAAGTTCAGTGGGGTCGAGCAGTTGGATTTGTGAATTTTGGGTAGTATCAGGTGGTGTGGGTCACAGGAATATGAGGATTGAGGCTGTGAATGGGACATCTCCTGTGGTGATGAGGTTATGTATGGTCTGGGAGATGATGGTTTGGTGACGGGAGGGGAGATTGTGGTTGAGGGGGCAGTAGGAGGAGGTATCTGTGAGTTGGCACCCCGCTTCAGCGGTGTACAGGTCAGTGCGCCAAACTACCACTGCGCACTGCTGGTTTGATGGTGAGGTTGGGGTTGGAGCTGATGGATTGGAGGCCTGTGCTTTGCAAGGGTGAGAGGTTGGAATGGTTGAGGGGGGTGGGCAGGTTGAGGTGGTCTGTGTCAGTTGGAGATAAAGAGATCAAGAGTGCATAACAGGCCAGAGTGGGGTGTCTAAGTGGATGTTGGAGGTGGGAGAATGAGTCCTCAGAAGATGGATGGGTGTCCCAATGGAAAAAGTAAGTGCGGAGGCAGAGATGGCAGAAAAAATTCAATACCACCCTCCTTCTATTTATCTCTCAGCCTCCTCCTCTACCACCACACATTCCTGATGAAGGACTTTATGCCTGAAACGTCGACTCTCCTGTTCCTCAGATGCTGCCTGACTGGCTGTGCTTTTCCAGCAGCACACTTTTCGACTCTGATCTCCAGCATCTGCAGTCCTCACTTTCTCCATCGCAGAAGTAAGGTTCATAAGCATCTGACAGACTCGAAACAAGATATAATGTGTAGCGACTGAGCTCAACCAGTTCTTTATCCAACTAGCTAGAACACCCTGCACACTATGTGACTTCACTTGCTCTATATGAGATATAATATGTGGTGACTAAGCTAAGGTGAGACTTTCATTCCTTGGCAGGAGGATGAAATATACGTGGACTTTAGTAAGGTGCTTGATAAGGTTCCCCATGGTAAACTAATAGAAAAAGTGAAGTCACATGGTGTGCAGGATGTTCTAGCTAGGTGGATAAAGAACTGGTTGAGCAACAGGAGACAGAGAGTAATAGTTGAATGGAGTTCCTTGAACTGGAGAAAAATGACCAGTGGTGTTCCACAGGGAGAGGTGCTGTGGCCACTGTTGTTTGTGATATACATTAATGATCTGGAAGAGAACACAGTTGGTCTGATCAGTAAATTTGCAGATGACATGAAGATTGGTGGAGTAGCAGAAAGCATAGGGGGCTGTCAAAGAATACAGGAGATGATAATAGACTGGCGAGTTGGGCAGAGAAGTGGCAGATGGAATTCAATACAGGCAAATGTGAGGTGATGCATCTTGGGAAGTCTAATTCTGGAGTGAATTATACAGTAAATGGAAGAACCTTGTGAAAAGTTGATGAGCAGAGAGATCTGGTCGTGCAGGCCCATTGTACCCTGAAGGTTGCTGAACAGGTGGATGGAGTAGTCAAGAAGGCATATGGTATGCTTGCCTTCATCGGACGGGGTATTGAGTATAAGAGCTGGCAGGTCATGTTAAAATTGTACATGACATTGGTTCGATCGCATTTAGAATACTGTGTACAGTTCTAGTCACCACATTATCAAAAGAATGTGGACGCTTTGGAGAGGGTGCAGAGAAGGTTTACGAGGATGTTGCTTGGTATGGAAGGTATTAACTGTGAAGACAGGTTGAGTAGGTTAGGTTTGTTTTCATTAGAAAAAAGGAGATTGAGGGGGAGACCTGATTGAGGTTTACAAAATCATGAAGGGTATAGACAGGGTAGATTAAGATAAGCTTTTTCCCAGGGTGAAGGATTCGAAAACGGGAGGCCACGTTTTCAAGGTGAGAGAAGAAAAGTTTAAGAGGGATACACACAGCAAATACTTTACACAGAATGTGGTAGGTGTCTGGAACACGTTGCCAGCGGAGGTAATAGAAGCATGCACAGTAAATTCATTTAAGATGCGTCTGGACAGATGCATGAACAGGTGGGGAGCAGAGGGATACAGATGCTTAGGAATTGGATGACAGGTTTAGACAGTAGATTTGGATCAGCTCAGGTTTAGAGGGCTGAAGGGCCTGTTCCTGGGCTGTAAATTTACTTTGTTCTTTGTGTCAATATTGGTGGAGATGTGGGTTTGAAATTTCATGCAGAGATGAAGGAAGGGGTGTAACTTCTGAAGGGGTGTAACCTAAATCCTCAAAGAAATCTCTCTGAATATTGTTACACTTCACCCTTCCCACTGTTGAAAATGTGTTAAAAAAAGGGGTGCCCACTCCCACTTGCCTGCTGATATTGTACTAAAGGATCTTTAAACAAACTAACCTCACCCTGAGTTATGTATTCACGCGTGGTGGGTATGTAGCCAAATGTTGAATCTGTCATCACACATCTAAATTAGAACCAGTTATAAGCTGAATTATTAACACTTTATTAATTTCATCCTTCCTTGTTTTAATTAATCATTTGGGAAGAGTGGTGCTGGAAAAGCACTGAAGGTCAGGCAGCTCATTCCTGATGAAGGGCTTTTTCCCAAAGCGTCGATTTTCCTGTTCCTTGATGCTGCCTGACCTGCTGTGCTTTTCCAGCACCACTCTAATCTTGACTCTAATCTCCAGCATCTGCAGTCCTCACTTTTGCCTCAGGAAAGAACAAGACAAGTGATGTCAATTATCCTGTTTTCTTAGAAAGGACGTGCCACTCTGATTTGCTTTTCGTTAATCATTGTTGATCTGAACTAAGTTTAAATGAATAAGGTTGAGCACTTGGTCAAGTTGGGAAAGCTGTAATTTTATTTGTGACTGCAATGAATTTCCAAGTTATCATATCAAAGTATGAGGGAGTCTTTAATACCAGGTATAAATCTTACTCATTTAATACTGGCAGCTTTTGAATTATAAATGTTGAGTGGTGTCAGTTAGAATTTGAGATCATACTGGTTATACCAAAGAAAATCTTGCTCTCAAAACCTTTTCCTTCTATCAGAAAGCAATTCTGTTTAATCTAAAATGCTTTCTTACCTGATGAGAATGTTTGACATTAGAAAATTGGCATAGTTGAATAAAAGATACCAAAGCACTGAAAACATAATTCAGAAAGTTGTAACAGTTTCACTAGAATAACTTGTGGAAGGGATGTCTCTAACAATAACAGCATTGTTGTTTCATAAATACCTGCTCATTTGAATTGTTTTGCCAAAACATTTACATGTCTCTAGTTGTACTCATCCCCATTTTGTTTGAGATTTTCTTTGTTGAGGAGGAAATGCTAAGAACTTGCAAGTAACTGCACGTAATCCCTGCCTCTGCAACTGAGAACATATTGCCCTGCCTACTTTCAAATAACACTAGATTATTTATAGTCCAGCAGGTTTATTTGGCAGCACTAGCTTTTGGAGCGCTGCTTTTTCATCAGCACAGCTACCTGATGAAGGAGCAGCGCTCCAAAAACTAATACTTCCATATAAACCTGTTGGATTATAAACTGGTATTGTGTGATTCTTAACTTAGTCCATACCAGTCCAACACCTGCACCCCCACATCATCCCTTTCAATTAAATATAGATGTTAACTCTTGTTTTTTGCCAACAGCTTCTTTATTTGAATTTTGAATAAGTTGGAATTGCAGAACTGAGAAACTAAATTTCCCAAATCTAAATTCAATCCCCACTTCTGAGAATCTAAAATATCATCAAGAATAAAGAACTAACAAAAGATATTGTAATGCTTGAGATCAAATGCTTGATATTTGTTTTAATGGTACTCTGAGCATTGAAGGCTTAGGTGAAATAGAACTGGAATTCATGGTAACTGGAAATTAAATCTGGTGGGTGTGATTCTTAATAGCAGAGGGGAACAAACTTTGGCAAAGTCAGAATTCAAAGTATTAGAATTCCAAGAAGCCCACATCTTTTCAGAGAAAGTCAAGAATATGTAGCTAAGATTAATAACTTGGAGGTGTTTGTGCTCTTGTATATGATTTTTATAAAGAGAGATTCTAGCAAAGAAATGATAATTTGGCCATGCCTTGAGACATCAGACCACACAAGTGAAATAGCCCCACCATTTTTTGATCATGCGAGAAGATCACTTGAAAGTTCAGAAATGGTTTACATTGGCCTAATGGTAATGTCACTGGAGTAGGAGCCTGTGGGCCAAGCCTGGTTCTCTGGGCACATGTTCACATCCTATTAATCATATCAGTTGGTTAAAACTGATTTCAGTTGGCAGCAGTTGGGGAAGCATGGTGTCTCAGTGGTTAGCACTGTTGCCTCACAGCGCTAGGGACCATGGATTCATTCCAGCTTCAGGTGACTGTCTGTGTGGAGTTTGCACTTTCTCCCTGCCTGTATAGGTTTCCTCTGGAAGCTCTGGTTTGCTCCCACAGTCTAGGGTGGGGGGGTGGGTCTGGATGGGATGCTCTTTGAAAGGCCAAATGGCCTGCTTCCACACTATAGGGTTTCTATGATTGATTCATATCTGGAATATAAAGGTAGTGCCATTGATGGTGACTGTAAAACTACAGCTTATTGTTATAATGGAAAAGGATCAGAAATTGGCTAGCTGAAAGACAACAGAGGGTGGTGGTTGATGGGAAATATTTGTCCTGGAGTTCGGTTACTAATGGGGTACTGCAAGGATCTGTTTTGGGGTCACTGTTGTTTGTCAATTTTAGAAATTACCTTGATGAGGGCATAGAAGAATGGGTTAGTAATTTGTGGATGACATTAAGATCGGTAGAGTTTTGGATAGTAACGAAGGATGTTGTAGGTTACAGAAAGACATAGATAAACTGCAGAGTTGGGCTGAGAGGAGGAAAATGGAGTTTAACGTGAAAAAGTATGAGGTGATTCACCTTGGAAGGAGCAACAGGCTAGTGGTAAGAATCTTGGTAGTGTAGATGAGCAGAGAGATCTCGGTGCCCACTACCCTTGAAAGTTGTCACCCAGGTTGATAGGGTTGTGAAGAAAGCATACAGTGTTAGCTTTTATGAGTAGAGGAATTGAGTTTCGGAACCATGAGATCATGTTGCATCTGTACAAAACTCTGGTGTGGCCACATTTGGAATATTGTGTACAGTTCTGGTCACCGCATTATAGAAAGGATGTGGAAGCTTTGAAAAGGGTTCAGAGGAGATTTACCAGGATGTTGCCTGGTATGGAGGGACGGTCTTATGAGGAAAGACTGAGGGACTTGACGCTGTTTTCGTTAGAGAGAAGAAGGTTGAGAGGCGACTTAATTGAGACATATAAGATAACCAGAGGGTTAGATAGGTTGGACAGTGAGAGCCTTATTCCTTGGTTGGGGATGGCTAGTACGAGGGGACATAGTAGGGGCATGGGATGCCCTACCTGCAACAGTAGTAGACTCACCAACTTTAAGGGCACTTAAATGGTCATTGGATAGACATATGGACGAAAATGGAATTGTGTAGGCTAGATGGGCTTCAGATTGGTTCCACAGGTTAGCACAATATCGAGGGCTGAAGGGCCTGTACTGTTCTCTATTGTAATGTTCTATGTTCCAAGGACAGGAAATCTGCCATCGTTATTTTGTCTGATCTACATGTGACTCCAGATTCATTACAATTTGGTTGGCTTGTAATTACCTTCATACATCATTCAGTTTAAGGGCGATTAGGGATGAGCAACAAATAATAGCCTTGGCAACAATGTCCACATCCCTTGAAAGAATAAAGAAATGTGTCGCATCGGACATAGGTGGAAACGTAATGTTCATGCAGATGTAATTTGTTAGAGATGAAACTATTAACAAGCTAAAATGCATACTCAAAAGGTCAAGCCCCAGACACCACTTCACCACAGCTTGACATGAAATAGGTAATATGGCTATAAGGGTGAGACTGCAATTTAAATTGTCAAGGCAGTGACGCATAACTCCCTACAGAAACTCACTAAAATAATCGGGATAAATTAAACACACTGGTAAAGCTCAGGTCAAGACTACTCTTCCACTTTATGGTGGCAGACAGAATGAAATGGATTCCTCTTATGGGGTTGGAGGTTGACTGACACAATTAATCTGCCAACTTTTATTGATGTGAGCAAAAATGATTCCACAATGATATTCCGAAGGTTATATAATTGCACCTAAGATGCCAATCTTTCAATCAAAATTAATTTGTAATCTATCACAAAACCAAGGTATAATTTTTCACTGACTTTTCTTGCTACTTATAAATTATTTGCAAAAACTTCATTTTATTGAATCCTGTAAACTCATGAAACAGATTATTCAGTTGACCTTAGTGGATATATAGTATCTGCTCTGATAAGTTACTAGTGTCCTGATGTGCCCTCTTGTGGTAAATTTAAAATAGTTTGTGAGATTAGCTTGCAATATGAGTGGGCAGGACTTTCTGGCCAGCAGCAAATGAAGAACACTTGTTTATTACTTTTGCAGTTGCTTATTTGAGTTTTTGTGAGCTTTTGTGCAGCATGTGGGTGGCACAATGGCACAGCAGTTAGCACTGCTGTCTCACAGTGCCAGAGACCTGGGTTCAATTCCTGCCTCAGGCAACTATCTGTGTGGAGTTTGTACATTCTCCCTGTGTCTGCATGGGTTTCCTCCAGGTGCTCCGGTTTCCTCCCACAGTCCAAAAATATGCAGGTTAGGTGAATTGGCCACACTAAATTGCCCGTAGCATTGGGGGAATGGGTCTGGGTGGGTTGTTCTTTGGAGGTCAGTGTGGACTTTTTGAGCCGAAGGGCCTGTTTCCTCCAGTAAGTAATCTAAACTCATCGTCACCGGGAACTGAATACAGGTCATTGCCCCCAGCCTCTGGGACTTAACTAAACAGAGAAATCAGCAAGCATCACTTCCAAGAAATCAGATCAAAGAATCCCAAATAAGGCATACAGACTCGAAATACAGAAATGTAATTTGGAATAGAGTCATAGAGCCACACAGCACAGAAACAGACCCTTCAGTCTAACTTGTCCATGCTGATGAGATATTCTACGTTATGTAGGCCTATTTGGCTCATATCTTGCTAAATCCTTCCTATTTATATACCTGTCCAGATGCCTTTCAAATATTGTAATTGTACCACCACCTGCTCTGGCAGTTCATTCCACATACACACCGTCCTCTGTATGAAAACGTTGCCTTTAGGCTCCTTTTAAATCTTTCCCCTCTCATCTTAAACCTATGCCTTCTATTTTCGGGAAAAAGACCTTGACTATTTGCCCTATCCATGCCTCTCATGATTTTTGTACATTTCTATAAGATCACCCCTCATCCTCCAATATTAAAATAAGTATGAGCATCTCATGTTACAATAGAGAAAGTAATCAGAAGGTCAGCCAAAATTTTCCCATGCAATCATGTGCCATTACATTGAGAATATGCAATGTTCACACACACGCTGATAGCTATTTCTGGGAGAGGAGAACATGTCAGTGGGGGAATTTGGAGGCGTGGCCTTGCTTTTTCATGAAAAGGATATGGCTCCATGAGAGGAGGAGCAGGGAGGTTGTGTGAGGAGGAGGGAGTAGGAATATCCTATCCAGGGATGGCCTTTTGGAAGCACCAGTTCTGCAGTAGGGTGTACGAGGAGCAGCTCCTCAGGAGGCTTCACTTCACTAAAAAGGTGCTTGTGTCTTGTAACTCAAAAACAAAACAGAAACTCCAGGAAAAACTCAGCATATCTGGCAGCATCTGTGGAGAGGAATCAGAGTTTTTATATGGAAGGTGGGAGGAGGGGGTAAGGAGTAAACAATAATTGCAGATAGACCCCAAAAGAGAGAGAACAGTTGGAGAGACAGAAGAGTAAAGATTAGAGTGGTGCTGGAAAAGCACAGCAGGTCAGGCAGCATCCGAGGAGCAGTAAAAATCAACATTTCGGGCAAAAGCTGGATAACCAAGTCTTGAGTCTTGTGACTCTAGTTTGCAAATATTGCACAAGTTACTACAGCAATCCCATGCAGGAATCTTTTACTGAGTCATGTTCTTGGCATATAAATTTTTAGAGTACTAGGGTTGCCAACTATGATTAAATCCATGACTGGCAGTTTTATCACATGACTTTCCTACTCCAGCCATCAGTCACTCAAGGCTGCATAGATCTGCACTGACTTTATTCCATTCTCAGTCAGAGCATTGAGAATAGGAATAGGACATCTTGTTGCAAATATACAACACATTGGTAAGGCCACTTTCAGAGTACTCTGTGTAGTTCTGTAGAAAGGATATTATTAAACTATAAAGGGACTATTAAACTATTAAACAGAAAAGATTTACTAGGATGCTACCTGGACTGGAAGATTTGAGCTATGACGAGAGGCTGGATAGGCTGGAATGTCTTTCCTGGAGCATAGGAGATTGAGGGATGACCCTATAAAATCATGAAAGGTATAGATAAGGTAGATAGCTAACATCTGTTCCCCTTGTTGGGGAGTCTGAAACTGGAGGGCATGGGTTTAGGTGAGGAGGATAGATACAAAACGGTCCAGAGGAATACTTATTTCATACAGATAGTGGTGAGTGTCTGGAACAAGCTGTCAGAGGTAGTGCTTGAAGCAAGTGCAATTTTGTCATTTAAGAAACATTTGCACAGGTACATGCATGGGACAGGTATAAAAGGATATGGACCAAATGTGGGCAAATGGAACTAAATTAATTATGAAAACTGATTGGCATTGGAGAAGTTGGGCCGAAGGGCCTGCTTCCATTCTATAAACTCCTATGACTCAAAGTGATAGGATCGCATGCAATGATTTCTCTTCCCATTCCTGTACTATTACATGTGGTACGGCCTGGGTATCAATCTAAGGCCCCCTAACCATTTCTCAGTTACTTGCTGTCTGCCAGTGCATCATCCAAAAACCCATCAGTTTTCACATCCAAACTGACAACACCCACTCTTCAATTAATCACTGGTCTGTTGTGATGATACCATGGCTTTAAGAGGTGTATTTTGTATGAAGAGAGGTTGAAACAGAGGCGCTGAGCAGCCTGTTCCAAGTCAATAAAGCAAACAGCTTGTGAGGCCTTGGGATTTTAAAAAAAATTTGGAATAGAAGCAGCGTGAAGGGATAGGGGCAAGCTGCCACAGAACCAGAATTTTAGTTTAACTTTCAATAGCTGTTGAGGTTTGGAAGCTACTATACATCTCTCCCTACCACAGCAAAATGCTTATGCTCTCTCTTTCTCTCAGAGTTTTCTCCTGATGTTCTTTCCTCCTGCACTGGAGAATTTCATGTGAGAATATATTTACTTAACTTGCCTTTGCCAAGAGTGAGTTTATGAGATGTTGAGTAGTCAGTATTAGTATTAGTCTGTTAAGTTTTCCAATAGAATTAATTTATTATAATTGTTCTTTCATTTGTATTTTAACTATAGTGTAGGAATGGAATCTGTTGCAGCCTGTTGGTTTGATCAACTGAATTGTATCCAGAACACAATGCCTTACACCTGTCTTTAAAAATAAGATATAACATTGGAGTCTCGGCTATCTTCTTAATATATTTTGAGGGCGTTTGGTCTGGTCCATAACACTGTCTATTAGAAATCCTTTATTAGATGATCAGAAATGCCCTTCAACCACATATTGGGAAGACTGAATCCAATGTCTTTGGGCCCATTACATATCCAGTCCCAACTCACCAAATTCATACTGTTCACAATCTTGGTGTCATATTTGACCTTGAAAACACACATCCATACAATCACTAAGACCACACACTTCCCTCCTTTTCACTCTCCCAGACAGTCCTTGTCTCAGCTCGTTATTTGCTGAAACTCTCAGCCATGCCTTTGTTACCTCTCTCTTTCTGACTCCAATACATTTCTGGGAGCCTCCCACATCCTACCCTTTGTAAATGTCACCATTGAAAACACTGATGCTCTCGAGCAAGCTCACAAACTCAAACCAGATCCCGAGGCCCATCATACATATGCTTGATGAATAACCAAGCTTGTAGGCAAGGCAGTGCCTCTATGTTCTTCATGGTGTCTGTAGTTTCTCCAGCCATACAAAACCCAGATATCTGCAATCCTCCAATTTTGACCTTTCAGCATTCCTGCTTTTAACAAGACGTCATTGGTGACTGTACCTTCAGCTGTCAAAGCTCAGAGCTCTAGCACTCACTTCTACATCTGCATACATAATCCTTCTTCCTTCTCAATTACTTTTTTGGCCATCTGCCTAGTATTTCCCGATGTGGTGCCAAAATTTGCTCCACAAAGCGCTAAGGAAGCACCTTAGGATGTTTTATGATATTTTTAGGGCCATAAAAAAGTACAAATTCTTGCAGTTCATTTTTGAAATGGTGCTAAGAGGTTTTTGAGATTCATTTGACCAGACAGACTTGGGTTTCAGTTTAATGTTTTACCTTGCAATTAGCACGTTCACACAGTGTTGCACTCCTACAGTGCTGTGTAGGAATTAACCTCAAATGTATGCTCAAGTTTTAGATTGAGGTTTGTCCCCACAATGCTCTGATTCAGGGGTGAGATTACTACCACAGCATTGTCTGACTCCTTAAGAAAGAAAGAGCTTTTCTTTAATTAATTCTTGGGATGTGGCTTCCCTGACTAGCAGCACCATTTATTTCTATTCCCTACTTTGCCATCAAAAATGTGGTGCAAAGCTTCTGCCTTGAACTGCTGCTGTCCATTTGATGTAGGTACATCCACAGCACTGCCAGGAAGGGAACTCCAGGATTTTGACCAAATGATTCTGAAGGAATATATATTTCAAAGTCAGGAGACTGAGTGGCTTGGAAAGCAACTTACAGGCTTTGGAGATCTCATGTCACTGCTGCCCTTATACTTATAGGTAGTTGTGGACTTGAAATGGATTTGGAAGAGGCTGTCTTAAGGACTCTTGGTGATTTTCTGCACAGTATCTTCTAGACAGTACACACTGCTGCCATAAAACATCGGTGGCAGAGGGAGTGAATGTTTGTGCAGGGACTGGCGATCCATTAGGCAGCTTTGTCCTGGATAGTGTCAAGTATCTTGAAAGCTGCAATCATCCAGGCAAGTGGGGATTATTCCATCACATTCCTTCTCTGTGCCTTGTAGATTTTGGAGAGTAGTTGAAGATAATTGGGCTGAGGACACTACCCTGAGACACTATCTCCTGCTGAGATACACTGGAGCTGAGGTGACCTCCAACAATCACAACCATCTTCCTATTGTCAGGTCGGACTCCAACCAGCTGAGTTTTCTCTGATTCTGATGAACTCCAATTTTGCTGGCGCTCCTTGAATCCACGTTTGGTCAAATGTGGTTCTTAATGGCAAGGGTAGTCATTTGTTCTTCTGGAATTCTGCTCTTTTATCCATAGATGGTTTGAGTCACTGCAGTTAGGCTGTAAGGATGTTCTCTCAGTGCTGTTAGGGAGGGATTTCAGGATTTTGACTTAGCAAGGGGATTGAGTTTAAGAGCTGCGAGGTTATGCTGCAGCTCTATAGTGCCCTGGTTGGACCACACTTGGAATATTGTGTTCAGTTTGATAACCTCATTGTAGGGAAGATGTGGAAGCTTTAGAGAGGGTGCAGAGGAGATTTACCAGGATGCTGTCTGGACTGGAGGACATGTCTTATGAAGGGGCATGGGCTTTTCTCATTGGAGTGAAGAAGGATGTACAAATGTTGAGAGGCATTGATAAAATGGATAGCCAGAGACTATGTCCCAGGAAGGAAATGTCTATCATGTGGGGGTCATAATTTTAAGATGATTGGAGGAAGGTTTAGGGGTATGTTTTTTACACAGCGAGTGGTGGGATGCACTATCAGCAATGGTAATAGAGTCATAAACATTAGGGATATTTAAGCAACTCTTGGATAGGCACATGGAAGTTAGCACTATGAAGGGTTACATAGGTTAGTCTGATCTTAAAGTAGGATAAAAGGCCAGCACAACATCGAGGGCCGAAGCGCCTGTACTGTGCTGTATTATGTTCTATTTTAGCCAAGGCTGTGATGAGGTCAGGAACTGAGTGGTCCTTGTGAAACCTAAACTGAATGTCACTGAGCAGGTGCTGCTTGAAAATAGACTGACGGGGTGATAACTGACTGGGTTCGATTTGTTCTGCTTTTTTTTTGTACAGGACATACATGGGACAACCTATCTGTACTGGAACAGCTTTACAAAGAACAATAAAACAAAGAACAATACAGCACATGAACAGGCCCTTTGACATAGCAAGCCTGTACTGGCACGACACCTTTCTAAACTAAAAACCATATGGACTACAGCCCTCCATTCCCTGCCTATTCACGTACCTGTCAAGGTGTTTTGCTGGGGCATGGCTTGTTCTAGAGCACATGTCATCAGTACTATTTCTGTAATGGTATATCCAGTGCCTCCAGTTCATATGAGGGGACCACCAGAGAGGGCTGAAATGGAATGTCCACTCGGCCCTTCTGGCTGAAGATGCTTGTAAATGCTTCAGCCTTATCTCTTGCACGGATATGCTGGTGTCTCCCAACACTGAAGCTGTTTTTGGAGCCAGCTCTTTTTCCAATGGATTAATTGTCCACTACCATTTGTGATTGGATATGGAAAGACCACCAGGCTTGGATCTAAAGAGTCGTTGTGGAATTGCTTAACTGTCTAACACTTGCTGCTTATGCTGTTTGGTACGCAGGTAGTCGGCTTTGAAGCTTCACCAGTACCTAAATTTTAGGTATGGCTGGTATTGCTCCTTCGCCCCATAACTTGGCAGGTATGCTGGGCCAGGAGGTTGGACATTATACTTGAACATAATTCTCCTGTTTGCTGAAGGCCCACAATGCCTCATAGACCCTAAATCTTCAGTTGCTAGATCTGTTCAAAATGTATCCTATTTAGCATGGTGGTAATGTCATACAACAAAATGGAACCATGAAAGTAAAAATAACAGGATTAAACAAAGTTTGGAACTGTATCACAGAATTTAGTGAAAATATTGGTTGGAAAAATATTCAATTCACAATGGAAGTCAATGTTCAGTATTAATACAAGTGAACAAATTAAATTAAAATTGTTAATAAGTTTTTGATACAGTACTGGAACAATGCTATGTGGTTTCAGGAGTGTGGGGGTAGGATGGATAGAGCAGCTCACCTTTTTCAGTCCAGTACAGTAAAAGTTGTAACATATATCATGGCACAGATCACAAATAACACTAAAGAAATATCTATTTAAATCAAAATTTGATTTCAAAACATCACAAGCCAGCACACTTCCTGTACAGGTTAGCAGGTATGCTGGTTTTCTTGCCAAGGAATGCTATGTGCCCATTTTAAATCAACGCTTTTTTAAAGTGAAATGCAGCCTTTTTCAACTTGTTGTAGCATAAATTGCATGACCATTTAATTACTCCATTGATTGTACAGTCATTATTTGCATTAATTTCAACAGTTCAACACAAATTTTAAACTGAACAAGTGTGTTTTTCTCTCATAATATTGTCATCGTTTGCTTTCAATGCACTTTGCTTTATGCGCAAAAGGTTTCCCTATATTTAAGGCAAGCGGATGATTTGACAATTCCCGAGACAGGCAGTCCACAACACACATTGGAGTGCAGTCTGAGGGATGAAAAGCAGCACAAAGGATCATCTCCACTAGGACTTAACTCCTGTATTTGGGACTTCTTTTGGTACAGCAGAACAAACCTATTGGCAAGACATGGGGTGCCTAATTTATCAATATCTGACTTATCAAAACCTGCACTTATAAACATAATCTCATCAAGGGTGTCATTTTAAAGATCTGAACAGTTCCTTTTCATTGTCCTGCATTGTACACCAACTAGCATACAAATCAACTTCTGAACCGACCCCAGAATGGAACCCATTCACAACTCAGGGACTGCCTGTACTTATTTTCATTATTAATTAGTAAAAAGAAACCTATGAGTCCTCTTGTTAGTCCTCTTTCACATCTTGAGATGTCAATTAGATCTCTTTCCATTCTTCTAAACTCCAGAGAATATCGGCCTAAATTGCAGGGATGGCAGGTCAGCACAGTCATGTGGAATGTGCATCCTGCTGTCTGTGTTGTGTTCGTGAACACACATACAATATCCCAGAAAAATATGTGCAGGAAGTGACATCAGCAGCAGAAGCTTCAATTGTGGGTTAAAGAACTTGAGGGGTGCCTTGAGTCAGTGTTGGGGAAAGTGGTCATATTTCAGAATGGAAGTGTACAATCAGATAATAAATAAGGTAAATAGAATTCTGGCATTTAATGCTAAAGGAATACATTATAAACTATTACAACTATACATGGCATTAGTGAGACCGCACCTGGAAACTGTGCACAATTTTGATCCCCCTACTTGAGGGAGGATGTAGTTGTTTTGGAGGTATTTCAGAAGAGTTTCACTAGATTGATTCCAGAGATCAGAGTTTGTCTAATAAAGAATGACTGAGCAATTTAGGCCGATATTCTCTGGAGTTTAGAAGAATGGGAAGAGATCTAATTGACATCTCAAGATGTGAAAGAGGACTAACAAAGTAGGTGTAGAAATTTAGGACAAAAGGTCATTGGTTTAAATCTGCTACCCCTCACCGTAAAACTGAGTGGAAGAGAATCTGAGGAATTCATTACCATAATGTGCAGTGGATCCTGAAGCATTGAGTAAACTTTTGCAGTACATTAATTCGTAAGAGTTTGAAGGGTTATTGAGAATGGGCAGGAATGTAGTGTTGAGGCCAAGATGAGATTGGCCATGACTGTATCAAATAGAATAGCAGACATGAGAGGCCGAATGCCTAACCGTGGTCTTGGCCATAAACAATCATGCAGTCCATCAGGACTCTTCTCATGTATGTTTAAAAATACTTCATTTGGGTACGGAGATTGAGGGCATCTCCAAAATTTAAATCAGGAATTCTGATTTGAGACTTAATTTTATGCCTGAATAAAATGTAGCATCCTTTTTATAACATTTCAATCGTATAATAAACCTGCGCAAAATATTCTTTGAAATCAGTGTCCCTGATATAATGCTTAAAAATGAAATGTCATTATTCAGACCCACTATTAACAAAGAAATAACTTATCACATTTTGCCTCTTCTCAAGGGGATTGCAGTTCAGAAGTTAAAAAATTATGACTTGGAGATGCCTGTGTTGGACTGGGGTGTACAAAGTTAAAAATCACACAACACCAGGTTATAGTCCAACAGGTTTAATTGGAAGCACACTAGCTTTCGGAGCGACACTCCTTCATCAGGTGATTGTGGAGGGCTCGATCGTAACACAGAATTTATAGCAAAAATTTGTAGTGTGATGTAACTTAAATTATACATTGAAAAATTGATTGTCTGTGAGGCCTTTCATGTGTTAGAATACAGTGATAGTTTCACTTCTTTCATGTGTAAATCACAAAACCCTTTTTTAAAAGTTGCACTCTCGGGTTAGCTGTTAACAATGGTGATAGCTAGACAATATGTCTAACACCTTCAACATATTGTCTAGCTATCACCATTGTTAACAGCTAACCCGAGAATGCAACTTTTTTTTAAAAAAAAGGTTTTGTGATTTACACATGAAAGAAGTGAAACTATCACTGTATTCTAACAGATGAAAGACTTAATACACAATCAATTTTTCAATGTATAATTTCAGTTACATCACGCTGCAAATTTTTGCTATAAATTCTGTGTTACGATCGAGCCCTCCACAGTCACCTGATGAAGGAGCGTCGCTCCGAAAGCTAGTGTGCTTCCAATTAAACCTGTTGGACTATAATCTGGTGTTATGTGGTTTTTAACTTAAAAAATTATGTTATGTTAAAATGTTATGCAGTGCTTTGATTAGACGTGATACAGAGTACAGTGTTCAGTTATGTGCTTTGAGCCTCAGGAAACAGCTGTTAAATTTGGAAGAGAATGCCGATGAATGGAATTACTCCAGGAAAAACAAATAAGGACCCGTTGTTCACAAAAGATCAGTGATCCTGGAATGTTAAGTATTTTTCTCCCTCACAGGTATAGTCACAGCTGCTGCTTATTTCCAGCATGTTCTGCTTTTCTTTAAATTTTAAGTTTCCAGCCTTTGCAATACTTTGTTTTGTTTAGGCGAACATTGACTCTCTTCCTTGAGAAAGGTCTTTTATGTAGTATGATTCCTGATGAAGGGCTCTGGCCCGAAACATCGAATTTCCTGTTCCTAGGATGCTGCCTGACCTGCTGTGCTTTAACCAGCAACACATTTTCAGCAAAGGTCTTTTATGCCTTGCTAACAAGCCAGAGAAGGCCTAATTTAATGGAATGTCAAGCTTTCCTGAGAACTAATGCATTTTGAAATTTTAATTTTATTAAACCAACCAGAACAGGTTGCTAATTGGCTATCATCCATTCTTTGCTAATATTCCAAGACAAACTTACATTCCAATGGCTCATCTAAAACCTGCCTCGAATAGTACAATGCTCCTTCAGTACTATATTCAGTTTAGATTTTTAAAGGAGAGTCGAGTACAAACTCTGACTCTGAAGTAAGATCATGACCACCAAGCCAAGTACAGCATTGTTAACTCAAAAGCATTCCTTGTAAAACTGTATTTCATAATCACATAACCGAGCATTCAATTATGTTGGCCTCCTGTGAATGTGCAGCCTTTAATATACAAATGTCATTCTGACTGTTTCAGTTATCATTGTTGCACACCAGAATTATTACACTGCCAAAGGAAGGTGTTCTGCTGGTGTCTACTGCAGCTCTCAGAATGAGAGTTTTATTTAATGCCTTCTTCAGACCTCTCCCAATAAGCATATTTTTTTTTGAATAATATTCTAATTCCCTTCTGAATGCATTGATTGAACCTCTGTACTGTACTCTCATAAAAGGCCATTCTAGATCCTCACCATTCAACTGAGTGCAAAAGCTCTTTTTCCCAATATCATCTCTGGTTCCTGAGCCAATTATTTTAACACCATCCCCTTTTGCTCTTGATCTCTTTGTGTGGGGCGATCCCCATCTACTTTCTAGACCCCTCAATTTTGAAAACCATCACCAGAGGTCCTCTCAGCTGTCGGATCTCACTTCAGCCTTCTACTTCCAGGGAACACAGTCCCAACCTCTCCAATTTGAATTCATAACTGAGATCCCTCATCCCTGAAAGTATTCCTCTCCAATGCCTTCATATTCTTCCTGAAATTTGGCACTCAGAACTCTAAGCTAAATTAATATCTTACACAAAAACAAATCTGTAATTAAGAGTCAATTGATGACCATGAAACCATTGTCAATTGTCGGAAAAACCCATCTGATTCACTAATGTCCTTTAGGGAAGGAAATCTGCCATCCTTACCTGGCCTGGCCTACATGTGACACCAGAGCCACAGCAATGTGGTGGACTCTCGACTGCCCTCTGAAATAGCCTAACAGGTCACTCAGTTGAATCAGCGATTAAAGAAGGCAGTTCACTACCACCTTCTGAAGGGCAAGTAGGGATGGACTATCAAAGCTGACCAGTCAACGATGCCCAAGTCACAGAAATTAACAAACAAAAGTTCAAAATTATCTGTTTGCTCTTGTATCATATGCACCTATTAACAAACCCTACAATACGGTACATTTATTGCCCTGAACTGTCACCTTTAATTTTGCAAATATACATGCACCTCCTTTAGGAGTTTGACCTTTTGTTTTATATTGTCTCTCCATGTTCTTCCTACCAAATGCATCGCCTCATATATCTCAATATTGAAATATTTGCACACACTTTCAAGTTCACAAAGTTCTTTTGACATTCTACACTGTTCTCTTCATGGTTGAAAATTGTTTCCAAGTTTTGTATCCTCAGCAATTTTTGAGTTGTACCTCCAATCCAAGGTCACGGTCATCATTGACTCAGGAATAACATTGTTTAAAATATTTGTCATAGGCAATTTTAAACAATTAGGCTGCAACTGTTGTGGACCAATCTCACGTTCACTTTGCAAGAAAACTGATGTCCACCATGTTCACAAGTAAAAAGGTTTAGTATTATAAAGTGGCAATACACCAGTGCTTTATTCCATCACAATGGAGGATAGTTCGGTGAATCTGTGCAATTATTTAAAGTGCAAACAGTACTTGAGGTTTGTCATAACCCCAATTATCTGCACAGATTTGTGTCACCGGCTCAGAATTAGTCTTATACGAATCAGATGTTTTCTCCAGAATACTGTCTTCTACTTCAATGTTGTCCTGACTAGGACATCTTTGGTCTATGCCATTGATATCAATCTTAGCTGCATATGGATCATCCAAGTCAGTATTTACTGGTTCACTGTCATTCACATCAGTATTAACTCGGTCAACATCAAAGATGTCTGAAGATTTGGTAATTTCCTCTTGTGTCTCATCACATTTGTCAACTTCACGAACAATAGGCGCCTTCTCCATTCCTTTCACCTCACTTAAGTTGCTTTCATCAGATTCCATGTTTACATCCATGTATGCTTTACCCCTTTCACCCATAATGCGATGAACCTAGAAATTAGATTATAATCTTAGTTATATTTAAATAAGATGGGTAACAAATGTCAAATGCATCTCCTCATTCAAATGTACTTCTATTTGTTTGAGTAAAAATGCTCTGTGGATTGAATTCACACTTGTCTAATGCATTGCTATCTTGCTGCATTCTAAAGCTTTGTTCCTCATTAATCAAATTCAGCCAACGCTAAAATTCTGTACACGTTTATTAACCTTGATCTCTTCATATACTGAAATGACTGTGATATAATTGCTTTCCCAATACATCAGCAATTTGCTTGCTCTGAAGTTGTTCGTCCTAGCATAATTTTAGTAGACACAGTACACATATATCTAAACATTGACACAAAGGCATAGCACGATTTTTAATTAAATCTGAATCAGCAAATTCACAAAGTGTAATTTTCTGTTCCTGTCATCTTGGCTCGTTACATTTAATCACATATGAAATAGCCCTTTCCACCAGCAGAAAAAAATTGCAAACTTACCAAAACTTTGGGCAATACTTGCTTCTTCTTAACAAAATGACAGATGAACAGTGTTGCAATTAGCGAGAAGGCAATACTGAGAATAATTACTATTGTCATAAATGGAAGGACTAAAAAGACAAAAAAAGACAAAAAAAGAAATCAACCGAACAACCTAAGAGTAAATATATTACAAGCACATTTTTGTGAAATTTACATATTTGAGGATAAACAGCCTTATGTAACAAAAAAACTAAATATTCTAATTTATTACAGGGACCTGCTATATCAAGATTATCTAGAAGGACGCAAGGCATACATTTAATTAACTTTCTGATCCTTATCCAGAATATGCACAGCAATGCTTCAGTTTACCCCTGCCTAACCACCACCACCACCTCCCCCCCCCCACCCCCCATATTCCAGGATAGCCTGCCTTCAAAGTTTTTTTTAGTTCCAGAAAAGAACAAACAAACTGGAACAACATCAGACAAAACACAAGAGAAAATAAGATTGGAAGATAGCCAGAAATGAAACACTGGAGTACTGTGCACAATATTGGTCGCCTTATTTAAAGTAAGATTTAAATACACTGGAAGCAGTCAAGAGAAGGTAATACCTGAAATAGACAGGTTGAACTTATGAAGAAAGTTGGATAGGCTAGTCTTATATCTACTGGGGTTTGGAAGAGTAAGGTTTGACTTGACTAAAATATACAACATCCTGAGAGGTCTTGATGTAGTCGCAGAGTCGTACAGCACAGAAACAGACTCTTTGATCCAACCCCTCCATGCTGACCAGACATCACTATCTGTCCTAGTCCCATTTGCCAGCATCTGGCCCATCCCCCTCTAAACCATTCCTATTTATATACTCATCCAGATGCCCTTTCAATGTTATAATTGTATCTGTTTCCACCACTTCCTCCAGCAACTCATTCCAAACACACACCACCCTCTGTGTGAAAATATTACCCCACAGGTACTTTTTAAAACTTTCCCCTGTCACCTTAAACTTATGCCCTCTAGCTTTGGACTCCCACACCCTCCAACATAACTAAAACCTTGGCTAGTCACCCTATCCCTCATGATTTTATAGACCTCTATAAAGGTCAGCCCTCAGCCTCTGATGCTCCAGCTAAAACAGCCCCAGACCATTCAGCCTCTCCCTACAGCTGAAACTCTCCAGTGCCAGTAATATGCTTGTGAATCTTTACTGCACCTTCTCAAATTTAACAACATCCTTCTTTATGATAGGGAGGCCAGAATTGTACACAGTATTCTAAAAGTACGTGGTAAATATCGAGAGGTTGTTTTCCCTTACGGTGGAATCTTGAACTAGGGGATCACTGTTTAAAAATCATGGATTGGCCATTTAAAATACAGAAAGGTGAATTTTCTCCCCCTGTCAAAGTATCGAGATCTTTGGAACATTCTTCCTGAAAAAGGAAGCAGGTTCCGTGAATATTTTAAGGCAGAGGTAGAGGAATTATTGTTAAGCAAATGGTTGAAGTGTTATCCGGGGTAGATGGGAATGCAGATTTGAAGCTACAACTGGCACCTTATTCAATGGCACAGCAGGCTCAAGCAGGGGCTTAATTACCCACTCTTAGTTTTAATGTTGTACAGAATGAGCAACGATAGAATGAAGAAAGAAAAGAAACACCAAGCATAATAAAAATGCAAGCAAAGAATAAATGTAGTTGGACTAAAGAAAAAATGTGTAGCGAATAGGTGATGACATATTGGAGCCGGAAGGAAATTCAAATCAAATTGAGACTTATGCACCAGAAGGTGAAACCTTTGACTGACAGAAAGACAATGAAACAAAAGATAGTGGAGGCATGAAAGGCAAAGATGATAAGATATTTCATGAACAAGGTGTAGTAGCAAAAAGATGGGCAGAACATTGAAGTATAAAGATCCAACTCGAAGGAATCCTCAAGATATAGACAAACGATGTGTGAAACATTAAGTTAACAGAGGTGAAGAATGCTTCAAAACTGATGAATACAGAGAAAGCTCCAGATACAGATGGAAGGACAACAGAACACCTGAAGGCCTTTGGAGAAATACAATTCAAAGCGATAAACAGAAATATATGATCAACTAAATGACTAAGAATACAAAGTGCAATCATTTTAGAACTAAGCTTAATGAGTCATCTCATTAAAGGGATCTCTGGAACATAACAAAAAAAACATTGGAAGCAGAAATTAAAGGAAATGCCTGGATTTAGACTTGGATCTAGAAACAAGAAAAGGAACATTTAATCAAAGAACATGCTTCAAAAAAGTATCTCGAAGTAAACAAAAATATTTCTACATGCTTCACTATGAAAAAAGCCTTTAATTGTGTTAAGTTAATAAACAAATAGATAGATTTTCTGAAATGTAATGGTAACAACAAAGGAATTTTGTTGCTGAGATTATCCTTATGGGACCATAAGGCAAGCATCAAACTCAAAGGAGGACAATTAGAGATGCTTTGAGTGAAGAGCAAAGTACAGTCTGTGTACTGTCATCAAAATTACTCAATCTGTACACAGAGCAATTATTCAAAGAACTGGACATACATCAAGGTTATAAAACAGGGGCGGGAACGACAGTGCTACATGCAGAATTAGAAACACTGGAGATTAAGTAACATTGAGAAGTTTAGAGTATGAATGGAGTATAGAGAAAACAGAAAAAAAGGTAGTTAGAAAGAATACATTAGAAAATGCTAGAGTGAAAATTGGAAACCTATACTAATGGATATGTTTATACATTTAGGACAAATGATAATAGAAATGAGTCAAATGATAACAAAAATAATTGAGAAGGATAGAGGTAGCCAGGATAATTTCAAGAAGATGAAGGATGCGTTAACTGCAAGAACATTGTACCAAGGACAAAACTCATCAGATACATTGTAACCATTTTCTTGTGGACCTCAGGTGCCTGTTCAACAAATAAAGATCCATGGAAGAAAACAGGCCTTTGAAAGATGGATACTAAAACTTATCATCTGTTTATGATCTTTCACAGCATCAGACAAATGAAAAGGCATTTGAAATTGCAAGAGCAAAATGAGACTTAAAAAAAAAAGCAAATCCAGAAACTGTGTCAGTACTTCAGCCATATCATATTATCAGAGCTGTGAAGCTACAGAAATTTCTTCTAGAGAGCAGCTGAATGAGGGGTTGATCTCGGTTTAGCTCGATTACTGATGTTAGAGAGTTTACAGACAAGCTATGGAGAATATGTGCGGATAGCACAAGGTAGGTGAGCGTGACAAAGCATGATAGCAGCACTCCTGCTCGGAGGGCCTAGAAGTATCAGCAGCACCAACAACATTGTTAACTTTATTAGACACAACGTGGAGAGAAATTTCTTTCTTGTATGGGCCACTTCAGCAGCTACAGTTTAGGCAACAAGACTAATCTGGGCAGGAAATAAGTACAAGCTTTGACCAGACAGCGGACCAAGCACATAGCTCAATAGCTTACTTCGGTGCTCCTCAACCTTCTGGTCGTCCTCATTGTCTGGGTATTCATCATCATCATCATAGTATTCGTAAGTGTAAGTCGTCGAGTTATAATCTTCATATATTTTTTCCATAGGGCAACTCAGCTCTTCGTTCCGAGTGGTGGGGGTCTCATTCGTTGGGGTTGCTGACCAAGGCAAATGCACTGAATCTGTCAAAATATTGCATGCTATTCATAAATGATGTTTGTCTTCACATGGCTGGTCTTTAGGAAGCAGTCAGGGAATGTCCATGAAAAATTCCTTCTTTGCCAACATGATTTTTTAAAACGTGTTGTTGCCCAGTGAAGCTGTTGCAGGTTTCCCCTCCCAACTTCCAAAAGGATTCCCAACTTCAAGGAGAACTGATCTTCACCTTGAGCTAAATAGTCACCTCCCTTGATTACAGATGTTCAGAAAAATTAGAGCTGATTTTTAGCTTCTGGTTAAGATGGTTTAGGACCAAGCTTTCTTGTAAAGTTAAATACCAAAGACATTAGGTTTTCTTTTTCAAGTTTCCTTGCATAATAACTCCACATAAATAAATTGGGTAAACCTGCAGAGGACACTGGGGAGAACTGGGGTAGACACTGGTATAACTTGTACCAATGTTCAATCATAATGTGAATACAGTGGCTACCACTTCCTGTAGTGTTGCCACCACATTGGTCTTCACTGTTTTTAGGTAACCCCCTCAGGGCTTTTGAAAGTAAAGTGCCCAACTTAACCAGGCAATGCCAGCTCATTCATCAGTCTGTTAAGTAATATTTATGAAAAAACAACTCAGTAAAGCAGTACTGTGTGCACTCAGGCTAGTGTTTCTATTTCTATTGTCTTGCTTCTAACTTGACAGCACTTAATGGACCTTTAACACAATCGCTGACCTCCATTTCTTCTCTGGGGATGGACAGAATGGCTACTGCTAAGGAATGGGTCACCTGGTGCACTAACTCTGGAGGCACGTTGAGCCCAGACACCTTGCTACAAATTTTAAAATGAGGCTCAATGCTCAAATTTGAGAATTATTTCAACCAACTCTGTTGTAGGCATGTGTGCCCATTTTACATGGAGTTCAGACACTGTCCAATTACTGCCCCTAGAGGAAATGTTTAGTATTTTCATTTAACATAGGAGAGCCTTGGCTTTATGTTTAAAATAAAAACCACAGAAGGAAAGTAGGATAAATCTTTATGGAGAATAAAGCTAGCTAGCTGCAGCAGGAGTACTGCAACCGACTCTGGCCACTATTCTTTGGAAAGCATGTCAAGGCCTTATAAAGGTTGCAAAGGACATTTACGAGAATGGTACATGGAGAGTTTACAGAAAATGTGTTCTTTTTAGAGCACAGAAGGTTAAGGAGAGTCTTGACAGAGGTGAACCCAAATGAGGAGGGCAGAAGTCAGGAGTGTGATGTCTGCATGGGTGTAGCTCCCACAACACTCTAGAGGCTTGATCCCATCTAGGACAAAGCAGCAGATTTGATTTTCAGAATCCTCCACCATCAACACTCACTCCCTTCACCGCCAATACACAGAAACCGTAGTGTGTACCATCTACTACACTCACTGCAATTATTCAACAAGACCCCTCTGACAGCACCCTCCAAACCAGTGACTTCTCCCACCAAGGAAGACAAGGACAACAGGTAGAAGGAAACACCATTACTTGCAAGTTCCTCTCCAAGCCCGACACATTCTTGATTGAGAACTATATTGCCATTGCTTTACTGTTGCTGGGTCAACATTCTGGAACACCTCCCCTGAAAGGATTGTGGGTGTCTCTGCATCCTGAGGACTGCAGCAATTCAAGAAGGCAACTCACCATCACTATCTCCAAATCAATTAGGGATTCACAACCAATACTGCCTAGCCAGTGATGCCCACAACCCATGAACAAATAATGCTCACACATTATTAGTAGCTTTCAGTCAGCACTAACACCAACTTCACTGCTGGATCCTCAATGTATGCCATGGCAGATGGACTCAGCATCTCCCTTTCAGCAGCATACAAATGAGAGTGGCCGGTTTGTTAGAATTGGCAACCCACATCAGTTTTGTCTACAATGATGCCAGTCAGGATGAGTGGGTGCTGAGGTTTGTGCTTGGTTATACCCCACAGGTACAGGGCATCATTGACTATTGACCCAAGAATCAAATCCTGCAGCACCACCAGGAAGATTTGTCAACAACCAGAGCTGCTGTTTAATATTCACCAGATCCCCAGGAAGTCACAACCATTTCTTTGTTCCTGCTGCAGTCCAATTATTCTTGGATCAACAACCACGCTGACAGGATTCACCAAGTCATTGGCATCCAGACAACACTTCAGATGCCAAGATATATCCAGAGGTATCATTCAGTGGGCCTAGCCAGAATCACCAGTATGCCCATGGTGCACTGTACTGTTCTTGACAATTTCCTTTTGCAGGAGTGATCATGGTCTAGAAAATCACACATTTACTCTCAGGGGTTCTGAAGAATGAAACCAATCTGATTTATAACATACAAGTATCTGAAGGGTTTGACTGAGAGGTTGTTGCCAGAGCGATAAATCTAGGACACTGGAGTACAGTATCAGTGGGTCAATCGTTTTTATGCAGAGGAGAAATTTCTTTCCTGAATTTCTGAAACTGAAATTTGAGTAATGGCTGATTATGAGTTATGAGCTGATGAATGTTGTAGAAGGATTGAGACTATACTCCTGCTACTTCTAGTCATTCAGTTTTGCTTCAGCTAGTTAGTCATTTCTTTGACTCCCTCTTCTCTATTTCATTGTTGTCAGAGATCCTGCATTGACTTCTCTTTGATATCCATCTAACTGTCCAGCTCCAAACCTGCTGCCTCCATTCCTTGAGATTTTACTCTGCTTGTCTGAATGGTTTTCACAGCAGCAATGGTTCCTTTGGAGAATCTTGTCCTACAACGTCCTTGCTTCCGTTTCTGGGTCTCCAGTCATCAAGTCTTATTCTGGTTCTACCTCTATTTGCATTTCCTTATCCCAGAGATTGGAATTAGACTCTATTGTATCTACAAGATCTTCTGAGTTACTGTCACTACGTTAGTAAAAGCCACAAGCACAAGTTAGACACCAAGAACACAGATCTGATGCGAGTTATACAAGGTGATTACTCAAGAGTCTCATCTCTTTCGTTGTCTATTTCCACATTCATTGCTTAACCTTCCCGGTTACAAGCTCTCGTTCGATTCATTTGCCAAGGTTTGGAGATTGCCTTACACTCTACTTGGCCACATCCAGCCTGTAATTTAGATCCAAGTGCTCCTCTGGTTTTATACCCTAATTGCCAGGAAAATTGTGCTCAGGACCTTCTGTTGGCTCCAGCCTGGTTTGCTGTTTGGCAATATTCTGTTACATCCTTGGAATGGGCTTTTGAAATTCTTTCACACTCTATGTCTCTGTCTTTCTCATTCTGAAGTTGTTCTTTATCTCAAAAGTTCTTCACTTTCCCTCAGGCTCAGAGTTTCTGCCTCTTCTCCCTGTGAGAACCGTCTGCAGTTGAGACAGTGAAACACTCCCAGTAGCTGGTTTGCAATGTTTACAGTACAGCACTGATTACCTTGGGGAACTCTCCATCGAAACCTTGTTGCTTTCACAGAGTGGAATATTGACAAGTCTCTGATGCAGTTGTCCTTTGGGAGTCTCTTGAATTCCCATGGCTGGTACTGTTATTGGAACTCCAAGTCAGTGCTCACACATTTGGCTCAGTCTCTTCAGTTCTCAGGCTATTACTTAAATTAACAGACATTTAAAAAAATGCAGATGGATCTAGGTGTTCTTGTGCATGAAATGCAGACTGTTAGCATGCAGGCAGCAAGTAACTAAGGTGGCAATTATGGCCTTTATTGCTAGATGCTGGGTAATCTTGGTTTGTTTTCTTTGAGCAGAAAAGGCTCAAAGGGGAACTGATTTGAGATGTATCAGATTATGAGGGGCATGGACAGAGTGGATAGAAAGCAGTTGTTCCCTTTAGTTGAAGGGTCAATAACAAAGCAGCATAACTTTAAAGGTGAAAGGCAGGGATTTCAGAAAATCCTCTTTCACCCAGAGGATGCTGGGGATCTGGAATAAACTACTTGGGAGGGCAGTTGATGAGGAAGCATCAAAACCGTTCTTAAAAAAAAACTGGGTGAGCATTTGAGATGCCATAATGATCAAGGCTATGGACTACATATAGAAAGTGGGACTAGTTTAGATTTACAGTAGCTTCTTGTCAGTGCAGACTCGATGGGCTGAAGAGTTTCTTCAGGACCGTGTGATACTGTACGTGGTTGGTGTTTAGAAACAGTGAAGTCTTGTCACAACTGTACAATGTACTGATGAGGCTGCACCTGAAGTACTATCTGGAGTTTGGGTCACCGTATTCAAGGAAGGAGTAACTGGTGCTGGAGTCTACTCAAAAGCGATTTACTAGGCCGATTCCAGGGATGAGGGGTTGATGTATCAAGAGCACTCTATCAGACTAGACCTTTATTAATTCGAGGTTAGAAGAGTGAGGGATGATCTTGTTGTAACATACAAGATTGAGGGGGCTTGACAGTGTGGACGTCGAAATAATGATTCCACTAGTGGGGCAAGCGCAAACCAGAAGACATTGTTCCCTTATACTATAGCTCTTGGTCAAAAAGCTGAGACAAAACAGAATTGCTTTTCTCAGAGAGTAGCTAATGTCTGGAATTCTCTACCACAAAGTTGTGGAGGCTAGATCACAGAGCATTTTAAGAAGAGGCAGATAGATTTTTGAAATATCAGCAGGTTGAGTACTACAAGGAGCTGATGCCAGTCACAATCTCGTTCAATGGCAGGGCAGGCTTGCGGAGCAGAGTGGCTTACCATCGGTGTGCAATGAGTGTTTAAGGTGCTCATTTGCCTTTGCCGGTGCCTCAAGGAAATTCTGCTGCTTTGACTTTGTTGTCTGTCAATCATCTTCCCTGTCCCTTTAGAAGCAAATGTCTGGGGGACCTCTCATTAAAAGTATAAGTGCAAGTCACCTGATATCAGCCAACAGCGTTTGGCACATATGTGTAGTTACGTAAGGCCGCCATCGAGTACAATTCACTCAGAGCTCTGCACTAGCCCTGGACACTGACTGTCACTGTGTATTAATGGCATTACTCCATTTGGATCTGTTGTGTACAGCCAGCCCACTTTCTGAGACTCCCTCATTGGTTTGCAATAATTCCTCAATCTTCTTTACCAGCACTCTCTTCACCTCATTAGTTCCTCTTCCCACTGGTCCATTTTTTGACATTCCCTGGAAAGTCCATCCATTTGCCTACAATTCCAACATCCTGGAACTGACACAGCCTGAATTTCTGCAGTGTGCTGGATGCTTATGAGAAGCATGATGGAACCATGGTTTTGAAAGGTAATGGAATGATTATCTGAAGAGAAAAGAAATTGCAGGGCGATGGTAATGTGGCCACCACATAGCAGTAGGAAGTAGGCCACTCAGCCCATTGAGTCTTCTGTTCAATGAGATTGTGACTAATCTGATAACCCCAAGTCCACTTTCCTCACTTTTCCACATAATCCTCAATTCCCATATGGATGAAAACCTGTCTCTCTCAATCTTAAATATACTTAATAACCCAGCCTCAACTGCCCTCTGGGGCAATTAATTCCACTGATTCACTACATAGATAAGAAATTCCTCCTCATTCCAGTCATAATTGGGAGACCCTTTCTTTGAGAGTATGTCCTCTAGTCACATGATCATACATGCAGAAGAGGCTCCACTATCAAAAATGTAATACTATCTATGCTATTCCTACTTTCCCACGCTAGTACTCATCCAAGTACTTTTAAAAGGTTTCCCCATGTCGGCTACCTTCTAAATCCCCATCACCTTCTAAGTGACAAAGTTTTACCTCAAATTCCCTCTAGACTTCCTGCTTTTAAGTTTAAGATTATGTTCCCCTGTTATTGACCCAACAACTGAAGGGCACAGCTGCTTTCTTTTCACCCAGTCTATGCCCCTCAATCTTACACACATCCATCAAGTTCCCCATAACCTTCTCGGTTCCAAAGACGACAAAGGAGATTATCCAAACAAATAATAAGCACTGATCCCTGTGGTATCCCACTGCACACCAGGCTCCAGTCACACAAATAACCTTCTACCACTATTCCCTGTCTTCTGTCACTGAGTTGATTTTCAGATTCAACTTGCCCAGTCACCCCGGATCCCATAAACTTTTACCTTCTTTATTAGTTTGTCATTGTCCTTGTCAAAGTGCACAATGTCAATTTTGTTCATGTGTCAGCTTATTTGCTCACTCACTTAAACTTGTCTATACCCAAATGCAGACACTTTTTATCTTTCTCACCACTTGCCTTCCCACTTTTCTTTTTGTGTACTCCACAAATTTGGAGAGAGTACATTCACTTTCCCCATTCAAGTCATTAATACAGATTGCAAATAATTGTGGTCACTGATCCACGTGGGACTCTGCTAGTTACAAGTTGTCATCATGAAAATCCCCCTCCCCTTATCTCTACTTGCTATCTTCTATTCATTAGCCAATACTCCATCCATGCTAACATGAGACCCCTAACATCATTGGCTTGTATCTTATGAAGTAGCCATGGGTAAGTACCTAGTGAACAGCTTTTGGAAATCCAAATATATTGCATCTACTTGTTTCCACTTTATCTTTTTCCTAATTACCTCTTCAAAAGAATTCTAATAACTTTGTTCAGCATAATTGCCCCTTTATGAAACCATGTTAACTCTGCCCGATTAAACTATGTACTTCCAAACGCTCTGCTATTACATCCTTTACAATACTCTAACATTTTCCTTAATGACAAACCGGAGACTAACTGTCCAATATTACCTTTTTTTTGTCTCTTCCCTGCCTTCTAACTAGACCAAGACTGATTGCAAATCCATAATTGCACTGGAGAAAAAGTGGAGGTGAGTTGCCTCTTGAACTGCTGCAATCCGTGGGAAATTGGGGCAAGGAAATTCCATGATTTTGACTCTGACAGTGAAGGAACACATTTCCATGTCAGAATGGTGAGAAGTCTGGAGAGGAATTTGCAAGTGGCGTTGTTCCCATGCACCAGCTGCCTATGTTCATTTGGATGGGAGAGGTCATGAGCTTGGAAGGTGCTCCTCAACTTTGCTATGTAGATGTGGTGCCAATAAAGTGGGCTGATTTGTTCTAGATGGTGTCAACCTCCTTGAATAGTGTTGGCACTGCATTGATTCAGGCAAGCACAGTGTATTGTCACACTCAGGACTTGTGCCATTTTTGGCTGTGGGGAATCTGGCAAGTAATTCTTTGCAGAATTCTCAATCTCTCCCTTGCTCTTGTAGCCACCGTATTTAAAAGACAACTCCAATTCATTTTCTCCTCAATGGTAACTCCCAGAATGTTGATAATGGAAGATTCAGTGATAGTAATACCATTGAATGTCAGGACAGCTGGTTAGATTCTCTGTTGTTGGTTATTGTCTGGCACTTGGGCAATGCGAATGTCACTTGTCACTTAACAGCCCCATCCTAGATGTTGCCTAAGTTTCACTCTACTTGGACAAGGACTGCTTCATTATCTGAGGAGTCGTGAATGGTGATAAGCATTGCACCATCTGAGAACATCCCCACAAATGACCTTATGATGAAGATCATTGGGAGCAGTTGAAGATGGCTGCGTGTACAATACGACCCTGAGGAACTCCTGCAGAGATAAGCTGCAACTGAAATGACTGATATCCATAAACTATAAACGTCTCATTTGTGCTAGGCATGACTCTAACTAACAGTGAATCTTCCACCTGATTCCCATTCCTTACTTGGTCAAATGCAGCCATGGTGTCAACAGCAGTAACTTGCAACTTGAAATTTAGCAATGTTTGGACCAAGGCTATAATGAGGTCAGGAGCTAAATGGGCCTGGTGGATCCCAAAGTGGACATCAGAGACCAGGTTAGTCATTTGCATTTGTCACTTTATACTGTTGATGACCCCTTCCATCACTTTGTGAATGAAGGGGAGTAGAATGATGAGTCAGTAATGGTCAGGTTGGATTTGTCAAGGAAATTCAATCACCGTGCATCTTGTGGTGCCAGCCGTGAGCTACTCCCTCACTGCTGTCCAATTACAGGTCCTTGTACAGTAGGCTGGCATTAGACTTGCTCATATTGCCCTCACATGAAATCCAATATTGGTAGCCTAGGGCCACCATACCTGATATGACAGAAATGTTGTGAAGTACAGAAAGTAGTTTCTCAGCAGACATGATATGGAGAAACCCTTACTCAGAAGGTAAGAAAGCAGCTGAGGATAGGGAGCACTTATTACAGTTCAGTCCATTACAGGGCTTGTCCAACTTTTACTATACCACTTGCTATCACAGAAAACTCGTGGACAGACCATTAAATGTAGAGCAAATGTCAACTGATATATCATTTTAACTAATCAATTAGCATGTGTTAATAATCAATCTGCATCTTTGAAGAAGTTCTATGGCCTGGAAGTTAGGAGGTTAGACCTTGCTTCTTGACACAAAGACATTTTTGCTTGTTCAATCCCTCTCCATACCCAAATCCATATGTGACTACAAATTAAAACTTCCTTCATTGGTTGCTGGCCATCCTGCCAGTAACCATAGGACTCCAATGTAAAGTAATTGGTAAAGCAGTCAGCAGAAGGGCAATTTTCTTTTATGATACAATGACTTGGAATATACTGTGAATTCAATAATACTACAAACTTCTTAACTGGCAGCTATGGGACCAGGTTGATCAAATATTCTAGTGATCAAGTGGTCCATATTATCAGTGTAAAACAAGCCAGATTGTTGTGTTGCTTCAGTTCACAGTGAAAACTTTCTGATGGCATCATTTATATACTAGTGAATTTTGCTGCATACTGTTAAGTGTATGGTCAAATGAGTTTCATTTTTATGGAGAATGACCAATTACTTAGGTCGTGCTATCACTACCCCAACAGAACTAACTGATGGGGGATATTCAGTATTGCAGTTTAAGTTACTGAAGGTTGACAGCTGTATATTTCAGATCCTATGTTTCCCTTTAGTATCTGCAATGCACTGTGCTGTCTCATGCCAATATCTGCTCCGACTACATTTCTTTTGGATTTGAGCAATCAATCATTTAAAATCAGAACTTTACATTCATATTACCTGACAGATTGCTTGACTGAATTTGCAAACATCTTTTTTGAGATAGATTTCCTTTTAGGTCTAAATCTTCCAGATATACTTCTGCAGATACACAAATATCTCCTGTTTGCACTTCAATTCTGTGGTGAGTTTTTTTGCTGTTGCAAATTTTATTTCCCTGTAAAAATTGAAATTTATGATCAGATGGGTTAGTGTTAAAATTTCTACCTAAAGGCTGCATACATTTCAGTGTAATGTGAATATATTTCTTGGTGTACATATTTTCACAATATGAAATGAGAGGTGCAGGTCAAGAACTTCATTTGTACTAAGGGAATGGGATTTTGTTTATAGGAACTATTGAGCGGACATGGACAGAGAGAGAGCGGGGAGAGAGAGAGCAGGGAGAGAGTGGAGAGAGAGAGAGAGAGGAGAGAGAGAGAGAGAGAGGAGAGAGACAGAGAAAGAGAGAGAGATACAGAATCAGAACGCAAAAAAACTATATCTGTATATCATTGATAATCAGGCCAGCAGAGAAATGTAGTTAAGTTTGAACCCAGTCATTTTAGAAGATTAGATTAGATTCCCTCCAGTGTGGGAACAGGCCCTTCGGCCCAACACGTCCATACCGACCCTTCGAAGTGCAACCACCCCCCTACATTTGCCGCTGACTAATCCACCTAACACTATGGGCAATTTAGCATGGCCAATTCACCTAACCTGCACATCTTTGGACAGTGGGAGGAAACTGGATCACCCGGAGGAAATCTACGCAGACATGGGGAGAATGTGCAAACTCCCCATAGACAGTTGCCCGAGGTAGGAATTGAACTCAGGTCTCTGGCTCTGTGAGTCAGCAGTGCTAACCACTGAGCCACTGTGCCACCCTATGATCGATTATAACTGCCTATTTTTCACAGAGCAAGATTCCACGAACGGCAATAGCTAGACATGCTGTTTTAGTGATTATATTTGACGGTTAGATGTTGAACGGAGAATGGGAAAACTACTCTACTTTTCCTCAAATGCAGCTACATGATCTTTTACATCCACATAAAACGTGAAGTTGGGTTTAATATTTCAGCAGAAGGACTGCACTCCCTCAGCAGTGCACTGATTTGCCGCCTCAGATTATGTGGAACTTGAATCCACAGCATGGCTCTGTGACAACATTGAAACCTTGACCGAGTCAGGTTTCTGAATGGATCATCTGTGGGTCTGCTTTTTCCTACTTTGAGCAGCCATCTTCAGACACTTCTGATGGCAACTTCAGTGATTTCAAAAATAAACTTCAACTGTCATAGGTATGGTTGCAGAAACATGTCAAACATGGGAGAACAATTGGGACTTTACACCAATTTTGCAGTCTTGCTAAAATTCTGTCCATGTATTAATGAATTTGATTTCACAGCTTGCATGACAACATTTCAATTGATGACCCTGTGGGCTTTTTATCTAGCATTACAACACTAGACTTGGGTCACTATACTCTACAATTTGCACTGATGAAGTGAGGCAGTGATGAATGTTAATGGGAAAATATATAAATAGAAATAATTTATTTTATTGACAAATTTCTGTGTCAAATGAAAAGAATTCCATTAAGTAAACACACAGCAAAAGAGCATACAGCTATGTGATTTCTAAACTAGCTTATCTAAGAAAGGTTGTCAGCCTTTAATATTAGCTTCGACAATTCTACAAGTTTTTAAAACATGCCCTGAAGATTTCTGCTAAGGTCAACATTTACAGAAGCACTTCAAATAGAATTTATGCTATTCTTCAAGCTGCTCACGAGGTCAATTTAAAAGGCCCTTAAGTCAACCACATTGATGTACTCAGGGAGGTCAGCAGGTTGTCTTCCCTAACTGGGTGTTTTACTCATACATATAACCTATTCAAAAAAAAGAACTTTTTTTCCCCAAAAGAAAATCTTATTTTCTGTAGCAATAGTAGAGAAACAAACTTGAAAACATTGAAATCTTACCAGCTTCGAGGTTTCAGAATGCCAGTAAATATTATATGATAACTTGTTCAAAATCTTTGCATTCCTTTCTTCAGTGGAATTAGCAAGCATAAAATATACTTCCACTATTATATCGGTGTTATCAGCTTTAAGCTTTACCTCAGGAGGACCTATAGTGGCTATATAAGACATCAAAGTTACAATTTTGAACATACTACAACTCCCTTGACAAATATTTAATAAATAGTAAACAGCAAGTATTATTTTCTGCTGGCTGGAGTCATAAAAGGAACATGACTGTGGTTGTTGAAGGTCAATCATCTCTGTTCTAGGACACCAGGAGTTCCTCAGGGTAATGTGGGAGAACTTCCCTTCCTACTCCCTGTCTTGCCGCTTCCTTCCCTCATTCTCCCTCTGTCACTCTCTCTCTCACGGCTTTGTTCTCCAACACTTTTGTTCTGAAGCCTCTTCTATCCTTCGAGCTTCCTCTTGTTGCCTCCCTAACTCAGAGATGAGAAGATGGGCTGTTCATGTGGGGTGGGGGAGGGTCCCCCAGGCCACCACACTACCTTATCCCCATAACCCCCACATCGCCCATGGCTAACCCTTCCACAGCCTGCACATCACTGGACACTAAAGGTGCAATTTAGCACGGCCAATCCCACCTAACCTGCACATCTTTAGACTATGGGAGGAAACTGAAGCATCTGGCAGAAACCCATATAGACACAGGGAGAATATGCAAATTCCACACAGATGTGCTGCCCATATTGCAATACTGTTCATAATAAGGAATGAGCCAATTATGATGAGTTAAAGGATTTTTGGGCCATTTATGTTCACATAATTTTTGATATTAAAAGGACACAAGTGAGATATCTAACAAATGTCTTTTCTTATAGGAGAGCGATTTTCATTTGGCGCTCATTTTGTCATGTCACATTAGGAGGGCAAAATGAGAATCAGCTGCATTGGACCGCTTTTTGTAGAAAGCTTTTGGAAATACCACCAAATCCTAAGAACATTATATTGAAACAGATACTTTGTTTTCAAAGCCATCAAATCTTCCTGGATGGAGTGAAATTTTACTACTGTGATTTGGAGCTTACAAAACACATTTGCTGCAAGGCCGACACAAAGCAGCCATTATCTTAAAAGAAAGCCACAGATTGCAAAAGTCTTGCACATTCTGTTAAAAGACACAAAAACAAAAACAATTCCTTTAAACTCCAGCTTACCATTTGATTTAAAAGTGAACCGATTAGTGGAAACAAAGTCTGAATTCTGTGTTTCTGTAACTGCGTTAACTTGGGCGTAATAGCCCAGTTTACCTCCCTCGGGTAAAAAAGCATCACTGAGATCACAATAGGGTGTTGAAATATTTAAACACGGCAAGAAAGGTGTCCAGGTTGAAGCGCTGTAAAACAGAGTTTTGTTCGATTATAATACACAATATTATCATTTAAATTAAAATATACACAAAGTAAAACAAAAAACTTACCTGTAACTTTTGATTATAACATTAAACCGCATGTTTCTAGATGGATCAATGACGTCCCATTTTAAGACAGTATGGAAATTATAAGACGTTATAGATAAGTTCACAGGAGGCAAAATTTCAAATGACCCTAAATGGAAATAATTTTGGGAAAAAAAATTACTTGTTTTGATTAAGAACAAAGGCTGTGAAATACAGTTCAAGAGCTGACAATATTTTGGCACAAGGCCTTTTTTCCACCATTAGATAGGCTGCGACATGGCATGGACACTTGTGTGCTAGTGCATCCCTCATGAGGGTATTAATGTTTGCAACACAAACTATGATACCGCAGACCATCAGCAGATTGAAACAATGCTTCTGCACTCTGAAGAAGCCTCAAAATACTCAAAATCATACAGCGTGAAGACATACAGCATGCTCTAACAAGTTGATGCTGACCATATTCCCAAACTAAACTAGTCCCATTTGTCTGCACTTGACCCATAGGGGTGACCTTATAGAGCTTTACAAAATTATGAGGGGCATGGATAGGGTAAATAGGCAAAGTCTTTTCCCTGGGGTCGGGAAGTTCAGAACTAGAGGGCATAGGTTTAGGGTGAGGGGGGAAAAGATATAAAAGAGACCTAAGGGACAACTTTTTCACACAGAGGGTGGTACGTGTCTGGAATGAGCTGCCAGAAGAAGTGGTGGAAGCTGGTACAATTGCAACATTTAAGAGGCATTTGGATGGGTATATGAATAGGAAGGGTTTGGAGGAATATGGGCTAGGTGCTGGCAGGTGGGACTTTATTGGGTTGGGATATCTGGTTGGCATGGACAGGCTGAATTGAAGGGTCTGATTCCATGCTGTACATCTCTATGACTCTATGTTCATGAACTTATCCAAATGTCTTTTAAACGTTGTGACCGTACCTGCATCCACGACTTTCTCTTGCTGTTCACTCCACATGTGAACCACTCTCTGTGTAAAAAGAAAAGTTGCCCCTCGTGTTCTTTTTAAATCTTTCTCCTCTTACCTTAAAAATATGCCTCCTGGTTTTGAACTCCCCTATCCTAGGGAAAATACCCTTGTCACTCACATTATCTGTGCCCCTCATGATTTTACAACCTCCAATAAGGTCACCCATGCATCCCACGCTCCAGAGAGAAAAGAAACAACTTTTATATGTCAAAAGCTCAATCAAGTTTGTGAGATACAATTTCCTTCTCAAAATCGTGTTGACTATCCCGAATCAATCCTTGTCTCTCCAAATGCATGTAAATTCTACCTTTGAGAATCACCTCTAACAACTTCTCCATCACCGATGTCACTTACAGGTTGGCAGAGTGCTTCTGAGAATTTTTCACAGTGAGAGCACAGACAGCACCACCAAACATATGACAATAGCAGCACAGGAAGTAAGAGGAACAGGAGGAAGGAGAATCAAGAGCAGTTTGATAAGAAAAATTAAGACACCTGTCTGACTACAACGTGTATGAAACAGAAGCAGTAGTAGGTCCAGAGCCCCTCGTAACTGCTCTGCGAACTTGCAAAATCATGGCTGATCCTGAACCTTAACTCCATTTTCCTAATCAATCTCCATACTGCTTAACATCCAAATCTCACTCAACTCTGAATGTGATCACTGACTGAGCGTCCATGGCTCCTTGGGATAAAGGATTCAAAAGTTCACAGTCATCCGAGTGAAGTAGTTTCTTCTTTCTGTCCAAATTGGCCATTTTGTTATCCAGAGATTAGGCAAATACTGTCCTAATTTCCCATTCCCCAACAAGTCTACACTATTCCTTCACCCTATCATGGAGGCTGCTTTATGGCAGTGGAAATATCCAAGCTACCAGAAAATAAATATTTTAAATAGATTTATAAGTGAAAGTATGCATAAAAGAGTTAACTAATCATCCTATCCATTCACTTATTGTGAGTATTCCGAGTACCTTTGGCTGTTTCAGTGCTTGTTAATGCAAATTGTTCTCTTATTATATTTGTCATGTCAGCCCTTTTAAAAATGGCTGTGGACAATGATGGAAATGAAAATAAAGAAATAGCAGAGTTATTAAATAAGTAATTGATTTAAAATCGTCACAATAGTAGTTGATGATAATACTTTCCTTGGAATTTTTGTTGTAACAATTAAAATCAAGGCTGGAACTCAAACGTTATCGCAAGCAAAAATGAAAATCGCACTAAACAAATAACAGTTATGAAATGCAAAAACTTTCACAACTGGAGGAGATTTTCCACCCTGATAAAGGAAATAGGCATGGAAATTGTAGGTGCTATTGCAAACGTTGTTAAGGACAAGAGGAAAATATGGAAAATATAGGCCCATTGCCTGACAACCATTGTGGGAAAGTTATTTTAGATTACTCACAGTGTGGAAACAGGCCCTGTGGCCCAACAAGTCCACACCGACCCTCCGAAGCGCAACCCACCCAGATCCATTCCCCTACATTTACCCTATGGGCAACACTACGAGCAATTTAGCATGGCCAATTCACCTAACCTGAACATTTTTGGACTGTGGGAGGAAACCGGAGCACCCGGAGGAAACCCACGCAGTCACAGGAAGAATGTGCAAACTCCACACACAGAGCTGCCTGAGGCAGGAATTGAACCCGGGTCACTGACGCTGTGAGGCAGAAGTGCTAACCACTAAGCCACCGTGCTGCCCTATACATAATACAAAATTCAGAAAGGCGTAACTGAGGACTTTGAGAAATTCAAGAAACTGCCAGCTTGGATCACAGTACATCACATCTAAAATAACCAACTAATTTTTTTTAAGATATAATTAAATGCCAATAGGTATGATTATATTAGCTTCTAGAAAATATTAACTGAGGCAATACTATAATGGGGACTTTAATTACACTAATACCAACTGGGATTGGACTAATGTAGGGTGGGGGCCAGTGTTGCTACAGTAATACGTAGCCAAATCAACTAAAAATAAAACACAGCTCAATCTGATTCTTTGGAATGAGGAAGAACGGGTAGATAATGAGGATGCAGTGATCATTGTATCATAATGTTTAGGACATGGCAAAGGACAATGTGCAACTCAGAATAAAAATATCCACCTGGCAAACAGCCATCTTCAAAGGGACAAGAACAGAACTGGGCTATACAGACTGGAACCAATGATTGGTAATAGACACAGCAGCTAATTAATGGGCTGGTTTCAAGATGACACTGGATTTGGTAGAGTCAAGGTATATTCCCTCATAAACACAATTGTAGGGCAAACAAATCGAGAGCTCATTAAATGATGATAGAGGTAGAAATTAAATGAAAGAAGAAATGTGTTTATGACAGGTGTCAAGTACAAAACAAAATTGAGAACTAAACTGAATGTAGAAGGTTCAGAAATGAGGGATAAAGCAGTGCAGTGAAGAGGAATGATGAGGAAAGACTGGCATCTCACGTGTAAGGAACTCTCAAAGTCCTCTACAGGCACATAAGTAGCTAAAAAAAAGTGGTAAAAGAGGAGTGGGATCAAAAACAGATGGAGGCATGAGGGATAACACAGATGCGAAATGAAAACTTTGCATCTGCCTTTACAGATGCTGCCCAGGCCAATGGCGACAAAGGAAGAAACCCAGTCACTAAAAGAGCTTACAGTTGCTGCGGTGGTGGTGTTGGATAAGCTGGTAATAAATACTCAAAAGATGATAAGCACAAGGACCAGATGGGATGGATCCAAGGACATTGAAGTGAGTGTGAGCAGAAACTGCAAAAATACTGATAATAATCTTTCAACCTTCCCTGGACTTGAGGGTTGCGCTGGAGGACTGGAGAATTGCAAACATTATGTTCTTGAAAGATCAGCCCAACAATCAAGAGGATGATGGATAGGTAATAAATGCCAGTCCAGCTAGCAGCACACATCCTGAAAGGTCAAAACCATTCATTCACTATAATAGGGAAGTGATGCATTTCGGATAGAGGGGAAGCAGGTTGGGCGGGAGATGGAATGAATCGGATTTATATTCACCTCACCATTTAGGTTGTATTATGACTGAACCACAAACTCAGAATTTATAAAATACCGTAATCTTGGTGTAAGTATAATTGTATCACCTTAACCAATGGAAGAAAAAGAAAGAGAAATAAACAATGCAAAACCACAGAGAAGGAAATCTGATAAGTCAAACTGAACAGAAATAAAGAGAGAGGAAAAAAATTAAAAGAATTGGCGAAAGTTGGACTGTGGGACAAGCCCAGTTGCTCTTGCAGAGAGCATGATGGACAGGATCACCTTCTGTTCTGTGATATAATGACCCAAAACAGAGCTTTTAACTTCACAGCTTCTGAGTCTCGAAGACTGTTTATTTCTATCAGAATAACTTTCAGATAAGATGGGCGACATGGTGACACTGTGGTCAGCACTGCTGCCTCACAGCTCCAGAGACCTACCTCAGGCAGCTGTCTGTGTGGATTTGCACATTCTCCCCGTGTCTGCGTGGGTTTCCTCTAGGTGCTCCAGTTTCCTCCCACAGTCCAAAGGTGTGCAGTTCAGGTGAATTGGCCATGCTAAATTGCCCGTAGTGTTAGGTGAAGGGGTAAATGTAGGGGACAGGGTCTGGGTGGGTTGCTCTGCAAGAGCCTGTTTCCACACTGTAAATAATCTAATCATAACTCTGAGTGTCCAATAATACTCTCGTTAAAATAATAATGCATGATAACACGTACAAAAAAGGTTTGCTACTGGAATGATTATGTCTTGCAAACAAATCATAACAAATGCAATATGCTACAAATTGCTCGGAAACAACAATGCGGCTGTTCCACCTTCCTTTACAGTAAAGATTTTCAAAATTCCTTCCTGTAAAGTCAACACTACAGCTAATAATGGGAAGAATAGAAACAAGGAGAATGCAAAGAAATTTTACAAGTCTATTAAGGGCAAAAGAGTAACAGGTAGAGAACAGGGCCCCTTAAAGACCAACAAAGCCATCGATGTGTGGAACCACAGGAAATGAGTGAGAACCTAAATGAATATTTTGCACCAGTATTTAGAATTACAGAGCCAGCACAGAAACAGATCCTTCGGTCAAACGCATCCACGCTGACCAGACATCCTAACCTAATCAAGTCCTATTTGCCAACACTTGGCCCATATCCCTCCAAACCCTTCCTATTCATATACCCATCCAGATGCCTTTTAAATGTTGCAACTGTACCAGCCTCCACCACTTCTTCTGGCAGCTCATTCCATACACGTACCACCTTCTGAAAAGGTTGTCCCTTCAGGTGTCTTTTATATCTTTCCCCTCTCACCCTATAACTATGCCCTCTAGTTCTGGACTCCCCCACCCCAGGGGAGAGACTTTGCCTATTTATCCTATTTTTACATCCTTCTAAAATCTGTCTACATGTTCTCTCCTCTATCTCCTGCTGGCAGTCGGGTGGCCTATAGTATTTCCCTAGCACTGAGAATTCACCTTTCCTATTACTGAGTTCTACTCACATTGCCTCACTATGAGTCCTGTGATGTATCCTCCCTCAGTACAGCTGTGAGATACTCCTTTACCAATAATGCAACTCCCCTAACCCTTTTACATCCCCTTCCATCACACCCGAAACATCAAAATCCTGGGACTATCAGCTGCCAGCCCTGTCCCTCTTTCAGTCAGGTGTCTGTAACTGCAATTATGTCATAGTTCCAAATACTAACCAAACTCTAAATTCATCTCACTTGCCTATTATACTTATTACATTGATACACATGCATTTTAGGCCACCTCCCTTGCTCTTTTCAGCAGTGTTCCCTGCCTTTTCTTGTTCTTAGTCATGTTTGTCTTGACAACCTCTCACTCAAATTCTGCATGTATTGTCCTACTCTGCTGGTTTCCAGCCCCCTGCCACACTAGTTTAAACCTTCCCCAATTGCTCTGCCAAGTACCCAACCAAGAAGACACCCCAGTCTTGGTCCTGCCCACGTGTAACCGGCCCAGTTTGTGTGGGTCCCATCTTTCCCAGAACTGGTCCCAGTGTTCCACAGTGAAACCTTTCCCCACAAACCATCTTTTCAGCCACACACACAAGGTTTGTGGTTTTCTTAAATTACCTGGAACCATAGGGAGTCAGTAGCTCTGTATTGTTGGATAAATGGTAACATTAATCCAATCAATCGTTTTTTCCCTGTTGTATAAATTGTCATGATCATCTGAAGTTTGGCATTCTTGCATTTGTACCAACGAATCTAAGACAACATGTTTTGTCAAGTGTCCTTTCTGAGCAATATTCAGGGGCTGAAAATCTTCCTTCTGTCCTGTGATATCTCCCTGATGCTTTATGTGAATCAAAGTTTTGAAACATTCCAAAATTTAATATTAAAACTTTAGTTTTAAACCAAGAACTGATCAAATCGGATGGAACTTTGATGGTAATTTTGGGGATTTGTACATTTCTAAGTTACCCCTTTCTCTCAGATTTAAACAGATGTGAACTAGTAAACTAGAGATCTACATGAAGTTCTCCTTGCGGAGCATCCAAAAAATTATACAGTCCCTTTAGACAGAGAATTAACACAAAAATTTCTACATTAATTTTTTTCCTTGAATATTTTTTAAATTTCTTGAGAAGTAGGTCAAGTTGTAATAATCACAGTGTCAGTATAGATGACTATCTTTTACTGTTAACATGAAAATACTGCAATAAAACACGTGCAGGAAAAATAAAGCCACATTTTTTCCGATCAATATTACACAATATTCATTTGGTGACAGCTGTGGCTCAGGCACTTTCACTTGAGTCACAAAGCTGTGGGTTCAAGTCCCACACCAGACACTCGAGAATAAACATCACTTCTCGTGAAAGGTCACTGCCCTGAAACGTTAACTTGGTTTCTCCCCACAAATGCTGCCTGAGTAACGAATGATTTCAGCATTTTGTTTGTATTTTTGATATCCAGCTTTTGCGCAACATCTAAGCAGATACCCAGGAAAGTACTAAGCGAGTAAAGGTACAATAAAGTCATCATATCCCACAGTACCACAGGGCTATTCGCTAATTAGAGAAAGAGAGAGAGGGAGATGACTGGTGGTGGTTTAGCCTGAGGTTCAGGCTAAGGGGCAATTACAGGAATTGAATCTGTACTGTTGATTCAGATTTGGATGATAAAGGATTTGAGTAGAGTCCTGTTTCTGTTTTTTATGTAACCAGCAGGAATAGATACTGCAGTGTTTAATGTAATTTCCTTCCAAAGCCAAATATGGTCTTCCCATTATTTAGATATACCAATCAGAACTTTGATTTTCAGTTTAAAACTGTATAAAACATGGAAGTACCATCATTCAAGATTAAGGAAAATCATTATGGAAAGGCTGAAATTCAAAATCTACATTAGGGGAAAAAGTGCACAAGTGAGTTCCCAAGCATGCAGAATGCACTCATATACTTAACATTTGCATGTTCAAAAGTTCACCCATCTTTTCCCCACTCATGTTAGAATGTAAAACAACAAATGAGATTACATGTTGGCACACTTATATTTCATGTTTCTGTTCCATCATCGCAGATGACATCTGTTGATGCAGTGCCACCCTACAACTCATTGTGACGTTAAAAGATTAAATTGGGACATCTCTCTGGATATTAATGTAACATTAAAGAGGTAGACTGCAAAGCTGAACATTCTGGAAGTGGGTGGGGGTGACATTCTCTCTCACAGATAGCATGCAGGAATGTGGATAACTAGATAGTTATTTGTTAATACTATCAAATTGAGGGTTATAAAATCATGAGGGGCACAGATAAGGCGAATAGCGAAAATGGCTGAACAGGTTAAACCTTTATTCACTAGAGTTTAGAAGAAGTAGTGATCTATTAAAACTTAAGATTTTTGAGAGACCTTGTCAAAGTACATGTTAAGAAGACGGTTCCACTCACGGGAAAACATTGAACTAGGGGACATAGTTATAGAAGAAAGGCACACTTATTTAAAATTGAAATGCATGGGAATTTCTGATCCCAGACGATAATAAACGTCTAGAATTCTTTTTCCCCAGAGAATTATGGAAGCTAGATCACTGAAAGTATTTAATGGGGAAGGAGATAGATTTTTGAAATATTGGAAGAATTGAGGCTGGCAAGAGAAAAAAAAAGAGTTGAAGGCAATGGTGGAAAAACAAAGATAAAGACAATTACAATTACAACGCAAATTCCTTTTTTGTGAAGGACAGATTAAATAGTGCAGCCGCCACAGATTTGTAAAGGGCAAATTGTGCCCAACTAACTAACTAAAGAGAGGATTGATGAAGATAGTACTCCAGATATTGCAAATAAAGTTGCATTGGTTCAAAAAGCATGAAAACAAAGTACCATGGAACTGGTTTATTCAGAAGCCAGAAGTACAGTTTTTAAAAAGGACAGTGGTAACTTTTAATATGCAATTAGCAAAAGGAAAGAGAGCAAGGGATCGTGGTGAACTGATGTTTTTCATATTCAAAAAGTACATGCATTGTTGACCAGTAGATGCCAGCATTAAGACCATTACATGTTAATGTCATTTTTGTTTTACTTCTGTTGCTGAACAAAGAGATCTTGGAGTGCAGGTTCATATCTCCTTGAAAGTGGAGTCACAGGTAGATAGGATAGTGAAGAAGGCGTTTGGCATGTTTGCCTTTATTGATCAGTGCTGGGCAGTATACGAGCTGGGCAGTCATGTTGCGGCATACAGGACATTGGTAAGGCACGACCGGAATACTGCATGCAATTCTAGCCTCCCTGCCAAAGGAAGGGTGTTGTGAAACTTAGTCACAGAGACGTATAGCATGGAAACAGACCCTTCGATTCAATTCATCAATGCTAACCAGATATCCCAACTCAATCTATTCCCACCTGCTAGCACCCAACCCATATCCCTCCAAACTCTTTCTATTCATATACCCATCCAGATGTCCTTTAAATGCTGTAATTGTACTAGACTCCACTACTTCCTCTGGCAGCTCATTCCATACATGTATCACCCTGTGTGAAAAAGTTGCCCCTTAGGTCTCTTTTATATTTTTCCCCTTTAACCCTAAACCTATGCCCTCTCAGTCTGGACTCCCCCACCCCAGGGAAAAGACTTTGCCTATTTACCATATCCATGCCCCTCATGATTTTATAAACCTCTACATAATCACCCCTCAGCCTTCAACACTCCAGGGAAAACAGCCCTAGCCTATTCAACCTCTCCCAATAGCTCAAATCCTCCAACCCTGGCAACATGCTTGTAAGTCTTTTCTGAACCCTTTCAAGTTTCACAACACCTTTGCGATAGGAAGGAGACCAATATTGCACACAATATTCCAACAGTGGCCTAAAAAAAAATGTCCTGTATTGCCGCAACATGACCTCCCAACTCCTATACTCAATACTCTGACCAATAAAGGGAAACATACCAAATGCCTTCTTCACTATCCTATCTACCTGCGACTCCACTTTCAAGGAGCTATGAACCTGCACTTCAAGGTCTCTTTGTTCAGCAACACTACCTAGGACCTTACCATTAAGTGTATAAGTCCAGCTAAGATTTGCTTTCCCAAAATGCAGCACTTTATATTTATCTAAATTAAACTTCACCTGCCATTTCTCAGCCCATTGGCCCATCTGATCAAGATTCTGTTGTAATCTGAGGTAACCTTCTTTGCTGTCCACCACAGCTCCAATTTTGGTGTCATCTGCAAACTTACTAACTAAACATCTTATGCTCACATCCAAATTATTTATATAAATGATGAAATAAATAAAGTAGGGGACCCAGCACCGATCCTTGTGGCACTCCACTGGTCACAGGCCGCAAGTCTGAAAAACAACCCTCCACCACCATCCTCTATCTTCTACCTTTGAGCCAGTTCTGTATCCAGATGGCTAGTTCTCCCTGTATTCCATGAGATCTAGCCTTGCTAACCAGTTTCCCATGGGGAACCTTGTCGAAATGTCTTATTGAAGTCCATATAGATCACATGTACCGTTCTGCCCTCATCAATCTTCTTTGTTACTTCATCAAAAAGCACAATCAAGTTTGTAACACATGATTTCCCATGCACAAAGCCATGTTGACTATCCCTAATCAGTCCTTGCCTTTCCAAATACATGTCCCTCAGGACTGCCTCCAACTTGCCCACCACAGAGGCAGGCTCACAGGACTATTGTTCCCTGGCTTGTCCTTACCACCCTTCTTAAACAGTGACACCAAGTTAGCCAAGCTCCAGTCTTCCGGCACCTCACCTGTGACTATCGATGATACAAATATCTCAGCAAGAGGCCCAGCAATCACTTCCCTAGCTTCTTACAGAGTTTTAGGGTGCGCCTGATCAGGTCCTGGAGATTTATCAACTTGTGTGTTTCAAGACACTTCCTCCTCTGTAACATGGATATTTTTCAAGATGTCACCATCTATTTCCCTACATGCTATATCTTCCAAGTCCTTTTCCACAATACATACTGATGCAAAATACTCATTTACCACTACCCCAACTCCTGCAGCCCCACACAAATGTCGACTTGAAAGAGCTCAGAAAAGATTTTCAAGGATATTGCCAGTTTGGAGTGTTTGAACTACAGGAAGAAGCTGAATAGACTGGGGCTATTTTCCCTGGAGCATCAGAGTCTGAGGGATGATCTTATCGAGGTTTATAAAATCATGAGGGGCATGGCTATGGTAAATAGACAAGGGCTTTTCCCTGTACTGAGGGAGTCCAAAACTAGAATGCATAGGTTTAAGTGAGAGGGGAAAAATTGAAAAGGGACTTCAAGGGCAACTTTTTCACACAAAATCATAGAATCTGAACAGAATGGAAATGGGCCCTTCCACCCAACAAGTCCACACTGACCCTCCCAACAGCAACCCAGCCTAACCCACCCTACCATCCCTAATCAATACCACCACTTCCCCAAACACCTAGGCCAAGCCACTTAACCTGCACATCTTTGGATTATGGGAGGAAATCAGAGCACTCAGAGGAAACCCACGCAGACACGGGGAGACTGTGCAAACTCCACAGAGAAAGTCACCCAACGCTAGAATTAAACCTGGATCCCTGGCGCTGTGAGGCAATAGTGGTAACCACTAAGTCACCATGCCGCAGAGGGTGATGCATGTATGGAATGAGCTGCCAGAGGAAGTAGTGGAGGCTGGTGCAATTACAACATTTAAAAGGCATCTGGATGGGTGTATGAATTGAAAACGTTTAGAGGGATATAGGCCAAATATTGGCAAATGGGCCTCGATTTATTTAGGATAGCGACATGGATGAGTCGGACCGAAGAGTCTGTTTCCATGCTGTATATCACAATGACTATATGATTTTCAAAATGTTAAATTTGAAAATAAAGGAAGAATGTACCCTATTGGAGTAGACACACAAGAGATTCAACTTAAGTGGCAAACAAGTGGAGACCCATTACAATCAAAATGATACCTTTCTCAAAGAAAATTTACAAAATCAGGGGACTTGGATTAGATTAGATTAGATTATTTACAGTGTGGAAACAGGCCCTTTGGCCCAACAAGTCCACACCGACCCTCTGAAGCGCAACCCACCCAGACCCATTCCCCTACATTTACCCCTTCACCTAACACTATGGGCAATTTAGCATGGCCGATTCACCTAACCTGCACATTTTTGGACTGTGGGAGGGAACCCATGCAGACACGGGGAGAATGTGCAAACTCCACACAGAGAGTCGCCTGAGACGGGAATTGAACCCGGGTCTCTGGCGCTGTGAGGCAACGGTGGTAATCACTGTGCCACAGTGCCGCTCAGGATTGTTTCATAATTTTTTAAAAATAATTTTTCAAAATTATTTATATGAATGGGAAATTATTGCCAACATAATATTTATTGTAAACAACAAATGTTGGATATCACAGCGGGTCAGACAAAATGCATGGAGAGATGGCAGCCTCTTCTAGACTCGAAATGTTAGCTCGGTATCTCTCCATGGATGCTGCCTGACCCGCTGTGATCTCCAGCATTTGTTGTTTTCAATACAGATTCCAGCATCCACGGTAATTTGCTATTAGCACTCATTGCCTTTATGGAGATAGCTGATAGCAGCTTTCTTGAACCACTTGCAGTCAGTGTGTTGAGGATACTCAGACAGTGCTATTAGGAAGAATGAGGTCAAAGATTAACAGATCAAGGACGAAGGAATAGTGATACATTTAAAGATCAGGATATTGCAGGACTTGGAATAGTGACTTGCTGATGTTGATATGCCCATTTGACTGCTGTCTTTGCCCTTCTAAATCATTGGAACATAGAACTGTGGTCACGGGAAAAAGTCAGCAAAGTGCTGTTGAGGATTATTAGATCAGCCACATACTTACTGAAAGGTGGAGCAGAGTTGATGGGTCAAATGGCCTACATCTGCTCCTACATCTAATGGTCTTGTTGGAGATTGTCATTGACAGTGGTTTGTTTGACACGAATGCTACATGTCACTTAGCGGCGCAAGAATAAATGGCGTCCTTCTGTGGTGCAGAATCCTATTTATCTATGCCCTGTGGAAAACTGGCAAAACTAATTCTCTTAAATCTAATCATGTGGTCATATTTTGTACTGGTGTTTCAAATTTCTTCATTGTTGTATTTTCAAATGGCACTACAATACTTTGTGGGTGAATGAGAATTGTACAAGAGCTTGGAAGAAATATTCAAATACATAACGTGGGTGGCATGGTGCCTCAGTGGTTAGCGCCAGGCACCCAGGTTCGATTCCCACCTTGGTGACTTCTGTGTGGAATTTGCACATTCTCCCAGTGTCTGCGTGGGTTTCCTCCGGGTGCTCTGGTGCTCCCACAATCTAAAGACCTGCAGGTCAAGTGAATTGGCCATGCTAAGTTGTCCATAGTGTTTGGTACATTAGTCAGGGGAATGGGTCTGGATGGGTTACTCTTTGGAGGGGCGGTGTGGACTTGTTGTCCCAAAGGGTCTGTTTCTATTTTTTTTTCTTTTCTTTCGTCTTTAATTTCCCCCACACTACCGCCTAACTGCAGTAGTGCTTATTTTTTCCCCAGCACCCATGGTGTGTGTGTGCAGGTGTGAGACACAGTGAGACATATAAGAGGAGGGAGGTTATGATGGAGCTATATAAATCGTTAGTTAGGCCACAGCTGAAGTGTGCAGTTTTGGTCATCATACTGTAGGAAAGATCTGATTGCTCTCAAAAGATTGCCAAGGAGAGTCATCACAATGTTGGTTGGGCTGGAGCAATTCAACTAGGAACAGAGACAAGATAGGCTGTGGTTGTTTATGATAGAGCAGAGGTGACTAAGGGTGACCTGAGGGACACAAAATTAGGAGAGGCATAGACAGATAGATAGAAAGAAACATTTTCCTTAGCACAGGAGTCACTAACCGGGGTAATGTTTTAAAAGGAGGTTTAGATGGGATTAAAGAAGAATTTTTTTTTAAACCCAGAAGGTGGTGGATATCTGGATTCTGGATTAATGGTGCTGGAAGAGCACAGCAGTTCAGGCAGCATCCAAAGTGCAGCAAAATCGATGTTTCGGGCAAAAGCCCTTCATCAGGAATAAAGGCATTGAGCCTGAAGTGTGGAGAGATAAGCTAGAGGAGGGTGGAGGTGGGGAGAAAGTAGCATAGAGTACAATGGGTGAGTGGGGGAGGGGAATAAGGTGATAGGTCAGGGAGGAGATGGTGGAGTGGATAGGTGGAAAAGGAGATAGGCAGGTAGGACAAGTCATGGGGACAGTGCTGAGCTGGAACTAGGGTGAGGTGGGGGAAGGGGAAATGAGGAAACTGTTGAAGTCCACATTGATGCCCTGGGGTTGAAGTGTACTGAGGCGGAAGATGAGGCGTTCTTCCTCCAGGCGTCTGGTGGTGAGGGAGCGGTGGTGAAGGACGGCCAGGACCTCCATGTCCTCGGCAGAGTGGGAGGGGGAGTTGAAATGTTGGGCCACGGGGCGGTGTGGTTGATTGGTGCGGGTGTCCCGGAGATGTTCCCTAAAGCTCTCTGCTAGGAGGCGCCCAGTGTCCACCAATGTAGAGGAGACCCCATCGGGAGCAACGGATACAATAAATGATATTAGTGGATGTGCAGGTAAAACTGGATGGATGTGGAAGGCTCCTTTAGGGCCCTGGATAGAGGTGAGGGAGGAGGCGTGGGCACAGGTTTTACAGTTCCTGCAGTGGCAGGGGAAGGTGGCAGGATGGGAGGGTGGCTTGTGGGGGGGGTGGACCTGACCAGGTAGTCACGGAGGGAACGGTCTTTGCGGAAGGCGGAAAGGGATGGGGAGGGAAATATATCCCAGGTGATGGGGTCTTTTTGGAGGTGGCGGAAATGTCGGTGGACAATATGGTTTATGCGAAGGTTTGTAGGGTGGAAGGTTGAGCACCGGGGCGTTCTGTCCTTGTTACGGTTGGAGGGGTGGGATCTGAAGGTGGAGGTGCAGGATGTGGACGAGATGCGTTGGAGGGCATCTTTAACCATGTGTGAATGGAAATTGCGGTCTCTAAAGGAGGAGGCCATCTGGTGTGTTCTATGGTGAAACTGGTCCTCCTGGGAGCAGATACGGCAGAGGAGGAGGAATTGGGAATATGGGATGGCATTTTTGCAAGAGGTAGGGTGGGAAGAGGTGAAATCTAGGTAGCTGTGAGAGTTGGTGGGTTTGTAAAAAATGTCAGTGTCAAGTCGGTCGTCGTTAATGGAGATGGAGAGGTCCAGGAAGGGTAGGGAGGTGTCAGAGATGGTCATTGCCTCAGGAGATGGTCCCACCCACAGCTTTCAACCTCAGTCTGGGAACCCTGCACTGCCCGGTTCTACCTCCTTCCCAAGATCCACAAGCCTGACCACCCTGGCCGACTCATTGTCTCAGCATGCTCCTGCCCCACTGAACTCATCTCTACCTACCTCGACACTGTCCTATTCCCCCCCCCCCCCCCCCCCCCCCCCGAGTCCAGGAACTCCCTCCATACGTTCGAGACACTACCCATGCCCTCCACCTCCTCCAAAACTTCCATTTCCCGGCCCCCAACGCCTCATCTTCACCATGGATATTCAATCCCTCTACACCTCCATCTGCCATGATCAGGGCCTCCAAGCCCTCCGTTTTTTTCCTCTCCAGAAGTCCCCATCAGTACCCTTCCACCGACACTCTCATTCGCTTGGCCGAACTGGTCCTCACCCTTAACAATTTCTCCTTTGAATCCTCCCACTTCCTCCAGACCAAAGGGGTAGCCATGAGCACACGTATGGGGCCCAGCTATGCCGGTCTCTTTGATGGCTACGTAGAACAGTTGATCTTCCGTAATTACACCGGCACCACTCCCCACCTCTTCCTCCGCTACATTGATGACCACGTTGGCGCCACCTCATGCTCCCGCGAGGAGGTTGAGCAATTCATCAACTTCACCAACACATTCCACCCTGACCTGAAATTTACCCGGACCATCTCTGACACCTCCCTACCCTTCCTGGGCCTGTCCATCTCCATTAATGACGACCAACTTGACATTGACATTTTTTACAAACCCACCGACTCCCACAGCTACCTGGATTACACCTCTTCCCACCCTACCTCTTGCAAAAATGCCATCCCGTATTCCCAATTTCTCCGCCTCTGCCATATCTGCTCCCAGGAGGACCAGTTCCACCATAGAACACACCAGATGGCCTCCTTCTTTAGAGACCGCAATTTCCCGTCCCACGTGGTTAAAGATGCCCTCCAACGCATCTCGTCCACATCCCGCACCTCCGCCCTCAGACCCCACCCCTCCAACCGCCTGGTGCTCACCTTCCAACCTACAAACCTTTGCATTAACCAAATCATCCACCGACATTTCCGCCGCCTCCAAAAAGACCCCATCACCAGGGATATATTTCCCTCCCCACCCCTTTCCGCCTTCCGCAAAGACTGTTCCCTCCGTTACTACCTGGTCAGGTCCACGCCCCCCTACAACCCACCCTCCCATCCTGGCACCTTCCCCTGCCACTGCAGGAACTGTAAAACCTGTGCCCACACCTCCTCCCTCACCTCTATCTAGGGCCCTAAAGGAGCCTTCCACATCCATCCAGTTTTACCTGCACATCCACTAATATCATTTATTGTATCCGTTGCTTCCGATGCGGTCTCCGCTACATTGGGGAGACTGGGCGCCTTCTAGCAGAGCGCTTTAGGGAACATCTCCGGGACACCCACACCAATCAACCACACCGCCCGTGGCCCAACATTTCAATTCCTCCTCCCACTCTGCCGAGGACATGGAGGTCCTGGTCCTCCTTCACCGCCACTCCCTCACCACCAGACGCCTGAAGGGAGGACACCTCATCTTCCGTCTCAGAACACTTCAACTCCAGGGCATCAATGTGGACTTCAACAGTTTCCTCATTTCCCCTTCCACTACCTCACCCTAGTTCCAAACTTCCAGCTCAGCACTGTCCCCATGACTTGTCCTACCTGCCTATCTCCTTTTCCACCTATCCACTCCACCGTCTCCTCCCTGACCTATCACCTTATTCCCTTCCCCCACTCACCCATTGTACTCTATGTTACTTTCTCCCCACCTCCACCCTCCTCTAGCTTATCTCTCCACACTTCAGGCTCACTGTCTTTATTCCTGATGAAGGGCTTTTGCCCAAAATGTCGATTTTGCTGCACTTTGGATGCTGCCTGAACTGCTGTGCTCTTCCAGCACCACTAATCCAGAATCTGGTTTCCAGCATCTGCAGTCATTGTTTTTACCTGGTGGATATCTGGAACTTACTGCCTGAAAAGGACGATAGAGACATGAACTATGGCAACATTTATAGTGTATTTAAATGACCACTTGAAGCTCAATGGCATGTATGTTTCTAAGCCGAGTGCTGGAAAATGGGATTAGAATAGGTTGGTTTTGGTGACCATTGTAGAATTAATGGGTTGACGGGCCTCCTTTCGTGCAGTAAAGCTTATGGCACTGAGCTCTGCTTGTCCAACCTTTCCTCTTAAGACAAACCTTGCAGGTATCAATCCAATAAATGTTCTCTGCATAGTTTCCAATAGATTTAGAACCTTCCTTAAATAAGGAGATGAAACCTGCACACAATATTTGTGGTCTCACTGATGCTCTTTATAACTGGACCTTAATATCCTTACTTTTAGGTTCAATTACTTTCCTAAAGGATAGCATTCTATTAGCAAGATTTGTAAATAATTTTCGAACCAACCTGTTCAGAGATGTTATTACACACCTCTCGAGCTGGAGTTCTCCAGTCTGGAGTTACGTTCGCTAGCACTGCACCAGAGCTCTCCCCTCCAAATACTAACCAGGCCTGAACCTGCTTAGTGTCTGAGATCAAACTTTTCCAGACTAATGTACACAAAAGACAGGGGGTTCGTAACTTGAGATTGAGAAGCCACTGATTAAGGGTTAATGGACCCAAAATATTGGCTTTCCACAGATACTGCCAGGCCTGCTGAGTTTCTCCAGCAATCATCATCATTGGCATCCCTCACAGACACTTCCACTCTCAGGGTGAGTCCATACATGGCTGTACAGAACAATGTGGCTTCCGTAGACTCTGCCACACTTGGGGCAAAAGATGGTTGTGTCCTTGAACACCCATTTTCCTGCAGTGGAAAAACACAGCCAGTCAGACAGCACTTGAGGTACAGGGGAATGACGTTTCAGGCATAAGCCTCATTCCTGATGAAAGGCTTAGCTAAATGTCGATTCTCCTGCTGCCTGACCTGCTGGCTTTTGCAGCACCACACACTCAAGTGGTCATGGACTCTAATCTCCAGCATCTGCAATCCTTCCCATCACCCATTTCTTGCAGGCAGCATTGGATCTCTTAGCAATAAGCCACGTTGGACTTATTAAAGATTCATGTTCGTTCTTGATTTACCAAACCCATTTTGGTGCTAATTAAATGGCTCTATTCTTTCAAAGGTAAAAATTAATACCCATGTGAGAAGCTTGCATTCACTTAACCACTACTGAATTTTTTAAAAAAGCGTTGAACTATGCCCTCAGCCTGGCTTCTTATGATTAGCATCTGACCAACATTACTGTCCTCCTTATTCAAAAAAGATTTTCCAATACCGTATTCTGCTTCAAGATTGAGGTCGACCAGAATTTTGCTCTCCTTCACTGAAAACGTTGTCACTCTGAAGTAGAAAATTCAGTCCTAATTTTTTTTTAAAAAACAAGTCGAAATCCTAAAACCTTACATTAGCCAGAACTTTTAAAAGTTAAAAAAAAACGCGAACGTACAGTATACAACTACAGATCGGGGGTTACACCAAACCGCGAGCGCAAACATTGCAGAAGGTGTAAACCAACCGAAAGCGGGGTTGAAAGATGCCACTGCGGCTCCCTGACTGTACTGTACAGCACCAGTACACGGCACACCAACCCGAGAGGCCTGAACACAGGGCCGGCTGGGAGAGGGAATGGTGCACCCACCCTACCCTACCATAGGAAACCTCCCTGTGCGGGTTCAAATCATCATTCTGCAATTTTTTTAAATATTAACCCTAGATCCAACCCCGCCCCCGAAAAAAAACAGAGCTAATTCCCATGGAGTGTGCACGGCAGAGAGCGGAGGGGGAGGTGTTTGGAAAGCCCCTCGGTCACGGGGATCTCTCTCCACTTGTATTTGTTTCTGTTCTTTCTTCGAGGTGGGTGTGAGTAATAAGAGAGAGCGTGACCGTGTTATTTTTGGTGGTGTGGTGGGGTGGGAAGATCCCACCGTGAAACCGTGTACAGCCGGTACCGACACGAATACAATAAAATGCTACGATTCTATGTCACTTACTGTGTCCGTGGAGTGAACGGCAGAGGCAGAGGCAGAGGCAGAGTACAAAGGAAAGCAGCAGGCTCGATACTGAGCCTCTACTCCGACACATTGTAACGAAGCTCTTCAATCCCTCGGCCGAATGCAGAGGCAGCGCAGACCCCGGGCAGGAGCCCCCGGCCTGCCCAATTCCGGCACAAGCCTTCCCTAACCCCTGGCAGCAGCTTTACTGCTCTGGTAGACTGTCTTCTCACAACAGGAAGAAATCCACAGCAACCAAGCCCACTTGGCGGACTTTCCCGATGCGTCATCGTTATTTTGCATAATAAAAGCAAGTTACTGCAGATACTGGAAATCCAACTCAAACTAGGAAGCGCTGGAAACACTCACCACCAGGTCTGAGAGTCATACATTTGTACAGCACAGAAACAGATCCTTCGGTCCAACTCGTACGTGCCGGCCAAGGTAAAAATCACACATCACCAGGTTGTAGTCCAACAGGTTTTATTGGAAGCACTAGCTTTCGGAGTGCTGCCTCTTCATCAGGTGGTTGTGGAGTATAAGATTGTAAGACACAGAATTTATAGCAAAAGTTTACAGTGTAATGTTAATGAAATTATATATTGAAAAAGACCTGGATTGTTTGTTAAATCTTTCGACTGTTAGAATGACCATGATGGTTTCAGTTCCTTAATCTGTAAATTGCAAAATTGGTTTTAAAAAGTTAAACTCTCAAGTGAACATTATCTGGGCCAACATGACACCAATTGTTAAAGTTCACTTGAGAGTGAAGTTCACTCAATCTTAGACTCCACAACCACGTTGGGCTATAAACTGATTTTTAAGTTTGTACATCCCAGTCCAACACTGGCATCGCCAAATCATGCCGACCATATATCCTAAATTAACCAACTCTATTTGCCAGCATTTGGCCATATCCCTCTAAACCCTTCCTATTTATGTACCAATCCAGATGCCTTTTAACTGACCTGATAATAACTAAATAAACCACCTCATGAAGGAACAGCACTCCGAGAACTAGTGCTTCCAAATAATCCTGTTGGACTATAACCTGGTGTTGTGTGATTTTTAACTTTGTACACACCAGTCTAACACCTCCAAATCATGACTTTAAATGTTGTAATCACAGCTCATTCCATACAAGCTCCACGCTCTGCATGAAAATTTGTCCTTTAACTTTCTTTTATATCTTTTTCCTCTTAAACCTATGCCCTCTACTTTTGGACTCGCCCAACCTGGGAAAAGATCTTGGTTATTCACCCTATCCATGCCCCTCATGATTTTATGAACCTTTATTAAGTCACCCTCAGCCGCCGATGGTCCAGGGAAAATAGCCCTGGCCTGTTCAGCCTCTCCCTATAGCTCAAACTCTCCAATCCTGGCAGCTTCTTTGTAAATCTTTTTTGAACCCTTTCAAGTTTCACAACATCCTTCCTGTAAGCAGGGAGGCCAGAATTGCAAACAGTATTCCAATAGTGGCTTAAGCAATGTCCTATAACAGCAACATCACCTCCCGACACTTAGCATTGTAACAAGCACAGTTATAGGAAAATATCAAATGAATGAAACACAGAGAAAACTCAGACCTCAAAGTCCAATAATTACAGAACTTTAGCAATCAATTAACATGAGCATAATGAGCATCTACTACCACATTTATCAACTGCATGCTTTCTCTATAATACAGTAATTACTCTACTCAGGTCTAATAAAGTCACTTGTAGTGTCAGAGTAATGAAGGGTGGTAAGTAATTTTGTTTTTTATTTTATTCATCCGTGGGAATGGGCTTTGCTGACTAGGCCAACTTTTATACCCATCCTTATACCCTTGAGAAGGTGGAGTGGTATGCTATTTTGAATTGCTGCAATCCTCGGGATGCAGAGACCCCTACAGTGCTGTTAGAAAGGGAATCCTGTGATTTTGACCCAGTGATGTTGAAGAAATGACGATAGAGTCCCAAATCTGGAAGGGGTGGTTGATACAGGAACTTTAAAGTGGTTGTGATGCCATGCATTTGCTGTCCTTATGCTTCTCATGGTAGTGGTCATGGGTTTGGAAAGTACTATCAAAGGAGCGTGGTTGAATTAGTGAGTGCATCATGTAGGTGGTATACACTGCCAACACGGTGTATAAATAATGAGGGAGTGAATATTGAAGTCGGTGGATAGGGTGCCAATCAAGTGGAATGCTTTGTCCTGGTTGGTCCCTCTGGGTGATGGGGTGATTTCAATTCAGGGTGACATGTAATGACATCAATTCAGCCACCTTCCCAAATTTCACAATAATTTCCATTGATTGCACTATCACCCAAAGTGAAAATCATTCCTTTAGTGTTTTCATTCCAAAGCATTGGAAATTAGATGGGAATTCAATGAAAGATATTTTATGTAATAAAAACTAAGAATGACAAAAGTGAACTATAATATTTCAGTTGAAGAGACAGGATCCAAATACAAAATAAAATTCATCAAGACTCCATCTCTTACATCTCTTGGAAGTTTTATCTAATGTGAGTCTGCTCCATTAGAAGATTAAACAAATTGGGCTAAGTCTACTGTGACAATATAATGGCTTTAAGAAGTGTGTTTTGTTTTGGTCTTTTTTGAAGAGTGGTTTTAAGACAGACATATCAAATGTCTATTTGGATCCAATAAAGTAAACAGCTTGTGAGGTCTTGGGTTTTTTAAAAGCTGAAACGATAGAAGCAGCCTGAATGGGGTGGGGGAGTGTAAGGGAATCAACCTCCCTCAGAGCCAGGATATTTTGTTTTAGTTTTTCAGTAATAGCTGCTGGGTTCTTGTGCTTTAATAACTCTCCTGTCTTTCACATCTTTTATTCTTGTCCCATCCACCCTTTATCAAAACTTACCACGTCCTGAACTTTTGACAGTTTTGATGAAAGGTTGCAGACCTGAAAAATAAGCTCCGTTTCTCTCTTCACACAGATGCTGCCAGATTTGCTGCAACCTTTTTCCAGCACTTTGTGTTGCTTTTCTTTTGAAAATTCCCTCCCACTCATAACTAGAACATTTCGTTCAATAGCTTTCAATTATTGATTGTTGTGTTTTCTTAACTACCTCCATACCATTCTTCATAAAGGTCAAAAATCAGAAAGCACAAGCATAGATCACTACAGACTTCACTAAGTGCGTTTTTCTCTATGACGGGCCCCAACCTGACACACCATCTTTCAAAGTGCATTCCTCACCACCCTTACTCAGCTTAATGGTGGAATATTTAACAGAAAGCTGTTTTAACTCATTGTGCATTGTCCTTAACTTAAAATACACTGTCCTACGGTCCGCTCAGGACTTGGAGATATTTAGGCAGAGTGTAGCCTCATTCCCTTAGGTTCCACTGTGGTGCTGGTGGAAGTGGCAACTTGGAACATAGTGAACAACCTGGTTTTCACACTTGAGATGATTTGGAGTTGAACTCTTCCATTCTCTGAATCTTATTGCCAGCTCCATGCAAAGCTTGCTCAGTTTGTCCAGTGTATGTCAATCTCCATTGATAGTCTAGGTTTGCAAAGTCAATAGCTGAATTTCCAGCAGTGAAATTAGTAGATGGCTTCATCTTCCAGTGAAGAGAGACTTGTTTCACACTCTTGCCTGTGGTCGTTCCTGAATGATTGTGCCCAGTGAGCCACTCTAAACTAGCCTCTAAAGTTTGTGAGGTTTCCGTATTCTGAAGGTGTTTGCAAAACTGAAACCAATTATCAATGTGCTTCCTTTCTGCCGCTGCCTGGGACATGTATACATTCTCAGCAACAGAGACAAAATGTAACTTGTAATGTAAGTGAAAGCAGATAGAATGAAGTTGCAAGTATCTACAGATTGTTATGTTCAGTGTAATAGAGAGTGAGAAGAAATAAAGGGGGATCTGGTCAAAAGACAAGTGTATGATCAAGCAATTTTAGCATTTTTAGGGACAGCCGATGGGCTGTCCCCTTTCGCCACTGCTTTTCACATTGGAGATTGAACCATTGGCAGAGACCATGCGTAGGATTCCCAATATATCGGCTCCAGAAGTGCGGTCAAAATAACATAAGATTTTGTTGTATGTGGGTGACGTCCTCATTTTGTTTTGTCAAACCCAGCAGTTTCAGTACCTCGCCTGATACAGTGCATCAGTGGGTTTGGCACTTTTTCGGGGTACAAGATTAATCTTGCAAAATCAAAGGCTATGCCTATGGGTGGTCTTATGAAGGTGCTAGGTCTTGAGGGTGAATCTCGATTTCCATTTAAGTGGTCACAGGAGGGTTTTGTTTATTTCGGCATATTCATCACTCCAGTTCTTGATTGGTTGTTTAAAGCTAGTTTTGTTTAATTATTCGACAAAATCAAATAAGACCTTCAAGGATGGGAAGCGCTTCCGATCTCGTGGTTAGGTTGGATGGTGCTTTTTAAAATGAATATTCTCCCCCATTGTTGTACCCTAAATGGATGCTCCCCCTGATTTTTGATAACCAAACATTCAGGAGACTGAACGGCTGGTTCAGCTCTTTTATTTGGCTTTTATTTGGCATCATAAGTGGTCCCTTATTAAATTGGCTAAACTGCAATTGCCTCACAGATTCGGGGGGAATGGATCTCCTGGACATTAAAAGCTACCAACTAAACTCGCTTTTATCCTACTTAAGTGATTGGGCGTGTGCGGACCCTCTTTCAATATGGTTAGATATCGAAACCTCTCAGGCAAAGTGCCCCCTTACCAGTTTGCTGTTTTTAGACAAAGTGACGACAGTTAGGGAATATTACCATAACAGAAGAGTTATCAATATTGTTAAAGCATGGAGGGCAATTCAGCAGAGGGAAGGCAATATTGGCAAAACGTCTTTTCTTACACCTATAATGGGTATACCGAGTTTTCAACCAGGGATGATAGATTCAGGATTCAAACATTGGCAGATCGGGGTGTGTCTTGTATGGGCGATTTATTTGAGGGAGGCACAATGATGTGTTTTGATCAGTTAACACAGAAATACAAGCTATGTAACAGGGACCTCTTTTGTTTCTTTCAAGTTAGGGATTTTATTCAAAAAAAGACTTTTGACTGATCCCAACAAATCTGACATAGAGAAGAGGGTGCTCAGTGCTAAGGGTACACTTTCTATTATCAAATGGGGTGGCTCCTCAGATGAGTTTGATCGGCTTTGTGTGGTATGGGAGAGAGAGAGCTAGGCGTTGAGGCCTCCTCAGAGGCATGGGAAGACAGGAAAACACAAGAAAGATATCAATTTGCAAAAATACCCATGCTTTTGTAGAGGTTTTGGAACGAGAATTTGTTTCCCGTTTAAGAAATACTGGCAGTTATAAATAATGATTTCACAGGCTAACAGAATTTAGATCAGACAGACTGACTGACGTAAATGTAATTTCAAAATTTGCTTCAAACTGTTGCAAAAGTTCTTTGTGGCTTTGACTGAAGAGACAAATCCAGTTGATTATAGAATCATAATCATTGGACTGATAGTTGAGCTCAGCTGATTTGTCAGATTTTAGGATGCTTTTACTTCCATTCATTTATGGGACGTGGCTGCTGTTGTCAGGTCTAGTTGCCCTCCCTGGCTGCTTCTGAGAAAATGCTGCTTAGCTATCTTTTTGAAGCTTTGCAGTCACACTATATCACATAGCTGAAGTCCTCCTCCCACCCTTGGTATCATCCTGGGAAACCTCCTTTGTATACTCTCCAAGGTCATGGTATCTTTCTTAAAGTGTAGTGTTCAGATTGTACACAGTACTCCAACTGTGACCAAACTACAGATTTATAAATGTTTAGCATGACTTTCTTGTTTGTGTAGTTTTCAAAATACGTAAACTGTTTTTCTGATTAACCTGTGAACTTTTTCCGTTTCTCTTAAAAGTAGAAAATCGATTGATCATTTGTGCTTGTGTTCTTGTAAATCCACATCCTCTGTTCCCTCCCTGCCCCTCCCATCCCCACAAATTCCATTTAGATTATATTGCCTTTGCGTATTGTATTTTCCAAAGCGCTTAACTTACATCTATCCATATTAAATTTCATCTGCTAAGTTTCCATTTGCTCAGAAAGTTCCCGGCACAGGACATTATCTTTTGTGTTGTTCTCTGTTGAAGGAATGCCAATCAAAATTTTGCCCATGGCAATAAATTGCACTTGTAACTAACCAACTTCAGTTCAACCTAAAGGTATGACCTTTACTGATTGGCACAATTCAGGAGTCATTTGAAACCAGGAAAGTCAATTACTTATTGCTTCATCCCAAGCTTCCTTTGATTAAAAAAAAGTTTGCAAATGTCTTGAGCCAAGCAACTTTCATGTGACTAAAAGGTGGAGACTGTTAATAAATGTTTCAGACATTACTTAACAAGATCTAACAGATAACATTGAGCAAAACTGTAGGCTGATTTGTTTAATAGTCATTTCAAGCATTGAGCTTTATTGCTTTAAGTTTGAATCAGGAAATGATGAGCATACTCTTTCCACTGCTTCAAAACACAACCCATACATCATCATATGAAGGACTATAATCTAATTTTATTGTGATTTATAACATATTTTAAAAATGTGAGACTAATTTACACATTAACTCTGTGGATTGATAATGTCGTTCGCCCAATGAAATTCAGGCCTGCCTCTCTTGTCGAAAAGAGTGGTGCTGAAAAAGCACAACAGGTCAAGCAACATCCGAGGAGCAGGAGAATCAGTAACATTCCTGGTGAAGAGCTTATGCCTGAAACATCGACTCTCCCATTCTCTGGATGCTGCCCAATCTGCTGTGCTTTTCCAGCAGCACCCTTTTTTACTCTGACTCTCCAGCGTTTGCAGCCCTCACTTCCTATCTCTTTCTGGGCAAGCTAAGGATATGCATTACCCTGGTGGTAAGGCCTGAAACTTCTCCCATTATTAGGCCTCAGGCTTCATTTCCATGAAATGAAGTTGTCAAACTGCAGAGAACAAGAGGTTTGGAATGAAACCAGCTGATTGTTAGCAGTAGGGGCTTCAGCTTGGTGGGAGAAGGAGAGAATTTGGTTTGGGAAGGGTGGATAATTGTGTTGGATAATGTGTCTATTGAGCTGAAAGCTGAGAAGTTACAAGGTTGGGTAGGGAAATAACCTATAATCATTTATTATCTGTTCTTGCTGGCTCCATAGTCAGATACTTCACAGTGGTGGCATTCTTTGAAGAGTCAATAGTCAGATAAGCATTTTCGAAAGATAGACTGAAAGGAAAACGAGATGGTGTAGCTTTGCTAGTGAAGGAAGGGATCAGTGCTGTAATGAGAAATGGCATAAGCATGGGAGATCAAGATGCGAAATCAGTCTGGGTAGAAATAAGGAATATTTAAGGGAAGAAGTACTTGGTAGACTAATCTACAGGTCCCCAAGCAGTAGTTCTGCAGTGGGGCACGGTTTAAACCAGGAAATATCAGAGGCTTGCAAGAAAGGTGCGGGCAATAATCATGGGTAATTTTAACATGCACATGGATTGGACGAATCTAATTGCCAAGAGTAGCCTGGAGGAGAGGTCATTGAATGTATTTGAGTTGGTTCCTTGGAGCAGTATGTTGTGGAACCAACCAGGAGGCAGGCTACCCTGGATTTGGTATTGTGTAATGAGGAGAAATTAATTGATAACATCAGAGTTAAGGATTCTCTAGAGTGTAAGAAAGTGGAGTCCCACAGTAGTGTTCTGGAATTAAATAAAGGAAATTACATAGGCATGAGGACACATTTGGCCTGAGTAGATTGGGCAGGAAGGCTAAAAGGTAAGACAGCAGATGAGCAGTGGCTGATGTTTGAGGAGTACAGAATTCCCCACAACTAAAATGTATCCTAGTAAGGAAGAAAAATGTTAAGGGTGTGTGTGTAAAAAATACCCATGGCTAAACAAGTAAGTCAAGGACAATATAAAGTCAAAAACTAAGGTATACCATATTACAAATGCCAGTGGCAGGCTGGAAGATTGGGAAACTTTCAAACAAAAACAAAGGGATACTAAAAAATTTATAGACAAAGTTAAGTTAAAGTACAAAAGGAAACTAGCACAAAATATCAAAACGGATAGCAAAAGCTTCTATGGGTATATAAAAGGAAAGAGAATTGCTAAGGTGAATGTTGGTCCCTTGGAAGATGAAATCAGAGAGTTAATAGTGGGGAACACCAAGATGATGGCAGAGATGCTAAATCAATACTTTGCCTCTTGGAACAGGCAAGACAGAGGCAATAGAGAGAGTAGAACTTAGATCAATCAACATTGATTAGGAAAAGGTACTCAGCAAACTATTAGGATTGAGAGCAGATAAGTCCTCCGCAAGGAAGAGGTGGCAGAGATAGTGGATCCATTGGTTAGAATATTCCAAAATTCCCTGGACATGGGAAAGGTTCCAATGGATTGGAAAATGCTAATATAACTCCCTTATTCAAAAAGAGAGGGACAATATATAGGAAATTACACACCAGTTAGTTTAATAACTGCTGTTGGAAAAGTGTTATAATCAATTATCAATGAAGTAATAGCAGGCCATTTGGAAAGTCATAACACTATTCATCAGAGTCAACATGGTTTTATGAAAGGTAAGTCATGTTTGACTAATTTTGCTGGAGTTCTACAAAGAAGTAACAAGCAAAGTGGATAATGGGGATCCTGCAGATGTAATATATCTGGACTTCTGGAAAGCATTTGACAAGATGCCGCAAAACATGTTAATTCACAAGTTTGGATCATATGGGATTAGGTTAATTTATTAGATTGGATAGGTGACTGGCTGATGGACAGAAGACAGAGAGTTGGGATAAATGTTTTGTTTCCGGATGACGAGCTGTAACTAGTGGGGTGCCATAGGGTTTGGTCCTCGGCTCCCAGCTATTTACAATCTACATTAATGACTAGAATACAGGGATAGAAGGCTCTATAGCCAACTTTGCAGACAATACAAAAATAAGTAGAATGATAAGTTGCAATGATGAAATAAAAACCTTACATATGGATATAGATAGGTTAGGAGAGTAGACCAAAATGTGGCAGATGGAGTTTAATGTGGATAAGCCTGAGGTTACGCATTTTTGTCAAAAAATGGGAAGGCAACTTATTATCTAAATAGGGAAAGACTTCATTGTGCTCCGGTGCAGAGGGATTTAGGTGTCCCCGTTGACGATTCACAGAAAACAGGCACAGTGGATAAAGAGTGTAGTTGAAAAAAGCACAGCAGGTCAAATAGCAACAGAAGAAAAGGGGAGCTAATGTTTCAGGTTGGAACCTTTCATCAAGGAGCTTGAACAGTTCAAGCATTTCACCGAAACCTTCCACCCTGACCTCAAATTCACCTGGACTATCTCTGACATCTCCCTCCCCTTCCTGGACCTCGTTGCCTCCATCTCCGGCAAAGGTACTGCCTAGTGTTCCCACAAGGAGCTCAAACATTTTGTCCACTTCACTCAAACCTTCCACCCTATCCTGAAGTTCACCTGGACATCTCCTTCCCCTTCCCTGACCTTTCAATCTCCCTTTCCTGCAAATTTGACAAAGAACTAGTATGCTGGTACAGCAAATAATTTAAAAAAGTGAATGGAATGTTGATTTTTATAGCTAAAGGAATAGAGTGTAAAGGTAAGGAAGTATTGTTGTAATTATACTTGGCATAGGTGAGACCGCACCTGGAGTATTGTACAGAGTTTTGGTCCCCTTATTTGAGGAAAGATACAGTGACATTAGAAACAGTTTAGAGGAGATTCATTAGGTTGATCTCAGAGATGAGGGGTTTGTCGTATGAAGAGAGATTGAACAGATTAGGCCTATATGGTCTGGAAGTTAGAAGAATGAGGGGAAATCAAATTGAGATAATCAAGATGATAAAAGGTATGGATAAAACAGATGTGGAACAGATACTTCCTCTTTTGGGCATTCGAGGATGAGAGGTCATAGTGTTAGGATAACGGGACGCAAATTCCAAACAGAGTTGAGGAGAAACTAATTCTCCCAAAGGGTTATGAATCTGTGGAATTCGCTACCCCAAAGTGTGGTGGATGCTGGGACAGTGAGTAAATTTAAGGAGAAGTTAGGCAGATTTTTAATTGTGATGTGGAGGTGCCAGTGTTGGACTAATTGGTTGAAAAGTTATGGGGAGAAGGCAGGAAAATGCAGGTGAGGAGCATATCAGCCATGACCAAATGGGAGAGCAGACTCAATGGGCTGAATGACCTAATTCTGCTCCTATATCTTATGAATTTATAACTTGTCTGTGAGATGCAATCTAAACAAATGGTTCCATTCCATTCTTATTGATCATTCATAAATTAATAGGAGGTTCATAAGTCCCATCATACTATAGTGCAGTGGTGTACAATGTCTGGCATAATAAAAGGCAACATTAATTTGAAAAAGATTTAATTCATGAATCCTAAAAGAGAATTTGCTAAAATGGAAATCCACAGATGACCAATACTAATGAATGTCTTCAAACTTATTTAGAGATCACTGGCCTTTTCCTTCTTGCTGGGCCATCACAGAGCTCTTGTAGACTAACGCTTTGGGTGGATCAAAACAGATACCAAATACGACTCTCTTCGAGCTTGTGCTCAGATCTGGCTTTGATCTCTGTTGCCATTCCATCTGTTGTTGTCAAGTCCAAGCTGGAGCCTGCTCCTGATTCAACCTCCAACCAGGCGTGCTTCCTGGATCCAGGCTAACCCTTCTGCTCCTGATTCAACCTCCAACCAGGCCTGCCTCCTGGATCCGGGCCTTCCCTCCTGCTCCTGATTCAACCTCCAACCAGGCCTACTTCCTGGATCCGGGCCTTCCATCCTGCTTTAGATGGGTCAGCCCCTGGGAGACTGTTTCATGCCCTGCCTCATGGTCTGGCTCAAGGAACCAAAGGGACTCATAAACCATCAGTCGACAGTGTCATGATTGGGGCCAGAGAAGCCTCTATCACCATCACAAGGACATGGAAGAATTGGTTATCCTGACTTATTCTGGTGCAGTTGTATGTCACGTGTTTTCAGAAGATTAGACATAGGGAATGTTGAAAGAACTTCACTAGATGTTACAGCATGTCAGAATAGCTTGCAAATGGCAAATGATCATATCAATGAAGTGCCAGATGCCTGTCAATTTCATTGGAACCAAGCCACATCATGATACGCATCTTTGAATTAAATATCTAGGGCTCTTTGGCTATGCATCAGATGACTGAAAGCAGGGTTTCAGGGAGGAATTAATGAATTGAAAGATATTGGTGTAGACATCTGCCTTTTCTAATTTGGTGCTAATATGAATGATTGCACAGCACCTTTGGTAGATTTTTTTTGTAGATTGCACTGAATTTTCCTTCCATTTGTGAACATGTGAACAAGGAACAAGAGATGCCACTCAGCCTTTTGGTCCTGGTGAGAAACGAAGCTCACTCACTTCAATAATTTCAGTCCGAGACAAGATCTGGAGCAGCCAGTATGTTTATTATACGCTTGCAAGTGTGTATCTAAAATAGACACACAGAGTTTAGCAAGTACATATCTTATGTAGGATTCACTACTCCCAACCCGCTGCCCATTACTATTGTTTATCTCCTGCCTTATCTGGCCTTATGCATAACAAAGTACAAGTTTTACTTGGCCATTTCACCACATCCTGCTGTGGTCTATTGTTAGGTATATCCTCCTTCACTGCCATCTATTTTCCCCACTTGTGACATTTCCTCCCTTTTTCTCAACCATATTGATCCTTATGACCTTTTAATTGGGGTTTGTTTTTTGTTTTTGCAGAAGTGGGAAACAGATGCTTATAACTACTGCTTAACCTACACCCTCACAGCACCTTATCTATTTGTCTGTAACATCTACAGACACGTTTTCAGGCACGTTTCATTCTTGTGTGCACATTTTAGCTAATACAAAAACAATTATATATTTCCTTCACATAGTTTTGATTCTTGTTGATTCAGCTCTTTGATGAAACAATTATACACTGGTGTGAGTGCATTTACCTTACATAAATAATTATGATTGCAGAAGTAACACTACTTTACCTATATCCCACAGTCCTGATCCATAATTCAATAAAACCAGTGCTAATTTGACTTCAACCTCAACTCCACATTCCTGCATATTCTGCATCCCCTTGATAATTAAGAACCCCTGAAACTCTGCCTTAAAATATTTAAAGATGCTACATCCATCTCCTTTTGAGGAAGATAATTTCAAAAACTCACACTCTCTGAGAAAAAAAAAGGTGTCTTCATTTTAAATGGGTGACTCCTTATTTTTAAACATTGTCCATTGTTGTACATTTGTCCAGCAGAGGAAACACTGTTATGACAATCACCCAATTGAGTCCCTTTCGTGTCCTATTTGTTTCAATTCAATTCTGATTCTTCTAAACTCCAGAGGGATACAGACCTAGTCTGTCTGGCCTATCCTTATAAGGCAGTCCTCTCAGTCCAGGTATTAATTTCTTCATCCTACAAGCCGAAGATCCACCAGCTTTAAGAAGACTATCATCACCCCGGTACCAAGGAAAGCACATTCAACGTGCTTTAATGATTACCACTCAGCGGCATAATCATGAAGTGCTTCAAGAGACTGGTCATGGCCCACATTAACTCTAGCCTGCCTCAAACCGCTGCAATTTGACGACCAATGTAACAGATCTACAGTGGATGCCATTTCTCTAGCCCTGCACTCATCCTTGGATCATTTGGACAACAAGAACACCAATATCAGACTCTTACACATTGATTGCAGCTCTGCCTTTATTACCATTATCCCCATCAAACTGATCTCAAAGCTTTGAGACCTAGGTCGCGGGTCCACCTCTACAACTGGATCCTCAGCTTCCAGACCCATAGACTGCAATCAATGACGATAGACAGGAGCATCTCCTTCATGATAGCCCTCAACACTGGAGCCCTCCAAGCATGCATTCTTAGCCCCCTTCTACACTCCCAGTACCCCCACCACTGTATAGTCAAATTTCAGATGCTCACCATCTACATGTTTTGCTGATGACAACATTCTGGCAGGACGGATACAAAACAATGATGATTCAGAATATAGAAAGGAGATATAGGACTTGGTGACATGGTGTAATGATAACAACCTCTCTGTCAATGGCGCCAAAACAAAAGAAGTGATCATTGACTTCAGAAAGAAAGGAGGAGAACACATCCCAACCTACATCAATAGAGCAAAGGTTGAGAGGGTTGAAAGCATCAAGTTCCTGGGAGTGACAATAACCGAAAACCTGTCCTGGACTTCCTGCATAGATGCAATGATCAAGAAGGCACAACAATGTCTCTTTTTCCTCAGGCCGCTTAGGAAGTTCAGCATGTTTGTAAGGACCCTCACCAAATTTTACTGATGCACTATTGAAAGCATTCTATCTGGGCGCATAATGACCTGGGACGGCAACTGCTCTACCCAGGACCATAAAAACCTACAGAAGGTTGTGTGCACAGCCCAGATCATCACAGAAGCCAACCTTCCATTCACATACTCCACTTGCACTTCTCGTTGCTGCAGAAAGGCTGTCGACATCATCAATGTCCCCTCCCACCCCAGTAATGCTCTCCTACAACCTCCTCCATCAGGCAGAAGATACTAAGCCTTGAACACATGCACCAGCAGATTCATGAACAGCTTCTTCCCAAACTAAGCCTCATCCTACACTGGGCCTCATTATAAACTGGGAAATAGTTGGAGTCCCTAACTTCAACAATGTTAATCTTGTTAACATAGATCTTGGTTCGTGCACCTGCTATGCGGTGTAACCTATATGTCTCACTTTGTCTAAGCATCCTATGCTGTGTATTTCTTACTTTGATTTGCCTGTACTGCTCACACACAAAGTTTTTCGCTGTTCTTAGGTACATATGACAACAATAAATCAAATATAAATCCAAATCCAGACTTGTGGCTTTGGGGGCTGCAGGTAAAAATTGTAAATGGCAGGATCTTGATGGTTCCAAGGTAATGCCAACAGTAACTCATGAATAACACTTTCTATCCCAGGGTCAGAAATTTATGGTTCAAGTCACACACAAGATCTTGACTGCATACTCCAGGCTGATATTTCAGATCAGCACTGGATGGTAAAATCTGTAAATAAACTTGTATAGCTATATGTAGTCCTTGTACTTTCATGACTATACTTGTACTGCTAAGCATACCTTTTGGATTCTTGGCAAAGGCATCATTTTTCAATTCCAAGCTATACAGCCATGTTTTTAAAAATTCATTCACAGGATGAGGGTGTCGCAGATTAGGCCAGCATTTATTGCCCATATCTAACAGCCCAGAGGGCAAGTAAGAGCCAACCACATCCCTGAGGGTCTGGAGACACATGTAGGCCAGACCACCCAAAGATGGCAGTTCCCTTCCCTAAAACCATCCTAAGCTTTTCCAACATTCGACAATGGTTGCCATGAGACTCTTAATTCCAGATTTCTTTTCATTAAATTCAAATTCCACCATCTACTTTGGTGGGATTTGAACCTGGGTTCCCAGAACATGACCTGTTGTTACTGGATTAACAGTCCAGCGATAATACCGAAAGGCCAGCACCTCTCCCTTAGAAGACACACACTTGCCACAACAACAAATATGTTTACATCATGCCTTTTACAGAAATGAAGTTCCCAAAGAACTTCACAGGAGTAGGAAGAAACAAAATTTGCCTCTGAGACAAACAAGGAGACAATAAAAAGCTTGGTCAAAAGGTAAGCTTGGAAGAATATCTTAAAAGAAAAAAGAAAGGTAAAGATGTTTAAGGAATGAATGTCAGAATTTAGGAACAGGTTATACAGGCTAAACACAATCTCCTCAATGCCATTTTGCCACACTATTTCCAGATCACTTAATGTCTTTTTTCTTCAGAAACCTACTAATTCTATCTTCAACCTGCTCAATGATTGAGCTAACGTCGTCCTCTGGGCTAGAGAATTCTAAACTTTCACCAGCCAAAGGGCCTTTTTTGTGCTGCGTGACTCCATGAATCTTTGAACCTATGAAAACTCTGAGTTTAGAAATTCTTCATCATCTCACTCTTAAATGGTCTATCGCCCAAACTGAGATTATGTCTCCAGGTTCTAGAGACACCAGTTAGGGGAATTATCCAGCCAGCCATGCCCTGTAAGAATTTATAAGTTTCAAAGAAGTCACCACTCGTTTTTCAAAAACTTTGGAGAATACAGATGCAGTTTTCTCAGTCTCTCCTCTTAATTGTATTGCATCATCCTTATGTGTAGTATGTTGGATTTGTTCTTGTCCATTTACTTAGCCTGTCCAGGTTCTCCTGAAGTCTCCTTGCACTCTCCTCAGAACTTATATCAGCAACTGTGGAAATATTGCAATTGGTGCCTACATCCTAATCACTTTTGTAGTTTCTGAACAGTTGTGGACCTAATGCAGAACCTTGTGTGCCTTCGTAGTAACGGCTTGTCCTGGATTGATCCGTTTATTTGAACTTTCTGCTTTTTCTCATTCCAAACTAATATGCCCCCAATCCCATGTGCTCTAACTTTATTTACTGACCTCCTGTGTGGGACCTTATCAAAAACCTTCTGAAAATCCAAATGGCCTATTCCTTCTCCTATTTTATATGTTATTAGGCTTATGTAGACAGAAAGTGGCAAGGATGAAAATAGTAAAGTTGATATATTACTTGTCCAGGAACAAGTGTCAGTGATGGAGCACCTGGGTGATGGTTGAATAGAACTTGGTGCAAGTTAGACCATGAGCTATAGAAATACTGTTGACCTTAAGTCTACATAAAGTAGAATGTGGGAATCTGCTCAGGTTTGTGCTGGCTGATTCACTATCTCAATGCCATATTCCCACTTTCTGCCTATAGCATCTTGATGCCTTTAAAATCCAAAAATGCATCTATCACTTTCTTGAATACATTCAGTAACTCAGCCTTCATGACCTTCTGTGATAGAGAAGTTCACAGGTTCACTATCCTTTGAGTGCCTAATTTTTCCTCATCTCAGTACTAAATGGTCTACCCCATATTCAAGACATTGTCCCCTGGTTCTAGACTTCTCAAATAGAGAAAATATCCTCCTTTCATTTAACTGTTTAGCCCTGTTGGAATTTCATCTATTTCAATCAGATCCCTTTTCGTCCTTCAAAACTCTAGTGACTACAGGACCAGTCAAACCAATTTCTGCTCATAGGTCAATCTCCTCATCAGCCTAATGAACCTCCACTGAACTCTCTTGATGGTAAATTTATCCTTTCTGAGGTAGGGAAATCAAAACTGCATGGAATGCTCCAAGCATGGTCTCACCGAGGCCTGTATAACTACAGGAAGATATCCTTACTTCTAAACTTAAGTTCTCTCTCTGTAAAGATTGAGACACTATTTGCCTTCTTCACTACCCGCTGCACCTGCAAGTGTACTTTCAGTGAATGGTTTGCAGCTTTTACCAGCAATTTTATATATCTCCTCTTTGCATGTAATAATTCTTTTTTAAACTCTGGTTTAGACCAGTGTTCCTCTTTAATTTTTGTACCAGACTGGAATGAGTTATGGTCATACTTTAAAAAGTATGAACTATTGACTATCCACTGTCAGCCCTTTTAGTAAGGTTCCCCAACGCATCTTTGTCAATTCACACCGCATACCTTTGCAGTTCTTTTATTTAGTTTCAGATTCAACTACTTCACTCTCCAACATAATGAAGAATTCTATCATATTAAATTACATTTCTCCAATAGACCTTACACAAAAACATTATTAGTTAATTATAGAATCTGTATAGATTAGAAGCCTTTCAGCCCATGTGCATTGATCCTCCGAACAGCATCCTAGCCAGATCCAGTGAACCCCACCCCCAACCTTCATCTCTGTAACCTCTCATTTCCGATGACTAATCCACCCAGCCTGTGTATCCCTGTACACAACAGGCAATTTAGCATGGGCAATCATCCTAACCTACGCATCTTTGAATTGTGGGAGGAGATGGAGCATCCAAAGGACACAGACAGGGGGAGAATGTGCAAACTCCACCCAGTCACTCAAGATTGGAATCAAGCCCGGGTCCCTGAAATGGTGATACAGAGGTGCTAACCACTGAGCCAATATGCCACCCAATTCTTTCACTTTGCACAGTATCCAGTCTAACATAGGCAACATGACGCGTTGAAATGGAAATAGAAATTGCCAAAGTCAAGAAGATTTTGTTATATTGTGGGGAGGGGAAAGAAAAGCAGTGAAGATATCACTGAGAGTTATTTTAATTTACTTAATTAGGCACGAGTGAACAAGAATTTTGAAAGAGAGTGAGAGAGGTGGAAGCAGGTAAGATGGTCAAAGGAGAAAAAGTACCAGAGGAATAGGGCATAAAAGTCGAAGAGTATAGCCATGGAAAAGCACAGCTGGTCAGCCCACAGGCTGTGCTTTTCCAGCACCACACTCTTCGACTCTGATCTCCAGCATCTGCAGTCCTCACTTTCTCTGAATAGGGCATCAGGCCCAGTTGTGATATGGTGATATGCCACACTGCCCATATGCCAAATTTGGCATAGCAAGTGGTGAAAATGCAAGTTTATGTGATTTTTTTGTACTTTATTTTGTTTATAAGATATGAAATACTAAGAAACAATGCACAATGGTCCAAATGCAAACTTTTGCTGAACATAATCACATCTTCCAATTACCTTTATTAACTTAACTTCTGAGGTAATGAAACACCTCAAGCTATTTTTTGCATTTGATATTTGGGATTACTTAATGTCAAGTCGAAATACCTGATTTATGTATAGGCATCCTGTAGAGCTTCCATTATGACAGATGCTTATCAGTATGTTGCTAGTGTACTGTCTCTTTCAAAGTGACTGCTGGAACAAAGCTAATTGAAACATAATGTGCCACATTGACAAAACCCAATTCAGATGTTAACAAATCCTTCAAACTTAAATTACGTGCAAAATGTGGAGACCAATGGTGATAATTGATCACTGGCCAAGTCCACAGACTCAGCAGTCGGAGGAGTTACATGAGAAGGAGGTTGGCAACAGTAACACAACAGACAGGTTAGGTTAGGTTGACAAGATTGTGAGTTGGAGTATTGAAGTGTCTGCTCAGAATGAATGAATGTCAAGTGCTTCAATGATCCCTTCAGTAGATGCAAAAGCAGGCACAGAGGGAAGCTGAAAGTTTATCTATAAGACCATAAGTTATAGAACATAGAACATAGAAAAGTACCGCAAAGAACGGGCCCTTTGGCCCACGATGTTGTGTCAAGGTTTAATCCTAATGTAAAATATAGTAACTTTACCTATGCATCCCTCAATTCACTGCTCTCCATGTGCCTGTCCAGCAGTCGCTTAAATGTCCCTAATGACTCTGCTTCCACCACCACAGCTGGCAACGCACTCCATGCATTCACAACTCACTACGTAAAGGAGCAGAATTGGGTCATTTGGTCCATCGAATCTGGTCTGCCATTCAATCATGGTGGAGCAGATTCGATGATATGTTTCTAAATGCTATTCTTCTGCCTTCTCCCTACAATCCTTTATCTCCTTACCATTTAAGAATCTATCTTCCTCTGTTTTAAATACACTTAATGAATTGGTCATCACATCCCTCTGTGGCAATGAATTCCCCAGATTAGCAACCCTCTGACTGAAGAAATTCCTCCTCATCCCAGTTCTAAAGGGTTGTCCCTTCACTCTGAGACTGTGCCCTTGGATCCTAGTCTCTCCACCTAGTGGAAACATCTTCTCTACGTCCACTCTTTACAGACTTATTAGTATTCTGTAAGTTTCAGTCAGATCCCCTCATCCTTTTAAACTCCATCAAGTTCAAACCTAGAGTCCTCTACTGTTCCACATATGTCAAGCCCTTCTTTCCCAAGATCAAAGCTTCCTCTGGACCTTCTCCAACACCAGCACATTCTTCCTTAAATATAGAGTCCAGGCTGCTCACAATATTCCAAATGCAGTCTGACCAGACCCTTATACAGCCTCAGCAGTACATCTCTGCTCTTGTATTCTAGCCCTCTTGAAATGAATGCTAACATGGCATTTGCCTTCTTAACTTCCAACCAAACCCACACATTAACCATAAGAGAATCCTGAACTAGGAGTCCTAAGCCCCTTTGTGCTTAGACTTCTGAAACCTTTCCCCATTTAGAAAATAGTCTACAACTGTACTCTTACTACCAAAAGTGCATAACCTCACATTTCCGCACGTTACATTCTACTTCTTTGCCCACTCTCCTAGCCTGTTCAGGTCCTCCTGTAGCCTCCCCACTTCCTCAAGACTAGATGTCCCTCCACCTATCTTTGTACCATCTGCCAACTTAGCAACAATGTTCCTCCATCCATCTCATTAATGTGTAATGAGAATAGTTGTGGTCCCAACATGGACCTGTGCAGAACTCCACTAGTCACCAGCTGCCATCCCAAAAAAAGACCCCTTTATTCCCACTCTCTGTCAGTCGTCATAGTCTTAAAAGACCACAGGGCTGCTCTCTCATTAGAGAGAGATGACTGGCGGTGATTTAATCTGGAGGTCATCTCACGTTCATGGTAACCTCAGTCAGTGTGGGAAAAGAAACTGCGCTGTTGGCATTACTAACTAGCTGTGCAACCAAGTGAGCTAACATTTAACTGTCATCTGGTTGGACAGTAGTGACTTTGGGGGTCAGTTAGCTCAGTTGGCTGGTTTGTGTTGCAGGGTGATGCCAACAGCTTGGATTCAAATCTTGTATTAGCTGAAGTAATATTGAAGGTTTCTCCTTCTCAAACGCTCCTTTTATGTGAGGTACTGTGACCCTCTGTTGAACAACTACCAGCCATCTCTCTCTAATGAAAAGATAGCCCTATGATTTTGTAAGACTATGGCATCTTTACCAAGGTCATAGCCAAACCTGGAATGGCAACAAAAGGGCAGGAAGGTCAAGGAGTGCTGAAGGATTGAAGTAGAGAATTTGGAAGGCATGTTACCGAAAGAGGGGAGCAGTGAAAGGATGCATGCTGATCACAGAGAAGATTCTGGAAATGTTGAAGAGAAAAAGCAGTATAATTACTGATAAGAGATGCGGTTAGGGACAGGGTGATGCTTGATATTATGTGTGAATTAGCAACACATCATTCACATTCTAAATTGATCAAATTGATAGTAGGTCTGTGCAGAATTGAACTGGTCATGGGTCAAAGTAAAAATCTGTTCTCTATTTTCTGTTTCGTGATAGTAAAATCAAGAATTTAATTTATTTATACTGATCATTTTTGCTGTCTGGAGCAAGACAGATGGGAAGAAAATTCATTCTAAAGTCTGCTGTATGAGGGATTGGTGTATCAGCTAAAAGGAAACCATGCAGATACCAATGGTCTGGTATGCACTGGCTAATATATTAAAGTAAATTCCCGAGCTTTGGAAGAATAAATCTACAAGCTTATAAAGCTAACTTTCTATCTTTTTACATATGTCATCCAGTGCAGTCGAGTGTGTTCTGACATAGTAAAGTAAGTTTCAGGAAGTACTGGGTAACCTGCCAGGTTTCTAATTCCTCCACACCCTTCACGCAATACAATCTACTAATGAATACATCCAGACTTTAAAATAGACTAATTATCATTATCAAAACTTGTATGGCACATGACCCTTCTCGGAATAAAATACTGTTCACTATGAAAGTTTCTGTATCAGATTTATTCCATTATGTATGTCAGTGGTGGCTTGCTTAGTAGTACTTCTGCTTTTGAGTCAGAACACTAGTGAGTTTAAGTCCTATTCGAGAGTAACATTTTATAGTTTCCCCACTGGCAGAATATGTAGGTGGAGGTTGTCTATAAAATTCTTCACTACCTACCCAGCCATGTCTGACCTGGCAAGTGATTTTATTCAGGCAAACGAGGCCTATGCCCTTACTCCAGCCACTTAAAGGCAACTTCTGCCCCAGCCACAATGTTTAGGCGAGCAGGAACAGGTCAGGGATGAGAGGGACACAAAACAGATTAGTGTGAGAAGGGGGAGGGAGATGTCTCCCTCATGGGACCCATTTCCTGAATGTATTTACCAACCGCTCCTGCACCTCCACTAGCTCCCCCCCCACCTCATCTTCTGGTTCCTGACACTTTCCCAGAACAAACTTTTCTTTTTGCATGGTTTTGTTAGTCAGATTGTTCTAGTTTTGTGCTGAAATGTCCTATTAGCTTGGTCAGCTGATGGAGTTGGGGCCCTCCCAGGTATCCAGGCCTTGGTCATTGCCTAGAGCCTTGGAAGGATATTTCTGACAACTCAACTGTGACAGATGCCCTTGATGTGCCTCTGAACAGGACAAAGGGTTCAGAAAAGATTTCCAAGGATGTTGCCAGGGTCAGCTGGTTTGGGTGATAGGGAGAAGCTGAAGAGGCTGGGGCTGTTTTCCCTGGAGTGTCGGGGGCTGAGAGGTGACCTGATGGAGGTCTATAAAATCAAGAGGAGCATATATAGGGTAAATCAACAAGGTATTTTCCCTGGGGGTGGGGAAGTCCAGAACTAGAGGGCATAGGCTTGGGGTGAGAGGGGAAAAATTTAAAAGAGACTGAAGGGGCAGCTTTTTCACACAGAGGGTGATGCGCGTATAGAATGAGCTGCCAGAGGAAGTGGTGAAGGCTGGTACAATTACAACATTTAAAAGGTATCTGGATGGGTGTATGAATAGGAAGGTTTCGATGGCTGTGGACCAAGTGCTGGCAAATGGGATTAGAATAGTTCGGGATATCTCATTTGCAAGGACGTATTGGACTGAAGGGTCTGTTTCTGTGCTGCGACTCTATGTGAAGAAATCTCCACCTGACTTCATGAGTCAGCAGGAACTATAGTGATGATCTTGCTGCTCATTTCATCAAGGTATCTGACATCACAGATTTTAGGGTCTGTTCAGAAAAAAAGAATATATACAGTACGTGCAAGGACCTATAGTGCATATGTTTCTTATGATAAGCATGTCAATAGCGAAGACCTAGATTTAACACAAGGGTGGGCTTTTCACGCACACCAGCAAAAGCACCAAGAGTACCCCAAATCTTGTTGCCGTACTTCCAGACTGGCAGGCTGGCAGACTTCTGTGAGAGATTTCTGGAGGTTTGGGTTGCATGTTGGACATGGGAAGATTAAGGGAGGTGGGTAGATGTGGGAAGGAGCACTGTGAGAGGTGGGCCTCTGATAAATAATGGAGGCACAGTAAGCAGGACACCCTCCCCTTCCAATCCCATGTTTTACCCACCAGCCTGCAGGGTCCTGGATTCAGTTTTGGTCACCTTGCTATAGGAAGGATATTATTAAACTTGAAAGAGTACAGAGGAAATTTACAGGGATGCTGCCAGGACTCAATGGTCTGTGTAATAGGGAAAAGGTTGGACAAGCTAGGACTTTTATCTTTAGAGCATAGGGGACTGAGGGGGGTATCCTATAGAAGTGTATAAGATCATGAGAAGCATGGATAGGGTGAACGCACTCAGTCTTTTTGCCAGGGATGGGGAATCATGGATTAGAGTGCATCAATGTAAGGTTAGAGGGGAAACAATAAATGGGAACCTGAAGGGCAATGTTTTTACACAGAGGGTGTTACGCATATGAAATGAGATGCTGACAGAAGTGGTTGAGGTGAATACATTAACAGCATTCAAAAGGCATTTGGACAAATACATGGAAAGGAAAGGTTTAGAAGGATATTGGACAAGTGCAGGGAAGTGGTGTTAGCATAGGTGGACATTTTGGTCGGCATGGACCAGTTTGGGCCAGAGGGCCTGTCTGGGTGCTGCAGGACTCTATGATCCTGACTCTGTGACACTGTTTTACCATGTTGGGTTCAGAATTTGTTTATACAAACACAAATTGTGGGAATTATAAGATGACAGGAGGCCTGTGACCTTCTGACCTGCAAAAGAAATAAGCAGATTTATTTTGATAATGCGGAACATTGTGGTGATACAAGAAAATAGGGAGATATAAAATAAAGCTGTTTGGTGTATCAACATTTATTTATGTTGTGAAAACCAAAAGAAAGCTTTAAGAACACATCAGGTCAGGCAATATCCATATAAAGAAGCTAAATAAATTGTAGGTATTAATATCATTTCATCAGAACTTATTTGAATTCAATTAGCTTTATTGTCGCATCTCCTCAATGAGTACAGTGAAAAGTTTATATATTACCACTTACAGCATCTTCTTAGGTGCAAAGATATATCAGTCCAGATTCTTCAGTTACAAGATATTAAAAAATAAAGAAATAAGAAGTCCACTATTACAGAAATAAAAGTTCAGAACAACAGTCTTCCAACCCATACCACCCTAGCACCTAGCCTCCAACCTGCATTGGGCCTTGACTCCAGACAGCAACAAGCCTCATCTCAACATTCATGTGGCTGGGAGATTGCTCTGGAATCACCTCGATAGATCCACAGAGTTTTTAAAGCATGGAATGAGACCTATTGACTCATCATTCGCTGGTTATTATCTCATTGCTGTTTTGGGACCTTGCTGTTTTCAAATTGAATTTGCTTCTCTGATGTTTAAAGCAATGATGACAATTTAATGACATTTCAGTGGTTGCAAAATACTGAGGTCAGTAAATGCAGGATCCAAAAATAAGAGATTATTTCTTTGACAATTACAGGAGGAGGTTCAGGCACTGTGCTGGTCTGCTCTGCTGTAACTTCATTTGCAACAGATTGCCTTTTATTCTTCATTTTCAAATAATTATACCAGCACTTCCTGTTTAACCATTTGTAATGTAACATCCTTCCTTCTCCCTTCAACTTTGTACAATGAGAACTCTGAAACCCCGATATGACATTCACCCACCAGAGGAAGCAACTTTTCAATATTTACCCAAAATAAAGTTCTCAAATTTCACTTGTCCAATTAATGGTTGCACCTCTCAGTATTTCATGTCATATTAACTGAAGTTCAAATTTAAAGACATTTAGGTTTCAATGTTGCTACTGTGGTTTGACACAAATGTCTCTTGATTAAACTTAAATTAATAGTTATGGCTTATATTTTAACGTGGGGCAGTGTTTGTAGAGGAATAAGACAGTGCTTTTTTCTGGGTCTGTAGATTGTGAAGGAGCAAAAATGGCCTTTAATAGAGTGATATGTACTTCTTGTCAGATGTGGGAGTTTAAAGAGAGTTTAAGGGTTACTGCAGATTATATCTGTCATAAATGCTGTAGGCTGAAAATCTTATCAGATCGAATGGATTGTTGGAGAGACAGTTAGAAGCAATGAGAAATTTTCAACAGCAACAGTATGTGATGGATGGCAGTTATATGAAGGGGGGTAAGTCTCAGATACAGTCAGATAGATGGGTTAATTCCAGGAAAGGTAAGAGGGGTAAGCAGCTATTGCAGGAATCTTCTATGGCTATACCCATTTCAAACAGGTATGCTGTTTGGAAAATGTAGGGGGTAATGGATTCTCAGGGAAATGTAGCATGAACAGCCAAGTTTCTGGTATTGAGACTGGCTCTAAAGCAACGAGGGATACGTCAGGTACCAAGAGATCAATTGTGTTAGGGGACTCTCTAGTCTGAGGTATAGACAGACATTTCTGTGGCCAGCAGTGAAAAAGCAGAATAGTGTGATGCTTCCCTGGTGCCAGGATCAAGGATGTCTCAGAGAGGGTGCAGAATGTTCTCACGGGGGAGAGGGGCCAGCAGGAGGTCACTGTACACATTGGAACCAATGACATAGGAAGGGAAAAGGTTGAGATTCTGAAGGGAGATTACAGAGAGTTAGGCAGAAATTTAAAAAGGAGGTCCTTGAGAGTAGTAATATCTGGATTACTCCCAGTGCCACGAGCTAGTGAGGGCAGGAATAGGAGGATAGAGCAGATGAATGCATGGCTGAGGAGCTGGTGTATGGGAGAAGGATTCACATTTTTGGATCATTGGAATTTATTTTGGGGTAGAAGTGACCTGTACAAGAAGGATGGATTGCAACTAAATTGGAAGGAGGCAACCATACTGGCAGGGAGATTTGCTCAAGCTGCTTGGGAGGATTTATACTAGTAAGGTGGGGGGGGGGGTGGGCAGGGAGATAGTGAGGAAAGAGATCAGTCTGAGACTGGTACAGCTGAGAACAGAAGTGAGTCAAACAGTCAGGGCAGGCAGGGACAAGGTAGGACTAATAAATTAAACTGCATTTATTTCAATGCAAGGGACCTAACAGGGAAGGCAGATGAACTCAGGACATGGTTAGAAATATGGGACTGGGATATCATAGCAATTACAGAAACATGGCTCAGGGATGGATAGGACTGGCAGCTTAATGTTCCAGGATACAAATGGTACAGGAAGGATAGAAAGGGAGGCAAAAGAGATGGGGCAGTGGCATTTTTGATAAGGGATGCTGGGGTTATTCCCAGAAATACATCCAGGGAAGTTACTTGAGTGGAACTGAGAAATAAGAAAGGGGTGATCATCTTACTGGGATTGTATTATAGACCCCCTAATAGTCAGAGGGAAATTGAGAACCAAATTTGTAAGGAGATCTCAGCTATCTGTAAGAATAATAGGGCGGTTATGGTAGGGGATTTTAACTTCCCAAATATAGACTGGGACTGCCATATTGTGAAGGGTTTAGATGGAGAGGAATTTGTTAAGTGTGTACAAAACAATTTTCTGATTCAGTATGTGGATGTACTCACGAGAAAAGGTGCAAAATTTGACCTACTCTTGGGAAATAAGGCAGGGCAGGTGACTGAGGTGTCAGTGGGGGAGCACTTTCAGACCAGCGACCATAATTCTATTAGATTTAAAATAATGATGGAAAAGGATAAACCAGATCTAAAAGTTGAAGTTCTAAATTGGAGAAAGGCCAATTTTGACGGTATTAGGGAAGAACTTTCCAAAGCTGATTGGGGGCAGATGTTCACGGGCAAAGGGACGGTTGGAAAATGGGAAGCCTTCAGAAATGAGATAACAAGAATCCAGAGAAAGTATATTCCTGTTAGGGTGAAATGAAAGGCTGGTAGGTATAGGGAATGCTGGATGACTAAAGAACTTGAGTGTTTGGTTAAGAAAAAGACGGAAGCATATGTCAGGTATAGACAGGATAGATTGAGTGAATCCTTAGAAAAGTACAAAGGAAGTAGAAGTATACTTAAGAGGGAAATCAGGAGGGCAATAAGGAGACATGAGATAGCTTTGGCACATAAAATTAAGGAGAATCCAAAGAGTTTTTCCAAATACATAAAGGACAAAAGGGTAACTAGGGAGAGAATAGGGCCCCTCAAAGATTAGCAAGGCGGCCTTTGTGTGGAGCTGCAGAAAATGGGGGAGATGCGAAATGAATATTTTGCATCAGTATTTACTGTGGAAAAGGATATGGAGGATATAGACTGTAGGGAAATAAATGGTGACATCTTGCAAAATGTCCAGATTACAGAGGAGGAAATGCTGGATGTCTTGAAACAGGTAAAGGTTGATAAATCCCCAGGACCTGATCAGATGTAGCCGAGAACTCTGTGGGAAGATAGAGAAGTGATTGCTGGGCATCTTGCTGAGATATTTGTATCATCGATAGTCACAGGTGAGGTGCCGGAAGACTGGACATTGGCTAGCGTGGTGCCATTGTTTAAGAAGGGTGGGAAGGACAAGCCAGAGAACTATGGACCAGTGAGCCTGACGTTGGTGGTGGGCAAGTTGCTGGAGGGAATCCTGAGGGACAGGATGTACATGTATTTGGAAAGGCAAGGACTGATGATGGATAGTTAACATGGCTTTGCGTGTGGGGAAATCATGTCTCACAAACTTGATTGAGTTTTTTGAGGAAGTAACAAAGAGGATTGATAATGCAGAGCGGTAGAGAGTGGTCGATGTGATCTATATGGACTTCAGTAAGGCATTTGACAAGGTTCCCCATGGGAGACTGATTAGCAAGGTTAGATCTCACTGAATACAGGGAGAACGAGTCATTTGGAGACAGAACTGGCTCAAAGGTAGAAAACAGAGGGTGGTGATGGAGGGTTTTTTTCAGGCTGGAGGCCTGTGACCAGTGGAGTGCCACAAGGATCGGTGCTGGGTCCTCTACTTTTTGTCATTTACATAAATGATTTGGATGCGAGCATAAGATGTACAGTTAGTAAGTTTGCAGATGACATCAAAGTTGGAGGCGTAGTGGACAGCTAATAGAGTTAGTTGAAAATATGTTGCTGGTTAAAGCACAGCAGGTTAGGCAGCATCCAAGGAATAGGAAATTCGACGTTTCGGGCATAAGCCCTTCATCAGGAATGAGGAGAGTGTGCCAAGCAGGCTAAGATAAAAGGTAGGGAGGAGGGACTTGGGGGAGGGGCGATGGAGATGCGATAGGTGGAAGGAGGTCAAGGTGAGGGTGATAGGCCGGAGTGGGGTGGGGGCGGAGAGGTCAGGAAGAAGATTGCAGGTTAGGAGGGCGGTGCTGAGTTGAGGGAATCGACTGAGACAAGGTGGGGGGGAGGGGAAATGAGGAAACTGGAGAAATCTGAGTTCATCCCTTGTGGTTGGAGGGTTCCCAGGCGGAAGATGAGGCACTCCTCCTCCAGCTGTCGTGTTGTTATGTTCTGCCGGTGGAGGAGTCCAAGGACCTGCATGTCCTTGGTGGAGTGGGAGGGAGAGTTAAAGTGTTGAGCCACGGGGTGGTTGGGTTGGTTGGTCCGGGCGTCCCTGAGGTGTTCTCTGAAGCGTTCCGCAATTAAGCGGCCGGTCTCCCCAATATAGAGGAGGCCACATCAGGTGCAGCGGATGCAATAGATGATGTGTGTGGAGGTACAGGTGAACTTGTGGCGGATATGGAAGGATCCCCTGGGGCCTTGGAGGGAAGTGAGGGAGGAGGTGTGGGCGCAAGTTTTACATTTCCTGCGGTTGCAGGGGAAGGTGCCGGGAGTGGAGGTTGGGTTGGTGGGGGGTGTGGACCTGACGAGGGAGTCATGAAGGGAGTGGTCTTTGCGGAACGCTGATAGGGGAGGGGAGGGAAATATATCCCTGGTGGTGGGGTCCGTTTGGAGGTGGCGGAAATGACGGCGGATGATACGTTGTATACGGAGGTTGGTGGGGTGGTAGGTGAGAACCAGTGAGGTTCTGTCTTGGTGGTGGTTGGAGGAGCGGGGCTCAAGGGCGGAGGAGCGGGAAATGGAGGAGATGCAGTGGAGGACATCGTCGATCACTTTTGGGGGGAATCTATTGCATCCGCTGCACCCGATGTGGCCTCCTCTATATTGGGGAGACCGGCCGCTTAATTGCGGAACGCTTCAGAGAACACCTCAGGGACGCCCGGACCAACCAACCCAACCACCCCGTGGCTCAACACTTTAACTCTCCCTCCCACTCCACCAAGGACATGCAGGTCCTTGGACTCCTCCACCGGCAGAACATAACAACACGATGGCTGGAGGAGGAGTGCCTCATCTTCCGTCTGGGAACCCTCCAACCACAAGGGATGAACTCAGATTTCTCCAGTTTCCTCATTTCCCCTCCCCCCACCTTGTCTCAGTCGGTTCCCTCAACTCAGCACCGCCCTCCTAACCTGCAATCTTCTTCCTGACCTCTCCGCCCCCACCCCACTCCGACCTATCACCCTCACCTTGACCTCCTTCCACCTATCGCATCTCCATCGCCCCTCCCCCAAGTCCCTCCTCCCTACCTTTTATCTTAGCCTGCTGGACACACTCTCCTCATTCCTGATGAAGGGCTTTTGCCCGAAACGTCGAATTTCCTATTCCTTGGATGCTGCCTGACCTGCTGTGCTTTAACCAGCAACACATTTTCAACTGTGATCTCCAGCATCTGCAGACCTCATTTTTTACCAGCTAATAGAGTTACCTCAGATTACAACAAGATCTTGACCAGATGGGTCAATGGGCTGAGAAGAGCAGATGGAGTTTAATTCAGATAAATGCGAGGTGCTGCATTTTGGGAAAGCAAATGTTCGCAGGACTCATACACTTAATGGTAAGATCCTAGGAAGTGTTGCTGAACAAAGAGACCTTGGAGGGCAGGTTCATAGCTCCTTGAAAGTGGAGTCGCAGGTAGATAGGATAGTGAAGAGGGCTTTTGGTATGCTTTCCTTTATTGGTCAGAGTATTGAGTATAGGAGTTGGGAGGTCATGTTGCGGCTGTACAGGACATTGGTTAGGCCACTGTTGGAATATTGCGTGCAATTCTGGTCTTCTTCCTATCGGAAAGATGTTGTGAAACTTGAAAGGGTTCAGAAATGATTTGCAAGAATGTTGCCAGGGTTGGAGGATTTGAGCTACAGGGAGAGGCTGAACAGGCTGGAGCTGCTTTCTCTGGAGCGTTGGAGGCTGAGGGGTAATGTAATAGAGGTTTACAAAATTATGAGGGGCATGGATAGGGTAAATAGGCAAAGTCTTTTCCTTGGGGTCGGGGAGTCTAGAAATAGAGGGCATGGGTTTAGGGTGAGAGGGGAAAGATATAAAAGAGACCTAAGGGGCAACTTTTTCACATAGAGAGTGGTACGTGTATGGAATGAGCTGCCAGAGGAAGTGGTAGAGGCTGGTACAATTGCAATATTTAAGAGGCATTTGGATGGGTATATTAATAGGAAGGGTTTGGAGGTATATGGGCAGGGTGCTGGCAGGTGGGACTATATTGGGTTGGAATATCTGGTGGGCATGGATAGGTTGGACTGAAGGGTCTGTTTCCATGCTGTACATCTCTATGACTCAATGACCGGGAGACTACGCTGAGGCCATGCCAGGCTGAGCGACAGATGCATACTGCGGGTTGACCAGCACTCTGAGCTGAGAGGTGCCATGCCATGCCAGGGAGCCACCATACCACACCAGGAGGCCACCATGCCAAGCTGGGAAGCTGCCACACCAGGCTGGGGAATGCTATGCCAGAGTTGGAGGACCCCTCACCGTATCAGTGCTGAGGCTGCAAGTTGACTGGCAGCCAGGAGAGAAGGAGGAATAAAGAACGTGGAGAGGAAAGAAAAGAGAAGGAAAAAAAGAACGGGTGGAGCGGACAAGATCCGGCTGAAGAGTCCTACTCTGCCACCATCTTGCACTGGATTTATGTTACACCCTCCTTTATTTGTTTATTATCCTGTTCCACAACTTCCTGTTCCTGTGCAGCCTTCTCATATTCTCACTTTCATCAGCATCTCTGATGACTTTCAAAATCAGCAATGTTTTCTTCATTGCAAAGAAGCATAATATATAACAAACAACAAAGGCTTCCAGGACTTTCCAAGTCTTCACTAGATGGATCTAGTCACCTAAAACAGGTCTGAATAAACCAACAGTCAGCCATTTTACAAGTTTTGTCTGCTGTTCCCTCTGTATTAATGAAATAAAAATGTTTGTCGGGAGTTCTACAATCAACAAGCAATCAGATTACATGCAGGACTGGTTTGGTAGATTTTCATAATGTAAATATATTGGCAGCTTGCTGGGGAAACAGTCAAATTCAAGACATAGTCATTGTCATTGCACTCATAAGCTATGAATTCGTATCTGTTTTGGAATTTTGCCAGATGATATCACTGACTACATCTTCCAACAATTCTGTAGGAAAAGATATGAAGTCTAAAACTCACCTAACAACAGTAAACCTCATATAAAAGAGATCTAAGGGGCAACTTTTTCACGCAGAGGGTGGTACGTGTATGGAATCAGCTGCCAAAGAAAGTGCTGGAGGCTGGTACAATTGCAACATTTAAGAGGCATTTGGATGGGTATATGAATAGGAAGGGTTTGAAGGGATATAGACTGAGTGCTGGCAGGTGGGACTAGATTAGGTTGGGATATCTGGTCGGCATGGACGGGTTGGACCAAAGGGTCTGTTTCTATGCTGCACACCTCTATGACTCTATGTGGTAATTCACTGTTCTGACTCCCAGTGAACAGAATAATAAAGAAAATTATAGAGTTTTTTCGAATTAGCTGATGGAGCCTGCATTTAATTCCCATATCTAATTACTCTGGAGAAGGTAATGGAGAACTGACTTCTTGAGCCACAGTTAAAAAAAATCAAGTAGCTATCTGACAATGGAGCAGTGCTTCAAAAGCTAGTGCTTCCAAATAGACCATTTGGACTCTAACCTGGCACTGTGTGATTTTTAACTTTATCCACCCCAGTCCAACACTGACATCTCCACTTCTTGAGCTATTGCAGTCCTTGGCATGTAGATACATTCACAATGCTGTCAGAAAGAATTCCTTGACAGTAATAGCATTCAAATCAGAACTGTGTGTGGTTTGGAGGGTACCTTGCAGGCGGTGGTGTTCCTATCCATCCATTTCCTTGGTCTTTGAGATGGTAGAGGTTGTGGCTTTGGACTGTGTTGCTGCAGGAACCTTGGTGAATTGCTGAATGGGTAATAGTTAGATTCTGTTGTCATTGTTGGAGATGAGGAGAAAGTGAGGTCTGCAGATGCTGGAGATCAGAGCTGAAAATGTGTTGCTGGAAAAATGCAGCAGGTCAGGCTGCATCAAAGGAGCAGGAGAATCGACATTTTGGGCATAAGCCTGAAGAAGGGCTTATGCCCGAAACGTCAATTCTCCTGCTCCATTGTTGGAAGTGATGCCACTTATCAGCTCAACCCTGAACGTTGTCCAGCTCTTTCTACATATGATGCAGCCTGTTCCAGTACTTCATGTGTTGTGAATGCTATTGAACATTGTACAATCATTAACAAACATACCCATTTCTGAACTTAATCATGGAAAGAAGGACGTTTGTGGAGCAGCTGCAAATGGTTGAGCTTAGGATAATACCCTGATGAATTCCTATGGTACAGACACTAGATTTTAATTATCATTGAATCAAACTCTGCCAGGTGCTCTGGTGGGTTCTGAACCCATGTTACCAGGCCATTAGCCTGGGATTATTAGAAAACAGTGACATTATCGTTATGCCAGTGCCACCTTAGGCTTGTGGTTGTGACAAGCAGCAAGGCCAACTGCAAGCAGTCAGTCATTCAATGAGCTCTCAATCCCTTGTGAACACTCAATAAAAAGAAAAGAGCAGAATGTAACCCAATTTGTAGACTACTTAATTAAAAATCTGTTAGTCCCATTTTATTTTAAATTTACTGTATCTACTAATTCATCAGAAGTGAAATTACCGCACAGACTTTCCTCTTCATATGGTGCCATTAAACATTTTGCATAGGTGGAGCTATTGGTGCTGAAGATTTTCTTCACATTTGATTTCACTCTGAGGAAGGTCTTCTATTGCAGTCGATAGCATGTTTTTCTTGAAGGCAGAAGCTCAGGTTTAAGTCTCACCTCAAGATGTGTTGACCACAGAGCCTGGTTGAGATAAATTCGCTCAGTCTGCCTCTGGCAGGTGGCAAGAATTGGGCAGGTTTCTCATCAGCCATGTTTGATGGGTACTGAAATCCTCTCAAATTACAGTGACTGGTAACACTTCACTGGAAGTGACTTGTGCCAGGGAAAACAATAGCAATGGAATCAGGTATAAGCTAGATATGGGAAAGCCTCCAGGACTCACATTCCCTTAGTTCAATTGTTGCAATCTTGCCTTTGATTCAAAAGGAAATCAGATTATGCCCTCCTTCAGGAACTCAGTTTACAGTGTGGGCTGACATTTCAAGACTACCCTGGCACCTTAATAATAAAAACAGGAAATGCTGGAGAAACTTAGCTGGTCTGGCAACATCTATGGAGAGAGATACAGTTAACAATTCATGATTCTTCTTCCAAATTGGGGTTGATGATAGTCTTTGGACTCAAAACACAAACTCTGTTTCTCTTTTCCACATGGCAAATCTGTTGAATTTCTTCAGCATTTTCTGATTTAATTTCAGATTTCCAGCATCCACAGTACTTTGAGACATTGCTGCATTATGAGAGCAGTTTTGATCCCAGAAGACTCGTTAAACAAGCATGTTATCGGGTATGACTTTTGTCCACTCTGTTACTAATTGTTATCAGAGTGAGGAATGTATTTCAAATGATCTGTTGTTCACTTGTGTGTGGGACTACCTGATTCAGTATGTGGGATAGTCAGTCAGTATTCCCCCCCCAAAACAGTCTCATCAAAACATTAAAGTTGAGGTCTTTCACTTAGAATGCCAATGTAATTTGAGGATCTGCTGAATGGTGCAAGTGCTGTGCCCAGTTGAAATGATTGTTATAAGTAGTCAAAGAAATGGCCTTACAAACTGTTAATAGTAAACTGCATCTTCCTCCCAATGGAACTATATGCTCAGCTCTTTAATGATGTGGTTCCACCTTGTTTCCATGGAAAAGAGCTCAGGAATGCCACCTTCCTTTTACTGTTTAATGCAAATCAAATCATAGCAGATCCCAATAGTGTTATTCCAGTGAAGCCCAACGACAAAAATTGCATCAGGCATTCAGTGAGCTCTGTTATTATTGAACAACAAAAATGGAAATCATCGCCCATGATTGTTTTTGAAGAGTGTCTGGGAGATTTATCTGGGAGATCTCTCCATTTCCTGTTCTGTACTCATCTTTCATTCAATATCACCAGGACAGATATACTACTTATGACGTAACGTATGCAAATTGGCATTTGTTTATTGTGAACACACTTGAAATTTAATCCCTGTTTCTCTTAAAATTTGAGGATATGAAAGCCATTATATAAATGTTTGATTTTTATTTCTTTTGCAATTTTATTCGAAGCCAAAATCCATATATACAGTAAACATACCAAACAGTGAATATATAAATCCCAAATACTGGGAGAAGTTTTGCTACCACAATGTAAGTTAAACCAATATTAAACTTCGTGTTGTACAATCCTGAAATACAAAATCTTTTATGAAATTCCCTAAGTCATTAATTACACAATAATGATGCATAACATCTACCAGATGTTTGGGGGACATGGAGCTATATTACAACATGTGCGCTCTTAGAAATTGAAGAATTAAGTAATATTCAACAGAGTTTGAGGTTGATCATATGGCCAGCCCTTCCCAGCATATTTCAGATCAACAGTAAGTGGTTCTGTGACATCTGGATTTGAAATGGGCTTTGCCACTTCCTCATAAAAATCATTACTTTCGACTGGACACACATCCTCACATTTAATCACAACAGATACTGCATCCTCCTCGATTTTCATATCAGCATATGGCTTGATGGCCTTAACAATAAGCATCTAGAAAATAGAAATTGAAATTTTAGTTCAAAATTAGAGCACAGATAAACTCAATGCCTATGTGCTAATCTATTAAAATCTATTAATCAAATAATTGTTAACACCAACAATATACAGAATCAAGTTGCTTAATGACTGCTTGCATATGCTTCAATTACATTACACAGGGAATTTTGAGGGCCAGTAGTAAATCACCCAGGGCAGGAATCCCCCGATGTGGGGTTTCAGCCTGGGATTATTTGAAATGTCAAACATTGTGTTCTCAGCTCAGTCGAATGGATGCCATCAGCGCTTCCTTTGCCTTTTGCTCTGAGCATCCTTTCCAGCTGTCCCACTTGCACCCCTCCTCTCTTTCTCATCAGTATAATTTTGTTTCATTTTTCAGTAGTCCCGTTGGGAATTTAGGATAGTGGGAATGGAGGTTAGGGCAGTTGAATGTTCCTCTTGCAAAATGTGGGAGGTAAGGGTCACCTCTAGTGTCCCTGCCGACTGCATCTGTGGAATGTCACTCAACTCCAGCTCCTCAAAAACCAAGTTAGGAACTGTAGCTGGCGCTGGATGAACTTTGGATCATTCAGGAGGTGGAGGGGGTTATTGAGAGGAGTTACAGGGAGGTAGTCACATGTCAGGTAAAAGAAGAAGGTAGATGGGTTACTGACTGGGAACAGAAAGGGAACCAGCAGGCAGTGCAGGGATCCCCTGTGGCCATTTCCTTCAACAATAAGTATGCCATTTTGGAGACTGTTGGTGGGATGACTTACCAGGAATAATCCATGGGATACAGGTCTTTGGCACAGAGTCTGTTCCTGTTGCTCAGAAGGGAAGGGGGAAGAGGAGCCGAGCATTCGTCATTGGGGACTTCAGAGTTTGGGTAACAGACAGGAGGATCCGTGAGAATGAGAGAGACTCACAGTTGGTATGTTGCCTCCTGCATGCCAGGGTTCGTGATGTCTCTGATTGTGTTTTCGGGATGTGGAACAGCCCCAAGTCATAGTCCACACAGGCACCAACGGCATTGGTAGGAAAGGGGATGGGGATTTAAGGCAGAAATTCAGGGAGCTAGGGTGCTTAGTGGTAGAACAAACAGAGTTGTTATCTCTGGGTTGTTGCCCGAGTCATATGCTAGTGAGGCAAGGAATAGAGAGACAGACAAGTTGAACACGTGGCTACAGCATTGGTGCAGCAGGATGGGCTTTGGATTCCTGGATAATTGGGTCTCTGTCTGGGGTTGGTGAGGCCTCTACAAACAGGATGATCTTCACCTGAATCAATATCCTTGGGGGGGGGGGAAATTTGCTTTGGTGATAATGACCATAATTCAGTTATGTTTACTTGAGTGTTGGAAAGAGATAGGTATATAGCGCAGAGCAAGAATCAGAGCTGGGGGAAAGGCAATTACGATGTGCTTAGGCAAGACTTAGGATGCATAGAATGAGGAAGGAAACTGCAGGGGATGGGCACAATTGAAATGTGCAGCTTATTCAAGGACCAGCTATTGCAGGTCCTTGATAAGTATGTACCGATCAGGCAGGAAGGATGATGTCGAGCACGGGAGCTGTGCTTCACTAAAGAAGTTGAATCGCTTGTCAAAAAGAAGAAGAAGGCATGTTATGATGAGATGTGATGCCTCAGTAAGGGCACTGGAGAGTTACGAGTTGGCCAGGAAAGACCTGAAGAGAAAGCTGAGAAGAGCCATGGGACATGAGAAGCCATTCGCAGATAGGATCAAGGAAAACCCTAAAGCTTTCCATAGGTATATCAGGAATAAAAGATTGACTAGAGTAAGATTGGGGCCCATCAAGCATAGCATGGGAATTTGTGCGTGGAGTCAGAGGAGATGGGGAATTGCTAAATGAATACTTTTCATCAGTATTCACACTAGAAAAGGACAATGTGGTTGAGAGAACGTTAAGATACAGACTACTAGACCAGATGGGATTGAGGTGCATAAGGAGGAGATGTTAGCAATTCTGGAAAGTGTAAAGATAGATAAGTCCCCTGGGCTGGATGGGATTTATCCTAGGATTCTCTGCGAAGCCAGGGAGGAGATTGCCAAGCCTTTGGGTTTGATCTTTATGTCGTCATTGTCTATAGGAATAGTGCCAAAAGACTGAAGGATAGCAAATGTTGTTCCCTTGTTCAAGAAGGTGAGTGGGGACAACCCTGGAAATTGTAGATCTGTGAGCCTTACTTCGGTTGTGGGTAAAGTGTTGGAAAGGGTTATTAGAGACAGGAATTATAATCATCTAGAGGGGAATAAGTTGGTTAGGGTATACTCAACACAGCTTTGTGAAGTGTGCCTCATAAACTTTATTGAGTTCTTTGAGAAAGTGACCAAACAGGTGGATAAGGGAAAAGTGTTTGATGTGGTATATATGGATTTCCGTTAGGTGTTTAATAAGGTTCTCCATGGTAGGCTATTGCACAAATCACGGTGGCATGGGATTGAAGGTGATTTAACAGTTTGGATCAGATATTGGTAGCTGAAAGAAGACAGAGGGTGGTGGTTGATGGAAATATTCATCCTGGAGTTCAGTTATAGTGGGGTACTGCAAGGATTTACAAGGCACGGTGGCACAGTGGTTAGCACTGCTGCCTCACAGCACCTGAGACCCGGGTTCAATTCCCGACTCAGGTGACTGACTGTGTGGAGTTTGCACGTTCTCCCTGTGTCTGCGTGGGTTTCCTCCGGGTGCTCCGGTTTCCTCCCACAGTCCAAAGATGTGCGGGTCAGGTGAATTGGCCATGCTAAATTGCCCGTAGTGTTAGGTAAGGGGTAAGTGTAGGGGTATGGGTGGGTTTCGCTTCGGCGGGTCGGTGTGGACTTGTTGGGCCGAAGGGCCTGTTTCCACACTGTAAGTCTAATCTAAATCTAATCTAATCTGTTTTGTGTCCACTGTTTGTCATTTTTATAAACAACCTGGATGAGGGCATTCCTTACTTTTTTAGTAGGGATAACTTACCAAAGATTTTGGTAAGACTAATTCCTTCTTTACAAATATCCAGATGATGCTGACAGTTATAAGCCCTATGAAAAATGCAATCGCAGCTACATGTCCAAATAGAATTTTTTCTGGAAGGCAAAAGAAGAAACCAAAATAAAGCATTACAACTTTGTCCTGAAGGTAAGAATAGAATTATACAATTATGCTGTATAAAATGTGATGCAAAATACTGTAACTTTCCTTGGAGTGATGATATTATTTAAACCTATACCACAGAGCAGAACATAACAACTTCTCTTAAAATGACGACCAAAAAATTCTTAAATGAAGCCCTGACCCTATTCCTAGTCCCAAAGTCAAAGGAATTTCTCTATATGAATCACTAAGTTAAAATAAAATATGAAAACACAATAAAGGGGTATAATTAAAACACACCTAATTATTATACATAAATGAAGTGCACTAGAAAGCCAATTTGTACTTTGGCATTAGTAGATAATGTACCTTTACATATCATTAAGATAATCATTTCAGATGGGAGAAATGGCTCCAGAAAATCAACAAACTGAATGACAGTGCAGCAATCCTTACAGTCTCTTTGAGGAACATTTTTTACTCAATTTCAAATCCAACCCTGTCGCTTCTGAGGCCCTTAACATCATTAGACACAAAGAATACATGCAATTCTCACATACCCCACAGTGTACTTCTTCTTCTGTCTGAAAATCGTTTATCCTGCTGCCCAGCACTGAGGGTTTTTGGTTCTATATTTTAATGTCAATTAACATAATACTCTATTATTCCTTTTGTTTCTCTGATACTATATTGTCATTGAATACGAATTGTAATGAAATAATGCTAACTGCCATCACTAAGTGGAAAATGTCTCAATGTCAATGGAAGCTGAATTAAAATTAGCAGGATAATCAAATAATATGCATTCTGTGACATTGAGACGTTGTATCCATGGAGTCCAAGGATTGGAGGCGAGAGGAATAGAGGGATATCAATTTGATTAACATCACAATTTGTTCCACTAATTTCTCAAGGATTTTCAATGCATTTTCTCTTATTCATTTGTCTAACAAAATATACTTGATACTCCATATAATGTACTGTAGGTCATATTATGGAACAGGAAATTCGACGTTTCGGGCAAAAGCCCTTCATCAGGAAATGGTGAAGGGCTTTTGCCCGAAACGTCGAATTTCCTGTTCCTTGGATGATGCCTGACCTGCTGCTCTTTAACCAGCAACACATTTTCAGCTCTGATCTCCAGCATCTGCAGACCTCACTGTTTACTTGTAGATCATATTATGAAAGGCAACCTTTGAAGGCTCCAGTACTACTCCCAAAAACAGGGTATGACTCATCCACCAAATATAAAATATGAACTACCAGTGTACATGGCTTCTATTTTGAAATGTGAGAAAAATAATATTAGTCAATCATATTAAATGACCATGGCATGGCTTATTGAATGAAGTAGCTGTACAAAATATTTGAAACCACAACAAAACTATTTCAAAATGATCAAATTTGTTGCCTTTGCAGCAAATTCATTCTGAATCGCTTTGGGAATAGTGGCATTGCAAGGGTCCTGTTCTAGATCAACTGCGGCATTTTTGGTTTCAGAATCACCCTTCCAGGACAAACCATATCTCTCTCCATTTACTGAATTGGAGTATTTAACATTCTTGAATGATCTGATGATTTTTGATCTTGAAATTTGAAAACGAAGCCTCATCAAACACAGCTGCACTCAAACTTCTACTCTTTGCTAAAGTTTGTTCCTCATTCAACCAACCACCCATTCCAATTGCTGTGAACATGATTCTCAAAGTGGTTTGTTCAGGCACATATCCAAAGGTTGAACTATGCATGTTAAATCTCCTGAAATAACTACACTGTGGATGTTATTTCTTCACAGGTGCATCTTGGTCTCATCAGTTACAGGTGATCTGAATGTGTCCCACAATAATATACAGCATTTATATATATGGGATGTTTATTCCACACCTTACTGATCTAGAACTTCGCTTCATCCTTATCCATCTAACAGCACAACAAATCTCACAAGGAACTTGGAATGCTCACATTTGAAAATTACCAAAAGCTTCATTTTTATTCTTTTGGTTACACAGGTTATGCATATGAAACTGTTTTTTCATGTACTTTTTTCTCATTAGAATTGTTTCAAACATTTCCACTCAGCAGTCTGTCTAATAGGAGTGGGTGGCACGGTGGCATAGTGGTTAGCACTGCTACCTCACACCGCCAGTTATTTGGTGAGTTAGTAAATGCTATGAGTTGTAATTTAAATCCAGCTTTATCCTTCATTTATTTTCCAGGAGGACCAATTTCAAATCTCAGTTCGTCAACACCATATTATGTGTAGTCTGCTCTATGTGGTTAGTGGAGCGTGAGCTTGTGGGTGGTGTTTTAAATATCACTTAAATGTCCTTTAGTGAAGGAAACTGCTGTCTTTACCTGGTCTTGCAACATGGTTGACTCTTAACTTCCCTCTGAAATGGCCTAACTCAGTCATATTAGTTAGTAGAAAAGGAAGAAGGAATGAAATCAGCAAGATCACCAGGTATTAACTAAGGCACCAGAAACTGAAACAGCAAACATAGCTTTGTCAATCCTAAGATGTCCTTTTGGCTAGTATTTGGGGGCTTATGCTAAAATTGCATGAGTTGTCTTACAGACTAGTCAAGTAACAGCCTGTCGGTCTCAGTCAATGCTCACAGAAACATACCTTACAGAATATGTCCCAGACATCACTATCACCAACCCTGGGTATGTCCTATCCTATCAGCAGGAAAACCAGCAGAGGTGTAGATCAGTGGAATATGATTGAGAAGGAGACACTCTGGGAGATTTCAACATTGAGCCCAGTCTTATAGCATCAAGTAGACAAAGGAACCTCCTGCTGATTATAACATTCCCTCCTCCCTCGGCTGATGAATCAGAATTCCACCTTGAACAACACTTCAAGGAAGTGCTGTGGATGCAAGGGCACAGAATGTACTCTGGGTGGGGGATTTCAATGTTCACCACCAAGAATGGCTCGGCAGCAGAACTACAGATTGAGCTGGTCAGGTCCTAAAGGAAATAAATCTTAGACTGAATCTGCAGCAAATGGTGAGGGAACCCACAACAACTCACAGAAAGGTTTTTGAGGAAGGCCACTGGACTCAAAGTATGAACACTGCTTTCTCTCCATAGATGCTACCAGATCTGCTGATATTCTACAGCCATTTCTGATTTTGTTTATCTACAGGATTTCCTTAGGCTAATGTCCTTAATCAAACCACCTTCACTGATTCATCAATGACCTTTCCTCCTCTTGAGGTCAGAAGTGGGGATGTTCACTGATGACTTCACAATGCTCAGCACCAATAAGGATTCTTCAAATACTGAATCAGTCTATGTCCAAATGCAGCAAGATCTGGACAATATCCAGTCCAGGGCTGACAAATGACAAGTAACATTTGTATCACACAAGTCCCAGGCAATTGTCATTTCCAACATGAGAGAATCTAACCATTGTCTCTTGATGTTCAATGGCATTCCCAATATGAATCCCACACTATCGACGACAGAGGGTGACCATTGATTAGAAGCTGAACTGGACTATAAGTAATGTGGTTACAAAAGCAGATCAGAGGCTAGGAATACTGTGGCAAGCAACTCAATTCCTGACTCCCCAAAGTCTGTCCACCATCTACAAGGCAGTCACTAGTGTAATAGAATACTCCCCATCTGCTGGATAAGTACGCGGCACGGTGGCACGGTGGTTAGCACTGCTGCCTCACAGCGCCTGAGACCCGGGTTCAATTCCCGACTCAGGCGACTGACTGTGTGGAGTTTGCACGTTCTCCCCGTGTCTGCGTGGGTTTCCTCCGGGTGCTCCGGTTTCCTCCCACAGTCCAAAGATGTGCGGGTCAGGTGAATTGGCTATGCTAAATTGCCCGTAGTGTTAGGTAACGGGTAAATGTAGGGGTATGGGTGGGTTGTGCTTCGGCGGGTCGGTGTGGACTTGTTGGGCCGAAGGGCCTGTTTCCACACTGTAAGTCTAATCTAATCTAATGTAATCTAAAAACTCAAGAAGCTTGACACCATGCAGGTCAAAGCAACCCACTTGATTGGCACTACATTTACAAGCATCCAATCCCTCCACCACTGACATTGAGTACTATCTACAAGATGCACCGTGGAAATTCTCTTCAGGGAACACCTTCCACACCAATGACCATTACCTTCTAGAAGGATAAGGACAGCAAATGGTTTGGAATACCACAACCTGCAACTCTCCAAGTTACTCACCATCCTGACCAGAAATATATCACTGTTCCTTCAATGTCAATGGATCAAAATCCTGGAACCCCACTATGATAGCAGTGTGGGGACACCTAAACCAAATGGACTGCAGCAGTTCAAGAAGGCCATTACCTTCTCAAGGCAATCAGGGATTGACAATGAATGCTGATCCAGCTAGTGGTGTCCACGTCCCATGAATTAATTCAAAACCCCCAAAACACCACCATAAAACAAAAAAAAAGCAACTTCCTTTTAACCCAACCTGTATCATGCCACTTGAACCAATGCTCTGAGCAAACAATTTATTATTTTATTCACTCAGCTGGACCAGCACTTACTGTCCTCATTGCCCAGAAGTTAAAAGTCAGCCACATGCAGACTAGGCCAGGCAAGGATGGCAGGTTTGCTTCCTGAAGAACATTAATGAACCAGATGAGATTTTATGACAAGCAGCAGTGGTTACATTGACACCACTAACACTTTAACAAGGGATTTATATTACATTCAAATTTTCACAGTTGGGAGTTGGTGGGACTGAACTCATACTCTCAGAAGGTTAACGGGGGTGTTCTGGATTACTAGTCCAGTAATTACCACTATGCCAGCACTGCCCAGAGGCTAACTGCTAAATCAAGGATGGCACTTCACGGCTGAAAAGGTGGATCAGGCGGTATTATCCTTCATGCTTTTTGGTGCCAACAAAATGGATGTCCATTGACTTGTAAACTGTGAATACAGTATGTCCCCAGTTGTATGTTCAGATTATAATCCAAGTAAAGGGAGTGCATCTGAGATGCAAAGACTCAACAAGCTCACTTAGAGCCTTATTAAGAGAAACTAATGTGGTCCTTTATAATGAGATTTTAGATAATAGTTAGGGGTGTGACAAATATTAGTTATCATGGGATCTGCAGGTTAACACAGATATAGGACTGATTAACACATGGCTGAAAATGTGCTGCTGGTTAAAGTGCAGCAGGTCAGGCAGCATCCAAGGAACAGGAAATTCGACGTTTCGGGCAAAAGCCCTTCATCAGGAATGAGGAAAATGTGTCCAGCAGGCTAAGATAAAAGGTAGGGAGGAGGGACTTGGGGGAGGGGCAATGGAGATGTGATAGGTGGAAGGAGGTCATGGTGAGGGTGATAGGCCGGAGTGGGGTGGGGGCGGAGAGGTCAGGAAGAAGATTGCAGGTTAGGAGGGCGGTGCTGAGTTCGAGGGAATTGACTGAGACAAGGTGGGGGGAGGGGAAATGAGGAAACTGGAGATATCTGAGTTCATCCCTTGTGGTTGGAGGGTTCCCAGGCGGAAGATGAGGAGCTCTTCCTCCAACCGTCGTGTTGTTATGTTCTGGAAATGGAGGAGTCCAAGGACCTGCATGTCCTTGGTGGAGTGGGAGGGAGAGTTAAAGTGTTGAGCCACGGGGTGGTTGGGTTGGTTGGTCCGGGCGTCCCAGAGGTGTTCCCTGAAGCGTTCCGCAAGTAGGCGGCCCGTGTCCCCAATATAGAGGAGGCCACATCGTGTGCAGCGGATGCAATAGATGATGTGTGTGGAGGTGCAGGTGAATTTGAGGCGGATATGGAAGGATCCCTTGGGGCCTTGGAGAGAAGTAAGGGAGGAGGTGTGGGCGCAAGTTTTGCATTTCCTGCGGTTGCAGACGTGCCGGGAGTGGAGGTTGGGTTGGTGGGGGGTGTGGACCTGACGAGGGAGTCACGGAGGGAGTGGTCTTTTCGGAATGCTGATAGGGTAGGGGAGGGAAATATATCCCTGGTGGTGGGGTCCGTTTGGAGGTGGCGGAAATGACGGCGGATGATACGCTGTATACGGAGGTTGGTGGGGTGGTAGGTGAGAGCCAGTGGGGTTCTGTCCTGGTGGCGGTTAGAGGGGCGGGGCTCAAGGGCGGAGGAGCGAGAAGTGGAGGAGATGCGGTGGAGGGGGCATCGTCGATCATGTCTGGGGGGAATCTGCGGTCTTTGAAGAAGGAGGCCATCTGGGCTGTAGGTATTGGAACTGGTCCTCCTGGGAGCAGATGCGGCGGAGACAAAGGAATTGGGAATATGGGATGGCGTTTTTACAGGGGGTAGGGTGGGAGGAGGTGTAGTCTAGGTAGCTGTGGGAGTCAGTCAGTTTATAGTAGATGTCTGTGTTGATTCGGTCGCCCGAGATAGAAATGGAAAGGTCTAGGAAGGGGAGGGAGGAGTCTGAGACAGTCCTGGTGAATTTGAGGTCGGGGTGGAAGGTGTTGGTAAAGTGGATGAACTGTTCAACCTCCTCGTGGGAGCACGAGGCAGCGCTGATACAGTCATCGATGTAGCGGAGGATTAACGCATGGGCCTTGGATCCTGACCTCAGGATTAAATGAAAAACCTGAACCTGTATTTAACAACTGCATGTCAAAGGCACACCTTTCTCAGAGGCAGTCTCTTAACTGATCACTTCCATGCTCATTTTACTATTAAAACATGTACAAGGTGCTGAGGCAGGTAAATTTTCACAAGAGACTTTCAACCTGGAAGTGCCTGTACATACATATACTTAGAGCTACAATCATCAGGTGCATAGTCTTTAGGCTCCTCAAAGCTGAGGCATAGACAACCACCTGGTGCAATGTTTGGACAACAGGAGCAAGCCTTCCTATCTCTCGGAGACAGAACTGCTGGTTTGGATGACATCCCACTCCTCTAACATTGAGGTTCTCTCCATAGAGTTGTGTTGCTCTACTGAAAACTAAATGTCAGTGCACTCTTGAAACCTGGATTCATGATCAACTTTATTGGTCACATGTCTCCACGATGCCGACAGCCCATCCACTGTCTGTCCATGGGAAAGTTCTTCAGTGGCAGAAGCCAGCCTGACATTGCTCTCCCCTATTTTCCTGGAAGGATCCTTCTCTGTCTTCAAACCCACTTTCACAGAGGAGGAAATATTTAGCCATGGGCTTTATTTGATGTATTTGGCCATTTCCACTGACATTTGAATGGCAGTAATTTACAATGCTACCCGAGATATAATTCTCGCTATGTTCTACATTTTAACACACTTACCATGCAAACTTAAGAATTGGACTTGGAAACACTTTTGTGTTGACCATTCTGTTTTCATTTCCCATTGCATTGAATTCACTCGAGCAGACACACACGGAGTGAATTTTGGTTGTGTTATATTAAGCTTAAATTTTGATTTTCGAGTTGCACAATTTTTCTACAATAAAAGAGGAAGATTATGACAATTTACTTTAATATCTGTATAATTTATGATATGCCTGAAATTAATTTGTCTTTTCATAGCTGTCACCAAAGAAACGTGTTTTTTTCCAGTTTCAGTGTAAAATAGAAGCTGCCCAATATCTTGGACATGGGAGGACAACAACAAATATTTTTTAACTTGACTCATGGTAAGCATTCTTGCCTCAATTCGAGGTTGTGGGATCAAGTCCAACTCTATTATTTGTTATGGATTGATTGAATTTCAATACACGTCATTAAGTGAAGGGACCTGAGATATCCTTAAGATTTAATGGATGGTGTAGACACATAATGTCTTTATTTATTTCATGCTGGAACCATGGGCATTTGAAGAAATAAAACAGAAACCTGGCAAAAGAGGTGTTTTTTTTTGCAATTATTAGACAAATTAACGAAGTAAACTCATCAGTACACCTAGTGCCATATAATTAGTCTCATGGATAAAATGTGCAATCAGGGAGTTAAATTTTTGGTAGAGAGAGATTTCAGCGATGCACCTCCATGTGCTAAATGAGCTTTAGTGAAAAAATTTCCAACCAGTTATGTCAATGCAAGGATAATAACTTGATGTGGGTGAGAGGAAAGAAAGAACAGAAAAAGGGACAAAGAATAGGAAAGACAGCAAAGAAAATCAGGAAATTACAAAAAGCAGATTAGAGGGTGAATGGATTACAATGGGTAAGATTGTCAAATAAACAGAGCTGGAGAAAATGTGTGGGGTAAGTTCTGTTGCTGAAATTATATGATACGTTGAACAGGAACAGGACTTAGATGATGGCAGGGCCGTATCCAAAATAGCAGGTTGATCAGAAAAGTATTGCATTGGTCAAGTGTAGAAGTAGGAAAAACATAGATGAGATTTCAGCAGCAAAGGTTGAAGCAGGGTCAGAGACAGTCAATTAAATGGAGGTTCGGGTTCTTCATGATGATTCCAAAGGTTAGCACAAGGTCATTCAGTAAGGTTGTAGATAATATAATTCAGCTCCAGACAGTGGCCAGGAAGAGGAATGGTTTGGGAACAGATATTGTTCAAAAACAATAAATTTGCTCTTCTCATATATACTTGGAGGATCTTTCTGATCACACAATATGTAATGGTGAGCAAATAGCATAATAAATTAAAGGCAGTGAAAGTTATTATCATCAGTGTGCATGTGATTGATGTTACCGAGGGGCAGCATGTATGAGACACCAGGGTGGGGTTTGGAGAAACGATAGACCCTAATGGAACATGAGCTAAACAAATGGGTTGTTAAGTTACAGTTAGAATCCTGGGCTGAGTTTCAGGCGAGTTACTTTATAACTTATACTCAAATCAGGAAAATGACACAGAAGAGATTCAGTAAGATGGCAATATGGATGAATGGCATCATTTTATCTGGAGAGACTGGAAAAAAAACAGAGAATCATAGAGATTTATAGCACAGGAAAGGGTCCTTCAGCCCACCGCATTTGTGCCAATCAAAAACAAGCATCTGACTATTCTAATCCCATTTTCCAGCTCTTTGCCCATAGCCACGTATGCCTTGACATTATAAGTGCAAATCTAAATACTCCTTAAATGTAATAAATGTTAGGCAAGGAATTCCAATTCCCACCACTCGCTGGGTGAAAAAGATTTTCATCAAATCTTCTGCCTCACTCATGCATATATTCTCATAGTTTCACCCAAGCTGTGGCTTTAATGAATATTTTCTGCACACTTCCTGTGACATAATTCATAAAGAAAACACAAAGTGGTTAGTCCAAATTCTGAAAGATTTTTAGAAATAGGGAAAATATTCCCATGATTATATTTTTCTGTTAGCAACAGGAGGCAAATTTAAGTTCATGACCAAAAGAACGTAGGATGCATTTAAGGAACAAAATAAGGAACATAACTGACCAAAGGCCAATGGTCATGGTCATTGAGGTTATGCTCACGTAAACTGTGCACATCAACATTCTGTTAATGACATTTCCTTTTTCAGTTGTACATACCAATTCATTGTGTCCTTCTTGCCAAACACAAATATCGCACCGTAAGTCATGGTCTACTTTCCGGCCAGTTGCTGTAGTGAGTTTCGTAACAAAAGGGTATATACACCTCAAAACTACTTTGTGCCCATGAACTGAAATGTCTACTGTGGGTGCACCTATTGTGGCTGTTTAAAACATAGAAACATTATAAGTAATTAACTAGCATTTAGAATTCTGCTAAAGACATTATTCATAAAGGATAGCTATTATTCACAATAATTGAGTGGCATTGACATTTTTACAAAAGTGGGATTATCGTTTCAGTTAAATCAGTGGATGCAAACATGTCACACAGACAGAATATTACGATGAGCACTTTCTCTGCTTACACCAGTGATGTTCACATTCCATGAAACAATTTTTTTTTAAAAAGTCACATAAAGATGTGATCAGGGCTAATCCAGGCTAGGAAGGCCTAAGGAATTATTGCAGCATTTTCTTTCACTTACCAGATTCTCAAGAAGTTCAGCCAAAAGAAAATCTCTTATATTTATCTATTTTAGTTGAGCTAGTTGTGAAGCCCCTCAGATAAAAAGATGACACTTGCTCATGGCAAGAACATGTACACAGAGTCTTTTAACATGGGGAAGCTATTGAGTTGAAGCTACCTCACAATTCTTGCTGACCAGGAAATATTCCCACTCTTATCAGCTAACACGGTGTATTGGAAAGATTTACAGTCTAATAATTGTGCCATGGCTAAGTCCTACTGTGAAACTTGAACCCAGAGGTAGGGACACCACCACTGCATCATAGGATCTCGCACCGTAGCCAGTCAGCTGCTGCCACTGCACTTCTGTGGTTGGATTTCACATAATGAAGACTGCCCCAGTGGAAGCTAATGTGGCACCAATGATGTAATTGTGCAATTACTTCTTTGCATTAACTAGACCTCCACTGATTTTTTTATGGAAACCTCATCATAATTTGTCATAAAATTGATATTACAGAGGGTTGGAGCAGGTAGTTAGGTTTGGGGGTGAGTCAGGACAGAATATATTTTGATGGACAAGATATTACAATCCTATGGCATAAGCAGTGTAGACTGGAGGGTCTTTTGGTGTATGCTATTGCAGAAGTAAATGAAATAAATGGTTACAGCACAGAAAGAGATGATTCAGTCCATTGTGTCTGTGCAGGTTCCCTGCAAGAGCAACACCACTAATTCCATGCCCCTACCTTTCTGTATATTTGTCCATTTATTCCAAAGTTCTGTTTTCTAATTACATTTCCTAGAAATGCAATCTATGTTCATTTCATTGATTTATATAGCTCAGCCTTCTGAAGTTCTGTTGAAATATAAGATGCACTTACCATTCTGTTGAAAACTGAATCTTTCCGTGAGGACAAATTGTGACTCCTCAAATTTTGTGATTGCTTTGACTTTGGCGTAATAGGAATTTGATGTACTAAGGTTCACACTAAAGGCTTCAGTGACGTCGCAGTGATATAAAGCAATGTTCGAACAGGGTGGGAACAGCTGCCATTGAGCAGTCCTACATGTAAAGGAGAAGCAAAGAAAGTCCTGTTCAGATTGAGAAATTTCAAACTATTTGAAATAATTATAACAGGTTAAATATTAAAATAAATACGCACTGGTAATCCCTGAACTGGACAGTAAAGTTTGTTGCTTCAGATGTCTTATTTACATAAGTCCATGTTAGTACGGTCTTAAAATTGTGTGACTTCAAAGACAAGTTCACTGGAGGAGAAGGTTTATGATAACCTGCAAAATAAACAATATTTAAATATAAGAATATGAGCAGAATCCAGATACACAAATTCATAGAAACATCATCAGAATTACTGAAGTTCTATAAATCCACTGCCAAAGTGTCCATATTCTGTGGTTTTGTTTAAAGGAGAAAGATCTGAAACAGCATTTAGAAATTTGGGACTTCCTGTTACAGTTTCCTAGTCACAGTGCTTCTCAGATGGAAAAACTCATTACGAGCTGACTGGTTTTGCTCTTCCCTACAATCAGGAAGTCATGGCAGATGTCAATGATTATGGGAACCACTGAATTAGAAGTCACAGACGTCCATTCCTGTGTGGGAGCTTGATGCCTGAGGTGGAAGATCCAGAGCATTACGGTCAAAAAAGCTGAGACATCTGAAACTTGGCAGGGGAAGCAGACTCCTCCTGAACTTCCTCTCATAATTCTAGTGAAATCCTATGATTGATGGCAACATCCTGCATGGCTAATGTCACACATCAATGTGCCCGAAGGGACTTCTACCCCTGTCTGCTGCTTGTTGGGATTCTCATAATGAGGCTTGGTTGGTGACCTGAATTTCTCATATGGACAAAAGGAAACCTTAATCGTCAGACACCAGGAAAAAACATCAAAATTTAAAAAAAAAGCTATGTAGCACCTCGTGAAAAACTGTGTTAATTTAGAACAGGTTGATTGTTTGCAGTTTGGAATGCATTGTGATAAAATACAAAATAACAAAACTAAGGAAATGTTTTCTTCAGTTCTGTAATGTCATCAATCCAAAGTGTTAGCTGATTTATACTGTCATGCAGCACAGAATCAAACCCTTCAGCTCAACTCTTCCAGGGCTGACCAGGTTTTCAAAACAGAAGCAGTCTCATTTGCCTGCATTAGATCCATGTTCCTCTAAATGTTACCTATCCATCTACATGTACAAACGTCTGTTAAATATTGTAACTGTACCCAGCTCTACCAGCTATTTCCATATACTCATCACCATTTGTGCAATAAAGTTGCCCTTCAGGTCCCTTTTAAATCTTTCCCCTCTCACCTTAAACCTATGCCCTCCAGTTTTGGATTCTCCCACTTTGGGAAAATGTCTTGGCTATTCACCTTACCTATGCCCCTCACGATTTTATAAGTCTCTTTAAGGTCACCCCTCAGCTTCCTGTTTCAGGGAAAAACATCACAGCCTATTCAACGTCTCCTTACAGCTCAGAGAAGGAGAGAGAGAGAGAGAGATCAATGTTATCATTTGAGAGGTGTGTTCAAAAGTATTTTTACAGAGGGGGAGAAACTGTTCTTGAATCTGTTTGTATGTGCATTGAAACTTTTATATCTTCTGTCCAATGGAAGAGTGTGGAAGAAAGTATAACCAAGGTGGGAAGGGCTTTTGATTACGTTGGTTTGTGATGAAGTTTAATATACATCATTTTGTTAATAATGATAATTAATTCAAAGTTTGTGATAAGATTTGTAGCTCGGGTGCTTGTTGTTGTGGTTCTGTTCGCCGAGCTGGGAGTTTTTGTTGCAAACGTTTCGTCCCCTTTTTAGGTGACATCTTCAGTGCTTGGGAGCCTCCTGTGAAGTGCTTCTGTGCTGATTCCTCCGGCATTTATAGTGGTTTGAATCTGCCACTTCCGGTTGTCAGTTGCTGTCCGCTGCAGTGGCCGGTATATAGAAGGTATACAGAAAAGCCACACGCACAGACCAAGTCCTGAACTATGAAAGCAACCACCCCAACACACACAAACGAAGTTGCATCAGGACATTATTCAAAAGGGCCACAACACACTGCAGCACACCAGAACTACAAAAAGAGGAAGAAGAACACCTATACAAGGTATTCACCAAAAACGGATACCCGCGCAATTTCATCAACAGATGCCTAAGGGAAAGACAACGAAATGAGGACATGCCACAACACAAAGGACTGGTCACACTCCCATACATCAGGAGCATTTCTGAACTGACAGCCAGACTGCTGTGACCCCTAGGATTCATAACAGCACACAAACCAACAGCCACTCTCAGACAACAACTCACCAGGACAAAGGACCCGATACCCAGCAAGAGCAAAACCAATGTAGTGTACAAAATCCCATGCAAGGACTGCACAAAACACTACATAGGACAAACAGGAAGACAGCTAACAACCCGCATCCATGAACACCAACTAGCCACGAAACGACACGACCAGCTATCCCTAGTAGCCATACACTGAGATGACAAACAACATGAATTCGATTGGGACAACACCACTATTAGAGGGCAGGCCAAACAGAGAACAGCCAGGGAATTCCTAGAGGCATGGCACTCATCCACAAATTCCATCAACAGACACATCGACCTAGACCCTATATACCGGCCACTGCAACGGACAGCAACTGACAACCAGAAGTGGCAGATTCAAACCAGTATAAATGCCGGAGGAATCAGCACAGAAGGGCTTCACAGGAGGCTCCCAAGCACTGAAGATGTCACCTAGAAAGGGGACGAAACGTTTGCCACAAAAACTCCCAGCTCGGCAAACAGAACCACAACAATAAAAAATAATGTTATACTCTATAGTTATACATTGCTAACATTTTCATTAGTGGTGCAGTGAAAATGTCACTGGATCAGAAATCCAGAACCACAGCATGAAACTCTGGGGAATGTGGGTTGAAATCTCACTACAACTGTATTGAATATAAGTGCAATTATCTGGAATATAAAAGGCAGTCAAGTTAGGTAATGGTGACTATCATTGCTATCATCAGTAAATGGAAAAAAAAGTCATTAATGTCTTTTAGAAAGGATATCTACCTTCTTTACCTTGCGATGGTCTACATTTGGCTCTGAAAGCATGGCAATATAGTTAACTCTTAATTGGCTTAACAAGCTTCTTTGCTCAAAGGCAGTTAGGACTATGCAATAAATGCTGGCCATGTCAATAATGCACACTTACCCATGAAAGAACAAAGGAAAGAAAACACAGCAATAATGCTTGGAAGGGATAAGGGGGCTGCAGGATAAATGCATGATAGAATTGATACTGGTTCAAGGGTATGGGCCTTCATTTGAAAGTGGGAGATTCAGAGTAGTAGTGTTAAAAGTTGACATTCTTCACACACTTTAATGTTTCTGCATTAGTTGTGCTGGCATCGCATATTAATATCTATATTTCATCAACACTTGTAGTGGGAAGCACTAGCTAAACCACATTTTACCTGCTCAGATGTGATGACATACTTTGTTCTTCGTGAAGTAAATGCCACTTTGGTTTCCTCTGCTACATCCATCGTGCGCATTCGGTATAATAATAACATTAATGGTGTAACAAGAGTTTGCCCAGAGGCAATGCTAGATCAGTTTTTGAGAAATTGTGACTGAGAGCAAAAGGTCCAAATGACTTCAGGAACTCTGACCCTGAGGAAAACAAATTCATGCACGTGTAGGCAGAATGCCAATTTCTTTTTTTTGTAAAAGTGTTTCTCTGCTTTATAAGTTTGTATTGTAAACTCTAGATTGATTATGTCAGGAAATCATCAGCAGAGCCTGGCAGCTGTTGTGCCTTGTAAATCTCAGCTAAAGTTACACTTCAGCATGTTAAATGCAATGAACTCACTGCTACAGCATTGGCTCTCACTGTAACACATGTAAGCCATTAGCCATGTAAAGATTCTGAAACAGTGAGGAAACTAAGAGAAGGTACCTTAAAGACATCATGTTGGAAATTACTCCTACTGGACTATCTTGCAAAGAAGCAAAATCACACCTCTTTTAGGCACTATAAATGCAACGTAAACACAGAGCAAGCTTACACTCTCAATGTTTTTGATACATTAACAAAGCTACAATTAACTTCTAATTAAAACTTTCTCAGGCATTAATCTGATCACACACCTTGACTCCAGAAGAACATGGGCTGAAAACCTGTTAGCCCATTTGTTTGGAGTTTCTGCCAATCGTCTAATGATGCAATGATGGCAGGTCACACAAAGTCCCGAATAAAGTTCTCAGTGACTGTTGATGACATCACATAATACTCACTCATTTTAAAACAAGGTAGGTCAACATGAGCAAAATCATTGATGGTCTATTAGTAGTTTGGAACATGGGACTGGATTTTATGGCACATGGTCAAGCATGTTTTCAGTCAGAAATATGTTAAATATAACTAGTGACTAGCCCAGTGCTTCCCCACCCAATGCTGACACACTCTTGATGGTATGGAAAGAACCCATCATTTTTGGAAAGAAAGTTAATAAGAAATTAAGCTGCATAACAAACCAAACAGACCAAATGGTTCACTGCCATGCTACAATATTCTTGGAATATGCAGGCAAGTGGGAATTGATGGGCTTTTTTCTCAAAGCCAGACTGATGAAAAGGTGGCTAAAAAAAGTTGCTGAGTCTTTTTGCATGCAAGTAGTCCTGTTCAGTAGCTTCACCAGGTTGACAACTGGCATATCTTTAGCTATGCCTGGTGCTGCTCCTAGCATGCCCACCCATACCCTCCATTGAACTAGTGTTGATCCCCTGGCTTGATGGTAATGGCTGAGTGGGGGATATGCTGGGTTATGCGATTGCATATTATGCTGGAGTACAATGCTGCTGCTGTTGATGATCCACAGAATCTCATGGATGTCTAGCCTTGAGTTATTAGATCTGTTGGTCCCATTTAGCACAGTGATAGTGCCACACAACATGATGGAAGGTATTCTCGATGTGAAGATGGGAATTGGTCTCCACAAGGACTGTGCTGAGATCACTCATTTCTTCCAGGAGGTTGGACAATGCAGTATGTTTCATATGAGAGGAATTTCTCTCTCCCTGATTACAGGCCAGAAAAGTGAGGTGATATTGTAAGAATGAGAAAAAAATAGATTTCCAAAATTGAGACAATTTTTTTCTTCAAATGGATGGCTTGAATGATGACTTCAGATTCTTGCTCTTTTATACCACATATCTTATTTCCAGGCATTTGCATCTCATTAATGCACCAACTGGCCTTATTACGCATCATTTCAAACTCTTCTTTCCTCCACTGAGAATCTCAATGGGACAACTTCCTACCATGTAAATCAGTGAGTATAACTGCAGGCTGCACCTCCCTGAATTCTTGTCCCAGCATCATACTCCTACTTCTGCAGAATGACATCCCTGTCTAGCCACCACCCTCTGCCACCCTTCAATACGCAACTCTATTTTAGCGAATCACCAGCTTTGTCGCATCACCATGCCTGGTCTCAGACCAATTCAGACTCTTCTCTAATTTACTGTTGAAGCTCAGCAGCACCTAGGACATGCAAGTTTCTGTCATGTTGTTTGCATCCAAGGACATATACACATACATCACTATAGGATACATCTTATGGCTCTCAGTTTGCTTTCTTAGGACTCCATCACTTTTGCTTAGTTCTAGGCTGTCAGGCTCTGTCTATCATTGCTTTCTTAGTAAGGACTCATCGGCTTCAGCACTGATTTACAGGCTGCCAAATCCCATATGAGTCTCAATGCTTTCTTAAAGCACGAGATCTTTAGTGTTCAGTTACCAGCTGCCATCCTTTGTGGCTTGTTTTGCCTTTGAGAACAGAGGGTGCTTGCTGCACTGGGGAGCACTGAACAGTCTACCAGTCACTTCAGGAGTGAACTCATCATCGTGTGGCACAGCTATGTCAGCAGTTTATCTCTGCTTCAAGCAAGTGCAATGTGCAAGTCAAACTGGTGCAGTTGTTAGTAGGGTAAAGGGTGATGACAGTTAGTCAGGGACACTTCCACAGTCAGTCACTGAATCTCAGAATCAGTATGGTGCAAAAGGAGGCCATTTGGCCCATCTTGCCTGCACCGATTCTTCAAATGAGCATGATTATCTTGTGGCAATCTCCAGCTTTTGCACCATATCCCTTCACTTTATTAATATCCAAATAATCATCCAATGTCTTTTTGATTGTCTCCTTTGAACCTGCTTCCACCACATTTCCAGGCAGTGCATTCCATACCCGAACTACTCGCTGTGTGAAAAAGATTTTTCTTACATCACCCTTGAATCTTTTGCACATCACTTTAAATCAGTGCCCTCTCATTCTTGTTCTGATTAAAAAGAAAAAAAAAGTCACAAGCAACTTTCCTGATCTGCCACAGCATCATCGTCACCAAATCTCCCACTTCTAGCATTACTGGTCAGAGTTTAACTGGGCCAGTCACTTCAACGCTGTTTGTCATTCACTGGCCCAAAATTCACTTCCTTTAACACCATTCACGGAGCATACTGCAGCAGCTCTTTGAGCTGGAAGCATCTAACAAGTGTCCTCCATTCTCAGCTACTGGCCACAATTGAGTGACATAAGTGGTATCAAAAGTTTGAGGAACAGCAGGGAGAAAGCTCCCTAAAATAAGGGGCAATGCCAGTGTTATGACCATTTTGTACTGCAGTGCTTTTTCCAATATCTCAGGCTCTTATGACCTCCCCTTGAGTGTTACAGAGTGGCTAGCTCCATTGACTGGTGGCCTCTTCGTGTGGACGTTTTGGAAGGCGCTGGTAGTGTTTGGAAGATGGCTGCTGCGCAATGGTTTCAAAGACCTGCTAACTGAACTAATCCCATTCACAGCTGCAAATGTGACCCACTGGTGGGAGTATATCAAGGACACAATCTGTCATGACCTATTTTCATCGCCCTCTGGGATGCCCCCCTGCCATTGCAGGGCCAGGAAAATTCAGCCCACAATGATTTCTGTGTTCGGTACCAATGAGAAAGGCAAGGAGCAATAAGATCATCAAACACCAGGGTCTCCAAATATCACACCATTCTGCTTTGGACAGACATAACTGCACTGTCACCGTTATGGAGTCAATACCTGAATTTACTGCCTAACACCATGGTGTGCTTGAAGCAAAGACGCTCCATTTCCTCAGGCTTTGTGGGAATTGTCAATTAATTTTTGTTTGACAGCATTGGCCACATCACTAGGAAAAAAATTGAACCAGTGGTTCCACCTCCTCCTGTGGAATATGATGAATATGTATTACAAAAACGATCAGTGCTCCCATAGAACTGAAACAGAGAACTCCAGACCATGGGTTACAGAAGTGAGATTAACTCAGGACTGCAAAATCCTGTTATACTGAGGACACTTCTGTTGTCAATGCAAAACATTCAAGTTTATGAGAAAAGTGCTAAACCTAAACAACTTTCAGTTCTTTAAATGATAACGCTTTAAACAACTTTAGAAAAGTGTGCATAGTCATTACTGTTGTACTTCATTCCATATGAAATACGAAGTCCTGAGCAATAACACTGCCCAACCTAGCTGACCCTCCATAACAGTCACATAAATCATTCCTTTGATGCCAATTTGTGAATGAAGGCTTTAATTATTAGATGGCAATATCTATCTAAATATATTCAAGCAATTCTTATCATAGCTTAATACTGCATTATATAAAACCTGTGAATAACCATCAAAATATAGAGTTAAAAGCATACAATTGTATTTGATTCAAGAAATAAAGTGGAACATAGAAACACTACTTTGTGATGAATCAGTTTAGATTCAAATAAGGCCAAATGCATTTGGGAATAGAGAGGAGGAGGAAAAGCAGAGGATCTTTGTTCATATGAATAAAGCCTATATACTTACTGTTGATTCACATGGGAAGAACATATTACAGGATGCTTCTGATGTACACATGGTAGCTCAGTGGTTAGCACTGCTGTCTCACTGTACCAGGGTCCCAGGTTTGATTCCAGCCTCAGGCAACTGTCTGTGTGGAGTTTGCACATTCTCCCTGTGTCTGCGTGGGCTTGCTCTGGTTTCCTCCCACAGTCTGAAGATGTGTGGGCCAGGTGAATTGGCCATGCTAAATTGCCCATAGTGTTAGGTGCATTAGTCAGCGGGAAATGGATCTGAGTGAGTAACTCTTTGGAGTGTGGACTGGTTGGGCTGAAGGGCCTGGTTCCACACTGTAGGGAATCTAATCTACATTTTGCCTCTGTCACCCACTCCTTCCATATTACAAGATACTTTCTCAAGTGCTGTGGTATCGTTAAGCTGAAAATTGGCTGGAAAATGTACCTTTTATCAAACTTTGGGGCATTCATTCCAGATATGGGAGTCAATGAGAGGGTAATATGGAAGATATTCATACACCATTTGCTCAAATAATTACTTACCAGTCACTCATACTGTGTTGTGCTTACAGTTAGCTGAAAAATGATCAGAATTCTTTCCATTGGTAAAAATGAGTTAAAATGAAAGGAGGATGATTGTGTTTCCTTCATTAAAAGTAAACGATAGAACCCTGATGTGAAAGAAAATAGTTAAGAGCTCAATTGTTCATATAGCTAGACTAAATAATCAAAATTTAATTGTCACTAACCTTTGATTTTTGCTTCTGCAGGCTTTAAGTAGCATCAAATTTAAGGAAATGCTTAAATGTTCTAGTACCTCTCCTTCAAAATATTCAACAAGGACGGTCTCTTACATTACTAACCAAATGCTAGTGACATTTCATCAATAATTGAGTTATGATAATTGCAAATGGGTTTCATAGCTAATATTCAGGAACAGAAATTAACTATCTCATATTGGAGAGTTACAAGCTGGGATGTATTTCAGATCCATTTCTTATTAAATTGCAACCAAATTTAAGGGTTGAAACCACACACACACACACACACACACACAAAGGACTTTCGGTAGGGGTGTCAACCTACTACATTCTCATTCAACTTGATATAACACAAGTTTTTGGATGTTACAACAGTAGCATAAGTGCAGCATTGCAAGGCAAGAGAATGATATGTCTTTTAAACCAATTTTACTTACAAATCTAGAAAGCTTTCCCTGCAGTGTGTCAAAACAGATAGTTCATCTCTGAAAGAACCAATTTTTAAAAAACTGCAATATTTGAAGTAATGAATTAAAATCAGAAATATTGGACAAGCAAGGGAATCTGAAAGAGAAAGGCATGCTAAAATGTCAATGCTCATTAAGTCCTGATAACAGGCCCTATGCAAAACAATAACATATGTTTTTGCTTTCACATTCTCACAGACTGACTATTGTCTGTTTTTATTTAATGGAAATACCCATTCATATAGAACTGTTTGTTTAGGGCTACTGATATTGTCATCAATTGCCACCTAAAAATAAAGTAGGGCTTTCTGCAGGAGAGTGAATTCCTTCTGTAAGTTTTGAAATCGAATAACAATCCTATCTTAGAAAGACTCTTAATTAGCAAGAACAATTACTGGTATTACTTCTTGAAACAGAACAAACGGATCCCATTGCATACCCCAACGTGACTGTATGAAATAGATACAGTAGGAAGGCATTCGAACCTTCAAACCTGCTCCACAATTCGTAAGGTCATGCCAGATCTGTTTGTGTTTCAAATTCCACATTGATCTCTATCTGCAATAACCTTTCATTTCCTTGTTTAATAAGATAGTATTTGGATTGAAATATAGTCATGCAGAAACTATCTGAGTTGACACACTCTCGCATGAGGCTCACACCCTGTAGATTGGCATCTTAAGCTTCACTTCAATAAAGTCCTTGTGTTCAACAAGCTGCATTATTGTACACTCAAAAGGTGGTGTCAGAAGAGGCACTGTGGTGCATGCCCAGAGCTGAACTAAAATGCACAACTGCAAATCTGTGAACTGCCACTTTAAAAGAAGAAAGTGCCAAGGTTGTGAATCTACAGCCAGAGCAGATCCATGGCAGAAGAGAACAGGTCTTGCAGCACACTGACACATGCTGGAGGCTGGGACAATCACAGGGCAGGATGCAAGTACTGCAGAAACATCATGCAAAAGAAGGTGGCATGTACAGATGAAAAGCACAACCAGTGCACAGGAAAACCAGTGTTTACTGCAAGAAAGTTGAGTAATTTTGCCCACAAGTCTAAGACCAAAAAGAGCCAAAACAAGCAGCATAGATGCCACCAAGAGAGTTACTGCCTGAAGATTCTGATGAATCACTGTATATCATACAACAAGTTGGTTCAGTCAAGCCGATAGGGGAGCAGGGGTTTTCTGACTTTGGAATAAGGATTGCAGAAGGAGCATGTCACATCAACATCAAACGTTATCATGAAGCCATCAACTCAGCAAAGGCACTGATTATAACAGACAAGCACCTTTCTCAAATCAAGCAAACTATCCAACCAGATGCAAATCTTCAACCATTGCAAGAAATAGTAACAAAAAGAAGGCCAGACAGCATGAGGATGCATCTGCTACTATAAGACCTTATTGGATATAGAAACATGAGTTGACAACCTATGATGGCATTTTGTTTAAAGGAAATAAATATCTCAAAGAAATTGTGAGGAGAAATGATAAAGTACATCCATGCAAATGACCAGGGAACTGAATCAAGTCTGAGGAAGGCAAGAGATGTGTTCTACTGATGGAACATGAGCAATGAAATCAAGGAGTGGAGTTTTTGTCATGAGTACCAAGATAAGCAAGTTTGAGAGCACTGATGGCATATAACATCCCAAATAGTCCAGGTGAAACTGGACGGACATCTCTTCATACTTGCAGGAACTGATTTTTATGTCCCTGGAGACTACTCTGATACTGAGAGGTGGTTCAGTTGACTTCAACGACTAGTACTGAGATTTGTGAATGTCTTAAAGTACATTTCAGTCACTGGCATTCCCGACATTGCCATGAATGACAGTGGGTCTGCTGTTAACAAGTGAAGAATTGAGTTGCTCCATTAACATCTGAGAATTTCAATGCAACACATTATCTCCACACGAACTCTAAATGGAAATGCTGCGGTGGCCAGGAAGATCATCAAAGGAAGCATAAAGATTTTGAAGTAATCCTCGAGAGGAGAAACGTAAAGTCTTTTCCCTGGGGTCGGGAGTTCAGAACTAGAGGGCATAGGTTTAGGGTGAGAGGGGAAAGATATAAAAGAGACCATACAGGCAACTTTTTCACGCAGAGGGTGGTATGTGTATGGAATGAGTTGCCAGGGGATGTGGTGGAGGCTGGTACAGTTGCAACATTTAAGAGGCATTTGGATGGGTATATGAATAGGAAGGGTTTGAAGGGATATGGGATGGGTGCTGACAGGTGGGACTAGATTGGGTTGGGATATCTGGTCGGCATGGCTGGGTTGGACCGAAGGGTCTGTTTCCATGCTGTATGTCTCTATGACTCTATGATACTAGATCGACTGAAAGCATGGACAGTAGGCCAGTATAAAGACTGACATTGTTCTACACACAAGCTGCTCTCCCAATGGCAAAAAAGTTATTAAAGCCAAAAGTAGTAACAAGGCAGTGAAAAAGTCAAGCCTGAAATGGCAGAAAGTTAATTTTCATTTCAACAAGACTGCTAACCACTGCCAGAGTTGGAAAGCCAGTCAGTGTGCATTCAACAATCTCCACAAAGCCAGACCAAGTAGCAACGTGGGACCTGCAGCTGTCAACTCAATGCAATGCAGTGAAAGTGAATGACCAGATAAACCAGCACAACCACAGCCACACATACCCAACTGGAGAAGCTGTTCTTCATCTATAGGTGGCTTATCGTACCACCTACAGAGAACACACATTAACCATTGGACACAAAGATCCAGAACAATCAAACAACAGAAATAGAGTAACAGCAGCTACCACAACAGTAACAAATGACTTGAAACCACATGCCAGTCACAACAACACAAACTTGAACCCTTAAGAAACCAGGAGAAAGTGAGGTCTGCAGATGCTGAGGATCAGTGTGGTGCTGGAAAAGCACAGCCGGTCAGGCAGCATCCGAGGAGCAGGAGAATAAGCCCTTCATCATTACTTAAGAAACCAACATGATTTAAAGAATATATGTGCAATGCATTCACAAAGACTGATATAATTAAATAGCTAAGGCATGAGAAGAGTAATTATATATAGGTGCTAATGGCTAACTAAAATTGTACATGAACATTTAAGAATTTTTTTTTCTTTTAGTTGGAGAAGAGGGATGTTTGAGTTCAAATACAGTCGCTAATAAAGTCTTTGTGTTTAACAAAATGTTGTCTCGAAATACAACCACTGTCTGCCTTTAAAAAATTCAATCACTCAGCTTCTACTGCTTTCTGAGGCAGAGTTCCAAGTTAAATAACCCTCATGGGAAAAGATTTTGCTCATACCTCTCTGAAAGGGTGAACTCTTAATTTTAAAACATTTCCCACTTCGATCTGGACTCATGCAAAAATGGCAGCATTGTTTCCATGTCAACTTTATCAAGAGTTTACAGGATCGTATTTCTAGGACTTTGGGAGACAAAGCTCATTCATGGTATACTCAGTACCTGCTGGCACTGTCTCCAAGTATTATGATCTGCCCTGTTATTTTAATAAAACAACCTGAGTCTCTTTTGATCTCTAAGGATCAAACTGTTCAGCATACTGTCTGACAGCTTCCAGCACGGTGACATGACTCCTTTCATCCTCCCTACTTTGAAAGCAACAGTCTACTTCTGAGCCAGGAGGCCGAGGTTCAAGTCCCATCTGTTCCCGAGGTGTGTAATACCATGTCTGAACAGATTGATTAGAAAAAGAAAATCAAAGTACAGTGAATTTATAAGCCAAAAGATACAATCCAAGTACACAACATTACAATCTTCAAAATTCCAACAATGTTAAAGGAGTCGCAAGTGGAATGAAACAGACGAACTGACAAGGTGCTGGAAACAAAGAAAAATATAATAAGTTAAAGGTAGTGTAAAAGGGGAAAGCTGTGTCTTATTTTCTGCACCATTTGAACCGGGCATTACTTCAGTTTCCCGCAAAATTGGATGATGAAGATATGAGGAGTTTTACTGGTTCACTGCAGTATATTAATTAGGTCACATGGTGACTACAAGATCCATCCAAAAGGAACAGACTTTATCTCGATCAACGAAGAAACATAAGCTTAGGGTAAACTTTGAATTGAGATGAGATCACAGCATTGTCAGATTTAAGGAATCCCCAGTTGCACAGTTGATTTTTGAAAATTGTGTTTTTTATTCGGGGGATATATAGTTCAGCTTCATGATCAATAATTCACTTAAGGATAAATGAAAGACTTAGAATTATAGAGTCCCTACAGTATAAAAAGAGGCCATTCAGTCCATTGAGTCTGAGCCAACCCTCTGAATAGCATCTCATCCAGATCCAGACTTCTACTTTTTCCTGTAACTCTGCTTTTACCAATCCATGGCCAATCCATCTAAGCTTTACATCCCTGGACATCAAGGGGCAATTCAGCATGGCCAATCCACCTAACTTAATCTTTGGACTGATGTGGAGGAAACCACAGCACCCAGTGGAAACCCACGCAGATACAGGGAGAATGTGCAAACTCCATCCAGTTACCGAAGGCTGAAACCAAACCCAGGTCCCTGGTTCTGTGAGGTAGAAGTGCTACCCAGAGCCATCATGAAGCCATTTCTCTAAATAAGAAGCCAATATATCTATATGCTGCGCATACTATTCAGTGTTTTAGCAATGGTATTTTAAAAGTTGTCTATTTGGAATTAACATTCAGAACATCTGAAACGTTTTCATTCTCAGAAGACACTGAGATTTTTAAAGAAAATAGTGGTTTCATTTTTAGGTGACAAGTTCAAATGTTATAAATCTGAAATAACAAACTTGACATTGCACTAACCTCCAAATTCTAACCAAACTAGAGGTGGGATAAAAACTGGGCAACCAATCATTTGTTGAAGTTATATACAAAGACTGCATTCCTTCATCTTTCTCATGTTCTTCCAGAAGTATGACAGATAAAGGATGCACAAAGGGATGGATCCATGAGGCATGTGACTTTATAGCACTGCATTGAAGGCAGCAGGACCCACTGGTTCATTGGTAAACACAACCTCATTTCAATAACCTCCTCACACACATTCTTCAACACCAACTCTCTTAAACTCACTGACCTCTCCCATTTTTCTCAGTTTTCCAACCCACTCTATTATCTCTGCACCCCCTCCATTTCTCTTCAGGATCTCTGACTACGCTCTGATCTCTTCCTAACTGTCTGATAACGAGACAGTTCAGGATAGAACACTGGAGCACCATCTTTCTAGATATTTTATGATCAACGTGGTCAGCAATGTTATTATACACTGGAGTGGTGGGACTTATACCCAGTCCTTTGCACTTCCAAAATGACAATATTTTTTCAACCTTCTCTCATATATATTAAGATGTATACAAGAGCACAGCTGACTCCCCAATTAATACCTACTATCTGAAATACAATAAACACCTAGTTAAGTTCAAATGTATATTGATGCTCCCAAAAACTTCATGTAACCCTAGTTCCCTGTTAATTAATGATCTGCTCAATCACTGATCTCTACCTCCAAAATCCACAAAGTTTCCTGTTCCTGGGCTGCTGACCAGTGTGGTACCATCCCAAAGGTGCATTGCAAACTGATAGTTAGCAAGCCTGTTAGGAAAACTAGAGTCAGTGAGTATTTGGGAACAAACTCTTCATTTGACACCATCCAAGACAAAGCAGCCTGTTATTCAGGCTTGCAGTCAGATATGAACAATACCAAGCATTTAAAACTTTATGATGTACAAGAAATCCCATTTTGAGGGTGTGCTCCAATTAAACAGTGAGAAATCTATGGCCATCAACTTCATTCCCTAGCTGCTGTGTTTTTTACACACTCGTGGGATATTGGCATTGCTGCTAGCTGATCAGCATTTATTGCCTGTCCCTAGTTGCCCCTGAGAAGGTGGTGGTGAGCTGCCTTCTTGAACTGCTGCAATCTTCGTGCTGTAGGTTGACTCACAATGTCATTAGGGGGAGAATTCCAGGATTTTGAAGAAGTGACACTGAATTTCTATGTCAAGATGGTGGGAACTTTTGGATAGTGGTGTATCCATGTATCTGCTGCTTTTGTTCTTTAGATTGTAGTGGTCATGATTTTTCAGGGTGCTGCCTAAGGATCTTTGTGAATTTCTGCAGTGCATTTTGTAGATAGTACACACTGCTGCTACTGAGCCTCAGCGGTGGTAGGAGGGATGACTGTGGATGTAGTGCTAATCAAGCAGGCTACTTTGTTTTGGCTGGTGTCAAAGGAAGAGTTTGTCCCCAAATATCCACTGACTCTAGTTTTTCTAACTGTGAACCATTGACAACACTTTCTGATTTCCCCCTCACTCCACATGAAATACGTGTTTTGCATTTTTCACCAAACATGGCTGTGCCTATGAACATGATTCTAATGAGGATTTATGACATAATGCCAACCATGAAGATTAGAAAAATAGACCCCCCAAGACATTATGAGCACTTAACCTCAAAATATCATTTTAAACTATGCCTTCCTTCATGTATTTAGAAAGGCAAGGACTGATTAGGAATAGTCAACATGGCTTTATGTGTGGGAAATCATGTCTCACAAACTTGATTGAGTTTTTTGAAGAAGTAACAAAGAGGATTCATGAGGGCAGAGCAGTAGATGCAATCTATATGGACTACAGTAAGGTGATTGAAAAGGTTCCCCATGGGAGACTGATTAGCAAAGTTAGATCTCATGGAATACAGGGAGAACGAGCCATTTGGATACAGAACTGGCTCAAAGGTTGAAGACAGAGGGTGGTGGTGGAAGGTTGTTTTTCAGACTGGAGGCCTGTGTGAGGCCTGTGACCAGTGGAGTGCCACAAGGATCGGTGCTGGGCCCTCTACTTTTTGCCATTTACATAAATGATTTGGATGCGAGCATAAGAGGTACAGTTAGTAAGTTTGCAGATGACGCCAAAATTGGAGGTGTAGTGGACAGCAAAGACGGTTACCTCAGATCACAACAGGATCTTGACCAGATGGGCAAATGGGCACAGAAGTGGCAGATGGAAATTAATTCAGATAAATGTGAGGTGCTGCATTTTGGGAAAGCAAATGTTAGCAGGACTTATAGACTTAATTGTAAGGTCCTGGGGAGTGTTGCTGAACAAAGAGACCTTGAAGTGCAAGTTCATAGCGCCTTGAAAGTGGAGTCACAGATAGATAGGACAGTGAGGAAGGCGTTTTGTATGCTTTCCTTTATTGGTCAGAGTATTAAGTACAGGAGTCGGGAGGTCATGTTACGGCTGTACAGGACATTGGTTAGGTCACTGTTGGAATATTGCATGCAATTCTGGTCTCCTTCCTATTGGAAAGATGTTGTGAAACTTGAAAGGGTTCAGAAAAGATTTACAAGGATGTTGCCAGGGTTGGAGGATTTGAGCTACAGGGAGAGGCTGAACAGGCTGGAGCGTCGGAGGCTGAGGGGTAGCGTAATAGAGGTTTACAAAATTATGAGGGGCATGGATAGGGTAAATAGGCAAAGTCTAGAACTAGAGGACATAGGTTTAGGGTGAGAGGGGAAAGATATAAAAGAGACCTAAGGGGCAACTTTTTCATGCAGAGGGTGGTACGTGTATAGAATGAGCTGCCAGAGGAAGTGGTGGAGGCTGGTACAATTGTAACATTTAAGAGGCATTTGGATGGGTAAATGAATAGGAAGTGTTTGGAGGGATATGAGCCAGGTGCTGGCAGGTGGGAGTAGATTGGGTTGGGATATTTGGTTGGCATAGACAGGTTGGACTGAAGGGTCTGTTTCCATGCTGAATTTTCTATGACTCTATGAGGTTCCACTACATGCACTTCTGAAAGCTCTAGCTCAAATAACTTTGCCAACAATTTCCACTTGATGCCGTTCCATTCTGCTTGTTGACGCAGTCCCTGCTGCCATCCAGACACATGACCTTGGCCACTGTGGATCTTTGTGCTTGATGGAGCATGTGGACCATCTAGGCTCCAGCAGGTTAGCAATATTGAGGTCTTGTCTTGTGAGAGTGGCAGTGGCACAGTGCTGCCCTCTTTTAGGATGACAGCATTTGTGTTCTCACCAATGCTCCTCCTCCAACTGCCTTGCTGTCTTTTCAATCAGCCAAGCTGGCATCAAGAGTTGCAGCCTAATGCCTCTCCTCAAATTCCAGAGGTCCCCCTCCAAGACCATTTGTATTGTCCTGCAGTGAATTTCATTCCAATGGCCATGCTGCAGCTCTGGGATAGCATTGTATATGAGCTCGTGATTATGCAGGGGCATCCGAAAAACAGGGTCTATGAGGATGTACAAGTATGATTAGTTTTTTAACTTTTTGCATTACTGATGATGTATAGCAGGATAAAATTATTGTGTGAAGGTATTTGCTTTTGGCCTTTACTGGTTTTGACTAAAGGGACTTGGTAATGGGAAGTCTGAAATGGCTCTGCCATTAGAGGACAATAAGTTCATGTTGATGGTGAAAAATTCTTTTTAACCAAAGCAATGTTTCACAATGCAATCTCACTTACTCTGTACAGTTGCATGTGGTCTCTTTTCTGCATCCGTCTCTTACTCTCCATGTTTTGGATTCCCTCTGAGTGACAACAGTCACCAAATCTCCACCTCCGTAGACCAATGAGTGTCTCCAAGGTTCTTATCGAATAGCCTTTGACCTGGCATTGTGGCTTCAAGCCAGTGGAGGATGGTCAGGAGGCCTGTATAGAAAGTGCTCCTTGTATTCCTGCTATCTACTTTGACATCCTTAAGGAGTTAAAGAGTACTGACTGTCACAGGATAAAAGCATTGTGAGCACTGCTAGGGTAACAGGCATTCACTAACATCACTTTCTTAATGTGGTCACACATCAACCACACATGAAGAGAGAGGTAACCATTGTGGTTGTGCTTATGGTATTTCTCCTCATTGACTTTGGCAACCTTCAGTGCACGAGTGCAAATGATAAGTCTGAAGCTTTTGCAACCATCTTCAGCCACACAAGAGCTGAGCAACAATCATCTCCAAGGAGAGAGAATCTAACCATTGCCCTTTGACATTCAATGGCAGCATCATCACTGATACTTCCTCTATCAACATTCAGGATGTTCCCACTGTCCAAACTCCTAATGGGATTAGCCACACAAATACTGTCGCTGCAAGAGTAAATCAGAGTTTAGGAATTCTGTCGTGCATAACTCACTTCCTGATTCATCTGTCCACACTCCAGAAGGCACATGTCATGCATGAGAAATAATTATTTTTACTTCCCTGGTTCAGTGACTATAAACAATCTAGCAACACTTAAGAAGCTCAACATCATCCAAGATAAAGCAATCCAGCTTATTGGGTACCATCCACCACATTCAACATTCATTCCCTTCATCATTAATGTACAACGGCACGGAGGCTTCTTCAGTAGCATCTTCCAAATTCATGGACTATGCCACCTCAAATGACAAGGACAATACATGCAGAGAAAAAATCCCAACCACTTATAAAATTTTCGCTCCAAGCAACATTCTGAATTGGAATTATATCACCGTTCCTTCACTGTCACTGGATCAAAATTCCTTCCCCAAAGAAAGGTGATGACCTCGTATTATTGGATTAATAATTCAAGGATCTAGGTAAGGGTCTGGGAAACTAGGTACAATCCCACAGTGGTAGAATTTTAACTGAATAAAAATCTACAATTAAAAAGTCAAATGATGACCATGAAACTATTGTCATTTGTTGGAAAAGCCCATCAGGTTCACTGATGTCCTTCAGAGAGGGAAATCTTTGTCCGTACCTGGTCTGGCCAACATGTGACTCCAGGTCCATAGCAATGTGGTTGACTCTTAACTGCCCCTAAAATGGTTTGGCAAGCTACTTAGTTGTATCAATTACTAGAAAGTCTCAAATAAAGCATGAATTCGAATCACTGTCTGGCAGTGACTAAGGCACCAGAAACATAACTGCAAACACAGTCCTGTTGACCCTGCAAAGTCCTCCTTTCTAACATCTGGAGGGCTAGTGTCAAATCTGGGAGCGCTGTCTCACAGACTAGTCAAACAATAGCCTGACATTGTCAGCACGGTATGATTCCATAGAGTATGACTTTGTCTCACACCAGCATCACCATTCCTGGATATGTCTTGTCCTATCAGTGATAGCTGAGGTGGTGGACCAGTGATAAACAGTTGAGAGGGAGCTGCCCTAGGAGACTTCAACATTGACACAGGACCCTTCCAGTGTCAGAGCAAAAGCAGTAGGTTTTGACAACATTCCAGCAGTGGTATTGAAGACTTGTGCTTCAGAACTTGCCGCTCCCCAGCTGTTCCAGAAGAACTGGTATCTACCCAACAACTTGGGTTGGTCCTGTAGAAAAAAGGCAAGACAAATCCAACTCTGGCAATTACCACCATCAATCTACTCTCCATCATCAGTAAGGTGATGGAAGGTGTCATCAACGGTGCTCTCAAGCAGCACCTTCTCAGCAATAACCTGCTCAGTGGCATCAGTTTGGGTTCCGCCAGGGCTACTCAGCTCCTGACCTCATTATAATCTTGGTTTAAACATGGACAAAAAGGCTGAATTCCAGAGGTGAGGTGAGAGTGACAGCCTTAGACATCAGTGCTGCATTCAACCAAGATTTGGAAGAGCCAGAGTTGGATTGGGGTGTACAAAGTTAAAAATCACACAACACCAGGTTATAGTCCAACAGTTGGACTATAACCTGGTGTTGTGTGTTTTTCAGCATTCAACCAAGTGTGGCATCAAGGAATCCTAGCTAAACTGGAATCAATCAGAAATAGGGACATATTCTCTGTTGGTTGGAGTGAGACCTGGCACATACAAGGATGGTTGTGACTGTTGGAGGTCAGTCATCTCAGCTCCAAAACATTTCTGCAGGAATTTCTCAGAGTAATGTCCCTGGCCCAACTACCTTCAGCTGCTTCATCAATGAAATGTGTTTGCTGATGATTAAACAATGGTCAGCGCCATTTGTGATTCCTCAAACACTGAAGTCGTTCAGTTTCAAATGCAACAAGATCTGGGCTGACCTGTAGCAAGTAACATTTGTGTCATATAATTGCCAGGCAATAACCATTTTCAATAAGAAAAAAATCTAACCATTGCCCTTGACAATCAATGGTATTACCATTATCATATCCTCTACTATCAAAGAATCCTGGGATTACCATTAACCAGAAATTGTCCTGGACTAGCCATATACATTCAGTGATACAAGAACAAGTCAGAGGATAGGAATCTTTTAGCAGGTAACTCATCTCCTAACTCCCCAAAACCTATCCATCATCTACAAGGTTTGAATCAGGAATGTGATGGAATATTCCCCACCTGCTTAACAACACTCAAGAACAAAACAGCCTGTTTGATTATCACTACATTCACAAATAAGCAGTCTCCATGCACAGTAGCAGCAGTGCGTACTGTCTACAATGTGCACTGAAGAAATTCACCAAGACTTCTTCTAAACTCTCAACCACTTCCACATAGGACAAGGGTAGCAAATACAAGGGAACACCACAACCCACAAGTTCCCTCCAAGCTGCTCACCATATATCTCTATTTAATCCCTGTCACTGGGTCAAAATCCTGAAACTCCCTTCCGAATGATGTTGTGGGTTTACTTGCACTGAATGGACTGTGGCAGTTCAACAACTCAGCTCACCACCACCTTCTCAAAGTTTCCTTAGAGATTGACAAAATAATGCTGGCCCAATCAAACACCCAGACATGCTGTGAACTGATATATTTTCAAAATCTGAGGTAATCATTGCTCTGGTTTGTGATTCCAGATCATTGTAACAGAGGATTTTGTCACCATTTCCTTGTTGTGATGGACACCTTCTGGTGAACTGCTTCAGGCTCATTCCAATATGGGGATGATGTTTCCTGACGACTCTCTCATTGTAAGCCCTTTTAAGGAGAGAACGTCTCATCCCTCCTTGCAGTTTAATCCTCAACATGTCCTCCCCATACTTAAATGACACACAGAGTGGAAAAGCACAGCAGATCAGGCAGCATCTGAGGAGTGGGAAAATCGATGTTTCGGGCAAAAGCCCATCGAGGGAAAGCTCCATTCTTGATGAAGGGCTTTTGCCTGAAATATTGATTTTCCTGCTCCCCGGGTGCTGCCTGACCTGTTGTGCTTTTCCACTCCAATCTTAAATGACACTGTACCTATTGCCTCCATAATTATGTTATGATTATAGTGAAAGTAGACTATCAATAATCAACTTTCAAACTTTGACTTGAAAACCTGAAGCTTTCATGGACTAAGGACCCTCCTGACTGAAAGTCAGTGCTGTGATCAGCTGACAAAGCCCAGGAATCTCAGATGGTATATACAAAATTAGCTGCATTGAAATTACTATTTTAACCAAGAGGCATCAAGTTCTTCACAACCTTTTTTTTTCACATTTGGATGATAAAATTCACATATTGTCAGACAAAAGATCAATGTCTTTAGAACTGGAATATATCAATGAATCATACTTCGGTGACTTGCTTTTGAGTAGCATCAAGAGAGAACAAAAACAGCAAGGATATGAACATTTCAATTCTCACTTTCAACCTCAAATACCAGTGCGTGGTGAAGAAGCAACTTGGAATAACAACTGCTCACAGAGAACTCAAGATACGTAAATTTCATGGCTTTTGAAGAAGCAAGATAATAGTTAAAAGATCAGGACTCAAGTTGAAAATACAACACTTCAAGGGCTCTACATATGTTATACAGCAACTATGATTAGATTAGATTCCCTACAGTGTGGAAACAGGCCCTTCAGTCCAACAAGTCCACATTGACCCTCCGAAGAGCAACCCACCCAGACCCATTTGCCCCTGACTAACACTACGGGCAATTTAGCATGGCCAATTCACCTAACCTGTACATCCTTGGATTGTGAGAGGAAACCGGAGCACCCGGAGGAAACCCACACAGACACGGGGAGAATGTGCAAACTCCACATAGACAGTTGCGCGAGATGGGAATCGAACCCAGGTCCCTGGTGCTGTGAGGCTGCAGTGCTAAGTACTGAGCTACCATGCCGTCCCAGCGGCAAAGTCAAACAGAGAAGAACTATCTTAAACTTCCTGCCTTTGTAGATACATCAATCTTATTACTTATATTTATGTCTGTGTTTGATATCACATTTTGATTATTATTGGAGGTACAGGTACACAATTCTTTATCCGAAGTTTTGAAATCCGAAAAACTCCAAATCCGAAACTTTTTTCCGTGGAGTGTGGAGCGTCATTTTGGTGTGCGAGCAGGTGATCTAATGCCACACCCACTCGAAACACGTCACTCAGGTGTGGTGTGATTGCGTGGCCTAGCACTGGCAGGCTTCAATTGTGTCTCAGTGCTCGTACTATTCATGCGTGCGTCTGCTGTTAAGTAATTTTTTTAAAATTTCACTGTGAAAATATCATTTATTTGAAAAGTTCTGAATTCTGAAAAACAATTTGCCCCAAGAATTTCAGATAAAATTGTGTACCTGAGTAACTAATAAACCTTCTCTTCCCTTCACTCAAGTAAATGCTAAAATTGGCTTTTTCAATTTGATCTAGTTAATGAGATTTAATTGAAGTGGGATAGCCATGTGCTAAAGAAGAATTAGAAATATTTGCAATGACTGCTTGAGAGCAGGTTAAAAAGGCAGCACCCGATAACCCTTCCTCACATAGTCACAAACAAGTTACGGTTATGCAATTCTCTCAGCTTTTCCGTTTAGCAAAAATCTTTACATTCGTCCAGATCTTCCGCCAAATCTTCCTGTGTGCAAATAAGTTGAAAGTACTTCAGCTGTAACTTATGGAAAAAGTGAGGATTGCAGATGATGGAGATCAGAGTCAAGAGTGTGTTGCATCAGAGGAGCAGGGGAATCAACGTTTCGGGCAGAAGCCCTTCATCAGGAATGAGGCTTGTGGGCTGAGGCTGAGAGATAAATGGGAGGGGGGGTGGAGGTGGGAGGAAGGTAGCTGAGAAAGTGATAGGTGGATGAAGGTGAGGGAGAAGATGATAGGTCAGAGGGGAGAGTGATGGACAGGTCCAGAAAGTGGTGCCAAGTTGGAGGCTTGGGACTGGGATAATGTGGGGGGAGGGGAAATGAGGAAGTTGTTGAAATCCACATTTACCGCATGTGGTTGCAGAGTTTCGGGGGGGAATATGAGGCATTCCTCCTCTAGGCGACGGGTGGTAACAGTTTGGCGATAGAGGAGGCCCAAGACCTACATGTCCTTGATGGAGTGGGGAGGGGGGGAGTTGAAATGTTCAGCCACTGGGTGCAGGTTTTGCACTTCCTGTGGTGGCAGGGAAAGGTGCCAGGAATGGGGTGAGGGCTGGTTGGGGGAGGGAGGGGGGTGTTGTGGACCTGACGAGGGAGTCACAGAGGGAATGGTCTCTCTGGAATGTTGATGGGGTAGGGAGGGAAATATATCTTTGGTGGTGGGGTCCATTTGGAGGTGGTGCAAGTGGCGGAGCATGATACGATATGTGACAAGGTTGGTTGGGTGGAAGGTGAGGACCAGGGGGATCTGTCCTTTTTGCTTTGGGAGGGGTGGGGTTCAAGGGCGGTGGTGGGTCAAGTGGAGGAGATGTGATGGAGGGCATCATCAACCACGTGGGAAAAGAAGTTGCGATCATGGAAGAAGGAGGATATCTGGGTTTTTCTGATGTGGCACTGGTAATCCTGGGAACAGATGCAATGGAAGCGGAGGAATTGGGAATAAGGAATGGCATTTTTACAGGAGGTAGGGTGGGAGGAGGTGCATTAACCTGTTGACAGTACTGATGCCATGATGGTAAATGCTCAATAACCTGGGTACACGTTAAAGCTGTTAAAACTAAGTGGACTACTTGGCGTGGTCACTGGTACCTCCCATACTACAAATCTTCAGCTCAGTCTACAAAAGGCACTAGTGATGAGGAAATGTCAATTGATCACAGAATTAAAATTATCAATTAAACTAGTCTGTATTGTTTTTCATGGGAGAAAGTTCTGAATCTCTATTATAATTCTACAACTCTTTGTGTGAACACTGTTTTGTAATTTCTCTCTTAAATGACATGACTCTAACTTTAAATGAGGAATTTAAAGATTTTAAGGTTTCAGTTTCTTGTCTTCAATACCCCTACTAATATATTTGATGCTTTTCTATTTGGGCTAGTTTGTGTACCATTCATTATGAGGATTAGGTCCTTGAAGAAGCACGTATTTTGGAGTAATTTACCACACTATATATTTACATTGCTCTCATATTATGGGTGTACAAACATAGTCTGGATTCTATGTTTACTGATCTACATCCAGAAATAGAGGGCATATGTTTAGGGTGAGAGGGGAAAGATATAAAAGAGGCCTAAGGGCAACATTTTCACACAGAGCTGGTACATGTATGGAATGAACTGCCAGAGGAAGTGGTGGCCAGTATAATTGCAACATTTAAAGGGCGTCTGGATGGGTATATGAATAGGAAGGGTTTGGAGGGATATGGGCCGGGTGCTGGCAGGTGGGACTAGATTGAGTTGGGCTATCTGGTCAGTAAGGATGAATTGGACTGAAGGATCTGTTTTCATGCTGTACATCTCTATGACTCTATGTACCTGACTGACTACACTGACACATGACACTGAGAGGGTGGCTGATGGTGAGGGGATACTTTTATGTTGGAACATCACATTGTGATAGCATGTAACTGTCTTAAAGGTGCAGGTCTGTCTGGACTAGAATCTATGCCTAATATAATATTTATCAGCAGAAAATGTTACTCTCCAAACTACCCTAAAAATTCTGAAAACCCCAATTATGTTACGTCTTACCCTTCTCAATTTAGGTTGATGTGACCTCACTTCAAAATATAACCACTGAACTCCTGGTATTCTAAAGAGTTTGCATGGGTCTTCACCCAAGACCAGAAGATGGTTTCTAAGGTACAATGGTTAGAACTGAACACTACCCCAGCTATGGTGTGGCCATGGTTTTGAGTAGTGAAAGGTGAAAGTCGAAAGTTCAAAATCCCACAAAGCTGTAGAAAAACAGCTCCGTAACTAATATGTATGATAAACTGAAAGGTCTAATTTTTCCCATTGGTATTAAGTGAATTCATTACCTGCTATTCACCATTGTCATCTTTGCATTACAGATGCACAGCTGGTTTCATTTAACCACAGTTATGATGAAACATTCTGTGAAGCAACATTACAACAGACGGCTCACTGCATGAGGTGCAGCCTTCCTGTTATTGAATTGTTAGTGCTCCTCACTGACGGAAACAGGCTTGTATCTTAAGTGGCATCAATTTCATTAATCAGAACTAGCGATTCGCGTAAATGCCACTGTCACCACAAAGGAAAGCATGAATTAAGAAATTTCACTGGAACTTCTCAAAATAGGACGTAAAAAAAATGGCTTCCTGCTGGCCTCAAAGGACATTGAAATCCAACAACAGCAGTTAGATTTAAATCATCAACTGACATCTCATAAGTTGGAACATTTTAGTTTAACTAAAATACATTGTTCACAACAGTAAAGCTGTTGTTATCACAGTGGAACCTCAAGGAATCTAACCAATCTCACATTTTGATCCTATTAAAAGGAAATTGAATTTGCAACCTTTAAAAAATACAAACAAATGAAAACATTGTCACATTTTGCACTACAAAGACACATAAACCATGTTTGGGAGACCTCCTTTCTCACTCCAGGCAAGAATCAGATCTTCTTGAAGCCTAACATCCAACTCAGGGCTAGAGAGGAACCTGGAGTGGGGGGGAAAGAATCAGTCAGCATGGTCCATGGAAATACTAATGACATAGGCAGGATAAAGAATTAACTTCTACGTAGTCAACTAAGGAGCTAAGTACCAAATTCAGCAGCAAAACCTCAAAAGTCATAATCTCTGCATAACTACCTGAACCATTTGCAAATTGGCTTTGGACAAGTCAGATTAGAGGGATGAATGTGTGATTCAAATGAATATTTTGCCTCAGTATTTGCTTTGAAGAAAGACATTGAAGCTAGGGAAATTGGGGAAATAAATAGCGATATCTTGAAAAGAGTCCACATGACAGAAGAGGAGGCGATGGAAGTCTTACAAAATATAAATGTAGATAAATCCCCAGCACCTGATTAAATATATCCCAAGACATTGTGGGAAGCCAGGGAAGAGATCACACAGGCCTTGCAGCGATATTTATATCATTGACAGCCACAGGTGAGGTGCCGGAAGACTGGAGGCTGGCTAATGTGGTGTCATTATTCAAGAAAGACTGCAAGGAAAATCTAAGGAATTATAGATGGCTAAGTCTGACATCAGTATTGGAGGGGATTCTGAGAGATACAATTTACATTTGTTTGGAAAGTCAACAATTGATTATGGATAGTCAACTTGGCTTTAAGTATGGAAAATCGTGTCTCACAAACTTGAGACTTTTGAAGAGGTTACCAAGAATACCTGAAGGCAGAGTAGTCACCGGTGTCCACATGGACTTTAGCAAGATCTTCAACAAGGTTTTGCATTGTAGACTGGTCAGTAAAGTTAGATCACATGAGATCCAGGGAGGGATAGCCAATTAGACACAAAATTGGCTTGATAGTAGAAGGGTGGTAGAGGATTATTATTGAGATTGGAGGCCTGTGACTGGTGGTGTGCCACAAGATTCAGGGCTGGTCCACTGTTGTTCATCATTTATAACACTGATTTGGATGAGAATATATGAGGTATGGTTAATAAGTTTGTGGAATACACCAAAATTGGTGGTATAATGGATTGTGAAGAAGGTTATCTAAGAGTATATCGAGACATTGATCACCTGGGCTAGTAGGCCAGGAAGTTACAGAGGGAGTTTACTTTAGCTAAATGTAAGTAGTTGCATTTTTGATAAGTCAACCCAGGACACAACTTACACAGTTAATGTTAGGGCTCTGGTGAGTGTTGTTGAACAGAGGAACCAAGGGATGCAGGTGCACAATTCCTTGTAAGTGGAGTCACAAGTAGACAGGATGGTGAAGAAGGTATTTGGCACAGTTCCCTTTATTGGTCAGAGCGCTGAGTATTGGAATTGGGTTGCTATGTTGTGGCTGTACAAGACATTGGTTAGGCCATTTTAGAATACTATTTTCAGTTCTGGTCGCCCTGCTATAGGAATGATGCTGTTAAAGTAGGAAGGCTGCAGAAAAAAATTACAAGGTGTTGCCAGGCCTGGAAGGTTTGAATTATAAGGAGAGGCTAGGACATTTTCCCTGGAGCATCAGAGGCTGAGGGATGACTTTACAGAAGTTTACAAAATCATGAGGGGCATAGATAAGGTGAATATCCAAGTTTTTTTTCCAAAGGTAGGAGAGTCCAAAACTAGAGAGCATAGGTTAAACAAAAACAGAAATTACTGGAAAAACTCAGCAGGCCTGGCAGCATCTGCAAAGAGAAATCAGAGTTAACGTTTTGGGTCAGGTGACCCTCCTCTTCTGGGCAAAGGTTTAAGGTGAGAGTGGAAAGTTTTAAAACGGACAAGTTTTTCACACAGAGGGTGATGTGTGTATAGAATGAGATGTCTGAGGAAGTGGTAGAGGTGGATAAAATTACAACATTTAAAAGATATTCAGACAAGCACATGAATAGGAGAGGTTTGGAGGCATAGGGGTCAAATGCAGGCAAATGGGTCTAGTTCAGTTTAGGATACTTGGTCAGCATGGATGGGTCGGATCGAAGGGTCTGTGTCCACGCTGTATGACTCTTTGACTCAATAAAATATGTGGTGGATACTTCACCAAAACCACATGTTGTGTACAGTTGAAGTCACTGAATTGTGAAACAGATAGCTACTATTATCTAATAGATTATTCCAGGGATTCCTGACACCACATTGAATTTGGCAACACTTGATGATTATGTGTTAATTCTTGGAAAATTGGGTGAGTACTTGTCTGTTTGTACAAGTATTGAACAAGTATTCAGTGTTGTTGGAGTTTTGTCATATGAGTTGAACCAAGATTCTGACTACAAAATAATATGTCAGGACTTGTCTAACCATCCTGATTAGATTAGATTCCCTACAGTGTGGGAATAGGCTCTTCAGCCCAACAAGTCCATACCGACCCTCCAAAGAGCAACCCACCCAGACCCATTCCCCTACATTTACCCCGGAATAATGCACCTAACACTACGGGCAATTTAGCATGGCCAATTCACTTAACCTGCACACCTTTGGACTGTGGGAAGAAACCTGAGCACCCGGAGGAAATCCACGCAGACATAGAGAGAATGCACAAATTCCACACAGACATTTGCCTGAGGCAGGAATCGATTAGATTAGATTAGATTACTTACAGTGTGGAAACAGGCCTTCGGCCCACCAAGTTCACACCGACCTGCCAAAGCGAAACCCACCCATACCCCTAATCGAACCCGGATCCCTGGCATTGTGAGGCAGCAGTGCTAACCACTGAGCAACCGTGCCGTTCTGTATGTAAATGATGATCAATGGAAGAATTAAGGAACTACATGAATCTGTGTTACTTCTTACTGAATAGAAAATAAGGGGTTTTTTTTGGCTTTTTTGCTACCATGCAAAGCATTGTAAGATTCAAAACGATATGGAAATAGATGAATAAAGTATCAACTTTCAGAGATGAAATATATCAAAGATTTATCAACTGATTATGAAGTGTAGTCATGTTTTGACTTGATTGGATTTAAACTCAGAAAGCATGAAGTTCCACAGAAGAATACATAGCGTTACTCAGTAGGTTGTATGCAAATATGTAGAAATTCTATTTCAAAATTCTCCTAACTGTGTTGGCGTTTAAGTAATTAGACTGTGCCAAAAGATAAAGTGCAAAACAGAATTGTAGTTTTTATGGGGGTTAAGTTTGCAGATAAATGCACACTGCTAGAAAAATGTTGGAAGTACTGAAAAATTTTTTGAAAAACATTCCTTTACAGCAACTTTTGTGCTGCTAATGGGAAAATTGACATCCAACAGAAACTGGAACCCTTAATGTTAATAGACTGTTGAAAACATCTAAGTAAGGGTTAAAACAGTGCAATACTAAAGAAAATTTTAACTAAGAGAATGAGGACGGATGATCATTTTGAGAAGCAAAGGGAATTCAGCACCTTCAATAAATGAATGAACTCTGAAAGTTCCCAGGGTGTAGTCAATTGATCTTTCAGGTTTATTTTGAATTAGCATGCCACAAACTGTGTTTAGCAATAATAGAATACTTAGAACTAATCACAAAGTAGAAGATTCTCGAAAAGAAGTTTGAGATAAGGATCAGAACACTTTTGAGGACAAGGTAAAGGAAAAGATGATCGAGATGGGATTTGGACCACTGATAACATTTCTCACTGTTAATGGGAGTGAACTTGTGGAACTATGAACTGAGAAATGTGAATGCAAAATGAACTTAATAGGAATGAATATAGCAGCAGAAGGCCTTTTCAGCAAAGGGCTGTGCAAAAGGAATCACACAGTAATATACAAAATGGTTCATATGCCAGTTTGGCAGATCAGATGAACTGTAAATTACCACATGTACCAACAGAGGCAGTCCATGTTAAGAATTCACTGCAGATAGCCAGAGGATATAGAACATATCAATTCAGTTTTGGAAAAAATACTGAAGATTTGTCAATAATAAATTATCAACTCCCAGCTGGGGAGAGGATTACAATTAGCTCTATTTTACATCAACATTTAAATGCATTGCACACAGGCAGAAAGGCTTCCAATGGAGCTGAAGTCCCATAAAAAATTTGGTGACCCATAAAATACAATGTAAGACCATCGGAAACAGTTTCAGTAGAAATACATGATTTATTATAGTAGTAACAGGCATATAGATAGGTAAATAAATACTGTACGGTATGCAATTCAGACTGTTCCGGTACACTTTTCAAGTTTGCTTGGTATGGACTACAAAATTACATTTTACAAAGAATGGAAAATAACATGGAACCAGGTATTTCTCATTAGTATCAAACACACAGCTATGAGCATCAGTTTGTCACAGTCCACAGTTTGTCTGATCAAGGACAAAATAGTTCAGATGGTCAAACCGAGGCTATCAGCTGTAAAGAAAACCAGCAAACGTGGATACTAAAGTCAAATATTTACCAGAAGGGCCTAGTCTCAGCCTCACAGCGCCTGAGACCCGGGTTCAATTCCCGACTCAGGCGACTGACTGTGTGGAGTTTGCACGTTCTCCCCGTGTCTGCGTGGGTTTCCTCCGGGTGCTCCGGTTTCCTCCCACATTCCAAAAGATGTGCGGGTCAGGTGAATTGGCCATGCTAAATTGCCCGTAGTGTTAGGTAAGGGGTAAATGTAGGGGTATGGGTGGGTTGCGCTTCGGCGGGTCGGTGTGGACTTGTTGGGCCGAAGGGCCTGTTTCCACACTGTAAGTAATCTAATCTAATCTAATCTAATCTAATCTAATCTAATCTAATCTAGTCAATTAATGTGACAACTATAAGTACAGCAGGGAAGGTCACTGGGAAGTAACAAATGGTTGAATTTACAGGATGATGAGCAAGAAGATAGGCCCATGAATCAGAAGCATGAAGCACAAAATTGGGCAAGTCAAGAAGACACAGTGTCAACTTGGACAGTGGCACTGAGAGCAAACATGTTTCTGAAAGAGGTCAAGGTCCATTGAAAGGAATTAATAGAAGGGGGAACATCAAACAGTATCAGTCTAGAAAGAGATAGATTGAAGGATAGCAGGTATAGCTTAACATGGTCAAATAATATAACTTAGACTAGGTATGCCACAAGGTGTATAGGTCCATTGCACTCTGAGACACTGAATTCCACAGATTCACCATCCTGTGAGTGAAGTAATTTCCCCTCATCTCTGTTTTAATTCTGCTACTTTGTACCCTACAACTGTGACATTTTGTCCTAGACTGTCCCACTAACCTTTCTACATTAATTTTGTTAGTCTCCTTTACCATTTGGATACATCAGTTAAATTGCCTCTCATTCTTCTAAACCCCAGAGAGTATAGGCCTAAACTGCTCAATCTCTCTTCATAAAACAGATTCCTCATCTTGAGAATCAATCTAGTGAATGTCCTCTGAAGTGCCTCCAATCCAATTCTGTCTCCTCAAGTAAGGGGACCAAATTTGTATGCAATACTCCAGATACAATCTCCATAAAACCATAAGACAAAGGAGCAGAAATTAGGCCATTTGGCCCATCTGCCATTCAATCATAGCTTATACGTTTTTCAACCTCATTTTCCTGCTTTCTCCCCGTACCTATTGATCCCCTTGGCAATCAAGAACAAATATATTTCTGCTTTAAATATACTCAATCTCATTAATGCCTTGTACAGTTGCAGCAATACTTCCCTACTTTTATACTTCATTCTTTAGCAACAAATGCCAAAATTCCACTTGTCTCCTTATTATCTGTTGCACCTGTGTACCAAATTTCTGTGGTTCGTACATGATGATATGCCTCTGCACCTGACATTCTGAAGTGTATCTCAATTTATATATGTTACATTTTCATTTCTGTGACCAAAACTGAGAGCCTCACACTTATTGGCATTAAAATTTCATCTACCAAACTTTTCCCAATCCACATTGATTTATAAATTATTACCTGTCTTGTTCATCTCTCTCTCTCTGGGCTCCCTCTCTTCCTCTCCCCTCCCCTCACAATTTTGGCTTCAGCATAAATACCATTATTTCTCAGCTGCAGTTCTGAGGAAGAGTCATCAAACTCGATACATTACCTCTGTTTGCTTCTCACAGGTGCTGCCAGACCTGCTGAGTTTCTCTGGAAATTTCTGTTTTTATTTCAGCTCTCTAGTGGGTTAAAACAATGACTGCAGATGCTGGAAACCAGATTCAGGATTAGTGGTTCTGGAAGAGCACAGCAGTTCAGGCAGCATCTGAGGAGCAGAAAAATCGATGTTTCGGGCAAAAGCCCTTCATCAGGAATACAGGCAGAGAGCCTGAAGGGTGGAGAGATTTATCTGCCTGCATTCCTGATGAAGGGCTTTTGCCTGAAACGTTGATTTTACTGCTCCTCGGATGCTGCCTGAACTGCTGTGCTCTTCCAGCACCACTAATTCAGATTCAGATCTCTGGTATCCACTGTTCTTTGTTTTATTTGTCCATTTATAAATTTCTTATTTCTTGCAACGTACATTCCCACCTATTTTAGTGTCATCTACAAATTGGGCTGGAGTACATTTTATGCATGCATCCAAGTTATTAATATAGATTGTAAATAGTTGGGGCCTGAGAACCAAACCTTGTGGCACCCACTAATTACATTTTGCCAACTAGAAAAAAAAACATTTATCCTGATTTTCTGTTAGTTAGTCAATCTTTATCTAAACCAATAAATCAGTCCTAATCCCTTGTGATTATACTTTGTGTATTAATCTTTTGTGTACTGCTTTATCAAGTGCCTTTTGAAAATCCAGAGAGTTAGATCTACAGGATCCCCATTGTCCACTTTGCTAGTGACATCTCTGAAGAACAATTGTAAATTAGTCAAACATGATTCAGGACTGAGACGAGGAAGAATTTATTCAATCAGCCAGTTGTGAACCTGTGGAATTCTCTACCACAGAAAACTGTTGGAGCTAGTTCACTAGATATATTCAAGAGTGAGCTGGATGTGGCCCTCGCAGCTAAAGAGATCAAAGGATATGGAGAGACAGTGGGAGTCGGATACTGTAACTGAATGTTCAGCCATGATCATATTGAATGGTGGCACAGGCACAAAAGGTTGAATGGCCAACCCCTGCACCTATTTTCTATGTCTCTATGATTTACCCTTCATAAAGCCAGGCTGATTCTGATGAGTTGAATTTTAACCTTCTGAATACCCTGTTATTACTTTCTCAATACTCATGATTTGGAGGTGCCGGTGTTGGACTGGGATATTCAAAGTTAAAAATCTCACAGCACCAGGTTATAGTCCAACAGGTTTACTTGGAAGCACTAGCTTTCAGAGAGCTGCTCCCTCATCCACCTGACAACCACCTGATGAAGGAGCAGTGCTCCGAACGCTAGTGCTTCCAAATAAACCTGTTGAAATATAACCTGGTGTTGTGTGATTTTTAACTTTCTTCGTAATGGATTCTAACAATTTCCCAACAACATATGGTTAAAATAACTGTTCTATTGTTTCTCGTTTCATGCTTCCCTCCATTTTTCAATAAGATCTGAAATATTATTTTCATGAATTGCCATTCTTCAGGCCCCAGTTTTTTGGTTATACTTTAATATTTTGAGATTAGTTTAATTGTAACATTTGTTAATTACCTTACATCAAAGACATATCAGAAATGAATTCGAGACCACTCAGACTGCTTGGCATCAAGGTAGCCCACAAACCTACCAACACACTTAAACAGTGACTAATGAACCTAAAGGACCCAATAGATACCACCAGCAAAACTAACGTCATTTACAAGATACCATGCCAGAACTGTAAAAAACACTACATCGGACAAACTAGCAGGAAACTTGCCACCAGGATACATGAACACCAACTGACCACCAAAAGACACGACCCACTATCACTAGTTTCTATGCATACAGACAAAGAAGGGACACCACTTTGACTGGGACAACACACACATCCTAGGACAAGTGAAACAAAGACATGCACGAGAATTCTTAGAGGCATGGCACTCTGACTAGGACTTCATGAATAAACACATCAATTTAGACCCTATCTACCTTCCTTTGAAAATAAAAGAACTGAAAATGACATCCCCCACCTTAAGAAACCAAGACCTATAAATAGAGAAGCGAGACATACCACCAGCGCTTCACCAGAAACTCTCACTGATGATGTTACCTAGTATGATGACAAAACATTTGAAAACAAACCTTCAAGCTCAGCGAACTAACTTACATACTTATCATCAATTTGACCTACAGATCTTCTCAAAAATCGCTAATTTGTTAATTGATATAACAGGATAGGATTCTATCATTGAATAGAAATATTATGTAGAGACAAAAAAAAACTACCAATGCTGGAATCCAAGGCAGACGAGCAGGAGGCTGGAAGGAGACAGAAGGTGGCAAAGTCGACGTTTCAGGCGTAACCCTTCTTCAGGACAGAGGTGGGGGAGGGTGGGTGAAAGGGGAGCTGTAGATAAAGAGAGGTAGGGGTGGGGGAGGGTGGGGTAGTGAGGTTGGGATAAGTGAGCACAGGTGGAGGGCACAACCCGTTCCTCCCATAAACCAACCTATCTTAGCCTATCCCTACCTCACCACCCTGGCCCCTATCCCCTTTATCTGCAACTTCCCTGACACCCAACCCCAGTCCTGAAGAAGGATCACACCCGAAATGTCGACTTCTCCACCTCCTGATGCTGCCTTGCTTGCTGTGTTCTTCCAGCCTCTTGCCTGTCTAAATATGTTATTTGGCAATGTTGTATAAAAGCTTGATAATCATAATCAGTTCCACATTGTTATCTTAACAGAAGCACTGCTTATTAAAACTGATTGATTGCAACAACATTAAAATAGTAAAGACAAATTTAATAGGGAGTATTACATCTTCTTCTGGTAATATCATTTAGTCACATCCAATTTTGAGTTGTGTGTGTGTGTGTGTCTGTGTGTGTGTGTGTGTTGATGTCATTACACCATTCTTTGCAGACCCAAGCTTAATAGATGAGATAACTGAATTTCTTTCTAAGTACACATGAGCAAGGAAGAAAAGTTGATTTTGTTAACAACATTTGTTTTAGAGAAACGATGTTGAACATTTTTCAAAATATTATGTGCTGTTCATATTTCAAGTTATGCACTTTATCATTTATACCATCCAGCTATTGGGAAATTAGTTGCTGATTGCAAAATACTCTGATTCATCCACCTGAAAGTGCTTTGTACTCCCACGCTGGAGGAGATTGAATGGGTGTACTATACGTTTTTGCGTTTGCACTGTTAGGAAAGCCAACATTTACTGAACAACAATTACATTAAAAAGTGGAAAGTACTCAGGGTTATTAAGAAATAACTTGTATTTTTATGGACTCTTGCGACTTCCTCAGGATGTCTCGATTGCTTATCAGGGTTGATTCCAATTTGCTTCATCATTCTGTTTGATTGTTCAACAGCATGATAGCAAACTCCAAATCATCTTAAACTTTTCACACACATGCTTCTCTATAACATTACGTTGAATAATTTGTGGCAAATGCATTGGATCTTTGGAACATGCAGCAAGCCCCTGAATAATCCTGTGGCTGGTACAAAATTCTATTTTAAGAATCTTTGTACAACAGTGAACTTGGTAACAGTGTGTTGCAAAAAGTGGGCAGATGAAGTTAAGGTTGCAGATCAGTCATACTCTGATTAAGAACTGAAGGAAAGTTACTTTCATTGGTAGCAAATTAGCACATTTACTTAAATTGGAACAATATCAATAGTGTTCTCTCCCAGTAATTTGTCAGAACCGTAACTTTTTGTTTAGGAACAACAGAGTTATAAACTTCTATTTCCTCTTTATGTGATTTAATTTCAAACCCAAATCATCTAGCTCAAATGTTTATACTATGCTCATAGTCCTAACCTCTCCAATCACCTGATTTTCTTGTCTTACCCTGTGTATTCCGGTTGATATCTCGAGAAATTTAGTCAAATGACTCCATGGCTTTGTAAATTCCAGGAGTTACAAGCTTATTTTGTATTAATGCTCCTTAACTCTTGAAATTAAGATATTATTTTGGTAAGTTAATGTTACATTCCTTAAAATGCCAACATCATGCCATTGGTGTGAAACCTAAGAGTGGGGACTCTGATGCACTGATACAATTTTTATAATTTAATCATGAGATCTCGGTGTCGCTGACTAAGCCAGCATTTATTGTCCATGAGTAGTTGCCCTTGAGACAGAGGGGTGAGCTGCCTCCTTGAACCTCCGCAGTACATTTTGTTTAGGCACTTGCAAAATGTAATTAAAGAGATAGCTCCATGATTTGATCCAGCAACAGTGAAAGAAGAACAATATATTTCCAAGTCTACATGTTGAGTGGAACTTGCACTGTTGGTATTCCAATGTAACTGTGGCCATTGTCCTTCTATATGGTAGAGATTGTGAATTTGGAAGATGCTTGGCGAATTTCAGCAATGCATCTTGTAGAGAGTACACATTACTTAGCATCAGTGGTGGAGGAAGTAGTGCTTGTATAAGTGGTAGTACCAATCAAGTGGGCTGTGCATCCTGGTTACAGTCAAGCTTCTTGGGTGTTATTGGAGCTGCACTCACTCACACAAGTAGGCTTTATTCCATCACACTCCTGACTTGTTACCTTGTACACGGTGGTCAGACTTTGGGGAGTCAGGAGAGGAGTTTCCTGCAGGATTCCTAGGCTAGTAAGACACAGCCCCAGATGAATGTGCTGGGGACAGGGGCTCAAATCCCAGAACGGTAGGTGGTGAAATTCAAATTCAAATTCAATAAGAACCTGGAATTTATAAGTTATTTGAATGCTGACTATATAACCACTTGTGATTGTCATAAAAACAATCTGTTTCATTAATGGAAAAGAAATCTGCTATCCCATCTTCAAACTGTATCACTGGATCTAAGTCCTGGAACTCCTTCTTTAACAATACTGTGAAGTTCCCTACACCCTAACTACACCAATCCATGAAGACAGTTCACCAATACCTTCTTCAAGGTGACTAGAGATGGACAATAAATGCTGGCCTATCCAATAAAAGTCAACATCCCCTGAACAAATAGAATTCCTCACTGTCCTCCCGGCATTATTTAATCAGGACTTCGTAAAGTTGAAGCAGAGCTCCTACAACTTATATTCTCATCTTCTAGATATAAAGGCCAACATTTCATCAGCCCTTTTAATTATTTTCTGTACCTGTGCATGTCACTTTAATGATTGATGTACCTTGATCACCAAGCCTCTTTGGACCTCCACCTTTTTATAACTTTTTGCCATTTAGAAAGTATTCTGTTCTATACTTTTTAAGTCTAAAATGAGCAACCTCATATTTGCCCACATTGGGTTTTGTTCACCATAGGTTCTCCTGTTCATTCACTCTATCAATATTTCTTAGTAGAGCCATAACATTTTTGCACAGAAAGATACCTTTTGGCCCATCACATCCGCATTGGTCATCAAGAACCTATCTACTCTAGTTTCATTTTCCAGCACTTGGCTTGGAATCTTTTATGCTGAGGCGTTTCAAGTATAATTGAAATACTTCTTAAATGTTGTAATGATTCCTGCCTTTACCACCCTTTCAGGTTGTGAGTTTGAAATACCGCCATCCTCTGGGTGAAAATAAAAACCTTCCTTAAATTCCTAAACCTAAATCTATTTCTTCCTATTTATTTCATCTAATCACCTCATAATTCTGTATGCCTCACTGAGATCCCCTTTTGGCCATCTCTGTTATTAGGAAAACAACCCTAAGCATAAGCTTCCCTTTGCTTCCTTACCCAATCCTGTACATCCCTTGGCTTCTAGGGTCCTCTGCACTTGTGTGTCACGCCCTTCATCTTTACAGCAATGTGTTGCCCTGAACTCTCATTTTTTTCTCTTTGAAAGATTTCCAGTACTCTGGTGTGGACTTTCCAGCAAGGAACTGTTCCCAGTCCAGTTTGGCTTGATATAAATATGCCTGCCCCGATTCTGAACTTATATTTCTATCCCATTATTGTCCTTTTTCATCACTACCTTAAATCTTACTGAATTATGGTTATCCTATCACCCATATTGGGACCAGTAACATAGAATGAAAGAGAAATGAGGTCCTGCAAACAGACTTTAGAGACTTACATAAGAACTCGAAAAGTAGAACTTCAAAGGTATTAATCTCTAGATTTGTGATTGTAAGAATAGAGGGATATGTCAGCTGAATACATGGCTGGAGAAATGGTGTAGGAGGGTGAATTTTAGACTCCTGAGGATTTGGATCATTTCTCCAGGTGAAGTGGGACCTGTAGAAGTTGGATGAGTTACATCTGAACAGGAACAGGATGAACATCCTCAAGGCTAGCTTTACTACTGCTGTTAGAGTGGACTTAATCTTTATTGGCAGAGAATGGAATCCTAACAAGGAGTTGAGAGGGGAGAGGAGGTGAAAAAAAGATCCCAAGCAACTGTGGATGCTGGAAATCAGAAACATAAACATAAATTGCTGGAAAAACTCAGCAGGGCTGGCAGCAGCTGTGCAGTGAAAGCATTTCAAGTCCACTGACACTCCTCCAGAATAAGGAAGGTGAGAAGGAGAGATAGAATTACTAGTTAGGTAAGTGAGTCTGGAAGACAGAGGAAACATGGGAAAGATAAAAAAAAATGAATTTAGCAAGGCTAAATGGAATATATTTCAATACAAGCAGTTTGAGGAATAAGATGAGCTGAGGGCACAGATAGGCCCTCAATCTGATGATTTCTCACTGAGATAGATTCTTGAGCAGTACAGGAATCAAGAGTTGTGGAAAAAGGACAATAGTGTTGGATCAGCCATAGTCCCACTGAATAGCAAAGCAGACTCAAAGGGCCGAATGGTCTACTCCTGTTCCTATTTCTTACGGCCTTATATCATAGCTATGGCAGAGACTTGACTGAAAGATTATGCAATCACTTTGCAGAACACCCACGCTCTGTCCACAAGCAACCCTGAGCTTCCTGTTGTTTGCCACTTCAACTCACCACCATGTTCACTGGCCAACATCTTTGTCTCAGGCCTGTTGCCGTGCTACAGCAAGGCTCGGTGAAAGCTGAATGAACAGCTTCTCATGTTCCACTTGGGAAGCTTGCAGCCTTCAGGGCTCAAGATTGAATTCAATAATTATATAGCCTGAACACCTTCTTCAGTGTCCTTTACCCATTCCCACACACTAGGCCCTGTCATGACACAGGCTGCCTTCTATACAACTAATCCCTTGCAATTCACTTATCAGTGCTACAGGTCCATCACAGATGCCATCTCCCTGATCCAACACTAATGCATGGAATATCTGGATAACAAGGATACCTATGTCAGGCTCCTAATTATTGACTACAGCTCCACCTTCAACACTATAAACTCATCTCCAAACTCCGAGACCTAGGTCTTGGCTTCCCCCTTTACAACCACATCCTTGACTTCCTGACGCAGAGACCGCAATCAGTGAGAATAGGCACAACATCTCCTCCACAACAATCCTCAACACTAGTGCCCCGCATGGCTGTGTACTCAGCCCCTTACAGTACTCCTTATACTCTCATGACTATGTGGCCAAATTCTGTCCAATCCCATTTACAAGCTTGCTAACAATATCACCATTCTAGATCGAATCTCACACAATGATGAGACAGAGTACAGGACAGAGATTGAGTACTTAGTGGCATGGTGTAAAAACAATCATCTCTCCATCGACATTAGCAAAATAAAGGAGCTGGTCATTTACTTCAGGAAGTGGAGGGAAGGTCACGTCCCTGCCTGCATCGATGGTGCTGAGATGAAGATGGTTGAGAGTGTCAAGTTCCTGACAGTGATGACCATCAATTATCTGCCCTGACCTACCCACATCAATGCAGCAGTCAAGAAAACACAACATCAGCTCTACCTCCTCAGGAGGCTAAGGAAATTTGGCATGTTCACATGCCAAAGACTCTTACTAATTTTGATAGGTGCACCACAGAAAGTATCCCATCTGGGTGCAACACAGTGTGGTATGGCAACTGGTCTTTCCAAGTTAGCAAGAAACTACAGACAGTCATGAACATAGCCCTGTCAATCATGCAAAACTGCCTTCCATCCACTGACTCCATCTGTAGTTCCCACTGCCACAGGAAAATGTAACCAACATAACCAAAGGCCTCTCCCACTCCAGTTATACTCTCTTCCACCCTCTTCCATCAGACAGATGATATAAAAAATTGATTACATATTCAAACAGATTCAAGCACAACTTTTTCCCTGCTGTCATCAGATTTTTGGACTGACCTCTGAAAGGTTAATGTTGATCCCTGTCTGCACATTTTCTGCAGCTGTAACACCGTACTCTGCACTCTCTTCTGCTGACTGATGCATTTTGTATGGTACAATCTGCCTGGTATGAGCACACAAAACAACTCTTTTCACTGTATCCTGGCACGTGACAATAATAAATCATACCACACTATTTTATCTTTAATCATTAAGATTATTCCTTCATTTCCATGATTTTCCTTATTTTTCCTCATATATTTAATTTAGTCCTGACTGTTTTCGGTCTTGCTGTCATGAAATATCTTCCAAGGTGAATCTGCATTTGAAATTCATTCAATTTGTTCCATATACTTTGTGCATTGTACAGAAAACATGTATTTGGAAGCACACAGCATAAACATTGCTTCTGCTCTAATGTAATGCTCATGTTTATACCATATTTATTTTTTACTTGTATTTTCTGGCTTAATAACATTTTAGCTTTTAGTTCTTGCTTTAGAGACCAGGGTTCATTTCCTGCCTCAGGCAACTGACTGTGTGGAGTTTGCACATTCTCCCCGTGTCTGCGTGGGTTTCCTCCGGGTGCTCCAGTTTCCTCCCACAGTCCAAAGACGCGCAGGTTAGGTGAATTGGCCATACTAAATTGCCCGTAGTGTTAGGTGCAGGGGTAAATGTAGGGGTATGGGTCTGGATTGGTGTGCTTCGGTGGGTCGGTGTGGACTTGTTGGGCCGAAGGGCTTGTTTCTACACTGTAAGTAATCTAATCTAAAAAAAACCTGTATTATGTAAATCACAATTTCTGATGGTCATTAAATTCTCTTCACTTTCACTTGTTTTTAAACTATTTAATGCTATTGTTTCCATTCCAGATATCCCACACAAATCTCTCACATTCGTTCACTAGTTTAAAGCTCTTGTGTTTGCCATAGCTATCCTTTCCTGCAGGTTCCAGCTGGTTCTGGTGGAGTCAATCTCACCAGCAAAATTCCTATTTTTGCCAGTACAGTTGTCACCATCCTAAGACATGTCATACCTCTTTCCCACAATGATCACATGATCTCCTGTCTAATCTGTTTATCCTACACCAATTTGCATGTGTTTTGGTCAATAATCAAAGATTATAATCCCAAAATTGGTGGGCCAAAGGGCCTCTTTCTGTGCTGTACTGTAAGAGCCTGTTCTTTAATTTAGTTCTTAATTCCTGGTACACCTAACAGGAGCCTCTTGCCTACAATTTATTGTGTTGTTGATTCTAACATGGATTATAAAAGCTGGATTCTTCACCTCATTGTCCGGTATCTCATCAAAACAATTCAAAATATTCCAAACCATGACATCAGACAGGTATGCATAAAAAGACTGCTATCTATCTTCCAAATTATTGAATCCCCAACCATCTCATAAAGCATCTTCTCACTCTCCTTCCTTTGGATAGCCTTATGTTTCAAAGTGACATGGTTCAGTTCTGGTTGCCTTCCCCCAGCCTCTGGAACTGCTCAGATGTCATTAGCCAAGCGGCTGGTGCAGCCACCATCCCCACGCTGATTGGTGATGTCACTTCCGCCCCCATCATAGCCGCTTCCGCAGCCACTTCCACCCCTCACAATTCCTCATGCACCACATGTGACATCACTTCCGCCCCTCACATCATCGCTGATGTCACACACTCAGTGATATCCACCTCCCCTACTGCCGTGTTTGCCACCACTTCAACCCCCACGATCGCCACTCACCTGCATTCTGCTGACACGCCCCCCCCCACAGATCCCACTGTCACCATCCCCGCCCCCCAGAACCCTGAGGGGAATACCATCCCTGCTCATGACTCCACCCCCATTCCCCCCACCACCACACCCACTCAGTTACCGGCCTCGCCCCCATACCAGATCCCAGCTCCCAGCCCTGCCAGGTTTTCACCATCCCTCCAGACTTCCCCTTCACTGAGGATGAATGATCAGTCCTCAGCAAAGGACTCACCTTCATCCCCCTCCGTCCACACATCAATGAATTTAATACACGCCGTGACATCGAACACTTCTTCTGCCGCCTCCACCTCCGAGCTTACTTTCACAATCTGGATTCCCCTCACCTTCCGAGGACCCCTTTGCCCGCCTCCATCACACTGTATTCACCTGGACACCTCGTGTTGGCCTATTACCCGCCCTCGACCTCTTCATTTCCAAATGCCGCCAGGACATTAACTGCCTCAACCTGTCTACCCCCCTCCCCCACTCCAACCTCTGACCCTCACAACGCGCAGCCCTCCAATCCCTCTGGTTCAATCCCGACCTCACCATCAAGCCAGCAGATAAAGGGGGTGCAGTGATAGTCTGACGCACTGACCTCTACACCGCTGAAGCCAAACAGCAACTCGAGGACACCTCTTGCTACTGCCCTCTTGACCATGACTCCACCCCCCATCACCAAACCATCATCTCCCAGACCATACAGAACCTCATCACCTCAGGAGATCTCCCAACCGCAGCTTCCAACCTCATAGTCTGGGAACCCCGCACTGCCCGGTTCTACCTCCTTCCCAAGATCCACAAGCCTGACCACCCTGGCCGACTCATTGTCTCAGCATGCTCCTGCCCCACTGAACGCATTTCTACCTACCTCGACACTGTCCTATCCCCCCTAGTCCGGGAACTCCCCACATACATTTGAGTCACCACTCATGCCCTCCACCTCCTCCACGACTTCTGTTTCCCCGGCCCGCAACACCTCATCTTCACCATGGATATCCAATCCCTCTACACCTCCATCAACCATGAGCACAACCTCCAAGCTCTCTGTTTCTTCCTCTCCCGACATCCCCAACAGTACCCTTCCACCGACACTCTCATTCGTTTGGCCGAATTGGTCCTCACCCTTAACAATTTCTCCTTCGAATCCTCCCACTTCCTCCAGACCAAAGGGGTAGCCATGGGCACACGTATGGGCCCCAGCTATGCCGGTCTCTTTGTTGGCTACATAGAACAGTCCATCTTCCGTAATTACACCGGCACCACTCCCCACCTCTTCCTCCGCTACTTTGATGACTGCATTGGCGCCACCTCGTGCTCCCGCGAGGAGGTCGAGCAATTCATCAACTTCACCAACACATTCCACCCTGACCTTAAATTTACCTGGACCATCTCTGACACCTCCCTCCCCTTCCTGGACCTCTCCATCTCCATTAATGACGACCGACTTGACACTGACATTTTTTACAAACCCACTGACTCCCACAGCTACCTGGATTACACCTCTTCTCATCCTATCTCTTGCAAAAATGCCATTCCGTATTGCCAGTTCCCCCGCCTCCACCGTATCTACTCCCAGGGGGACCAGTTCCACCATAGAACACACCAGATGGCCTCCTTCTTTAGAGACTGCAATTTCCCTTCCCATGTGGTTAAAGATGCCCTCCAACGCATCTCGTCCATATCCCGGACCTCCACCCTCAGATCCCACCCCTCCAACCGTAACAAGGACAGAATGCCCCTGGTGCTCACTTCCACCCTACCAACCTTCGCATAAACCAAATCATCCGCCAACATTTCCGCCACCTCCAAACAGACCCCACCACCAGGAATATATTTCCCTTCCCACCCCTTTCCGCCTTCCGCAAAGACCACCGTGACTACCTGGTCAGGTCCACGCGCCCCCTACAACCCACCCTCCAGTCCTGGCACCTTCCCCTGCCACCACAGGAATTGCAAAACCTGCGCTCACACCTTCTCCCTCACCTCCATCCAAGGCCCTAAAGGAGCCTTCCACATCCATCAAAGTTTTACCTGCACATCCACCAATATCATTTATTGTATCCGTTGCTCCCAATGCGGTCTCCTCTATATTGGGGAGACTGGACGCCTCCTAGCAGAGCGCTTTAGGGAACATCTCCGGGACACCCGCACCAATCAACCACACCCCCCTGTGGCCCAACATTTCTACTCCCCCTCCCACTCAGCCGAAGACATGGAGGTCCTGGGCCTCCTTCACCGCCGCTCACCACCAGATGCCTGGAGAAAGAACGCCTCACCTTCCGCCCCGGAACACTTCAACTCCAGGGCATCAATGTGGACTTCACCAGTTTCTTCATTTCCCCTTCCCTCACCTCACCCTAGTTCCAAACTTCCAGCTCAGCACTGTCCCCATGACTTGTCCTACCTACCTATCTTCTTTTCCACCTATCCACTCCACCCTCCCCGCCCTAACCTAGCACCTTCGTACCCTCCCCCACTCATCTATTGTACTCTATGGTACTTTCTCCCCACCCCCACCCTCCTTTCATTTATCTCTCCATCCTTCAGGCACTCTGCCTATATTCCTGATGAAGGGCTTTTGCCCGAAATGTCGATTTTCCTGCTCCTCGGATGCTGCCTGAACTGCTGTGCTTTTCCAGCACCACTCTAATCTAGAATCTGGTTTCCAGCATCTGCAGTCCTTGTTTTTACCTAACTGTCTAATCCTCACAGTTAACAACTACATTGTAAGAGTTGGATAACATCAGCACAGGAATAGGGGAAGGCCATTCAGCCCCTTGAGCCTGTTCCACTGTTTACTGAGATTGCGGCTGATCTGTGGCCTTATTCCATCTGCCTGTTTTGGCCTATATCCCTTCAGATCTTTTCTTCACAAAAATGTATTTATCTCAAATCCAAATTTAATAAGTGATCCTGCATCCAGTGCCATTTGCAAATGAATGTTCCAAACTTCTACTTCCCTTTGTGTGTCAAAGTGCTTCTTAAAATCTCTCCTGTACAGTGTGGCCCTAACTCTCAGACTATGCCCCCTAGTTCTAGAATACAAAACCTATGAAACAGCTTATTTTTGTCTACCCGTCTTTTCCTGTTAATATCTTGAAGATCAGATTACCCCTTATCCTTCTAAATTCTAGAAAACAAAAAGCCTAATTTATGTAGTCCCTCCTCATAACCACTGAAATCCAGGTATCATTCTTGTAAACCTACCAATATATTCTTCCAAAAGTGAGGTCTAATCAGAGTTTTGTATAACTGCAACATTACTTCTATATTCTAGTACTCCACTTCTCTAGAAGTAAAAGCCAGCATTCCATTAGCTTCCGTGATTATTTTCTACACTTGTTCATGACATTTTAAAGATCCATTTCCCCTGAACCCCCAAGTCTCTTTGAACAGTCACTGTATTTAACTTCATACAATCTAGAAAGTACCCTGATCTATCCTTTGTCAGTCCAAAATGGAAAACTTCACTGAACTCTATCTGCCACAGTTTTGGCCATTTGCCTAATCTATCAATGTCTCTTTGTCATTTTATGCTATCATCTATACTGATTACAATGCCGCCTAACATTGTGTCATTAGCAAAGTTGGATATACATTTAAATATATCCATCCTTACCTTCCTCCCTCAGCATTCTGGGATAGGTTCCATCAGGTCCTGGGGACTCTCTTCAAAACATTCAATGAGGTTTGTCAGCTTGACTTACCTGATAGGAATCCATGCTGTCTCTCCCTGATAAACTAAAAAATTTAAAGGTACTCAATCTTTGATAATCGACTCCAACAATTTCCTCACCACAAACGTTCGGGTGACTGGTCTGTAATTCTTTGGCTTTCCTCTTTCACCCTCAGTGAAAAGCAAAGTGACAATATGCAATTTTCCAATCCAGAGGATGACCCATGAATTTGGGAAACTCTGAAAGATTATAGTTAGGCTGTCTACAAAGTGCTCCCCTACTTCCTTTAACACCTTTGCTTAGAAACTGTCAGGTCCCAGAGATTTGGGATTCCATCAATCTCCTTATTACCAATGTTATTTTCTTCATTTCCTGTTCCCAGCCCACTATTACTTCCTCAGGACTTCCAGCAAGCTCTCCTCCTTGTCTACTGCAAATACTGAGGCAAAGTAATTATTCAACATATCTGCCATTTTCCGATAGTCATTGACAATATCCCCACTTTCAATCTTTAGTGACCAACATCACTCCCGACCACCGACTTCCCATTATGTAACTATGAAATTTCTTCTTATTAATTTTGACGTCCCTGACAAGTTTCCTTTCATAACCCCTTTGGGAGCTCTGATGAGCTGTTTTGTGGCCTTTTGCTCGTCCTTGTATCTTCCCAATTAGCAGTTTCTGTGCTGTTTTATGCCTTGTTGTCAGCCCTTTCTTTTGCTTTTATGCAGTTCCTTATTTCTTTTGTGTCCATGCCTGTTTTTTACGTCACAGGGATATAAACCAGTTTCATATCACATTAAATTTTTCTTTCTAAAGCCTCCACTGTTCTTCAGAAATTTTACCCGTGAGCAAATTTTCCCAGTTTGCTGTGGATAGTCTCTGTCTCATTGCAGTTTCTGCAAAACTTTGTTTTCTATCTCACAGCAGTTTCCCTTAATCTGTGTATGATCCATTGCATCACATTCTGAATCTCTTCCTATTGGATTGCATCCAAGTTGAATTCCAGCTCAATGACTTTGAGATAGAGAGATTCAAGGGACAGAGTTCACAACTGCAGATGTTGCTTGGCAGTGCAGAACTCAATAAAGGGAGACATACTTTCAAAGTTTTTCATTTTGAACTCATCAGGTCAGCTTTTCAAATATGCCAAATCATGCATTGGTGTTCTTGGATTTGTCCTTATGAGCGCACAGTGAAATGGTTTGACATCATGGTTCATTTTCATAATGCAAAGGTTACAGATATGCTTGCTTAGGACAGTGTGATCACAAAACTCCCACATATTACCTAAAAACCAAAAGAACTGCAGGTGCTGTATGTCAGAAACAAAAACAGAAATTGCTGGAAAAACTCAGCAGATCCAACAGCATCTGTGGAGCAGAAGTAGACTTAATGTTTTGGGTTCTGAAGAAGGGCCACTGGACATCTCTCCACAGATACTGCTAGATCTGCTGGCTTTTTCTGTCATATCTTCATTTAGATCATTTACACCTATCTTTCAAAGTTCAGGCTTACTTTCATTCTAAACATTAATTTCTACTGAACATATTCACACAATCATAGAATTATAAGAGTGCAAAAGGAGACCATTCAGCCCATTGTGACAGCACCAGTTGGGTTTGCGATTAGAGTGATGACAACAATGTAGGTTCAGTTCCTGCACTTGCTGAGGTACCATGACAGACTCTCCTTCTCCCAATGCCTGAGGTGTGGTGATCCTAAGGCTAAACTACTACCAGTCTCTCTCTAAATGAGACAGCAGTCCTATATCTGTAAGTATTATGGCAATTTTACCTTTACATCTTTTTAAAATCAACTTAAAATGCTGACTCAGATTCCAACTAACAGGAAGTAGCAGCAGTTAGGCAATCACATACAACTGATAGACAGTTAGATATCGTTGACAGAACAGCGCCTGAGAACAGGTTTTGCAGATCATTTGAAGCAGAGTCATATTGAACTCGAGATGTTAACCCTCACTTCACAGATAATGACAGTTCTGGCAAGTTTCTCCAGCATTTTTTTGTTTTTTATTGATGATTTTTTAATTCACTCATTGGGCATAGGCATCGCTGGCTGCACCAGCATTTATTGCCTATCCTTAGCTGCCTTTCAGAAGTTAGTGGTGAGCTGCCTGCTTGCCCTTATGGAGGATTTTGACCCAATGACAGTATTTCTCCAAGTCAGGATGTTGAGTGGTTTGGAGAGGAACTTGCAGGTGATTGTGTTTCCATGTATCTGCTGCTCTTGTCCTTCTCAATGGTAGTGGCTGTGAGCCTGAAAGGTGTTACCTAAGGATCTTTCTTGAATTTCTGCAATGTATTTTGGAGTTAGCACACACTGCTGCGACTGAGCATCAGTGGTGGAGGGAGTGGATGTGGTGTTGTCCTTGATGGTGTCAAGCTTCTTAAATGTTGTTGGAGCTGCACTGATCCAGGCAGGAGAGAACTAACCCATCATACTCCTGACTTGTGCCTTGCAGATGATGGCCAGGCTTTGCAAGTCAAGAAGTGAGTTATTCCCTGCAGTAGTTTTTCTTCATTCACAATGCTGGCTAGGTCAGTATTTATAGCCCATTCCTAATTGCCCCAGAGAGCAGTTAATAGTCAATCACATTGGTGTGAGTCTGAATTTACATCAGCCAGAACAGGTAAGGATGGCATCAGTGAACCAGAAAGGGCTTTTACAGCGATCATTAGACTTTTATACCACGATGGTAGTCAAATTTAGGTCTGCAGAGCATTACCTGGTTCTCTGGATTAACAGCTGAAAATGTGTTGCTGGTTAAAGCACAGCAGGTTAGGCAGCATCCAAGGAATAGGAAATTCGACGTTTCGGGCATAAGCCCTTCATCAGGATTGAGGAGAGTGGATTAACAGCATAGCAACAATACCACTAGACCATTGCCTTCCCTGTAATCCTAGCTTCTGACTGTGTTTATGTTCATTGTTTTATGGTTTTCAAAGTTCTTCTTTAAATTCAACAACAAAAAAAGCAGTTCGAGTTACATTCACCAAGACATACCAGAAAATTCCCATTCTCACAAACTCCCTAAGTGCAGTGTACTGAGGCTCTGCATGTTGGGAGTCACTGGCTATTGTGTAACAAATGAAACTGTCTTTAAAAATGAAGGGGATATTTGCTCTGACCCAGCATCACAGTGACTGCTTTATTTGTAACTGGTTAGACTATAAGAACATGAGAAAGAGAACATGACGCCATTCATCTCTGTGCCTCATCACTCAATAAGATCATGACTAATCCTCAAATCCAGTTTCCTGCCCTTTCCCTAAATGATCAAGAATCTTTTTTATCTCAGCCTTAATTATAACAAAGACAGCCCCCACATCTCTCTGTGGCAAGGAGTACCCAAGGCTCGCAAAGTGCCTTTCCACCTAACTTTGTGTCCTCTGCAAATGTGGCCACAGTACACTCGCCTCCTTAGTTATTCTGGGAACAGTCTCGGTCCCAACACTGAACCCTGTGGAGTGTTAATTATATTATCACAAAAAAATCTGTCAGTGTACATGGCAGGACCGCGCAACGCTTCATACGGTGATCAGAACACGACCCCAAAGCGAAACAAGTCATCAATGCAGTTCACTAACTTGCATTCAGAATGTTCTCACTCGATTCCGTGGCGGAGACCTGCAGTCTGTTCCAGGACACACCGCACAGGCATAGAGATAAGGCCAAGGGTAGGAATCCAGTCCGAAACATCCCGTCCAGCCGACTTCAAAGAGACATATCCCGATCTTTCTCGCTGCAATATAGGCGTCAACATGAAGGGGATTTCACTTTCTGTTTTCGTTTCCACTGTTATTTCCCAGCAACTGCTCACCCTCGGTTTATCCGGGGTTTTCTCTGACCAGCTCAGCATAATAAGGAGAAGTAGGGTTTCAGTCACTAACCCAGGGCCGCGGTTTTGTTGGTAATTCAGTGTTTTTTTAAAAAAAAACTTTACCAGCAACTAAAACTGGGCATACCCCTACCCAGTGTGTCCAATCTGCAGTCAGACAGAGCGGTTTGTGTGTCTGTGTGTGTGTGATGTCTGTGGGCGGGATGGTGTGTGGGTGGGTGTGTGGTGAGGGACGACAGACGCTGTCTGAGTCAGGCAAAGGTCATGAACCGGCAAACCCAAGGACACATTCAGAGCATCTTAAAATCAGAAACAAAAACTGAAATTGCTGAAAAAGCTCAGCAGATTTGGCAGCATCTGTGGAGAGAAATCAGAGTTGACTGTGGAGTGACTCTTTCTCAGAATTTACAATCTTACAGTGTTACAATCAGATGGGAATGAGGTGGAATGGTTTCTCTCTTTCACAACTCCTATTTGTCAGAAGTTTATATTTGAAAATGGTACAGTTGAGCCTTTGAACAAAAAAACATAGAATGTGGGTACCATTCACAAGGACAGCATTTCTTAGGCCCTTGTTAGAGAAAGATAAGGATGTTGCCAGGGTTGGAGGATTTCAGCTGAAGGGAGAGACTGAATAGGCTGGGGCTGTTTTCCCTGGAGGAGTCCAGAACTAGAGGGCATAAGTTTAGGATGAGAGGGGAAAGATATAAAAGAGACCTAAGGGCAACTTTTTCACACAGAGGGTGGTGTGTGTATGGAATGTGCTGCCAGAGGATGTGGTGGAGGCTGGTACAATTGCAACATTTAAAAGGCATTTGCATGGGTATATGAAGAGGAAGGATTTGGAGGGATATTAGATTAGATTAGATTAGATTAGATACAATGTGGAAACAGGCCCTTCGGCCCAACAAGTCCACACCGACCCGCCAAAGTGCAACCCACTCACCTACATTAACCCCTTCACCTAACACAATTTAAGTTGGCCAATTCACCTAACCTGCACATTTTTGGACTGTGGGAGGAAACCGGAGCACCCGGAGGAAACCCACACAGACACGGGGAGAATGTCCAAACTCCACACAGTCAGTCAGTCACCTGAGGCGGGAACTGAACCTGGGTCTCTGGCGCTGTGAGGCAGCAGTGCTAACCACTATGGGCCGGATGCTGGCAGGTGGAACTAGATTGGGTTGGGATATCTGGTCGGCATGGACGGTTGGACCGAAGGGTCTGATTCTGTGCAGTATACCTCTATGACTCTATGTCTGGAGTTAAATGTTAGTCAGACCAAGTACAGAATTCTCTCCCTGTAGGTATTTGTGAAATAGATGAGATTTTGTGACAACACTTTCATAAGACCATTACTGAAACCAGCTTTCAATTCTATTTATTGTTATTAATTAACAGAACTAATTAATGATTTTAATTTCTATTAGTGGCCACATGGGATTTAAATTCATGGGCCTCTGGATGACTGCCTTTGCTGTGACATGATGTGGAGGAGCATATGTTGGATAAAGTTAAAAATCACACAACACCACGTTATAGTCCAACAAGTTTATTTGGCAGCACTAGCTTTCAGAGTGCTGCTCGTTTATCAGGTAGTTTTGGAGTAGGACCAAAATACACAGACTTTATAGCAAAAGATTTCAGTGTCATGTAAGTAAAATTATATGTTTAACAAACCTCGATTGTTGTTAAGTCTTTCATCTTTTAGAATGCTTCACAGGTTTCGGTTCATTAATATGTAATTATTAATTATCCCAGTTCTGGAATTTATCCATAACCTCATCACCTCAGGGGATCTCTCATCCACCGCCTCCAACCTCATAGTCCCACAACCCCGCACCACCCGTTTTTACCTCCTGCCCAAAATCCACAAACCTGACTGCCCCGGCCGACCCATTGTCTCAGCCTGCTCCTGCCCCACCGAACTCATCTCTGCATACCTTGATACTGTCCTGTCCCCCTTAGTCCAAGAACTCCCCACCTACGTTCAAGACACCACCCATGCCCTCCACCTCCTCCATGATTTTCGCTTCCCCGGCCCCCAATGCCTTATCTTCACCATGGACATCCAGTCCCTATACACCTCCATCCCCCATCACGAAGGACTCAAAGTCCTCTGCTTCTTCCTTTCCCGCCAACCCAACCAGTACCCTTCCAGTGACACCCTCCTTCGATTGACTGAACTGGTCCTCACTCTGAACAACTTCTCTTTTCAATCCTCCCACTTCCTCCAAACCAAAGGAGTAGCCATGGGCACCCGCATGGGCCCCAGCTATGCCTGCCTCTTCGTCGGATACGTGGAACAGTCCACCTTCCGCAGCTACATTGGCACCGCCCCCCCACCTTTTCCTCCGCTACATCGATGACTGTATCGGCACTACCTCGTGCTCCCATGATGAGGTTGAACAGTTCATCCACTTTACTAACATCTTCCGCCCTGACCTCAAATTTACCTGGATGGTCTCAAACTCCTCCCTCCCCTTCCTAGACCTCTCCATTTCTATCTCTGGGGGATCGACTCAACACGGACATTTACTATAAACCGACTGACTCTCACAGCTACCTAGATTACACCTCCTCCCACCCTGCCCCCTGTAAAAATGCCATCCCATAGTCCCAATTCTTTTGTCTCCACCGCATCTGCTCCCAGGAGGACCAATTCCAATACCGAACAACCCAGATGGCCTCCTTCTTCAAAGACTACAATTTCCTCTCAGACGTGGTTGACAATGCTCTTCACCCCATCTCCTCCACTTCCCGCTCCTCGCCCTTGAATCCCGCCCCTACAGTCGTCACCAGGACAGAACCCCTCTGATCCTCACCCACCACCCCCCAACCTCCAGATACTTCGTATCATCCTTCGTCATTTCCGCCACCTCCAAACAGACCCCACCACCAAGGATATATTTCCCTCCCCTCCCCTATCAGTGTTCTGGAAAGATCATTCCATCTGCGACTCCCTCATCAGGTCCACACCTCCCACCAACCCAATCTCCACTCCCGGCACCTTCCCCTGCAATCGCAAGAAATGCAAAACTTGCGCCCACACCTCCCCCCTCACGTCCCTCCAAGGCCCCAAGGGATCCTTCCATATCTGTCACAAATTCACCTGCCCCTCCACACACATCATTTACTGCATCCGCTGCACTCGATGTGGCCTCCTCTACATTGGGGAGACAGGCCGCCTACTTGTGGAACGTTTCAGAGAACACCTCTGGGACACCTGCACCAACCAACCCAACCACCCTGTGGCTGAACACTTTAACTCCCCCTCCCACTCTGCCAAGGACATGCAAATCCTTGGCCTCCTTCATCGCCAGACCATGGCAACACGACACCTGGAGGAAGAGCGCCTCATCTTCCGCCTAGGAACCCTCCAACCACAAGGGATGAATGCAGATTTCTCCAGCTTGCTCATTTCCCCTCCCCCCACCTTTTCTCAGTCCCAACCCTTGGACTCAGCACCGCCTTCTTGACCTGCAATCTTCTTCCCGACCTCTCCGCCCCCACCCCCTCTCCGGCCAATCACCCTCACTTTAACCTCCTTCCACCTATCGCATTCCCAACGCCCCTCCCCCAAGTCCCTCCTCCCTACCTTTTATCTTAGCCTGCTTGGCACACCTTCCTCATTCCTGAAGAAGGGCTTATGCTTGAAACATCGATTCTCCTGCTCCTTGGATGCTGCCTGATCTGCTGCGCTTTTCCAGCAACACATTTTTCAGTATTAATGAACCAAAGTCTGTAACCCATTCTAAAAGATGAAAGACTTAACAACAATCAAGGTTTGTTAAATATAGCATCTTACTTGTATGACATTGTAATCTTTTGCTATAAATTCTGTGTCTTATGGTTCTATTCCACAATCACCTGAAGGAGGAGCAGCACTCCGAAAGCTAGTGCTTCCAAATAAACCTCTTGGACTATAACCTGGTGTCGTGTGATTTTTTTTTTAAACTTTGCTGTGACATCACAGGCTTCCCTTCTTATTTGAGCACATCAAGATTTTTGAAAGGACACGCTTGCCAATTCAATGCGTGTTTAACTGTGCATATGAAGTGATCATAAAGTACACAATTAGACAGGTTTCTTGAGTGTTTTTATAAACAGAAGCTAGTAATTTTATTGGATTTAACATGGACTAAATAAACTAACTTTATAAATGCTCTGACTTTCACATGCACACATAGGCACACATAGACTACAGATAGGAGAGGACAGATTAAATTGAGTTCAGTAAAATTGAGGGAGTATATGATACTTAAAGATTTGACTGTTTGACTGTCCTCGGGCTGAATTAAATGATTCTGCTGTGTTGAATTGGTGAGCCTTCTGTTTTTCATGTTGAGGTGATTTAAAGATGCAGACAACTTATCTATTTTTTCAGAGACATCTGAAGCTGAGTTTATTTTTTAAAGTGCATTTCAGTGACTCCTGAGTTGTAGACACTAGTTTACGGAGTTTGAAAATTTGGAAGTTGGGTGGAGAGATGGAGATAAGAAATGTACTCAGGGACTTGTTCCTTCTGTGTCAGCTGCTCATGTCCAGTTCTGCCGAGAAAACTAGTGTTTATACACAGTGATAGTTGGCTTATCATATGACCTTATCAAAGGTCTCCAGATCTTTCTCCCAATGACTCAAATAAGGTCACGGCTAGTGCATTCTAATTGTCTAATTTACATGTTGAAATTATGTCTCTTCTTGACACAGTCAGTGCCCCATTGTCCAAGTGCATTCTGGTTTGTTTCCACCATTTGAGTTCCCAAGTGATTGCCTGGATACTGTGGTTATGGGATTGATGATGCCTCCTCCATTCAATCCCTATCAAGGCCATTGTTCAGAGCAGCAGTCAGAGAGATTGTATCCATTTCAAGGATTTTTGCAATGCAGAAAAAAGTGATACAAACGTGCAGTCATCTTTCACTGTGACTCAACCCATTACAATAGGGCTTTGATCTTACATTTTAAAAAAATTGTGTTCCCAACTCCCCAATTCCAAAGTCATTTTTTGATATAAAGTATGTTGTCATAACCAATGCAACTCAGTTTTCTTAAAATAGAAGAAAATCTCGTTTACCAGTTTCTCTGTTTATACATTTGCAGGATCACGGTGTTGCTGCTGGATAAGGTCAATATTTCTTGTTCACCTGTCATTGACCCTGACGGTGTTATGTTTCAATGCCTAGTTGAACAGCGTTAAAAATCACACAACACCAGGTTATAGTCCAACAAGTTCTTCATCAAGCAGTGCTCTGAAAGCTAGTACTTCCAAATAAACCTGTTCAACCTTAATTTGGTGTTGTGTGATTTTTAACTTTGTCCTCCCCAGTCCATTACTGGCACCTCCACATCATTGTTGAACAGTGTGCAGTGTAAGTGCTGTTAACTCAGGATTCTGAGAGTTTGGTAATGACTATGTACAAGCTGCAACGTATATCGTTTCAAATCAGAATGATGTATGTCTTGCAGGGGAACTTGTTGATTGTGGCGTGCCCATGTGTTTGCTACCTTTAACTTTTAGGTAGTGGAAGTTATGGATTTAAAGAAAGGTCATTTTGAAGAAACCTTTGAATTGTTGTAGATGGTACACACTAATGCCACTCTATTGTAAATGCTTAAGATGGTAGTTTAGGGTGATGATTGAGATATCAGTGACATGTACTCTACTGCACTCCATTACAAGTGAATTAAGGTTCTTCAGAAATGTGATAAAGGCTTGGAGGTGATAGTGTAGTGGTATTGTTACTGGACTACTAATCCAGAGAATCAGGTAATGATGTGGAAACCCATGTTCAATGACACAACAGAATTTGAATTCAAAAAATATAAACCGGAACTCAAAGTCTGATGATGATCATGAAATTGTAAAAATCCATTTCATCACCAATGCTCTTCACGGGAGAAAATCTGACATCCTTACCTGGTCTGGATTATTGGTAACTCCAGGCAAACAGCAATGTGGGTAACTCTTACTTACACTCTAAAATAACCTAGCAAGCCATTTAGTTTTATTCAACACTACAAAGGAAAAAAAACAAATGAAACCTGACATCAACTAAGACACTGAAATGACAATGCTAAAACCAGCCCTATTGATTCTGTAATTTCCTCGTTACTAATGTGGGGCGACACTAGTCAAGCAACAGACTGACATAGTCATACAGAATCATATCTCACACACAATCACCCAGACACCACATTGCCAGCCCTTGGTATGGCCTGTCTCATCAGGAGGATATGCAGGAGGAGGTGGTGGCAAAGTGATTTTCATTCAGGAATGAATTACCCTGGGAATCCTAAACATTGTCTCCAGACCCCATGAGGTCCTATGGCATCAGGTCAGGCATGGACAAGGAAACCTCCTGGTAATTATCACCTCCTCGGCTGGTGAATTAGTAAGCCTCTATGTTGAACACCACTTGGAGGAAACACTGAGAATGACAAGAACACAGAATCTACTCTGGGTGGGGGATTTCAATGTCCAAGACCAAGAGTGGCTCAGCTGCATCATTACCGACTGAGTTTGTCAAGTCCTAAAGGAAACTGATGCTTAACTGAGTTTATAGCATGTGATGAGGAAAATAAATTAAAGAAAAATATACTTAACCTCATCTTCACCATTCATAGAGTCATAGAGATGTACAGCATGGAAACAGACCCCTCGGTCCAACTCGTCCATGACGATCAGATATCCTAACCTAATCTCATCCTATTTGCCAGCACTTGGCCCATATCTATTGAAACCCTTCCTATTCATATACCCATCTAGATGCCTTTTAAATGTTGTAATTGTAACAGGATCTACCACTTCCTCTGACAGGTCATTCCATACATGCACCACCATCTGCGTGAAAAAGTTAGCTTTTAGGTCCCTTTGAAAACTTTCCCCTCTCACCCTAAACCTAGGCGCTTTAGTTCTGGACTGTCCCACTCAAGGGAAAAGATCTTGTCAATTTACTCTATCCATGCCCCTCATGATTTTATAAACATCTATAAAAGCACCCCTCAGCCTCCAACATTCTGGGAAAAACAGCCCCAGCCTATTTGTGCAGCTCAAATCCTCCAACCCTGACAACATGCTGGTAAATCTTTTCTGAGCCCTTTCAAGTTTGACAACCTCTTACCAATGGGAGGTAAGGCAGAATTGCACACAATATTCTAAAAGTGGCCTAACCAATGTCCTGTACAGCCATAACATGACTTCCCAACTCCTGTACTCAATATTCTGACCAATAAAGGAAAGCATACCAAACGCCTTCTTCACAATCCTATCTATCTGTGACTCCACTTTCAAGGAGCTATGGACCTGAACTCCAAGGTCTCTTTGTTCACCACACTCCCTAGGACCTTATCATTAAGTGTACAAGTCCTGCCCTGATTTGCCTTTCCAAAATGAAGCACCTCACATTTACCTAAATTAAACTCTATCTGCCACTCCTCAGCCCACTGGCCCATCTGACCAAGATCCCATTGTAATCTGAAGTAACCTTCTTCGCTGTCCACTACATCTCCAATTTTGATGTCATCAGCAAACTTACTAACTATATCTCTTATGGCTCACATCCAAATTATTTATATAAATGACAAAAAGCAGTGGACCCAGCACCGATCCTTATGGCACACTACTGGTCACAGGCCTTCAGTATGAAAAGTAAACCTCCACCACTACCCTCTGTCTTCTACCTTCAAGCCAGTTCTCCCTATGTTCCATGAGATCTAACCTTGCCAACCGGTCTACCATGAGAAACCTTGTTGAATGCCTTACTGAAGTCCATGTAGATCACAACATTCAGTCTTCCTTCATCAATCCTCTTTGTTACTTCTTCAAAAAATGCAACCACTTTTGTGAGAATGATATCCCATGCACAAAGCCATGTTGACTGTCCCTAATCAGTCCTTGCCTTTCCAAATTCATGTACATCCTGTCCCGCAGGATTCCCTCCAACAACTTGCCCACCACTGACGTCAGGCTCACTGGTCTGTAGTTCACTGGCTTGTCCTTACCACCTTTCTTAAATAGTGGCACCACATTAGCCAACCTCCAGTCTTCCGGCACCTCACCTGTGACTATCGATGATACAAGTATCTCTGCAAGAGGCCCAGCAATTACTTTCTAGCTTCCCATGGAGTTCTAGGGTACACCTGATCAGGTCCTGGGGATATATCCCCTTATATGCATTTCAAGACATCCAGCACCACCTCCTCTGCAACATAGACATTTTTCAAGATGTCTCCATCGATTTCCCCACATTCTATATCTTCCATGTCCTTCTCCAGAGTAAATACTGATGCAAAAAACTCATTTAGTGTCTTTCTCATCTCCTGTGGTTCCACACATAGGCTGCCTTGCTGGTCTTTGAGGGGCCCCTATTCTCTCCCTAGTTACTCTTTTGCCATAGAATCATAGTCATAGAGATGAACAGCATGGAAACAGATGCGTCCATGCCAAGCAAATATCCCAACCCAACCTAGTCCCATCTGCTAGCACCTGGCCCATATCCCTCCAAACCCTTTCTAGTCATCCTTTTGAATGTTGCAATTGAACCAGCCTCCACCACTTCCTCTGTCAGCTCATTCCATACACATACCACCCTCTGTGTGAAAAAGTTACCCCTTAGGTGTCTTTTATATCTTTCCCCTCCTTAATATATTTATAAAATCCCTTTGGATTCTCCTTAACCCTATTTGCCAAAACTATCGCGTGTCCCCTTTTTGTCCTCCTGATTTCCCTTTTACATATACTCCTACTGCCTTTAAACTCTTCTAAGGATTCACTCGATCTCTGCTGTCAATACCTTACATATGCTTCCTTCTTTTTCTTAACCAAAACCTCAATTTCTCTAGTCATCCAGTATTTTCTATAGCAACCAGCCTTTCCTTTCACCCTAACAGGAATATATGTCTCTGGACTCTCGTTATCTCATTTTTGAAGGCTTCCAATTTTCCAGCCACCCTTTTACCTACTTTTGAAAATTCTTGCCTTATACCATCAAAATTATCCTTCCCCAATTTATAACTTCAACTTTTAGATCAGGTCCATCCTTTTTCATCATTATTTTAAAACTAATAGAATTATGGACGCTGATCCCAAAGTGCTCCCCAACTGGCCCCTCTATCACCTGCCCGCCCTTATTTCCCAAGAGTAGGCCAAGTTTTACACCTTTTCTAGTAGGTACATCCTCACACTGAATCAGAAAATTTTCCTACACACTTAAATTCCTCTCCATCTAAACCCTTAAAACTATGGCCATCCCAGTCGATATTTGGAAAATTAAAATCCCCTACCGTAATTATCCTATTATTCTTACAGATAACTAAGATCTCCTTACATATTTGTTTCTCAATTTCCTGCTGATTATTGTGGGGTCTATAGTATAATCCCAATAAGATGATCATCTCTTTCTTAGTTCTCAGTTCTACCTACAATAACTTCCCTGGATGTATTACCAGGGATATCCTCCCTAAGTACAGCTGTAATGCTATCCCTTATGAAAAACATCACTCCCTCTCCTCTCTTGCTGCACCACACCCCCCACCCAACCCCCACCCCCTCCCTCCTTTCTATCCTTCCTATAGCATTTGTATCCTGGATAATTAAGCTGCCAGTGCTATCCATCACTGAACCACGTCTCTGTAATTGCTATGATATCCCAGTCCCATGTTTCGAATCATGCCCTGAGTTTGTCTGCCTTCCATGTTAGATCTTTTGCATTGAAATAAATGCAGTTTAATGTACCAGTCTCAGATTGATCTCTTTCCCCAATATTTCCCTGGGACGCCTCCCTCACCCCACCCCTCCGAACTTACTAGTTTAAAAGTTCCCAAGCAGCTCTAGCAAATCTCCCTCCCAGTATATTAGTCACCTTCCAATTTAAGTGCAGTCTATCGTTCTTTTACAGGTCACTTTTACCCCAGAAGAGATTCCAATGATCCAAAAATGTGAACCCTTGTCCCCGGCACTAGCTCCTCAGCCACACATTCATCTGCTCTATCCTTCTATTCCTACCCTCACTAGCTCATAGTACCGGGAATAATCCGGATATTACTACCCTCAAGGACCTCCTTTTTAAATTCCTGCCTTACTTTCTATATTCTCCCTTCATCCTTTTCCCTCCCTATGTCATTGATTACAATGTGTCCGATGACCTCCTGCTGGTCCCTCTTCCCTTTGAGAACATTCTGCACCCTCTCTGAGACATCCTTGATCCAGGCACAAGGGAGGCAACACGCCATTCTGATTTTTCACTGCTGGCTGCAGTAACATCTGTCTGTGTCCCTGACTAGAGAGTCAGATATCACAATCAATGGCTTGGAACCTGATGTACCCCTCACTATATTAGAGCCATTCTTGGTACCAGAAACTTGGCTGTTCGTGTTACATTCACCTGAGAGTCCATCACTCCCTACATTTTCTAAAACAGCCTGCCACTGATGCATCTGTCCATGACAGTATCAGGAGGACAGACTACTGCATAGTTCCTGTAGAGACCAAGTCCAGTCTTCAGATTGAGTATACCCTTCATTATGTTTGACATTATCACCAAGTACCATGAACTGAACTGATCTAACAATGCAAGGTCCATGAGGAGCAATGGGAAATTCATGGCCTGGCATATCCCTCATTCTGTCATTACCATGAAGCCAGGATGTAAATGTTGATTCAATGTAGGGAGCAGGAGGGAATGCAAGAAGAAGCATCAGTCCTAAGAATGAGATGTCAATCCGGCGAAACTACAACACAGCGTTACTTGCCTGTAGAAAAGTATAAGTGATTAACCTCACAACCAGTGGATTAGATCAAAGCTCTGCAGTCCTGTCACATCGAATTGTGATTAGTGGTGGACAACCAAACAGTTCACTGAAGGAAGACGCTCCACAAATCTTGCCATCTTCAATATTGGGGAAGCCCGACACATCAGTACAAAAGATAAGGCTGAAGCATTTCCACAACTTTTAGCAGTACTGAGAGCAAATAATGTACTTTGGCTTCCACCAAAGACCACAGCATCACAGATAAAAGTCATCAGCCAATACAATTAACTTCACATGATGTCAAGACATGGCTGAACACATTTCCATCTAGAAGGACAGGAGCACCAAATACATGGCAATACCACTACCTGCAAATCCCCCTCCAAACTACACACCATCCTGACTTGGAAATATATCAGTGTTTACTGTCACTGGTTGAAGTCCTAGAATTCCCTCCCTCACAGCATTGTGTGGGTGTACCTACCTCAAATAGACTGCAGCGGTTCAAAAAGGTAGCTGACCACCACCATCTCATGGGCAAATAGAGCTGGCCAATAAAACTGGTCCAGTCAGCAAAGCCCACCTCTCCTCAATGAATAAAAGTATTGAATAAGTAAATGATCTTAACTTCATGTGCGGAGTGCCGTAGATTCAGGAACATAATAGATTAACTTTGTATTTGATGGCAGCTCCTTTAAGTGTTGCCTGCTTGTTCTAAAACTTCAGGTTAGTCTCTAGTGGAGGCAAAAAATGTTAGAGACAGTCAAGGATACTCAGAGCATCTGGAATGAATGGCCAGATGGCTGCCTTTACAGGCTTTGGTTGCCAGAGAGCAATGGGATTGATTCCCCATGCTTCTCCAGACTTAGTGATCAGTTTCAGACAACCGTTTCTAGAAGCCTTGCTGCTCTGATTCTAATGTATAGCTAATTTCCCACCAAACAGTGCTCATACAGGATGAGTATCCAGTATCTGCGGCATGGCAGAATGTCCATACATTAGTCTCAGGACGTCAGCCGATGTGTATCATCCTACTCATCTCCTCAAAAATCTATGAATGTGTCAGGAAGGATGCAGCATCAGGTAGTAGTATAAAAGGTATAGCCTGAAAAAGAGTTCATTTCCAGATCCAGTTGCTTGAAAAAGGGGCCATCTCAGTATTTTGAGGCTTCTGAGAAAAAGCAATAGCTAGTGTGCTCCAAATACATATGTAGTACCCATCAGTAACATGAGGCGAAGTTTAAGAGCGCATAGATCATAAACTTCCACAAGGGGATACACAATTAAAAGCAACACCCACATACTTGGCTCTTTCTTAGCATCTAATAACCTCAGACACCCATTTTATACAGGTGTGATTAATGTCCAGCAGTATTGACAGGATGTGGGTTGTACAACGTCACCACATCATCAACACTGCTTCATGTAAATATAAGTCCCATTTGGCTGTGCAATTCTGGCATTCACTAGCAGTGGCACCAGAAAACTTGAAAAGGTGAGTAGGATTCAGTTTAACAGTTTCCCATCATTTATTCTTCCAAGCTCCTCCCAGCCTCCACCCCACCCCACAAACCTCAGTGCCAACAAAAGTTTGGTCCACGTGTAAAGGAAAATTAGCTGTTCAAGACTGTTACCTAAACTTCAGAAGTAATTTTCTGGCTGCTTACTGCTAAGCTTTGGTGGGTGTGAAAACATAAGAGACACATCCGGGAGATATTTTCACACTGTCAAACCCCAAGGCAGCCTCAAATTAGCAAGGTAAAACCACAGAAACATCACAACTTTTACTTAAACACCATGAACAATTGCAGTCACTGAATTGTCATTAAAAATCTCATGCAAGTGTAATAAACCCACGAGGTTTATAAAAACCAAACCATCAACTTGCTGAGCTGATTACAGAGTTTCTGGGATCATCATTCCTTTGGTAATATCTTTAAAATAAAATGTATTAACTGGGAATCTCCAGGGAGCATATTAGACTTAAGGGTTTATTTTCTAGCTTGTCAACTTGAGAAATGTTTGCAAAGGACGAGTCATGATTTTTCCAATGTTCACACGATATTAAATCTTCCATTTGCTAAAATCTTCATTTAAATACTAAAATGAGCAGGATTAATCATCAATAGTGTGATTCTGCCATTTTTTTGAAGGAATTGGTTGCTCAAATTTGTTCACATAAATTGAACAAAGGAACCCGGGATCGATTCTAGCCTTGGGCAACTGTCCGTGAGGAGTTTGCACATTCTCCCCACGTCTGTGTAGGTTACTTCCAGGTGCTCTGGCGTCCTCCCACAATCCAAAGATGTGCAGGTTAGGCAAATTGGCCATGCTAAATTGCGCATAGTGTTCAGGGATGTGTGGGTTAGGTGCATTAGTCAAGGGTAAATGTAGAGTAATAGGGTAAGGGAATGGGATACCCTTCGGAGGGCGAGTGTTGATTTGTTGGGCCGAAGGGCCTTTTCCCACACTGTAGGGATTCTATGAAGTCAGACACATTATAGGAAGGATGTGATTGCACTGGAGGCGGTACAGAGGAGATTCACTAGGATGTTGCCTGGGTTTGGAGCATTTTTGCTGTGAAGATAGGCTGGATTGGCTCAGGTTGTTTTCTTTGGTGGAGAGAAGGGGGAGCTGATGAAAGTGTATAAGATTATGAGGGGTGTGGTTAGGGTTGATAGGAAGCAGCTTAGTTCATGGGTGAACAACGACGGTGTGTAATTTCAAGGTGAAGGGCAGGAGGTTTAGAGGGAAATTGAGAAAAAGTTTCCTCTCCAGGAGAGTGGTGGGAAACTGGAATGCTTTGCCTGGGACAATAGTTGAGGTGGAAAACCTCGCAAACTTTAAAAAGTACATTGATGAGCCCTTGGAATGTCATAACATTCAAGGCTGTGGACTAAGTGCTGGAAAGAGGGACTACTGCAGATATGTCAGCACAGACGTGATAGGTTAAAGGGCCTCTTCTGTGCTGTATGACTTTATAACATATTGTGAGCTGTTAATGTCAGTTATTAACAACTTCTTGATTCTTTTGGGGGGAACAGCTGCAAATGTGTTGCTGGTCAAAGCACAGCAGGCCAGGCAGCATCTCAGGAATAGAGAATTCGACGTTTCGAGCATAAGCCCTTCATCAGGAATAAGAGGAAGCATGTTTAGTTTTGGACTTTCTGTTTGGAATTTTTGTGGTAGCAATTATTTTCTTCTTTTTTACTTTTTAAGATTTTGCAACAAGTGGTTAGATTGCACCAACTGAAAATGCAGCCATTGCAAATTCTGTCAGATTAATTTCTTCTTCAGTTGTTTTTGAGAAGAGAAGAGGATTGGAGAAAACATACAAGACGATCTGGACAATCCTTTTAGCCAGAGATAGCAATATCTGCACATTTCTTGCCAAACCTATCTGTCAATGTCTTGGAAAACTATATTTGCAGTGATGGAGGTGCATTAAATCTTAACCTGCACATAACTTGAGATATCACAACAACATTGTAACAGTGACGAAAGTGTCTAAAGTTCTGGGCTCTATATTTCAGGCTCATTTCAAGCTATTTCAGGGAACAGCAAATTCAGTCACTTCATAATGTGCATGAATTGAAAATGTCAAACACCAAAATTAAACAGGCAGCATCTCTGAGTGGAGAAACTCAGTTAACCTTTCAGGTCAACCATTCAAAACTGCTATTTAAACTTAGGAAGTAGTTTTCCAGCTGCTTATAGTTAAGGCAGGTGTGAAACCATTGAGATATTTCTGGGTCTTTGTTAATAATTAATTTTGCTACTAGACTACAACAACGTAGAATACACCACACAGTGCATCATACAGACCATGTGTGACAAATAGATATGCATTCTCTTTTAAAGGCCAACTCACTACAATTAAACTTATTATAAACCACTTGGGGTAGATAATTTTGGTCCCCTCTTCTAAAACACAGTCTCAGTCATTTTCATGCAGCGTTACACTTCAAACAGAGAGCTGTTAATGAGATCAAAATGAAGTAGACAATAATATCCTTTTATTAAGTCAGTTAGAGTTTTGTTGCCGACCATGGAAAAAAATAATAAACCCTGTCATCAAATACACCAGCAAAGACAAGTAGTTGGTTTAAAAATGGGGGAAAGACAAGAAGACTAAAGGTTATGCAGTTCAAAAGTCTTGTGGTGTCAACATTTTAATCTGAGAGCACAGCTAATTAATTGTTGAATAGTATCCTCAATGCCAATGAAGTTTGTATGATCACCAAATTCTTGGTGCATCTTTCCTTCCCCAGCCTGTTTATACATTTACATTATCTTCAGAGAGTCTAAGAGAAATGGAAAGAGAGAGATTTCCAGCTCATATCATGACAAATGTACTTTTCTTTCTCTCTGCTGTGCTGCTCCAAAGCAGTGGTTTAAATATAGCTCCGTGTGTATGCCTGAATTTGGCTGCATTACCTCTCAAAGCTGGCTAACTGGCAGACAAACCTTATATATCCCAATATATGAAATTACCACATATATGTGAATTAAAACCAGAGATGCTAATGTGTTGATGTGAACTACATTGCCTGGTTTCCATGTCTTGAGATAAAATAGTCATTTAAATGCAAATGGTTTCATTTATTCCCCATTGGTTTCCTGGACTTGCCTCAATCTTTGATCAGCTGACCATGCCAGCCATAGCCCATGAAAGGTCTCAGATATTAAATTCAGCTGAAAGAAGTTGAAGGCTGATAGTGCGCAGTTATCACTATTTAAAAAGTTCACCCTTGTAATTAAGGTCTAAATAAGTGGCTTCAGATTCAAGACTTCATAACAGATTTGTGCAACAGACAAGGTTCGATGACTTTGGAGTGAGTAGATGCTTTATACTCTTTGCAGAGTTGTTCAGTAATTGAAAACGTGTTCAATAGTCTAAGTTGCAGGGGTATGGAGGATAACTGAGAAAGAAAGGGGAGTTTAATGGGCACAGGATAAGGATTCTGGCCCAGGATGGAAGGGTCAGTGAGGAAAGGTGGAGAGTTGTATGTGAATGTGAGTGCTTCAACTCTAGATGTGAGGAGGTTCACAGGCAGGGTGGGGGTTGAGTATTGTACCCACAGGGCAGGGTGAGAAATATCAAAGGGGGATTCCTGAAGATTAAATGGAGGGTGTTGAGTGACTGGAGTAGTGACAGTCATGGGGTGAGGGGAATGGGAGGTGGTAGGATGGGAGCTCCAGGGACAGAGATGATAAGTGAAAAGTCTCATGGTGGAGAGTTCCCTCACAATGAATGAGGAGGTGGCTTCAATAACAGTCAGAGTAGACATGAGGATGGTGATGGGAGTTGTCTCAGCCTGGAGCATAGGTAGGAATGCGAAAGATCAAGAATGAGAAAGGGAAGTTTGCTCCTAAAATGAAGAAGTCAACGCTAATGAGGGAGAGGGAAATTAGTAGCTGAGAGGCTGAGGATACAATATGGTTGATCTGCTTCGAAGAGTGATACACACCTTTGCATCTTTCTCCAGCTCCAAATGCAGTATCTTACTAATAGTGAAGAGTTGAATTGAGAGGAAGGACTTTGCGGGTTGGAAGGATTACTGCAGTGTTCCATGGACTAAGTTAATGAGTTATCTACATGAGAACAATCTTGAGCTCCTCACTGAGTTCCCTTTTGCTCCATGACTCAGTGGACTCACAACATTGAAAGCCCAGCAAGGCCGAGAGCTGCACAGTAGTTTGAGATGAAGTGCATCTCGTGTTGTCTGAGGCAGGAACAGAGGAACAGCTGCAAAGAAAGTGCTGTATGGAGAAATCCCCGTCACTTGTTCGCATTTAGTATCTTATGAAGGTGGGATATAATCTCTGCAGTTTACTAGCTCTGATGCAATGAGGCTTTGCAGAACTATGGGGCCATGTTCTGTCATGCCTTTAGCATCTCCAGAGACTGGAGCAGTTTCAACACAGGCCGACATAATGCTGTTGTCTTGCAGTGACAGAATGACTGTTCAGAGTCCTTTAATTAACCTCTCAATGTCAAGTGTTCTGATAGCATAATGTTGCAGTGACAGCTTCCTGCCCACTTACACTGCAGGACTTGCTGTGTTATTTGTGCATGTAGTAAGCTGAGACTGAAAATCGCACACAAGTGAAGCCTGATCTGTCCTCCCAGTGGAAGTGACAACACATCCATGCCCAATGCTGAATTTAGCCAACATGACAGAAGATTTGACCGATCATGTCTGCACTGGTTCTCTGAACAAGCACTGTACCAGCATGGCCACTCTGAATGATGGCTTTTGCTGGTATCACAGGGGCAACAGAGATAGTTCAGAGAGTCATAGAATTGTACAGCATGGAAACAGACCTTTCAGTCCAACTTGTCCATGCTGACCAGATATTCTAAATTAATCTAGTCCCATTTCCCAGTTGCTGGATCTCTGGAGAGAGAGGTTAATGGAACAGGATGAGGTTTATGGGGATGGGTGGAGTCACTGACAAAAGAGGGTAGGGTGTCCATTATAAGGGGAGGAAACTACTTTCAGTGGTTCTCCCTTTCTGAATGCTGCTCCCTTAAGTAGGCTCTCAATGAGGCACACACTGGCAGGTGACTGGCAACTTGAACAGGGTCCTTCAGAAAGCGGGGATGATTCAAAGAATAACAGAATTATACAGCACAGAAATAGACCTTTCAGTCCAATTTGTCTGTGCCAGACAGACATCCTCAACTGATTTAGTTCTGTTTGCTAGCATTTGGCTATATCCATCTAAACCCTTCCTATTCATGTACCCATCCAAATGTCTTTTAAATGTTGTGATTGTTCCCCATACTGGCAGCTTATTCTATACATGCGTCATCCTCTGGAGATTTTCAAGCATGGGGTTAATGCTGGTGCTGGTGTGATGCTAGGTACACAGGCCGTACATTCCAGCAGCCAGCAGGTTGTATTAAACAGCGTATCCCTTTGGTTGTCACAACCAGCCGTAGCCAAGCTCACGATGTCCAACCTGGCCACACTTCCAAAGCTCAAAACCATCACCAACATTAGATGTCATTCTGCAATTTGACAGCATTTACTAAATAATCCTGCATTCACAAAAATGTTAGACTGACAACTAATGTTAAATTGTCAGTCATGCTCAAAGTGTGGAGTACTTGCTGTGTACATTAATGTACACAGCCCTGCCCTTTACAGACAGAAAGAACATGGACTTACATTGCGCCTGTTTCAACTCAGCAAAATAGGGGTCAGCCATTCTGTGGATGATTTCTCAGGTTAATGCCTTGACCAATCAGAGCCAATGTACTTGGTTTAAAATTTAAACAAAGCTTGACAGTTTACTGCTCGTCATCATCCAGCAAGTGCATTCCCCAAGGCAAGTCCTCTACCAATTAAAATCTGCTTGCCATTAAACCAACATTTTCCTCTCATACAGTATAAATGTTGCTTTCTCTTTACATTCGTATTCTTGTGACTGCAAGATGAAACGTTTTGACACAATGTATACTCCCATTCACTTTGCTTTTTGTTTCATGACATTCTTGTAGTTTAATCTCTCTCTCCCTCTACTCTCTCCCAATTCTTCCATTTTGTTCTATCTGCCTCTTCCCCCTGCCATCCCCATGCTATGAAACCTAGGTTTTGGATTAAAGATGGATCAATAAAATTTGCTTCATTATATGATTGAATGGTGGAACAGGCTCAATGGACTGAATGGCCTATACCTGTTTCTTATCTTTTGCCACAGAAGTATGGTAAACTTTTGATAGTGCCAAGTTATGTGCCATCATGGAATCTAAGTGGTCATTCATTATACCATAAAAAGCCACTTGGTGTCACTATAATATTGTTAGCTAAAAATTTACCTTTGCATTAATACAGAGATTAACTTCATGGAAAATACAACACTACGTTGGTATTACAAAAATTGGGTTAAAAAGTATAAAATCACAGGTTTATTACAAACAAAAATGCTAGCTTATTTAATTCCTGAAGTAAATGACACACTACTTCTTTACACCTCAGGTAACTTTAAATTATTTCTTTTATTTTGGGTGTTGTTTTGTATGACCTGCAGGTATGTGTGAGTATTTGTAACACATATAGCACTCAAAAAAACCAAAGGCAATGAGACAGTTTCTTTAAGTCAAGACTCAAACGCATCATATATTGAAGGAGATCATTTGGCCTATTATAACAAAATATCACAACTGTCCCATTAATCTAACTCCCCAACTGCAAATTGCTGTTTATCTATCCTGTCAAAACATGGAGTATAGGAGAAAGAGTAGGTCATTCAACCCTTCAAGCCTGCTTTGCCATTCAATATGATCATGGTTACTTATCCAACTCGGTACCTGAAATAATTGCATAGAGGCCGGTTTCCCATCATCTTGTCGCTCTTTATTTACATGCGCACAGTACATGGACTCTGTATAGTATATCTGCACAAGTATAAGCTTTAAAATAAAAAGCTAACTTTTGTTTTACTGTCATCTGCTGATTAACCATTTTAGAATTGGAAAGATCATTTGACAGAAACAGTGATTGCCAATCTCAACATTTTATTGGCAATGATACTAAAACCATTCTAATCTGAGCTTCTGACTAATTCAGGAGCTTGTTTAATTATGTGGGTTGTGCAGCCCTAATGCTCCCCTCCCCACTCTGCCCTCTTCTAGTTAGAGTTTGCATGGCACAGGCATGACCTAATTTGTGTCAAATAGTGCAGAACAGTTCTCAGACAGGTGTCAGACCCTTTGCATTTATAAACCAGGCCAACACAGCTCAGAGGCTGCTTCAAGGGGAGTTTAAAAATCGAGAAAACTAATCTACTGATGACAACGGCACATCAGGGGCAGGACTTCACACCCCAGCTTTATGGTACATATAACAATGCTCGCCTCAAAATGTCTCATTTCAGTGTGGCAACTAACCTCTTGCTCTTTGCCTTCCTCTTCGTTCTGCACGCTTGAATTTTTTTTTCGTTTCTACTGCCTCCATTCAGAAATATGCCAAGTTGTTAGTGTGATCATTCCAAACAAGTTTCTATTGCACTCCTGTCTATATATGGCTGATTTTGAATGCCAGGCAATTCAAACTCTGGCTTTTAAATATACTGTCTGGTCATAAAGCAGGCCATTTTAGCTGTTGTGCCATCAAGCTTCTTTCACATGAACTGCATTTAACTTATTTTGCACTTGCATCCATCAATCCCTTAAGCTTCAGGCTTATTGCTGTACGGGTTTAAATCAAAGAAGTGAGTGCAGAATTTTACTGACTTAATTTCTACTCTGATAATGAGCTATCTCCAGTCTGTAGGCTTTACTTAAAATAAACCAGTCTGTTGTTTAATCTCTGTTCCTGTTTAGCCTTTGCAGAAGTTAGGCTTTAACGTTATGAGTGCTGTCAAACTTGAACAAACGCACAGGCTGCAGCAGTCTGAGATACAATCTCAGAATGAAGACAGTGTGTATCCCTACAAAACTGCAGAATTACTCATACATGCTGAGATGTAATAGTTGTTCCACTTTCATACCAGCACTTCTGTTCTACTGCATTGTGAGGGCTTGTATATTTTGCAAGCTAATCTTCAAAAGCACATTTGCCACCACAAACTGCCACCATGTGACACTCTTCTCTTAAATAATGACACACAATACTTGATGAAACAATAATGTGGGTTATTTATTTGAAAGCTATACCATACACAGGTTTATTTAAATTTAACCTAATTTTCTACTTAACCTATTTTTCTAATCAACCTGTTCAGAGATGTTAGTACGCACCTCTACAGCAGAAGAGACAAGGGAGCCTGAAACCGGGGGTGGAAGACAACCTACCTGACTCTATTACCACTGATTCTGATTGCCTAACAAACCATGAGACTAACACATCCTCGCCTGATGAGGGAGATAAGAATTGGCAGCAATTTATGTACATCATATCACAACAGGCCCTGAGAAAGAATGCTGCTGTAACAAAAAGGCAGTCGACCATTAAGCACTATTTTCAGAATACTAGCCATATTTTATGGTTTACAACACTTAGTTATTTGGGTGTTAAGTACAAGCTATGCGAGCAGTCTATCTTTAAGGAAGGGAGGATTATATTCATTGGAACATTTGAATTTTGAGATTTATTGGGAGAGTAAGACCCATGCTGAAAAAACCTGTTGTTTACCCTAACAAATATTATAAACCTTCCTGCAAATAAATCATATTTAGGAAGTCAAAATAAAACAGGAACACTGGCTGATCATCCCTTTCCTAATCTCACAACGCCGATGCCAACTTTCGCACTCTAACTGGCACAAGCCAACTCTGACTGGTCCTGGGATCTGTAATATAATAACATTCCAGAGAACAGATTTTCACCCAGAATCATTGTAACAAGTTGAATTCCTCATATATCTCCAGTACGTATTTTTACACATCCTTTTATAAATATGATCTTTGTATAAAAGATGTGTTCAGTTTGCTTTAAACAAATGTGTTTATAGTTATCTGTGTAAACTTTGGGAACAGAGCACACACGGACTTTCCATCTGTAAGGTAAACATGTTTGTTTTTCTATTTTTGGCTATGGGCTGACCATCTCTCCTGGGCTTATTAGCTGTAAATCGAAGAGCTTTCAGAAAGATTCATCCTTCTGTTTACAGTTGGATCTATTATGGGGAGAAGGAACAAGGGAAAGTCCAGTCGTGTCTATTGAATGAAATGGAATCACTTTCGTTTTTCACGCAGTCTGATTTCAAAGTGGAAAGTTCTAAAATGCAAAAGTGTTTATGTATTGGGCTGGACTTTTACGCTGCCTGATGATGGTGGATTTTCCAGTAAAGCTGTTCGCAAACATATGTAAATATATACCCTAGACTTTTATTTCGTCTTTTCCAGGTTGCTGTGGTTAAGTGGTCACGGTTTCAAAACAACTATGTGGAAGAAACTCCACAGTTTAACCTTGTATCGGGAATGGCAGATGCTGGTGCCTGTGAGAGCTGGCACTGACAGTGTAATATTGGTTGAGTCAGGAGGTTACCCAATTTGAAGAAAGCAGATATGAACCCTAGGGGTGAATCCCAGACGCCAGTCTGCATAAGGACACCGCCGAACGCTGGCAGAATACTGATACCACCAGATCTGTGCTGCTTGACTCAATGACTGTTTCAGTTTTATTGTTCCAGTTTAATTCCATTCCATAGTTTTACAAGAGAATTGGAGTCAAAAAGTCATAGTCAAAGAGTGATCTTTGGTCCAACTCATCCATGCGAAGCAGATATCCTAAATTAATCTGATCCCATTTGCCAGCATTTCACCCACGTCCCTCTAAACCCTTCCTATTCATGTCCCATTTTAAATGTTGTAACTGTCCCAGCCTCTACCACTTCCTTGGAAAGGTCATCCCACACACGCAGCAAACTCTGCATGAAAACGTTGCCCCTTAGCTGGGAGCTTTATGCCGAATTTCCCTGCAGCAGGGAATGTAACCATACTTATAAATCTATTGCACTGGGGTCCTTCCAGGCTGGTACAGGTGACATCTCATACCAAAATCTGTTGCATTGCTGCCCATAGTTGATGACAGATGTTGTGTTCATGTGAGTCAATATTAACCTAGAATTTAGTATCTTGTTAATGACTGACATCTAAACTGGTGCATAAGAGGGCCACATAAAATTGTCCCTCTTGCCCCAAAGGGAGCTAAACAAGTGTGCTTGAATACTTTTTGTACCCTACTCACAAAGAGGAAGAAAGTCACTTGAATGAGTCTGAATTTGGGGATGGGGGGCTGTCAGTGTTTGAAGGAGATGGAGAGAAGCTAATCGATGCCCAATGGTTTCAGTTAGCACTCATGCTCCGACTTCGCTTTACATACATTTTATTTGATAACTGTTCGAAGACCACCTCTCTTTGTCCCTCTAAGCACTGATAGTTTGGTTGCTTAAGGCTTGAGAAAACTGACTGCAATCTTGCACATCCCTTGGTACAGTCAGTCAGGATTAACTGGGTAAAGGAGAAGCAAGTGCTTTAAGTCCTTGTCAGCAACACAGCTGGGCCTGCCTTTGTATCACAGACACTTCAAGTGACCCTTTCAGTGATGCGTCTTCAGCTTGACTTTCCTGCTGACTAGATCTAATGAAGTTACAGAAGTGGAGAAAGTAAAGTATTTCCATCACTGGAGACTTAAACTTCACCATCGTAAGTCAGCTCCTTCACTTCCGAATCAAGTGCTTGTGCTATTTGTAGGAACAAAAGCAAGGTTAGTCCTGAGAGCACTCACCATTCAATGAAGCTGCTTTGATAGGTTGTTGAAAGAGCAGGTCAGACTGATTTCTATAGTCTTAGTAACTTTAGCTGTGGCTTTCAGAATGTAATAGAGGTTATAATGTCCCATGCCATCGGTGACTGTGCTGCAATTTTAACTTGAGCTGCCCTTTCTCAGAGTGGGTTATATATTCTGGAAGTGTACGTCACACACTCTGAGAGCTGAACACCTCCACCTTATCCTCTAGGTGTTAGAAGCTAGAAGGGACTTCTGCCAATGATCCAGCTCATGTCCATGCTCTGGATTGATTCTCCTTTTACATGCTGATTGCTGGCAGTCAGATTCCACCAGCTTACTAACCTGAGATCACTGTGACTTTCCCTTCTCAATCCCCTTTTACCACTTCCACTGCCATCTTCTTGTGTCAAGTACAATATCCAGTGAGTTGCCTTCAAACTGACCATGCAGATTCCTTGGCAGACTATTATCTCTGAGCTGTTAAGTGACATAAGTCACACGAGACAAAGTGCGGAATATGAGAGGCACATAATGGCGATCAGGTACTGTGACCTGCCTCTTTTATTTGGTGAAGATCATAAATAAAATAAGAGATGTCTGTCCATCTCTGGGAGGGCCTCAACCGGGACCTTGGGTTAAGGTGACCACCATTGCACTAAACACACACACAGTCACTCCTGTACACAGACACTCCTACACACACAGACACTCTCATACACACACACACAGGCACTCCTATACACACACATACAGACACTCTTACACACACACACAGGCACTTCTATACACACACCGACACTCCTATACACGCACAGACACACACACACACACACACTCCCAAACTCGCACACGCATCCTCTTACAGACTTAGACCCTTTTACACTTACACACATACATATACACTCTCTTTCACAGACACTCACAACCCCCCCACCCCAGACACACACACACACACACACTCCTACAGACACACACACTCCCAAATTCACACATGCATCCTCTCAGACTTAGACCCCTTTACACTCACACACACATATACGCTCTCTCACAGACGCTCACAACACCCAACCCCAGACACACACACACACAGGCACTCCTATACACAGACACACACAGGCACTCACATACACTCCTGCAGACACACACACTCCCAAACTCACACATGCATCCTCTCACAGACTTAGACCCCTTTACACTCTCACACACACGTATACACCCTCTCTCACAGACACTCACAAACCCCACCCCAGACACACACACACACACACTCCTACAGCCACACACACTCCCACACTCACACATGCACCCTCTCACAGACTTAGACCCCTTTACCCTCATACATATACACTCTCTCACACAGATACTCACAACCCCCCACCCCAGACACACACACATACAAAAACCCACATGCACATATGGGTTTTTGGGGTGAATTTGTACTTGTAGAGTTACATTGTACTTTGCTCACAAACTGCATGAATCCATGTAAGACTCTGTTAACTCATATTTTAAGATTAGTATCAGTCTAAATATTATGGCACACACAACAGAACAGAGGGGGCTAATACCGTCAACATCTTATCTGGCCTGACGACAATTGTTAACCTGAGTTAACCTGAGAATGTAACTTTTAAAAAGAGTATTGTGATTTACATATGAAAGAAGTGAAGCTACCATGGTCATTCTAACAGATGAGAGACATAACAAACAATCAAGGTATGTTTCAGAGTATAATTTCAGTTACATCACACTGTAAGCTTTTGCTATAAATTCTGTGTCTTACAATTGTGTACTCCACAGCCCCCTGATGAAGGAGCAGCGCTCCGAAAGCTAGTGCTTCCAATTAAACCTGTTGGACTATAACCTGGTATAGTGTGATTTTTAAATTGGTCTCTCTACAAAGTCATTGACAACGTCACATTATGTATCTCAGGGATTGAAGCCCAGAGGGAAATCTCGGTGAAAGCAACATACCGCTCTGACTTTCCTGGTGTACTTCAACATGAAGCTGCAGACGGACCAGTTTGTTAATCTCCCAGTGATAACAGTGCTTTATTGTGGTTTTCCCCACTGGGAAATACTGGAGTTCACAGCTCTACCATTAAGAAGTAATTAAGAATGAAATGCATTTATGGACTCAATCAAACGTTTTAACCTATGAAATTGAATGACACACAAACGAAACTAGAAAAAAATAAATTCATGAAATAAGCTTTTTTGTGTTATTGGTGCCATCTGCTGGAAATATCTAGAACTGCGAGTTCCTACGAAATTGACCGAGTTGTTTTACAGAACATCTTATGGGGTTGTGAAAATGTTTCAGAACACTTCACATACATTGGATGTAAAGTGTAGGGACTGTTGCTTTGTAAACGAAACAGAAAAAATCATGAGTCAACATGTGTGTGACAGCGTGTGAGTGATATGTAGATTGGACCTGGTAGAAATGTAGATTCCCTGTCCTGATACACCTTCACAAACTAGTTGGGCTTTTACAACAACCTGTAATCTTTCATTTGTTTCTGATGGAATCAGCATTAATTTACAAAGCTATTATTCAACTCAAGTCTAGCAAGTCTGCACAAGAAGTAGGATTAGATCACCCACTGCTTACACACTTTGTCTGTTTGCTTCCTGCTGTCATAATTTGAACGGAAGTTCTGGCAGGATGTATAGTTACCGTTTGTTTTCTTAACATGCAACTGTAGAGATTCGAACCGCAATTGTGACTATATATACTTAATTCACGAATAAAGTATATTTTTGAAATAAAATATGTATAACTACTCACCCATTGTCACATGTGGAGCACTCCTAGAAGTACCATTACCACAACACAACTGTACTCTTATCAAAAACTGCTGTGGAACGAGCAGTCAATTTGTTTGAATTGTTGGTATATGATTTAACTTGGACAGAGCTGTGCTAGCTGAGGGGTGCAGCTGTTCAGACATATACAGCTCATGTGGAACATCATTCAGCATCACAGATTGTCTTAAGTCGTGAAGAACAACGACAAGGACAATTTGCATTTATGTAGCGCCTTTGGAGTAGTAAAACAACCTAAAGCACATTGCAGAAGCATAAGGAAAAAAGTACCCAGCCAAAGTAGGGGGTATTATGAGAGGTAAAGAACAGTTGGTCAATTAAGTGTGCATTATGGAAAGGACAGCATAATCTAATTAAGGAAATAATACTGTGACTACTGTAACTTTGAAATGAAAACTGAAAACGTGGGACACATTCAACAGGTCTGACAACACTCATGGAAAAATCAATGTGGAGATTTCTGATGAAAGGTAATAGCCTAAAACATTAACGCTGCTTATCTCTCAACAGCTACTGCCTCATCAACTGAGTATTCCCAGCATTTTCTATTTCTTACTACATCTATCCCCTTGGACACTAGACTTGTAAATAAAAAAGGTATCATTCCATATTGATTCTTTTCTGTCATTGTTCATGTCTTTTTAATGATCACCAATTCTCCTTGGACCTTACTACTTCTAGATTTTCAGCATACAGAAATTATCTCCTTTTCGATCAAAATCAGATGACCTCACATTTCTCTACATTATAATCTATTTGCACAGTTTTGCTCATTAACATAATTGATGAATCCTTTCCAGTTCTTTGCTGAAAGGCTCAGCAGGCTCTCCATCACATGGAGGGATTTTCTGTGTCATTCCAATCGAAGGGATTTAAACTCTGTGCTGTTAACAACAATCTGATCTCACTGGCCACCCAGTCAACTGAATTCCCCAAGGAGTCTAAATAACATGTACTTTTGGATGCATGCTGTAATCCAGAACTAGGAATAGTGATGACAGAAGCTTCAGTTGTGGAGTAAAAGTGGAGTACTAGCTTTCTCAATGACATCACTATTCACTACATCACAAGACTGCCTTAATATATTAATATCTCTTTGTATTAGAAAGCTTTGCAATGCCACCTTTGTTTATGTCAATGGGAAATACAGATATGAGGCTTTCTATGCTATCATCTACATTGTTAATAAATATGATTAATAGCTGAAGCTTCAACACATTTGTTTGTGGGCCGCCACTAACATGATCTCGCCAATTAATGTACCTGCTCATTATTCATTGTCTCTGCTTCCTCTAAACAAGGACAATAATTTGGCTTCAAATGCATGAGCTTTAAGTTTAGAAAAAGTCTCTTATGAAGCACATTCTCAAATTTCTTCTAGAAGGCTTAAAAAAAATTCCATAAACACTTCCCTGTCCTCTACTTGGTCACCTCTTCAAAAATTTCAATCATGTTTGTCAGACAAACACTGGCTTGAACCAACAGATACAAGGTACTGGCTCCTCATGGGGACGATTTTACAATCAGATCACTAAATGTGGTTCCCCAATTTCTTTTGGCTCCAGTCAGGGGTCTCCACATTGACATGCTCCCGGGTGAGGAGGCATTTATTCACCTGCCCCATGATTGGTGGCAACAAGTTAATTTATGAAGGATCCCAACCTTTGTGGATGCCTTTCTTCAAGACTAAAGAATTTTTGTTTTATCAGAAGCCAATTTAACCAGGCTTTCTTAAGTTAGCTTAGTTGAGTTTATTAGTTACTAAAGACGAGAAAAAAGAATAATGTAACACGTGCTGAGCCTTGTGCTTCTTTGAGTTGCATCAAGTTTTCTAGGGTTTCCTCTGTGAGATTACTCTCACAGGGCGGCACGGTGGCACAGTGGTTAGCACTGCTGTCTCACAGCGCCTGAGACCCAGGTTCAATTCCTGACTCAGGCGACTGACTGTGTGGAGTTTGCACATTCTCCCCGTGTCTGCGTGGGTTTCCTCCGGGTGCTCAGGTTTCCTCCCACAGTCCAAAGATGTGCGGGTCAGGTGAATTGGCCATGCTAAATTGCCCGTAGTGTTAGGTTAGTGGTAAATGTAGGGGTATGGGTGGGTTGCGCTTCGGCCAGTCGGTGTGGACTTGTTGGGCCGAAGGGCCTGTTTCCACACTGTAAGTAATCTAATCTAATCTTATTACTCTCTGTATCTTACCAAATCCACCTTATTAATGACCTACTCATCCCTTATAATGTCTGATTCCTGTTCCAGCTTGCTATGCGCCACTCCAGGAATAATCCATCACTCACTGGATATCTGCCAAAAGACTGGCATTCTGACCAGCTGTGCCATATTTTAGAGGCCACTGTACCCCTGGATGAGGACTGGAGTTCTAAAATTGCTTTGCTCACTGGCAGACAGACTTTGAACATGTCGGAGAAGGGGAAGATGGCACTTTGATTTTCTGACAGGGACCAGGAGGTTCTAGTTGAGGGGATGGTGCAGAGGAGAGCTAAGCTCTTGTTGGAAGATCAGTAAAGGAGCCCACAACATCAGGCCCTGGCAGTCTACGCCCAGGCTGCCACCTAGGTCATTGCAGTCTCCACAGTCTGTCAGAGTGACCAGCAGTGCTGTATGAAAGTCAATGACCTTTGCTGTGCCACTCTCTTCTCTCTGCCACCTCACATTCACTCTATCTCAGCTACTGCACCCACCTCCCAGCAAGCTCTATGCTTTGCTACTCTCACTATTTTTGCAACATCTTCCTTCGCTCACTTTTAGTTCACTCCAATCCCCCACACCACTAACCCTATATACCCTCCGTGCTACCTACTGACCTCCCCTCTGAATACTTCACCATCTTTCCTCCAGCTGCACCAACAGTTATCTTAGTGCCACCCACGTTCAGCTTACTGAATCCCATCCTTTCTCTCAGTATAAGAGTAGGCAGCCCTCAAAATGACAGAAAGGGTCCAGATGGGTGCACGACATTAAACTCTTCAACCCCTACAAGGAGAGAATTCTGATCTTTGCAGAAGAAAAGAGGGTCAGTTCCGCTCCCTGTCCAATCAACCCCCCTCTTTATATATTACCTTCTGGTAGCTCTTATCAACTGAAACAAATACAGGGAACACTGGAAAAACTCAGCAGGTCTGGCAACATCTGTAGAGAGAGAGAGAAAAACAGAGTTAACTCTTCAGTTAGCTTCCCTGAACAGACAAGCATTCTTCATTCCACTACAACTCTCACCTAACCCTACTATTACTGTCAACCACCTCACTCCGATCATAATCACTGGTCACAATGCTTTCTCTCTGTTGTACCTTGCAGGTGACAGCAGGATTTCTACCATCAGTGTGAAGAAACAGCCAGCTCCTCCAGAAGCCATCTCCTTAGAGGAAGCTTCAGTAAAGTTCAGACACTGACACTGCGGCGGGGACCTTTAACTTTAAAGTTTGGAAGCATGAGTTGGTGAGGACCCCAGTGCATCATTTCTGTAGCTGGCTGAGGGAGAAACAGCGCAGGACTCTGAGAGAGAGCAGGCCCCTGCTCAGTCCCAGGCAGGAGAGGACCCTGTATAAGCTACTCTTGCTCTTGCTTCCTATATTCATATATAGACCTACCCTTTGCAAATCCAAACATTTCACCATCACTCTGTCCTTTATTGTAGACTCCAATGACTTCCTGACAACAGGCTAATGGATCTATATTTCACTGTTTACTTTCTCTCACCTTTCTTTAACTGTGGTATGACATACACAGTTTCTCATCCAAAAGAATGATTCCTAAACTGAGAAAAAAATTTGAAGATTATTTTTCTCAATGCAGTATTCTCACCCACTTCTTTAAGGTCCAGAGGGGGAAAAAAAACAAACTTTTGGAGGTTTTTACATGTTGGTGCACTTCCTATCCTTATCACTATTATTTTACAAACCTTACCATGTTTGTTTCCTCAGGATTTTCAATGTTTTCTTCTTCCTCTAATGTAAGTACAATATTTTATGCAAAATGATTACACAACCATTTCCTTATTTTCAATGACAATATCACTGCTATTAATTTTCAAAGGATGGGTATTGCTCCTCACCACTTGGGTTTTGCAATCATTATATAATTGTAAACCTTTTGGTGCGGATTTGCATATCCCCTGCAAATTTCTTTATATACTCAAGTCAAGTCACCATAGTCTTAACAGACAATAGGACTGCTTTATCATTATAGAGAGAGATGACATGTGGTGATTTAACCTGAGGGTCACCACACCTCAGATGAGGGGAGTTGTTGAGAAGGGGAATCTTTCATGGTAACCTCAGCCAGTGTGGGAATTGAGCCCACACCATTGGCATCACATTGTTTTCAGATGAACCAGAGGAAAAAGTGAGTACTGCCAATGCTGGAGATCAGAGTTGAAGAGTGTGGCGCTGCAAAAGCACAGCAGGTCAGAGGGCGCCCGAGGAGCAGGAGAGTCAATGTTTCGGCATAAGCCCTGTCTGGATGTATCACAACCTGGCATGGCAATTGTACCATTCAAGATCAGACACGGTTACTTGGCCCAAACTGGTGAACTTGGCCTGGACAATCACAAAGGCCAACCTCCCATCTACAGAATCCATCTACCAGGCCCACAGTCAAGGAAAGGCCACCAGCATTCTCAAAGATCCATCCCACCCTGGCAAAGTTTTTCTACAACCTCTACCATCGGGGAGAAGATACAGAAGCTGAACACATGCACCAGTGGTTTCGAAACAGTTTCTACTCTACTGTTGTTAGAGTACTGAATGGACTCACAAAATCTTAACATTCACCTGTACCTGGGTTTTTGATTTTGCTGCTGTTTACCTATTATTTACTTATCTATGCTATTTAACTCTGTGATCTGCCTGTATTGCTCGCAAGACAAAGCTTTTCACTGTGCCTCAGTACATGTGACAATAAATTCAATTCAAGTCAAACCCTTCAGATGAAGGACTTATGCCCGAAACGTCAATTCTCCTGCTCCTCGAATGCTGCTTGGCCTGCTGTGCTTTTCCAGCGCAACATTTTCAACTTTTCAGATGAGCCATCCAGATTTAAACCGACCCATTAGCCTGTTTCAGGAATTCACTGGAGTGTACAATAAAGGACAGAGTAATGGTGAAATGTTTGGATATGCACAGAGTATGTATTACCTTCTGGTAGCGCCCAGCAGGTCTGGCAACATCTGTAGAGAGACAAAGAGAGAGAAAACAGAGTTAACTTTTCAAATCTGGTATGAATTCTTCCAAACTGAAAGATGCTGGAAAATTTGTTCTTTAAAATACTTTTGACAAAGACAGAAGATGAGCAAGGGAATTGATGGTGGAGAAGTCATGTAAAACACAAGGTGGTTGTTAATGGTGGTGAATAAAAAAATAGATGTAAAATGGGTGTGAACTATGGTGCGAAGGGGAAAGAATAGGTCCACTCTACTCAGAGCAGCTGCTATTGTTACAATTTACAGCTTTATCAAACTTTGCTATGCTTTGTATCTCTCGCATTCACTGGAATCTTATCTTTTTTAATGCTTTTTCATCCTCTTCAGTAGTCCATAGCTATTTTTTGACAAGTAGAGCTTTTGCCCCTTAGAGATATGAGCTGGTGCAGTATGAACACCTCCCACTGATGTTGTGTCATTTTATCCCTTCATAACTATCCTAACTTACCTTGGGCAATCTCTGTCACTTTGTATTGAAATCAGCCGAACCAAAATCTGAAATCTTGGAAGCTGCTTTTCATTTCTCCTTTTCCAGCACTACATTGAATTTAATCGTGTTACATTTTTTATTAAATAAATATTCCTGTACCGTTAAACTGTTAACCAAACCTAGATCATTACTTGATTCTAAATCTAATGTGGCATGCCCCATTATTGATTCTATGACACAGTGTTGCAGAAAATTATCCTGAACTCATTGAAGAAATTCTCTAATTGACATGCTAGTCTGCTTATTCCAATCCATATGAAAGTTTAAAACCATCATTAAAATCATTTCCCTTTGCTACATGCTTATCTAATCACTGTACTTGCGCATCCCATTATTTCATAACTATTATCAGGGGACCATTACATATCTCCCACTGCAGTCTTACATTCTTTGCTATTTCTTAATTCTTACCAAAAGGACTCTGCTGCCTGTTTACTTCATCATAGTCCCTCTTAACATTGAAATCACTTAATGCTTAATCATTGAGGTTACCCTGCTCCTGTTAAAGTTTTCAAGTCATTCCTGTTAACATAATCTGTTTTTTTGTTCACAATCCTGACCATCTTGCAGCCATGTCTGAGTAATGACTAATAAGTTTTACGCTTCAAGATGAATTGTGCCTGCAGTATATTCAATTTGTTCCTTATGTTCTGCGAATTTGTTAAATATGGTCTGGGTCATATGCCTAAATCTGCCCTTTGCTTTGGCCTGTTGGTGTCATAGAGTCATAGAGATGTACAGCATGAAAACCGACCCTTCAGTCCAACCTGCCCATGCCGACCAGATATCCCAACCCAATCTAGTCCCATCTGCCAGCACTCAGCCCATATCCCTCCAAACCCTTCCTATTCATATATCCATCCAAATGCCTCTTAAATGTTGCAATTGTACCAGCCTCCACCACATCCTCTGGCAGCTCATTCCATACACGTACCACCCTCTGTGTGAAAAAGTTGCCCCTTAGTCTCTTTTATATCTTTCCCCTCTCACCCTATGCCCTCTAGTTCTGGACTCCCTGACCCCAGGGAAAAGACTAACTGTATCTCTTATGCTCGCATCCAAAACATTTATGTAAATGGGAAAAAGAAGAGGAGCCAACACCAATCCTTGTAGCAGTCCACTGGTTACAGGCCTCCAGTCTGAAAAGCAACCCTCCACCACCACCCTCTGTCTTCTACCTTTGAGCCAATTCTGTATCCAACTGGCTAGTTCTCCCTTTATTCCGTGAGATCTAACCTTGCTAATCAGTCTCCCATGGGGAACCTTGTCGAACACCTTACTGAAGTCCATATAGATCACATCAACTGCTCTGCCCTCATCAATCTTCTTTGTTACTTCCAGCAGCTGTAGTCCTCATTTTCGCCCTTCTGCATCTACCCTGTCAAGTTCCCTAAGAATTGCATACGTTTCAACAATTTTGCATCCCATTCTTCTCAACCCCCGTGAGAACAGGCCCCATCTACTCAACCTCTCCAGTTAAAATGATTCCTCCATACCTGGTATCAACTTGGTGAACATTTCCTGTAAAGCCAATGTATCTTTCTGTAACTAAGAGGATCAAAACTCTTCACAGTATTTCAGGTGAGATCTAACTCAGACTTCCCTATCTTTATACTACATTCCCTTTGGAATAAAGACCAACATTCCATCCACGTTCTCTATTTCCCACTGAACCTAGATGCTATCCTTTTTGTGATGTGTGGATGAGGACCCAAATCTCTATGTTATGTAGCTTTCTGCAACCTTTCTCCGTTTAAATAACATTCAGTTCCTCTAACCTTCCTGCCAAAGTGCATAACCTCACATCTTCTCACATTATATTCCATCTGCCAAGTTTTTGTCCAGTCATTTAACCTGTCTCTATCCCTCTGCAGGTGTCATCCTAACTTCTTGTGTTCAACATCTATTTTTGTATCATCTGCAAACTTGGAGATAGTATACTCACTTCCATCCTCCAAGTCATTGATATATATTTTAAATAATTGTAACTCCAGCATGGATCCCTGTGGCACCCTACTGGTTACAGTTTACTATCATGAAATGAGCCCCTCACCCAACTCTCTGTTTTCTCTCAGGTCATCAATTCTTTAAAGGAGTCCTCTCAGCAGCACTGGGTTACCTCATTTAATAGCTTAATGTGTGGTATCATATCAAAAATCTTTCTGAGATCCAAATGTATTACATTCAATCCTTCCCCTTTATCTATCCTGCATGGTACCTTATCAAAGAACTCAAGTACATTGATTACATGTGATTTCTCCTTCATGCTGGCTTTGCTTGGTCATATTATGCATTTCTAAATGCTTTCTTATCAAATGCTTTATTCTGTTGTGGGGTTCTGCTGCAGTGAAGTTAAAACTTACCCAGGAAAAATTAAAACTGCCAAACACACAGCCCCAGATACTAAGAACTTCTGGCATTTAACACAACACATCCCACATCCAGGGACGTGACTCCTCCATTCCCCCCCCCAAGATTTGAAGCACCACTCAACAGAACAACATTCCCACTCCCAAGGGCCGGCAATGCTTTCTTTGTCCCACCACCAGGACCCAATTACCCCCTCCCACAACCCATTACCAACTCCCTCTGGGACTTTGCAGTTGCCTCTCCACACTTCTGGCATCCAACATGCCGCCCCACCCATTCCCTTCAGGACCTGATACCCATTGATAGACCCCTTGAACCCTGGAAACTGAAAACCTTCTTCACAACCTCTTCAACAGGACCCAAAACCCAGACCCACATTGACCTAACTCTGCACTCAGCCTGGCACACTTTCCACTTCATGCACCTTACCCACCATGCACTTGGTATCCCACTTACCTGGCAATCTTCATCTCTGCCACCTTACACATCACACCCTGCCAACCTGGCATTCTAATCTCACACCATCCTTACATCCTACCCCTTTCAGAACTGACAAACTGGAAGTGATGCTGGATGTTGAAATCACAGAATATACCAACTATTGTTGCACTATGAGGACACAACTATATTTAAAGATTGCTCCACATTTCTGCAGGATCTGTGATTGGACTCTCTCACCAGAAATGCAGAGCTCATCGTTGACATAAATAAATAAAAGATGTGGTGATCCGACTATCACTGGCACCTCTTTGAAAATCGAGCCACTTATTTATAATGAGAAAAAAAAATCATGCTACTACACCTTAATGTTCTGCATCAGTTGAAAATAGAATATCAATAATGAGACTTCAGACTGATTTTTCTGGTTATTGAACTTTGATACTGTTGTTAGTTGGTACCCTTATCTTTCCAATAGAATTCAAATACTGAGGTTAACCAACAGATTTGTACCAGAGCTGCTGAATCATGAACAGGGAATTAGGAGAAGGAGATTCAGGCCCTTGGGTTAACTCTACAATTCTATCCTAATCAGCACCACAACTTCACTTTGCAGCTTTAGTCTTGCACTTGCTTAACACAAATTTGAAGCATGAAAATTTGTTATTTTTAATATTCATAACAATTTCCAGAAATGCTTCTGTGCTCTAAGCAAGCTCAAATGATACATTTGAGAGTCATCTATCTTCATATCTCAGTTGCATGTTAATTATATTGTAACGTAAGACATAAAAGTTAAAAGATTGTGTTCTAATCTGCCATGTTTTAATGTTTCAAATACTTTTTAATGTTTCAAAACAGACTGTTTTAAAAGTAGTTGGTTTATTTCTTTTACCACTAAGCAATACCTTCGAGTCCGGTTTTATCCTCGCTCAGTCAGTCAGTGTAAACCTAAAACTTTAAAAAGTGATTGAAGAAGAAGACCATTTAAAAAGACTGATTTTTTTTCTAACTTAAAAAGGCAATGTTGTTATCCCATCATGAGAGAACCAAGTACAGGGTCCCCAATTTATGAACATCAATTTACAAACAGTCGCACTGATGAGCACAATCCCATGCAAGGTATATTAATATTAATTTTAAAGGTCTGACATGTGAACATTTTCTTGTACTTATGAACTACGATTTTATTTTGTCCTGCTTTGTGTTCTGACTTGCATACAAATCAACTTGCGAACAGACTCAATAATGGAACCAGTTCACAACCTGGGAAAAGCCTGTATTGCTTTAGTAGGGTGTACATGTGGATAATTATGTTTTTGCTATACAGTGTTTCATAGTTTTAACACAATAATTTGGCTTTGTGTTCATGGTATTTTTGTTCTTCAGTCTTGCGAACTTAGTTCAAACGCTCTGCCTGGCAATAATGGGTTAAAGGGTAACAATGCCTCTACATTACAACCTATGTGCCAGCTGGCCCCTTATTTGACTCAGCCATCTTCACTGGATCTCTGAGATTTTGGTCTGATATTGAGATTTCTTCACCTATTCTTGTCATGCAGCTCTCACTACCATTCCATTCATAGCAATGAGCAGCAGTGGCCACTGAGTGTCAAAGTTACTTCCATCCTGTTTCATTGCCTAGCCATGGAAACAGGGCCAAATAACAAAGCAGCTTCGTAGGCCAGCCACTGAATGGTAGTGTCTACTTTTTTTTAAAAAATCTCACTTATAAATGACATTTTTAATTAGTGGTGTGTGGGTATTTTCAGATGAATACATATAGATAAGTCGGTGTTACAAGGCTTTCGTTACATCCCATTATCCAATTTCACGGAAGGGTTTCACAGAAAGATCTCTCATTATTGATGCAGTGGCAGTCACACTGTATTTAAGTTAAACAAGGCAATGAACAACAGAAGAGATGTTTAAATATCCAGTGACTGTGCCAATGTACTTCCAGAACTATAGATCCACATCCTCCTCCCACCAGCAGGCATGAGATTGACATTGGGAATACAGTGTTTATTGATAGAGCACTGTGCGGTGTTCTTTCTGGGGAATGTTGAAAGGTGATTTTCTTTCAATTGCATAGACACTTGTTTAATTCCCTGCTGTTCCATTGAATCTTATAGTAGAGCCTTTCTCTGCTAAACTATGCAATTTTTAAAATTAATTGTTTCCATTCATATGGAACACCCATATTATGTTAATATAGTTCATTTGTTAGCATGCCTGGGGTTTCAAAGTGTACAGCTCAGCAATTTTTTTTTATACCTATGGTTTAGGTTTGGTATTAATTAAATATTCTGTTTATGGGGTTATGCATGTGACAGATTAAAAATCCAGTCACAGTTAAACTGAATGAATATCACATAGAAAGAAAACATTTGCAGAAGCACAAAGCTATGGAAAGACCTTGTGAGCACTATGAAATTGGAAAACATCTGCTTGCTTCTGTGCTGATGGATTGGTATATGGATGTTAAGGCTTTTTGTACCTATAAGATGATGCTGGTATCAGTACGTATGCATAACTTAGTGTCTGTGAGTGTGTTATTACTGTGACTGTAAATTAACTCATCTAATTAGTTACAAGTTAGATCTGTAAAACAAAAAATCAGCATAACAAATGAAAATAAGCTGTCTGACTTTTATCAGTCACACCAGCATTACCCACATTTCTGGAATGAAAATGGTTGACAAAATGTGCAAAAAGTATTCAATAACACAAAGTTGCCCCATTGGTCAAATAAGTTGCCCACTGAAACAGGATTGCAATCTTTAAAACTGCATGTGCACTAACCATGTTAGAAATTTTATTAACATTAATGAGACATCAAATATGACTAGAAAGTGTGTGAATGACTTGGAATGATTCATCACAGGAAGAAAAGGCAATAATGATATTCTAGCTATAAGGCAAAGTGGGAATAATAGAACCCTAAATATGATGAATGGAAAGGTGGCTGTCATTCATATCAGAGGGATAAGGAGCTCATGTTCAATCAGACCTCAGCAATTTTCCACTTGTTCACCTGATCACTAAAGACCCTTTAACTAAGGTGGTCTATCCATATTCAATTGCAGAGGGATTGAGACCTAGCACTGCACCCCACCAGTCAAGATGACTAGTCTTCACTCTCTGAATCATAACAGCAGATATTGCCCATGCATTGCCTGTTCCCTTTGTCTTCATGCATTTTACAGACTTAAGGTTAAATGGCATAATTTTCCAATGTCCAGATAGAAACTGCAGCGTAGATAAGATCATGCTGAATCCCAACATGAAAGTCTCCGAGAGGATTGCCTGGGAAATTTAAGATTCTGATACACAATTTCCTTGTGCCTAGCACTTCCAACTCTCACCATCAAACCCAACATCCTTTACTCACCCTGACTTACAATAAATACTCCGTTCCTTATGTGGTATTGTACCCACCTAGCGCCCTACCCACCTGGCATCATAACATCATACATATCTTACATATTTACCCGTTCACAGGAGCTGACAAAGTGTCTGTGTGTGCTGCTGAACATTTAAGTCACAGAATGTAGCAACTATTACCATCAGAAAGGGTTCACATTTGACTTCTCTGAATGAATCTAGAATACAAGGGCCTGTTAGATTTAAAGTGTGCACTCCATCTCTGAAGGAGCTGTGATCTTTCTGACAGGAATCTCCTAACAGAAACGTAGCGCTCGTTCCCAAATTTAAAAAAATTCTGCCGCTCCTCAGAAAATTCAGCCTAAAATATTTCTGAATTCTAGGTTGCAGATTTTCCCTTGTAGGTACCTGTGTCACTTTTGACATCATTTTGGTTTGGCAGAGATATATATTTTCACATTTTCTTTGAAGTGGGGCAAAACCTGAGCCTACTTTACATTAGAGCACAGCAGTAGGACTATAGTAAAATCTCTCACAACTTCTCTGGTCAAATTGCTGATTAAAATAATTTTGTGCAATGCGAAACCTTATTAAGAAATAGAGTCAATCAAGATTAGATCATATAATCAGCAACAATTTGTCTATTATGCACTATAGTAATATCTAAGAATTAACTAATTTTGGAAAAAATACAACTGACAATATATATATGGAGCTGCTGGACATAGTAATTTATTTTAAAATTGTTTTGAACCAATTTACGTTTGAAGCCTAAGTCTGCAGTTATACTGTAAATCACAATCTAATAAATCACTGTTGAGTCTGCAGTGCTATATAAATCAGAATTATAATCGAATCAAATTTCTTCAATTTTTCAGTGATTCCTAAGCTAATTGTTCATTCTAGGATCTGTGTGCTCAATGAGCAGCACTGTGTTGATGAAGATGTGTATGATTACAAAACAGTAAAAGCAAGCAATGATAGAGAAAATTTAAGGAAGGTGCTTTATCTGGCTATTCTGGGTTATGGATAGAAATAACTCTCACTCTTGGAGGATTAGCCCTAACACAAGTCCAGAATTTATGTGTACTTTTCACATCCCCTTTTTCTGCCCAAAGTCTGGAGACCAGGATTATCCCATTTTTGTAACTGTCGATATGGATAGGCGTAAAAATCGCCTTGCAATATCGAAACAAGAAGCAGTATAATTATAGCTGGAGAAACCTGGGAATTAAAATAAACATATTTAAAGAATAGATCATTTATAATTATCAAATTGTATATTGTTTCCCTGTCCTTTACAACAGTTATTATGCAGGCAACATTGTAATATGCTAGTTGTTTATTTCGTACAAAATGTATTAATATTTACACATACAATTTCTGTCTGCAAAGCTTTAGATAAAAAATTAAACATCAAAGTTATTTCCAAAAGCAGAGAGGACATGCAGTTATTTCCCATTATGTTTTTTTTTAATTTTAAAATCTAATAAATATAATTTATCTGTATGGTAATTGCAATGTCATTTTGGAGTAAACTAATTTTGAATGCATTGTTTGTTTGACCATTGTACAGTAATGTAAATAAAAATTAAAACTTATTTTTGAAATTTGAAGCAATTAAATGAAGTTACACATCCCGATACCAGAACTAACTTTTCAGGAAAATCAGTTGTGACAAGAACGACCAATAGGATTCAGAAAGCAATGGTTATTCTGATGAAGTGTTGCAGTCAAATCCTTAACCAATCTTTTCTCTTGCCTGGCCTGCCATGTGTTTCCACCATTTCTGCATTTATCTCAGAAATTCTACACTTATGATTTCATGTTTTTTTATCTTCACCGTACTGATATTGCACTGCCAACAATGATATAATGAACCAATACATTGTGCCTTCTTTAGCAAAGAAATCAATGCTGAGACATTTATTCACAACTGAACCCTGCTGTGACTCCACATCACTGCGCTAGGGTATTATTTTTTAAATCTGATAAGAAGAATCAAAGACCACCAATAAATGTAAAGTCAGAATGTGTTTTCTTCCACATTAACGAAATGATATGTTTGAGTTATCTATTTATCCTGTCTGAGCCATTTATTCAATGAGGCTTTAACAGAATTTTAAATAAAAGAATCTTTCTTTCTGCAGACCAAGAAATCTTGTTTTTTAAATGCGATTTCATACATTTTTGTTGCACGGTAGGCTGAGCAGCATTCTTCTGTTGTTGCCACGGATGGGAATTGTTAGATATCATGTCACACATAACGTTGTATTGAGTCCCCATGCTGGGCTGTGAACTGATCCCATGGTCACTCTGTGACATTTCTGTGGAAACAAGAGGGAGTGTAAAGCAGGGGCACACAAATTCATTCTCTGTCTCCTGTTCCTGCCTGTGTCTGTCTCCAGCTCAGTCTTTTCACTATTCACTTTCTCAGGGTTATCCATGGGTGGATCACAAGGAAAAGTCATTCGAAAGCCAAGCCACCTCAATGTAATAAATTATTTCAAACTTTTTAAAAATGAATTATGTAACACGTTTTCACCCTTCACTTCAGTATTGGTTTATTAATCACAGGAATAATAAATATTGTGTGCCTTAAGAATGCATATTTGTATAATAAAGGAAATACATGAACAAAATAGCAACAGAATTTTAGTAAAACTGAAGATCACTCTAGCACTAGATGTTTAAAGAGGAATTGTCACTGTGTACAAGCATCTTTTGCAAAAAGGTATAATATCAAAATTGGTGGTACTGCAACTTAATGATTCATGTTTGCCTTTGCACTTTAATAATTTTTCTATTAGTTTTAGCATAACTTAACTTTGAACTTTATTTTACCTTGGAGGGTGATGTCTCTGGTTACATTCTGAAGTGCATGATTCCAACTGTTAAAAGAGCCAATAACTTTTTCAAACTTCTGAACTTTATGACACATTTTCTGCAAAGATGTTGTGAAAAGTGATTTATTTCTGTACTTTAAACCATGCGTAAAGCAGCAGGTCCAGCAACATTATGGTGTGTGACGTGAAATAGTGCGATGAAACACCTAATGATGTTTCCCAAGCTGAACATCCTGGTGAAAGCCATTTCAAGTAAATTGGAAAGTGGTGTTGTTGTGGCTTGTTGTGAGGATGGGAGGAAGGAAGGAGGAAATAAGTAGCATGCTTTAGTCAAATGTTGTTGACCTTTCATATGCTCATTTGCATCTATGGCTATGCAATGCTTGACTGAGGAGTGAGAAAATATACACAATGTAGGGGAAGGGGAAATAAATGGAGAGAAAATGAAAGCAAAATTATTAAAGTGGTTGAGGAAACTGGAACTTCAGGAGCTCATTGCACCTAAACTGTGAACTGCTTATGTCCATCTTTTGTTTGCTTAACTGACTTGTTGTTTGCAATAAATGTACTATAATGAAGGTAATAGCACTGTTCTGGTAAGATAGTTCCAGGATCTAACACCATTAGTGAGGAGCTGGTCCCCCAAGGAATTTGGATAGACATCAACACAATGTGGCCTTGATTTCTTGGTCCTTACTTCATGAAAAATTGGCTGTTTGCTTGCAGGGTATAACCTTTCAAAATAACCTTTCAAAAAACCCAAACTGCACAAGTTCAATTTATCAGGCAAGTTTCACAAAACTTGTGATACCACATTGGTAGTTGCCACTTTCAAATTCTCTGTGAAAACTATTTCTGAAGGATTTCTAGACCATAGCTATTTCTAGACCATAGCTACTGTACCATGGATTCAATATTTGAATTATTTACTAGTAGCTTTATACTGTGACTGTTGAATGATGCATATATTGGGCTAAAGTTTTGACATAGCCTTTGAGTCAGGCACACTCATATTCATGGAAAGGACCCATCACAAGCATGGTTTTCACTCACTGGGGTAGGGTTGGCAAAGGTGCAGATGGAAGGATCAAATCAGGCCATCCTTTTCCAGGTGAAATTTGGAGGCAGCTAGTGAGGTGGTTGGGTGCCAAGGAGGGCTGATTAGAAAGCCCACCTCACTATGCTGGGCCATTGACCAAGTTTTATAAAAGGTTATTAGACTCTCCAGCTCTCAAACTCCCTATAATTACTAATGCCACCACCCATCTCTGTCTTACCCTCAGGCCAACTCCATACCACTTCATACTCATATGCCAATTCAAACTCCCATGCTATGTCATACATTGTTCCCCTCTCCCCCACCCATGTTTCCACCATAGCCATTAATACAGAATCCTCAGGAGCCATGAGAAAACTTACAAACCAACTTTATAACAATCTAAGAGTGCTCTTAATTGTGTACATTTGAGACAGAACAAAACCTATACTGATGAAACGTATGCATGATTTTAAATCCTCTCAAGTGGTCAATCAGTAATAAAAATGTCTATTTGGTAACTATTTCAAATATAGGTTATCCTTTAATAGCTTCTTCATGTTATAAGTCAAAAAGAAGACTTTGAGCTTTTGAAATTCAGCAAAGTATTCAAAGCTGCAATGACAATCTTTGGGAAATATCAATACTTAAGTATATTGAAATAGAAAGAATAGATTGTGAAGGGTTCAATTTCTACATATTACAGATGGCCAACCAGCCAAAGTACTCCAACAGCACATTTGTTTTTCTCACTTTAATTAACAGCAGCAGCTGGTTTTCAATTTTATCTTTAAAATGTCAGGGATTTAAATAATTTAATTAGATAACTTTAAGTAGCTTAAATATCTCCATCCTTAAAAAGAGTTTGTGATTCCAGCATTGAGCTGTTACTCTTATACTGCAGATTAAGTTCCTTAGGACAGCCAATTTAAGTCTGTTTGAACTCAGTGTTCATTTCAAATGATGGTGCTGAGTTCAAGTTTCCTGCCTGTGTGATGTGCACCACTTGTCTCCCACTGACAAACATTGGATCCATACGACTTCTGAATCCTGATACAACCTGCAACAAGGCTTCTAGAATCACACTGACTATTCAAAACTCTAGTCCTGATTCTTTCAAAGGAACTCAAGCCTCATTTACTGTAAATATTTTACATCCCTAATTCTGCTTGCCATAGAACTTCCTTTATTCACTCTGCAAATCAAACACTTGGTTGAAAATGGGAAGCTGTCTGTTCTGCCTTCCTAATTACTGTATATATGCTGCAGAAAAACTGACAAATGGCTCTTCAGAATATTTGCAAGACACTTACTTCTCAGAAGGTTGTATGAGAAGAAGATGTCTGATCATCCTGAGCTTAGCAACTCATTTATTGAACCAAATAGTGACACAGGTTGAGAACTAGTCAAGAACTATGTGAGGAAATTCACTATGGCAGCAAATTTCATCTGTTGGCTTATCATTTTACTGGATCCAATCACCTTCCAAAAGACAATAGACAATGTATCCACATATACTATTCTCATTTAGTTAATCTGTCAGTGTGATATCAGCCCTAATCAAATAAGCAACTAATTATATTAGCTTCCTATAAATTAAATGCAATGGAAAACCAAAATTAAATTTAAAACCTGTACATTGTTTTGCAAAGTGGAGTCTATGGATGATATTTATAAACATACACATGTGGTGCAGTGGTTGATGAAACTGAAGCCAGTTACTAAGGAAAGCTTATCTAATGAATATCCAGTTGCTGCTGAGTTTTTGGTCTCATGATTGAAGTTGACCTTGTGGACCTTGTGGCCAGTATTGATGTTGGGGCAGCTGCTGACTATCCCCAACATTTGAATGTGCCAAAAATGGATTTTCAATAATCCAAGAGAAGAAGGAATTAAGGAGCAATGGAAAGGAGCGGTAGAAGGTGGTCACTTTCATTCATAACTTTGCACATTGAGTTATTTAAGGTGTTTACTAGGTTATAAGATTATAGTAAGTCTGCACTTTTTAATGTTTGTTGTGTTTTATGGGCACATGGGGCAAATCTTCCTGTTGTCCTGGTGGTAGGTTCAGTGCCCAAGGTGTCAGCCAACTAGGAGAAAGTGAGGACTGCAGATGCTGGAGATCAGGGTCAAAAAGTGTGGTACTGGAAAAGCGCAGCAGGTCAGGCAGCATCCGAGGAGCAGGTGAGTCGCCGTTTTGACCATAACCCTGAAACAGACTTATGCCTGAAAGAACAACTGTCCTGATCCTCAAATGCTGCCTGACCAGCTGTGATTTTCCAGCACCACACTTTTCGACACCAAGGTGGCAGTGCTGAACTATTCAGCAGGAGGAACAACTTAGGTCACTTGTAGCATTAATTAGGAGGAATTTGCAGATATCACCAAGATCTTCATGATTTTCGATCTGTCCTTCATTATGGCCAAAGCCTGGTTGCTGTCCAGAGATGCCTTCCAGTTGGCAGTCTGCCTTTGTATCTCCTCGGGCTGCAGCATCAAACTAGGACCTGGCCGATGTCTCCAAAGTCTCACTTTTGGATTTTAATAAGTCTTTAGAGAGTCAGCTCCTCCTTGTGTTGTGTCCATGGTTTCTGACATGCTTCAGGGTCAAAACGTGTGGCGCCGAAAAAGCACAACAGGTCAGGCAATATCCGAGGAGCAGGAGAATCGACATTTCTGGCATAAGCCCTTCATCAGGAATTGGAGGGGGAAGGGGGCTGAGAGATAAATGGGAGGGTGGGGGTGGGGGGGAAGGTAGCTGGGAAAGCGATAAGTAGATGCAGGTTGGGTGGTGATAGTGATAGGTTAGAGAGGAGGGTGGAGCAGATAGGTAGGAAGGAAGCCGGACATGTAGGACAGTTCAAGAGGGCAGTGCTGAGTTGGAGGGTTGGATCTAGGATGAGGTGGGGGGAGGGAAGATAGGACGCCAACTTGCGGAACATTTCAGGGAACCTCTTTGAGACACATGCACCAAACAACCCCATCACTCTGTGGTTGACCACTTCAACTCCCCTTCCCACTCCGCCAAGGACATGCAAGTCCTGGGCCTCCTCCACTGCCAAACCTAAGCTACCTGACGATGGAGAAAGAACGTCTCATCTTTCGCCTTAGGACCCTCCAACTACGCGGCATCAATGTTGACTTCACCAGTTTCCTTACCTCCCCTTCCCCCACTTCATCCCAGATCCAAACCTCCAACTCGGAGTTACCCTCTTGAACTGTCCTACCTGTCCATCTTCCTTCCCACCTATCTGCTCCACCCTTCGCTCTGAGCTATCACCATAAGCCCCCATCTGCATCTACCTATTGCCTTCCCAGCTACCTGTCCCCTAGCCCCACCCCCACCCTCCTACTTATCTCTCAGCCCCTTTCCTCCCCCACCGCATTCCTGATGAAGGGCTTATGCCCGAAACGTCGTTTCTCCAGCTCCTCAGAAGCTGCCTGACCTCCTGTGCTTTTCCAGCACCACGCTTTTCAACTCTTATTCTCCAGCATCTGCAGTCCTCACTTTCCCCTTGTCTGACATGCTCCAGTCGTGCCCACCTCCCCCAGTGGATCTGTTGGCCATGCATAGCTTCCAGACCTTTGATTAGGCTCCTACTTTGCATAGACCCCCACACCATGATTGTCTTTAAATGGAAGGTGAAAGTGTGGGCAGCCGGATAATTGGTCACCAGGGTTATACAGAAGAGTAGCAGGCTCAGGATCCAACCAAGTTCTAAAAAGCAAAAACATTCAGCACAAGAAATCATTTTATCACCTAATTGTTTTGCCATGTGACTGGAATAGATTCCCTACAGTGTGGAAACAGGCCCTTCAGCCCAACCAGTCCACACTAACCCATTTCCCTTTGACTATGGGCAATTTAGCATGGCCAATTCACCTGACCTGCACATCTTTGGACTGTGGGAGGAAACCAGAGTACCCAGAGGAAGCTCACACAGACACAGGGAGAATGTGCAAACTCCACACAGACAGTCACCTGAGGCTGGAATCAAACCCAGGACCCTGGTGCTGTGAGGCAGCAGTGCTAACTACTGAGCCACTGTGCTGCCCAATAATTTGGTCATAAGCAGAACTGTTGATATTTGTATTGCATCCTTTATTAAGCGGCAATGTGTATATGTAATAAGACTCCCCAATGAGATAGAACAATCTGATTAATCACAGAAGTACATGCTTGGGACTTGATCATGATAAACCACAGCTCCAAGCAGTAAAGGTAGATGACAGCAGTTCTGTGATTTAGTTTTCTGCTAAATTGCAGGACTTCTACCATTAAATGACAGGACTTCTATCATATGGCCTAACAGGAGTGGTTTAATACCCTGTACAATGACAATGCTATCTTTGAAATAAAAGTAAAATACTACAAATACTGAAATTCTGAAATAAACCCAGAACTGCTCAAAACACTCAACAGAACAGGAAACATCTCTGGAGAGAGCAACATATCTGGAGATAAAAAAAGTTACTATTTTATATCAATGACCTTGATTTTGAGAATGTTTTGGCATTGCGAAATTCCATTTATTCAAAGTATAACTAATCTAGATGACTTGCTTAATTAGATAACATGAGGCAACAGATTATAATAGGCATGTAGAAGAGTAGACAAGAGATTTAACTCCCACTTCCTTTCACACAACTTAAAGTGAATTTTTTATGATGCATAGATCCTAAGCTTAACACCAAGTCATTGCAAATTAATCTCTTTTTCAAAACAGATAAAACACAAAACAAATTAAATTTCATTCTTGAAATGAGCCCTGCAGATTATTTCAGAACCCTTTCAATAAATAATCTGGCAATTTCTTTTTCTCAAAGTTGTTTTAAGAGGACTTTGTAGGGTAGAAACCTGAAGACTAACAACAAGGGGAGTGAAAGTTGCTTTGAGTTTAACTTGTCGGATGCAGGAGTAACACGCGTGTGCAATAACTACTAGTGTCAGCAACAAATAGGGAATTTTTCTGAAAGTGACTACAAGGGAGAACACACCAGTTTTAAACATTGGATTTTTTTAACTTATTCTTGAAATAAGTCAGAGGTTTCCATGGCTTAGTCTCAGTTTCTTGATGATGAAACGAAAGCACATAGAAAGGAGGCTTCAGCCCAGTTACATCAAAAGCCACACTCAATCCAGCAGACTGAATTTGTTTAAAATATTAGTTTGTTGAATATAAAATTGCTCTTTGCAGTCAACACCCCAGAGATGACAGGAGGTCCAGTCCTATAGAACTCCATGAGAAGCGCCACTGGCTCTGCAGGGAGAATGAGCTGGGCTAAGCCCTGATTCACATCTCCTTTGTCAATGGCAGCCAGCCTCTGGCCTTGGGAACTGACTGGCGGCAGTTTGCAAGTGTATGTGCTTGGCTGGGAGCCTGCAGTTCATATTGTTATGTGAAAGCAGGGGACCTGATAGGGAAGCCGGAGCGTGTCATCTCCGACTGCCAGGGTTTCCAAGCAGCAACATGATGGGCAACTTTTCAGACAATATCAAACATGAACATTCAAGACTTTCCCTATTCTTCTGCTAGACATCAGTGCTGATTCCACATGCTGTTTTCCAGACCTTATTGCTGTGGCAACAAGGAACACAGAATATGGATTTCACTGGACCTGAACCAGGGAAGCTGCTTAAAGTACATCTAAAGTTTTCATGGCAATGAATACATAAGGTGGCGATTGAATGGATGTTTTGCAACTTTATGGACATTAACCCTTTGGGAACAAATAGTTCTTGGGGCATATAACGAAAAATGGTCAGTCATTAAAGAATACGTATTTTAAATCTTACATTGCAACATTATTGAAAGAAACAGAGTTAAAATAGGATCAAAAGGCATGCTGCTAGGAAACAATGTTGGCAATAGTCTCTGTATCCTCCCTTCTCTGTTTAATAGAGCCATTAATCTATTAAAGATTAACAGGCTAGCATTTTCATTAAATTGGCAGAGAGGGCGTTCTGCACTTAAACAAAAGAAACATTACTGGTCATTTAAACCCTATATAGTTAAATCATAAGACAATGAAACCTAATTTCTATTTAAAAATAATGAAATTGTTTCAGAATTATACTTCACATCTATATTTTGCCTATAACAGTGCAAGTAACAAAGAGCCTTCGTGCAAATGCTTTAAACATTTTTCCATTCTTCAAACAATCCTCTCTCACATTCTTCAGAGGTCACAGAGGGGTAGCACTGCAAGGACCTGGTGTTAAATAGAACATGACAACTCTGGAAGAAAAGCAGGAAATGCTGGAAACATATCATTTGTCCATCAGCATGTATGAGAGAAAGATTTGCATTTCTGAATTATTTCTATTATGTAGCAGAAATGTAGCATCTTTCTTACACATATTTGACTCAAAATATTTAGGCAAGTACTTAAGAAGTAAAACAAAGTTCATACGTGCACAATAAGTCTGAATGCAATGTTGCCTCAAACACTTAAGAAACATCTCTGTCATAAAAGTATAATGTTATAACTAATGTTTGCTATTCCTATGCTAATTATGTATGATAAAGAATCAGCTACATGTAATTGTCAGGGGAAAGGAAGACTGCCAAATTTTAGGAAACATTTGCTTGTGATTAAATGAACTAACAATTTCATTATTTTACACATATTTTTAACTGGAATAATAACCTGCTTTATCAATATCTCAGAGCATCTTATGAGGGAAGGTATTAAATAGATAAGGGAAAATCTTACCTGAATTGCCATGTTTTATGAATGGCAAAGTTTAGTTTTTGATGCCAATTATTATTCATCACAGATGAGCTTATTCAGTGTTAACTGGGACATCTGATCTACTTTGGGCACTTCATTTGCCCACTAAACCATTAAGACAACAACTATTTCCGTCTCATAATAAAGCATTATGAACAAATACCTGTGATTACTTCTGAACATATTCACACAGGAAATATAGATTAGAAAATTGTTTTGGTCTCAAATGGTCAGTGTGCTTTGAGCATTGGACAGTAGTTGGATGCTTAAGGCTTAATTTAAAAAATACCTTGGACCTCCTCATTGAGACACGCTAGGGATGCTTCTGGAGTTCTGGCCTCTAGCACAGGCTATCTTCCCCACCAATGGCAGCCTTTGGTTAGCTCCAACAGGTTGTGGAGAACAGGAGGACTGTGATCACGGGCCAGCATCAGCTCTTAAGAGTATGTTTGGGGCAGGAAAAGAACTCCTCCTCCAGTTGGTTCCATAATATTTTAAGCTCAATGTCAAAAGTTACTTTTTTTTTGTTAGCAGCCAATGGTTAGGCCACAAACCACTAGCTGGAAACCTGCGCCTATCCCCCTAGCACTGACAAATTTTGCCAGCAGGTCTCAGGTACAGCAACTCTGGAAATCCATCTTTATCAATGTAGCAGAGCGCAAAATGGAGATAGGCAAAAGTGAGGATTGCAGATGCTGGAAACCAGCGTTTAGATCAGAGTGGTGCTGGAAAAGCACAGTAGGTCAGGCAGCATCCGAGGAGCAGGAAAATCGACATTTCGGGCAAAATCCCTTCATCAGGAAGGGCTTTTGCCCTAAACGTCGATATTTCTGCTCCTCGGATGCTGCCTGAATTGCTGTGCTTTTCCAGCACCACTGATCTAAACCCCCAAAATGGAGATGCAGATGGTGTGCAGGATGCATTCCTATCCTGAAATTGTTCCTTTTCCTTCCCACATTTTCTCATGTGAAAGAGAATAAAGGCTATTTTTTTCCCCTACATGCGCATTTGCAATCCTGTCAAAAAGCTAGGAAGGAAAATCTTTCAGAAGTGTCCCTTCCAATGGATGTCCGGGTTGGCAATGTGAATGCACCAAAAACATATTGAAATCCGACTACATACTTAATACAGTGGTAGAAAAACATGGAATATGGGAAGTAAAATTAAATCCAGAAGCACTTTAAACCATTAAGAGGGGAATGATTACTGGTTACCATTGTCCACATCAAAAATTCTAACGAATTAGCAAGTACGTGGTAGCACTTGATACAATAATTTACATTTCATCGATGACTATGTGCTCTGTCAGCTGTTTACAGCATTGCAGAGAGGGTCAAGCCTGATTTGGTTTTCTCCAATTACTTACATGATTAAAAACTGCTTTATCCATTTATCAAAGTAAACATATTCAAACAGATACGTGAAGGCACTACTGCTACTGTTAAAGAGAAACAAAACCAGAAATTGAATCAGCTGAACCATAAAAGGCTGGGGCTGCAGGAAGCCCCATCCGTCTCTCCACACTTTTGCTGTCACTCCTTTTGTAAGTAAAACATTATTCAAACCACAGGATCTAGACTCCCAGGTAACTGGAAACAGTAGGAGTTCTAGTTTGATATTAAGCATGTTGTTCAAGTGTTAGCGCATTTATTAATAAAAAGCAATAATTCAATTAGATGTGATTTCTGCTGGCTAGTTCTGAAAAGAATTCTGAAAGATTATGCAGTTAAGTGACTGAAAGAAGAAAGATAGACAGGTCGACAAACTCTGTTAAAAGCAAATTGTCTCAATCTTCCTTAAGTTCTCCATCCACTGAAGGATTTTGTTAGAATATAGGAATCACACCTTATTCCTTATTGGGCAGATTGACTAGCCCATCAGCTTTATTTAAGATCATCGACTCCAACCAGGCCACTAAAGAATAGACTGGCCTTTTCAAAGGCAAGTGACCTTTGACCCACAGTCATCATTTTAGCCATCAGGTCAACAGTTGGTTGACTGCACATTGCCAATTGTCTTTATCTGTGTGTCATGATGCTCTTGAAACATTATACAAGGATAATTAAAGGCTCAATATGGGTCATTGTGGACAAATAAATCAAACTGATAGCTTGAACACTGAGTATGAATACCTTGATTTAGCAAAAACAACAAATACTCCACCATGCTTGTTACAGCAGCCCTTAATGTTAACTTGCTTTCTTAACATCACATTTAAAGACATCATGCGTGAAAGCTTGTGAAGAATAAAAAGCTGAGCAAAGAAACACGAGGTTTAATTGTCGATCTTTATCTCAGAATAAAGACATGTGGTGCATCAGTGCAGCTTGTTTATGTGGTATACTATGTTCAGCCACCTCTTTAGAATGACGATTACATTCACTGGTAAAAATTACTGGAGCATCTTTGCTCATGGGATCTAGTCCTGTAAGAATGTTAGAATTTCTCCAACATTTTTATCAACAAACCTTTGGCACGATTTGGGAAGAAATAAAAATGTGACATTATTAAATCCCTTTTTCTAATTCTGATTAACAACCTGTCTGAGATTCTTTCAATTCCATTATGCCCATGCCTACAAAAGGAGGAAAGTCAGCTGAATCCCGGATGGAATAGTAAGTACTTCTTTAACCTTTGTGTAACAGATGCCATTTCCTACTTTGCAAAATACATTTGCAACTTGCCACGCCATAATGACGTCCTATTTTGCTCTCAATTCTTCCCCTATCACCCATTTATATGTCCTGAATAAACAAAAGAAAAATCAGGCAGCATGTTTCCCTCGACCTTCAGTAAAAAAGATTTTTAGATTGAAGCTAAAATTAGGTAATATTAAAAGCTGTTTGAAAATTTACCAAGATTGCTATCGAACTAACAGCAGGCTTCCTAATTCTTACCTGAAAATTAGTATCTAGTAGTTACAAAGCACTGTGGCTCTCAACTGCCCATTAAACAGTTCTTAAACGGTCTAATGTTTCAGTTCTTTCTGTAAATGGGACACTGCTACAGCAGCTTACTTCAACCAATAGGTTGTATGAATATGAAAAGAGGGTTCTTCAATCCATGTTGCTCCCATTTTGAATCAGCCAGTGAGTCCTGGAACCACAATAAAACCTGCAATCTTTGATTGCAGCAAAATATATTTCTCGGACTACTCCTGGCTCCATAAATATTCTGTATCTCATTGGTAATTAATTTTTACACTATCAACGGTATCACTTTCTCTGCCCACATCTCTGGTCCTCAACACCCACTTCTTCCCCAGCCGTCCCTACCTGCCTGGTTTAGGGATCAACTGTTCCACCTCTCCAATTAGCATTCTTCGCCACATAACTCAGGCCAGCCCAGCACAAACAATGCACCACTGAGGGGCCATAGCTCCTGCTTGAGAATTGCAGTTCCTCAGTTAAATCTGGATAAGGCCACAACCTGAAGTGATTAGTTAGTCCTAATGCTGGTTTAGGGTGAGCAACAGGGCAATTCCACCAGCTTGATGGCATTGGAACCTAATGAAAAATTCCCTGTTGTGAATGTGCCACGAATCATAGACTAACTTCTTCAATTTCATCCTTACAGCATTCATCATTTGAAAAGTTTAACAATTGTAGGTGGACTTTTATGTATGAATGCCATCTTCAATATTGTGAAGAGATAGCCTGTGTTTGAAAAAATGAGTAGATTCTGCCAGGTTATTTGGTTGCATAAATTGTTTCCCTTTTAAATGAAATAATAAAGTTGTAATCAGATATTGATGTTATTTCCTACTTAGAAACCGTGACTGGAATCATCATAAAGCTAAAAAATCTCCCTCCTCCTCACACTTGCCTTCATATTACAATTTGATCATTGGCCATTTTATAAATTTTATCTTTGTTCTATTTCAATAGCCAACTATTCCTTTTTTTAAATCTCCCATCCATGTTCTGGACGTCACAAAGCTGGTTTCTGCAAAATTGTTTTGTGTCATAATTGTTTAGTTGGAGACCTGTCAAATTCTTGCCAAGTATATTCTATCAATTGCATCAAATAAATATTCCACCAAAAATACCCCACAACTGACAAAGTCAGAATTAGGTTGGGAAAATCAAGTTGCAAACTGGATATTTTAGATATTCTAAAACTCCCTGAATATGCCTTTCCGGAAAGTTCCTCAGAAGCTTTCTGATTTTTCTTCTTTGAGAAGGGTAACTTTAAGTAAGTCCTTTTCTTTCAAAAAAAACAGTGGCCAAGCATATTGTTCTATGATACTAGGAATGTCTAATGATGTGACCAGCATTACTATGAGCAGTGTGGAACTGACAAAGAAAGCCAAATGGAAAAGCCTGGACTAGATTAACTCCTGGAGGTACCTGGGCTGGATAGTAACTTTGAATGATAGTAGGTCAACACTCCATGTCACATCCACCCTGAGGAAGATGCATGACAACATGCCACAGTAAGCAAGTTCCCCTCCAAACCACACCTCCAACCCAGTTATTACAATCCATACATACAATTCTCATATTCCGAGGAGCTGATGTCCTGACCTTCCTGGGAAGGTACATCCTGTTGGAAGGAGGCAGCACCGATGTGATAGACCAGTTTGGGATCAAGACAAACAAGTGACAGTTCAAGGTGACCCTGAAGGTGGATGCATCCTCCACTCACCATGCAGCTTTCCGATTGGAGGAAGTGGAGGATCTTGATGTACGTGAGGCATCCCAGAGTGTGCAAAACCTGCGGGAGGTCAGGGCACGGAGCAATGGATTACAAAGTGACCCTCTGCAGGAACTGCAAACAAGAGGGGCACCTGATGAAGGACTGCAAGGAATCGAAGGAAACAGGCCACCTGTATAAGGTCAGCCAAGACGGGGTGAGAGGGGGCTGGGGAACGGATGGCAAGAATTGACAATGTGAGCCATGGGCCCCCAAAGGACATTAAGGGTGCCACCCTCCAGCAAGACCACTGAAATGAGGGCCACCCAGAAGGTGGGAAAGGCCGATGGGGAGAGGAACGAGGCCAATACAGTGGGACAACGACCGACTCAACTTCCACCCAAGAAGCTGGAGTCAATGGAGGAGGAGGAGGAAACAAAAGAGTCGGGGTAGTGGCACAAGATGGAGATCAACTGGAAAAGAAAAGCCTGCCTGCCTCTCAAAGGCCAATAGCAACAGGGAAAGAGGTGGCTGCACAAAGGCCACACCAGCAGCTCCTCTAACAGTGAAGATGTGGGGGGGGATGGCCACATGCAACAAGAGAGACAAACCACCACAGGGGAGAAGGAGAGGAGCAAACCCCACCCCTGCCTCAGTCCAGAAATCATAAGGGGCCCACTTCCAGCCATCAGAAATTAATAGATACCCAGCATACCACAGCTCAGACAACTGGGAGCAGCAGCATTCTGAACAAATACAACAGTAGTTCTTTCTACATCAGAACCTGACCTTCCTGTCTTCATTCCACCTCCCTCGCTCCCCAAGACCCTAATGACACCAGATTGGGGCAATGTCCCCAGGGAGGGACAAGACAGTTCCCTCAGCCTCATGAGGCTCAGCCCTTCCCAGGGAGGGACAGCTCTCTTGACACTGTGAAGGTGCAACATTTTACCCACACCACAGGGATGCAGGAGCTCACCCAATGACGATGCTGAGGGAGAACTGATACTGGATAATTTGGTAACATTAAATGTCTTTAAAAAAATTGAAAATTGCCAGTTTTAATTTGCATAGCAGTAAAGCCACTACGCAATATGTCTCCGCATTGGCCTACCTGGTCAACATCAAAGCACATCTCCAGTTTCTGCAGGTGTGTGGGATACCGCACCTCAGTTGCTACAAGAAATGGTTGAGCTTGTGGGCTCACGGCAATTAATTGCCATTCCTCTGGCCTGGGTAATCTACTGCAAGGAGACAACTTTACTGTCTCTGAGGTTAAGGAGGTAATGGGGGGCTAACCTCCTCATAGCAGATGATATGTACACAGACCCTCCCCGAGACTAATTAGCATGAACACCCAGATGGTAACGAGTAGGTGGCTGGCCATCCTGCAGCAGCTCCCACTGATGCTGGCAATGTCCAGACTGGTCATTCTGGCTGGAGACTTCAACTGCATCATCGATGAGAATGGACCATCCAAAGGGACTGACAGGAAGTGCAATGCCCTGCCCCAGGTTGCTAACGGAAACAGTTAAAGTCACCAAGCTGCATGTCGTCTTCAGCAGCCCTGCAGACAGAGCACAGCGTGGATACACCTGTGCAGCCAGACAGGTCTACCAGCTCCAGGATAGATTTCCTGTTGTGTCTCAAGCAATGTTGATCAAATCCACCAAAGTTGATTTGGTGTTCTTCTCTGACCACTGCCTGCTGTTGGCCAACAGTCACCTGCAAGGAGACCAGTGGGGTGGCAAGGGAACCTGGAAGTTGAACGCAAAACGATTGAACCCCAGAAAATATTGAGGAACTCAAAAGGGATGACACAGTTTGGAGACCCATGAAACCCCTCTTTGAGTCTCCAGTGGACTGGTAGGAAACAGCCAGTGGAGTGTCAAGTAGTTCCTCATTCTCAAAGATGCTCAGAAGGTAAAAGAGAGAGAGAGATAGAGATGGGAAAAACCGTCCACAAAAACTGCAGAACCTACTCCTGCCGCAGATGATGCGGGTTCAATGTCAAGGAAGATCCCCAAGAGGTGAAGAGCCAGAGGCATCCCAAGATAGTCTTCTGGTCCAGAGCCCATACTATGGAGCAGGCTGAGTTATGCTCATGATTCTTTTTCCAGAAGATGCAGAGGGAGAGCTCTGTGCTCAGCAGCCTGAAGGAAGAAGAGGGCTTGGTAATATCATCTCAATCTGACATCCTGAGGATCAGCAAATCCTTCTACGCCAGACTGTATGACACAAAGTCCATAGAAAGCGCGGCTTTCCAGTCATTCCTGTGCTCTATCATGGAGGTCTCAGACAACAATACATGGAAGAGCCTGGGCCAGCCATTTTCTCTGGATGAGCCGATCAAGGCCCCGGAGCCCTTAGAAAATAATTAAAGTCTGGGAAGCAACATCTTACCAGCTGTGTTGTGTTCAACTCTATGGGAATCAAATGGCCTGAACTTGCTGGAGGTGTAAGACAGTATGCAGAAAAAAACATCACCATCATCTACAAGGGGACGGAGGAAGAGGGAGGGGATTACAAATTGGAGACCAATTTCACTGCTGAATGCAGATTACAAAATCGTTTCTAAGGACATCGCCAACCGGATCAGGTCTGCTCTGGACTGATGAATCAACTCAACCAAACCAGGCAGGACGATCTCTGAGAGTCTCGCGCTCCTCAGGAATACCATCACTTGTGTGCAGGACAGTGGGGTGGACACTGACCTCATCGGCCTGGACCAGGAGAAGGTCTTTGACAGGATGTAACACACCTACATGTGGGATGTGCTGTCCAAGATGGGCTTTGAGGAGTGAATCCATAAATAAATCCGACTGCTCTGCAATAACATCATTAGTGCAGTCACAATCAATGGGTGGGAATCAAATAGATTTCCAATCAGATCTGGAGTCAGTTGGGGCTGCCCACTCTCTTCTGTCTTGTCTTATAGAGCCTTTTACTGAGTCTGTCAGGAAGAATGCAAGCCTGAAAGGGGTGACTATTCCAGGTAGCAATGGCCTGCAGATCAGAGCCTCCCTGTACATGGACAACAATGCCATCTTCTGCATGGATCTGCTCTCAGTGCGCAGACCCATAAGAATCTATGACCAGATTGAACTGGCCTCAGGAGTCAAGGTAAATCAAAACAAGAGTGAGGCCATGTTTTTTGGGAACTGGGCCAATAGATCCCTTATCCCCTTCACCGCCAAGACAGATTACGTGAAGGTACTTGGAATATTGTTTGGAGGGATGGGGCATGCACAAAATTTTGGGAGGAGCACATGACCAAGGTGAGGCAGAAACCAGTCTTTTGGGAACGCCACTCCATCTCTATTAGAGGTAAAAACCTGGCCATCAAGTGTGAGGTACTCTTGGTGTTGTTGTACGTGGTCCAGGTCCCAGAACCTGTGCTGTTGCAGTCATCTAAACCATCTTAATCTTCATCTGGAGGTCAAAGAAAAACACCTTTGACCACAAGTCCATCAGGAAGTGATCAGAAGACTGCATCCTTGAGACCCTGTGGGAGAAGGGGAGGGTGAATCCTACTGGGTGGTTCGCTGAGCTGACCTCCAAAGCCATTGGCAGAATGCCTTATCACCAGGCCATTCCAAAAAGGATCAAGACAACACTTGGCTAGTGATGAGAAGGGCACTACCTTTTTAGATCCTTTATATATGCCTGGCCTTTGTGCAATAGTGCATGCTGCCCTCGAAATAGTTACTTTTGGGTGGGGGTGGCAGGGAGTAGAGACTGTCATACATCTCCTTCTGGAATGTGCCTTTGCAAAGAAGGTCTGGAGAAAGATGTAACAGTTTTTGTCAAGGTTTATCCTGAGCATCTCTGTGATTGAGGACTCTGTGCTCTATGGTCTGTTCCCTGGGATCCACATCAAGACAAACACCGACTGTGCCTGGAGGACCGTTAACTCAGTGAAAGATACTCTTTGGTCTGCCTGAACCTTGTTAGGCTTCCAGTGTAAAGATTTGACCTCCACTGAGATTTCTAGATCAGTACATTCCAATGTCCAGGACTATGTGCTGTGGAACGCACTAAAGCCTGAGGCAGCTGCTTCCAAGGTGTACTGAGGAAAGGCCACCATCTAAGGATTTTCTTACAAAGAACAACAAGGGCCTGTTCAGTTATCATACTCTCTTTGCCTCAATGTTTATAAATAGTGTCTGGCTTGAGTAGGAAATGCCTTAGATTTTGCAACAGCAGGGAATGCCATAATCCAACGTTTGGCTTTTATTTTGCGCACAAAGACTTTACTGCTTTAGTACTATCTATGTACATAAAGATTTTTCATGAATAAAGTATATTGTTGCTGTAAAAAAACCTGCCTTATCCTCTGCCAATCAGTTTCAAGGACATCAGTAGGCCCTCTGCCCTCTAGGGGCTGCAACCAATCAGAGTCTGGCAGCTCCCACAGTCAGCAGCGTTGGTGGATGGAGGAAGTTGTGGTTTCTATTGGAAAAGGATTGCCAAAATCCAAGGACACAGAAGCAAAGTTAATGATGTATGGGGTTGGAGGCTTTTGGGGAGGCAGGGAGGAGGGGGAGATGAGAATGGAGGTGTAGGGCAGTGTCTTGGGCTGAGGGGCCAGGGATACTGGAGTCAGGTGGTGGCACTCAGTGGAGATCACTTGTCCAATGCTCACACTCTTGTTCAGGCACAGTGGGCCTGTGATGGAGGTCCCAATCATCACCTCCTCTGCCCCTGACAAGCAGCCCACATTCTTTTTTCTTCTAAGATTGCCACGTGATGATGGGCCCCTTGGCATGTTAATTCTTTGCGGCAGTATTGACAATAGGCCCTTAACTGGTGATTGAGGGAAGTGTTTGACCATGGGCTTTCCAGTCTAGTACGTACTTTGAGCATGCTACCATTAAAGGACCCAATTAAGCACCTTCCCAACTCTTAGCTAGCTACCTTCAGGAGCAGATGATTCAGCTCAGATACCTAATTTGCCACTGAGGACGTGATTACGATTTTCCAGTGTAGTCATGTGACAAGCCAGCTGACACAATGTCAATGGGACACCCACAGTCTATTCTGTTCTATTTTCGTTTTGAGATCACCAAACATGGCAAAGCTCTTTGATGGAGAACTAAATTTGGAGAATTGGCTCTTAACATATGTGCTACATAGTGTGACAATAAAGGTTGACATCTTTAAACCACTTCATCTTTCAAAGGAGAATACAGAGAAGAGGCCATATTAGTAAGATGAGGTTCTTAAGGTACAGAAGTATTGGTTCCTTTTATACAGCTTCAGATTTTTTAACACTAAGCTAAATATATCCTGAGAAGTCAAATAAATGATAAGTAGTTTGGAAATCTTGTATCATTCCCAAATAACCTTGATTTTCATGTGGAGCAAGAGAAAGCCCTGATAAAGGGAGATGTTTGTTACAACAAATTGAAAAAGGTAGGGGATAACAAAAAGGATCTCCTGATCTTTTTTGTTATCCCCTATCCTTTTCTATTTGTCATACTTCAATATGCAAAATTATTATTTTTTGGCAAATAGTTCAAATTGGTTTACTTTAAAACATTGATTTCATTTCTACACAGAATAAGACTGTTATATTCAGAATCACATAACTTTACTAACGTTCAATATTTGTATTGATATGCTACTTTCCTTAGTAATTAATCAACTTCAATGTACAATCAAAAGTAACCCTTTAATTATGAAAAAAACACATGCCATCATGACCAAATGAGATGAGACAACGTTGGCACACTAATATTAACGTACTGCCCAGTTCATTCGAATATGCCTTTCAAAATTTACATAAATATAGCAGCTCTATCTTAATGGCCTTATTTCAATTTGTAATTCTTTCAAGCCTCTTGCCAAGTCTTTGTTACATCAGGTGCTTAGTTAATCTGGGTTGTGTTGTATTTCCACTGTCCAGGAAATCTCACTTCTGTTCTTGAGCATTTTATCTGTTATCACCTCTATGCTCCAGTAAGGAAATCAAACTTTATAAATTTCACACCAAAACTTCTTTCATTTTTTTTCACTCTTACAATTTCATTACAACTTGAGTTGTAGGGGACAACCACACTTTTGTCGTGAAGGGAATTTCAGGATTTTGACCCAACAACAGTATAAGGAATGGTGAGATAGTTCCAAGTCAGAATGATGTGTGGCTTGGAGGTGTGGAAGTTGTAGGTGATAGTCCCACATCATCCTCACTTGGAACTCCATCACCATTCCTTCATTGAAACTGGCTCAGAGTCCTGAAACTCCCTCCTTGAAGCGTTCTGGGTCTACCTACACCAGATACACAAAATCATTTCAAGAAGTCAACTCACTCAGCCTCAAGGGAGATTAGAGACAAATAATAAATGTTAGCATAGCTTGTGACACCCATATCCTATAAACATTTTTTGAAAAATTACAATATTTATCTGATTGTACCACGTTTCACAGATCAATGAACAAATTTGCACAATGTTAAGCATCATTGTGTTGACTAGCTTTTAGATATGAAAATGTGTTGCTGGTTAAAGCGCAGCAGGTCAGGCAGCATCCAAAGAACAGGAAATTCGACGTTTCGGGCAAAAGCCCTTCATCAGGAATTTTAGATATTCTGCCTATCAGATCTGTGTTGTACAATTAATAGGAAATTAATGACCTATTGCTATATTGACTAGCAGGCAAATGTGAAATCAATGCGTTTAATATCTTTTTAAGAAGAAAATCATTTACCCTAATTCTTCACATAATGATGATGTGAAAGATAAAACTAAATTTTAATGCTTAGAAAGTTGTATATCTTAGTTTTGTGAAAATGATTAGTTGTGAGGGTTGTCTCCTAGTTAAAACTGTTCGGGGTGGAAGATGAAGTTAACTTTTACCCATATCAAATCAGTCTTGTAGAAAAGGTCATGGCTTTCTGTCTGGGGCCATTAGAAGTTTTTTCATGCAAAGGTTCAGCATTCACAGACACAATGTAAACTCTCTTTTCTGCTGTCAATCTAAAGACAAATTCTGGCTCCACTAGTTCTCAAACTCCAAGGCAAGGCACAATATTTTGTGCCACAAAACATTTCCAAGGCACATAAGCAAACCATATGCTTAATACTGAGTGCAATATTGATATGAATAGCAAACCTTAGACCCTGTGCAATTAAACTCATGCTTCAATCGAAGTAAAACCAGGAACATTTTAATTAATATTGGTTCATCCTGCAAATGCCTTTTACTCATAATTTTTCTGTAATTAGCTGACACTCAATTATTTATCTCTGCTTACATTTAGAATCTCTGTTCTCCCTTATCTTGAATGAGCTAAATAAATGAATAAATATTGTTTCCTTCCCTGCCCCTCCTCCCACAACCAGAGGAGCTTTGTAAATAGTACAAGTCAGTCTATGTCAGCAATCAAATGCAAACTGTCATGCTTTGTCATATTAAATGAACAATCGACACCCATGCTATAAAAAATGTTAGTAGGTTGTCCTGTAAATCAAAACGTACGTGGCATGCAGCAGACATGTTAACAACAGTGTGCAATCCGAATAGGACAAATGTTGGAAATCTGAAATAAAAACAAATATGTGAGGACCAAGCAGGAAGCCTATGAGCAGCATTAGTTTTTTAATAGGATGGAACAATGCAGACTAACATGAGAGTTAATGGCGTATTATGGATGTAAATAATAAGGTTCACCGCTCTTTTTGATTTTCTGTTTAAAGTATAGGTTGAAGAATTGCTAAAATACTTTTTAAAATGTGGGCAGTTTTCCCCTCTGGGCAATTGCATTGTCTCGAGAATGTGGTGCTGAAAAAGAACAGCAGGTCAGGCAGCATCTGAGGAGCAGGAAAATCGACATTTTGTGCAAAAGCCCTTCATCAGGAATTGCATTGTCTGATGTGATACACAGCTATGGCCCAGGATATCCAAGATTAAATATATTGTCCCCAATATTTTAACATAGAAATAGATTAGATGAGCTAGTGCACCAATGACCATGTTGGTTTCTGTTGCTAGCTAATGTCCCCTAGGGGAACTGCCAAATTAAGCACACCTTTTACTGTATATTTTGAGTACATAAATACCATAGGTTATGAATGATGATGGTATTAGGCACAGATCAGGTCCTCCATGCCTGAAGATAATTCACCACCTCAATTTATATGTGAGTGAGATAATAAACATTAGTCAGTAGAAATACATCAAAAATTATTAATCTAATCAGAGTTGAAGGTAAAAATATAATAATTGCCAAATTGCCCCTTTTGTAAAAGATCTATATTTCAGGATTTCATACCCTCAAGCACAACTAATAAATATTTTTGTGATGTAACCCTCCACAAAATCAGATAGTACAAATTGTAGCTCCTTTTCCTAAGGGTGTTGACATAAAATAGACAAATGAATTGTCCAGGCTATAGATTTTGTCAGTCAACTTCACTTCTCCTGAAATATTAATTTTGTTTCTCTCACCACAGATTTCACTGACTTGCTGAGTAATTCCAGGATTTTCTGTTCTTATTGTGTTTGTTGCATTTAATTTTATAAGCACTTGTGTGCAAATTAGTCTTCAATTTTATTCAGCATTTGTTTGCTTCCCGTATCACATATCAAAATTGTTTGTACAAATCTTCAGCTGCATGCTATGACTATTTTTCCGCATCAGGAACAGTTTAGAAACCTAAGGTCTGCAGCCTGGGTTTAATTGTGATATTTTCATTGTGGGTGATAGAAGGCAGATGGATACATTGATGTGACTTTAACTTCAGGGTCTCAGTTCATTACTTTTCATTTTATTCGTTCATGAGATGTGGTCACTGTTGCAAGGAAAGTCCTTTTACTTGGTCCCTAATTAAATCACCTTCTTGAATTATTGGTATCCATCTGTGAAGGTTCTTTCCCAATCCTTGGGATTTGTATTTGGGCATTTACTACCCATCTCTAATTGCCCTTAACTAAGTGACTTACGAGGTCACGTGTAGACTAGTTTTCTTCCCTAGAGGACATCAGCAGAGCAAATAACAATTTTTTTGACAATTAATTATAGTTGCCATGGTCATTATCACTGAGACTAGACTTGAATTCCATACTTTATTAAGTGAGTTTAAGTTCTACCAGCTGCTATAGTAGCATTTGAACCCATTCCCAGAGCAGCAGCTCAGGTCTCTGGATTACTAGTCCAAGACGTAACTATTATGCCACCAGCTCCCGCTTCAATATAGCTGGTAGGCAGTGAGTTCCAGGATTTTGACTCAGGATGTGAAAGGAATTGCAACATGTTTCCAAATCAGTTGATGCGTTACTTGGAGAGGAAGTTGCAAGTGTTGAATGTTCCCTTGCACCCACTGACATTCAACAAGATAGAGGACATACATTTGAGTGATTCTGTCAATGAAGTCTTGGTGAGTTGCTGCAGTACTTCTTGCAAATAGTAAACATGGAACGAATAAATATTTAAAATGTTGGATAGGATGTATATCTAATCAGCTGTCAGATCCTGAATGATTCTGAACATCTTGGGTGTTTCTGGTTCTGCGTTCATCTATGTCGTAGAGACAATTTCTCACACTCCTCACGTGTGCCTTGTGAATGGCAAAAGGCTTTGGGAGTCAGAAAATGCGTCACTTGCAGCAGAATATCTAACCTCTAATCTGCACATGGAGCCATACTATCCAAGTAGCAAGCCAAGTTAAGTTTCTGCTCAATGGTCACCCACAGGATGCTGCTGGTGGGGAATCAACAGTGATAATGCCATGTTGCAGATCAAGGAAATATGATGAGACTTTCCCTTATTATAAATGGAGACAGTTGCCTGATATTTGTGGAATGTGAATGTTTCTTGCCACTTTTCAGCAGAAACCTAATGTTATCGAAGTCTTTCTGCACGTGGTTAAAAATCACACAACACCAGGTTGTGTGATTTTTAACTTTGTACACCCCAGTCCAACACCTGCATCTCCAAATCATTCCTGCATGTGAGCATAGGCTGAATCAATACCTGAAGAGTGACAAACGAACACTACAAAGTGATCATTTACATGGAACATGACTTCTGTCCTTAAGGTGGAAGGAGGATTATCGTTGAAGTAGCCAAAGGTGACAATGTTCAAGAACGTCTGCGGTGATATTCTGAGCTGAGAAACTGGCATCCAACAAACACAACTATCTTCCTTTGCACTAGGGATTATGCCAACCAGTGGTGAGTTTTCACTCCATTCTCAGCTGTGTTCAATTTTACAAGGGCTCATTGATTCTACAGTCAGTCAAACATTGTATTAGTCATCAGAACAGTCATTGTCACTTCATTGCCAAAATTCAGTGCTTTTTTTCCATTTTTGGATGACAGTTGTAATGCAATCTGGAACAAAGCAGCCCTGGAACAATCAAAATTGAGTATCAGTAAATTTGTTGGTGAACTAGTATCTCGTGATGTCACTGTCAATGACGTTTTCCATTACTTTACATGTGGTCAAGTGTAGACTGATGGGTGGTAATTGGCCAGAATGGATTTGTCTTGCTTTTTGTCGACAGATAGACCTAATATTCCAACCTTATGGGTAAATGCTAGCGGTGTAGCTGTACTGGAACAGCTTGACTAGAAATGCAATTATTTCTGCAGCACAGGGCGTCAGCACATGGAAAGGGATGTTTTTGTATCCTCTATCCAGTTCATTCATCTGTTACTTAAAATAAAATCGAAAGTAGACTTATAGGGAATCGTAATTAACTGGGTTGGATTTGTCCTGCTCTTTGAGTGTAAGATGCATCTGGACAGTTTCTACATTGTTGGGTAGTTGCCAGTGTTGTAGCTATATTGGAGTAGCTCAACTATGGGTGTGGCAGGTTCTGGAGCACGTCGGTAAAATGATGGAAGGTGTCATCAGAAGTGCTATCAAGTGCCACTCGAGCATCACTTGTTCAGCAATGACCTGCTCAGTAATGCCCAGTTTAGGTTCCACCAGGGCAACTCAGCTCCTGACCTCATTAAAACCTTGGTTCAAACATGGACAAAACAGCTGAATTCCAGAGGTGAGATGAGACTGATAGCCCTTGACATAGAGGCTGCAGTTGACCAAGTGTGGCATTATGAAACCCTTGCAAAACTGGAGTCAATAGATATTGGGGGAAAACTCTCCGCTGATTGGAGTCATAGCTGGCACATAGGAAAATGGCTGTGGTTGTTGGAGGTCTGTCATCTCATCCCCAGGACATAAGACCACAAAATATAGGAAAGGGAGTATGCCATTTGGTTGCTCCGCCATTTAATAGGATTGTGGTTGATCTGACATTCCTCATATCCACTTTTTATTCTGTAACCTTTGATTTGTCTACTGATATAGAGCCTATCCATCTCAATTTTAAATATGCACACAGTTCTACAGGAGTTTTCCAAGGTCAATATTCTTAAATTGAGTAGTTCATGGATGTTATGACACACCAGATTTTCAGTTCAGAGGCAGAGATGTTACTATTGTGCATAAGGGGTCTCAGTTCTTCAGGATAGTGTCCTAGGCCCAACCATCTTCAGATGCTTCATCAAAGACCTTTCCTCCATCAAAGTCAGAAGTAGAGCTATTCACTGATGACTGCACAATGTTCAGCACCATTTGCAAGTCCTCAGGTACTGAATCAGTCTATACTCAAATGCAGCCAGATTTGTATAATATCCAGGTTTGGTTGACAAGTGGTAAGTCACACAAATTTCAGGTAATGACCATCCCTAACAAGAGAAGATCCCACCCTCATCCCTTGACTTTCATTGAATTCCCCACTATGAACATCCTAGGGGTTACCACTGACCAACATTGAACTGGACTAGCCATATACTATAAATACTGTGGTTCCAGGAACAGATCAGAGGCTAGGAATCGTGCAGCTAATAAATCAGTATCTGACTCCTAAAAGTCTGTCCACCATCTACAAGGCTCAAGTCAGGAGTGTGAAGTGAATACTTGCCTGGGTAAAGTGCAACTCCAGCAGCACCAAATAGTTTGGATAATATCCAGGACAAAGCAGCCCACTTTATTAGCACCATATCCACAAGCACCACTCCCTCCACACCAATGTTCAGTCGCAACAGTGTGTACTTCCTACAAGATGCACTGCAGAAATTCACCAAATATCCTTAGATACTATCTTCCAAACCCATGACCACTACATCTTAAGGGATCTCAAAAGAAAAGGCCAGCACATACTTGAGAAGACCATCACTTGGAAGTTCCCCTTGAAGCCAACTACCATCCTGAAAATATATCGTCATTCCTGGAATTTCATCCCGATTGACATTGTGGGTTTACCTACAGCACATGATTTAAGCAGTTCAAAAAGGCAGCTCATTGTCATCTTCTCAAGGGTAACTAGGGAAGAGCAATAAACGCTGGTCCAGTCCGTGATGCCCACATCCCACCGCTGAAATTTAAAAAAAAATTCACAAAGTTATCAAATTGCCTGAATTTGATGGCAATTATGATGGCTTTTATGATGGCAGTGACCTGAGTAGGAGGCTCAGGTGGATCATTTGCTTGGAATTTTTAAACAGCTTTAGGCTTGTCCTTTGAACTTACATGTGAGACTATCACATGACTGATGTCAGCGATGTTCATGGATCTCCTCTTCCTGCTAGTTGTTTAATTATCCACCACCATTCATAGTGGGGTTTGGCAGAGCGGCAGAGCTGCAGAGCTTTAGTCTGAGCCTTTGATTTGGCAATACCTATCTCTGTTTAAAGCACACTGCTTCTGTGGTTAAGTATATAAAGTCATAGTCATAGAGATTACAGCCTGGAAATGGACTCTGTGGTTCAACTCATCCATGTCAACCAGATATCCTAAACTAATCTAGTCCCATTTGCCAGCATTTGGCCCATATCCTTCTGAACCCTTTTTATTCATAAACTCATTCAGATGCCTTTTAAATGTTGTAATTGTACTATCCTCCATCACTTCCTCTGGCAGCTCATTCCATACACACATTACCCTCTGCGTGAAAAAGATGCTCTTTAAGTCAGTTATAAATCTTTCCCCTCTCACCTTAAACCTATGACCTCTACTTCTGGATTCGCCCACTCTAGGGAAAGTTTCTGTGCTTTAAGGTAGTACCTTCTTCAGTTTTCAGTATACTGGTCCTGATCCCGGTAATCTCTCTTTGGCTCCCATGAACCCATGGCCAGAGAGTAATCGCAGTTTGGAGGATAGGCTGAGCTATGGGGTGACAGATTATGGTTGAATACAATTCTACTGTTGCTGATAACCCACATTTCCATCGTAAATACTCAGTTTTGAACTATTGAACTATCTCATTTCACAGGTGGCAGTGCTGCTGGGAAAAGTGCAGCGACAACTGGACATGGTTAAAAAGAAATTCTTGGGGGATCCAAGATGGCGGCAATCTTGGAGGATTGTGTTGCAGAGCTCTGCACCACAGCACCAGCAGGAAGAACTTTAAATCTGCCCAACCTGGACCATCGCGATATCCTGGAAAGGTTGTGGTGTCCCAGAAAACTGTGAAAAATCAACTTACCTGCATTTTTGCCGTCCAGGGATGCCAAAGAAGGGAGGAGGAGCTTTCGAGGCTGGGCCTACAGGCCAGCCTGCAGGATCCTCGGACTTGATTACCTACCAGGCCCTGGTGAAGGAGCTCACGAAATCTCATGAGATGTTGGGTAAGCAGATAGAGAAAAAGCTGTCCCCAGTCTCTCTCATGCTGCAGAAACATGAACAGCAGCTGGGAGACCTGGAAAAAAAGGACGGTTGAGGTTGAACACAGAGTCATAGTGGTGGAAGTTTATACAGATTCCTCCAAGGATAGGATCCAAGCCCTGGAGCCACAGGTCCATAATTTACGTGACCAAGTGGATGATCTTGAGAACGGGGCAGGAAAAAAAAATTCAGATCATTGGTCTGCCAGAGAATAAGGAAGGTGAGTTGCTGGCGTAAATTATTGAGGACTGGTTGACGAAATTCCTTAACTTGGAGGCTGGAATGAGACGCTTGAAGATTGAGAGGGCTCACCAGGTCACGGCGCGGAGGTCAGGTCTGGGTCAAGGTCCTCATTTTCTCTTGGTGCAGTTTCGTCATTATAGAGATAAGGAGAAAATCATGGAAGCTTCCAAAATCCAGGGAAAGGATCTGAAGGCCCTAATTTATGAGGGCTCTAAGATCGTGTTCTTCCCGTACTTCTCAGCAGTGGTGATCCAGAAAAGAAAATCCTATGATGGAGGCAAGAGAAGACTGAAGGAGCTCGGGATTCCCTGAGGTATCCGGCAGTGCTTCGGAATGCCTTAGATAGATCCGTTCATCTCTTTGAACATTGGAGAAGGCAAGAGACTTTGTGGACAAGTTAACCTAATCTGAACAATTTAGTTTGTACAAATAGTAGTGTTGTTTGGGTATGTCTTTGTTTTTTTTAATTTAGGAAAAACAGAGGAAGTCCAGTCAGGGCTTTCTTTTCCTATATTTTTTATTGGTAATAATCTGGTTTAAACTATGTTTGGCAGCAGTTGAGATGTGTATTTTCAATTTCTAAGTTGTGATATCAAAGGATGGGTGGGGTATTTACCCCTTTTTTCTTTAAAACAATTTTCTTTATTCATATTGCTATTCCCTGGAGTATTTTCTTTCTTTTCTGCTTTTGTTTGTGGTGTGGCTCTAGCTAAGAGGAGGGAAAATGGTTGGGATGGCTAGATGCCTACTTATGGGCAGTTTATACCCGGTTCAGGTGTTTAAATACCCGGGCTAGAGCAGAATGCGAAATTGGGTTTTGGGATAGGTAGTTGCTCCCTTTGGGCAGGGAGTGAGTTCCCTTATTCAGCGCCGTTGGCACTTTATATATTGGTTTGTTTTTTGTTTTTTGTTGTATATAATCTTTGATAGTTTTGTAGGTTTATTAAATGTAGCAGTTTTAGTTTTTGTAATTTTTATGTTCGATGAATCTTGTGACACTAAGGCTTGGTGATTTGTGATTCAAATTCCTCCTCTTTGGAATTTAAATGTTAATGCAGAAGGTTATGGCTAATGATTTGATTAAATGATATCAAAGACAGTCACTCATCAATTAAGAGGAAGAGGTACTTTTGAGTCTTCGAAAGGAGAAGGTGGATATTGCTTTGCTACAGGAGACACACCTGAATGATAGGGAGCATTTGAAACTACAGCAGAATGGCTTTGATTGGGTTTACTTTTCATCTTTTAATACCAGAAGTAGGGGAGTGGCTACATTGGTTAGGAGGGACCCCCATTTAAGTTATTAGAGTGTGTTAAAGCCACACACAGGAGGTTCAAAGCCCTAATAAATGGGGAAGGATATGGTGTTTTAAATGTCTATTGCCCTCCAGCCCATGCCCTCAAATGTTTGGGAAGACACATTCTCTAAACAGATCAGTCTTGAGTTCCAGCACATCGTTATAGGGGGAGATTTTAACTCTCATGGATCCCACAGTAGACAGTTTGCCCAAAGGTCTCCCGATACCCTCTGTACATACTAAACAATTGTGTGTGGAGTTAGGGTTAGTGGACATCAGGAGGTTTCTCCACCCTACAGGCAAGGATTTTATGTTTTTTTCCAATCCACACAGATGTCACACCAGGTTTGATTTTTTCTGACCCCCATGGCAACCCTGGACTTGGTGATGTTACCAACTCCAATCACACTCCAGTGTATCTGTTGGTTAAGATTAAGAATGCTACAGTGGGCCCAAGGCACTAGCGAATGGATCCCTTTATTCTCAAGGATAATAAGTTTGTAGAGAATTCCGGTGTTCCTCGACATTAACTCAGGCTCGGTTAGTAGCCTGTCTGACCTTTGGGAACCTGCCAAAGGCTATGCCAGGGGGTTAGTTATTTCCTACTCTGCCAGTAGGAAGTGGCAAAAGGGTGAGCAGCAATATCTTCTCAAAGCACGGTTGAAGGCAGTCAAGAAGGTTTACTTTGACAGGCCCTCATTGGTCAAGCTACAGAGGATTATAGTGCTGTGGTCTGCATTGAATTCTCTGCTCAAGCAGACAGCAAAGAAGGAACTTACTTTGCAAAGCAAAGGTTGTATGACCATGGTGACAGCCCAGGCAAATAACGAGCATATCTCTCCAGAAAAAGGAGTGCCCCTCAAGCCATTACAGAGATTAGGGAAGGGTCTGGGAACTTAACATGTGACTCCAAAAAGATTAATGTGGCATTCCAGAGATTTTACTCTCAGTTATACCAATCGGAGGGTTGTGAGGAGGGGTGGACCAAAATGGAGTGTTTTTTCAAGGATCTGGAGCTCCCAGGAGTGACCCCCGAACAAGAGTCTTTTCTTAATGACCCCTTATCCGAGCAAGAGGTGCAGGAGATTGTGAAGCAGCTTCAGAGTGGAAAGGCATCCGCTCATGATGGGCTTCCCATCCCAATGAATTCTGTAAGGAATTTATAAACATATTGTCAGGCCCGATGCTCAACATGTTTAATGACTCATACAGTCATGATTATCACCTGCCATCTCTGAGAGAGGCCAATATTTTGCTTATTCTTAAAAAAGAGAAGGTCCCGGAGGACTGTGCCTCGTACAGGTCCATTTCACTCTTAAATGTGGACTTTAAAATCCTCTCTAAGACTCTTGCATTAAGGCTGGAGACTGTGTTACTTTCTGTTGTTAAAGAGGACCAGACGGGCTTCATAAAAGGCCGCAGATCCTCCAATAATGTTAGGAGGCCATTTAATGTAATTCAAGCGTGTCAATAACAGTCAGTACAGGGTTTAGTGATTTCTCTGGATGCAGACAAGGCATTTGACCGAGTTGAGTGGTCGTACATTTTTATAATCTGGAGTGGTTTGGTTTGGGTGAAGTCTTTATAAGATGGGTAAAGGCTCTCTACAGTGGTTCTCCCATGGCGGTCATCATCAATGGGGTGTGAATCAGGAGTTTTAACATTTTTATGGGCAGCCAGCAGGGCTGTCCCCTTTCGCCACTGCTTTTTACATTGGTGATTGAACCATTGGTGGAGGCCATTCATAGGGATCCCAATATATCGGCTCCAGAAGTAAGGTTCAAAATTACATAAGATTTCACTGTACGTGGACGATGTCCTAATGTCTTTGTCAAATTAGTTTTGGTGCCTCAGCTGATACAATGCATCAGTGGATTTGGTGCCTTTTTGGGATATAAGATTAATTTTGCAAAATCAGAGGCAAAAGAAGGCAAGAAACAGAAGCAGGCACAGGCAACATGGTCTCTTGAGTTAGCTTTGCCATTCAAGAAAATCTCCTTATGGTATTTATTCCACTTTCTTGCCTGTTGTCCAAGTCCTCACTTTTTAGATCTAAATTCTACTATGAGAGGAAACGTCCTCTCTCCAACTACCCAGATATGCTCCCTTAAAATATTTTGTACCATTTTAAAACCCAGTAAGTACAGACACAACATTTTATCATAAGACAAACCCTACATCCCAGGAATCATCCTAGTATATCTTCTCTGAATTGTCTCCAACACAAAAATGTGCTTGGCATACTTGACTTTATTGCTCACTCCTTTGAGTATAAGATTTCGGAAGTAATGTTGAGATTGTACAGGACATTGCTGAGGCTTTATCTGGAATACAGTGTCCAGTTCTGATTGCCCAGTTATTGGAAGCATATTATCAAATTGGAAAGACTTACCAGGATGTTGCTGGGTATGGAATGTTTGAGTTAGAAAGAAAGGTTGGATAGGCTGGGATTTTTTCACTGGAGCGTAGGAGGATGAGAGGTGATCTGATAGAAGTTTACAAAATAATGAGAAGTATAGAGAAAGTTAATGGTGTTTGTCTTTTCCTTAGGATGGGGGATTTCAAGGCAAAGGAGCACAGTTTTAAGATCAGATGAGAGAGGTTTATAAAAGATATAAGAAACAATTTATTTTATATAGAGGATGGTTTGTGTGTGGGTTTGAACTTCCTGAGAAAGTGGTGGATGCAGATGCAATTACAATATTGAAAAGACAGTTGGATAGATACATGAATCAGAAAACCTTGGAGGGATATGGGCCAGGAACAGGCAGGTGGGACTAGTTTAATTGTGGATTATGTTCAGCATGGACTGGTTGGACCAAAGGGTCTGTTTCTGGGCTGTATGACTGTAAGTATGTATGTATGACTCTATGCCTATGGGTGGTCTTATGAAGGTGCTACATCTTGATGGCAAATATCAATTGCCAATTAAGTGGTCACAGGGAGGTTTTGTGTATTTGGGCATATTCATTACTTCAATGCTGGATCAGCTGTTCAAAGCTAATTTTGTTCAATTATTTGACAAAATCAAACGAGACCTTCAAAGATGAGAGGTGCTTCCGGTCTCGTGGTTAGCGTTTATTAATGTGAATATTCTCCCCCGCTTGTTATACCCTATATGGATGCTCCCCCTGATTTTCGATAAGCAAACATTCAGGAGACTCAATGTCTGGTTCAGCTTTTATTTGGCTTTTATTTGGCATTGTAAGCGGCCCCTCATTAAATTAGCTAAACTGCAATTGCCTCACAGATTGGGGGGAGTGGACCTCCCGGACATTAAAACCTGTCAACTAAGCTCGCTTTTATCTTATGTGAGTGTTTAGGTTTTGTGGGGACCATCTTTCAATATGGTTAGATATCGAAACCTCTCAGGCCGGGTGTCCCTTACTAACTTGCTGTTTCTGGACAAAATGAGGACAGTGGGGGAATATTGCTATAACCGAATAGTTATCAATACTGTTAAAGCATGGAGGGCAATTCGACAGAGGGAAGGCAATATTGGAAAACCATCTTTTCTTACAGTGGGTATGTTGGGTTTTCACCCTAGGGAGGATAGATTCAGGATTCAAACATTGGGCAGCTAGGGGTGTGTCTTGCATGGGCGATTTATTTGAGGGATGATGTCCTTTGGTCAGTTTGCACAGAAATACAAGCTATCTAACAGGGACCTCTTTCGTTCTTTTTGAGTTTGGATTTTATTCAAAAAATGACTACACCTTTGACTGATCCTTATAAATTCGACATAGAGGGAAGGGTGCTCAGTGCTAACAGTACACTTTCTGTGAGCACTTTATATCATCAGTTGGGGGTGGCTCCTCAGATGAGTTCGATCGACTGTGCAGGGTGTGGGAGAGAGAGCTAGGCATTGAGGTCTCCTCAGAGGCATGGGAAGATATTTGAGAAAACACAAGAAAGATATCAATTTGTAATAGGCCCCATGCTTTACACTTGAAGATTCTCCACAGGGTCCATTTGACTCGATCATTTGTCAAAATTTAAACCAGGGGTATCTTCAAAATGTCCCAAATACAAGGTTGGTACAGACACTCTTACCGATTGTCTCTGGTCCTGTAATAGGCTTCAAGCATACTGGAGCGCTGTGGCAGGTACATTGTGGGGGAGTTTGGGTGTAAGGGTGAGAAGGACCCGATCTCTCTTCTTCTTGGCCTTCCCAACATAAGAAAAAATATTTCAACATCATCACTTTCTGCACGAGAAAGAATATCTTGGTTTTCCGAAACCCCTCCGAGCCTATCGGGTTGGAGCGTATCCCCTTGGATTTTCTCACAAGCATGGTACACCACAAAACTGAGAATTTTTATAAGGCATGGCACCCCTTTTTGGAATACCTGGACATAGAGTTACCTGCCACACTAATAAAGGCTTTTATATAACCATAACAATTGTGTTTTAAGAGTCCAATATCCAGGGAGGATGAACTGCGAATATATGAGTGTCTTGTTTGACTGAGTTGAGTTATTACCATCTATTAGTTTGTTGTTGGCTATTATTTATTTAGTTAAGTAGTTAGTTGGGTTTTTTATGATATATTTTTCTATACATATTTATATATTTGTACATAAGGGCAGGCTGGATTCTTTTTTACTTTTTTGTGTTCTTTCTTTGTATTGTTTTGAATTGTATTGTTTGTATTTGTTAGAATATTATAAAAATCTATTTTTTCAATAAAAATATATATTTAAAAATTTTTTAATAACCTCTGCTGCAAACTGTGGGGTGATTTTACTGACATCGAGACTTGGAAGACTTTGTTCCGATGGAGAGTGCGCCATGTTATGGAATAACATATTCATTAGTTCTAGTCAGAAATTGGAACTAAGTTAGATTCATAGAGCAATAGAGATGTACAGCACAGAAACAGACCCTTCACTCCAATTCGTCCATGTCAAGCTGTATCCTAGCCTAATCGAGTCCCATTTGCCAGCACTTGGCCCATACCCCTCTAACCCCTTCCTATTCATATACCCATCCAGGTGCCTTTTAAATGCTGTAGTTGTACCAGCTCCACCACTTCCTCTGGCAGCTCATTCCATACACGTACCACCCTCTGCATGAAAAAGTTGCTCCAAAGGTCCTTTTATAGCTTTCCCCTCTCACCCTAAACCTATGCCCTCTAGTTCTGGACTCACCTACCCCAGTGAAAAGACTTTGTCTATTTATCCTATCCATGCCCCTCATGATTTTATAAACCTCTCTAAGCTACTCCTCAGCCTCCAATACTCCAGGGAAAACAGCCCCAACCTATTCAACCTCTCCCTATAGCTCAAATCCTCCAACCCTGGCAGCATCCTTGTAAACCTTTTCTGAACACTTTGAAGTTTCACAACATCCTTCCGAAAGGAAGGAGACCAGAATTGCACACAATATTCTAACCAATGTCCTGTACAGCCACAACATGACCTCCCATCTACTAAATGCAATGCTATGACCAATAAACGAAAGCATACCAAACAGCTTCTTCACTATACTATCTACCTGTGACTACTTTCAAGGAGCTATGAACCTGCACTCCAAGATCTCTTTGTTAAGCAACATTCCCCAGAACCTTACCATTAAGTGTATAAGTCCTGCTTTGATTTGCTGTTCCAAAATGCAGCACCTCGCATTTATCTAAATTAAACTCCATCTGCCACTTCTCAGCCCATTGGCCCATCTGATCAAGATCCCATTGTTCTCTGAGGTAACCTTCTTTGCTGTCCACTACACCTCCAATTTTGATGTCATCTGCAAACTTACTAACGATAGCTCCTATGTTCACATCCAAATAATTTACATAAATGACAAAAAGCAATGGACCAAGCATCGATCCGTGTGGCACCCCACAGGTCATAGGCCTCCAGTCTGAAAACCAACACTGCAGCACCACCCTCTGTCTTCTATCTTTGAGCCAGTTCTGTATCAAATGGCTATTTCTCCCTGTACACCATGAGTACCTTGCTAGCCAGTGTCCCATGAGGAACCTTGTCAACTGCCTTACAGACGTCTATATAGAACATGTCTACCGATTGGTCCTCATCAATCCTTACTTCTCCAAAAACTCAATCAAATTCGTGAAACACGATTTCCCATGTACAAAACCATTCTGACAATGTATAATCAGTCCTTGCCTTTCCAAATACATGTAAATCCTATCCATCAGGATTCCCTCCAGCAAGTTACCGACCACCAATGTCAGGCTCACTGGTCTATAGTTCCCTGGCTTTTCCTTACCACCTTTCTTACTGGGGAAAGTTAAAAATCACACAACACCAGGTTCGGAACACTGCTCCTTCATCAAGTGGTTGTGGAGTATAAGATCGTGATTTGGAGATGCCAGTGTTGGACTGGGGTGTACAAAGTTAAAAATCACATAACACCAGGTTATAGTCCAACAGGTTTAATTGGAAGCACACTAGCTTTCGGAGCGACGTTCCTTCATCAGGTGATTGTGGAGGGCTCGATCCTAACACAGAATTTATAGCAAAAATTTGCAGTGTGATTTAACTGAAATTATACATTGAAAAATTGATTGTCTGTTAAGTCTTTCATCTGTTGGAATATAGTGATAGTTTCACTTCTTTCATGTGTAAATCACAAAACCGTTTTCTTTAAAGTTGCATTCTCGGGTTAGCTGTTAACAATGGTGATAGCTAGACAATCTGTTGAAGGTGTTAGCCCCCTGTGTTCTCTGTCTATGACCTGATGTTTAGATTGATTCTAATCTAAAAAGTGAGATAACAGTGTTTTACATAAATTCATGCAGTTTTTGAGCTCAGAGTTCTACATGAATGTATGTAGTATAAGATCGTAAGACACAGAATTTGTCACAAAAGTCTACAGTGTGATTTAACTGAAATTATATATTGAAAAAGACCTGGATTGTTTGTTAAGTCTCTCATCTTTTAGAATGACCATGTTGGTTTCAGTTCTTTCATATGTAAATCGCAAAGCTTTTTTACAAGTTACATTCTCAAGTGAACTTTAACAATTGGTGTCATGTCAGCCCAGGTAATGTATTTAAGGTGTGGAGCCGCCCTGTGTGAGACTGTGCCACAATGGTCAGACTAATTATAATCTAAAAAACAGGTTTACAGAATCTTACATGGATTCATACAGTTTTTGAGCAAAGTAAAATGTAATTCTGCAAGTACAAAATCACCCCACAAACGCGTGTGTGTGTGTGTGTGTGTGTGTGTGTGTGTGAGAGAGAGAGAGAGAGAGAGATATGGGTGTGTGCGCATGTATGTGGGTGTGTGTGTGTGTTTGAGTGGGTGGGTGGGGAGGGCGGGATGGGGCTTATGAGTGTCTGTGAGAGAGTGTGTGTATGTGTGTGAGTGTGACGGTAAAGGGGTATAGGTCTGTGAGACGGGCGTGTGTGAGTGTGGGAGTGTATGTGTGAGAATATGAAAGAGGATCTGCGTGAGTGCATGGATCTGTCGGAGAGTGTGTGTGTGTGTGTCTGTGTGTCTGTGTCAGTCTATCTTTGTGTGTGTATAGTGCAATGGGATTACCTGTAGAGTGATGCGAACCCAAGGTCCTGGTTGACGCTATCCCCACTGATACCGAACTTGGCTATCAGCCTCTGCTCGACCATTTTTTGTTGTTGCCTGTCCCGAAGTCCGCCTTGGAGGATGGTCACCTGAAGGTCCGAGGTCAAATGTCCCGGACCGCTGAAGTGTTCTCTGACTGGGAAGGAACACTCCTGCAGTGTCCATTCATCCGTTGCCGTAGCCTTTGCTTGGTCTTTGCCAATGTACCATGCCTCAAGGCAACCTTGCCTGCAGCATATGAGATAGACAACGTTGGCTGAGTCGCATGAGCACCTGCCATGTACATGATGAGACGTGTCCCCACGCATAATGATGGTATCCATGTTGACACTCTGACATGTCTTGCAACGTCTGCCGTGACAAGGTTGTATAGCCCTGAAAGCTGGGCTGTTTGCTACAAACAATGATCTGTTTGAGGTTTGGTGGTTATTTAAAGGAGAGAAGTGGAGGTGTGGGGAAGGCCTTGGCGAGGTGCTCATCCTCATTGATAATGTGTTGCAGGTCACGAAGAACATGGCGCAGTTTTTCAGCTCTTGGGAAGTACTGGACAACGAAGGGTACCCTGTTGGTTGCAGCACATGTCGGTCTCCTGAGGAGGTCATTATGGTTCCTCGCTGTGGCATGTCGGAACTAGTGGTCGATGAGTTGAATTGAATGGGGTACGATGCTTGAGACCAAGCAGAGGCTAAGGTAGCAGGTGAATGCACACCGCACAACAACCAACAGACAGGAGTGTTCCCTCCCAGTCAGCGAACACTTCAGTGATCTGGGACATTTGACCTCTAACCTTTGGGTGACCGTCCTTCAAGAGGGCTTTGGGACAGGCAACAATATAAAGTGGCTGAGTAGAGGCTGATAGCCAAGTTCGGTACCCACAGGGATGGCCTCAACCGGGACCTTGGGTTCATGTTACACTGCAGGTGACCCCACTGCACTATATAGAGGAACCTCAATTATCCAAACAAGATGGGAGGGCACTATTTCGTTCGAATAATTGAATATTTGGTCAACTGATTCAATGTCTTTCCATTGGGGCTCGGAGTTTTCTGTTAAGTTCGCATCACTGTTCAGGAGACTAGGTAGCAGGACACCGCGTGCGAGACCCCTGCCCCAGTCCCTCCAATCCTGTCCACCCCTGCTCCTCATGCGACCATCATCCAACCCCGCCCCCAGGCCAACACCACCCCTCCGCTCGCCGCCATCCCCACCCACTCCATATGCCCTCCCCATCCAATACCACTCCCTCGCCTGCCCTCTGTGCACCCATGTCCAACACCGCCCCCCCATCCAACACTGTACCCCACCCATGCCCCCGTGCACATCCCCCCATCCAACACCGCCCCTCCATCCAACACTGTACCCTGCCAATGCCCCTGTGCATACCCCTGTCCAACGCTGCCCCCATCCAACACCATACCCTGCCCATGCTCCCGTGCACATACCCCCCCGTCCAACAGCACACTCCCCATCCAACACCATACCCCACCCATGCCCCCATGCACACACCCCGGCCAACACCGCGCTCCCCATCCAACACTGCACCACGCCCATGCACCCGTGCACACCCCCTGTCCAACACCATGACCCCAAGCAACACCATACCCCGCCCACGCCCCAGTGCACACCCCCCTTCCAACACTGCCCCCCATCCATGCCCCCGTGGACACACCCCTGTCCAACACCAGCCCCCCATCCAATTCCGTACCTCACCCATGCCCCTGTGCACGCCCCCATCCAATACAGCCCCCATCCAACACCATACCCTGCCCATGCCCTCGTGCACACACCCCATCCAACATCGTGCCCCCATCCAATACAATACCACACCCATGCCCCCATGCACGCCCCCCATCCAAAATCACCCCCATCCAACACTGCACCCCACCCATGTCCCTGTGCACACCCTCCATCCAACACCGCCCCCATCGAACACCGTACCCCGTCCATGCTCCCTTGCACACCCCCCCATCCAACACCATGCCACCCATCCAACACCGTACCCAGTCCATGCCCCCCCCCGTGCACACCCCCCTGTCCAACACTATGCCACCCATTCAACACCGTATCCCGTCCATGCCCCCGTGCACCCTCCCCCCCGGGCCAACACCGTGTCCCCCCATCCAACACCGTACCCCGCCCATGCCCCCATGCACAACCCCTCTTCCAATACCGTCCCCACATCCAACACACCCCCGCCCATGTCCCCGTGCACTTCCCCCGTCCAACACCGTGCCCCCATCCAACACCGCACCCCACTCACGCCCCCGTGCACCCCTCCTGACCAACACTGCCCCCATACACCACACCCCACCCATGCCCCTGTGCACATCCCCCTATCAAACACTACGCTCCCCATCCAACACCGTACCCCACCCATGCCCCCATGCACACCCCCCTTTCCAACACTGATCCCATCCAACATTGTACCCCCCATGTCCCCATGCACAATCCCCCTTCCAACACTGCCCCCCATCCGAAACCGTACCCCACCTATGCCCCTGTGCACACCCGCCGTCCAACATCGACTTCCATCCAACCCCTTGCTCCACCCATGCCTCTGTGCACACATCCCTTCCAATACCATCCCCCATCCAACACTGTACCCCGCCCATGACCCCGTGCACACCCCCTTCCTACACTGCCCCCCAACCAACACCGTACCCCACCTATGCCCCATTCACATACCCCCTTCCAATACCGCCCCCATCCAACACCGTACCCGGCCCATGCCCCCATGTATGCCCCACCGACCCCCATCCAACACCGCCCCCCACCCATGCCCCCATGCACACACCCCCGTCCAACACTGCCTCCCCATCCAAAACTGCCCCTTACCCATGCCCCTGTACACACATCCCCATCCAACACCACACCCCAATCACTCCTACCCTCTCTCTGGGGCAGCTGGACTGGATACCAACAACAAGACTCAACAAGACTGCTGCTGCTGGCTTTTGGTGGAGTGAGTGTCCAAATAACGCGCGCGTGCACACACACACATACACTCACACTTATATTCCCATACTCACACATGCACCCTCTCAGAGACTTATACCCCTTTACACTCACACTCACACACATTCTCTCACAGACACTCATAACCAGCCTCCCACACACACACACCCACATGCACATATAAGTTAGTGGGTGAATTTGTACTTGCAGAATTACATTTTACTTTGCTCAAAAACTGCACAAATCCACGTAAGATTCTGTAAATCTGTTTTTTAGTTTAGAATCAGTCTGTCCATTGTAACACAGTCTCACACAGTTACATTACCTGGGCCGACATGACACCAATTGTTAAAGTTCACTGGAGAATGTAACTTTCAAAAATGTTTTGCGATTTACCTATGAAAGAACTGAAACCAACATTCTAAAAGATGAGAGACTTAACAAACAATCCAGGTCTTTTTCAATATATAATTTCAGTTACATCACACTGTAAACCTTTGCTATAAATTCTGTGTCTTACGATCTTATACTCCACAACCACCTGATGAAGGAGCAGCGCTCAGAAAGCTAGTGCTTCCAAATAAATCTGTTGGACTATAACCTGGTGTTGTGTGATTTTTAGTTTTGTACAGAATACTAAGAAGCTGGGATAGATTGGACCTGGAGAAGATGTTTTCACGAGGAGGAGGGACTAGGGCCTGAGGGCTCAATCTAAAATGAAGAGAATTGAAATAATGAAGAATTTGATCAGCCAGAGAGTGGGGAATCTGTAGATCTTATGACCGCAGAAGGCTGTGGAGTCATGTCTTTAAGATAGAGAGTGGTTATTGATTAGTAACAGGATCAAGAGTTATGGATAAAGGGCAAATATAAAGGGCTCCTAAATCTTATGATCACATTGAAATTCTAGGCAGTGATTTTGGCATAGCTGATTAAATGCTTCATGATTTTGCACCAATGAAATATCACAGAGCTATGAAGATTTGTACTGAGCCATATTGTTAAATACTGATATAAGTTCATCACTGCAAGTAGCCCAGTGATTCTCAAAATTTACCTTATTGGTTCAAAAAATTAAAGTTGATTTAGTAAATTTACACTGACCGATCTGTTTAAGACTGGTGAGTACTGACTGAGGTTCCCAGCAGTGAATGATAAAAGGACCAGACGACAGAGGAGCAGGAATAGGCCATTTGGCCCATCATGTGTGCTCTGCTATTCAGTGAGCTTATGGCTGATCTGATAATCCTCAATTCCACACTCCTGCCTTTTCCTCAGAATCCTTGATTCCCTTACTGATTAAAAATCTGTCCATCTCAACCTTGAATGTAATTAATGACCTAATCTCCACAGCCCTCTGCTGTAAAAAATTCCAAAGACCCCTAAAAGAAGTTCTTCCTCATTTCTATCTGAACTAGGTGACCCCTTTTATAGAGTCATAGAGTCATAGAGATGTACAGCATGGAAACAGACCCTTCAGTCCAACCCATCCATGCCGAGCAGATATCCCAACCTAATCTAGTCCCACCTGCCAGCACCCGGTCCATATCCCTCCAAACCCTTCCTATTCATATACCCATCCAAATGCCTCTTAAATGTTGCAATTGTACCAGCCTCCACCACATCCTCTGGCAGCTCATTCCATACACGTACCACCCTCTGTGTGAAAATGTTGCCACTTACGTCTCTTTTATATCTTTCCCCTCTCACCCTAAATCCATGCCCTCTAGTTCTGGACTCCCCAACCCCAAGTCCATATAGGTCACATCTACTACTCTGCCCTCATCAATCTTCTTTGTTACTTCAGCAAAAAACTCAGTCAAGTTTGTGAGACATGATTTCCCACGCACAAAGCCGTGTTGACTATCCCGAATCAGTCCTTGCCTTTCCAAATACATGTACATCCTGTCCCTCAGGATTCCCTCCAACAATTTGCCCACCAATTTGTCAGGCTCACTGGTCTATAGTTCCCTGACTTGTCCTTTCCACCCTTCTTAAACAGTGGCGCCATGTTTGCCAACCTCCAGTCTTCCGGTACCTCATGTGTGAGTATCGATGATACAAATATCTCAGCAAGAGGCCCAGCAATCATTTCTCTAGCTTCCCATAGAGTTCTCGGGTCCTGGGGATTTATCCATTTTTAACTGTTTCAAGATATCCAGTACTTCCTCCTCTGTAATTTTGCAAGATGTCACCATCAATTTCCGTACATTCTATATCTTCCATATCCTTTTCCACAGTAAACCCTGATGCAAAATATTCATTTAGTACCTCCCCCATTTTCTGTGGCTCCACACAAAGGCCACCTTGCTGTTCTTTGAGGGGCCCTATTCTCCCCCTAGTTACCCTTTTGTCCTTAATATATTTGTAAGACCCTTTTGGATTCTCCTTTATTTTATTTGCCAAAGCTATCTCATGTCCCCTTATTGCCCTCCTGATTTCCCTCTTAAGTGTACTCCTACTTTCTTTATACTCTTCTAAGAAGAGTTGTTCTGAGACTATGCCCTCTAGTCTCCCATAATGCAATTATGTCACATGCTACCAATCATAGTTTAGGTAGGAGCTGAGTATTGTCGACATTGATGCAAGTAAAATTTCATCTCGTAGCTAGTAAAGTCTGAAGACTCTAAGAGTACCTGCTTTCTCTAAACATTTAAAGAAAGGCTTCATCTTCAGTTTATCAATTGCCTAGGAGATCTTTTTTGAAATCTTATTGTGTGTACGAAATGAGCAGGAGTTGAATGTGGCTCTGAAAGAGTTAAAGTTGAGGAATGCCATAAACATCACTTATCATGATGACACCATGTGATTTGTGGGCAGAAGAGCTTAGCATGGTAAAGGAATGAAATCTAACATTTGGTCCTCCTCAGAGTCTCTATAACAACACCCATCATGGTGGTAGTTAGCACTGCTGCCTCACTTTGCCAGGGGCCTGGGTTCAATTCCAGCCTCGGGCGACTGTCTGTGTGGAGTTCGTACACTCTCCCCATGTCTGTATGGGTTTCCTCCAGGTGCTCTGGTTTTCTCCCACAATCCAACGATGTGCAGGTCAGGTGAACTGGCTATGCTAAATTGCCCATAGTGTTCAGGGATGTGTAGGCTAAGTGCATTAATCAGGGGTAAATGTAGAGTAATGAGGAATGGGTTTGGATGGGATCGTCTTCGGAGGATCAGTGTGGACTTGTTGGGCCAAAGAGCCTGTTTCCATGCCGTAGGGATTCTTTGATTCTGTACCCATTTTTCATGGCATTTCATATCCCTTTGCCCACAGTCACCCCCAAGCTCTTTCATAATCCCTTTTCCAGTTCACTGTCAATTCATATTCTCCTCGTTTCCATGACAACCATTTAGTATCCACCACAGGTATACCTCAGGCATGCTGACAGAAAAGAAAGTTGTGTCTTTTTACAATATCAATGTTGAAAAGAAACACACTCTCATTCATGCCAAGAACATTCATTAAAATTCCTTAAACTAATTCATCATAGAAATAAACCTTCACTTAAGTGCTCAATACCTTAAGAAAACAAACATTTAATTTTAGTGTTTGATCACTTTTGTAAACAAACATTTCCATTCTATAAGCAGTTAGAGTTGCCCACCAAAATGGTCATTCGATAGGAACCCCATAGTGAAAATATTAGTTAGAGAAATCAGTCATACAGCACAAATACCATAATGGCTTCCATCAGCCATGATCTGAATTGAATTGTGGAGAAGACTCCAAGAGGCTTACTCATGTCCCTTGCTTGGATATTCTTATATTCACATGCTTTATCAACATAAATACTGAAATAGCTCACTTTTTTTGGATAGTTCATTGAAGCTTTAGAACGTAGAACATAGAAAAGTATAGCACAGAACAGGCCCTTTAGCCCACAATGTTATGCCAAGATTTAATCCTAATGTAAAATATAGTAACGTAACCTATGCACCCCTCAGCTCACTGCTCTCCATGTGCATATCCAGCGTCACTTAAATGTCCTCACAGACTTCGCTTCCACCACCACTGCTGGCAACGCATTCCGTGCATTCACAACTCTCTCCGTAAAGAACCTACCTCTGATATCTCCTTTATACCTTCCTCCTAATATCTTCAAACTATGACTTCTCATACCAGTCCATCCTGCCCTGGGGAAAAGTCTCTGGCTATTGACTCTATCTATTCCTCTCATTATTTTGTACACATTGATCAGATCTTCTCTCTTCTCCCTTCTCTCCAGAGAGAAAAGTCTGAGCTTATTCAATCTTTCTTCAAAAGGCAAGCCCTCTAGTCCAGGCAGCATCCTGGTAGACCCTCTTTGCACCCTCTCCAAAGCTTCTATATCTTCCCTATAGTAGGGTGACCAGAACTGTACACAATATTCCAAGTGTGGTCTCACCAGGGACTTGTAGAGCTGCAGCAAAACCTCACGGCTCTTAAACTCAATCCCTCTGTTAACAACCCTATCCGCTTGGGTGGCAACTTTGAGGGATCTATGTACTTACACACCCAGATCCCTCTGTTCCCCCACACTGCCAAGAATCCTGTCTTTAACCCTATATTCAGCATTCGAGTTTGACCTTCCAAAATGCATCACTTTGCATTTATCCAGGTTGAACTCCATCTGCCATTTCTCAACCCAGCTCTGCACGTTGTAACAGCTTTGACAGCTTTGTGACAGGATTGGAATAGAGTACTGTGTATTTCCCTGGCTTTGTTATGTTGTTTCAGCAAGCCTCAAGATATTCGACATCATGCCGAACAAAACAGTCCACCAGCTTAAGCATTCACTTCCTTCACCACAGACATACAGTGGCAGCAGTGTGTGCCATCTACAAGATGCATTGTAGTCAATCACTGAGGCTTCTGTAACAACACCTTCTAAACCTGCAACCTCTAGCTTCCTAGAAGAACCAGAATAACAGACGTCCAGTAACATCACAGCTCCCCATTTCTCTCCAAGCCCCATACCACCCTGACTTGAAACTATATTGTCACTCCTTAGCAGTGTCAGAGGCATAGAACTCCCTTCCTGACAGCATTGTAGATGTGCCTACACCTCAAAGACTGCAGCAGTTCAAGAAGATAACTCAACACCACTTTCTGCAGGGGAATTAGAGTTAGGCAATAAATAAGTATGTAAGTTAGCTTGCAAAGCTTGAAGGTTTGTTTTTAGACATTTCGTCACCATATTAGATAACATCATCAGTGAGACAAAGACTGTCACTGATGATGTTACCCAGTATGGTGACAAAACATCTGAAAACAAACCTTCCAGCTCAGTGAGCTAACTTACATATGTATCATCAACCTGAGCTACAAATCTTCTCAAAATTTGCTAATAGGCAATAAATGCTAACTTTGTCAAAAATGGCCATATTCTATGAACAAACTTTTAAAAAAAAATATGTGCACTTTTATACACATGGATGCCTACTTTTTCTAACCAAATGTGTCCCGGGATGAGAACTAAAGGGGTACCTTACTTCTCCAAAGGGTACCAGCCAAAAGAAACAAAAACATAACTATTGGAAAGACTCAGCAGATTCGGCAGCATCTGCGAAGAGAAATTAAAGTTAGTGTTTCATGTCCAGTGACTCTTCTTCAAAAAGAAATGCACAGAGCAGACCTGCTCTAACCTGCTCTAACCTGGTCTACTGAGTTCTGAGTTCTACACTCCAGTGACACCAAAATCCAATTTTGTTGGAGGCAGTTGATTATTTAATCACTGAGAAGACACTGGGAACCACTCCCAATCAAACAATGGCCTTGCCCTATCTATGGTCAAAGGAACAAGCGGTAAAGAAACAACTAATGGAGGAATAACTGATCGAAGAATAACTGGTAGAAGATTTCCTAAGTTGCTCAAGGCAGATACTAAATTAGTAGCAAAGTCAACTGAGCTTAGTTATGCTGGCATAAGAAAGTTATTTCATACCAGCAATAAGATGGGAACTAGGGACCATTTACGATTTGTACAAATGTTTTTCACTGCTATCAACACTAAACGGTGTTCTGACTGGAAGAACCAGAAAGGTTTGAAACAAAACAATGAGCAGCTTAGCCTACTTAAAGAGTCATAGAGAGGTATAGCACAGAAACAGACCCTTCGGTCCAACTCATCCATGCTGATCAGATATCCCAATCCAAGCTAGTCGCACCTGCCAGCAACTGGTCCATATCCCTCCAAACCTTTCCTACTCATACACCCATCCAGATGTCTTTTAAATGTTGTAATTGTAGCAGCCTCCACCACTTCCTCTGACAGTTCATTCCATGAACGTACCACCCTCTGAGTGAAAAAGTTGCCCCTTAGGTTCACTTTTATCTCTTTCCTCTCTCACCCTAAGCCTATGCCCTCTGGTTCTGGACTCCCCCACTCCAAGGAAGAGACTTTGTCTGTTTATCCTATCCACGCCCTTCATGATTTTATAAACCTTAATAAGGTCGCTGCTCAGCCTCTGACGCTCCAGGGAAAACAACCCTAGCCTATTCATCCTCTCCTCATAGCTCAAATCCTCCAACCCTGGCAATATCCTTGTAAATCTTTTCTGAACCCTTTCAAGTTTCACAACATCTTTCCGATAAGAAGGAAACCAGAATTGCATGCCATATTCCAACAGTGGCCTAACCAATGTCCTGTACATGACCTCCCAACTCCTCTACTCAATACACGGACAAATAAAGGAAAGCATACCAAATGCCTTCTTCACTATCCTATCTACCTATGACTCCACTTTCAAGGAGCTATGAACCTGCACTCCAAGGTCTCTTTGTTCAGCAACACTCCCTAGGACCTTACCATTAAGTGTATAAGTACTATTAAGATTTCCCACATTTCCCATATTTATCTAAATTAAACTCCAGCTGCCATTTCTCAGCCCATTGGCCCATCTGATCAAGATCCTGGTGTAATCTGAGGTAACCTTTTTCACTGTCCACTACACCTCCAATTTTGGTGTCACCAGCAAACTTACTAACTATACCTCTTGTGCTTACATCCAAATCATTTATATAAATTACGTAAAGTAGTGGACCCAGAATCGATCCTTGTGGCACTCCACTGGTCACAGGCCTCCAGTCTGAAAAATAACCCTCCACCACCATCCTCTGTCTTCTACCTTTGAGCAAGTTCTGTATCCAAATGGCTAGTTCTCCCTGTATTCCATGAGATCTAACCTTGATAATCAGTCTCCCATGGGGAACCTTGTCGAACGCCTTACTGAAGTCCGTATAGATCACATCTACTGCTCTGCCCTCATCAATCTTCTTTGTTACTTCATCAAAAAACTCATTCAAGTTTGTGAGACAAGATTTCCCATGCACAAAGCCATGTTGACTATCCCGAATCAGTCCTTGCCTTTCCAAATACATGTACATCCTGTCCCTCAGGATTGCCTCCAACAACTTGCCCACCACCAAGGTCAGGCTCACTGGTCTGTAGTTCCCTGGATTGTCCTAACCAGCTTTCTTAAACAGTGGCACCATGTTTGCCAACTTCCAGTCTTCCGGCACCTCACCTGTGAGTATTGATGATACAAATACCTCAGCAAGAGGCCCAGCAATCACTTCTCTAGCTTCTCACAGAGTTCTCAGGTACACCTGGTCAGGTCCTGGGGATTTTATCCACTTTTATGCATCTCAAGACATCAAGCACTTCCTGTAATATGGACATTTTTCAAGATGTCACCATCTATTTCCCTACATTCTATATCTTCCATGTCCTTTTCCACAGTAAATACAGATGCAAAATACTCGTTAAGTATCTGCCCCATCTCCTCCGCTCCACACAAAGGCTGCCTTGCTGATCTTTGAAGGGCCTTATTCTGTCCCTAGTTACCCTTTTGTACTTAACATATTTGTGAAAACCCTTTGGATTCTCCTTAACTGTATTTGTCAAAGCTATCTCATGTCCCCCATTTTTGCCCTCCTGATTTCTCTCTTAAGTATACTCCTACTGCCTTTACACTCTTCTAAGGACTCACTTGATCTATCCTGTCTATACCTGACGTATGCTTCCTTCTTTTTCTTAACCAAACCCTCAATTTCTTTAGTCATCCAGCATTCCCTATAAGTATCAGCCTTTCCTTTCACCCTAAAGGAAAATATTGTCTCTGGACTCTCTTCATCTCATTTCTGAAGGCTTCCCATTTTCCAGCTGTCCCTTTACCTGCGAACATTTGCCCCCAATCAGCTTTTGAAAGTTCCTACCTCATACTGTCAAAATTGGCCTTTTTCCAATTTCGATCTTCAACTTTTAGATATGGTCTATCCTTTTCCATCATTATTTGAAATCTAATAGAATTATGGTTGCTGGTCCAGCTCTCCCACTGACACCTCAGTCACCTGCCCTGCCTTACTTCCCAAGAGTAGGTCAAGTTTTGCACCTTCTCTAGTAGGTATATCCACATACTTAATCAGAAAATTGTCTTGTACACACTTAAACACATTCCTCTTCATCTAAACCCTTAACACTATGACAGTCCCAGTCTATGTTTGGAAAGTTAAAATCCCCTACCATAACCACCCTATTATTCTTGCAGATAACTGAGATCTCCTTACAAATTTGTTTCTCAATTTCCCTCTGATTATTAGGGGGTCGATAATACAATCCCAATAAGGTGATCATCCCTTACCTATTTCTCAGTTCCACCCAAATAACTTCCCTGGATGCATTTCTGGGAATATCCTCCCTCAGTACAACTGTAATGCTATCCCTTATCAAAAATGCCACTCCCCCTCCTCTCTTGTCTCCCTTTCTGTCCTTCCTGTAGCATTTGTACCTTGGAACATTAAGCTGAAAGTCCTATCCATCCCTGAGCCATGCTTCTGTAATTATTATGATATCCCTGTCCCATGTTCCTAACCATGCCCTGAGTTCATCTGCCTTCCCTGTTAGGCCTCTTGCATTGAAATAAATGCAGTTTAATTTATCAGTGCCACCTTGTTCTCTACTTTGTCCCTGCCTGCCCTAACTGTTTGACTTGCCTTTGTTCTGAACTGTACCAGTTTCAGACTGAAATCTTTCCTCACTATCTCCCTGGATCCCACCCCTCCACCTTACTAGTTTAAATTCTCCCAAGCAGCTCCAGCAAATCTCCCTGCCTGTATATTAGTCACCTTCCAGTTTAGGTGCAATCCGTCCTTCTTGTACAGGTCACTTCTACCCTAAAACAGCTTCCAATGATTCAAAAATGTCAATCCTTCTCTTATACACCAGCTCCACAACCATGCATTCATTTGCTCTATTCTCCTATTCCTGCCCTCACTAGCTCGTAGCACCGGGAGTAATCCAGATAATACTATTCTTGAGGACCTCCCTTTTAAATTCCTGCCTAACTCTCTGTAATCTCCCTTCAGAGTCTCAACCTTTTCCCTTTCTATATTGTTGGTTCTAATCTGTACAATGACCTCCTGCTGGCCCCTCTCCCCTTGAGAACATTCTGCACCCTCTCTCATTACGTTAGAGCCAGTCTCAATACCAGAAGTGCCATTGTTCATTCTCCATTTCCCTGAGAATCCATCACCCCCTATATTTTCCAAAACAGCATACCTGTTTGAAATGGGGATAGCCACAGAGGACTCCTGCACTACCTGCCCATCTCTCTTATCTTTCCTGGAGTTAACCCCTATGTGACTGTATCTGAAACATTCCCCCTTCCTATAACTGCCCTCCATCATATCCCCTTGCTCTTGTAAATACCTCATTGCTTCTATCTGTCTCTCCAACTGATCCTTTCAATCTGATAGGATTCGCAACCAATGGCATTTATTGCAGATATAATCCTCAGTAACACATAAACTCTCCCTAAACTCCCACATCTGACAAGAAGAGCATATCACTCTACTAAGGGCCATTTTTGTTTCCTTCAATCTACAGACCCAGAAAAAAGCACTGTCTTATTCCTCTACAAGGCACTGCTCCAGGTTAAATTAATACTTATGGCTTTTATTTTAAATTTAATCAAGAGACATAGCTCAATAAAACATATAATCAAGAAAGAACCCACTCTACTCACTACTGCAGACTTATTTTAAGGCCACACTTTAAAATCCACTTATCTGCTTCTTAATGTGACATCTCCAGACAGGTTCCTCCAAGATCAGTTGTGAATTTCACTGTTTTTTAATTTTCCCAGACGCACTCCGATGTCCAGCGATACATGAATGTCCCGCCAAATATCACATCTATACCTGATGTATTTCAGAGTGCAACACAATTTAGTGAACAAATAGTGATCACAGATTCAACTCTAATGTCATGTGCTGAGATGATTCAGTAGAGGTAATTTTAGGCAGGTTGTTTGACTTGCATATCTTATCAGGAAGAATCCTTAGTTATTGTGAAAGGGATCTTGCCAATTCAGGGACAATCTTCAAATAGCACCCCTGAGGAAGTGAACTTGTTAGTTTCTGAGGCCAAATGGGAGAGTTAAAACCTATCAGTTTTTGAAGTAAAAGATTTACATGCTTCACCATAGATCTGAACGCAGATTGAGAACAACAGCAGATTGAAGATGTAGTGCATTCTGGATCAGTGGTGCTGGAAGAGCACAGCAGTTCAGGCAACATCCAAAGTGCAGCGAAATCGATGTTTCGGGCAAAAGCCCTTCATCAGGCTTTTGCCCGAAACATCGATTTCGCTGCACTTTGGATGTTGCCTGAACTGCTGTGCTCTTCCAGCACCACTGATCCAGAATCTGGTTTCCAGCATCTGCAGTCATTGTTTTTACCACCTTGAAGATGTAGTGCATACAACTCCATGAAAGCCACCACTGAGAACAGACAAAACTAATATCCAACAGTTGACAAATAATTGCCAGAAAACAGACTGTGTCAGGATGTGAATCACAAATAACAGTCTTCCACCCAGCAAATGATCAGTCTTCTGAAACAAAAATGCATTCTGGGAACATAGTGAAACCTCCCAACACCTGACTTTATAGTGTCAGAGACTTGAAGGGAGATCAGGTAGTAGTAAATGCAATTACATACAAAAAGTATAATTTTAATAATGGTAAGGAAACTTGGGGGAAGATGTGTATTTGTCAAAAAGGATTAATACTGAGAAGTGCCATAATTCACCTTGTTTCTGTTTTATGGACATGCAGACAGAACAGCTTAGGATCTCAGAGTGAGATGAAGGGCTTATGCTCGAAACGTCGAATTCTCTATTCCTGAGATGCTGCCTAACCTGCTGTGCTTTGACCAGCAACACATTTGCAGCTGAGAAAAGACTGGTCCTCCTCAAAGACTACAACCTCTCCATCATATCAATGTAACCTGGAATCAGTGACTAACACACAATGAACTTTATCTTGTTATTGACAAGCAACTCTTCTAGATGGACCAGGAGAGCTTTCCTTTACATCATTTAAGCAAGCAAACCCTGCAGTTTCCTATAATTGGGGGTTAGCGATAGCAATCGTCTTCACGAGCAGTGTGCTGGTATACTCACGAGCCAGAGTTAACTTGAAAAGTCTGACAAGCATTTTTCTCCATACATTGTCAATCTCAAGGTCTGTCAGAGTTATGCATCAGTGTTTTATGAACTCAGAATGAAATCTCACTCAGAAATTATACTAAAAACTAAATACTGTAGGTGCTGGAAATCTGAAACAGAAACAGAAAGATATCTGAAAGTATCTGCGGAGAAATAAGCAGGAACTTACCAAATCAAATCTGATTCTTCCTCAAAATATCTTCTGAGGTTATATGGTGTCCTTTGTGTAAAATTTCAAAATGACAAGTAATTATATATTTGCATTGTAAGCTTTTAATTCAGTACAGTTCTTGTAAATTTGTAATTAATATAACAAATATTGCTATGCAACTTGTCTTGCACTTTCAAGTTTATAAACAAAATCGCCTGGAAATTATCAGGAAGGACAGTGTCAGCAATGGTCAAGACTGAAAACACACTTTTTGATCAAAGTCATGGTTCTGTCTCAGTCCTAGATTGGATATGCACTTGTACTTTGCTTTTTTAAGGTGGCCCTCGACCTCCTACAAGGTGGGAAAATCTCTTTGCCCATCAGCCTGTGACAGTTGCATGTTGAGCCCAGACAGTCGAGCTGCTGAAGTGGCTGCCTGATAGACAGCTGGAACTCTGATTTTTTTTGTTGTTAGATCCACACAAGCGTCACACTATCCGGGCTACAACAATCACTATTGTGAGGTGCAAATGTCAACATTTATTATGGGAATGTGGTGCTTCAAGCATTATGTATTGAAAATAAACTAGTAGATTTAATGGCTGGGTGGGCTTGTAAGTTATTTCCCATCATCTTCCACTTTGGGTATCGGGGCCAAATTACTGGAACTGCAGTTCTGCAGTCTGCTGAGTATGACTGAAGTTGTTCTAAATGGCTGCTCTCGTTCTGTACAGTGTAGTCAACTGAAAATTCAAATCTGAATTTTAACTTGCTTTGGAGATGAGTTTGTACGAAATTGTTGAATCAAGAGATACCTGGGTTTGCTGAGACCTCAATACTTTTATCGTTGCTTTGGCAAGTTAGCAGCTGGTAGAGAGAGGAGATAGCTCCTAAACAAGGAGAATATTAAAGTACCATCTGTTCGTAAGAATCCTTTTTAACGGCAACTATAAATGTTATGTGATTTTTATCTTAAATTGTAACATTGAAGGGTTGACCCTAGTGGTGTAACCTAGAGAGAATTACATCAGGTACATTCCTTTGTGCTTTGGGATAGCAGACGCTTGTTCACTTAGCCACTTTGCACCATCCCAGGGCTATAAGCAGGAAATAAGGAATACACACCGTATATGAATTCAGCCCCACTCTCCCCTCTCTGTTGCATATATACTGATGGACAGAATTTATGTGATAGAAGGGGATGAGGGAGTGACAGGATTTTAAAAAATAATATATTTTTATTAAGAAAAAATAGATTTTTAAATATTACAACAAATACAAAACAATGCAATTCAAAACAGTACAAAATTAAACCCAAATAATAAAAAAAATTCCCCAGCACACCCTCCTATATGGATCCATAAACATATATAGAGAAGTATAAAATTAAAAATACCTAAACTAGCTATTTAACTAACTAAATAAATGCCTAACAACAAACAAATAAATAGCAATAACTCAGCCCAGCCAAACAAAAACTCATGCATTCACAGCTCCTCCTCCCTGGATATTGGACTCATGAAACACAATCGTATATAAAAGCCCTTGTTAGTATGGCAGATAAATCTGTGTCCAGGTATTTCAAAAAGGGTTGCCATGTCTTGTACAAATTCTCAGTTTTTTGATGCACCATATTTGTGAGAAAATCCAGGGGAATATGCTCCATAACAATTTTCCGCCAACCCGACAGGCCTGAGGGATTTTCGGATATCCAACCTAGCAAGATATTCTTCCTTGCACAGAATGTAAGAATATTGAAAAGTTTTTTCTTATGCACGTCTGCAGGAAATACAATGGGTAGGCCCAAGAGGAGAGAAGTAGGGTCCTTCTCCACCCCTACACCTAAACTCCTCTCCATTGCACCCACCACAGCGCTCCAATATATTTGAAGCCTGTCACAAGACCAGACAATGGGTAAGAGTACCCGTACAGACCTTGCACTTGGGACATGCTGAAGATACCCCTGATTTAAATTTTGACAAACAGTCTGGGCTAAGTGGACCCAGTGGAAAATCTTCAACTGTAAAGCATGGGTCCTATTTCAAATTGATATCTTCCTTACATTCTCCCAAATATCCTCCCATGCCTCTGAAGAAACTTCAACACCCAGCTCTCTTTCCCACATCTTGCAGAGTCGATCAGACTCATCTGAGGTGGCACCCCCCCCAATTCGTGATACAAAGTACTGACAGAGAGTGTACTCTTAGCCCTTTGTACTCCTCTTTCTATGTCAGATTTGTAGGGATCAGTCAAAAGTGCGGTCTTTTTTTGAATAAAATCTATAACTTGAAAAAAAACGAAAGAGGTCTCTGTTAGTTAACTCGTACTTCTGTACTAACTGATCAAAGGACATCATTACATCTCCCTCAAATAAATCACCCATGCAAGATATACCCCTAGCTGCCCAACGTTTAAATCCTGAATCATACCCGGTTGAAAATCCAGCATACCTACTAAATTTGTAAACAAAGACATTTTGCCAATATTACATTCCCTCTGCCAAATTGCCTCCATGCTTTAACAGTATTGATGACTATTGGGTTATGGCAATATTCCCTAACTGTCCTCACCTTGTCCAAAAACAGCAAACTGGTAAGGGGACATCTTGCCTGGGAGGCTTCAATATCTAGCCATATGAAAAAGGGTCCCCACAAACCCAATCACTCATGTGGGTCAAAAACGAGCTTAATTGGTAATTTTTAATGTCCGGAAGGTCTACTCCCCCCAATCTGTGAGGCAACTGCAGTTTGGCTAATTTAATGAGGGGCCATTTACGATGCCAGATAAAAGAGCTGAACCAACCGTTCAGTCTCCTGAGTGTTTGTTTATTGAAAATCAGGGGGAGCATATATATATAGGGAATAGCAAATGAGGGAGAATATTCATCTTAATAAGCACCATCTGACCCAACCATAAGTCTGGAAGTGCCTCCCATCTTTGGAGGTCTTGTTTAATTTTTTCAAATAATTGAGTAAAATTGACTTTGAACAGCCAATCCAGAACTGGAGTAATGAATATGCCCAAATACACAAACCCCCCCTGTGACCACCTAAATGGGAATCTATAGTCACTCTCAAGAGCCAACTCTTTCGTAAGACCACCCATAGGCATAGCCTCTGATTTAGCAAAATTAATCTTATACCCTGAAAAAGCACCAAACGCGTGAATGTATTGTATCAGGCAAGGCACTGAAACTGATGGATTTGTCAAGAAAATTAGAACATCATCTGCATACAGCAAGATCTTATGTAATTTTGACCCCGCTTCTGGAGTTGATATAATGAGATCCCCACAAATGGTCTCTGCCAATGGTTCAATCACCAACGTTAAAAGTAATGGTGAAAGGGGACAGCTCTGCCAGCTGCCCCTAGAAATATTAAGATTGCTTGATCGTACCCTGTTGGTAATGACCACCACAAGAGGTACACTGTAGAGAACATCTACCCATCTTATGAAAGCTTTGCCCAAACCAAACCGGGCTAGAGTATAGAAAAGGTATGGCCTCTCAACTTGGTCAAATGCCTCTCTGCATCTAGAAAAGTCACCAATCCCTGTATTGACTGCTGTTGGCATGCTTGAATTACGTTAAGCAGCCTCCTAACATTATTGGAGGATCTGCGACCCTTTATGAAGCCTGTCTAATCCTCTTTAATAATAGAGGGTAACACAGTCTCCAGCCTTAACACGAAACCCTTAGAGAGGATCGTAACATCCACATTTAAGAGTGAGATGGGCCTATATGAAGCACAGTCTTCCGGATCCTTCCCTTTTTTAAGGATGAGTGAAATATTGGCCTCTCTCAGAGATGGTGGGAGAAAATCATGACTGTATGAATCATTAAACGTATTCAGCATCGGGCCTGACAGTATACTTATAAATTCCTTATAGAATTCTCTGGCAAGTCCGTCAGGACCGACGCCTTTCCACTCTGAAGCTGCCTCACAGCTTCCTGCACTTCTTGCTCCGATAATGGGGCATTGAGAAAGGACTGTTGTTAGGGAGTCACACCCGGGAGCTTCAGATCTCTAAAAAAGGATTCCATTTTGGCCTGCCCCTCCTCACAATTCTCCGACTGATATAACTTAGAGTAGAATCTCTGGAACGCCACGTTATTCTTTTTAGAATCACATGTTAGGTTCCCAGACCCTTCCGTAATCACTGTAATGGTTTGTGGGGCACTTCTCTTTCTGGCAAGGTATGCTAAGTATTTGCCTGTCTTGTCACCATGCTCGTATAACCTTTGCTTTGCAAAAGCTAGCTCCTTCTTTGCCGTATGCGTGAGCACGGAATTTAGTGCAGGCCGCAGTGCCATAACCCTCTGTAGTTTGACCAACGAGGGTCTGTCAAAATAGGCCTTCTCGGCTGCCTTCAACCATGATTCAAGGTGACCTTGCTGCTCACCCTTCTGCTGCTTCCTACTGGTGGAATATGAAATAACTAACCCCCTGGCATAAGCTTTGGCAGTTTCCCAGAGAACAGACGAGCTATCAACCAAGCCTATGTTAATGTCTAGGAATGCCCGAAATTTCCTAGAGAAATACTCCACAAACTTACTGTCCATGATAATAAAGATATTTCCACTTAAGTGAGTCGGCAGATGAAGAATAACATTGGCAAACGTAAACTTGCCCATTTGGCAAAAATAATAAATCGTGTGGTCAATAGGACTTTAAACTAGTGAGGTGGGGGTGAAAGGAAAGGGAAACGACAGCAAATATGATGGCAGCAGGGCGGCACGGTGGCACAGTGGTTAGCACTGCTGCCTCACAGCGCCTGAGACCTGGGTTCAATTCCCGACTCAGGCGACTGACTGTGTGGAGTTTGCACATTCTCCCCGTGTCTGCGTGGGTTTCCTCCGGGTGCTCTGGTTTCCTCCCACAGTCCAAAGATGTGCGGGTCAGGTGAATTGGCCATGCTAAATTGTCCGTAGTGTTAGGTAAGGGGTAAATGTAGGGGTATGGGTGGGTTGCGCTTCGGCGGGTCGGTGTGGACTTGTTGGGCCGAAGGGCCTGTTTCCACACTGTAAATAATCTAATCTAATCTAATTATGGCTAATGATTTGATTAAATGGCGTACCTGGAATATCAAGGGAAGTCACTCACCAATTAAGAGGAAGAAGGTACTCTTGAGTCTTAGAAAGGAGAAGGTGGATATTGCTTTGTTACAGGAGACACATTTGGATGACAAGGAGCATCTGAAATTACAGCAGAATGGCTTTGACTGAGTTTATTTTTCATCATTTAATACCAGAAGTAGGGGAGTGGCTATGTTGGTTAGGAAAAATCTCTCATTTAAATTGTTGGAATGTGTTAAAGACACATACAGGAGGTTTGTAATTCTTAAAGCCTTGATAAATGGGAAAGAATATGTTTAAATGTTTATTGTCCCCCAGCTCATCCTCTTAAATTATTGGTAGATGCATTTTGTAAACTGATAAGTCTCAAGTCTCGGCACATCATTATAGGGGGAGATTTTAACTGCCTCATGGACCCCACAGTAGACAGGTTGCCTAAAGGTCCCTCGAGAACCTCTGTACAAACTAAACAGTTATTGGGTTTGTGTGGGGAATTAGGGTTGGTGGACGTCTGCAGGTGTCTCCACCCTACAGGTAGGGATTTCATGTTTTTCTCCAATCTGCATAGATGTCACACGAGGATTGATTATTTTCTGATCCCTGTGGTAACCCTGGATCTGGTGGCATCATGTACGATTGGTAATGTTGCCATCTCTGATCATGCTCCAGTGTACTTCATGGTTAAGATTTAGGATGTTACAGTGGATTCAAGGTACTGGTGAATAGACCCCTTTAGTTTTTATATTTGGTGGACCGTGCGACACTAAGGCTCAGCAGTTTGTGGTTCAGGTTCCTCCTCTCTGGAATTTAAATGTAATTGCAGAAGAAAATACAGGTAAGTCAATTTTAAAATGTTTCTTGGGGTTCTACAATCTTTGCAAAGCCCCAAGAAATCCTGATGACCTGGGTTGGACGTGTTAAAGGACCGTCCTGCTCCTGCTGCGATGTGAAGCTCTGCAGCGTGATCTTCTCAGATTGCCGCCATCTTAGATCCCCAACAGGATTTTTTTAAAAGCGGTAAAGTTAGAATCGTGGATTCTTCCTAATAATGAAAACTACTTCTCAAATTAAATATTTTTAAATCTGTGACAAAAACTAAACAAATTTTGATTTTACTTGCATTCCGTAGAATACCAGCAACATTCTCTTTTGCCAAAACCTATGACAAAGGTCACTGTCCCAACATCACAGAAGCTCTCTCTCTTCCCCAGTAAAGTCTGGAGGCTGGCTCATTTAACATATTCAAGGTTGAGTTAGAGTTTTGATAGGCGAGGGACTCAGTGATTACTGGGGGCAGACAGGAAAGTGGAATTGCAACCACAACCAGATCACCTCTGATCTTTGTGAACAATGGAACAGTCTCAAAGGGTTGAACTGCTTGGTCCTGTTTCAAAGTTCTATGTTCCTATGAAACACCCTCAAGTTGCTTCACTGAGGCTTTTATCATTCTGCCATGTCCAAGGCAATGACAGGGATGGCAAAAAAAAACCCTCTTTTGATACAGGAGCACGAGGCTGAGGACATTATTAAAGATACATGCTGCCAAAGTGAATGAAGGGAGACAGAGAATCATATAATTCAGGACAGTAATTGCTCAATCTGACTGAATTCACAACACTATGATTTCTGATTGATCTGAGTCTCACAACTAGTTTGAAAATACAAACAAAATGATTAGTGAGGTCCATGGGAGGAATGGCTTTGGATTGATTTTGGTTCTTACAATTTTTAAAACAAGCCCCTAATATCAATCACATTTATTCATTGACAGGATGTGGGCATCACTGGCTAGACCAGCATTTAATGCCCATCCCAAATTGCCCAGAGAGCAGTTACATCACCCACATTGCTGTGGCCTAGAGTCATATGTGGGCCAGGCCAGCTAAGGATAGCAATGAACCAGATGGGTTTTTTTCCGGTAATTGACAACAGTTCCATGGTCACCATTAGGTTCTTATTTCCAGATTTGTTATTGAATTCAGATTCCCAGAACATTACTTAGGTTACTGGATTTATAGCCTAATTATAAGACCACGAGGTCATCACTTCCTCATGACATGGACTTTCAGTAAGCATTACAAAGGAGACATCGCTGCTTTGGGGTGGTGGAGAGAGGGGAATATGTTGTATACCATCCATGATACGATAATATCACAGGCAAAGACTTTTTTGCAACTTAGTGACATTTCCAAGTTTATTGCTGTACAAATGTTAATTAAGTTACTTCATTCACAAAAGAGTAGGACATTGGAATTTCCCGTCTGTGTTTTACGCTAATGGGTAATACTTCCTCATGTTCCTGGTTAAATTCAGGGAATATTGTTAATTTTTCAACTTTAACAATGCAATTAATAGATACTAATTTGAAACTGGGTTACAGAAGATTGCAATTGTCTTTACCTTCTGTAGTAAATATGCATAAACCTGTGGCACAGTAGCCCTGAAAATTACTTAAGGAAATAAAGTTAAAAATCACACAACACCAGGTTATAGTCCAACAGGTTTAATTGGAAGCACACTAGCTTTCAGAGCGACGCTCCTTCATCAGGTGATTGTGGAGGGCTCGATCCTAACACAGAATTTATAGCAAAAATTTGCAGTGTGATGTAACAGAAATTATACATTGAAAAATTGATTGTCTGTTAAGCCTTTCATCTGTTAGAATACAGTGATAGTTTCACTTCTTTCATGTGTAAATCACAAAACCCTTTTTTTTAAAGTTGCATTCTCGGGTTAGCTGTTAACAATGGTGATAGCTAGACAATATGTTGAAGATGTTAGCCCCCTGTGTTCTTTGTCTATGACCTGATGTTTAGATTGATTCTAACCTAAAAAGTGAGATAACAGTGTTTTACATAAATTCATGCAGTTTTTGAGCTCAGAGTTCTACATGAATGTATACAGTTTTTGAGCAAAGTGCAATGTAACTCTGCAAGTACAAATTCACCACACAAAATATATGTGTGCATGTGGGTCTTTGTCTATCTGTGTGTGTGTGTGTGTGTGTGTGTGTGTGTCGGTCTGGGGTGGGGGTTGTGAGTGTGAGAAAGTGTGTGTGTGTGCGCGCGCTCAGTGGGTGCAGAGTGTCTTAAGTCTGTGAGGGGGTGCATGTGTGAGTGTGGGAGTGTATGTGTCTATAAGGGTGTGTGTGGGTGTCTGTGTGCGCGTCTGTGTGTACCTGTGTAAGTGAGTGTGTGTGCGTGTGTGTAGGAATATCTGTGTGTATGTGTAGTACAATGGTGGTGACCTGTAATGTGACATGAACCCAAGGTCCCAGTTGATGCCTCCCTATGGGTACCGAACTTAGCTATCAGCCTCTGCTCGGCCACTTTCCTCTGCCGCCTGTCCCGAAGCCCACCTTGGAGGATGGTCACCCGAAGGTCCGAGGCAGCAGAGGAAAGTGGCCGAGCAGAGGCTGATAGCTAAGTTCGGTACCCAAAGGGAGGGCCTCAACCGGGACCTTGGTTCATGTCACATTACAGGTGACCGCCATTGTACTACGCACACACACACTCACATACACACGGACACAGGTACAAACAGACACGCACACAGACACCCACACACACCCTTATAGACACACACACTCCCACACAACCTGGTGTTGTGTGATTTTTAACTTTGTACACCCCAGTCCAATACCGGCATCTCTAATTCAGGAAATAATAGTGACACCAAGGAATGTCAAATAATTTTAATTAAAAGTGGAATGAATGGATTGACTATGATAAGAATTGCTAAATCTCGTTCCACCAGTGAAAAAAATACTGTTTAGATGAAAATGCAATACTTTGCCATTCTGTTTCTGGGCTCATTTTAGTCACATGACCAGTGCTATTAGACACAACTGCTGCAGGTACTCATTTCACACTCTACTATAATAAAGACACATTGCACTTTATGAACATGTAACAAATACTGAACAAGCTGCTTATTACCTTAATATCTCATACTGCCCAAAGAATACAACATAATTATTTTTCTAAAACACTCACACGCACACATGTTGACTTAGGAAAATTAGTAAATGTTCACCAACGTATGTGAAACCATTTGAAAATGTTTCAAAAAAGCAAGGCATCTCAAAACTGACCCGAAATGGAAGCTATGTATTTTATAAATACGTTTATAGACATAAGTGCATTATCATAGAATCCCCATTATGTGGAAACAGGCCATTTGGCCCAACAAGTCCACACAGACCTTCTGAAGAGCATCCCACTCAGCACCACTCCTCTACCCTATTCCTGCATTTCTCGTGGCTAACACATCTAACCTCCATATCCCTGGACACTACGGACAATTTGGCATGGCCAAATCACCTACCCTGCACATTTTTGTACTGTGAGAGGAAACTGGAGCACCTGGTAGAAACCCACACAGACACAGGGGGAGCATGCAAATTCCACAATCACCCGAGGCTGGAATCGAACCCAGGTCACTGGTTCTGTGAAGCAGCAATGCTAACCACTGAGCATTCATGCCAATAATAAGGTGCACACCTGAGCACTTTTGAAAGCCCTAACCACCTCACTAAACAATTGAAATTCTTACATTTCTTTGAATGACTTTAAAGCAAATAGGGGCTTGTTTTAATGTAATCATTTCTGTGCCAGTGAGGCACTCATGACCTCAAAATGGGAGTGGATGCTGCAACTTACAAACCCATTTACACAAAAGGCCACGATGTGGTCAAAACACTAGCCTGCTTCAGGTAGATTTTTCAAATGTGCACTCTATGGCCAATTTTATAGCTAGTGCAGTAGAGCAGGCTCCAAAATGGGAGCTTTTAATTCATTGTAGTAGGGCTTGGAGGAGCAATTGCTTTTCTTTGGACCCCATGATAACAAACTAAACTTCCACCCAAGATCCCCTACATTCCAAATTTCAGCCAATTTGATTCACTGCACATGATATCGAGAATAGTTGAAGCCTTTGCAGATAGCATAAGCTTTTGACCTGGACAATATAATGGCTGTAGTACTGAGAACTTGTGTTCCAGAACTAATTGCACTCTGGCCCAGCTGTGCCAGCTTGCAACTAGCCAAAAATATAAATTTGTCCAAGTAAGTCCAATGCACCAAAATCAGACAAATGCAACATGGCCACATCTCCCTAATTTCAGTCATCAGCAAACTGATGTAAATTGTCATCAATGCTGACACTTACTCAGTAACAACCTGTGCATCGATGCACAGTTTGGGTTCCACCAGGACCTAATTAGCTCCTGACCTCATTACAATCTTGGATCCAAGATGGACAAATAAGCAGAATCCCAGAGATTGGAGTCACTGAATTTGACAGAGTGTGGCAACAAGAAACCTCACAATAGAGAATCAACAGAAAAACACCATAGAGTTTGTAGTCATGCAGAACATAAAGGAGAAGGTTGTGGTTGTTGCAGGTCAGTCATTGTTATCTCAGAACATTGCAACAGGACTTGGCCCCACCATCATCAATGCACTTTCTTAAAAAGAAGTCATTCACGGAGGTATTTACTAATAATTGCTGTGTTCAGTATTTGTCTTAAATCCATTAACAATGAAACACTCCATGCTAACCAACAGCAAGACATGGACAACGTATCTTCTTAGCTGCTAAGTGGTAAGTAACATTCAATTACCCCAAGGGCCAGACAATGAACATCTACACTGACAGAGAATGTAACCATTTCCCATTGCATTCCATTGCAATACCATTGCTGAATCACATATTTTCAAAATTCTGGGGAAACCATTGATCTGGAACTCAGTTTGATCAATTAAAAATTATATGATGCGTAATTACCCTCTTACCTCCAGAAAGCCTGTCTACCATCTACAAGGCACAAGCCAGAGTGTGATGGAATACTCCCACTTGGCTGGATGAGTCATCAGCACCAATAACAGGAGAAAGACTTGACACTGCCCAGGTGAAAACAACCTGGTTGATCAACACTATATCCACCATCTTTAAAACTGCCTCCCTCCACCTCCGATATAAATGGCAGCAGCGTTCAAGAAATATAAACTGCACAGAGCATAAATCAAGCCTATTTCAACAGCACTTACCAAATCTTTAAACCTTACTGCCCAAAAGACCATAGGAGTGCCACTACCTGCAAGCTCCATCTCCAAGCTGCTCACCATCCAGACTTGGAATTACATTATTGTGTTTCTTCAACATCATTTTGTCAAATCATGGAACTCATTCCATAGCAGCATTGTGAATTTATTTACACCATTTAGACTGCAATGGTTTAGAAATGGTGCTCACCACCCACACCTCAAATGCCAAAAGGGTTGGACAATAAATGTTGGCCCAGTCAGTGAAGCCCATATTCCATGAACAAATATAAAAGAACAACACAGCAGAATCCCAAGTTAATGCCCAGTTTTCACTGGCTCTCTTCACTCCCAGCATGAGTGGGAATTCAACTCATAGTACAAGTCAGCTCCCCATAAGTTAAAGTAACTTCCTTGACGTTTAGCATGGGCCAGAATGTTAACTATATTTTATGATTAATTCATGGGTTGTGGTTCTCCAGTTAAACCAGCATTTAATACCCATCCATAATTATCCTCAAGTCAATATATGTTAGCAATCAATCCTTATTATGATTAATGATTGGGATAACACTAAAAATAGACATATAAAATGTTAAATATAATAATGAACAGCTGAAAATAAAAATTTTGTTGAAGTCTGATGAATGTAAGCTATCTCGTCGTACCCTCCTTATAATATGTCTTGTCATCATCATGTTACAATTTGCCTTAGCTTTTGACAAAACACTTTAAAATAACTTTTATTGATAACTTGATTGTAGTTGGAGAACAGATGGCATTTTTCTTTGGCCCTATTTCCACCCTGCCTGTCCTAATTGCTAGGAAAATTAGTTGTGAAAAGGCTAAATGGGCTGTGTCTCACCCTTTTTGGCAATATGTCATTTTCATTGAGTTTCATGGAGGTTTGTCACTATAAGGCCCAATAAGTTTTCACATGCCCAAATCTACCTCATTGACTATATACCATGCTCTAGAGGTTTCCCTCTTAATCAATGCTGTCCCAATTCATCCATTCATCGTAGGTGGAAGGACTCACCACTATCAGAATGGTACACCATCTCTTACATGGGCACCATCATTAAAACTTATTGCATTGCAAACAAGAGCCTGGAGGTCTTTGTGAATAGGTTGATACAGAAAAGTAGGAGAAAGTGAGATGAAAGCCTTTTGCCCAAAACGTTGATTCACCTGGTCCTCAGACGCTGCCTGAGCTGCTGTGCTTTTGCAGTACCACACTCTCGACCTTGATTCAGGGAAGTGCTTTCCTCTTCTCTCAGTACCAACAGAGCAGGCAATGATGCCAGAACTGCCAGCCTACTCCAATGTTGCCACTCAGGTCAGTGTGGTCTTGGCCATCTGGAGGAATGGGGGGGAGAGGGATGCTCTGCAATCAGAAGGATAAGTGCCACCGTATCCTCTCTGCTACCTCATGCTCTCACTCTATCACTGCTATTGCATCCATCTCTCATGAAGGTTCATGAACTACCACTCTCACAATGTTACATGTAATGTCTTCCCTCACTTGTTTTCACCCAGCCACTCAATGGGCTGTGTGTTATGTAATGTCCCACCAATCGTGTACAGTATACCTTTCAAATTTCCATGCTCATGACATTGTCACCATAGTATGTGACCTGGTTATAGTAGTCTCAGCCTTCATCTTTCTGGGGCCACTTGCAGCATGACACATGAGGGAACGCGCTATACATTGTGAGCAAATTGCTCAGATTTGGAAGTATCAGTGATTGAAATATATATTGATACCAGGAACTATAATAAACATCTGTTGGGTTATTTAGTATGAGTACCAGTACTAAAGTACCTGTGTCTAATCCTTATGCTATTGGCAGTTAACATAAGTCAAGCTTTTTATGAATACCCTCCTGAAAATCCCATCGCTGAATCCCTCTGAGGATTCAAAGCCATAGAGTCAGAGAGCCAATTTTCTGGCACCTGGCCCGTTTCGTTGTATGCCTTAGCATCGCAAATCCACATCTTGAATGTTATGAGGGTTTGCTGGCTCTACACCCTTTCAGGCAGTGAATTCCAGATTGCCCTCCTCATCATCAGCCACTACTTGCTAATGACTATGATTGTCAACCTCAGAAATTCTGGCTCCTTGTGTGACCGATAAGCCCCAGTCCGAGAACCGTATCTCTGACCACACATTTAGCAGATGTTTCTGGGAGGTAGACTAGGTCCTTGGCCTGGAGATCATTGGCATTCCTTTTCTGGTTCCTTTTCTGTACTTTCACTTGTTGACGAGTGTTCTCGAAGATCGCCACTGCACATCTCCAACTTTCTGTCTCTTGCATTTAAATCTAGGCCCCTGAGTCATTGGTCCCTCTACCAAGGGGAAACATTTCTTCCTGTCTATCCTGCCTGTGCACCTCTTAATCTTCTACATCTCAATCATATCTCTTCTCAGTCCCGGGAAACAACTCCAGACTCTCCAATCTCTCTTAACTAAAATTTTCCAGCCCTTTGCACCCTCTCTGGTTCTATCACATCCCTCCAACAATGTGAATTCCAGAAAAGCACACAATACTCCAGCTGTGGCTGAGCCAGCACTTTATACAGTTAGAGCATCACAATCTGCTTTTAAGCTCTATGCCTTAGCTAATAAAGGCAAGTATCCCATATCCCTTCTTAACCACTTTATCTGCCTGTCCTACTACCTAGGGCACTGATGATCATCAATGCCTTAGGTGAACATTAATGTCCCTCTGACCCTCGGTGCTGCCCAGACTCCTTTCAACTGTGGAACAACTCCTACTAATTGAAGGGTAGCTAATGTAAACCCACTATTTAGGAACAGAGTTAGAGAAAAAGCAGGGAATTATAAACCAGTGAATCTAACATTGGTAATGGGGAATAAGCTGGAGTCCATTATTAAGTATTTTGTAGCAGAACTCTTAGAAAACAGCAGTAGCATCAGACATAGTCAGCATGGGTTTATAAAAGGGAAATCATACTTGACAAACCTACTGGAATTCTTCAAGGATGTAACTTGTGGAGACGACTGGGAAGAGCCAGTGGATATGGTTTATTTGGACTTTCAGAAGGTTTTTGACAAAGTCCTATCTAAGAGATGAATGTGTAAAATTAAAGTGCATGAGAATGCCTCAGAATGGTTAGCAGACAGGAAACAAGTCAGAATAAATAGGTCTTTTTCTGAATGGCAGCCAGTGACTAGTGGAGAAGTGCATAAGGGCCCCAGTTATTCACAATCTATGTTAATGATTTTAGATAAGGGAACTAAATGTAATATTTTAAAATTCACACACGACATGAAGCTGGATGAAAGGGTGAATTGTGAGGAGAACGCAGAGATATTGCTGTGTTATTTGGACAGGCTGAGTGAGTGGGCAAATACATGGCAATTGCAGTATAATGTGGATGAATGTGAGGTTATCCGCTTTGGTAGCAAAAATAATGTGGCCAACTATTATTTTAATGGCTGTAAATTGAGAAAGGGGGATGTTAAATGAGACCTGGGTGTTCTGTGCATTAATCGTTGAAAGTAAGAGTGCAGGCGTAGCAGGCAGTAAAGAAGGTAAACTGCGTTTTGGTCTTCATAGTGAGAGGTTTGGAGTACGAGAACAAGGATGTCTTGCTACAATTATAAAAGGCATCGGTGAGGCCAACCTTGGAACATTGCCTGCAGTTTTGGTCTCCTTTATCTGAGGAGGGATGTTCTTGCCTTAGATGGAATACAATGAAGGTTTACCACATTGATTCCTGGTATGGACATATCAGGAGAGACTGAGTCGGTTAGAATTGTATTCACTGGAGCTCAGAAGAGTGAAGGACGGGATCTCATAGAAACCTATAAAATTCTGGCAGGATTAGACAGATTAGATGCAGGAAGAATGTTCCTGAGCTGGGGGAGTCCAGAACCATGAATTATACATTAAGGATAAGGGATAGACCAATTGGGACTGAGTTGAGGAGAAATTTCTTCAACCAGAGAATAGTAACCCTGCAGGAATTCACTATCACAGAAGGTGGTTGAGGCCAAAGCATTGTGCATTCAAGGATGAGGTAGATCTGACTGTTGTTGTGAAAGGGGTCAAGGGATATAGGCGAGGGCAGGATTAGGGTATTGAACTTGATGATTAACAATGATCATATTAAATGGCGTAACAGCCTTGAGGGGTCAAATGGCCTACTCCTGCTTCCATTTTCTATGTTTTTATTCCCTCAAGTTTACCCAGATTGAATTAAATTGCCACTGATCAGTCTATCTTACCGGCCTGTCTACATCCCCCTGTAATTTAAAAATATCCTCCTCACTATTTACTACCCCACCGATTTTTGTATCATCCGTGAATTTCCTGATCAACATCCATACATTTAAGTTTAAGTTGATTATATATACCACAAACAAAAGGACTCCAACACTGACATCTACAGAAACTCAGTGGACACAAGATTCCAGTTACAAAAACACACCCCAACCATTACCCTCTGCTCTTGCCTTTCAGCCGATACTGGATCTAATTAGGCAAATTTCCTTGGATTCCATGAACTCTTACCTTCTCTTCAGTTTCCCACGTATGACCTTATCAAAAGCTTTGTTGAAGTCCAAGTAGACTACATCAAAAGCATTACCCTCATGTACTGCTTCAAAACTTTCAACCAAGTTGGCCAGATATGACCTTCCCTTAACAAAATCGTGCTGACTGTTCTTGATTAATCCCTGCCTCTCCAAGTGCAAATTAAGTCTGTCCATCAAAATGTCTCCCGATGGTTTCCCATCATTGACATTAGACTGACTGGCCTGTAGTTTCCTAGTTTATCCCTTGCCCCTTCTTGAATAACGGCACTACATTGGGTGTCATCCAGTCCTCTGATACCTCAGCTGTGTTCAGGGAGGAATTGAACATTTTTGCCAGTGTCCAGGCTATTTCATCTCTTTCCTCACTCAACAACCTGGGATACAATTCATCCAGCCCTGGAGATTTATCTAATTTTAATCCTGCCAGACCACTCAGAACTTCATCTGTCGATGTTAATTTCTTTATGAATATCACAGACTTTCTCCCTGATTTCTATACGAATATTGTCCCTCTCACTAGTGAATACCAAGACAAAGAAATCACTTAGAGCCCTACCTACATCCTCTGACTCCACAGATAAAATTCCATTGTGATCGCTAATGGGATCTACTCTTTCCCTAGCTGTCCATTCACCCCTAAAGTACTTGTAAAGTAACTAATGAATGTCCTTCATTCTCCCTGCCATTATTTTTTCATGCCCCCCTTAGCTTTCCTAACTTCCTTTCGTAAATCTTTCCTTGTGCATTCTGTATTCCTCTAGGATTTCTGCCCTTGGTATTTGTCGTAAACTTTTCCTTTTCACTTAATGCAATGCTGCATATGCCTTCAAATCCAGTGAACCTTCGATTTTATGGCGCCCCTTTTGGTCTTTATTGCAATATGTTGGCCCTGCACTATTCCTATTTCCTTCTTGAATGTGTCCCACAGTGCTGACACATGATGTGGAGGTCCAGTGATGGACTGGGGTGTACAAAGATAAAAATCACACAACACGAGGTTATAGTCCAACAGATTTATTTGGAACTGCTGGCTTTCAGACTGCTGCTCCATCATCAGGTGGTTGTCTCTGACTTAAGGTGCTGACACAAGTTGTAAGTCCCGATGGTGTGTGGCTTGGAGGGGAACTAGTAAGTGGTGGTATTTCCATGCAGCTGTTATTCTTATAGAGTCATAGAGATGTGCAGCATGGAAACAGACCCTTCGGCCCAACTCGTCCATGCCAATCAGATATCCCAACCCAATCTAGTCCCACTTGCCAGCAACTGGCCCATATCTCTCCAAACCTTTCCTATTCATATACCCATAAAAGATGTCTTTTAACTATTACAATTGTACCAACCTCCAGCATTTTCTCTGGCAGCTCATTCCATACACATACCACCTTCTGTGTGAAAAAGTTGCCCATTAGGTCTCTTTTATATATTTCCCCTCTCACCCTAAACCTACGCCCTCTAGTTCTGGACACCCCCACTCCAGGGAAAAGACTTTGTCTATTTATCGTATCCATGCCCCTCATGATTTCATAAACCTCTATAAGGTCACCCCTCAACCTCTGATGCTCCAGGGAAAACAGCCCCAGCCTGTTCAGCCTCTCCCTATAGCTCAAATCCTCTAACCCTGGCAACATCCTTGTAAATCTTTTCTGAACCCTTTCAATTTTCATAACATCTTTCCGATAGGAAGGAGACCAGAATTGCATGCAATATTCCAACAGTGACCTAACCAATGTCCTGTACAGCCGTAACATGACCTCCCAACTCTTGTACTCAATACTCTGACCAATAAAGGAAAGCATACCAAATGCCTTCTTCACTATCCTATCTACCAGTGACTCTCATTTCAAGGAGCGATGAATCTGCACCATAAGGTCTCTTTGTTCAGCAACACTTCCAAAGACCGCACCATTAAATATATAAGTCCTGTCAAGATTTGCTGTTTAGAAATTGAGGCTCCAATGTTCCTGTCTCATGTATATTCACAATACTCTGTTTTCATCCATCTCCACCCACCCTTTTCCATCTCTCCTTTCCTTAATCCAAAACAAAGAGGGAGTTCTCAATCTGGGATGAGAAGTAGAGTTTGGTATAAAAGTAAATGGAATCCGAACTCCAAGATTTAAACTTTGTGATGGCAGGGAGTGGGCTAAAAGCATTTGGGTGCAACTGTGAATAGGAACAAAACCAATGATGACGGACAGATGAGTGAATGCCAGTGAGTCAGATTGCTGGTGAGATATTGAACAGATAAGAACAGTGCCAAAATGGGAATGGGAACAGTGGTAGGGCAGAAAACTATTGTAATTTTATTATTTTTTCCCCTGAAATGCTTGAAATGTCTGAAGTAGTATTGCTTTGCCTAAAAAAAACTCAAAGATAAGTAGGCAACAGTGACATCTACCTTGGAGACTGAGTAATGCAGGACATAAAATAAATAAATCAAATGGAAATTTTTGACAAAAGAATGGTAGGAGAAAGTGAGAACTGCAGATAGAGTCATAGAGTCATAGAGATGTACAGTATGGAAATAGACCCTTTGGTCCAACCCGTCCATGCCGACCAGATATCCCAACCCAATCTAGTCCCACCCACCAACACTGGCCCATATCCCTCCAAACCCATCTTATTCATATACCCATCCAAATGCCTCTTTAATGTTGCAATTATACCAGCATCCACCACATCCTCTGGCAGCTCATTCCATACACGTACCACCCTCTGCGTGAAAAAGTTGACCCTTAGGTCTCTTTTATGTCTTGCCCCTCTCACTTTAAACCTATGCCCTCTAGTTCTGGACTCCCCTAACCCAGGGAAAAGCCTTTATCTATTTATCCTATCCATGCCCCTCATAATTTTGTAAACCTCTATTAGGTCACCCCTCAGCCTCCGACGCTCCAGGGAAAACCGCCCAGCCTGTTCAGCCTCTCCCTATAGCTCATATCCTCCAACCCTGGCAACATCCTTGTAAATCTTTTCTGAACGCTTTCAAGTTTCACAACATCTTTCTGATAGGAAGGAGACCAGAACTGCATGCAATATTCCAACAGTAGCCTAACCAATGTCCTGTACAGCCGCAACATGACCTCCCAACTTCTGTACTCAATACTCTGACCAATAAAGGAAAGCATACCAAACACCTTCTTCACTATCCTATCTACCTGTGACTCCACTTTCAAGGAGCTATGAACATGCACTCCAAGGTCTCTTTGTTCAGCAACACTCCCTAGGACTTTACCATTAAGTGTATATGTCCTGCTAAGATTTGCTTTCCCAAAATGCAGCACTTCGCATTTATCTAAATTAAACTCCATCTGCCATTTCTCAGCCCATTGGCCCGTCTGGTCAAGATCCTGTTGTAATCTGAGGTAACCCTCTTCACTGTCCACTACACCTCCAATTTTGGTGTCATCTGCAAACTTACTAACCGTACCTCTTATGCTCGCATCCAAATCATTTATGCAAATAACAAAAAGTAGAGGATCCAGCACCCATCTTTGTGCCACTCCACTGGTTACAGGCCTCCAGTCTGAAAAACAACCCTTCACCACCACCCTCTGTCTTCTACCTTTGAGCAAGTTCTGTATCCAAATGGCTGGTTCTCCCTGTATTCCATGAGATCTAACCTTGCTAATCAGTCTCCCGTGGGGAACCTTGTCGAACATCTTACTGAAGTCCATATAGATCACATCTACTGCTCTGCCCTCATCAATCTTCTTTGTTCCTTCATCAAAAAACTCAATCAAGTTTGTGAGACATGATTTCCCACGCACAAAACTATGTTGACTATCCCGAATCAGTCCTTGCCTTTCCAAATACATGTACATCCTGTCCCTCAGGATTCCCTCCAACAACTTGCCCACCACCAAGGTCAGGCTCACTGGTCTCTAGTTGAAAATGTGTTGCTGGTTAAAGCACAGCAGGTCAGGCAGCATCCAAGGAACAGGAAATTCGACGTTTCGGGCCAGAGCCCTTCATCAGGAATTAGATGAAGGGCTCTGGCCCGAAACGTCAAATTTCCTGTTCCTTGGATGCTGCCTGACCTGCTGTGCTTTAACCAGCAACACATTTTCAGCTCTGAACTCCAGCATCTGCAGACCTCACTTTTTACTCACTGGTCTATAGTTCCCTGGCTTGTCTCTACCGCCCTTCTTAAACAGTGGCACCACGTTTGCCAAACTCCAGTCTTCCGGCACCTCACCTCTGACTATCAATGAGACAAATATCTCAGCAAGAGGCCCAGCAATCACTTCTCTAGCTTCCCACAGAGTTCTGGGGACTCCTGATCAGGTCCTGGGTATTTATCCACATTTACCCATTTCAAGACATCCAGCACTTTCTCCTCTGTAATCTGGACATTTTGGAAGATGTCAGCATCTATTTCCATACAGTCTATACCTTCCATATTCTTTTCCACAGTAAATACTGATGCAAAATATTCATTTAGTATTTCCCTCATTTTCTGTGGCTCCACACAAAGGCCACCTTGCTGATCTTTGAGGGGCCCTATTCTCTCCCTAGTTACCCTTTTGTCCTTAATATATTTGTAATAACCCTTTGGATTCTCCTTAATTCTATTTGCCAAAGCTATCTCATGTCCCCGTTTTGCCCTCCTGATTTCCCTCTTAAGTATACTCCTACTTTCTTTATACTCTTCTAAGGATTCACTCAATCTATCCTGTCTATACCTGACATATGCTTCCTTCTTTTTCTTAACCAAACCCTCAATTTCTTTAGTCGTCCAGCATTCCCTATACACATCAGCCTTCCCTTTCACCCTGACAGGAATATACTTTCTCTGGATTCTTGTTATTTCATTTCTGAAGGCTTCTCATTTTCCAGCCGTCCCTTTACCTGCGAACATCTGCCTCCAATCAGCTTTCGAAAGTTCTTGCCTAATACTGTCAAAATTGGCCTTTCCCCAATTTACAACTCCAACTTTTTGATCCAGTCTATCCTTTTCCATCGCTATTTTAAAACTAATAGAATTATGGTCGCTAGCCCCAAAGTGCTCCCCCACTGACATCTCACTCACCTGCCCTGCCTTATTTCCCAAGAGTAGATCAAGTCTCTAGTAGGTACATCCACATACTGAATCAGAAAATTGTCTTGTACACACGTAAGAAATTCCTCTCCATCCAAACCTTTAACACTATGGCAGTCTCAGTCAATACTTGGAAAGTTAAAATCCCCTACGATAACTACCCTATTATTCTTACAGATTGCTGAGATCTCCTTACATGTTTGTTTCTCAATTTCCCTCTGACTATTGGGGGGTCTATAATACAAGCCCAATAAGGTGAGCATCCCTTTCTTATTTCTCAGTTCCACCCAAATAACTTCCCTGGATGTATTTCCAGGAATATCTTCCCTCAGCACAGCTGTAATGCTATCCCTTATCAAAAATGCCACTCCCCCTCCTCTCTTGCCTCCTTTTCTATCCTTATTGTAGCATTTGTATCCAGGAACATTAAGCTGCCAGTCCTGCCCATCCCTGAGCCATGTTTCCATAATTGCTATGATATCCCAGTCCCATGTTCCTGACCATGCCCTGAGTTCATCTGCCTTCCCTGTTAGGCCCCTTGCATTGAAATAAATGCAGTTTAATTTATTAGTCCTACCTTGTCCCTGCCTGCCCTGACTGTTTGACTCACTTCTGTACCGGTCTCAGATCGATGTCTTTCCTCACTATCTCCCTGGGTCCCAACCACCCCCCCCACCCCCACCCCACCGAACCCCTGCACCTTACTAGTTTAAATCCTCCCAAGCAGTTCTAGCAAATTTCCCTGCCTGTATATTAGTCCCCTTCCAATTTAGGTGCAATCCATCCTTCTTGTACAGCTCACTTATATCCCAAAGGAGATTCCAATGATCCAAAAATGTGAATCCTTCTCCCATACACCAGCTCCTCAGCCATGCATTCATCTGCTCTATCCTCCAATGCCTGCCCTCACTAGCTCGTAGCACTGGGAGTAATCCAGATATTACTATTCTTGAGGACCTCCTTTTTAAATTTCTGCCTAACACTCTGTAATCGCCCTTCAGAATCTCAACCTTTTCCCTTCCTATATCATTGGTTCCAATGTGGACAATGACCTCTTGCTGGTCCCTCTCCCCCGTGAGAACATTCTGCACCCTCTCTGAGACATCCCTGATCCTGGCACCAGAGAAACAACCACACTATTCTTATTTTTCTCTGCTGGCCACAGAAACATCTGTCTATACCTCTAACTACAGAATCTCCTAACACAATTAATCTCTTGGAAGCCGACCTACCCCTCATTGCATTAGATCCAGTCTCAAGACCAAAAACTTGGCTGTTTGTGCTATGTTCCCCTGAGAACCCATCACCCCCTATATTTTCCAAAACAGCATACCTGTTTGAAATGGGTATATCCACAAAAGACTCCTGCCCCAGGTGCCGACCTCTCTCACCTTTCCTGGAGTCAACCCATCTATGTGACTGTATCTGAGACTTTCCCCCCTTCCTATAACTGCCATCCATCACAGCCTGTTGCTGTTGCAAATTCCTCATCACTTCTATCTGTCTCTCCAACCGATCCACTCGATCTGATCAGATTCACATCCAACAGCATTTATGGCAGATATAATCCACAGTAACCCTTAAACTCTCTTTAAACTCCCACATCTGACAAGAAGTACATATCACTGCAAAGGCCATTTTTGCTCCTTCACAATCTACAGACCCAGAAAATAACACCGTCTTATTCCTCTACAAACACTGCCCCAGGTTAAATTAATAGCTATGGCTTATATTTTAAGTTTAATCAAGAGACTTAACTTCAAAAACATATAATCAAGGAAGAATCCACTATACTCACTACTGCAGCCTTTCTATTGGACAGACTTAAAATAACAATTAACTTATCTGATTCTGTGCTGTGAACTTCACCCAACAGTTCCTCCAAGATCAGTTGTGAATTTCACTGTTTATTAATTTTCCCAGTTGCACTCCGATGTCCAGCGATACACGAACTCAAACAGCAAAGGCAGTAACTGTGCAGGTTTTCTCTCTCTCTCTGTCTCCTGCGCTGTCCTCACCATGTGCTTCCTTTGTCTGCTCTTCTCCCTTTTAAACTGCTGTTGTTTTGACTTTTTCCCTCCAAGTTCCAAAACAATGCAACAGCAAATAAACAGTAATTGCTGCTCCTGGAATTCGAGGAAATCATCTCCAACACCTAAAATACCTCAAAAAAAGGAGCAGCTCTTACAGCCAGAAATTTTCCCGTCCTCCATCTTGGATTATGCTAGAGATCAGAGTCAAAAAGAATGGGTGGCACGGTGGCTCAGTGGTTCGCCCTGCTGCCTCGCAGCACCAGGGCCCTAGGTTTGATTCCAGCGACTGTCTGTGTGGAGTTTGCACGTTCTCCCCAAGTCTGTGTGGGTTTTCTCTGGGTGCTCCATTTCTTCCCACAATTCAAAGATGTGCAGGTCAGGTGAATTGGCCATGCTAAATTGCCCATATGTTAGGTGTATTAGTCAGAGGGGACTGAGTGGGTAACACCTCGGAGGTTCGGTGTGGACTTGTTGGGCTGAAGGGCCTGTTTCCACACTGTAGGGAATCTAATTTTATCATAAAGCATGATGGCTGTAATGTGGTATTGGAAGAAATAGGTTTGATTGGGATGGAACACAATGGGACAGTAACTGGAAGTAGCAAGTCTTTTGATAGATAAAGTCCACCTGTGTCTTTGCTTTACTCACCAAAGATTCTGCTGTGAAACTGATATAAGTCTATTTCTCAAAAGTTGCCAAATACATATGCTGGAATGATGCAATGGCACACCCTAGTCTCTTCTGCACCTTAATACATTTTCAGAGCATTTCTATGATTGAATGAAACCTCTATTGAGTCAGGAAGGGGATCACACTCCCTGCTCCCCACTTGTCCCCATCCCAAAACCAGCCAATTCAGTTTTCTGGCTGAGTGGAAATGCAGTAGTATGTATTGAACTTGGGGTTTTGAGATTGCATGCAACCTCCTCAGATTGAAGAAGCTGAAATGAGGCCACCAGGAATTTCTCTATGCCCAGAGGCAGGGAAATTGTTCTTTTCTAAATCCAGTGGGGTGTATCAATGAGGCATGAGGCTGTTGGGTTGCTGATTGTGCCCAGTACTACTGCTGTAACCCTTTCAGGCAACATCTGGAGAATCTTTTCCTGGTTTTAATGTGAGGTGTTTCAATGGCAGAGGAATATCATGACCATTCAGGACAGGTTTGAGTCCCTTATTGGTCCTTAATGCAAATGAACTGAATGCTTTTGGTACTGATTGATAACTTAAATTAAAGATTCCTTGCTCAAGAAGAGGGATTCCAGGAGAACTCTTCATTCACATGTTACCTGATGATCAGTGCTGCAGGCTCCCATTATACAATTTGTTAACCTAAGTTCGGAGAAATGCAATTGTACTTGTAGTATATTGACTAGCTGGCAATAATCATCTGACTCTACCCATGCTGTCAGGGACTTTTTAAGTAGGTTATGACATCTGTCAAACTGATGACAGCAATGCTTATGATGAGATGCTATAATGCCAATGATGAAGTCACTTTGCAATTAGGCAAGTCTTGGTGAAATTCTTTTGCTGCAAGGCCAACCAATTGCATTTAAATCTGGGGTGTTAAGCCAATCTGAATGATGCTACAGACAGGTAGGTAGCAAAAGTGTGCCCAGCTATTGTCTTGTGTGCATTTGAGTCCATACATATTTGGGAGCGGTGAAGTGATGGAAGAATCTGACCAGAAGCCACTTCAAAATACCTTCTTCAAACCACTTCTGAAATCATCCACACATGATACAAAAACAAGGGTAACAGAATAAAGTTTGAAGATGCTAACTTCCAGATTCAATAATAAATGAAAGCTTAATATGTCTTGGAAATCATTAACTGAGTAAAGTGAAATGAGACTGAAAGACAAGTTTTGGTGCAATCAATAAGACTATGCAACTTGCAAGTCTCAAAATGTTGTACAAATTGTTTGCAAAAGGATGGCCATAAAGTATCAAGATCCCTGTGTTGCTCTTCCAAGTTAAAAATCACACAACATCAGGTTGTAACCCAACAAATTTATTTGGAAGCACCAGCTTTCGGAGCGCTGTTCCTTAATCAGGGCAACCATGTGATGAAGGAGCAGCTCTTTGAAAGCTAGTGTGCTTCCAGTTCAACCTGTTGTTCTATAACCTGGTGTTGTGTGATTTTTAACTTAGTCCACTCCAGTCCAACACCAGCATCTCCAACTCATTGCTATAAGAAAGGACTGAGCACACAGAAATGAAGTACGTGCCCAAGATGGAATCTTGTACAAAGGGAATTGAGTCACTATCCCGAGGGAACTGAGAAAGGAAGCATAACCATGCTGGGAATTAAAGAATTGAGTCTAGTTTGAGCTTGGCAAGAGAGTGCTCCACTGGTGAAATAGGAGCAATGAGATTAAGGACCATACTCGCCAGAATGGTGCATGTACTGAATACTAAGTTATGGAAGCTAATGGGCTGCACTGGGCTTCACAGGAATACAGCAGCAGGCCTAAATCAGAAATGTTCGCATGAGGGCCCGAGAGCATTGAATTAGCAAGTGACTGGAAGATCGGGTCATTCTTATTACTGAGTAGTGGGGTTCAACAATTCTGCATAGAAGAAATGCTAGCCTTTTTCTAGGTGTGCTGCAGCAAAGCCTAATGTAAGCTCAAGGAGCAGGACCTCACTTTCTACTTGGGTGCTTTGCAGCCTTCAGAACTCAATCATGACTTCAATAATTTCAGACAATGTGCACTCTATTTCAATTACACCTCCTCCCCTACCATTCCCCTCCCATGTCTTAATGGCATGTGTTTGTTGTCACCAGCATTGACCTCTTTTCTGCTATTAACACCTAACACAAAGATCTATTCTTCATCTATATCTCTCCTCTAGTACCACTAGCATTCTCTTTACCTGCTGCTCAGGGCACGCTCATCATCTGTCCCACACAGCTCATCCCCCTTTGACAACTACATAAAATTATCATTTTTCAGTCAATTTCAGTACCAAAGGAGTCACATTGCACTCAAGACATTAATTCTGGTCCTCTCCACAAATGCTGCCAAACATACTGACAGGAATTAGAAACAAGAGTTGGCCATTCAGCCCCTCAGGCCCGCTCCACCATTCAATATCTGATTGTAACCTCAAATCTGCATTCCTGCTTACGCCTGATAACCTTTTACCCCCTTCCTAACAAGAATCTGTCTATCTCTGCTTCAGATCTGTTTGAATTTCCCCAGCACGATGTGTATCCATGTCGCAAGTAGTTCATTGGAAATCTCTGCAAAGTCTAGGATATTACATTTTCTATTGACCTTAACCAGCAAATTTGGAAAAGCAAAGGGAAATGTCAGGATGAAGATATTTACTGGGGTGAGACTTTCTTTATGTTAAGAAAGGTGGAAGTCTGTATTTGCTGTATAGATGATAGCACTTCTGAGTGAAGTTTTAATATGTAGTTTTAACTGACACATTTTTCTTCTGCATTATGTTGTGAAGAAAAAGCTGAAGACCAAGAGGAGGTAGTTTCCTCATGCTGGAGTTCACAAGGAGGAGGACCTGGCAATGATCACAGCGCCTTATAAAGAGGCTAGGACAAAGATGACACATTCAGGAATAGATTGGGTGATGGGATGAACGCAGTTGGTGATCACAGTCTGTCAGTAATGGGAAACAGGATTTACTTACTGGGGAGCTTTGGAGGATTATATGCCTGCGTTCTTGCTACCTACAAGCCTGTAAGGAATGCTTGGGAAGTGCTTATCTGTTACATGTATCAGTCTTGTCTTCCTTTGGCTGGCAGTTTCTTAGGGCCTAGAAAATTTTGGCTAGCCAGCATTAAACCTGAAACTCAATATCATCATAAGCATGCAGTCTCCTTAAAATATTTCAACAGTGACCAAACTCATGCGAGTCAGTTGTTTACTTCAAATATTAAAAGTAAAAGGGGATGGATTTACTACAACTTAACATTGGTAGAGTGAAAGATCATATGGAACACATTATCCCTCGTGAGATATGACAGCACTTTGGAGAATGCAATACTCCCTGAGCACTGCATTGAACATCAGCCTAGATTATGTGCCTTAGACTAGGGCTTGAACCCACTACCTTCAGATTTAGAAGCAACAGCTTTACCCATGTCAAGTTGACACTTTAGGCAGAGAATGTGCTGTGACTGTGGAATATTGCCATGTTTTAAGTAAGCTTTGGTCCTGTTGTATTTTAACAGATGGCATTCTGTCAGTTCTTTGGTATAAATAAAGCACTTTGAATAAATTAATATTCAAATATCATGTTAATGATTTGACCTGATAAATCTTTGAATAAGTGAATCTTACAACAGATCAATGAGCTTTTCAATGACAACCTGTACAAAACAATTTAACTCTTTCAGAACTGGGATGTTTGTTTATTGAGAAGAGTACTTGTACATAAGAAATGCAATTTAAAGCTACAGATTATGTGCAAGAAAATAGTAACATTCTACTTGGAGTTGGTGATGTTTAAGTCAAAAAATTTCTCAAAACAAAATTGAGAGATTGCATAAGCAGCATTGTAACTGAAGAAGTTAGGTCTAAATAGGAGGAAGCTCAGTTTCAATATCATTAGATAGGATCCGACAAACATAGACTAGGAACAACTCCTGGCAGGTAAGCCTACATTTGGAAAGTGAGAGACCTTTAAACATTGTACAGTGAACATTCAGGGCCAATGTGTTCCACTAAGAGTAACTGGCAAAGGCAGCAAGTCCAGAGAATCCTGAATGTCATGAGACATGGAGAGTTTGATAAAGAAAAAGAAAGAAGCATTTGTAATTAAAAACAGTGGAGGTTCTACAAAAATATGAAGTATAGGAGGCTGCCTAAACAAGAAATTAGGAAGGTAAAAAGGAGCCATAAAATGCCTTTGGCACTTGGGATCAAGAACAATCCAAAGGTTTTTTATGTGTATATTAAGTGTGAGAGAATTACCAGGGAAGGCATGGGACTTATTAGAGGCCAAAAGGGCAACCAGTGTTAGGAGCCAGTCGACATGAGTGAGGTCTTAAATGAATATTTCTCATCTGTATTCACAGAAGAGAAAGATATTGTAGCCAGGGATATCAGGTGGGATGGTGTGGTTCCAGAACACGTTAAGATTAATAAGACAGAGAGTTTAGATGTTTTAGCGGGCAATGTGTCTATTGCATACACCTTGTTCCACCACACATCCCAACATTTAACTAAAGCTTAATGTAGCGATATAACTGGCTCAGATTCTATCTTCAACTTCTTACTGTAACATATTAGCCTGGATAAAGACTTGATTATTTAACAAGAGATTAATGATAATGGGGTTATTTCATGTTTGCAAGCTAGAAATAGTGGACTTTCACAAGTAACAGTGCTCAGTCCATAATTATTTATAATCTATATCAATGATTTGGATGAGGGGTTGGAATATATGGGAGTGGACTTTGCTAATGACAGCAAAGTTGGTTAAAAAAAGGAAATTGTAAAGAGGAGGTAGGGAATCTGCAAAGAGATATAAATAGGTCAAGTAAATAGGCAAACATTTGGCAGATAGCAAATCAGAAGGGAATTGTGAACTTGATAATTTTGACAGTAGAAACTGGTGATACAAAGGGATTTAAATATTCTGATATGTGGATCACAGCAAGTTAGTATGCAGGTACAGCAACTGATGAAGGTTACAAATAGAATATTTTCATTTATCACAAGGGGAATGAAATGTTAAGAGTCAGGAAGTTTAACTACAGCTGTATGGGATATTGGTAACACCACATCAAGAGCACCATAGAACCACAGAATAATAAAACCCTAACAGTGTGGAAAGAGGCCATTTAGCCCACTGAGTCCTGCACCAACATTCCGAACAGCATTCTACCCAGATCCATCCCCCACCCTATCCCTGTCACCCCACATTTCCTATGGCTGATCCACATAGCCTGCACATCCCTAGACACTATGAACAATTCAGCATGGCCAATCCACCTAACCTGTACATCTTTGGACTGTGGGCAGAAACCGGAGCACCTGGCAGAATCACACTCCCCCCTGGGGAGAATGTGCAAACTCCACACAGACAGTCAGCCAAGGCTGGAATCGAACCCAGGTCCCTGGCACTGTGAGGCAGCAGTGCTAACCACTGAGCCACATATGTGCCACCCTTATGTATAGTTTTGATAAAATTATTTGAAAAAGACATGATTGCTTTAGAAACAGTTCACTTGATTCATTCTTCGGATGAGAGTTTGTTTAATGAAAAAACATTGAACAGGTTAGCACATACCCATTGGGGTTTAGAGGAATGGAAGATGATCTTATTGAAACATAAGATCTTGGTGGGGCAGGATACAGTAGATACCAAGAGGATGCTTCCTCTTGTTGGGGAGACTCAGAGTAGACAACATGGTTTAAGAATAAGATGTCTCCCTTTTACGGACAATAATAATAATTTAGAGATGAGTAGACTTTTTCTTTCTCTCAAGATTGTTGAGGAATGGAACTGTCTTCTTCACAAGGTAGCATAGACTGGGTCTTTCAATTTATTCAAGGTGAAACCTTCAATTTATTCAAGGCTGATTTTGATCGCTTAGACAAGAGAGTCAAGCATTATGGGGTGCAAACAGGAAAGTCAAGACGAGATCACAATCCAGATCAGCTATGATATTACTGAATGGTGGAACATGCTGAAAGGATCAAATGGCCTCCTGTTCAAGTATTCCTCAGTGTTTACCTGCCTCAGAAGGTAAAATTTTACTCAGAAGTAAATGGTTTGTTTTTGGTCATTAACATTGCTCTTGTAAATTTCATGATATATCTTACAACTGTACCTATGTTGAACAATTACAAGAGTAATTTTAACCCAATTGGTGAAATGCAAACATTTTGAAAATTGCAACACTGACCCTGTCCTACTCCAATTTATCGATGTCCATGTTTAATGGAGGGTCGCCTTGCTGCTCCTGGGGGACAGATTGAGCATGGAAATATTATCATTTTGGTTTATAACATCCCTGTGAACTGCCTTGAGATATTTTATTACATGAAGGCAGTGTATGAATGCAAGCTGCTGTTGTTGTTTAAAGAGGCCCCGACCAGCTCGAGGCAGGTGCTGTTGGCGTCTACAGTTTAAAAATTGATTTGGTCGAATCAAGATAGAAAAGCCCTGTGAAGGTCACTCACTCCATTTTCAGCTGTTCCACTGATCAGGTAAATGGGGAGAGTTAAAATCAAGATCAGTATTTCAATTGATTGTAAAAAATATAGAAACGCTGAAACAAAATATACTGGGATTACGCAACAAATATGCTAACATCTTTAGGAGAAAAGCTGCCCATTCCACATTCAGATACAGCTTTTAGAAGCATTTTCTGTTTCTCTGACAATTTTTTTGAATTGTCACTGGTACTGAGTTTGTTGAATTTTATTGTCACTTTGTTTCTACTGTTGATGCTATTTATTTTCACTGTTCAATAGCGCATGCTGTTCTAAACTCAGGTTTTGAGAGATATACCCCTGACTTTGAACCGTTACTCTGATGCGAAGACTATCTATTTGAAATATTTGTGCTTGATGTGAAAATAAATATTGAAAGAAGGCAGTAACAATTTTAGACATGAATTTTTATTTTAAATCATAGATTTAATTGTTGGGTTTTTCTTTGCAGACAGTTAATCTCATTTCTACCTTGTTTTATTTATAGACGATAGTGAATTTAACCTAGGAGACTGTTCACTAAATCAGTGGGATTATGGCAAGCCATGAAACTACCCATCTTGAATAAAGCTTCATTGTTTAAAGATTCTGTGAAACTGAGGCTCACTTCTGACATCTGACCGCGAAGGATAGATGGGCAGGGCTGCTTTGGAACACGGCTGTTTTAAACCAACCAGCATCAATCCATCCCAAGTGACCAGCCAACCACGATCACATGCACTGGCTGATGGTCTGCAGGGGCAGCACAAGCATAGAAAACAACGTCTATTGTTGTTCACATTAATGGTGTGCTCTTGTAAACAGGGAAGGTAAAGGGAGGAGGGGATTTAAACTGCTGTTTGCTGTGCTGAAAGAAACTTTTCAATGAATGTAGCAGCCAGTCTGTCAGCAATCCAGATGTGCTGTCTGTGCTCTGCCTCTGACCGGCATTCAATTCTGCCCAGCACAGCTGGTCCATGTAAATGTGCCATATTGCATCCCATCTGCTGCGAGGGAGTGCACTGCCATATCTCCCTTTGACAGTGAAACATTTTATTGAACACTATAAATATTGAAATTCACGGACGTGATGTAGCAGATTTTTAATGTTACTCACAGAAGCATCTGGGGCCCAACCTTTGGCAGCAGTATGCATGTTTTAATCCTCAGTTCATAATGTAACATTTGTTATTGCCTTCAGAGCAGTTTCTTTGGAGAATTTTCATGACTCTCTCAAACAGTGCTGAGGCTGAGTATGTTCCCTGAGGGAATAAATGAAGCCGAGATATTGCTACATTTGGAGATGTCTTTAGTGCATTGCGGTCTGAACTATGTCATATTTAGAGGAGGAGAAGAACGAATATTCTATCCAGAACTTTCTGTAATCATATTCTCAGAATGTGCCACTGTGAATTCTGTTTCCAAAATAACATTTTAAATTACCAACTGAAATGATGGTAAAATATTTGAAGAGGTATAATTATAACATTGCATCAAGAAGCTGTGTCATAATTTAAAGAGTTCCCTGGGTTCCCAATCAACACTGTTATGTAAGCCGGCAGGTTTCTAAATGCAATACACTGAAATCGTTTGTACCAGATTATCTTCTCTCCAAACTCTGACAGATGCTAAGTCCAGCTGGTGGAAAGAAAGTTTATGGCTGAGCTGGATCTGGGTCCTTGCATGCTCCACAATGTTGGCCACTGTTGGCTGTTTTAATGAGTCACGAATTGCCTGTTTATCTCCTGCTCCCTGCTGTTTTGGCATTTTCTCTTCCAGAACAATCCTAGAAACACATGCTGCTACAGACGCTGCAGCAATGTGTGTGGACATTTCGCTGCCAAAATGGCAAAAAAAAGAGATTATTTTCTTTCTATTAAGAGAAGATAGAACTGAACATCCCATTTATTACTTCAGTATGGTCTTATTGAATGTGACATTAAACGAAAAGTTGTCAATGTTTTAAATGCCAAACAAATGCAAAAAGTAGCCCTTTAATTGTTCTATATTATTATTCATGTTCTGTCTCCGGTGAAACTGCACAAAACACTTTAGTTAAATGATGTTTCATTATGATAACACATGGCTTCTGTAGAGTAAAGCATTGTAGTTAATATGCAAATATGTAGCGATAGTGGCAGGTGGTCAGAGAACATCTTTACAGATAGACATTTTTATAACGTCAAATTATACTGGATCTCATCAGATACCAAAAAAATGGGATCATTGAGAGGAGCAGAGGTGAACACATGCACCACTCAGCTCCTGGGAACTCTTTGACTGTTCACTAATCAGCAGAGAAGGTACCAGTTAGTTACCAAAAACCTGTTCAAAATCCAAAATTGCTTAAAATACCTAGGTAGTCAATCAGACTGCTGTCCTGTTTGCCACACTTTACTGGCTTTCTCACTACAGAGCCTCATTCCCTGAACCAACTGTAAGAAAGTTATTTTCACAATGGAAGCGATAGTATTCCATGCTTGTTTTCAACATTTCCACTTAGGACCATGCAATCATAGAAATGGAAAATACTGGAACAATTTAGCAATTCAGCAGCATCTTGAAAGAGAAATGCAATTAACATTTCAAGTCAATGATATTCATCAGAACTGATTTTTTTGTTTTCATTTAAGATTTCCAGCACCCATGGTATTATATTTTTTAATTAGTCATAGAAATGGTTAGTTTCTACTCAGAAAACTTTGTTCAAAATATTGTTTTTATATTTATTAGCCCTTCTGAGTAAAACAATTTGTGACTCTGTTTTGTTGTGTTAATCTGATTGTTCCAGATATGTCTATATACTGCAGTAACTTGCATTCATACAGCATTTTCAATGTCAAAAAACATCCCAAAATGGGTTAGCAGGAAATTCCAGAGCTAAGACATTGGTGGCTGAGACATGGCTCCAATAGTGGAGCAAGGAAATTAAAGGAGATGCAACATACCAGAATTAGAGAAGCACAGATACCTTAGAAAGTTGTTGCAATGAAGGAGATAGCAGACATAAGGTGGACCAAGACCATGGAAGAAATTGAACAGAAAGATGAATATTTTAAAAACTATTTACATTTATACCTGTTTAAATCTGTATATTTCAATTACTAGGATTGAACAGAAAACATTGCTCCTTCAAGCAAAGTTCATATTGATTCAGGAGCAGAATGTGGTGACTTTTATTTCATTCTCACATCATGGCTTTAGTCTTGTGTAAATCAATAAATGTGCTGGAATGAATACATGCATTAGGGGGTATTAAATCACTAGAATAATTAAGAATCTCAAAGCTGTCTGCTGGGATAAAGCACAATACTTACAGATAGATACCACCCAGCTATTTTAGTTTGCAGACAGCTGGCAGTGTTGTTTTTCTGGTCATATTACAAAGCTAAGTCTAGCAAACAGTTAGATTTATTGTCTTCAATATTGGATTCAGAGGACAGTTGGACTGGTTCTGTATCATTTCAGTGAATGGTTGACAGCATAGATCTACTTATGACTTTGTTCTGCCAACTATAAGCCTTATCCGCTTGCAGCACAGACTGGAAATTCAGTGTTGCCCTTGCTGTCTTTCAACCATTAAAATTAACTTTATTGGATAAAAAACTGAAGTGCTGCATAGATCCAATTTTATGCCATGTGCTGCCAGAGGGTAAGACTCTCACCTAGTTCTAATTGTTTGTAAAAGTCTCTTAGCATGCATTTTGTCTTTACACAATATTACATTTCTACGAGTTCTATCTTTCAATGCTATTGTTTCAAAAACACAGGAATAAATGTTTGCAGTTCACATTCAATGGTGCCCCTGGTAACTGCAAGGAAAACTACAACAAAACTTTCTAAAAATACTTTATTAAGTGTTAGGCATATCTGTTAAATACATCTAAAAGGCAATGAGCAGAGCAGGTAAGGGGGAATCAGCGAATGTAATGCATTTGATTTTGCATAAAGCATTTATGTTAACATAACATGAGGATTGATAAGCCTACAGACAAAAAAAGAATATAGGAATAAATTGACCATTTTTACTTCGGCAGATTTTAACTAGTGGAGTGGGGTTGAGCATCAAGCATTTATAACATACAGTAATAAATTAGATCATGCAATAATTGAGATAGTATCTATTAGAGTCATAGAGATGTATAGCATGGAAACAGATCCTTCGGTCCAACCCATCCATGCCGACCAGATATCCCAAACCAACCTAGTCCCACCTACCAGCACCCTGTCCATATCCTTCCAAGCCCTTCCTATTCATATACCCATCCAAATGCCTCTTAAATGTTGCAATTGTACCAGCCTCCACCACTTCCTCTGGCAGCTCATTCCATACACGTACCACCCTCTGTGTGAAAATGTTGACTCTTAGGTCTCTTTTATATCTTGCCCCTCCCACCCTAAACCTATGCCCTCTAGTCCTGGACGCCTCGACCACAGGGAAAAGACTTTGTCTATTTATCCTATCCATGCCCCTCATAATTTTGTAAACATCTATAAGGTCACCCCTCAGCCTCTGACACTCCAGGGAAAACAGCCCCAGCCTGTTCAGCCTCTCCCTGTTCCTCAGATCCTCCAACCCTGGCAACATCCTTGTAAATCTTTTCTGAACCCTTTAAAGTTTCACAACATCTTTCTGATCAGAAGGAGACCAGAATTGCATGCAATATTCCAACAGTGGCCTAACCAATGTCCTGTACAGCCGCAACTCCTGTACTCAATGCACTGACCAATAAAGGAAAGCATACCAAACGCCCTCTTCACTATCCTATCTAGCTGCAACTCCACTTTCAAGGAGTTATGAACCTGCACTCCAAGGTCTCTTTGTTCAGCAACACTCCCTAGAACCTTACCATTAAGTGTATAAGTCCTGCTAAGATTTGCTTTCCCAAAATGCAGCACCTCGCATTTATCTGAATTAAACTCCATCTGCCATTTCTCAGCCCATTAGCCCATCTGGTCCAGATCCTGTTGTAATCTGAGGTAACCCTCTTCACTGTCCACTACACCTCCAATTTTGGTGTTATCTGCAAACTTACTAACTGCACCTCTTATGCTCACATCCAAATCATTTATGTAAATGACAAAAAGTAGAGGGCCCAGCACCGATCCTTGTGGCACTCCACTGGTCACAGGCCTCCAGTATGAAAAACAGCTCTCCCCACACCCTCTGTCTTCTACCTTTTGAACCAGTTCTGTATCCAAATGGCTAGTTCTCCCTGTATTCCATGAGAGCTAACCTTGCTAATCAGTCTCCCGTGGGGAACCTTGTCGAACACCTCACTGAAGTCCATATAGATCACATCTACTGCTCTGCCCTCATCAATCTTCTTTGTTACTTCTTCAAAAAACTCAATCAAGTTTGTGATGCATGATTTCCCACGCACAAAGCCATGTTGACTATCCCGAATCAAGGTAGAAAAACATTTAGAGAAAAAAACCTGCAGCCAAGTTAATTAACCTGCCATCTGAATCAGAGCAGTTTCAGCCTAGCAAGACCTTCTCCACTCTGCCAGGGTAAGTGCCACCATTTCTCTCTGATATCTCTCACTCACTCGATCCCTGCTGTTGTACCTGCCTTCCACCAAAGCTCACACTCTACAATTCTCACTATTGCTGCGACGTTTTTGCTCAGTTACTATCATCCACTCCCACCTCCCAACACAATAGTAGGATAAAAGGCCGGCGCAATATCGAGATCCGAAGGGCCTGTACTGTAATGTTCTATGTTCTGTGTTCTATGTTCAAGCTGTCGTAAAGTGAAAAGTGGATAAATGTACCCAGACTAATGTTGACCAGTTTTCAGTAACCCTTTTAGTTCAGGTATGCTACGCAGTGAGATAGACAAAGGGGAGTGAGGGGAATGTTTAACACAACTTTATTGAAGACTTTATCAAGGAAAAACAACATTAATCAAGCTGTACTATTTACTTTAATTAAATTCTACCAAACTGCATTAATCTCTTCACAAGTTTCTTCAGTAAACAGTCTTAAATCTCTATGTGAACTGTCACAAATCTACGTTAGTTATCTATTTCTGACATAGGTTTCAAACATTCACTACACCCTATCCATGGGTCCCTCCTGCTTGTTTGACTGAAAGGATTGGTAATAGGAGAAAGTGAGAACTACAGATGCTGGAGATCAAAGTCAAAATGTGTGGCACTGGAAAAGCACAGCCGTTCAGGCAGCATCCGAGGAGCAGGAGAGTCGATGTTTCGAGCATAAGCTCTTCATCAGGAATGGCCATCCCATTCTGTAAAGCTGGAGCAGGCTGTTCTTCAGTCTTTGAGGGTTGGCTGATGTTTCAGGATCTGCAGTTATTGATTCGGATTTCTTCTCTTGACGAGGGCTGGTTCTGGTCTTTGGGTTGTCTCACTGAGGTGGACTCTTTGGGTCAGGTCAGCCTGGTGATGCTCACCATGAGGTACCAGGAGCTCAGCTTCCAGCCAAAGGTGCTTTCTGGAAATGCTATTGAAGCACAACATCTTTCTGATCAGAAGGAGACCAGAATTGCATGCAATATTCCAACAGTGGCCTAACCAATGTCCTGTACAGCCGCAACTCCTGTACTCAATGCACTGACCAATAAAGGAAAGCATACCAAACGCCCTCTTCACTATCCTATCTAGCTGCAACTCCACTTTCAAGGAGCTATGAACCTGCACTCCAAGGTCCCTTTGTTCAGCAACACTCCCTAGAACCTTACCATTAAGTGTATAAGTCCTGCTAAGATTTGCTTTCCCAAAATGCAGCACCTCACATTTATCTGAATTAAACTCCATCTGCCATTTCTCAGCCCATTAGCCCATCTGGTCCAGATCCTGTTGTAATCTGAGGTAACCCTCTTCACTGTCCACTACACCTCCAATTTTGGTGTCATCTGCAAACTTACTAACTGCACCTCTTATGCTCGCATCCAAATCATTTATGTAAATGACAAAAAGTAGAGGGCCCAGCACCAATCCTTGTGGCACTCCACTGATCACAGGTCTCCAGTCTGAAAAACAACCCTCCACCATCACCCTCTGTCTTCTACCTTTGAGCCAATTCTGTATCCAAATGGCTAGTTCTCCCTGTATTCCATGAGAGCTAACCTTGCTAATCAGTCTCCCATGGGGAACCTTGTCGAACACTTTACTGAAGTCCATATAGATCACATCTACTGCTCTGCCCTCATCAATCTTCTTTGTTACTTCTTCAAAAAACTCAATCAAGTTTGTGATGCATGATTTCCCACGCACAAAGCCATGTTGACTATCCCGAATGAAGGTAGAAAAACATTTAGAGAAAAAAACCTGCAGCCAAGTTAATTAACCTGCCATCTGAATCAGAGCACCAAGGACTGCAGGTTACCCCTTTTATCTCCCTCTTCACAACCTTCTCAAAGATTTGTTGATTTGTGTCCAATACTAGCACTGGGTAGGGGCAGGAAGATCCAATGAAGTGATTGCTTCCCATATTCAGGGATCGTTGAACGTGGTTTTGAACCTTCAACAGTCAAGTGCTGACCTTGTTATGCTGTGCCCCTGGCCTCCCACTGAGCTGGGTTCCATTGAGCATGTGTAACATTTCCTAACAAAGCAGCTTCACTGGTTTGTTCTGAAATATTGTGGCTGTTAGCACCTGCCCAGGCAGTACCAGGCTCGTCTGCTTTCAACAGGAAGTTGACTGTCCAAGGCCTGGCTACATGAACAGTCTGGCCCAGCTCTGCACTCTGTAAATTACGGAATCTGGCTAGGTTTAAACTTGGCATCAAAATTTTGAAATTTTAGCCATGCTCATGAAAGAAATGTCATTATTTCTGGAGAACATGCATCACCTGACCACACCAGTAACTCTTCATGCCCTACTCTCTTGCTCGGCACACCACCTCACCTCACAAAATGGCAGCTGGGCCACCCACTTTCACCTCCTTCATACCTATCTCTCTCTCTCATTCCAGGAAGCATACCCACAATAGGACAGAAAACCTTGAGGTGGGTGATGGGCGTCATGACATATGGCTCCTCAGCCTTTATGAGGAGAAGATGCTGACTCTGGGTGGCTGACTGTCTGGGACCAAACCCCTGATTGTCCTTGACCTACTGAGCCAACACTCCCTAACCCAAGGCTGTCTCTCTTGACTAGACTGGGGACTGCTGATGACAATAACAAACTTTCTGGCTTTGTGTCTTCTCTAAACGACATGATAATTTTGCAGTACTGAGAGACTGGTATCTCTGGCTGAGGGGTGAGCTATTAAAAGGTGAGGCAAAGCAGGGATTCTGTAAGCATTCACATAGACTTGAAGTGAGTGGCCGCTTTAATAGCAAGCAAAGAGCCCAGATATGCAGCCTGGTCCAGCCCATGAGCTGGATGTCTGCCCCCAAGTGCAGTATCCTTGCTGTAGCATGATAGTGAGAGTTGCCAATTCAGCCCAAGGTACAGCAGTGAAGTACAGAAGTGTCCTGAGAAGATTCTAGAAACATCAAGGAGTTGGGGGTTTTGAGGATCTGGCACAAAGGAGGAGTTGCGGCTGAGGGCAGATCAACTATAACCTTATCAAATGGCAGGACAGGCTCAAGAGGATGGAAGTCCTACTGCTGGTGTTATTTCTTATGTTATTATGCTCCATACTGCTGCATCGAGACATCTCTGCTCCTGTACTCAAACACCTTTACAACGAAGGTCAACATACCATTTGTCTTCCTAACAGCTTCCTGCATCTGGATGCTTGTTTGCAGTAACTGTTCCACATGGAAACCCAGATCCCTCTGTACATCAACATTTCCTAATCTAGTCTTGTTAGTCTCACTTTTTTTCATCAGAGATCTTGAGGGTGAAGGTGCATGTGATTGCCATTTGCTCCACCTTCCAGTCCTCAAGGAAGACAACATCCGTTGAGGTTAGCGATTTTAACTTAAGAGAACTATTTCATGCAGTCAAAGGAAGGAATTAAAAAGTTTACAGGAATTATAGAGTCATTGAGTAATTGTACTCACATCCACCACTTCCTCAGGAAATTCATTCCACACGCAAACCACCCTCTGTGTAAAACATCTGCCCCCATGTCTTTTTTAAATCTTTCTCCTCTCACCTTAAAACTGTACCTCTGCTTTGAAATCTTTCATCCAAGAGAAAAGACAAATACCATTAGTCTTAAATATACCCCTCATTATTTTGTAAACATCTATAAGGCCGTCTCTCAACCCTCTAAGCTCCCCGCCTATCCTTATAACTCAAACCTTCCATACTGGGCAATATCCTGGTAAACATCTTCTGAACCTCCTCCACCATATCATAGAATCCCTACAGTGTGGAAACAGGCCATTTGGCCCAACAAGTCCACATTGACTCTCTGAAGAGTAACCCACCCAGACCCATTCTCCCTACTCTATATTTGCTCCTGACTTGTGCACATAATCTACACATCCCAGAACATTATGGGCACCACAAGGGTACACAGAAAAACAACACACACAGACCAAGTCCTAAACTATGAAAGTAACCACCCCAACACACACAAACGAACATTATGGGCAATTTAGCATAGCCAATTCACCTAACTTGCACATCTTTGGACTATGGGAGGAAAGTGGAACACCCAGAGGAAACCCATGCAGACACGGGGAGAATGTGCAAACTCCACACAAACAGTCATCCAAAGCTGGAATCCAACCCAGTTCCCTGATGCTATGAGACAGCAGTGCTAATTACCAAGTCACCATGCCACCCAAAAGCTTAATCATATCCTTTTGATAACTGGGCAACCAGAACTAAATACAATATTCTAGAATAGGCCTCACCAATGTCCTGTACATCCTCAACAAAACTTCTCAACTCCTTTACTCAATGGACTGGCAATGAAGTAAAATGTGCTAAATGCCTTTTTTACCACACTGTCTAGATGTGATGCAAACTGCAAAGAAATATGTACCTGACCCCCAGGTCCCTCTGCTCATCAACAGACATCAAAGTCAAATCTACTTATCAGTTTATAGAACAGCTTCAGTTAAAGATTCACCAATGAGCTCAAATAGGTGGTACTGCTCATTCTTGCATGCAGTATTTTCTTTCGGACGGAATTCCTGATGTTTTGCCTTATGATCTGACTTCAGTGATCATTGGAATGGAAAACCGTTTCATGTCATTTATATAAATGATTTGGATGAGAATGTAGAAGGGCTGATGAAGGGCTCTGGCCCGAAACGTCAAATTTCCTGTTCCTTGGATGCTGCCTAACCTGCTGTGCTTTAACCAGCAACACATTTTCAGCTCTGATCTCCAGCATCTGCAGACCTCACTTTTTACTACTAGATGAGAATGTAGAAGGCATGGTTGGTAAGTTTGCAGCCGATACCAAAATTGGTGGCATAGTAGACATAGAGGAGAAGGTTTTCTAAGATTACAAAAGAATCTTGATCAAATGTACCAATGGCTGAAAGGTGGTAGATGGAGTTCAATCTGGATAAAGGTGAGGTATTAAATTTTGGTACAACTAACACGAGTAGGATTTATACAATTAATGGTAAGGTCTACCTGAAGGTTCCTTGGCTAATCGAGTTTGTAACCATCTATCAATACTAAACCCACTATGAGGAAAAGGTTTTAAGCGAAATATTGTATAATGTTCAGAAAGAATTAACAGTGGAGATTGCATGAAGCTGCACTTAATCTGATGACATCACACAGTCTTGGATTGGGAAAACAGTCCAACTCGAGACCCTGATGACATCAGATGTGTCGTTCCTGGTTCCTGATGGTCTTAGTAATTATATCTAACTAGCCAAACTAACTTGCACTAACTAACAAACTAACTGCTCAGTAGTTTTTCTCGTAATGGGATAAGTGAGTAAGGTTAAGTTTTTCTGAGAAGGAATGTACAAGATGAGAGATATGGAACATGATACTGTTTAAGTGGAGGATAGTGTTTTGTGGCTTGTGCACTGCAATGTTGGAACTCATGTGTCATAGAGCAGGAAGGACCATTAACAGGGAGCATCATGAAGTTTCCCTTGTTTGGGGAGCTCGGGGCAAAACTTAAAGATAAGGTAGACGTCTCAGGAGCAAATATAGGGTGAATTGTGAATCTTTGAAATTATTTTCCACAGAATATATTTAAGATAGAGGTTGATAGGTTTCTGATTACAAGCGGCATACAGGATTGTGGGGATGTAGTGAGTAAAAGGCATTGAAGTATCCAATCAGCCATGATCAGAGTGAATAATGGGCAAGCTTGATGGGCTGACTGGCCTACTTCTGTTAGCATTGTGAGTGTAGCTTTGGAAGAGTGTGGCGGGGCCAAGGTGGACAAGGAAGAAAGGGAGATTGTTAAGTACCATGCCAGGCCTATTCATGTCTTTATATTCCTTTCCCACACAGCTTGCTGCCTGTCAGGGTTGAATGAGTGTAGGTCAAATAGCCTTGTCTCCTATCATCCATCTCTTGCAACAAGCACCAAAGTCTTTTCATAGAGATTCATTGTTATTTCTCCTACACATCTCCATTGATACAGAGTGAGTGTAGGTGCTGTAGTATTTGGGGTAAATAGCAATATGTTAATAGCTAGACTGTATCACCAGTAATAACAGATGATGTCAGATCAGATGGAATTACAATTTGAATGGGAAGGTTCTACCGATGTCCTGCTTAAGACTCTCTTACACACTATTGAATAAATAGCAATTAGTTTGCATTAGTTTCCAGTCTAAAGTATCCAGAACCCAGTTGCAATACCCACATAGGTGCCACCTGCATTGGTATGCTGATGCGATTATTGAATAATGGGTTGAGCTAGAGATGCTGTGAAAAGATATGGGCAGAACTGAAAAAGGAAACATTCCCTGTAAATTTAGCTATCAGTTCACTTTGGTCATAATGAAGACAGAAATCTCTACTAAGCTGTCAAACAATTACACCATTGTTGTATTCAAGTTTCTTCGGAAATTGTTGCTAACATTCATTTTACAATGAACTATGCCAAAATTTACATCAGGTCAAGTGCAAGTTAACACCAAGAAAATTAGCACCAAAATAATCAAGCAAGTGGATAGTTGAACTTGCTGGTAGAAGCATGTTGTAACTGGAACTGAGGAAATTCTATTTAGATAATGCTTTCAAATTGGAGACAGGGTGTAGGTAAATACACAGATAGTTCAGAATATGACTTTCTTTTTACAAATAAAAACTTGCAATTCCACAATGCACATTTTTTAAAAAATTAATAACTCACTATAAATAAAACAGTTAATAAAATTTATGTGATACATGTAAATATTTTTAAAACTTTGAAAGTTTCTCAATCCTAAGTGATGGTTTAGCTCAGAGCAGAAACCACAGATGTGAGGGCTGATGTGAGCAGTGAAATGTTTGATATTATCCCACCTGAGTATGGCCCCGGGTCATTTTAACCCCCAACGTTTATTCAAATGGAATTTCAAGGAATGATTGTTTGATTCTATCCTGTTGGAGATGGTCATTGTCTGCCGCTCACTTAGTGCAAATGTTATTTGCCAGTTGTCAACCCAAACCTAGATATTGTCCAGGTGGCCCTGCATTTGAACATGGACTGCTTCAGTGTCTGAGAAATGATACTAAACATTGTACAATCATCAGTGATCATCCATACTCAGACTTTATGATGCAGGAAAAGTCATTATTGAAGCAGCTGAAGATTTTTGGGCCAAGGTCATTACTCTGAGGAACTCCTGCAGCAGTGTCCTTGAGCTGAAATCAACCACAATCTTTCTTTTTGACAGGTGTGCCAACCAGCAGAGAGTTTGCTCCCTGATACCTATTGATTCCAGTTTTGTTAGGGCTCCTTGATGTTGCACTCAGTCAAGCGTGGCCTCAATATCAAACACAGTCACTCGCCTCACCTCTGGGATTCAGCTCTTTCGTTCATTCTTGGACAAAGGCTGTATTGAGATCAAGCACTGAGTGGTCCTAATGGAACTTAAACTGGGCATCCGTGAGTAGATTATTGCTGAGCAGGTGCTGTTTGTTAAAAATGCTGATGACACCTTCCACCACTTCACTGATGATCAAGATATAAGTGGCTGGATTGGATTTGTCCTGTGCTTTGTGTAGAGGACATATCTGTGCAATTTTCCACATGGTAGTGTTGTATCTATTCTGGAACATCTCGGCTAGGGGTGCGACAAGTTCTGGAGCACAAGTCCTCAGTACACTTTCTGGAATATTGACAGGGCCTAGAGCCTTTGTAGTATCCAGTTCATCCAACCATTTCTTGATATCATGTGGCTTGAATTGAATTGGTTGAAAGCTCTCACTGTGGCTCTGGGATCTCTGGCAGAGGCAGTGTCAGTAATGTGCACAATTCAATAGAGTCATAGCTGATTATCAAACTTAAAGCTACTTTCCCATGTTATCCCCATTTAGAACATAGAACATAGAACATGGAATGGTACAGCACAGAACAGGCCCTTCAGCCCACGATGTTGTGCCAACCACTGATCCTCATGTATGCACCCTCAAATTTCTGTGACTATATCTCTATGCTTCCTTAGCCTTTTGTGGTCGACAATTCGAAAGATTCACCATCCTCTGAGGGTGAAGAAATTTCCCCTCAGCTCAGTTTTAAATGGGCAGAAGTGGGTACTGCAGATGCCCTGATGAAGGGCTTTTGCCCGTAACATCGATTTCCCGGCTCTTTGGGATGCTGCCTGACCTGCTGTGCTTTTCCAGCGCCATTCTAATTTCAGTTTTAAATGGCCTACCTGTAATTCTGAGATTATGTTACCTCATTCTCAATTGACCAGCTATGGAAACATTCCACCTTTTCAATGAGCCACCGCACACTGCAGCACAGAGGAACTCTGCACAGCAGAGGAAAACCACGTATATAGTGTTTTCAAAATGAACGGGTACCCAATGAATACAGTCCACAGATTTCACAGCAACAATCCCAAACAAGCAGGCAAAACACTTGCACAAACCCTAGCCACTCTCCACTACATCAAAGACATCTCAGAAATGACTGCCTGACCACTTAGACCTCTTGGCATCATGGTAGCCCACAAACCCACCAACACACTAAAACAGCAGCGAATGAACTTGAAAGACCCTATACAGACAACAAACAAAACTAAAGTCATTTACAAAATACCTTGCAAGAACTGTAACAAACACTACATTGGACAAATAGGCAGAAAACTAGCCACCAGGATACACGAACATCAACTAGCCACAAAAAGACATGACCCACTCTCACTAGTATCTTTATGTACAGATGAGGAAGGACACCACTTCGACTGGGACAATACATCAATCCAAGGACAGGCCAAACAGAGACACGCATGAGAATTCCCCGAAGCATGGCCTTCAAACTGGAACTCTATCAACAAACACATTGACTTGGATCCCACTTACCATCCCCTGAGAAAAAGAACAGGAAATAACATTACCACAGAAATAACATCACCAACCCAAGGAAACCTAAACACATAAATGGAAAGCGGGCCAAGCCACCAGTGCTTCATCCGGATGCTCACTGATGATGTTACCTAGTATGGTGACCAAACTTCTGAAAATGAACCTTCCAGCTCAGGGAACAAACCTACATTCAGAACCTCAACCTGAGCTACAAATCTTTTTAAAACTCACTAACATCCCACCTTATCACCCCATGTGAAAATTTTAAGTTTCAATGAGATTACCTCTCATTCTTTGAAACTCTAGACAATACAGATCCTCAATCTATTCTCATAAAACTATCCAGATGAACCTTTGTTGCAGTCCCCTATGACAAGTATATCCTTTGTTAGATTCAGAGACCAAAATGAGACAACTCTCCAAGTGAGGTATTTCCAGGAGCAGTAAGCGAGAGCACATATGAAGGATACCAAGTGGTGTTTCAATCAGATCCCTTCTTATCCTTTCTAAACCCCACTGAATACAGACCGAGAGTCCTCAACTGCTCCTCATATGATAAGCCCATCATCCCTGGGATCATTCTTGTGAACCTCCTCTGCACTCCCTCCAAGGCAAGCCCATGTTTCCTTAGACATAGGGCCCAAAACTGCTGACATATTCCAAGCGTAGTCTGACCAGAACCTTACACAATCTCTGCTCTTGGATTCTAGTCCTTTTGAAATGAATGTTAACATTGCATTTGCCATCCCAATGGCCAAATGAACCTGCATGTTAATCTTAAGAGAATCCTGACATAGGACCTCAGATTTGCTTCAGATATATCCCCATTTAGAAAATATGCCTCCATTCTTCCTACCAAAATGCATTACCTCACATTTTCCCACATTGTGTTACATCTGCCACTTCTTTGCCCACCGTCCTATCCTGTCCAAGTCCTTCTTCAGTCCACCCTACTTCCTCAATACTACCAATTCTTCCATCTATCTTTGCTTTATCTACAAACTTATCAGCAATGCCCTTAGTTCCTTTGTCCAGATCATTAATATATAATGTGAATAGCTTTTGTCACAAAATTGATCTTTCCAGAACTCTACCAGTCACTGAATGCCATCCTGAAAAAAACTCCTTTATCCCCACTCTCTGCTTTTTGTCAGTTAGACAATCCTCCTCCATGGCAGGACCTTGTGCCTGACACCATGGACTTTTATTTTATTTAGCGGCCTCCTGTCCAGCACCTTGTCAAAGGCCTTCTGGAAATCCAAATAGACCATGTCCACTGGTAGATGAATTGTGCTGATTCACTCCTACCTTTCAAGTGCTCCATGTTCTCATCCTTAATAAGGGACTCTGAAATCTTACCAACGACCGAGGCCAGGCTAACTGGCCTATAGTTTTCTTTCTTCTGCCTCCCTCCCTTCTTAAATAGGAGTGTTACACTATCCAGGATCCTCCCTGACTCCAGTGACCTCTACAATCTTGTCAGCTAACACCTTCAGAGCTCTGTGGTGTAGTCCAACTGGTCCATGTGATTACCCTTTCAGCTTCCTCAACACATTTCTCCTTAGTGATGGCCAATATATTCACCTCTACACCCCGAATCTCTTGAAGTTCTGGTACGCTATGGTGTCTCCCACTGTGAAAATTGATGTAAAGTATCTATTCAGTTCCTCTGCCATTTCTTTCTTTCCTATTGCTATTTCTCCAAATTCATTTTCCAGTGATCCAATGTCCTCTCTTGCCTCGCTCTTACCTTTCTCAATATCTAAAAAAAGATTCTTGCAATTTTCTTTTCTATTACTCATTTGCTTGCTGTCATATTTCATTTTCTTCTCCCATATTGCTCTTTTTGGTTATCCTCTGCCATCTCATTAAACAACAATTAGGCACTTAGTCCCACCACAATCAGAGGATTTGTGTCACTGCAGTTCAGACAATGGGCCACGGTGAGTTCTGCAGGATATGTACAAGCAGTTTAGGGATTCCAGGTGGGACTTATTGATAACTGCAGAAATAAAAACTCTCATTCACATGCATTTGATTGTGATAGGTTAAAATTTATGATATTGCCACAGGTATTATTTAGTTGCTGATGCTTTTAAATTGCTTGGGACAGTAACAATCTTAAACTATGAAAAGTTAATAGCTTTCAGCTAGTCTCTGGAAACTTTGTTTCCTCTTTAAAAGCTATTGGTCTTTACAGTGAGTGCAACATTCAGTCATACTGGTAAGGAGGACTGCAGCATGCACCAGGTAAAACTAGCAAGTTATTTGTTAAACGACACAGTTATAAAGATATGTATGTATATTGTTGGCACCCCTATCTAAATCTCTCTTGGATGTAGTGTGATAGTGTTCCAAACAGTGATTGATACAATGTCATATAGCAGACTTGTGAGAAAAGTTATAACTCGTGGAATAAAGAGAACAATAGCAATGTGGATATATAATTGGCTGAGGAATAGGAAACCGAGAGTAATGGTTAATGGACATGTTATGGGCTGGTGGAAAGTTTGCTGAGGATTTCCCTGGGGGTCGGTTTTCTAACCTGAACCCTTGCTTTTTCTCACATGTCTTAATGATCTAGCTTTTTGCCATGGAGTGGGCAATTTCCAAGTTTGCGGATGATAAAAAAACTTTGGAAGCATTTTATACTGTGAGTAGGACCTTAGAAAGATGACAAGCTGGTGAAGTAGGTGAAATTTGATACAGAGAAGTGTGAGCTGATATATTTTGGTTGAAGGAACATGAGAATGTAAAATAAAATAAAGGGTGTACAGGAACAAAGAGCTCTTGCTGTACATCCCCATAAGTTACAAAAGGTAACAGGACAGGTGCAGCAAGCAGTTTATAATGTATGTAGAATCCTAACCTTTACACATAGGGACTTTTATAGGATACAGGTTACATGAAGGTTAGAGTATTGTAGGGAATGAAGAAAGATCTACGAGAATGGTTCCAGGGACGAGACATTTCCATTATTAGTATAGACTGGAGGAGTTGGAAATATTTTTCTTGGAGAGAAGAAGACTAAGAAAAAATCTGATAGACATTTCTAAGGTCATTGGAGGCTGAACAATGTAAATAAGAAGAAATTGTTCCTCTCATAAAAGGATGAAGAATTAGAGAGCACAGATATATGGTACAAAATCTCTGTACATATCAGTGGTGCTGAGGTGGAGGTGAACCAGAGTTCAAGTTCCTAGGAGTAATTATCATCAACAATCTATCCTGGAAATCAACTTCGATGCAATGATCAAGAAAGCACACTTCATCAAAAGGTTAAGGAAATTTGACAAGTCCACAATGAACATTTTTTATGAATGCACCAAGAAGGCACCCTATCAAGATGCGTTACAGCATGATATGGCAACTGCTCTGTTCAAGACCACAAGAAATTGCAGAGGGTTGTGAACACAGCCCAGTCCATCATGCAAACCAGCTTTCCATCTATTGACTCTATCTGTACTTACCGCTGCCTCAGGAAAGCTGCCAACATAATCAAAGACCCCTCCCTCCCATTCTGGTTCTACTCTCTTCCACCCTCTTCCATTGGGCAGAAGACAAAATTTTGAAAACCTTTGAAAACACACTAACAGATTCAAGAACAGCCTCTTCCTCGGCATTATCTGACTTTTGTTGATCTCCCTCTGCACCTTCTCTGTAGCTGTAACACTATATTCCGCATTCTGTTCTACTATCCTGATGTACTTGCTGAAGAAGGGCTTATGCCCGAAACGTCGATTCTCCTGCTCCTTGGATGCTGCCTGGCCTGCTGTGTTTTTCCAGCATCACATTTTTCAACTTCAGATATTATTTGCCTGGATGGCATGCAAAACAATACTCTCACGGTATCTTGATACATATGACAAAAATAAATCAAATGTGATGTGTGAAAAAACATTTTCATGCCGTGTGTAGTTAGGGTCTGATAGCGTGATGGAGGAACTGAGGTGTTTAAGATAGCACTAGATGGAAATCTAAACAGAAACAATTTCAAGTTTATGTGGAAAAGGCAGGAGAATGGTACTGAGTTATAATGCTCACTTAGAGATAGGACACACATGATGAGCTGAATGGCCACCTCATCTGTCATTCACTGGCTCAATGCTAGAAATATTCTGAAGTTCAAGCTTAAATAGATGGTACAACCCATGCTGTACTACTCTTCAACAGGTCTATGTTTGGGTCAACTAATGGACATCTGGGCTAATCTGCAGACAATGGCTAGTCACCCTCTATTAGTGGCCCCAGCTCTTTTGCATAACTCATAATTTCCTTTCCTCCTCCTGTACCTTGTAGGCCACAGAATAACTGGGGTCGATGCTGCTTGCAGCTGCAGTAATGAACTAGTAGAGGCAGGGATGCCACTCTCTGAGAGGTGTGCGCCAAAAGGTTCTTTAATTGAAGGAAATAGCAGGCAGCAGCAACGCACAGTGTTTTGACAGTCAAGTCAAAGGCAGCAATCAGAATGTAAGCCTCACAAAAGTAATGGCTACCCTTACATAGTCGACTTTATTAGTTTACAGGCCAAGCAGCAATCAGGTTATATAGGCAGTCAATGAATCAAGCAAAACTTCATGGGAAATCTGGAGCAGTACCAATTTGCATTCATTTACATAAATTTGTAGTATGCAATAAGGCCAATGCCCACACATAGTGTGGCATTAAATATTTGTAGTTATTTTGCCTCTGCCAGTTGAGGACTCAATGTAAAGTGTGCTGAGCCTATGTTCTACATTCATGTTCTAAGGCCTAAGCAAACCACTGCTGAATGGGTTTTGTGTTCAACTCAGGTAACTGAACATGCCCTTAGCTACCTCCAACGTGTTCAGTTTTAACTGCTTTGTGTTCAAAATTGTTTTTGGCATTTAATCTTTAATGTCACTGTTTTGTGTCACATAGTTCCTTGAGTTTAATATTTACCTTATGATATAAAGTTGTATCTTTGTTTGAAGCAAATACCATGGCAAAGTATTACTCATTCTGATATGTTTTTATTTTACTTGTTGTCAAACAAATGTAAGTCTCAATTATGTGATTGAAACACAGAGCCAACAAAATAGAGTCCAGTATCAAAAATAATTGAATTTCCAACACAAACGCAGGTGTCAGCATTCAATGTTACACAAGAGCTTTTCAGGGTGGGTACTGGTCATTGCAAGGGTTAAGGAAAATAATGAAGAGCAACAAATTTTATAAGAATTCTCTGGTATTTGGATGGGATTAGCATTCTATATTGGCATTTGAACCAGTAAATTTCCTTCAATTACAAAGAGCTGAGTATTGTTTTAAATTGTTCTGCTGATTTTGAGCAGATTTGAATTGGAGAGTTGCAAGATTGTTTGAATTCCTTGGAACAGTTGTGCCTTTTACATACTGATATTAAAACACATGTTGCACTTTTGTTAACAATATAACTTGTGAACTGAGAAATGCGCTAAGATTTAGAAAGAACTAAAAAGGTACAAATACCATGTGAAACAAATAATTCTTAAATAAATCCAAATAAAATGTTTTAATTTGCCAAATATTCGCACATCTACAATATTGTAAAGCTTTGCAAGTTTGAGTATAGTTCATCTTAAAAGCTTCATGTCATAAATTATATCAAGTGGAATTTGCTCCTTTTAGATGATTACAGAATGTTCTGCAGATTTTAAACAATTTTTTAAAGTAGTTGAAAGCATGAAAGAATATGTTGAATTGTAGCAAAAAATTACCATAGTTCAAGCGCAAAGATGTGAGTCATAAAAAAAAAGGCTATGAGAAATGAACTGAAATCGGTTTGTCACCAACACCATGCTAACAGCATAAAACCATGCATACGAAATGTTGAAAGCATCATGGGCCGAGAGAAAGCAAGCTTGGCTCCCTACCACGAAATGTTATTCTGGGATTGTCCTCTTAATGGCATCTCTCGAGGTTATTGCCTTCAAATTCTCTCTATTGTATAAGGTCACTCCGGCAGCACTGACCAAGTAGAAAAGATTCATCCAGCACAGACAATGGCAGAAGTCACCCTTTAAATGTCCCCTCTTCTATATCGTCCTATTTATTCCAAGGCTCCCCACAAAGATGTCACTGTTTGACCAGTTTCCTTCAAAACAGCTTAATTAGCTGAAAGGAAAGCTATGTCTGAGCATGTTTGTGTGAAAAAACAAAAAGCTTTCCCCTTTCAGAAAGCTCATGCACTATCTTGTCGGAAATCTCTAGTTCTGAAGAGGAGCACATAAATGAAACAGCATTCCATTCATACAAAGTCAAGTCCCTGACAACAATTTTAGTGGACCTTTCTTCAAAGCTCTTTTTCTCTTGTTACCTTTTCGTAACACACATTTTCAATGAATTTCAGCCATTCCAAAATTAACAGTAGTGATCAATGTACTGCTGCTTGGGTCACCCGGTGGCCAGTGTTCAAATGTGACATTTTAGAATGTGGTCACAGTGTTTAGAAAGAGTTTCTTAATTATTGGAAAATATTGTAACACTCAGTGCTACTTTGAACAGCTTGAAATCTGGGTCTTGAAATATTTGACACTCTAAAGGTGGTGGTGGAGGGAGTGGGTGGTTTGTTTATATGCTTTTGTTTATGTGCCCCATTTGCAATGAGTTCTCTTTGAGAGAAATTTGTGACTATGTACAGCCAGCAATGAAATGAGAGCAGCCTTAATTCATGCATTTCCTATAGCAGGTGCACATTAGCCCTTAATGACTGTTTTATATGATAACTGCGATAGTCAGCAACTGAACTAACAGTCCATAATTGTGGCTGGAAACAAAAGATAACAGTCAGCGACGCAACACTGACGTGTCTAACAGGTGCACTCTACTGCTGTTTTTGTGAGTTCAGAGTAGCTGTTCGGTGAAAATAAATTAGCTAAAATAAAGTTGAAGAACTTCGGGAACTGCAGAGTACATTCTTAGGGAACTTTGCTTTAAGACCAAGGTACAAAGTAAATTGCATAACATGGCAACTGTTTCATTCAGTGAGTGTGAATTTTGTACAACTCAAAAGCAACATTGTTTAGAGAATGGCTCATTTTCTTTCTTCTCTGCCAGCGCCATTGTGCGCGTGTCAAAGGAGCATCTCTGCCATCGATCAGTTTGATGGCATCGTCTAGGACTTCCCACATTGACAAGATAAACTGCAGCTCTCCCTCCAGACAGGTACGTAACTGTGGAGAGCGCAACACTGCAGAACAGAGGCCTGGAGATCACAGAAAAGGTTTGTCCCACAGACAACACACAGGCATAGGCATCACCTTTGACATGAAATGGTGAATAGGAGTTTGTTTTCTAATTTCCACGGTTCATCTTTAGGCCACGAAATGTAAATACCAGTAAACATGCTGCAGTGGGTTCAAAAGAATAAGACGTTAAAGAGTCCCATTAGAGATACTTCAAGAGTGTTCATGTCTGAATCAATCAGACTTAGGATCCTCTTGAACTGACCTCAGGAAAAGTGGTTGGAAAATGAGTTTTGATTACAATTACAAAGAGGTGAAAAGTTTAAGAATCAGCATTTCAGAGCCAACAAATTTTATGTAATTGCACTGAGGTGATTTTGCAAAGTTCATTGAGCTGAAGTGCTCTGGAGTATCCATTACATTAAACTTCATAAAAAATGTAATATTTGGCAAACTTCTGTTTCACTGCTTTGTATATACAAGACATAATGAGGTGAATCATGTTAAAAATGCATCATTTCAGCAATTGCTAATGATTCATTTCAAGAAAACTGGCACAATGCTGTTCTGGTTTCACTCCATCTGCCAAATACTGTTACTAATAGACAATTACACTGCCTTTTGAAGCATTTGCCATTTAATACTTTGGATCAAACCTTTGCATTTATACCATTCAGCTAAAATGTAAAAACTCCCTCAAACACCCCATGGAATATTTTGATAGCTTAAGGGATACCTCATATGCACCAAAAGAGTGATATTTATATGTTCAAAATGCTTTATTATGCTTATTCAAAGATTATATGGCTGAATTCTGCAAAATATTTGTGATTTATTGCTAATAAATGTAAACTTGGAAAGGAAGAAAACTGAGCTCAAAATCAGTAAAATATTATGACACTAATTTGGATTCTCAAGTAAATTTCAATAATGTCACCTGAAATAACTCCACAGAGGCCGCTATCCCATCACCAACTCACTCTTTATTTACTTGCAGAGACTTTGACACTGTTCCAGCTATCGCAGAGACAGCTCTCAGAGTGAACAGGATGTCTGACACTCCTGTTTGTAACAGTCAGCCAGGGCTCCCTGATTATACCAGATTAACAACCCCAATCAGGGAATTCATGATCTATGAGGTCCAGCTAACTGACCTCATTACAATCACTACATCCTTCCCCCTCTGAGCCTGAGGACATAGAGTTCCTGATGAAGGACTTTTGCCTGAAACATCGATTTTACTGCTCCTCGGATGCTGCCAGAACTGCTGTGCTTTTCCAGCACCACACTAATCTAGACTCTGGTTTCCAGCATCTGCAGTCATTGTTTTTACCTGAGGACATAGACCAGTTCTTTCTCTTGTAGCTCCTGCTGGGGCATTTTAGCATTGGGTCAGGCTCCTCTAACTCTGTCTCTGAAATAGGCAGAATGTAATGCACACTAACTCACTTCTTGCGACCAGAGCCTCTCTTCTTCAGGCGGCAACATTCACTTGGACCATTTCAAATTCTGAAGCAACTTCAATGCTGGAATGAGAGCGAGAACCCATGGGCTTCAGAACAGTTAGAAAGGCAATCGAGGAGCTGGGCACCATTTGCAAGTTTGCAGCATTCATACGTTTAAAGTACTTGTTAAGGACCATCACACATATAACACTGGACCTGGCATCATGTCAACCATGCCTCTTACCCATGCAGGGCTATTCCCATGATTCTGAAATCAAACTTCATCCCCTGAAGTAAACTGTCTCTCTCGCTTAGCAGAGTCTTCGTGTCCGACATTGGCAATCCTGATGCTGTTTCACCCTGCCCCCACCAGATCCAGAAGGATCAGATTTACCCTGATGCGGAGTCTTCTCCCCATTAACAACTGATTTGAAGCTGTACCCTGTAGTTGGATGAGGGAAGGTCCGATAATAAAATAGGAACCAGGGCAGTTTGGTATCTAGTGAAGCTGTAAGCTGTTTCTTTAAGCCTGTTTTCAAAGTTTGGACTACTCTTTCTGCCAGACCATTGGATGATGGATGGTATGGAGGTGTTCTTGTATGATGAATACCATTTGACTTTAGGAAATACTCAAATTCCCTGCTGGTAAACAATGGGCCATTATCTGTGACCAACACTTGCAGGGTGTATCGCAAAAGATGTGTGCAGTTTTTCTCTCATTGTCCTCGTGTTCGACAAATGAATTCTAGGTCGAGACTGTGTAGCGCTGGAAAAGCACAGCAGCTCATGCAGCATCTGAGGAGCAGGAGAATCAACACTTCAGTCAGGAGCCCTTCATCAGGAGGCTGGGAGTCTCGGGGGTGTAGAGTTAAATTGGAGGGGGTGGGGCTGGGGAGAAGGTAACTGAGAATGCATTAGGTAGGTGAAGGTAGGGGTGAAGGTAATAGGTCAGAGAGGAGGGTGGAGCGGATAGTGGGGAGGAAGATTTTCAGGTGAGACAGATCATGGGGATGGTGCTGAGCTGGAAGGTTGGAAATGGTGGTAAGGTTGAGGGAAGGGAAATGAGGAAACTGGTGAAGTCCACATTGATGCCCTGGTGTTGAAGGGTCGTGAAGCGGAAGATGAGGCGTTCTTCCTCCTGGTGTTGGGTGGTGAGGGATGGCAATGGAGGAGGCCCAGGATCTGCATGTCTTCAGCAGAGTGGGAGGGGGAATTGAAGTTCAGCCATGGGCTGGTGGGGTTGATTGGTACGGGTGCCCCAGAGATGTTCTCCGAAGTGCTCTGCGAGAAGGCGTCCAGTCTCCCCACTGTAGAGGTGACCGCATCGGGAGCAACGGATACAATCAATGACATTTGTGGAAGTTCAGGTACACCTACCCCCTCCCATTTATCTCTCAGCCTCCTTGCCATCCTCCAACAGTCCTGATGAAGTGCTTATGCTCGAAATGTCAATTCTCCTTCTCCTCAGATGCTGCCTGACCGGCTATGCTATCCCAGCACCACACTTTTAAACTCTGATCCAAAGCACCTGCAGTCCTCACTCTCTTCTCCAGGACTGTGTTCCAGCTTGCAGTTATGCACACTTAGTATTAGATTCCACTAATGAATTCAGCCTGAAACCTCCACACTTCTGTTCATTTAAAATTCCCTTAATGCTTATTTCTTTAACCAAACTTTGAATCACTTACCTAATTATCTCATTATGGAGCTCTTGGGACATTATATTAACTAAAGCCACCATACAAATAGAAGATTCTGTTGTACAAAACATGCTCAAGGCAGTCCTTTACATGCAGCAATATATAGCTGATCTCTCAAGGACAACAATGTCACAGTTGTGTTTGATGATCACGATAAGAATCAAGTCTTATGTATTGTGGCATAAGTGTGGTAACTCATAGGTGTGTGATGGAATACTAGGCATTTACTCGGATAAGTGCAGCTCCAACAACACTGAAGAAGCTTGATGACATCCAGGAAGAAGCAGCTTGCCTGATTGGCATTGCATCCACAACCATTCACTTCCTCCACTACTGAGGCCAGAGTCATCAATGTGTACAGGACACATTGCAGAACTTTACCAAGGCTCCTAAGACAGCACCTTCCAAATCCCCACCTGCTGTTTTCTAGGACAAGAAGTTACATGGGAATATGATCACTTGCAAGGCCTTGTCTGAGCCACTCACCATTCTGTATTGGAAATACATCACTGTTATTTCAGCATTGCTGGGTCAAAAACCTGGAATTCCCTGTCAAAGGGCATTATGGGTCTACTTACAGTAAATGGACTGCAGTGTTTCTAGAAGTTAAGAATCACACAACACCAGGTTATGGTCCAACGGTTTTATTTGAAAGTACAAGCTCTTTTGTCAGGAAGCTACTGGGGCAGGATCATAGGACACGGACTTTTTGTGCAATACATTGCATCAGTTGTGTGACACTGTGATTCTTTTACTATATATTCTGTCCTGTGAACCTGTATCAGTATCTATCTAATGTAAGAGCAGCACTCCAAATGGTTGTACTTCCAAATAAACTTGTTGCACTATAACCTGATGTGTGATTTTTAACTTTATTCACCCCAACCCAACACTGGCATCTCATGAAGGCAACTCACCATCACCTTCACAAGGACAACTAGGGACAGTCAATTAATGCTTGCCCTGCCCATGGAGTAAATAGAAAATAGCAGCATCAGAGCATACTCATATGCAACAGTGTGTCAGTGAAATCTCACAGAACTGTTTAAAGTAATGGATGGAGGTTTGCTCACTGAGCTGGAAGGTTCCTTTTTAGATGTTTCATCACCATACTGGGTAATATCTTCAGTGAGCCTCCGGATGAAGCACTGCTGATGATTTCTGCTTTCTATTTATATGTTTGTGTTTCTTTGGGTTGGGGTAATAGGAAATGACATCACCAACCCAAAGAAACCCAAACATATAAATAGGAAGCAGGAATCATGAACACTGCTTCGTCCGGAGGCTCACTGAAGATGGTACCTAGTATGGTGATGAAACGTCTGAAAATGGACCTTCCAGCTCAGCGAGCAAATTTACATCCAGGACATCAACCTGAGCTATAAATCTTCTCAAACCCCATTTAAAGTAATGTTTTACATGCAGAAGAGAAAGGACATTATTTCAGTAGCATGTTCGGTGTTGATATTATGCGTTGGCAGTATTATACCTGACATCAGGGTCAGAAATTACAAGGTCTGCCCCATAAATCTATCATTATTCCTCTTTTGTATTTTTTTACTCTGGAAGCACACCAATTACCACATGTACACGGATAATGCCAAACTCTGTCTTTTGATCCCTCCACTAAGGCTATAGCTCATTAACCATCCAGTATTAAATGAATTATAATTTCTTCTTCTTTTGCTTAACTTTTCTCCACCCTGCATATTTTCTTCTCCTTTAGATTATGATCTTTAATTCTCCATCAACCATGTTGTAAACGTTTTTCTACCTTAAAGGCATTATCAATATAAATTATTAATGTAAGATGTAAGTTTTTTTTTCCGTTCATAGGATCCATGTGTCATTGAGGTAGAAGGTGCACGGGAGGAATTTTGGTAAACTATTGCTTTGCGATGGTGAACACTTGTAGCTGATACACACTGTTGCCACCATGCATCAGTGGCGAGGGGAGTGAAAGTTGAAGGTAGTGATGGGTATCAATCAAGTGACCTGCTTTGTCCTGGATGGTGTCAAGCTTCTTGAGTGTATTGTTGGAACTGCACTTATCCAGACCATACAAAGTTTTCCATGACATCATTAAATGTGTTTCAACTTGCTTCAATCTTCCTCATGTTTCTGTATTCATTTATAGTTCTGAAGAAGAGTTAATTAATTATACCTGTGTGATTTTCGAGTACTTTTTGAATTTCTAAGTTTTGCAATTCATCTCAACCTAGTCCTACAAGCTAGCTGAGAAAACAAATATTGCTGGGTATAGCTGTTTTGCTCCCAATCTTTGGAAGTGCTGTTTTATTTCATCAGTAGCCCAGACATGAAGATATGCAACCCAGATTCCAAATCCATTTTCATTACGTTGGCACAGTAGTTTAACAATATGATGTTTAGGAGCAGGGTAGGGGAGTTAATACAAATGTTAGAGAAACCCAATGTATGGCATACAATGTTCTACTGGCAAATATCTTTTTTTTGTATTTTTAGGAAAAACATCTAGGAAAGCTTTCTTTTACTGTTAAGCACAAATTTCATCTTGATATTCAATTTTTATTGTTGATGCCAGCCTCTAACTTGAAACATTAATGGCAGCTCAAAGCTGTCAGGTTTCAATACATATTTTGAATCATCATTTAAAAGTCCCAACACCTGTACAAGAAATCCTTTGTAAATATAACAGCTCAAAATTGAGGGAAACATCAATGTATCTTGTGAATAATGATATGTCACGTATCAAATGTTCACTTATGAATTTATTCTACAATTTAAGTAAGATTGATAATATATACAATGATACAGAAACATATTCCTTTAGTGCCCAAACTCACAACAGGGAAGCATTCCAACTGTGTCTTAGAAAATAAATCAAAGATGGTATTGGATGAAAGGAAGAGGTGTATAAATTTGCCCAAATGAAATGTAAGCCTGAAGACTGGAAAATTTTAGAATTCTGCGAAGAAGGGCAAGGAAAAATGTTTTAAAAAGGAAAATAGAATATAAGACTAAGCTAGCAAAAAGCATAAAAGTAAATTGTGAAAGATTCTAAATGTATGTCAAAAGGAAAAGATTAATAAAAAATATTTGCATCCATTGCAACGAGAGTCAAGAGAATTGATAATTGATAATAAAGAAATGGCAGAGAAACTAAACAAATAGCTTGGGTGAAATCTTACAGGGGTCTTTCTGAGGTATTGTAATCAGACAGGAAGGCTGGTAGGTTTGATATCAGGTGCATTATGCACTATACTTTATGCTTTTCACAAGCAGTGCGATGAGTTTCTGTCTAGGCAATGACAAGTTGCCAGTTAAGGCTGATAAAGGTACTTGTTAAAGGCCTCTTTAACCAATCAACTCCCCGAGTTGATATGCTGCTATTAATCTTACCAAATTCTCCAAACAAATTTAACTTTGAGTAAACCCGCCATGGAAACCAAAAGGTTTACCGAGCCGATCCAGCTCGCCACTTGCTCAAAACAACCTTCATGTTGTGTGTGATCAAACTGAAGCGCAGGGGCACAAGCCCAAGGCACTAGTCACACATGCCCGTCATTTATGTCATCTGTCTGGCACCTGCCAAACCATCATGACCATCATAGCACTCTCTAAAACACTTACACACCATTTGGGAAGAACATTCTTGCATTGAAGGGCACACCAGCAAATAACATTGAAAGGCTCCATGAAGGATACATTGTACACACAAATAGGTACCCAGACCAAGGATTGGACCAGACTCTACCTCAGGGCTACACAGTTTTTCTCTTCATTGTCATACAATTAGCACCTACCTACATGCTTGCACCACCCATGCCTTGCCAGGCTGTGCCTGTTAGCACAGGTGGAGGATGAGAGCAGAGAGTTCAAGGAGAGGCAGCTGCCCTCAGGATGTCATGGGTTTGCGGCACAAGAAAGAGACAGTGTTTATGCATGCTCTATATGTCCTGGGACACTGTGAAGTAGCAGTGCTAGATGCTGGAACAGGACCTGAGGGCTGCAGGAGTGGCAGGCCATCCTTTCACATTACCTGTGAAGCTCACTGCTGTGCTGAGCTTCTGTGCTAATAGCTCCTTCCAGGGAGCGATGGGTGACCTGAATAGGATCTCTCAGTCGTGCACCTACAAGTGCATCAGGACAGTTACTGTTGCCATCTGTGCAAAGTAACCCTGGTTCAATTGGATCCCCAAGACATGGTCAATGCTGCAGTCTGGACAGAAGATTTGGAAACATACCTGTGTTCCCATGATATGGAGTCCCATTAACTGAACACTGGTGACACTGAGAGGGCACATCATAGTGTTGTAAAACTTATCAATAGGAAGGAGTTCATTCCATTAGCATTCATGTGATCTCTCAGAATCAAATAACTCTTATGCTGCAGAAGGTCATTGAGCCCATTGCTGTTGTACAGGCTCTTGAACTAAGTAGCATTGCCTAGTACAAAGCTCCTCTGTTTCATTCCCACATCCTTGCACACTATTTCTCTGCGAAAGATCATCCAATGCCCTCTGATTACTTGCTGCCACTTACAGATGTGTGCCAACTACCACGACTCATGCATTTTGAGGCACTCTTACAGTCCCTTTAGTTCATCTAATTGGTCTCTAGCATGTGGGTCAACAAGATTAAAAAAGCAAACTTATGTCTCAAAGACTGATGTAGGAGAAACGGATACATATTGGGGAGACATTGGCACCAGAAGTGGGGAAGGGAGGAGCTGTTCCGAAAGCATGGACTTCACCTGAATCGTGTTGGGACCAAAGTCCTGGTGAATTGCACAATTAGAGTTGTGGATAGGGTTTTAACCTGAATATTGGGAGGAGGGTTGGAGTGTAGGTTCAGTTGAATGGAAAGTTATGGAACAAGTTAAAGAGGAGAGGGCTGAGCAGAATTAATGTTTCCAGAACAAGTACAAAGACAGAGAGTATGTAAAGGTCCAGGAATCTAATTTCAGGCACAGCAGATAAGGGGACAACTATGATACGGGAAGCAGTCAACACTGGACTCAGGGTGTAGTATTTTATTGCATGCAGTATATGAGAAAAGGTAAATGAGCTTGTAGTGTGACTGAAATGGGCAGGTGGGATGGTATAGGTATCACAGAGATGTGGTTGCTGAGGAACCGCAAAGAAAAAAAGGGCCCATTGGAAGTTATGTGCAGGTCTCTTAGTAAGTCAGGACGTGGGGCAGAAATAAACCATGAGATAGAAAAAGCATGTTAGGAAGACACTACTACAATGATCAATGTGGGGGGGGAGGGGGGGGGGAGAGTTCAATTTGCAGGTGGACTCGGAAAATCAGGTTGGGAGCAGAGCTCAAGAAAAGGAATTTGTGGAATGTCTACAACATTTTCTTTGGAGCAGCTTGTTTAGAACCCACTAGAGAACAGATAATTCTGGATTTGGTGATGTGTAATGAGGCAGACTTGATTAGGGAACTTAAGGTAAAGGCATTCCTCGGGAGCAGTGACCATGATATAATGGAATTCACCGTACAGTTTGAGAGGGAGAAGCTGGAATTAGATGTAACAGTATTACAATTAAGTAAAGGTAACTACAAAAACATGAGGGATGAGCTGGCCAGAGTTGAATAGAAGGGAGACCTAACAGCAAGACAGTGGAGCAGCAATGGCAGCAGTTTCTACAAATGATTCGGGAGTCACAGCAGGATATTGCCTGGTATGGAGGGAAGGTCTTATGAGGAAAGGCTGAGGGACTTGAGGCTGTTTTTGTTAGAGAGAAGAAGGTTAAGAGGTGACTTAATTGAGACATACAAGACAATCAGAGAAACATAATAAGGGGTGGACAAGGGAACCATGGCTACAATGGAACATAGAACATAGAGCATTAGAGCATAGTACAGGTCCTTTGACCCTCAATATTGCACTGACCTGTGGAACCAATCTGAAGCCCATCTATCCTACACTATTCCATTTTCATCCATATATTTATTCAATGACCATTTAAGTGCCCTTAAAGTTGGCGAGTCTACTTACTGTTGCAAGCAGTGCATTCCGGGACCCTACTACTCTCTGAGTAAAGAAACTATCTCTGACCTATATCAATCACTCCTCAATTTAAAGCTATGTTCCCTCACGCTAACCATCACCATCTGAGGAAAAAGGCGCTCATTGTCCACCCTATCAAACCCTCTGATTGTCTTGTATGTCTCAATTAAGTCACCTCTTAACCTTCTTCTCTCTAACAAAAACAGCCTCAAGTCCCTCAGCCTTTCCTCATAAGACCTTCCCTCCATACCAGGCAATATCCTGGTAAATCTCTTCTGAACTCTTTCTAAAGCTTCCACATCCTTCCTGTAATGTGGTGAACAAAACTGTACACAATGCTCCAATGGCAGCCGCACCAGAGCATGACCTCGTGGCTCTATCAATCCCTCTACCAATAAAAGGTAACACACTGTATGCCTTCTTAACAACCCTATCAACCTGGGTGGCAACTTTCAGGGATCTCTCTGCTTACCTGCACTACCAAGAATCTTACCACTAGCCCAGTGTTCTTTATTCCTGTTGCTCCTTCCAAAATAAATCACCTCACACATTTCCACATTAAACTCCATTTGCCATCTCTCAGCCTAGCTCTGCAGCATATCTATGGCCCTCTGTAACCTGCAACATCCGCCAGCACTATTCACAACTCCACTGACCTTAGTGTCATCCACAAATTTACGAACCCACCCTTCTACACAATCATCTAGGTCTTTTATAAAAATGATAAACAGCAGATCCTTGCAGTAACCCGCTAGTAACTGAACTCCAGGATGAATATTTCCCATCAACCACCACCCCATCTTCTTTCGGCCAGGCAATTTCTGATCCAAACTGTTATATCACCCTCAATCCATGCCTCCATATTTTGTGCAATAATCTACAGTGGGGTACCTTATCAAACACCTTACTGAAATCAAAATGCACCACATCAACTGCTTTACCCACAACCACCAGAGGTTGGGGCAACATAAAAGTGAAAGAGAAAGGATACAATGTGGCGAAGATTGTTATACCCCTGTGTAAGAAGGGAGGGAGGCAGAAGACAGGAAATTATAAACCAGTTAGCCTGACCTCAGCTATCGGGAAGATTTTAGAGTCCATTACAAAGGATGAGATCGTGGAGCACTTGGAAGTGCACAGTAAAATAAGGCTGAGTTCAGCATGGATTCAATGAGGGGAGGTCACGCCTTACAAATCTGTTGAAATTCTTTGAGGATGTAATGAATAAGTTAGACAAAGGAGAGCCAATGGACATGATCTATTTGGATTTCCAGAAAGCTTCTAACAAGGTGCCGCAAAGGAAATTGAAATAAGAACCAATGGTGTTAACGGCAAGATATTGCCATGGCTAGATGATTAACTGACTGATAGAAGGCAGAGAATGTGAATGAAGGGTGTTTTTTCAGGAAGGCAGCCAGTGACTAGTGGAGTTCCACAGGGATCGGTTTTGGGACCATAGCTATTCATGTTATGGATCTAGACAAAAGAACTGAGGGCATTGTTGTTCAGTTTTCAGATGATACCAAGATAGGTGGAAGGTAGGTAGTATTAAGGAAGTGGGAAGGCTGCAGAAGGACTTGGACAGGCTCGAAGAGTGGCCGAAGTAGAGGCAGATGGAATACAATATGGGAAAGTGAGGTTATGTACTTTAGTAGGAAGAATAGAGACATACTCTATATTATAAATGGGGAAAGGGTTGGAAATCTGGAGCACAGAGGGACTTAAGAGTCCTAGTTCAGGATTCTCTTAAGGTTAACATGCAGGTTCAGTTGGTAGTTAGGAAGCCATATGTAACGTTTGCATTTATTTCAAGATGGCTCGAAGAGCTGAGATGTTCTGTTGAGCCGGTGTAAGGTTCTGGTCACACCGCATTTGGAATATCATGAGCAGTTTTAGGCCCTGTATTTAAAGAAGGATGTGCTGGCCTAGGAGGGGATCCAAAGGAGGCTTATAAGAATGATCATGGGAGTGAAGGACTCAACATATGAGGTGCAGTTGATGACTCTGTCTGTACTTGATGGAGGTTAGAAGGATGAGGGAGGATCTGATTGAAACTTATAGAATACTGACAGGCCTGGGTAGAGTGGACATGAAGATGTTTCCACTAGTAGGAGAGACTAGGGCACAGCCTAAGAGTGGAGGAACAGCCCTTTAGAACTGAGATGAGAGGGAATTTCTTCAGCCAGATTCAATGGTGAATCTGTGGAACTCATTGCCACAGAAAGCTGTGGGGGCCAAGTCACTGAGTGCATAGGCAGATTCTTGCTTTGTAAGTGCAGCAAGGCTTATGGAGAGTAGGCAAGAAAATGGAGTTGAGAACCTTGTCAACCCTGGTCAAATAATGGAGGAGACTCAGTGGGCCAAATGGCAAAATTCTGCTCCTATATCTTATAGTCTATGGTCTTATGGATTGAAAGCTGGTTAACAGACATTAAAAAGAAGTTGAAAGAAAAACAATAATTTCAGACTAGCAGGTGGTGACTGGATCAGTGCTTGTGCCTCACATATTTGCAAACTATGTCAATTATTTAGAAGTTGAGGGTTACATGTAATTGTTGCAAGTTTGAAGATGACACTAAACTTAGCGATTTTTGAGAAGATTTGTACCTCAGGTTGATGATAAGTCTGTAAGTTAGCTCACTGAGCTGAAAGGTTTGTTTTCAGACGTTTCGTCACCATGACTAGGTAACATCATCGGTGAGAGACTCTGGTGAAATGCTGGTGATATGCCCTGCCTCTCTATTTATGGGTCTTGGTTTCTTAAGGTGGGTGATGTGATTTCTTTTTTTATAAGGGAAGGTAGATGGGATCTAAGCCGATGTGTTTATTGATGGAGTTCTGGTTAGAATTCCATGCCTCTAAGAATTCTCGTGTATGTCTTTGTTTCACCTGTCCTATGATGTGTGTGTTTTTCCAGCCTAAGTGGTGTTTGGAAGTCTGAGTTATGGGGAGGGCACAAAGATGTTTCAATGGGATTTGGAGAGCTAATGAATTGACAGAAATTTGGCAAATGGAATACAGATTGGAGAAATGAAAGGTTCTTAACTTTAAGAATAAAAAATGAATATACAATATGGCTTCAATGGTAAGAGGTTGGGAAGTGTTGAACTTTAAAGGGTGGCCTTGTACCCAAATCACTGAAATTTAATACGCAGTATAGTAGAAAATTAAGAAGTCAATTATTGACAATATTGACCTTGATTAAAATAGAATTTGGATGTAGGAGTAAAAATGTCTTACTGCAATTCTGTAGACACTTGGTGTGCGCACACCTGAAGTATTGACTGCAGCTTGGTCCCCTTACGTATGGAATGACAGATTTGTCATAATGGAAGTATACCAAAGGTTTGCCTGACATATTCTGGGATGCTGGGATTGTCCTATGAGAAAAGATTAAATAGAATGGACCTTTCTTCTCGAGTTTAGAACAATGTGCGGTCATCCCCTTCAAACACACAAATGTCTTGCAGGCTCGAGAGGAGAAATTAGCACATGTCAGAATAAGTGGCTGAGATGAGGAATTTCTTCACTCAGGCAGTGATGGATCTAAAAAAATACTCTGCCCAGTGGGTTCAGTTGTTGAGCATATTTAGCTGAAGTTCTACATATTAAATAAGAAAGGATACAGCAGGAAAATTGAGCTAAAGTAAAAAATCAACCATGATCTCATGCAATAGCATATCAGGTTCAAAGGGCTAAATGACCTACTCCTGCCCCTATTTGTAATGTGTGTATGTTTTTATGTTGAAGGATGAAACTTTCTAACTGTAGGCAATGAGTGTTTCAAACTCAAAAATAATAACTTCAGTTACAGAATAAAGTTCCTTCTATTTCATCTCAGCTTTAAGCTCAGCTTCAGGAGCATATGTCTGATCAGCATGGTATTTCTGAGATAGATTATTAACTTTGCCCCAATTTGCACCAAAGAATACAGAGTGTTGAGGCACACACCTCAGTACACCAGTTATGAGGCTGAGAATGCTTGCATTAATTTGAAACAGGTGAGATCACGTTAAATCTGCTCAGCAACACTGGATACATAATATGTGAACAAAAGTGTTCAGTGGGAGTGTGTTATGACATAAAGACATGAACTTCAAGGATTGATTCTGTAGAACATTTCCTTAGTTCTCTTCAAATATTGGTCAAATGACTTTCAAAGAAGCCAAATTGTCTGCTGAAGAGTAACCAATTAGAGACATGCATGGCTCCTTTGGAAGAAGAAAGCTTTTTGCCTTGACTCCTTTATCACTTAACAGTTTGCTTATTTAATTGGGTTCTCATATTTTTGGGGAACCAGAAAAATTACTCAGTCTGTACCCTTAGGATGCTATGTCTGCCTCCTTGGCACAACCTATGGCACACCGGGTTCCTCTGAGGGTCAGAAAAATGGGAATGCCAAATGCAATTTTCAGATATATGTTACCATTACAGCAACAACAATTCAAAAGCACTTCATTGATTCTAAAATATTTTGTGACATACTGATGTAATGAATTACGCTATTACTGCAAACTCTTTCTTTTCAACAAGCAAGGTTCTTGATTGTCAGCATTTGCTCAAAAAGTGTAAGAATTTGAAACAGGAGTAGGCCATCTGGCCCTTCCAGCCTGCTCTGCCATTCAATGAGACCATGGCTGATCTTTTCGTAGACTCACGTCCATTTAGTTCCTTCATTGTTAAAAAAAAAACTATCTTAGCTTTAAAAATGTCTACTGAAGTAGCGTCAACTCCTTCACTAGGCAGGGAATTCCATAGATTAACAACCTATGAAGAAATTCCTTCTCAATTCAGTCTCTTGTCTGAGTTTCGCCTGCCATTGGAAACATCCTCTCTACTTCTATCGTATCTATTCCATTCATAATTTTATATATTTCAATAAGAGCCACCTCATTATTCTAAATTCCAATCAGTATAATCCCAGTCTATTCAGTCTCTCCTCATAACCAACCCTCTCAACTCTGGAATCTATCGAGTGAGCCTCCTCTGCACTCCCTCTTGTGCCAATACATCCTTTCTCAAGTAAGGAGACCGAAACTGCACGAGTACTTTAGGTAGTACTTTAGCTGCAACATAACCTCCCTGCTTTAGCAATGAAGGACAAAATTCCATTTGCCTTCCTAATTACCTGTTGTATCTGCAGACCAACCTTCTATGATTCATGCACCCAGGTCCCTCTGCACAGCAGGATGCTGCAACTTTTCACCATTCAAGTAATAATGCTTTTTACTGTTACTCTTATCAAAATAGATGACTTCACGTTTATTAAACCACAGCCAGCCTGTTTCTTTTTGAGAGGTTAGCTAACTTGAAATATTTTGAATAATATTCAGAAATCACAGATTTATGGTGCTTACAAAAGAGCCAGAGTGAAACTAGGATTTTCTTTTATGTAGCAAATTATAGTAATTTGGAAATGTGCAGCATAAAAGAGAAGTGAATTCAATACTAACTTGCAAAGGGAATTGGATATATTCTTATGGATGCTAATGTTGAGACATGGAACAAATTCATAACTACTTTCTAAGTGTTGGCAGAACCACAACAGACCAAACTACCTCCTTCAATGCTACATCACCCTATGGTTCAGTGATAAGCTTTGATCACTTTATATCTCTGACTGTCTTCCTCTCTCTTCTATTCCTATGAGATCAAAGCAGGATTTATTGTATCATTTCTTGTGGTCACTTTGTGTTTCGGTTTCAAAGCATCACGACGTTGTGACCACTGAAGGGCTCACAACCAACTCATTCTGATCAGCCACTAACCCTCTTTCCCTCTGTGCTTCCTAATCACCTTTACTATGTCTCCAAAGTGCATGATAATGAATCATTCTTGTATCCACTGTCATCATATTCAATCCTTCCCTTTGTCTCATTGCAAGATTAATTGACCCAATGACCAGGCCACAATATTGAAGATGAGTGGGATGATTGGTGGTGGACAATAGGTCCGTCGGTAGTGAAGTTGACCTGTGCAGACCAAGACTGCTTGTGAACTGACTGGGAGATAGCAATGTGCAACCAACCCAGTTAGCTCCATGGTCTTCTCTGATTACCATCAACATACAATCCTTTTTATTCTGCATAACTTTTATCCATCCTCTCTCTTATGCAAGCACTAGCAGCACTTGAGGAATCTCAGTCAGTAAGAAGACACAACTTAAACTCTTCAGTGACAGTGCTATCTCTAAGGATGAACTTTGGGAACCCTCAAAAAAGTGCAGGGACAAATTCCACCAACTCAGAGGTTTTCCTCTCCAGTGGGTACTCTCTCCAGATTAGACTTCAAAACAGCCTGGTCAGAGTGTCTCTGGAGGAATAAACAGAGGAGTGTTATAGACCCAAGTACCTACTCAGCCTCAGCCATAAGGGATTGATTGTCTGAATCTGCAGAGGCAAGCATAAGGATATCAAGCACTTGGTAGTTTGCAATAAAGGATGGAGGAATTCATCAATATTTTGACTGATGCGATGACTTAGTGCGTGAGCATTTGCCTATCTCTGTGGAAAAGATGGCAGCCACCTTAAAGACTCCAGTCCAGCCAAATGCTGAGGGCCAGCAGGATTAGTCATAGATATCAGCATCTGTGGTAAGGCGATAGGATGAGGGACTTTGACCTCATTCCAGGAGCCTCCTTTTTAGGTGGTGTCAACCGGGCACCCATAGGGAGCTAGAGGCTTCTCAGATGCTTCTGGTCAGTGGTACTCAGCCTCTTTCAACTAGCCACTTCCTGTGATCCCAAAGCCTACAGCAGTTCAATCTGAGGAAGGTGAACCTGCATCTATGGAGGTGACTCTTAGTAGGCCATGGCCTTTGAGATCAAAAAGCGTGAGAGAACAGATGTTGTGAAACTTGAAAAGGTTCAGGAAAGATCTACAAGGATGTTGCCAGGGTTGGAGGATTTGAGCTATAGGGAGAGTCTGAACAGGCTGGGGCTGTTTTCCCTGGAGCGTCAGAGCTTGAGGGGTGACCTTATAGCAGTTTATAAAATCATGAGGGGCATGGATAGGGTAAATAGACAAGGTCTTTTCCCTGGGGGAGTCCAGAACAAGAGGGCATAGGTTTAGGGTGAGAGGGGGAAGATATAAAAGAGACCTAAGGGACAACGTTTTCACGCAGAGGGTGGTACATGTAAGGAATGAGCTGCCAGAGGATGTGGTGGAGTCTGGTACAATTGCAACATTTAAAAGGCATTTGGATGGGTATATGAATAGGAAGGGTTTGGAAGGATATGGGCCAGGTGCTGGCAGGTGGGTCTAGATTGGGTTGAGATATCTGGTCAGCATGGACAGGTTGGACCAAAGGGTCTGTTTCCATGCTGTACATCTCTATGACTCTATGACTCTAAGGCCCCAGAGCTGCCTATCTGCTTTAGACTTTTGGCTGTACTTAGTTACATTGCATTAATTCAGCATTAATTCCTTTCTTATTGTCTCCAATCTTGTACTACAATGAGGTCCTTTGCCATGCCTTAAAGAAACAAGGAATTCATTGGGACAGTCTGATACACTACAAACTCAGTGACCCTTTTTTGATATGCTGTCACTGAAGAAACAAGGTAAAGAAAGTAGCCAGTTCCAAAACAGAAATACAATAAATAGCCAAATGTTTTGGTTTTAGTTGTGTTGATTGAGCAAAAAATATTAATCAGGATCACTGAGAGTAATGCCCTGATCTTCAAATAGGGCCATGAAACTTTTTCCAATTACCTGAGAGAAGAGAGAGCAAGTTTTGAGAAGATTTGTAGCTCAGGTTGAGGTTTGGATGCAGGTTTGCTCACTGAGTTGGAAGGTACATTCCCAAATGTTTCATCACCCAACTAGATAACATCTTCAGTGGGCCTCAGGTGAAGAACTACTGAAAATTCCTGCTTTCGATTTACATGTTTGGATTTTTGGGGGGTTTGTGATGTCATTTCCTGTGGTGATGTTATTTCCTGTGGTGAAGTCACTTCTTATTCTTTTTCTCAGAGAGTGGTAGATAGGGTCTAACTTGATGTGTTTATTGATAGAGTTCCGGTTGGAATGCCATGCTTCTAGGAATTCTCATGCGTATCTCTGTTTGGCTAGTCCTAGGATGGATGTGTTGTCCCAGAGATTGGTTTAGCATCTTATTGAAAAGGCAACACTCTGACAGTAGAGCACTCCCTCATGTATTAATTAGGCTTAAACCGACATCTGTGCCAGAGACAAGACTGTTACTACTGATATTTCATAGCCTAAAATGCTTGCTTTGATTATTCTCTGGTCTAGCGTATTGTTTTGAGTAAGGCTCAAAAACAACATGATACATGCAACACATAATATAAACTGAAATTCTCCTCGTAGTCAGTGGGTGGGAATTGTATATTTTGGTGTCCTTGTATTTTTGAGAATGAAATCTGTGTAACTGGTGAAACTTTGATTTTCAGAATGTCATGAATTGAGTGGTTACTTCTGTCAACTGGTTCCTGTTATTTCTAAGCCCCACTTTCTGCAACTGGATCCTCAGTTTCCTGAGGCACAGGCCACAATCAGTGAAGATTGGGGACAACATTTCATTGTCACTAACACTCAACACTGGGCCCCCTCAGGGGTATGTACTCAGCTCCCTACTGTACTTACCGTATACCCATGACCGCGTTGCCAAATACCAGACTAATGCCATTTACAAGTTCACTGATGACACCACCATAGTCAGTCACATCTCAGATGGGAGGTGGAAGACCAGAAAAATGGTGCACTGAGAACAACCTAGCTCTCAATGCCAGCAAAACCAAGGAACTCATTATTGACTTTTGGCAGGATGTTACTCATGCCCCCCTACACATTAACAGTGCAGAGATGGAGCTAATGGACAGTGTCAAGCTCCTGGGAGTGGTCATCTACAACAAGCTTTCTTGGACTCTTCAAATGGACACACTGGTTACAAAGGCCCAACAATGTCTCTTCTTCCTCAGACAGTTGAGGAAATTTGGCATGACGGCGAATACCCTTGCCAACTTTTATAGGTGCGTTCTGTCTTGATATACCACTACCTGGTATGGCAACTGTACCATTCAAGATCGGAGACAGTTACAGATAGTGGTGAACTTCGCCTGGACAATCACAAAGGCCAACTTCCCATCTAAAGAATCCATCTACCAGGCCCGCTGTCAAGGAAAGGCCACCAGCATTCTTAAAGATCCATCCTACCCTGGCAAGGTTTTTCTACAACCTCTACCATCAGGGAGAAGGTACAGAAGCCTGAACACATGCACCAGCCAATTTTGAAACAGCTTCCACCCTACTGTTGTTAGAATACCGAATGGACTCACAAACTCTTAACATTTGCCTATACCTGTGTTTTTGTTTTTGTCACTGTTTACCTATTATTTACTTATCTATGCTACTTAACTCTGTGATCTGCCTGAATTGCTCACAAGCCAAAGCTTTTCACTGTGCCTCGGTACATGGGACAATAAATTCAATTCAATTCAATTCAATTCAATTCAATTCAATTATTCCATATTTTAAAACTGTCATATTATTTCCAAATATTTCTAACTTGGCAAAATAAATTCATTCAAACTGAATATTGTTTTGATCTCACCCTAATGATTTAATGTTTTTAAATCATGATCATGAGTCAGACATGGCTTCATATAAGACACAGTAGCCAAAATAAGATTAACTTTCACTTTAATAAAGATTAAAGGACTGTTGGTGTCAGTGCACTGACAACAAATTAGTCTACAAATGACATTTTGCTTCTCTGACATTTCGAAAAGCATGACCGATTAGGTACACCAACTGAATAAGCAACTTAAACGTAACAAATCTTTACTCTCAAATCAATATTCAGACTGAGTCTTAAAGGAAAGGGAAATTTGTATGAACAAAAGCAAATCTTGAAAACACAGTACTACATAATTGCTTAGGGCAATGAATACAACTAGCAACCTATAGTTGCTTCTGATTCAACAGAATTGAGAGCCTTGAGAATATTAATAACAATTATTTCACTTAACAATTACAGTAAGGGTAATAAAGAATTTAAGCTAAACCAAAGGTTATCTAAAGAAATAATGATATGACTGTGAATGACCAGTTTTTAATATCTTTTCTTCCTGTTTGAGTTCTTTCATCAGTTTCCTCCACTGACAGCTTTTATTATACTCAGTTAACCTTTGCTGCTATAGTCTAGTTATGGATAGCACTGTGTGCTCATCTCCCCCAACCCCAGGTTTCAAACCCATGGATGACTATTTACTGACTTTATAATTGTGGCTGTGCTGCTGTGGGGAGTGAAACATCTTCTAAAATCAGACCTGGCTATTTTTTGCACACTTCACACTGTTAGAAAGCTAAACTGATGCATACTCAGAAACGGATTTGTCATTGGAGGGTGAGAAAAATGAAAACTTTCAAAGAAATGGAAGGAAAGGGAACATCTTTAACTTTTTAAAATAAAAGAGGAATCCCTCAAATATCTATGGATGCATGTACCCACCTTCTTCAGCAAGTGTTAGAAGAATTGCATTTCAGTGAGAAATATTGTGTGTGTATTTCTATATGGAGAAGAAAGCTAATGCTTAATATATAGGTGACATCATAGTAATCCCGCAAAGTTCGACAGGCAGTTGCTCCATCTGCAATTCTGTTAAGTTTCAACGTCTAAGTCCTTTCATTTATGTTAGGGGATATTGTATTTTCATCTGAAATGTAGCCAGAAATTAGTGGAGGCGTTGAGTGAGTGAAGTAGAACATATTTACATCTGTTAGTTTACCATAAGCAGCAATTCCTTGAAAAAATGATTGCCACTCACTCAATCTCATTAGTATGGCATGCACCCTTCAATATGTCATAGGCTTCAAGCACGTTGCAAAGTGTTGATTAGAAAAACAAACTGATGCAGTGGGTTAGAAAACTGTCCTAAAAACTGTAGGATTCATATTCAAACCTAGGCCAAGTTTTCCCTATCAACAATGAGGTTCATATGTGAGCTGTCTAAACTTAGTTTGTTCTGTCCGCAGCAAGAAAATTATTGACAATAGGCATTAAGTAAATATCAGTGATATCAAGGATCGATGATGTGGGAAGTGGAAATGTCCTCTTGATGCAATCACAGAAACATAGGAAATAGGATTAGGAATAGGCCTTTCGGCCCTTTGATACTGTTCCACAGGTCAATACAATCATGGCTGTTCCTCCAACTCAATGCCCTGTTCCCAATTTTGCACGCACCCTTTGATTCCTTTCCAAATAGTATGTCTAACTCCTTCTTGAAAGCATTCAATGTTTTCACTTTGAGTACTGTCTGTGGCAGAAAATTCCCAGGCCACGCAGACAGAGAAGAAATTTCTCCTCATCTCAGTTCCCAATGGCCTGCCCTGTATCATTAAATTAGGAATCCCCCAGTTCTAAGCTCCTCTTACCATCAGTCAGTTCTGAGGAAGAGTCACCAGACCTGAGACATTAACTCTGATTTCTCTTCACCGATGCTGCCAGACCTGCTGAGCTTTTCCAGCAACTTCTGTTTCTCTTTGTGCATTTGCCCTGTCTCAGTCCTGTGAGAATATTATAGGTTTCTGTGAGATCTCCCCTCTTTCTTCCAAACTCCAGTGAACATAATCTTAATTGACCCAGACTCTCTTCATACCTCAGTCCTGTCTATCCTTGTTTTGTTCCTGAAACACACCAGTTCTAAATCTAACAGTTATTTACCTGATCTTGGGAGCTTTTATTGCTGAGTGCAAAAAAGTAGCTAAGCATCTAATTTCTCAACATAAAAAAGAAAGATAAAGTTTAAAATGCAAGATCAAAGTGAGTGCAAATGCTCCTTAGTTCCCATTGATGATGGCTGGAGTCACCATGACTGTGTAATGTGAAAAATACCTGCTATAAACTTTGTTTCTCAGCACAATTTTTACACTTTTCTGATTTTTTAAATTCTTTCTTTTTACTAGGTGTTCTCTGATTTTTCTTGTAAGTGTTCTTGGGATGCTGTATTTATAAAAGGCACTACGTTTTGAACTGTTACTTAAATTGAGCATTTAATTTGTAATCTGTTTTACAACAATAGATGATGGTGGGTCATAAATATGCAAACAAAGATGGCCAAGAAAAGATGTCTTGCTTGGTGCAGCTTGTCTCATGCAACTATGATACCTTGTACATCAAATAAGCAGTTTAGCATGACCAAAATTCAGGCAATCTCTTGAAAGAGGCAGTAAAACTGATAAATGCCCAGCTAAACATAGAGGGAAAAGCTCTGAGAAACTCTTTTCTGACCAATCCTACATTTAAGTTGGTTCAGGGCTCTCACGCTGACCAAGAAAGCAAAAGAACAGCATATGCTGGAAATCAGAAACAAAAGCAGAAACTGCTGGAAAAGCTCAGCAGATCTGGCACCACCTACAGAGAGAAATTAGAGTTAATGTTCATGTTCTGAAGAAGGACCACTGCACCTGAAATATTAACTCTGTTTTCTCACCACAGGTGTTGCTAGACCTGCTGAGTTCTTCCAATAGTTTCTGTTTTTGTCTCAATCTGATCATTCCTGAAGTCTCTCTCTGAAATAAGATGGTTCTGCCCCAGTTTGAAATAATTACAATCTTCATATGAAAGATTTCAGTGAAACAGTGTCCACTGCACAAATTGGCAATCTGCCTGAGAGACTCATTATTATCTGAGTCGCAGCATCTCATACACCTAACCTGTGTAATGACAGGTAAGTTAGTTGTTCATGTAGACGAATATCTGAGTGTGCTGATAACAAACTATTCATCCTTCCCTGTGAAGGATATAGATGCTTTGCTAGAATCTTATCCTTCACTGATAAGGTGATTAATACACCATTTGCTCTGAGGGTGACATTTTCCACCACAGACCCTGACTGAACCTAAAGCCTGAGAAATACAAATAGATCATATGGCTTTGGAGCACCTTAGCATACTCGGCCAATTTATAAAATCATAAGAACAAATTAATATAAATACATTGCAGGCAGTCTACTGTATGAAGTTTAAAACTGTATATCAACTTTGATCCTCCTGATATGAGTTTCTAATTTGATTATTTTGTTCAGTGGTTAGTAGGAGCAGCACGGTGGCTCAGTGGTTAGCACTGCTGCCTTACAGCGCCAGGGACCCAGGTTTGATTTCAGCCTCGGGCGACTGTCCGTGTGGAGTTTGCAGATTCTCCTCATGCCTGCGTGCGTTTCATCCGGGTAGGCTGATTTGCTTCCGCTATCCAAAGATGTGCAGATTAGGTGAATTAGCTGTGCTAAATTGCCCAAATTGTTCAGGGATGTGCAGGTAAGGGGCATTAGTCAGGGGTAAATGTAAGGGTCTGGGTGGGTTACTCTTTGAAGTGTCAGTGTGGACTTGTTGGGCAGAGGGCCTGTTTCCACACTGTAGCAATTCTATGATACTTATTTGTCATATTTTGGCATCATTAACTCAAATATTATTTTGTCACACTTGAATTTTATTTACTTACATTTTGTATTTATAAATTAATGGCAAATCACACACACAGATGAACAATTAAGAAACTTACCAATAAGAACATTACTAAAGCCAGTTATGCAGTGCCATTTTCAGTGAAACTATGCCTAACACAGCATGCTATCTGAAAGTCAGCTTATCTCTGAGAAGACTGATGATTGTGTTTAAGAGGTTTCCTGAGACCCATTCCAACATTTGAAGAGATTCAACAAGCTAGAGGGTTGAAATTTCCACCAAGCATTGGACTTACTGCTTTAAAATATTTATATAATTCATAGCAACAACAGTCATATACAAAGCCTGCCAAGACTTGCTCTTTGTAAACTAGCTTTGCTTCACTGCTGAGCATTACTGGAAAATTCCTGAGGATGACAGCCCCCAAAGGAAAATATTGAGAGAACGACTACTTTTCAGAAGCAACTTTCCTGAAAAAGAAACGGTGCAGAAGGAGTTCTTTAAGTTACAAATGGAGTTTTACACTTTGAAATTTTTCAGATTTTAATCTTATTATTTTAGAATAAGTTTTGAATAGTTATTAATCCACTTCACCTTTTAGAATGTTGTGATGCATGAATATTTTTTATCTTTCGGAACTCAACTTTTAAACCCGACATAGTGATATGGGGCTCAATAAATCATTAATAAATTAATAAAATGAAATATATTATATCGACTTACTTAGAAATTGCAAAATGAAGCATGAGAACCCCTGCAGCATGGAAGCAGGCCATTCAGCCTATCAAGTCCACTCTTACCCTCCGAAGAGTATTCCACCCAGACCAATCCTACTACCCTTTCCCTGCATTTCCTATGGCTAACTCACCGAGCCTACGCATGCCTGAACGCTATGGGGAATGTAGCATAGCCAATCCACCTCATGTGGACATCCTTGGACTGTGAAAGGAAACGCATTCAGACACAGAGAGAATGAGCAAACTCCCATGGGTGGAATCAAACCTGGGTCCCTGATACTGTAAGGCAGCAGTGCTCACCACTGAGCCACCATGCCACTCCATATTCAGTTTCTCCAAAGTTCACCTTTGTAGTACAACAATGACCACATGTACCTATATAGTTTTTAACACAGTGAAATATCCTAAAATGATTCACATGAGCATTATAAACTAAGGTAAAACAACTAACCATTTAAGGAGAGGTTGGGAAAAATAAGTAAAAGCATGGTCAAATAGGTAGGTTTTAAGAGGTGAACTAAAGGAGGGAAGCAAATTGACAGTTAAAGGCAGAAATTACAGAGCCTGGGACTGAGGCAACTGAAGGTCTACCCACCAACAGTGGAGCAATTATAACATGGAATGCACAGGAAACCAGAATTAGAGGACTACAGGTATCTCAGAGGGTTATGTGGTGGGGTAGATTACAGAGATAGGGAGCGGCAGAGCTATGGAGAGATTTCAAAATCCAAGGATAAGAATTTTAAAATCGATATGTTACTTCAGCAGATGCCAGTGTAGATGAGCAAGAGCAGGCTGGAGAGAAGCTGTGATTTAAGACCCAAGTGGCTGTGTTGCGGATGACATAAGCTTGCAGAAGGTTGAATGTGGAAGATAATCAGGAGCATATTGGAATAGGCAAGAGAGTATCAAAGACATGGGTGAGGATTTCAGCATCAGATGAACTCAGGCAGGTAAAGTCAAATGATGTTTCTGAGATGGAAGTATGTGGTCTTAAGAATGACAAGAATATGGGCCAGAAACTCTTCTCAGGATTAAATGAGATGCCAAGATTAAAATCAGATGAGGTTAATCTCAGATTAAGAAAAATGATGGAGTCAGTAGCTAGGGATTGGAGGTTGAAGCTGAGAACAAAATAACGGCTTCCGTGTTCTCAAGGTTTAATTGGAGATTTCCACTCAATTGGCTGTTGGAAAAGAAGACTGATAATGTACAAATAATGGAGGGCCTGAGAGAGCAGTGGTGACATCCACATAGACAGAAAAACAAATGCTGTAGTTTTGAATGATGTTGCCAAGGAGCAGCATGAAACGTGTCCATGGTTAGATCCTTGAGGAAGACCAGAGATAATGGTGTCGTGCATGGAGAGAAAACATTAGATGTGATTCTCTGGTTGAGATGAGATAAATAAAAATGGAATCAAGTGAGAGCGGCCCACCCAGCTGGAGAGGCATTGGAGAAGGAAATGTTGACCTGTGTCAAATGTTCCAGATGATTCAAGATGGATAAGGAGGAGGTGTTTACCTGAGTTACATTTAGTTGAATGGAATGTGTGACTTTGACAAGAGCCTTTTGGTGACAGGGGCAGAAACCTGATTGGAGAGATACAAACATAGATTAAAATGAGGAAAATGCAAAAGCATTTCAGCAGTGAGAACATAATGAAGGATTTTGGAGAGGAAAAGGAGTTTGGAGGTGAGACAGTAATTTGTAAGAATGTGAGGTCCTCCCCCCACCCCCCTCACGCTATTGGTAATCAGAAATCTCTACTTTAAACATTCTCAAAGAATGAGCCTCCACAGCTCTCTGTGATAGAGAGTCACAGAAGTTCACAGCTCTCTCAGTAAAAAACATTTTCTTCATCTCAGACCAAAGTAGCACCCCCCTTATTTTTAATTTGTGTCCCCTGGTTCTAGAATTCCCAACTAAGGGAAACAGCTTAACTGCATCTACCCTACCTAAAATACCTTTTAGGTATTTTTTAAGTTTCTGCCATGGAAATTAAATTGACTTGACTCAACTGCTAGCAAGAGCAAAGAAAAAGCTTTATTTTTAAACTTCTGCATGCAGGACCGATACACTTGGCAAATACCATTCTTATCACACGCTCAAGGACAAGGGCTGGGAAACATTCAAGCTCTTATTTTCTCATTCCTTTGCCGTGGACATAACTGTCTTTATGTTTTCCTTAGCTTTTTTGCTGAATTCGTCTGCTCACAAGGCCAGGTTGAATGTTTACAAAGTTCAGCAAAGACAAGCTGTCTCCTCGACTGCAGAATTCAGCAAAGTATTTGCAAAGTTCAGAAAAGTATTAAATTTAGCAAAGCATTCTCTTTCAGATTTCACAGTAAATGTTAATTTTGTTAATTTTCTAATACAGTTTCAATGAGACCAATCATTTGTCAAAACTCTCGAGAATACAGGCCCAGTTTGTGTAATCTGTCTTCACTGGACAGTCCCACCATTCTGTGAAAGAGTCTTCTACAACAATCCAAAACAGGAAGTGGTGGAGAAACTCATCAGATTTGGCAGCATATATTGAGAGAAAAACAGACTTAATGCTTTGAATTCAGTGACCATTTGTCAAAACTGGACTTTTATTGCACTGCCATAGCAATAATCGTTTTCCTGAGACAAGGAGATCAACACTGCACATACTACTCCAGGCGCAGTCTATCCAAGTTCCTATACAATCGGAGCAGGAAGCAGAGACAGACCCTCTGCAACATTAACTAACTTGGATGCCAGGAGTAAAGGTGGATGATCAGCAAATTAATACTTTGACACAAGCTTTCTGAATATCAATTCATATATTTTCCACATTTCATTTTTCAACTGGCTACCTCCCAAGAAACTCTGTTAGTGCTATCTTCCTTTGTGAAATGTTGATAGTGTTTAGTTTTTTTTTCTCCATGTGTAGATATTTCACAGCTACATCTTTATTAAGATTTTGAATGTTTCCCCACCACAGATTTTGAACTGTTCTAACATTAACAACAACAAACACAGAACTTGCTGGAAAAGCTCAGCAGGACTGGCAACATGTAAAGAGATATCAGAGTTAATATTTCGGGTCCAATGACCCTTCCTCAGAACTGTTATTACTTGGGTCAGTTCTGCTTAACTATGGGTCATGCATTGAATATTCTTTAGTTTGTCAACACATATTCGCTCAACGTCAATAAAGTCTGAATACATGATGATATTAATTTTGTTGGACTAGCAGAAATGTGGCAGGTAGGCAGTTAAAATGGTTGATGACCCACATTATCCTACTGATTGGGATCTTAACCTGTCCTTTAAAAAGATGAGAAGACAGCTAGTCGAGTTAGTGGGACCCTTCATTCAATTGGCAGATTGTGCTCTGCTTCCACCATGGGAACCGACTGGACTATGAGCCCATTGACGGACTTATGTAGCTCATAGTGCACTTTTTGGTGGTACAGACCCAATGAGATGAAAGGCCTCTTCTGTACTGATCCTATGACTGGAATTTTAGCTGGATTGGTAAGGAAAGTATTGCGCTTTTCTTTCCCCAGAGGACATTGTAGGTGTGGGGTGTTCAATTAGACTAGGAATGCATTTTTTTTTAAAGCAGCAGGCTTGTGAACCAGGTGGTGGATGAATGATCTCTGTTCCAATTGATTTTATTTAAATTACTTTCCTGAGCATTGAAGTTTATTTATTCAGTTCCTTGGCAGTAGCTGCCTGTTGCCTGATCACTTCTGCTCACCAGCCAGCTACGCTTCATAAGATGTGCAAGCACAGGACAATTAAGGTACAGTACACACAAATGATTTAAAATCACCCAGGGTCAGATTTCTGAGAATTAAATGGTTTGCTGTCCTCCTCAGACCATACCTACATAAACTAGTGGTTATCAGATAATGAAATAAAATGGACAACAATATTTTTGTCACTTGGTGCAATTATTTTTATTTTCTGTTGCTTAAACGTTTTCATGATATAAAGAATTTCAATGGTAGGGGACTGAACACATTTCAGCTGTTATCCAGTGTCAGTGCCAAGTACTGTTAGGTCAAGTTCAGTACAAGCAGTTGCAATGTAAAGCATCCTCAACTTTTTCCCCAATATATCTTATCTCAGCAGTGACATTTCTTCACACCGTCCTTGCATAGTGTTTGAATTAGTGCAGTGGCATCCTATTGATTTATTTTCAGATTGGAACCAATATGCTAACATGTTACAAATTAATTTCAAACAGAACTCTTACAAGTAGAAAGAAAATGGGAACTTGGATTTATATAGCAACTTTCGCTATCATAAGGTACCCCAAAGCTCATTCACAATTAATTAATTAAATTTGGAGCTAACCGGAGCTGTTTCCCTCTTGAAGTGGCTGCGGTAATATAGGTAACTATGGGTCACAATCTACACACAGCAAAACCTGGCAGGTAGCAGGTGAAGAGAATAAATTTCTGGAGTTTGTTGGTTGAGGGAGAAGTGTCGCACGAGATATTGTCTTAATCAGGCGCTTCCAAATGTGACTTATATGAGACGAAGCCTCAGTTTAAGATCACCTCCTAAATACAGCACCAGGTGTGATCCTGGATATTGCGTTAACCTTTTGGACAGACAACAGGGAGAGACGGTGAGGCAGCTTACCGAGTCACTATCTGTTGTTTCTTTTGCCTGAGGGGGGAAAAAAAGTAAAATAACACATTCCTTTTTCCCCAACATCAAAACGTATAAACAGCCGGTAAACCTCATAATCCTTTATTTGAAGGAAACTACTTGGATGAACATTTGAAATGCCATAACTTTCAAAGCTATGGGCCAAGTGCTGGAAGGTGAGACTAGTCTAGATTTAGAGTAGCTTTCTGTTGGTGCCAAAGGGTCTTTTTACAGTTATATGACCAGGGCCTTAACGGCCATGGAGGGATCTTGAACCATTTTGCTGAGTGCTGCTTGTGAACCTACACCCCTCTGTTTGGAGGTGGAATCAATACCACATCAACATCTTGCCATCAACATCTCGAGCAGTTCCTTCACGCTGTGCTTAACACCTCTGTAGCATGGCACACGTAAGGAAAGCTGTTAGTGGACTAGCATACACAACAAATGATTTGGAGGTGCCGGTGTTGGACTGGGGTGTACAAAGTTGATAATCACACAACACCAGGTTATACTCCAACAGGTTCATTTGGAAGCACTAGCTTTCGGAGCGCTGCTCCTTCATCAGGTGATTGCCTGCGGCGTTTGGAAACCTGCTGGACTCTAACCTGGTATTGCGTGATTTTTAAATTTGTCCAGCCCAGTCCAACACCGGCACCTCCAAGTTATGTGTACTAGATAGTCACTGCATGTCCAGTAGTATTTTGTGAACTATCACTCCTTGTGCGATACAAATCAGATCAATTTAGCATCAAGTGCAACGTAACATAAACTGACTGCATCCCTTTATAGTGCTAATGTTTGAAGGGAATTAGCGGAGAGCATGTCTCACGTTCACATTTTATTCTTTTGCAGAGGTGACAGAAGGAACATTACTAATGCTAGAAATCTGAAATGTCAAAAAAATAACAGCGAAAACACAAGAGGTGCACTAGCAGCTGTATGTATACAGTCACCTTAACAGTTCACGAGTAACAGCTGGAGAGAACGGGGGATTTTGGCGAGGAGTTTGCGCTCCACTTACAGAGGGTGAGCAGTTTGAGCGTTGCCTGACCACACCAAGCAAGGAGACTCGACAGTGGAGTTTGGAGAATGTCTGCAGGTTTCTACCCATTTAATAATGCAGCCAATCCAGACAGTGGGAAATGTTTACGCGGACTGGGTTCCCTTGACACCGGATCAGTTCATCCTGAAATCGCGTTATTTAAAGTTGTTGCTACGACTGATCAGATCAGGGCTAAGCAGAACTTTCATGTGATGGGAAAGTGTCGGGATAGTTCCTAGAATCTTTATGTCCAAATTACAACGATGTGATTTATTTATTTCTAGGTCCTTGTAATAGGAAAGCGGACTGGTTTCCGAAACTTGGGGCTATGGTTTATCCAAACTGAATGGAGTTCAGTAGCTGCTGGGATTTGGGAACGGTATGCAGTCAAGTTGCGGCATTTATTCACATAAATAGAACAGCGGCCCTTTGCCAACATTAATTCAATCGGGGAAATGAACTAATTAATGTTCAGTGTCCGAAAGTAACTTGTGCTAAAGACCGAGTCAGAGCGATTTTGGCAGATGAATATTTATGAATTGTTGAGTGATTCTGACAGAGGTTTGAGAAGCGAGCAACAGTCACTATTCGAACATAACGTGCTGATTTCTTTAAACATTAAACTGACTGAAAAAGCACCAAAAACGGTCCACTCCCAACAGCAGAAAACTCGTAGAATCGGACCAATACAGTCGCCGGCTCAATCCGTTCAAAGTCCCCGCACTAACAACAGCTGAAATATTTGACTTGTTATGACTTTGACTCAATTCTCAGGAGTTCGAAAACTCGAGAATTCAGCCCGAGATTTCCAATCCCCGTTCGACTGGGCTGTCATCAACGTGATACAAAATTAATTTCCCAATACTCCTGGCAGTTCAAAGTGAGTTAAAGTGGGTATAATTAAGGGGTATCTGACACGTACTGCACACACACACACAGAGTTAGATATGTATTTGGAGAAAAGTTACTTGATCAAGTAGAATTCATTCCGATTGCAACATTCAGACGCGTTCACCGCAGAGTGAGGAAAAAGGGGACATGCAATGTTTTGTTGTTGTCTCCTTTTGGGAGTGTGGGATATGGGGAGGTGTTTACTGGGGCTCGGAAGGGACTGATGTACGAATGGCCAGTGGGTTCAGTCTCGGGACAGCCATCCATTACCCGAAGTGGCTGTCACCTCAGCAAGGCCCAAGTGAAAAGACTCCAGGCACAAAACATTACCTTTCGGCGGCCGGAGGGTGTGAAACGCAGCCCTCTCCCGGCCCCTTCCGGGCCAGTGGCTGAGCTGAGCTGAGCCTGGGGTTGTCTGGGAAGGGGGAGGGAGTCACTGACCCCTGTTTAAAACAAAAACAACAGAGAGAAAAAAAACACGGCGATTTATCGACAAATATACATCCAGGGGTCACGTATCTTCTCACACTGAGACCCCCTCCGAGAGAGAGTTATCTGGGCAGGGCTGAGGATGAGGAGAAATTTGACAGCTGACCCAGGGAGAAACACAGACTGAATTCACCAGGCGAACGCTCTGCTGCACACACACGGGGTTTGCTCTCTCTGTTCGCTTCTCTAAGCAATGAAGTTTTCACTGTGCCCAGCTTGCGCTCACATTCCGCTGTTTATTCTAACTTAAGACCTGACCGTAAGAAATGTCGAAGTTCAATCTAACCCTGCCCGCCGTTGAAGATGATAAAGGCGATGGCGCACCGTGTCACACTGCGTGTTTTCTTTGACACAGATTGGATTTTATTTCTCCTTTAAAATCTCCCGTGACATCCCTGGATGTGTGATGAACAGCGAGTGGACTTGGCCGATGATTGAAAGCTTGCTGGAGGAGAACAGGGGACTGGGCGATGGAACCCGGGAGCTCAGGCCAACTGGGAAACATTGACATGACCGAGAAAAGGGGGGAGGCTATAAATAACCGTATTGTTGGGGACGATAGTCCCGCCATAAATCGCCACTTTTATGGGGTGATGGGGTGTGAGGAGTGATGGTGAAAACCCTTCAGGTTCATATCAGCCTCAAACATTTCTTCCTGCTCCATGACCCGACCTGCCCTGTTAAATACATGTATATAACTTCAATGTATTAACCCAGAAAGGGAGCAACTCGTCAAACTGACCAAACCAGCGCGTTTGTTGCATTAACTGCCACTCACTGTCAATCCCCTTAAATTTACAAAATAACTGAAGGGGGCAAACAGTTTTCAGTTTCCAACCCTGTAAACCACACTTAACTTTAAATACTGGCTTTGCTTCCGATGCACTGGACTGATCTCACCGTTATTTTTCATGCAATAAAAGTGCAGTTCACAATTCACGTTAGAAATAAAATACCGGCTGCCGATTCCTAAAATAAATTTGGATTGTGAACCTAAAATGTGGATCTCTTCCCCCTTCTAACGTTTTACGCTACTGTAGCAAGTCCAGCGGGTACTTTTTTTTTGTTTAGTGCGGCTGGTGTGGTTATTCTTAGTTTGAATAAATGGCGCTAGGTGGGTTTTTAATCCTCTCGGCGCTGAGAGCTGTTGAATGGACTGGGTGAAGTTTTTACAAAGACCGTCCGCCCTGCACAAAGGACAAACTAATCCCGTCCTTTTCAGCCGACTTTACAGACGCTACTAATTTCACACAAATGAAGAAACCCAACAAAAAGGGAGGATTGGAGCATTTTCCCCTCCGAAGGAAAAAAACAAGTAATTTGTTAAATGGGGAGAGGATTTGTTTCTTGCAGCGCGTGCCACGTCACGGTGAATTTTCTGCAAAAGAAATAGTTTCACAAAGTTAAACTTTCAGTCAACCTGAAAATATTTCGCTTTTATGCGGGGGAGGGCGGAACGAATGAGCGACTGTTAATTTTAACTTTAGCTTTGTGGCGGTAAGAATGAGGCGTTTAGAAAGAGATTTTAAAAAAGCACCCACACCGAAGTGGCATTGAAATCGATCAGAGCAAATCTCTAATTACAATTCCAGGGGCCAGCTCATCATCAGGATGGGCACTGGACCGCCCCAGCACCTCGGAACTTTCAAACCACTGAGACCAGGTGTGTGCCCCTCACTCACCTCCCCATCTCCACTATTTACTGCCTTTTAAATCAGCCGTGAAATTGGTCTCAAAGTTCTTTTTTTAAAAATAAAACCCGGAAATTGCTGGAGAAACTCAGCAGGTCTGGCAGCATCTGTAGACAGAAGGCAGAGTTAACGTTCCGGGCCCAGTGACTCTTGTTCAGGACTTCTCCTTGTACTGAACAATAGAAATGCGGCCAAAATGTTCATCCAAAAGGACAATTCCAACCGATTCGTTTCAAAAACAAAGATATTCGATGTACTTTAAACACGTTCAGATTTGTTACACGTACCAGCACTCCATCGGCAGCACGCTGCATGTAAAATCCAATAAATTTGGAGGGAAAAAAATCATCCAGTTTGCAGTGAGAAATCGAAATAAATTTGACCCAATAACAACGCTAAACACTTTATCCCCGCTGGTCCCTGTACGTCCCTTTTTCCCACCCGCTTCTCTGGCCCAGAACACGGCGGCTGAAGTTCTGTTCCCCTTGTTCCCAACCCATCGGCTTATATTTGATCACATACTCATTATATATAATTTCTTCCCCTGTACAAGTACAATAATCGTCTCACGTATTTATTTATCCGTTTTCCGACGGTCGTTTTCGAACGAAATGTTTTACCTCTTCAAGAGTTACCAGGGGGCAGCTAGCACATTCAGGCCGGTCCCTGCTGAAGACACTTGTGGCTTCTCAGGTGATGAACCGTTCACAGTCGATCCCGAAGCCAAGCAGCTCGTTTATTGGAATGTCCCTGTCCCTTAGACATTGACTTTAACGAGGAGAAACGCGCAAATTGACGTCTCTGTCATTAACTCGACCCGATTTGTTCATTTACTTCGAGTTGGACATTCGTTTTTGCCAAGGATTTCCTCTCTCTCTGCCTTTCGATCTCTTTATTGCATTTGTATTCGAATTGTTTTGAGCCTGTATGCACGCCGGTTAATCAGCCTAAAGTTGGGTCGCAGAGTTCTTTAAAAAAACTGGAATCTGGAGTTTTCAGCAAATACCAGATCTCTAACCTATTGTACACAAGCTTTCTTAAAAGAGGCCCGAATCCTAAGTGGACAAGAGGGAACAATTTCAGTCTCGTGCTTTTATTTTTGACATCTTGTTTAGTGTCGATCCTTTGATTTCTGAAGTAGGCCCACAATGAGGTCAGCAGATGACAGTGTAATATTTTATGTGGAGACAGAAAGGGCGTCTCATCCTGAGCTGGCAGCTGAGAGATTAGGAGAGGAGGCAGGTAGAGCTGGGCCTCTGTGACAGATGAGAGCCCCATGTTGTGCCCTTCACTGTGGAGAATGGGAAAGAAAACCATATTGGACACACTTACACCGGGAGTCCTGTTTTTTTTTCTATCTGTAGCGCCTCACTGGCTACTTCTTCCCCTCGTAGCGCCAAAGGAAACGTATGAGAGCGATCAAAGCTGCTTTTTGAATTATTACATAGAGATTACAGTGGAAGCCAGATGCCATTCTATGCTAATACAGCCGGGCTGAAGGCTGGAGGAAGGTTTTGTTTTAAAATTGCAAACTTGGTTGTGTCATGATGCTAAATCTCAGTCCCAGAAGTCCCATGCTTGGTTTGCCAATCTCTGTTTGTCAAATGAAGCAATAAATCTTTGTCGCTGATAGCTGCTGTTCTGGGTTACCATGCCGGTGCAGTCAACCTCATAATCCTGGATGATGGTTGAGGCAGGCTGCAGGTTATCCCTTGGGGTCTGCAGGGAAAGAGAAACATATTGAGGCTGTACGATTGCTACAGCAGCCATGCTAACTCAACACCTTGCTCCTCTGATTGGCATGACCAGGGGAAATCTGACAGCAAAATGCCTTCTAAACACTGCTAATCAGGCAGAGGGACACCTGCTTAAGGTACATTAAAGATTTGAAAAGTTGTGGGAATATTTTTCAACAAAATACAATCTACGGACACAACCCTTTTTTGAGACAAAAAAAAGACTGTAATATGAGGTCAATTGGTATTTTTACATATCTTTACTTGGGTCTGTCATCCATTTAAAGCGAGCTGCCTGTCCTTGATGCTCGTCTAATAATATCCTTACACTTAATGTTTGCGATAATGTATGTTGCCCGGAGTAAATTGGATTAGCAAAATCTGTCCCGCGCAGAGAAAAGAAGGTTCGTTTGTATTCGAAGGAAGCAACCTTTTTCTTTGAGTTTTAATCATTAACGTTATGCCTTTGAAGAGGAAGAAGCGCTGGTTGGGCTGGAATAGTGTCCACTCTATTGAGGGGCTATGTTCTACTCGCAGGAATCAGTCTGTCTATAAAGCCAATGAGAACTCGTTACTGCACAATTTACTACTGAGACTGAGGTAAACGCTTTTAAGATGTAGCGCCCAGGCAAAGAGTTAATAAAACTGGACCCCCGACTATTCCAGACGAGAAATTAACTTCTGATCACTTATTTTAGGGAAACTATACCCAGGTGGCATTTCATGCCTCTCCCATTTTACAAGATGTAGGATAGACCATGCGTTTTCATAACGAAATGACACTGCAATGAGATCCCAATTTTTCATCGCAGGGTTCACTTACTTTCTGATATTTCGATATGCATTTACCTCCTACAACCCACAACTGATTTTTCAAAAATATATAATTTATGGGAATATCCTTTGTAAACCACCGGCTCCATTCCTACTTGATTGGATTAAAATACCTCGAAAAAGAGGGGAAAGACGTGGCCTTTCGGAATCTATTAAAATAAGTTCATGCTTTGTCGAAGATGGTACAAGCCACCTCCAAATCCCATGATGGTGCCACATGGGAGATTGCATGTTCTCACCGCACACTTTGGACATCGAGCATCTAGTAAAGCATCTTGAGTCCATTAATGAGGTTAGATTATATTTAATTTGCAGCCTAAGATTAGGCGATACCCACCTTATGTACCTTATTTCAGCTTTATTGTACGAAACGTTCATTAATGTGGCGGCGCAGATGTCGTTTACAATTATCCATATTGTTTATGGATGTGTGTTTTCAATAGCCACTGTTTGCAACTCCTACCAGATGTCACATCAATGATTGAAAACCAGGATTTAAATATGTGCATCATACATATTGTAAATCAGAAACAGAGCTTTGCCAGCTTTGTTCTGAACGGACAGCGCCACACTAAAACAGAACAAAAGAACACTATTGTTTACAGTTTGCTGTTTCTAATTTCAATCTGTATTCATAAACAAGCAAAAGCTGGGACTTAACGCATTTCTTGGGAAAGTGGAGGTTATTGTCCTTTTGAAGGCTCAGGGAGAAGAAACATGTCCTTTCTGCCCTGAAAATTTCAGGTGAAACAAATGTACTTAAACTAAACATGGAACTAAAAGTAGCTATGTTACCAATTATAAGCTGCAACAGCTAATAATACAAATATAAGTCACAATGCACAATATCCTTTTTTCCATATTCACATGCAGTTCAGCACCATCTAAGAATACTTTAGCATTAGAAAAATAAATAATATTTGGCCCTGTGAGAAATGTGTCAGAATAAGCAATTTTGAAATGAATTTCTGAATTTTCAAAGTAAAAGTTTTATGCCATGTGGCTGGGATCTAATCTTACATTTCACATTTTAAACTGAAACTTTCTGATTGAAATTATTCTTGGATCTTTTATTGTACGGATAACCACTTACAAGTAAGGGTGCTATTTTGGTATAACAATATAGCAAACACACTTTTTTCTTCAAGGTGAATTTATTCTCTTTTTAAATGTGCTGATAACAGCTTTCGTACTTTAAAGCAATGTTAAATGCTCCCAGGACACCATGTTGGTAATACATTCTGGACCAGAAACAAAATAAGTATCAATACATTCCAAAAGGTTATAAAATATATTCATATGTATTCTTACATTTTTTTTGTTCAATCACAAGTGGCATTCACTCAAAAGTTAAGACAAAGCTCTGATGTTATTATGTTAAAGTCGCCGGACTCTCCAACATAAGATTGATGTAAATAGAAGCAGAAGTGACTGATTTACAACAATTTAACTTGGCAGATCGTATTCTGTGAATCTACTTTCTTTATGAACACTATTTTACCCTAATGGTATATTATAAGCAGAGCATAAATGTTAACCATTGGGATTTATATTTCTTACAATATATATATCCTATATTCTAAATATATATTATGTTTCATTTAACAAAAGAGAGAAGGAGATCTTAAAAAGTTTGTAAAGTATGTTGAGTATAGTGCATTTCTTTGTAATTCCTCATTAAGAAATGAAACACTGGCATTCTGCAAGAGTCTGCATCATTTTGCATCATGATTTGGCAGTATTGACAGTACCAGCAGCAACAGGCAATGTATTTCCATGTAACATCGCAGTATTGCATATGTGGGAAAATACTACAAGCAATAATTGAATGTACAAACTATTTATTAATCAATTTCAGAGTATGTGATATGATTGGAAACATTTGATTTCATTACTGTCCCACATGTGACCTCTCCCCACACAATAGCCTCCATGTATCACACAATGATCAGTGAATTTTGCTCTCAAAAAAAAACTGAAATTCATAACATCAAAAAGATAATGGGTGTTGTCAATAAAAATTAAAAAGGTGTGTAATATAACAGTATTAGAAATTAAATGACTATTCACAATCCTGTTGACAGATCAATTCACATTGATAATGCTATTTTATTCCCTTCATTAAATTGAGTTTATGATCCACTGCTATTTGTAAGTTGTTGTTATATGATATTTACTGCATGGTATTGCATGGTATACTCATAATGTCAAAAATACAACAGTGATACACAAACAGTTTCCTCTTATAATACTTTGGCCTGTCTGATGGAAGCCACCTTCCCTGAGATCTGATATCACAGATTCAGATATGCATTTAACAGGGGACAACTCCTGCAATGTTGTCTTGTAGCTTGCTCTCAGTGTCCTGTGATCTCCATACACTCTATTGTGTATAGCATATTTTCCCAGATTCTGCAATATGTGCTCAATAGATGATGTTTTGTACAATGCTTTACACCAATGTATTTTCATTGCTATTTGTTTATGTGATGCTACCACTACAATGTTCAGCTAGCTTACCTTACAATACTTTTTATACAATAACCTACAACTGAAAATTACTACTGTTAATGCTAAGAATTATGCTTGATAAATTATACAATTTTCCTATCATATGCATTCTGATACGAATTCATAATTCTGAAATTTTATGCAACCTTACACTCCACACTTTTAACACTATCATTTTTGTTATTTCAAATTTTCAGCAACACAGTATTTTATTTTTTATAAGGTAATTCTCTCATGTAAATGTTGCAAATGCTTTAAATGATAATGTTAACACCTGTTAATCAAAAGTGAGGGAAATTCCACTAGAATGCATTAACCATTACCAGTTAATATCAGAAATTACTATTTCTAGCCTTGTATGTTTCAAAGAATTTACAACAGTTCGCTACATTTGAGGATTTCGTTACAATACAGAACTATGAAGTTTTGCAACATTGATTTAACTATTCAATAAAGCAAACAAATCCTTTCTTTTAAGTCTGCATTGTAAATCAATAAGTTACCTGTGGTAAAAACAAAATAGTTATCTCAACACCAAATGATAGGCATTAAAGAATACCTTATTTGATATGTGACGGTCAGATATTTTTGCATGACTAATTTTTAAAACAATACAATCAAAATGGCCATTGTGACTTAGAACAGATTTAGAAGAATATGAACAGTCTAATCTTAGAATATCTTGGGGCAAGGTTCAAAAATCTTATCACTGTCTCAAAGGGTAAATTCCATTACTATTATAGCTTTATTTCTAGGGTTCTGCTTCTTGATAAGTGGAAGTATTATTTAATTCACCAACTAGTTGCACCTGTTTTTGCATCTTTACTGTAGTAATTGAGATTCAGTTCTCGGAGTAAGAATTCAGACTGTTTATGCTCAAACCATTCAATCTTCTCAGTTCAAATATTTCAGATTTAAAATCATATTGCATAAATTTGAATAAAACCGTTATTTTCCTTTCTTTAATATAGTCCCTCGCCTTGCTACAGTCAAAAGCAAAATAAATCAAAGGACAGTGAAAACAAATCAAATTGTAATTTGTATTGTTTGTTATATTAAACTGGATTATGATGTCATTCACTGGCTGACAGATTACTTCTTTGCAAAAAAGAGTCTGGTTTTGCATTTGCTCTGGTCTCACAGGGGATTACAACACAACCTCCTGATTGCCAGCACTATTTTTCACCCAATTTGCTTTCAAATGATGACTAACCTGAGGTCTTTCCTTTGAGAGTGGTTTAAGCAATGATTAATGGAAAGAGCTTTGCCAGCCCTACCTGGGGAACGGCCCATCTGCAAACGGATGTCAGGTAGAATGAAACAGCCTGCAGGCACAGTCCCCTGAATGGCAGTTTTCTTCACCCTGAAGCGTTTTTGCAAACAGGGCCAACCTCCTTAGTACAGGCAGAAGGACAGTAATGTAGTCAAAATAGTCAGGAGAGCACATGGTATTGAATTATAGGCTTGACTGGCCAGTATGCTTGCCATTATTGGCTTAGTTAAGTTCTTATTAAATAATTAAATAGCGAACATGCTACATTGTGCTTTGTTTTGATACTCACTTTTTTTTTCAATAATGTATTGCTCACAATTAAACACTAAATACATAAAATAATATTTGTAAATTGTTGGGTTTGTAAGATCAAATGAACTGTTCAGTGAATAGTTGGCTATATTAATGCTTTGAAAGATAATTTAATAACATAACTTAACAATAAAATTTAAGGTCAGATATAAAATGCCTGTCATTAACGTAACTTCCTTATCACTTTTCACTGTTAAAGTATACAGTTCAACTGTAACAGAGAAGACAATCACAGGAGTAATGCAATTATAGGTACACGGTTCAGTTGCACTGTGCAGTCTGATAAAGTTCAGTTGATGAAACAAAATGAAACATACTACAATATTTAATATACAGTCTGGTCCTCAGCTGTATTGCTGGAGGGAGCCTGATATCATTTCTGATGAGTCAAGACACACATATAATAGTTCATTTAAATCTATGCTACATCATATGTATTAGAGTAGTGAACAGCAAATATAAATGTTGAAGGCAAATTATTCATGTTAGGTTTTGCAAAAAAATGGAGGCTAAGAAAATCAGCGGCATTTTCATTCCTTCCATTGCTACTTTCTTTTGAATTGCCACTTTTTCATAATTTTCTGGATTTTTTGCACGTTTGTTATGATTTAGATATCCATTATACGCATGAATGGCTTGTCTACTTAATTTCATCAAAAATCACCCCACAAGTGCCCCAGATGCAGGCAAGATGGTAATTGCATTACATTTCGGACAGGTTTATGGCCAGTCAAAGTCAGATAAGCTCTCTTTAGCTATCACCACCATAGATACAGTTTTGATGGTGATTAATGGACCCATTAATTCATTGTTTATTTCTGAAATGATAGACACTGCATTCTGCGCAACTACATCTGTCCATACATGTTCATACTTCGCCAGTAAAGGAGGCTGGTCTGATAGCACTGTGGTGACACTGCTGATACTATTATTCTAGTACCACAGCTGCTAACATAAAAAAAGTGAAATTTGAAATTATGCATCGATGCCATATTAATGTGCACAACCATTTATTGTACCATTACACTTGCTTGGCAATTGTGCCTTCCATCCTCTCCTGTCAAAATTGCACAATATAAATCCAAAAAATATTTAACATTTTCCATTAATGTTTGATTACATAATGTGTGCTTTATGCAAAAATTATGTCCCTTTGATTTTCCTTGTAGGAGTTGTGTTACATCCTGTACAATTTTAAGCAATTTTTTATGAGCGATTACTGAATACTATAGTCTCTATTTTAAAGCTTGGCTAAGAGGAATTATGGTTTGATTCAAACTATCTGCTGTGTTTTTCATTTCAACAGTTACATTCATTCTATAATCCAAAGTTACGCAACATAATAGTTTCTCTTTCTTTGGCATTAGTGCACAAAACATCCACCCCTGCAACACAAATGGAGGAAATCACAGCTGAAAATTTTGCGTTGACAATATATTAGTAATATGTTCAAAGTACACAATATTCAGTGAAAGGTTGATTGTAAAGGTCTGAATATTAAGGGATGAAAATGAAAGGCACAGTGCTGACAGAATACTAGTGAATTTAAACTGTCTTTACAACTCCAAAGCTATAACTACTATCTCCTAACTATCATTTATGATTCTTTTTTGTAAATCTGCCAGGCAGAGACAATATAGACTTACTTGCACAGGCCTAAGAAGTGCTCAAAGACAGAGGAGTCTGGGAATTCATGTTTAAAGGCAGCAAAACTTATTGAAAGAGCAATCAGCTAAATGTAAGGAAACTAGAGTTTCATAAATAGAGATATTGATAGGGTTTATAAAATATTTTTTTGGAGTGTAAGGGTGAGTTCTATAATGTGTGAGACACACTCCATCATTACAGGTGGGAAGTCTGTCAGATCGGGTGCTTATGAGGCATCAAAGTGGTCACTTAGTGAGCTGCTGGTCACAACATTTTCCCAGACAGAAATCCCTGTCCTGGCTGAAACTGCTGATCGCTCATAGGCCAAATGTCACTATGGGTAGCAGCACCACTTCAGAGGATGAAACTCCTGACAGCGCAGCAACACCAGAGGCCAGGAACAGCCGGCAATGTATTAACTTTCCCGGGTTGTGTTTGGTCCATGGGTTGTGGTTCACAATAGGGAGATGAGGATCATGGAGACAAGCTGGTTTTTAGAAGCAAAATGAGTCTCCCCATCTGGGTCTCTGATCAGACTGAGCAGGATGCAATCTGGCCTACAGGCAGCTCCCTTATATTATCAGGAATGCTGCCATTGTTCTTGCTCCAGGGAACAATTGACATGGAAAGACATCAATTAGTGACAAGGCAGGAAAATTGAGATTGGGCCTACTTGACTAGAACTTAATTTCTGTGATGGAGGGAAGGCAGCAAGTATATCCCTGAGGCCCAGCTGCCTGAATGTCTTTCCTTCCCATCTGCTTCCGACCGCATCTGGGGAGGGTAAGATTCTAGGCAACTGAATGCAGAAGGAGGGAAGTTACATTGAATCTTTATAAAGCCTCAATACACACAAACTAGAGTATTGCATCCAGTTGTGGTCAGCACATTTTGAGAAGGATTTGAGAATCCTAGAGAAGATCTAGCAAAATGAGGGCCATTAGCTGGGCTGGAGAAACTGAGTTTGCTCTCCTTGCAGTAAAGGAGTTGTGGGGGCAATTTTATATAAAAGTGTTCAAGGTTATGACAGGTTTAGGTAAGGTTGACATGGATGAGTTGTTTCCATTCGCTGATGGCACAAGCACTAGGGAACACAGACTTAAGGTTTTGGGCAAGAAGTGTAGTAGGATTGTGGGGAAGAAACTTTGACACAAAGAGTGATAATAACTTGGAACCGTCTGCCTATGAGGGTGGTGAAAGCAGTGACAATCAATAATTTCAAAAGGAAATTAGATGGGGAGACGACAAGGATGCAGTGTGAAAATGGAATTGTTGGATTTCTGTCGGGAGTGCTGGCATGGATTCAATGGGCTGACTGGCCTCTTTCTATGCCATTATGACTCTAGTGGCTTGATTCAGTGATAACAACAGGGGTTTGTCCATTACACCTGAAATCAGGGTGTGAATCCACTTCATCAGTCAATGCAACCTGGGGTTGGATCCTGTGCACTCCAGGGCTGCTGTCATCAATAAGAATTGCTGCCCACCTACCAAACAGAGATACTGGACAAATGGAGAACAGTCAGCTCAGTAGCTTCAGCCACATCACTAAGTAGTGGCCACACCTTGAGTAAAAGTACACATCAACAGCAGTGAAACCCCCACAACTAGAAAAGTAGCATTTGGAAGGGTGCAGGCCAGCCAAGTAGGTCCTGACAAGGGAATGGAATATAGATGGAAGCAGGTAGTACTTTTGTTTCTGGACAGAGTATGCTGAGCCAATATGTTAAGTGTCATAGCAGACTATGACACTCCTTGAGCCAAAGATTGCTCAGAATGGAAAACCCTAGAACAAGAGGCTAACAATGTTTATTTGTGAGGCTTCACACATAATGGGGAAAGCTCCACTCCCCTACTCCCTTCATCCCATCATTGGTTAAGTTCTACTAGAGGGGAGAACAGACCCTTCCTTGGCCTCTGAAATATTTCAATTGGCCTCTGGACAAGATGTCTGTCCTTCATCTTACCTGCCACTGGCATAATAAATTGGCATGTCACCTGTCTTTTTTCCACACTATTTTGCCAGTTTTTGCCTCTTAGTTCGTCTCCAAAACACTGGCCGAATCCAGTCCAAAGACTAAAACACAGCTCCAGGTAGCATTGACTGATGAATCAGGCTGACGTCCTAATCTTAAGCATAATGGAAGAGCTCCTGTTGCTATTGTAATGGACCAGACCAAACTCCCTCAAAGCAAATTGCTTCGCCTCAAGCTTTTATCTTATTTAAAGGCAAGTGTAAGGTGCTGCATTCCAGATGTGATTTGATTGGTCAAACACTAGACTTTAAACAAAACACACTTTATTCTTACACTACAGTTAAAATACAAACAATGAAGAAGAATTGGCACAATCTAACTATCAAAATACTTAATACCATAATATATTATTTAGCTACTATTCATCAACTGTTCCATTATAGCAGCATCCTATAACACACCCTTGGCAAAGGTAACTTCAGCAAAACAGAATTCCCTCTCTTGCTATTCCTCCAGTGCAGGAAAGAGGAAAAACCAAAAGCATGAATCTAGCAACAGAGAAAGACCTCAAGCTTTTGCTGCAGCAGCAGCAAAGGGAGATCTATAGCTTGCAGCTTCAATTTCATAACCACAACTTAAACAACTGAAAACAGACACTAAAACCCAGGCCCATGTGAGCCTGACTCCACCCACTCATGCTTCTTTTGTCGACTTTTTAAAAAAGCCCAAAAGCTATTTACTCTACTTTCCACAGAGCAAACACCTCAGCACCAGTATTACAACACTTGTCTTCAAGAGAAACAGGACAGAACAATTCCCTCTTAGATCACTTGATTCAGATTGTATATTGTTCTAGTAATTCTGAACATAGAGCTAATACAAATAATGTAGGTTCAAATTTTGCCTCAGCAATCTGAAATTATAAATTCAGTTTTATTTTCAAATCTGGAATTCAAAATACTCACTCATACCTGTCGAAGTGACTATGAAATTGTAATTTTACAAAATTAAAATTGATTTAATAACATAATTCCTGAAGGAAATTTGTCATCCTCATGCAATCTGGCCTAAATGTGATTCCAGTCTCATAATGCAACAGGTGCTTTTAGCTGTCCTCTGTAATGGTCTAGTAAGCCACTTAGCTGAGGCAAATGGGGAAGTTCTCAAATTCCAGCCTGTCTTTGATTCCCATGTCCTATGGCAAAGGTGCATTTCCTCTAAAAGTATTTAAAAGATCCCATTCAAAGTTGGTAATTAACATTTTGTATGGAGTGCAATTAGTTGCAGTGACGTTGTGCCTGTCATTTAATGCCACCATTAGTTTGAACTAAGCCTGTTGTATATTGTCTGTTTCTTGCCAATGAATATCTGATAGTGAGATCAGTAGCCATGAAGGCATCCACACTCTTAAGTATTTCTTTTGGATGGATAGCAATTAGGATGTATAGCTCAAATGATGTCCCCCATCTTTGCCACAATTTTAGAGCTCCTACTCATGTTGAAAAGCAAGTCATTAATGTTAGAAGAAAGAAAGTCCTCCTCCTTACACTAATTCCATCAAATATATTAGGAAAATAAGATGAGATCTCTAATTATGATTTTTAAAATGCTTTGAGTCAAATTGAGAGTATAGATAATGCAAACTATACCCTTATTGCTTTCAGAGTTGAGAGCGTGTTGCTGGAAAAGCACAGCAGGTCAGACAGTGTACAAGGAGCAGGAAAATCAATGTTTCGGGCCAGAGCCCTTCATCAGGAATGAAATGAAGGGCTCTGGCCTGAAATGGCAAATTTCCTGCTCCTCGGATGCTGCCTGACCTGTTGTGCTTTTCCAGCAACACACTCTCAACTCTGATCTCCAGCACTTGCAAATCTCACTGTCTCCTTATAGCTATCATCCCATCAAAAATGGTATTAATTTTATTAACACAATAAATGGTTTAAAGTTATATGAAGCAACCACATACAGGGGCAGATAAGGTGGTCTCAAAATGACCTTTAAAAAAGTTACTATAAAGTGTAGTCCTTTCCTTTTTCGAGGATGAGGAAACCAAATGATCTGCCTGGTCATCTCCAAGCATCTCAGCCTGTATGTCAAGCACTTCACTTGCTGCAATCTCCAGTCCATCTACGAGGACTTTGGCACCTTCAGTTAACGAGCATGAGAAAGAAACATCAAGAGGATGAGCAAAGAGGAGCAAGTAGAGCTGGCAGAAGACTAAACAGAGAGATACAACAATACTGTGCATCCATGATGTTTGGGGCATGGATGAAGGATGCATACCCTATTGGTCTGCATTCAGACAGTACTGATTCAAGAGCAAAAATGTTTGGCAAGCTTCTTTGAGTCCACCTTGAGCAGTCTGCAGCGGCTGCAGATCGGGATTTGTTGATGTACAGAGTGAATTGGTTTCATCTGCTGGGGAGGTGCAAATCACTGAATAAACAAACACACAGCAGTTATTTTACAAGCACAGAGATTGGCATCATGGAACTGTGGGCATTGTTAAAGGAGGCTTTCACTGCTGGAATTTATAGATGATAGGAAATAAAATAAAACAGCGTTTTTCACTCATATTGGCATCAGATGGAAAATTCAACACCCAGGGCAATGTCAGCCAAAACACCTGAGAACATTCTTCTCTCCCAAGAAAGTAGCACAAGTTGCCAGTCAGCCAGACACTTTAAAGGAAGAAGGAAGTGGATGAGTCACAGGTAGCCAATGCATTATCAGCTGTGGTTCCAACCAATAAAATACATAGCATTGTCCTGAATGCAGATGGTCCATACCACAGCTTACTCAAATTGAACTGCAGAACCACACAGCAACCTGACACCATAGCTGCTTCACAAACTGGGGAGCACTAGCATTTAACTGCATTGTTGTTCATCTGACAGCAGTTGACCAGAAAAAATGGAGTTATCTTGTTCACATATCTGTGTACCTCAACAATAATTCCACTCCACTCTCGAGATGGTTAGCTGTATTCTGTATTATTCTGTATTAATGTTCGTAGGTTTCACCTTGGGGTGTTCTACTGTGTTAATGGTGCAGTATGAATGTAAGCTATTACTGTTGCTAAGACTAAATCTCTATCTGAAATCCTTTCAGAGAGAAATGCTGAACATCTTCCATGTAGCCTTTCTGAAAGAGAAGTGTTAGTGAATAATACAAAAGCAAAACACTGCAGATACTGAAACTGTGAAATAAGAACACCAAGAAGCTGGAATTGAAATTAGAATCCCTACAGTGTGGAAACAGGCTCTTCGGCTCAACATGCCCATACCGACCCTCCGAAGAGTAACCACCCAGACCCTTTCCCCTACCTTATACTTACCCCTGAACTAATGCACCTAATACTGTGGGCAATTCAGTATGGCTAATTCACCTGATCTGAACATCTTTGGATTGTGGGAGGAAATCAGAACAACCAGAGGGACCCACACAGACACAGGGAGAACATACAAACTCCACACAGTCACCAGAGAATCAAACATAGGTCCCCGGTGCTGTGAGGCAGCAGTGTTAACCACTGAGCCACCATGCCACCCATGTTTTGGGTTAATTTTCACATATTGCTAACTAGAAAGTCACAAGTGATATTTCTATTCATTAACAAGTCACATATTGCAATTGAATATCAACATATTAACAGCCTTTAATTATATTATACTGAGAGGAAACCCTATTTAGATTCCACATGATACTAGCTCCATGTTAATGTAATGATATAATTACTGGTTAAGATTGAAAACCTCAGCAAGTCTGGCAGTATCTGTGGAAAGAGAATCAGAGGTAATGTTTATGGCTGATGATTATTTTTCAGAACTGGTTGGATGATGGATGCAAAGGCAGCCTGCTAATTGTGCCTCACATTAAGATTGCTTTGGGTTATGGATATCAGCCACCTGTATGGTTCTGAGCCCCCAAGGGTTTTACAATTGCAAGGGTTTCAGCCTTTGTATCCTGCTTGAATTTGAGCTGTATGAAAACCTTACTCTCAGACACTCCTGAGAACATCATTGCAATCTTCTACACCTTCCAGATTGATTAATCAATGCTCTCCTTTCAACTTTTCAGGTTCCAGTTTAGGTAGAGGTCTACTTTTTCAGAAGTCTATTCCTTAGCTCCAATTCCAACCCAAGTCCCTCATTGCTACAAATAAAATATACCGTCTTCTTTTTATTTATTTTAATGGCTTGTCTTTTCACTGCCTCAGTGATTTAATCCAATGCCTCAGCAAGAATTTTCTAATTCTATATGATGGCTCAAAAAAATTTCAGTTTTCCACATGATTCTTTTTTTACTGCTGCTACCTATCCTTTCTCTTCATTTCTTTGCCCCCAACCCCACCACCGTCTACCCAACAACAAAATTTCTTTCCTGCTTGCTTCATTCCTCCATTCCTTGAAAGAACCATTTTCAATTGCAGATTGTTGTTAAATATCATTATGTAAATAACTAAAATCAGATCTTAATTAATTGATGGTAGAAATGGTAGCCATGCATTATATGTAAATTTAAAATTCTGTTTTTTCAACTTCAAAAATGATATTTTTTGTAAAAATATCTTTGTATATACACATAGTCACAAATGCAGTTTGGTTTTGTGTAGTAGCATATCAAGGAAACAAACAAATATTGGATTTTGACTCTATCCAAAAAAACCAACGACCTCTCTTACATAAGCTTTACTGTATTTACATACATTGAGGCACGCGGAGGGTGAGTGTTTCTTAAACAGTGAAATCTGATTTTGACAGTTTCTGAAACCTTGTTGCATCAAAACATGCACAGTAATGTTGACTTCAAAGCTCCCTCCAAATTATGTTGCCGTCATTTTGTTTCTTTTGCATTTTGATTCCTGGACTTAACATGAGTCAATTCAGCTCCAATATGTGGCTGATAAAGGTGCCATCCTGTCTCATTACGAGCAATATTTGTACTTTCAGAATGTCTCAAGGACAAGGCCAGCATAATTTTACTCAATAGAACTATCATCAAAGTATCGTTTCAATAGTCAGTAATTAAACAGAAAACACAGAAAAGTTTAAGTCGGAGAATGAGAATCCAATGACTGATTTGATTAGATTAGATTCCATACAGTGTGGAAACAGGCCCTCTGGCCCAACAAGTCCACACCAACCCTCCAAAGAGCAACCCACCCAGACCCATTTCCCTCTAACTAATGCACCTAACACTACGGGCAATTTAGCATGGCCAATTCACCCGATCTGCACATATTTGGGCTGTAGGAGGAAACTGGAGCACCCGGAGGGAGTCCACGCAGACACAGGCGAATGTGTAAACTCCACACAGACGTGCACCGGGACTGGAATCAAAGCTGGGTCCCTGGTGCTGTGAGGCAGTAATGCTAACCACTGAGCCACCATGCCACCCAAACATCCATCCTTTCCAAATGTTGTTTTTTCTCTTTTTACATGACCAAGGAGATTATTTATTTACAATGGCAGACATATGTGCATGAGTAAACTTTCTCATACCCGATGTAGTTGAGCAAGGCACTAGCTGTAACAGTTTCTGACTTTATATTTTTTTAAGCAGGAAATATTTTCAAACTATTGCTGAAAGCACAACTCCAAAAGCGAAGCCTGAGAACTTAAAAATTGAGTGTCGCATCAGAGCCTATTTAAAAAAAAAATCCACTAGATAAATAATCATTAGCTTTGTCAATGTTTCTAGAACATTTTTATTCAATCTGTGGTCTGAGTCAACAATGTAAGAAAGGTAATGTAACTGTTTTGTGGTTGTATTCCATATCCAAGAATATGAGTTCAAGGCAGACTGGTCAACAAGTAAAAGTTAAGAAATGGTCTTCCGGTTTGGATGTTGTTATAACACTGTCTATTATATTTTAAGACTAACTATTGCACTACATGCTATTCATTGGCGTACCAGTCTCTAAGTTTCCTGTTAAAAACATAGAGACTACTTCATAAGCTACACTGCCTAGCATTAACAAACTAAACTTCAGGCTTCTGCCTAGATCTATGTGTGTTTCTCTCTTCTTTTGTCTTTACTCTGCCAAACTGTGATATTTATGCTCAGTGAAATAAAGTTGCCTGACATCATTACATGATTGTGCCGCGGTCCTACAGTACTTATACAATATGTTTTCCCAAGTGTTGTTCCTCCATCAAAGCCATTGATTAACATTTCCGTATATTCACAAATGAATTACTGAGATTACTTCTTTTAAAAGCATCAACTGTACATTTTTTTCTTTACCTTTTTCACCCCTACCCAAGTTTTAGTCTTGATTTATCTTTGTTGCTGTGTGGATCAGGAAAGTTTATGGCAAGGCATGGAAATACTTAGTTTGTAAGCTTTCTTTTCCTCTGCTACCTTTCATTAGATCAGCAGTGCTTGCTGATGAGTTTTGCATCAATGTAACTGCAAGGTTTGGGGAAGTTGGATTGTTTCTCTATTCATCCATCATTACTATTTGGATTAGGTGATAGTGTTAAATCTCCAAGAAGAGAATGATGTTGTTCATCCATTGGCATTTGCTCCCCACAGAAAGAGATTTGACCCATTATAGTGTTGACCTGTTGTTCAAAGCTCTGCTTGAAGACATGAATATACATGTTGGCTTGGAAAGAATTGGTTTTAAGGCTTGGTGTGTTCTTTTCATTGTAGCACAATTTTGAGAAGTAATCTCTTTTACCACACTGAATGCATTGTTGGTGTAAGGGTAGATAGTTTTGTCTTCGCTGAGGTGGGGTTCTGGAACCACAACTATAACAAGATACTGTAGCATTAGATTGCTCAGGATTTTATGTTGATGTTGTCACATACGCTATGTTTTTCAGATGAGAAATCTGTCTCTTCTAATTGAATACTCTACTGTGCGTTAACTAGCATTAAGTGGAACTTTTGATGACAATCCAATGAGTAAATTATGTTAGTCTTGTCTGAGTCATGCAGAAAGTATGAATATTGCTAGTAATGGGACAGGATACCACTTGTATAGGCCACAGAGTGATTGACTTGAGCTGACTTGGATTGAGTCCGGGATACAAAATGTAAACAGAACAACATTTATAATGCTTGCTGAACAATTTTCTAAATATTTGCTTCTATTTCAACTGCTTATTCTAGTGTTAGATTCTCTTTTGATGGAAGAAGTATACTAATTGGTTTATCCAAAATATCAATGATGATTCTGTCACAAATGAGTTTTTTGTGGAAGTTTCCATAGTTGTATAGTTCAGATATTGCATGGAGGTCATTAGTGAAACGAACAGTAGATTCTTCTAGGAGTTGGTATCTATAATTGACATGTGGTTTTGCTTGCATCCTAGGAGTGTAGTATTGATCAAAAGCTGTAAGGAGATTGTCAAATATAACTTGTTTTTCATGGAAATGATGTCTATGTAACACATGAGGTTCTCACAAATAGTAGAAAAGTGTGCCAATTCGTTCTGCATTTTATTTGGTGTTCAAATCTGAAGTTGTTCAAAATTGTGCTTTCTACGTTTACTAATTTACTGACCTATCAAATGGATCTGAACTTTCCTGATGGAAAGATTGGTATAGGTGACTTGGTTGCATTGTCAGATCAATGATAGCCATTTGACAATTTTCTTGACCGGGATGATTATTGTTAGGATGTCAATCTCATTGTACTGCCCTCATTTCATTATCTTGTTATATTCTCACATCGTTAAGGCTGTTTTTGAACTTTTTTTTGTTGTAAAAATTGTTGCTGTGCTGCTAACTGTGAAAGCTGTTAAAGATTCTGCTGTTCTAAATGCTGTTTCAATGTAACATTTGACTTTCCTTTAAGAATTTCTTGAAGATCTTTGGTAGAAACTTTACAAAAATATCATCAGTCAAATGCAACAATTTTTTTGACTGTAAAGATGGCTGCCATTATGTCATTCACGCTTATTTCTTTTCATTTTCTAGCCTGGGGTCTTGTTGAATGTGACACTGTATGATTAGATTCATGCATTTTTCATAGGCATTTACAGCAAAGAAGGACATCATTCGGCTCATCATGTCTACATTGGTCTACAAAGATCTGACTACACTAGTTCCATTTTCTAGCTATTGGCCCACTGCCCTGGAGACTATGACAATGCAAATGAATGTCTAAATGCTACTTAAAAATTATGATAATTTGTAACTCAACCACCCTTTCAAGCAGTCTGGATTAGAGTGGTGCTGGAAAAGCACAGCAGGTCAGGCAGCCTGCAGGGTGGAGAGATAAAACTCTGCAGGCTTCCTGTCTCTATTCCTGATGAAGGGCTTTTGCCCGAAATGTCGATTTTCTTGCTCCTTGGATGCTGCCTGACCTGCTGTGCTTTTCCAGCACCACTCTAACCCAGACTCAGGTTTCCAGCATATGCAGTCCTCTTTTTTACCACCCTTTCAAGCAGTGACTAGTGATAAGAGTCAGAGACAAAGTCTCACCATCACATTGAGGATACTCTCCATTGTCTAGTGTGGCACTACCAACATAATAAATGCAACAGACTTCAGACATAACCAGCAACTCAAGACTGGAAATTCATGAGGTACTGCATGCTACCAGAAGCAGCTGCAGCAGAATTACTTTTAACCAGTTGAACATCAACTGTGTCTGGAGGATCATCAGCTCAGTGATGGACACTCTCTGGGCGGTCCGAAACCTGTTGATCTTCCAGCTGAAGGAGCTGACCCCGACTGAGTGTTGGGGACTGGCACATTCCAAGGTCCAGGACTATGTGTCGAGGAATGCGCTGAAGCTTGGGGCAGCTGCTGCCAAGACGTGATGGGGAAAGACCACTGTGTAACGTTTGCCTGCCAAAGAAGAACAGGGGGCCCACTCAGTAAGTGGGCTCCGCTGAAGCCTCAGCTAAATATTTGGATGGTAAACGTACAGACCTGTATATACGAATGATTAATTCCGATCTCTGAATGTAAAGAAATGTAAGGTGCACCTATGAATGGCACCACCAATTGTACAGATCATCAAAATATTTTATGAATAATGTATATTTTTGAAATAAAAAAATGAAAAAGAATTATTTTTAACCACAATTTGAAATCTTTTGGCTTGTACAATTTGGATCAGGTGATCGGTCGTGGTTCAATGGAGCGTGCAGGAGAGCATGCCAGGAGCAGCACCAGGCATTTCTAAAAAGGAAGAAGTGACATCACAGGACTACTTGCATGCCAAGTAGTGGACGCAGCATACATGAGAAATGATTCAGTGAGCCAAGGAACAAGAGGTCAGACCTAAACTCTGCAGTCATGTCACATTCAGTCATGAATGGAGATGGACAATTTAACAACTATCAGGAGATGAATCCTCCACAAATATCCCCATCTTCAATGATGGGGTGTTCAACACATCCATATAAAAGGCAAGACTGACGAACTTTCATCCAGTCTCAGCCAGATATGCCAGGTGGATGCTTTGACCATCGCCTGGGGTCCCAGCATCACAGATGCCAGACTTCAACCCATGGGGAATTTTTTTTGTCAGGGAGTTAAGAGTATTGGAATTCTTCTTCTAAAGGCATTGGAAGCAGAGCACTTGAATATTTTTAAGCAAGAGGTAGACGGACTATTCATAATCAAGTGGATGAGACATTATTGGGGGTGGGCAAGAACGTGAAATAATCAGACCAGCCATGACCTTATTGAAGGTGGAGCAGGATCAAGGATCTGCATCGCCTACCCCCGCTCCTTATTTGCATTTAAGATATTTGGCATATAACCTGAGGTAACAGGAGGGAAACCATGTTTGCAGCAAGTGGTTATGATCTGAAATATGCTGTTTGTAAGTATGCTGGAGATAGGTTCAACCAAGGGCCCGAGAGGGATGCTGTTTGGAGGGTGACTCGATGGGCCATAACGGCCTCTATCTGCACTGAAGGGATTCTATGATTCTATGATATATTCCTCTGAGCAAAGCGATATTCACATTAGTGGAGTTTGTTGTAAATCCATTGTATTGGTAATGTTGTTTTAAGAATAATTTGAGTACATTGCATTCTATTGCTTGGTTTTCCTAAATACATATCCAGATCAAACATGTTCAAATCAGTGGATGCAGAAAATCTAAGGGAAAAGTCTCAGTTCTAATACTCTGTGGGATTTTTGTGGTCTCCCATTATATTTTCATGCACTTATATTGGATTTCCAAGGATTTCAATGATCTCCTGGTTACTTTATCAAATGAGCCTGGCTAAGCAATGCTAACATGTAACATTATGTTACTGATCACCACAGTGCAATCAGCTTCTGTATATAAGCATAGCAATGCAATTTTTGGTCACATAATAAAACTGAGCGTCCAAGCAAGCAGGAAATATTTAACATATTCCTGATGTTAGGATGATCACCCTCAATTATCCCTTTTGGTGATTCAACTATTAAGAGGGCCTCTGGGCAGCAATAACTGCACTATAAAGATTCACATTTTATAAAGCCTTCAGCAAAAGCTCCCCTTTCAAGTCTCAGTTGACAGATATTTTACATCAACTCACAGTGTAAGGAATACGATTTTGCACAGCATTAATGCTAAACCACATTTGAAATCAGCACGTGGAAGTCTTTTAATAACAATTCATCTTAACATGTAAAATGCTTCATTTTGTTCCCTCAACCTATGTCCATCTTTAGCTCTTTACTATTCCCCAACTGATTTGAATAAATGTAATCCAATAAAGATGGCAGAAGATTTGATCACACAGTGCCATATAGATTTCTTTGTTGTTAAGTTTTGAAATATTGCCTACAGAGGTTGCCTGGGTGCTTCAGAGGTGATAAAGTAATGCTGTCTGTTCGAAGGGTGAAAAACTACTTGGATATAAAAGTACTTGGATACATAAATATATGGTGGCAGTTTAATAAATGCACAAAACTAAGGATGTAAAAGAGATGCCCCTGTTTACAACCCCTATGGTATCAGCTATTATTTCTATTGTTAATGTAAATGGTCTTTCTTTTAGCACCTCCTCTATCTCCCATGAAGTGCTTGTTTGCAGCCTGGCAACAGTTTCAAGTTAGAGTGAAAGTCTGCCAGCCTTTAGTAGCTTGAACAGCATCCTAAATCTCACTGTCCCCTTCCATGAGCATGCAATGGCCAGATTCAAGTAAACCACACACTTGCATAAACCAAGGTAATGTTATTACAATGATTATTTACACCAAGTGTAAAACTAAACAGGCAATGGCGGACAGATACATAGGGAGAATACCAGAAAGTTCAAGAGATTATTGTGGTCTGGCACTGCGCTACCACTGATATAGAATCTTATGATCCCATAAATCAAAGACTAGCCCATACATGAGCAGCTGGCATATGTGCTAATATTCGAATTATTAATCATGCCAATTTCACACCCTTCAGATTTTTTTTTGCCACGTGCCTTCTGCATCCAAAGATGCATTGAGGCTTTAAGCCATTAACATTATGAAAATGTACTCTATCGGTCTTATATTATGGTCCCTGTATCAGTATTGATCTCACTACTTCTTTCTGAGGCTTAGCAAAGTTACCCAATGAGATGGAACATCCCTCCTAATGTTGTCACCTTTTGCTTTACAAATATACATCAATGTCAGGAGTTTCCTATTGTTAGGAAAGTTTTGATTTAGTTTCAGCTTTGGAAAAGTCTGCCTCTGACTGCTAGGTCACCATTATTTCTATCTTGGTGTCAGGTTGAAGACCGTTACTTTGATGTTTTTCTTTGAACTAGTTTAAAGAAATTTATATACATTCATAAACCCGGGTGCCTGACCTGTCGTCAAACAGCCTGATTTCAACAAATGCCTGTCGTTTCACGGTTCCGACTTGCTGCCTTCTCTAAGGGCTGGTGTGTGTTTATTTCTGGCATCTTGTTGCCTTTAGGTATATTTCAAATTAAGGCCACTAAAATAGTGTCATTTTGTGATCATTGGGGCTTCATATATAATAGCAAAATTTAAACTACAGCTGGTACTATTAGAGAGCGGATTTTTCATATAGTAGATTACGGATTAAATAACATAAAGTAATTTATTCAGTTGTGGAAATATTGCTTGTTCACAAGTGAGAGTAAAGTAATCTGGCATCTTTCCTAGCTAATTATCTTTTAAAAATCCACCCAGTTAATAGAGGGCATTGCAAATTGCATCTGGTACTATAAATGTACCATTTTTAATCTCAGTTGCAGTAAAATCTAAAATGGAAATTCAAACTTGGACAGCAATGGTTAATAGTGCAGTTAATTAGCGTTCATTCATTACATTACTGGGCAAATAAATTAAATTTAACTCTGTAATGTTAGTTTGAAAGCTAACTTAACTGTATATGGTGAGATTGTTAGCAGAATCCCTGCCTTAAATCCATTCTGCAGCAACCCAAACTGATATGAATAATAAATCTTAATGAGCCAATGTGGTTTGAACTTGATGAATGATCTTCAATCCATTTTCTAAACCAGTGTAAGTAAACAGAACATAGAGACACTAAAGCCCAGTTAACACAGTTCTTGATTGCTCGTGCTAATGCTGTGAACTAAAGGGTTTATTCGTCCTTCTACTTGTGCTTACCATTGGAAGGGCTGGTCAAGCTGTCCTCCTTGCTCCTGCTGTCTCTACAGCTGCTCCATTCCAGTGACCCCCACAAAGCTCAGTCTCAGAGCTGCAGGAGCCTCACCGAGAAATTTCTATTAATCAGCCACATCCAGTTATCAGACAGCTTCGATTTCACACCTTTTGTGTTGCATTGCCTGTCATCAGTGAACATATGAAGCAAGTTCACAAGCACTTACATGCAAATAGATTAAAGTACAGTAAAAAGCATCAGAGAGGCCCACAGTGCAGATTTGTCCATCCCATTCTACTTTTAACTATAAGTAGTAGTAAACACTTATGTGATGTTTGAAGTCTGCTTATTCAGCAGTGGACTCTAGGTGAATATTTTATGATACTTAGCTGAAAATACTTTACTTCTTTCCCAAGTGACTAAATATGACAAGAATATTCTTGCAGGAATTCAAGAGTAATTTGAGAATGAACTGTTCTGATTATTTGAATATCATAAACCTAACTAGCACTCAAGCCATTCTTGAATACAGCATTAAGTTGTTTATTCCATAAAAGAAGGTCTGCTAGTGCACTTTAGATTTCTTTTTCCAACCCCGCCTTGTAACTCCAGCTCTTCTGGACTTTTTGTGTGTATAAGACAACACCATTCCTGCCTTTACAGCTGTCACCTTTTGCATATTTTCCCATACGAACATGTGTTACATTTATCACAGTGTGCGATTTCTTGTTGCGATTGTAAAAGTGAATTAATGAGGTGTCATGGATGGCTGCAGTTACCTTGGAACTTTTCATGGGCAAATGGTTCACTTAGTGCACTTGTTTGCGTAGGGAAGTTGAGCTGAAGCAGTAACTCAGAAGCCATTCATATGAATTGACTTGCAATTAATGTACATTAAATTCCAGTGAGATCAATATCATTGTTATGTCCGATTCCAACATCATTCTAAATAATTAATATGCAATTAGAATTTACAATTTCACTTTGATCCTCTTGGATTGCATTTATATTATAGTTAGTATGCACAATGACACCAATGTTCATAGCATGCTGCAATGTAAATGAAGGGCTAGTGGTATTGTTGAACCATACTTTCTCAAGAGGTAGCTTTTCCTGGAAATGGGTGGTACAGAAAAGTTAAATTTGCCTTTTACTTCTAATCAAAAAAATGCTTTGCCTATTTGCTGTCAGGGTCTTAAGTAAAATAAAATTCTATCACAATCTAATTCAACATCATCATGCAATGTTATAGCACCTTTAACATAGTAAAATATCCTGGAATAAAAACAGAGGCTAGAATCCCGTCCCCGAGTCACCCTTCATTTTTATGTCAAGAGTCCTTGACACTGATCCAGCTCCCTCAGAGCCAGCTCCTAGAGTGAACAGAATGGCTGACACTCTTGTTCTTATCTGTCAGCCAAGGCTCCCTGATTGGACTCATATTCTATGAGGTCCATCTGGCTGACCTTGTTCCAATCATTACATATCCCAAGGCACTTCTTCCTGGAATTGTTAGACAAAGTTTCACCTAAGTAGAAATTAGGACAGATAACCTAAAGCTTGGTCAAAGAAATACATTTTAAAGGAGCACTTTAAAAAAGAGAACTTGATTGTTGTGTGATTGCATTACTCATAAAGACGCAGAAACTAAATTGTAATGTGAATGTATATCCAGGGTGCTATATTTAATACTGCACGGGAGTCAGATGCCAAGTAAATGTGTATCAGTCTACCAGCCACATGGAAAGCTTTAAGAATTATGCTCAGTGAAGCTCCATTATTTTAAATCTAAAAATGTAATCATTTCAAACTTGTGACACCCAGAACAATGACCTGGTAACAACGGCTGTTTATGAATAAAATTGCACACAGTTTTAGATTTAATGCTAAATTAGATTAAGCCAAATCAATCCAAGTTAGCGCTCAAAGGAGAGAGAAGACTAAGCGAATCATGTGAAAATCTAAATACTTAATAAACAATTAGAATTTTTGGTTTGGTTTTCAAATGAATTTCACTTGACTCTTCTATTGCATTTATATTATAACTACTACTACACAGTGATACCCCATAGCAGTGAGCACTCAAGTTTCTATGAACATCAAAGCCTGAGACATGAACTAGGTGAGTTTGTTGTCAATTTCTTTGAAGAACTGAAAAGGTAACCACAAAATATTAATTCAAGCAATTTTCAGTTTCAAGACTCACTGCAGAAGTTTGCCAGGGTGGTGGCTTAGGCCTAGCTACCTTTGACTACTTCATCAGTGACCTTCCACCATCACAAGGTCAGAGTTTGGAAGTTTGCTGTTGATTGCACAATGTTCAGCATCATTTGTGACTCATCAGATTCTGAAGTAGTTCATGTCCATCTGCAGCAAGACCTGGACAATATCCAAGTTTGCGCTGATTATTTTTCAAGTAATGGTTGTGCCACACAAGTGCCAGACAACAAGAGAATGTTTAACAATTGCCCTGTGCCATTCAATGATGTTGCAATACTGAATTCCACCCCCTAACCCATCCCCTCAATATCCTAGGGGTTTTCATTGTTCAGACACCGAACTGGACCAGCCATATAAATACTGTGACTACAAGAGAAGATCAGAGGCTAGAGATACTGCAGTGGGTAAGTTACCTCCTCTCTCCTTATCAACGAAGCACAAGTCAGGAGTGTGATGCAATACTTTCCACTGGAATGAATGAGTGCAACTCCAACAACACTCATGATAAAACACCTTGGTAATTTTCATGCCATCAGGTTCAAGGACAGAAGTCATGGGGTCCTGGTGCTACCTTTGGCCCAGGGCCCCCAGTTCTTTCCTTAACCTGGGTACAGCGGACCCATTCAAGATCCATGTCTCAGTTATTGGGCCAGATTTATCCCCTACGTCACACCTTGCAGCTTATTTGCCACATTGAACATTGTCTGTCCTCACCACCGAAGAGAAGACACAGCAAGTAACTTAAAAAAGAAACAACAGAAGATAGGCACATTGAAGAGTTACAAAGACACATAAGCTGTAGAATGATAATGTAGATTTTCAAGAGAACTACTGCTGGACCAATGACCAACTGCAATATGCTTCTTCAGTTCCCAAAATGCACCATGTTTTACCACGTAAGTTACTTGGTACAATATTTTAAAGAAAGAAAATGTGCTCCAAAAGATTCTGCAGTTGCTCATTTTGTCTATAAAGTTTGATTCTGGACCACAATTATTTGGGAGAATAACCCAGCTATTCCAAGGAGCAGTAATCCTTATTAAATTGCCAATCCATTCAAACTTTACTGCAAACTAACATTGCTCCATGTTTCTTGCCAGATCTTCTAATTCTAGCTTTTCCAGAAAGGTAAAAAGCAATGTCCCTAGTTATGACACAGTGGAGCAGATATGAGGGACACACAGGAAACACCCCCTTCTCAGGGCACTAGCTGCTATATTGTCGTTACCCTAAGAAATTTAGTAAATGGACCAATGGGCAGTTTGATGATTGAACGAATGGACAGTGGGACAGTTTGGTGAGATGGAAGGTGGGTGAGCTGGTAAGTGGGCTGTGTGGAAGATGGGTGAAATAGCAATGACTATGAGAGGTAGATGGGTAGGGTAGGAGATTGATGAGGGGCAAGTTGTTAAGGTATGTTCTGACCAGACACCGAATAAGGTTCCCCAGTTATAGTTCCCAGGATACCCTATAATGTTAAGCTCTCAGGTGAGAAGGGAGAGCCAATTCTCCCATTTCTATTCACCCAACCTTCCAGTTGTTTGCAACAAAGGATCCCTTTCCGGCTGAATACTGACCCAATTGATGTATGATCGAAAGGGAGCCAATTTAACCAGACTTTCCTATGTTAACAAAAAGAGTTAATTTATTAATTACTACATGCAAGAAGAAATACCAATTCAACATACATACACCCAGATTAAAAATATGAGGTGTATCCAAAAATATTAAAGTTTTAAAAAGTAACATGGATCAGTCTCTGAATTGTTCTCAAAGGAAGAGTGTTGAACACTGCAGCTGTTATAGTTGAGGTTACCAGTAGCATTAATGTTGGTAGTTGAACAGTTGATTTCACAATCCAGAGTTTTGCAGATTGATTGAGATTCGTAGTTCTGATTCCTTTAGACAAGAATTAAAATCCAGCACTGAGGCTGAGAGAGTCTTCTTGTTGTCCTTTTTCCTTTTGCCTGGCTTACAGCATTTGTAGCAAAAGATGGTCTTCTTTTATCTATAAAAAGTGAGGAAACTGGGAAAAGTTATTTGACTGTGATCTTCACAGCACACTAACATACACACACAGGCTGGTACACATGAGAAGATTCACTCACTCAAGCACACTACAGTAGAATTGAAAGTGGCTTTTAAAACATTCTCCTTGTGTATTCTTCAAAGGGAGAACCACAAAATGTCTTTGCAGTTTGAGACATAATCAACACTTGCTGTTGAGTCTGGGGTTTGTGTTAATCGAGTGCTTGGTGGCTGGTTTCATGTTTGAGGAATGGTCATGGGGTTTGGGGTCAAATTGAGGACTGGGTCAGTGCGGTGGTGGGGTCAGGGGGTGGGTTTCAGGGCTCCCCAATTCCTCCCTGAGCAAACAGTCCAATATCCTTGTTTACTTGTAGTCCCAGTTGCAGCCACTCCTAACTGTGGCACTGCTGGACTTGACAGACAGCTCTGGAGAGTGGGACTTCCTTTGCCTGATGGTCAGGGTCCTTATTAATGCAGCTGACCAGCATATTATTAAAATCTTTTTTAATAGTCAGTCATTTGAAGCCAATTGGATCCGCAGAAGACCTCAGGCAGCAGAATGTAAGATCCAGAAGCTGTTGGATTGCCAATGTTGAGGCCTATGAAAAGCAAGATACTTGCCCTTGGTTCTGCCAATCAGCTCTTAATTAGCTGATTAGTGAGCATTTGGGTGGATTATTGCAATGGAGGGGGTAGCATGTTAGTCCTCACCAAACATATTTGTTCTGCATTTTAAACAAGTTATCAGAAAATCATATCTTACAGGTCATTGTTAAATTGAATTGAATTAAATTGAATCAAAATTAAATATCAAAGCTTTTACTTATACATCAAAAGTGATTCTTCTCCATTTACTGGCTTAAGGTCACTTAAACATCCAGCAACCATCAAAGAGCAAAGTTTTATTCATTAATGCATTAGAAAGCCACAGGCAAGTTAATAAATTTATTTTGTACTACATATAATTGTTCTATGAAATCTAAAATTTATTAAATTGAAAGTAATGATAAAGTCTGTTCCTGTAGTCATTCATAGCTCAAGTATTTTAGACATAACCGTTTATCAGAAGCTGCCATGGACAAGGACAGCACTGGCAATGAAGAAGATGAAACAGCCAAACAAAGTCAAAACAAGGAACAGAATGAATCAAGCCAGCTAGATTGGGAAGAGAGAAGGCAGAAAATCAAAAATCTACTTTCTTTTGTTTATTTTTTCCCTAGTGTTGCAATCTCAAGTTAATTAGTAGCTAACATTGTAAATGTCTACAACTGGATTTGGACAGGATTGGAATACTCAAACCATTCCTGAAAACCTCTACTGGAAACTTGCATTTCACCTTCATTTGCTTTCTTTTTCAGATAAATTATTTCACAGGAGGACTAACAGAATATGTTTGACAACTGAAAGTGTCACATTTAGCTGCAGTCACTTTTCAATAGTGGAATGTTCAAATTTTGTTTTGCATTTCCTGAAGAGCCTTCATCAAACCAATAGGCTCCCTACATCTGTCATTATTCCTTGCAATTCAGAGACAGAAAAGAAAATTATTTTCACATTAGCAACTCATTAGTGGTCATAAATCTGTGTAAAAATCTCTGTTGGATTCACATGCATTGTCTTTACACATTTGAATACTTATTTTGGTCATTGTTCCACTGCTCAGGCCAGATCTGCAAGAACTACTGTAATGCACATGGTTAAGTGGCTAGGGTGGGGCTCTGTCAGGGTTATCAATCACTTTCCATCAATGTCATTACCTCCTGGTGAGTCACCACCAACAGTCAAGTCACTCAAACTGTCATTATCTTGGCTGCTGTATCTTATCAAACAAATCAACAGCAGCACTTAAAGCTTTGCTGATCTTCCCAGGAATTTCCTAACTAATCTATTTGTCTTTCAAATGGTATTGTCAATAACAGAGCCATCTGCCAAATTTTCCAGTCCACCTACGTCACAGTTCCAACATTTAAATAAAATCAAAACACATACCTCAATCAAGGTACATCATGAACACGTCTCCGTCCCCTTTCAAATATGTTGCTAACTTTTACTTTATAATGAAGAGAACATGTGACATTGAGGTTTTGTAGACACCTCAAAATGATGAGTAGGCAGTGTAAGCAAAAGAAAATCCCTTCAAGGAAATTCAGGACAATGAATGGCAAGGCTACTTAATATGTTTTGCAATAAAATGACCTGAACTGAGAAAGCGACTTTTGTGGCCATTTTTCTGAAGGATAATTCTGCAGGCAAAGGTGCAACAATAGAGAAAGGGAAAAAAAGAGATTATAGACCAGCCAGACACTACTGTTTCACTTATGAAGACTATGCCTTGAATTCAGATAAAATGTGTTCCAGCAAAATGTAAACATCTCTTCCTGGAAAACTGACTATAAGGGGTTAAACCTTGGTGGAGTGTTGTCTCGAAGTACAATGCTATAGGTGTGCAGGGAAAACAGTTGTAAAAAAAAATAATATTAAGGTAATCAGTTAATATTTATGCCTATTTTCTCTTCTCTATTAAAAATAGCACATTAAGTATAAGACTGATATTAATTATTTTACCAAAAAAAGGTGTTGAGAACAAGGAACATAGAGTAATTAATTAATATATGTAATCAAATAAGATAATGATGGGGATTGGAAGGGTGATGTATTGCTGCTGCAGCATGTAGAAGCTGCTGGACACCAAGGTGGTCCAGAGCAAATACATTTGCAGCACGTCTGCTGCTCATGGAAAATTGGATCCGAGTTGAGGAGCTGAAATCCAAACTTTAGACATTGTGCTATGAAGGTCGAACCCATCAGACACGGAATTTCAAATTTGGTCTGTATCAGCAACTGGTGGGTGTGGCTGCACGTAAAACAGTTATCGGGACTGAGAAGGTGCATTTGGGTAATTTTGGTCCCTGCAATTACCCTACAGTTAGCAGATTGTTGCTGACTGTACAGATGAGAGAGGGGCTGGCAGGGAGGCTGAGTGACCTGACCATGGCACTTTGGTACAGACAGTCATTCAAAGTACAGGGAGAAAACAGGAATGTGGATTGTGGTAGGGGCTACATAATTAGTAAATGGGATTTAGAACTATCAGATCAGCCATGATCACATTGAATGATGAAGCAGATTCTACAGACCATTTGGCTTTCTTCTGCTCCAATGTCTTATGGTCTGATGGAAACAATGGAAAATTACTTGAAAAAACACCAGGCAGATGGATAACACTCTGGGCAGATTCAAATCACTTTTTTTGGCCACAGAGTATGACTGTGTATTACACTTTAAAAGGAGCACCTTAAGACAACTTGGCATGTCAACTTCACCAATTATCAGAAGGAAGCCTGAGAGAGAGAGAGAGAGAGAGAGAGAGAATCTGACTAATGATTGAGAGAAGAATGGCAGTCACAGAACCATCCAATTCTGGTGATGGTGTGACAACAGTTAATGCATATTTGCGCTAGTATCGTTGAGATGTTCATTTGTTGGAAGAAAATGTATCTATTTGAGCATTCTGAAAATAGAGATTAGTGAAGAGTTGCTGGGATATTGTAACATAGCAGTTGCACTCTATTGGTTTATCTTCTTTTTTTATTTTAATTCATTATATCTATAATTATTACCAATAACCGTTTTAACTTTCTCACAACCATTTAAAAACTATCGAGTAAAAAATGAGGTCTGCAGATGCTGGAGATCACAGCTGAAAATGTGTTGCTGGTCAAAGCACAGCAGGCCAGGCAGCATCTCAGGAATAGGGAATTCGACGTTTCGAGCATAAGCCCTTCATCAGGAATCTCCTGATGAAGGGCTTATGCTCGAAACGTCGAATTCCCTATTCCTGAGATGCTGCCTGGCCTGCTGTGCTTTGACCAGCAACACATTTTCAGCATTTAAAAACTATGTCTATCTTAATATGCAATCGTATGCGCAAATAAACAAACATTGATCATATTAATAGAGAGTTTTGAAAAAGATATAAATTCCTCCAGCATTCATCACGAGAATTGATTCAATTACAAGCACAGCAGTGAAATCTGGTAAATTAAAAGATACCTGTAGCCTTCCAAAAGGAAAGTTTTCGAAATGCATTATTCACAGATCTCCAGCAGGCTTTCTCACAGCATCAGAGGAAATGGACTGCAATACAAAGCAATTCAATATTGAATCTTATCAGTAATGCAAGAAATCTACTCAACTATCAACAATACCATTAATACCAAATGTTTTAACTTAAAATGCTAAATTAAATAACCAAAATACAACTTAGCATAACAATGAAATGTTTAAAATACTGGCTGGGTTTGTTTTGTTCATGCTTAGTGTCCCAATTCTTTCTTTCTTGTTCTTTTTTATTTTGAGTTGAGTTTTATTATCCTCTGTTTCCTTCTTTATTGTAACTTGTTTTAAAGTTTACGATGTATTCTGTATCTGACAGAAATTCCTGTTATCTTCATTCTTCAACTTTTCTGGTTCAAAAGTACACTTTTGAAAGTGGAAGCAACATACCTCAAAAGGGTTTTCATTGACAGAAAACATAACTAGAGACCAATGTTTCAGTCACTGAGAGGTCCTCATCTTATAGATTCATACAATTAATGATGATCACTACTGAGTAAATATGGTGACAATCCTGAAACATGATTGAGTCCAGATGAACAAACTTATCTGTGACCCTAAGAAAAACAACATTTATTTTATAAAAGCACTATAATATTTAAAATTAGTTATGGCCTGAGTCAGCAGGGCAATGCTAAAACCAGTTTGCTTTTTTTCTTGAAGGAGGCTTATCTCTTGATTTTAACTAAGCTTAGGGGCGGCATGGTGGCTCAGTGGTTAGCACTGCTGCCTCACAGCACCAGGATCCCAGAGTCGATTCCAGCCTCAGTGACTGTGTGGAGTTTGCACATTCTCCCTGTGTCTGCATGGGTTTCCTCCGGGTGCTCCAGTTTCCTCCCACAGTCCAAAGATGTTCAGGTCAGGTGAATTGGCCATGCTTAATTGCCCGTAGTGTTAGGGGTATTAGTCAGAGAGAAATGGGTCTGGGTGGGTTACTCTTCGGAGGGTCGGTGTGAACTTGTTGGGCCGAAGGGCCTGTTTCCATACTGTAGGGATTCTAATCTAATGGAATCTAATCTTGACCCCAAACCAGCCTGCATATACTGCTTATATAAACTGTAATCCTTACAGCTTCTGAATCATCCAGTCAGCTATAGGATATTACCTTGTAACAAAGTGATCAACTTCACTTTGTTTCTCTGACAAATGCTTACAAGTTCAGTACATCCCCTGAGTAACAGCACCGAGTTTAAGCACACTCATATCCCTTCAGAAAACAAAGAAAACTCTAGCGATATAGGCCAATGATTTCTAATGATTATGTCGCCATCCCATTGACTGATCTTTCAAAAGGACAGGCTTTGTTTGTTTTTTTTCTCTCATTTCAGCTGACCCAGTAAATTCAGTGTTACTTAGTCATAGAGATGTACAGCATGGAAACAGACCCTTCGGTCCAATCTGTCCATGCCAACCAGATATCCCAACCCAATCTCGTCCCACCTGCCAACACCCAGCCCATATCCCTCCAAACCCTTCCTATTCATATACCCATCCAAATGCCTCTTAAATGTTGCAATTGTATCAGCCTCTACCACATCCTCTGGCAGCTCATTCCATACACATACCACCCTTTGTGTGAAAAGGTTGCCCCATAGGTCTCTTTTATATATTTCCCCTCTCACCCTAAACCTATGCCCTCTGGTTCTGGACTCCCCCACCCCCAGGGAAAAGACTTTGTCTATTTATCCTATCCATGCCCTTCATAATTTTGTAAACCTCTACAAGGTCACCCCTCAGCCTCCGACACTCCAGGGAAAACAGCCCCAGTCTGTTCAGCCTCCCCCTGTAGCTCAAATCCTCCAACCCCGGCAACATCCTTGTAAATCTTTCCCAACCCTTTCAAGTTTCACAACATCTTTCCCATAGGAAGGAGACCAGAACTGCATGCAATATTCCAAAAGTGGCCTAACCAATGTCCTGTACAGCTGCAACATGACCTTCCCTACTCCTGTACTCAATACTCTGACCAATAAAGGAAAGCATACCAAACGCCTTCTTCACTATCTTATCCACCTGCGACTCCACTTTCAAGGAGTTATGAACCTGCACCCCAAGGTCTCTTTGTTCAGCAACAGTCCCTAGGACCTTACCATTAAGTGTATAAGTCCTGCTAAGATTTGCTTTCCCAAAATGCAGCACCTCAAATTTATCTAAATTAAACTCCATCTGCCACTTCTCGGCCCATTGGCCCATCTGGTCCAGATCCTGTTGTAATCTGAGGTAACTCTCTTCCCTGTTCCCTACACCTCCAATTTTGGTGTCATCTGCAAACTTACTGACTGTACCTCTTATGCTCGCATCCAAATCATTTATGTAAATGACAAAAAGTAGAGGGCCTTCCATGTGCAGGAGAGGAACAAATGCCTTTGGATTTATGGTTCCCAAAACTCTCCATCTCTACAGTTTTATTTATGTCATTCCTGGGTTTGTAGATTGTTTTAGATGAATTGATGAGATTAGTTGCTATCACCTTTGCATTGTGTGACTGACTGTCAGGTTGGCAGACAGCAAAAATAAAAAGACCTTGATCTTATTCATCCAGCAATTTCTATGTTCCCACATAACCAGTAAATTTATCAAAAGGTTTTACATGCTGCATTTTTCACAAAGATATTTAATAATTAGTCATACAACGCTTTCTCTTTTTTATTTCTCCCATAGTATCTCCTTCTGCCTTTATCCATATCACATTGTTTCTGGGTCAGGCTATCAAGATTTCATGTTCAGTGTTTCTCTGAACTGTTTGCCAGTGATAACGTGTTTGGAGAAATGGACAGTTTTAGCAGTTGTGCTTTTGACTGGTGTGCTTTGCATCACTACATTTTCAGAACGATCATAATAAATTGATCCAGTGAACAGTTCCTTGTACTGTCACGGAAAATGACGTCTGACTTTCTACTCTAAGTAATCACCAATGTATAGTTGACTTTTTAACTGTGCTTTTACAATGTTCACTCGGTCCAGTCACATCAGAACAAAGGTTGGGAAGGAAGAGTTCCAGTGTTCCTTTACTGTTTATTGCTTTGCTGTCCATTGGCTTTCAACTATTAATTTTATTTTTAATCATCAATCCAGATGCCCAGGCCAATATTCTGGGGATACGTGGATTCAAATCCCACCATAGCAAGTGTGAAATTTGAATTCAATAAAATATCTAGAGTTAGTCCAGTAATGATCATGTGACCATTATCAATTGTTATAAAAATCCTTCTGATTTCAGGGAAGGAAATTTATCATCTCTATCAGGTCCAGCCTACATGTGACTCCAGACCCTTAGTGATGTGGTTGACATTTTAATAGGCAATAGACAATAGGTGCAGGAGTAGGCCATTTAGCCCTTCGATCCTGCACCGCCATTCAATATGATCATGGCTGATCATTCCTAATCAGTATCCGCTCCCTCCCTTATCTCCATAACCCTTGATTCCACTATCTTTGAGAGCTCTATCCAACTCTTTCTTAAATGAATCCAGAGACTGGGCCTCCACTGTCCTCTGGGGCAGAACATTGCACACAGCCACCACTCTCTGGGTGAAGAAGTTTCTCCTCATCTCTGTCCTAAATGGTCTACCCCGTATTTTTAAGCTGTGTCCTCTGGTTCAGCACTCACCCATCAGCAGAAACATGTTTCCTGCTGCCAGAGTGTCCAATCCTTTCATAATCTTATACATCTCAATCAGATCACCTCTCAGTCTTCTAAACTCAAGGGTATACAAGCCCAGTCGCTTCAGTCTTTCAGTGTCAGGTAATCGCTCCATTCCAGGAATTGACCTCATGAACCTATGCCGCACTCCCTTAATAGCCAGAATGTCTTTCCTCAAATTTGGCGACCAGAACTGCACACAGCACTCCAGGTGTGGTCTCACCAGGGCCCTGTACAGCTGCAGAAGCACCTCTTTGCTTCTATACTCAATTCCTCTTGTTATGAAGGCCAGCATGCTATTAAACTTCTTCACTACCTGCTGTACCTGCATGCTTCCCTTCATTGACTGGTGTACAAAAACACCCAGATCTCTCTGTACTGCCCCTTTACCTAAATTAATTCCATTGAGGTAGCAATCTGCCTTCCTGTTCTTCCCACCAAAGTGGATAACCATACATTTATCCACATTAAATTGCATCTGCCATACATCTGCCCACTCACCTAACTTGTCCAGGTCACCCTGTAATCTCCTAACATCCTCATCACATTTCACCCTGCCACCCAGCTTTGTATCATCAGCAAATTTGCTAATGTTATTGCTGATACCATCTTCTATATCATTAACATATATTGTAAAAAGCTGCGGTCCCAGCACGGATCCTTGCGGTACCCCACTGGTCACTGTCTGCCATTCCGAAATGGAGCCTTTTATCACTACCCTTTGTTTCCTATCAGCCAACCAATTTTCAATCCAATCTAGTACTTTGCCCCCAATACCATGCGCCCTAAGTTTACTCACTAACCTCCTATGTGGAACTTTATCAAAAGCTTTCTGAAAGTCCAGGTACACTACATCTACTGGATCTCCCTTGTCCATCTTCAGAGTTACATCCTCAAAAAACTCCAGAAGATTAGTCAAGCACGATTTCCCCTTCATAAATCCATGCTGACTCTGTCCTATCCTGTTACTGCCATCCAGATGTGCCGTAATCTCATCCTTTATAATAGACTCCAGCATCTTTCCCACCACTGAGGTCAGACTAACTGGTCTATAATTTCCTGCTTTCTCTCTCCCACCTTTCTTAAAAAGTGGTATAACATTAGCCACTCTCCAATTCTCAGGTACCGATCCAGAATCTATCGAATTCTGGAAAATCATCACCAACGCATCCACGATTTCCCGAGCCACCTCCTTCAGTACCCTGGGATGTAGACCATCAGGCCCCGGGGACTTATCAACCTTTAGACCTAACAGTCTCTCCAACACCAAATCCTGGCAAATACAGATTCCCTTAAGTTCAGGTCCTTAAGTCACTGTTACCTCAGGGAGATTGCTTATGTCTTCCCCAGTAAACACAGATCTGAAGTACCCATTTTATTCTTCTGCCATTTCCTTGTTCCCTATAATATATTCCCCTGTTTCTTCTTCAAGGGCCCAATTTTAGTCCTAACCATTTTTTTGCCTTGCACATACTTGAAAAAGCTTTTACTATCCTCCTTTATATTATTGGCCAGTTTACCTTCGTACCTCATTTTTCCTCTGTGTATTTCCTTCTTAGTAATCCTCTGTTGTTCTTTAAAAGCTTCCCAGTCCTCTGTTTTCCCACTTATCTTTGCTATGTGATACTTTTTCTCTTTTAACTTTATATGTTTCTTAACTTCCCTTGTCAGCCACGGCCGCCCATGCCTGCTCCTGGGATCTTTCTTCCTTTTAGGAATGAACTGATCCTGCAACTTCTGCATTATACACAGAAATACCCACCATTGTTCCTCCACGGTCATCCCTGCTAAGGTATTGCCCCATTGAACTTTGCCCAGCTCCTCCCTCATAGCTCCATAGTTCCCTTTATCCAACAGAAGTACTGTCAATTCCGACTGTACCCTCTCCCTCTCAAATTGCAGGTTGAAACTTATTGTATTATGGTCACTACTTCCCAATGGCTCCTTCACTTCCAGGTCTCTGACCAATTCTGGTTCATTACACAATACAAGATCCAGAATTGCCTTCTCCCTAGTCGGCTCCAGCACCAGCTGCTCTAAGAATCCATCTCTGAGGCACTCCACAAAGTCTCTTTCTTGAGGTCCAATACCATCCTGATTCTCCCAGTCTACCTGCATGTTAAAATCCCCCATAACAACTGTAGTAACATCTTTACCACAGGCCAATTTCAGCTCCTGATTCAACTTACATCCGACATCCAGACTACTGTTTGGGGGCCAGTAGATGTCTCCCAAGAGAGTCTTTTTACCCTTAGTATTTCGCAGCTCTATCCACACTGACTCTACATCCCCTGACTCTAGGTCCCCCTGCGCAAGGGACTGAATATCCTCCCTTATCAACAAGGCCACTCCACCCCCTCTGCCCGTCAGTCTGTCCTTCCGATAGCATGTGTAGCCTTGAATATTCATTTCCCAGGCCCTGTCCACTTGAAGCCACGTCTCAGTTATCCCCACAATATCGTATCTGCCAATTACCCTCTAGGCAATTGAAGTTGAACAATACATGCTGGCTGAACCATCAATGCCTATATCTCTAAAAAACACATAAGAAAATTAATGTAATAGAGAGATAGCAAACTCTTTTCAGTTAAAAAATGAAATAGCAGTGTAGAAAATTGCATTAGTTTAGTACGACTTGAAAAGCTTGCCTTTCCGGGATGTTTTGAAACTAACAGTATTTTACTAGATGGAGACAGGAGTGTTGTAGTAGTGTCACTGAACTGGTAACCCAGCCCTGGAAGCAGGGGTTTGAATCCCACAGCGGCAGCTGATAAAATTTGATTTCTCCAAAAATGAAAATCTGAAAGGTAACCCAATGGCAGATTCCTGTAAAAATCCAGTTGGTTTACTAAAGGTGTACAGAACATAGAACACTACAGGCCGTTCAGCTCCTGATGTTGTGCTGGTCTTTTATCCTATTCTAAGATCCGACTACTCTTCATTGTACTATCTTTCATATGCCAAATTGGGAGGGAAATCTGCAATCCTTTCTTGGCCTGGCCTACATGAGAGGCGCAACAATATGGTTGACAATCAGGAATGGGATTTAAATGCTGATTTAGCTGATGATGCCCACATACCATCATCATGCTTCTTAACAAACTAACATTGCAGCCAATACTAAAATAGAAACCATGTCTTCCAGGTGATCTTGCAACTAGTGCAGTGAAATTGCATTTTCAATATCTGACTGATATCCTAAAGGATATCAGACCTGCCAAAAATGCAAAATAATGAACAATATTCATTGTAGCCAGAGATGACACATCAATTAATTCAGATTAAAAAGCTTGATTTCATAAGAAGCACAAGTTTCTTCATTAACGTGTGACTGCTGAAATATGTAGAATTAATTATACTGAGTGTATTTTCCTTTGCAAAATTGTTGTTTAATAATAATAATATGTAACGTACATTCCATTTGGAATGGAAAGTAAACTTAAAGCAAGTTTACTAAGAATAATTTCAAATTTTCAAAAAATGATAATTGTTTGAAATGATCTCCTAGCCAGACCATGATGGTAAATCATTACTACAGCTGGTTGTTATAATCAAGAGCTGGCTTACTAGAAAGCCAAGTTCTAATTGTTTGAATTATGTTGTGATATAGCTAAGACGTACCTTAATTCTTTACAGAGGTCCAGTTTTTGATCTGCCTCCATTCAGTGTGTTTACAGCAGTGGTGCATTTTCAGCATCAAGGTATACTTTAATGAGATAAACAATTCAAGGCATTTGCACTTTTTTCAGCTGAAAACAAATTTACTGCCAATAACTATGCTATGGTAGGAATGGACACACTAAATCATCAGTGAGATTCCCCCTGTGACCTCCTTACTCTCCACCCATTATCCAACCAACCATCATCTATCCACCTCTCAAAACATGAAGCTGAGGCTATCTTGTAGCCATCACCATGTGGCCCAGTCATGGAAAAGAAGCCTGGTCAGCAGAAGCAGCAGCTGTCCCCCACCGTGCAGGGCTTGGGCAAGATGGTGAGATGAACCCTTGGATTCAGCTCCCCCAAAAGAGAGTACGTGCTCTGCAGGCTGCAACCGCTGCACTCACCATGTTCACCACTCTGCTCGAAGAATGACTGTGATGACCCACAGTAACAGTGGAGCACAATCTGACTGGCTCAGCCCAGCAAAGGTGCAAAGGCAAAAGATGACAGACCCACCAACTCCAGTCACTGAGTGAAAGCACCATTCATCAGTCAGACATTGGGAACTGTTTCTGCAATAGAGTTGCGCGGTATTTTCATGGCCCACTTTTCACCTTGTTGCAGCACACCATTTGAAAAGCACTGCTTTATAGAATCACACAGCACATCAACAACAATAGTCATTATAAATGAGAAATATGTGTTTAATAATGAACAAAATTTTATGTTGTACCATGCACAATGTGTATCTCTGCTGCTGATATAACACTACATGCTTTTTAAAATTTCAATGTCTAATTGCTGTATAGAGACATTAATGAGATTGAATGGAGACTAATTCTCCTACGCATGGCATGAGGTCAATTATTAGGTCATTTTTTTCTATAAATTCACAGGAGTTCATGAATCCTTTCTGTTCTACTTTGATGTGCCTTCATTATTCACCAATCATATTACATTTTTCCAGAATCACATTTCGAAAATAACCATTTCACACACGGTTAGTGGAAACCTCTGAGGCAATCTTACACTGAAAGTCTCCCATCCCAATCCCAACTACACACACTCCAAAAAAGTTTATAAAAATACAAAAATATCAATGAACTTAAACCACCACAAGCTTATCAATAAGATATTCTGTCCCCTAATCTAATCTATCCTATAACCTTGCCTCTCGCCATACTAATCAAAATATCTCACCAGAATCACAAACCTTGCAATAATAATTTGCAATTACTAAGTCCAACCAGAAAAATAATTCAACGTGGGAGTTTGTTGGAGAAAATAACAAAAGGTCAGGAGTTGAATTTGGCTCCAGCATAATTCCTTTTTGTTTTGCACCAGAGGTAAAAACAAGAGAGCTAGCAGGTTAAAATCACAGGTCTATAAGCAGGTACAACTCAATTCTTGTGTGGAGGTGGTTTTTGACTGAACACTAGCATCAAGGACAGGTAATGAACTCAATGGGAGATACTAGAAACATCGGAACAGAAGGAAACTATTCGGCCCTTCAAGCATGCACCCTCATTCAATGAGATCATGGATGATGTGTCACCCAATGCCTTATATCTTTAGGTCATATCGCGTAAAAACTTTGCTTAGCAAACATTTATCTATCTCAAATTTAAAATTAACAACTAGTCAACCATCAACAGCCATTTATGGAAGAGAGTTCCAAACCTCTCCCACCCACTGGTATTGATACAAAGGAAGGAGATTGAAAATAAGTAAGTAAATAAGTGAAAATAAGAAAACAACTGTCACTCCAATTGAGTGCTAACAGGGTGCAGGTTAGGGTTCTATCCACATTTGCCCTTCAATATTATCACAGGATGGAAATCTTGTGGCCCAAGGAGTAGTGCCCTTGCTTCTGTCAGAAGCTCTGGGTTCAAGTCCCATTTTAGGATTTGGTGAGCAAACAAAACAAAATGTTTTCCTAACATAGTTAAACAGATTGAGTATCAACCTATAAATCCAACCAATACACACAGAAGTTCAAAGAAGGAGCAGCCACACAATGGACAGAAATTGGACCCTCTACCATCACTACCCTTTACATGGTCAACAATGAAAGTCTATGTTGCCACACAACTGGGACTGTCTCCAGGGCTGGCTTGCTCAATTGACTGGACAGTCGGGATCAGGCTGCATTTTGATCCACTGGGCTGGACTCATGGTTGGTGGGTGGTCCACCGAACTGCCCTTCTTTCCATAAGCTTGGCGGAGATTGTATGCTGCCACACATTTAGACAAGATAGTGGAGAAGAATACCACAGAAGATCAATAATGACCTCTTCCTCTCTCCGAAGAGAACTCAGTGAATCTCTCTCCCACTGCGAAACTATAAGCGCCTGACTTCCAGCATCTGCAGTCCTTACTAACTCCAATAATTAAAGTAGAAAGTGTTTGAAAAAAGTCTCCAAGTCAGTTAGCATGTGTGAAGGGAAGAGGGTAAAATCAGCGTTTCCATCAGAATCATGGGTGATCAACTTGCACGCACTTTTACAAAGGAAAACAGGACCACTGGTAGCGATAAATCTAAAAGGGGACAACAATCTTCTGCATCGGAACAGAAACTTAAGTTGTTCCTTGGCTGAAGGACAATGACATTCCTCGGGATCATGAAGTGGGTCCACTCCTGATTCCGGAATTAGCATAGAAGGCCGTGTGCGAAAGTTTATGATTGAAAATGTTGGTGGTACGTTTGGCCAAGCGTTAGCTAACAGCAGCAGTGCAGCACGTAGGTCATTGCAATAGTGGGAGACGGTTTGTTCCTACTCTGGGTTCCATAGAGATTCATGCTCTTCACAACAAGCCGGCTCAGTGGCCTATACAGGCTCGGCTCCAGTGTAGGACTTATGGCCAAAGGACACAAAAAACGAAATGGTGATGCATTACTAAAAATCGACCAGTGTGGTTGTGTTACTCTATTCTATTGTACAATTGTTAGTGTTTACATTGTGGAGGATACACATCTTCCAGTAGTACTGGCTGTTTGGCATTTACTCAAGCAAATCACCTCATTATTTGTTGGCTCCTCCAGCTTTCGAGGGCATTAGCACGGATTTGGATGCTGTCACTTTTAATCGCCAGTCCTGACGCTGCAATGTCTCTTTTGTTTAGGCCAGCTTGCATTACTCGCTGCAAATCTGTCATGTTACATCTCCACAGATGTTTTAGTTTCCCGCACCGGTGCTAAACAGTGTGCTCAGTGAGGGAGTGCTGCAAAACACGCAGGATAAGGAGGAACTGTTAGAAATGCCAGAATTAAACGGGAAAGCGTTATGTCATACTGCGTGATTTTTGATCAGGACCGGTGAGGAATTCGCAATTTTACATCTCGAACAAATTTTGTTTTCCTTTCAAACAATGAGACAGACTAGAGTGTGACGTGATTTCTTGTCTGCTAAAGAAAGCTGTAACCGCCTGTTTTTAATAGTATTACTGAACTGGCAAGGTCAAACCGTTCGGTGATTCACCCTATGAATAGTTTCAAGCCTTGTCGGAAGTGTACTTTATTGTGTCTGTCGGATTAGCCATATTTGCAAACCATCCCGGGTTCGACTAAACGCTCACTACGAATATTCACTGAGAGTGTGGGACAAGATCATTGGTGGTGTCACTTCTGTTTAACGGTCAATACTAATTTAGTGTCATTATTAACTGTATCTGATGGCAACCCATGAGGAATTGATCGAAATCCCAAGAAATGCATCACATTAGACAGATGGCATTATTATAATGCAGCGTGATTTCTGGTTTTAAAAGTTTTTGGCCCTAAACTGCGGAAAGGAGGGCTCATATATTCCATAATAGTGTTTTCCAAAACAAGCTACTTCATTGTAATGAAGTTATGGAGAATGATTTAAAGCCACAGATAACACCAGCTGGATCAATAATACCGCAATATTAAAATGCATTATTTTTCCTCTGTTTGCTACATATCTTCCTCAACCAAATGATCTTTAAAAATGTTGCTTGATCACTGGTCAATAAAAATCTTAAGAAAGTAATCTTTTTAAAAATCAATTCGTTCATTGAGTGTTCCTGGCTAAGCGAATAGTTATTGTCCATCCCTAAAAGTATATCTTTTCCTTACCCCACTTGTCTTCCTGTGGTGAAGCATCAGTTGAAACTTTTCCTCTTATCAGTTGATCAGCCTATATGAGATGTTTAACACTTAAGAAACTACAGACACAAGCTCTAAGAAAGGGAGGTGACTTCAAATGTGAAGCTTGTCAGTCACAGGATTACTGCCAATCTTTACTAGATCAATGTTTTGATGTTGTGTCATCAAATAGCAAATTAGGTTGTGCAGAGCAAGTGTAACACAAGTAACCAGTCCAAACATATGAAGCATGTATACCATGTAGCATCATTCTGCTGTGTTTTAGTACAAACAAGGAGATTTTCTTCTATATATTGCAATTTAGCCTTCTTTCAGATATAAGTTGTAGATGGCTGAAAGGAATTAGCATCCCACACAACAATGATTACTATTACTGTCATAAATGTTTTAGTCTGCATTTGTTTCCATCAATATCTCAAGACTGGCTAAATATTGCTTCCTTTTTAAATTCAGTCAAACTGATTTCTATCAGATGGTTATTTAGTTTCACAGGCTTTTAAACAAAAATATCTATAGATGTAATACATATCCTACTATCATGATATACATTTCATTGCAAAACAATGATATATTCATAAACATGTCCGCATCAATAATATTGATGCAACAGTAACTGGCAAAGAAATTATTGCTGTTATTAATCTTAGTAGAGAGCACACAAACAGTGACAGATATGCCTGAGGTATTTTGTTCCTGTTGTTACCCCTTAGCCTATGGGTGCATACTTTCATTTGGGTGGGGGAACATGGGCTGTCAGGGAGTCTGGAATCCACAACCATTCCTCATTACAGACACAATTACATCCATTAACAAGCTTTGTAAATGTAATGCAGTGTTCATTGAATTTCCTGAGACAGTTTATGATGATTCTTTGATGTTCAATACTATTTACGTATAACAGGCAGGTAAATAGTAAGTGTGATGTTGAGTATTTTAAACATGGATATCTATCAGATTCTCAAGGTTCAAAAGGCAATACATTAAAAATCAAAACTTAAATCAGAACAACTATTTTATACTGTCGATAGTCCATTGTAAGAATGTGATGTTTGATGAACAATAGTGTGGTCTAATTTAAAAGGATACTGTGTATCATTATACATTTAGGCTGGCACAATTGTAACAATTTTAATTCCAGACAAATAAAGCTGAAAGCAAATACCACTACCTCATTTGCATCTGCCAAGTAAAATTTAACCCTCCGTTAAGTTTCCTCATGCTTTGCCATGTGCAAAGTTTTGAATCAAATCAGAGTTCTAAATGTGAGCAACTGGCTTTTCCCAAAATATATTTACCATTGAGTTACCAGCACCAGATTACTGTCACATGCAGAACATTAAACTTCTGCTATTATTTGATCCAAATTAGAGTGATTTAGCCTTCTATTATATTAGAGCTAAAAGAATATAACAGAATGACCCACTCAGGTCATATTTCATGGAGGGTCTCGTTGTAAGAAAATTGAATCCTGTAAAATACCAAACTTTGTACTAATAATTTGCATTTACAGCAATAGCATTATAGATGGGCTATTCGACTGCATAGCACCAACATGAAGTAATAATTTTACAACAATGAGTTATCTTTGAGTATTTTTATTATGGTTGAAAATGAGGAAGAAATTTGATCTTTAAAACCACCATTGCTTTATATGTATAAAATAAGTGGCTGATACATACACAACAATATCAGTAACTTTAATGAAAAGTGGTAAGATTATATCCTTAAAGTTTCTATGTGGTATACAATATATTGTGTCACTGTTTTTGGTTTTAAGAAACCATTTAACCTTTAAAACAAAGAATTACACAGTGAAATAAAAAACAAAAGAATAGTGGATACTGGAAATCAGAAACTAAAGCATAACTTACTGGAAAGACTCAGCAGATCTGGCAGCATATGTGGTCAGAAATCAGAGTTAAGATTTAAGGTTCAGTGACCTTTCCTGAGAATTTAATCAGAATTTGAAGCTAGCATGTTTTAAATAAGAAGGCACCAATGTAATCTGGGTCCATAACAGCCTCAGTACAAGAATTTAGTTAAGTATGTAATGGGTTCTCCCATGTGTTGAAGGACCAACCCATTTGTACCGGGTCACATAAGTTACTGCTAATTAAACATGCCATGCAAACTTACATAGTGCAACATGAAAGTAAAGTCAACAAGATTCAATGAGATTGGGGTATGGGAAAGGCATAGTGAATATGAATATTTTTAGCAACTGGCCTTTGGAAATTCTAGCAAAATGTCTGCAAAGGGTACACAAAGCTGCTAGATACTGATATTAATGAATCAGTGCTACACCCAAATATTTTGAAATACAATAACCTGAAGTCTATGACCTAAGAGAATAAGAGGTACCTTGATTTATTACACCTTATATATCTCTTAACTAACATCAGAAGCACTGATTAACAGGCCATTTATCACATTTGTATTTGTAGAAGTTCACTGTACAAATACAAATTGCTACCATATTTCAGCACATCTACATTTTAAAGGTATTCAATCGTCTGTAAAGTACTTGGGATGTCCTGTGATCATTGAAGGACAGTCATGAAGTCAGGACTTTTTAAAAAATGTACTTTTCATAATTAGGATACTGGTTGGCTGAAGTAACTCATAAAGCAGAACACTCAACAGTGTTTGATTCCAATAACATGTAAACCATGGGAACAAGATTTGAGCCCTTAATGAATGTTGTCATTATCAGGTCTACTATTTTGAACTTTAATGAAGTCCATGGAGAACACTTTCTATTGAAAGCACTCACGCACCTCGTATGCCATAAAAAAACTCCATTGAAACAACACTGGCCATATTTTTAGACAGACTTAGTTGCAGGTTTATGCAAATTGTATATTTTATTCTTACCTACAAGTTATAAAAAGCCAAGAAGCAATGGAGAATGGGATATTTGGTCACTTTCAAATTTGGTAACACAGAAAGTTTTCCGAAACCTTCTGACATAGTGCCAACTTAGTGTTAGTCAGTCAAAACAACATTATCCTCTGGAAATGCAGAGTATCCAGCTGGTAACATGCTCTCCTGGTGAAAGTAATCACCAGTTCTCAAACCAATTCAAATTTATTGTCTCATGATTTTCAGCAGAGTCATTTTACAACACACAGTGTATGCATCCACAGTGATATCACAGATCAGCATAGCAGTGAATGATCTGAACTGTGGGCCACCCAACCACCTCATAAAATTGTTTTTTTTTAAGTCTTTAAATCAAAAATGTTCCCTACAGGCTCTCTTTCGTTGTATGTAAATGTCTGTTACTATTTCCAACATATTACTTGTAGTTTTTAAAATGTATTTTTTCATTGTTTTATCTTGTGCTGAATGCAATCAGTGCAGTATAATATACACCAAGGGATAATAAAGAATTTATTATTATGGATCTGAAGGTGTATGGTCTGACAGAAAACCATGTAGTTTCAAGTCTGATATCATTTAAAATCCTGAATTTTTTGCCTTGCCAGGTCGCTACAAAATGTACTACATAGTACGTAATTCAAACTAAGGCTAATTTAATCAGGCTAACTACTTCTCTGTAATTACAACTAAGAAGGACTGAACAATGAAACTTTGCAATAAACTCCATGTAAGAGCCCCATCTGACATTGGTTCAAAAAGACCTTGTCAGCGCATGAGATCAGCTGTACCAAGCTTAATTTACATAAGCATCATGTGGTGTTGCAGAAACCACATTTTGCCAAGCTGTCAGTTGATCAGCCATCTCTTTGCTAAACAGATTTACCATTAAAATTGTCTGCACAATTTGTCAGTTAAATGAGGTACAAGAGGGACACACTATTTGCCCCTAATTAGCTGTGCAGACTACCTTTGTCTGTTTGATTAAGTATTCACTGTATCAATTTCATTTAATCTGATTCATTTCGCACACTTCCCTTGAGACTCAGCCAATATGGTCATCTAATCTCTGATATCATCTCTGATTTCAGTTTGTAATGGTCTTCTTTCCTTCAAAAACTGAACTCCTACCTACTTTTAGTGACTGTTCCCATGTTTTATATGAAAGGTCTTTTTCAGAGTAATGGCCTAAATTCACCAATGTATTTTTACTGGAAGAAATTACGTTTTTATAATTACCACAGATCACAGCATATAAATTGGTCCAGTGTGCATGGCAACCCCAAATGTTTGTATCAAAATGGGTGCTTATGCCTACAGTAAAAAATGAGGTCTGCAGATGCTGGAGATCACAGCTGAAAATGTGTTGCTGGTCAAAGCACAGCAGGCCAGGCAGCATCTCAGGAATAGAGAATTCGACGTTTCGAGCATAAGCCTGAAGGGCTTATGCTCGAAACATCGAATTCTCTATTCCTGAGATGCTGCCTGGCCTGCTGTGCTTTGACCAGCAACACATTTTCAGCTGCTTATGCCTACATTTAACATAAAAGTTGATTCCTTTTTGTTCAGACAACATAGGCATGATAGGATTCCAATTGTATAAAGCGTTGACTTTAGTTTTTCAAATCGGAAATGTAGGTTTAGAATTATACTCCACTTATGAGCTATGATGCAAGAAGATACAGAGCAGCTTCAGTCATGCCCACACAGAGCAGACTGCATATGGTAACCACAAAGAGAAATAGAAATGTTCTGACAAAGATACTGCCAGCCCTGCTGAGTTTCTCTAGTACTTTCTGTTTTTGTTGTGAAAGAAAAATGGATCTTCCTGCACTAACATCAGTGATACAAATTTTATTCAGTGTATAAGCTGACCATATTTTTTGCAAAGTTTGTTTGAAATTTCAAGGTTGACTATGACTTATGCATTGTGATTTAGCTTCATATACATAGGCAACAATTTCTATTCAGATTGAAATATTTTAACCATGTCTTTTGCTTTCAAATAACTGATAAATTATCTGAACAGTCATCAATGAAAAGTAAAAATATAAATTACAGGATTCAAATATCCCAAGTAAATAAACTTTCCAAAATTGAATGTGTATTTTTCTGGGAAAAAAAGTAGTGATGTAAAATGATGTTTATTTGACAACACCTGCACAAAACTATATGAGTGGAACATACAATCAATGGTATTTTGCTTTTGGTCATTTATTATTTTATTGAATTGCAAATTGCTAGAATTAGGTCTTTATGGCTCAATTGGTTAAAGCAGTGAGTAACTAAACAGATAACAGAAAACCTTGCTTCTCAACTAGAGTAGTACAAAAGGTGTTGCAATTCATTTTGGTATTGTTAGGTTGAGAAGCAGAAACCAACTAGGTTTCCCACTTCTGATTTGTTATCCAGTGACTCCTGCTGGAAGTCTATGCTCATAAATGTTGGTGAAGTCAGGATCAAGTTTCATGTTTGAATATCCTATCAGCTCTCACTGTCTTGGTTACCTCTTGAAGAGCACCTTGCTGAGGGAGTGACTGGATGATGACTAACATCCATAGAAACATTACTAATGTACCAATGCCTTTTGGACAAGAGCACTATGGAGAAAAGAATCAGAGAAATAAACATTTCTTTCCATGTTGCAGTGAAGGCTAAAGGTCTGGGATAGAAATACATTTGTGTATTATTGTCACCAGCTGTAAATGTATAACTATTACAATGAGAGTTATAGTTTTAAATTCATCTGTAGCAACATGGATCATTTTAAATTACTGAGATGGGGCCAACAATGACTCAGTTTGTTAAAACAGTGAGTAGCTGAACAATAAAGAAAAATATAAAACTAAAGACAAGAACCAGAAAGAGCATAAGTTCTCAGATAGAGTAGTATTAGAGGGTGCAATAATTGGCTTCAGTAACTTTGGACCATTTTCCTAAACTGCCCTTGAGTTAAATTATTTAGCTTGGTGAAATGTCACAGTTTACAATCATCCTTGTAGAATTAATAACAAAAGCTGGGGAGTTATTGGATTCCTAGTCTGTATCAGAAAACTATTGACCTGTGGAACCTTAACATAGAAAACACACAAAGAATTTGTTTTTATTGAGCAAAAAAGAACCATTACCAAACAGATAAACAACACATCCTTTTATTTGTTGTATAATTCAGTTTATCAGTATTTTAATTTTAGTGAAACTAACTGACAATAAGATTTGCATTTATATAGCATGTTTCATGGCCTCATAACACAGTTGTAGAATCATACAGCACGGAAATAGACCTTCGGTCCAACTATGCTAACCATAATCCCAAACTAAACTAGTTCCACCTGCCTGTGCTTGGCCCATAGCTCTTCAAATATTTCTTATTCCTGTCCTTATCCAAATTCCTGATCATGTTTTTCTGAACCTAAAGTACAGCCATTAAAACACTTCTGCAATTGTAAAATTAAGTGTAATTTCAAATTACCCAAATCATCAGATTGGTTTCAACCATAACTGTATAAATGGACTTGTATTGACTTAGCTACACGTATAGTTCAAATTGCTCACATTCAACACACTGGCAGCCATCTGTAACTGACAACTAAACAGATTGTCACATATGATGTTGCATTACCTCAGTCCTGTGAGTGCTATGTTGTTTGGTTTATCCAATGCAAACAGAAGTTAAAACAATCAGTGTGAGGAGTCATAGAGTCATAGAGATATACAACATGGAAACAGACCCTTCGGGGGCATGGATAGGATAAATAGACAAAGTCTTTTCCCTGGGGCGGGGGAGTCCAGAACCAGAGGGCATAGGTTTAGGGTGAGAGGGGAAAGATATAAAAGAGACCTAAGGGGCAACTTTTTCACGCAGAGGGTGATACGGGTATGGAATGAGCTACCAGAGGATGTGGTGGAGGCTGGTACAATTGCAACGTTTAAGAGGCATTTGGATGGATATATGAATAGGGAGGGATTGGAGGGATAGGAGAAAGTGTGAATAAACTACTGCTCTTCCCTCCACTGGTGCTGGCAAAAGAAGAATTTATGATGACTTTAGATGTTGGAAACACTTTAATTATTTTTGCTCTTAAAAGTCCTTGACACACAGTAGCCCTCAGTCTAAACCTAACAGATATTATAAAGCTCACAAAGAAAATTGGAGTACTTTGTGAGAGATATAAAAAGTAATACTGCTGCAACATATGATTCTCTTCTAAAACAGGGCTCTAGGTACAATCACATGGTATGGTGGTGGTGGTTGGGGGGGGGGGGGGGCGGGGGGGGGGCGGGGGTGCATTACAGAGACCTTTGCTATTTATAAATTAAACTGATACAACCATCACAGCTGTGAGTTGAATCATTTGACAAAATCACAATGTAAATATGAGTTACTAAACAAATTTTAAACAAGAAATAATATAATTGACTACAAATATCACACTAAAGCTCAAGCAGGGATGAATGAAGCAGGAATTTTCTTATTGAAGTTCTATAGAAATAGGCCTTAAGTATTAAATTAGGTGAAATAGGATAGATTCTCAAATCAGGAATATATACCATAATTAAACGAAACCATTGCAACCAAACAATGCAAGTCAGAAACTTGTAGACAATCAGTTGTATAAGTTAACGCAGAAAATTATGTTTTTCTCATGTCTTACAAGTTTGCAAAACCAATAAACTAAAATAAACCCCATGTAATGGTTTAACAGATATGTTCATTGTCAATAAAACAGAAATGAATCTTTACCTTAATCTTTTTTTAAAAAAAAATGTGGAGAATGAATATGGTATGAGAGCCACATTAAAAAGTTCAGCGAGCATAATTTGGAGGCTGATAAAAAAAAGTCTTCCTCAATTATATCAATTTTCTAAGTAAGATTCAATTGAACCCCACTGTATTTCAGACAAAAGTTGCCACATCTAACAAATGCTTCATTTTAAATAAAAATGATCAAAGTTTAATACACACTATGGCGAATTTGCAGATTTGCAAACTAACGAGTTCTCATTCTCAACCCAGTCCTGCTAAAGCCATCTAATACCACATGACAAGAACACCTGTGATGACTGCAAAGACGTCTTGGATCGGGTCAGAAATTGTAGGGTTGTGATTTTCCACTTCGTAAAAAACGTAAGAAGATACAATTCTTTCCGTTCAGGCGATATGCATCAATATTACCAGGAAAATTGGTGAAAATGACTCAGTTTTCAAAGTATTTGTTAACGTTGTTTTGGAAGAATTTCTCGCAAATTTCCAGACCAGAAATATTAGGCGTTAGCCGATGATGCTGCATTCACTTCCTATGGGTAGTAAATCGCTGTCCTGCATTCTACCGCTTGCTACCCTATGTCCACACCATGAAAGGCGAGAAACGAAACACCGATAAATTCAGTAATTGAAAACTTCCTTAACATTTTCAAAAGTTAAGAATACAAAAGTGTATTCCAGTATTAACAGTCATTTTATTATTCTGTGCGTGATAAAAATGCACAAAAATCTCCAGTGAATAATGAGGGGCAAAAAACCCCAACTCACAGCAACTGGAAACCAAGCACTTACACAGCATCCTGAAAACAATTCAATGGCCATGGTTGGCCCATAATTGTCTCAACATGTCTCCAGAAGTTCTGCTGTATCACTGAATTTGTATGACTTTGGTTAAGATTGACATGACATGTTTTGATTTGTTTTAAGTTTGTTTAAACTCACTACATAATCAAATAGTAACATTTCCCCTTGTTAAACTGTTTGTTTTGTCTTGGATACCACAGATCAAAAACTGAAATTCATCCAGTTGAAGCATTGGTTTGGTGCGGTGTTGGAACACAGTTGTTCAGCGGCAGAACACTTGAGCTGTGAAATTAAGAGCCGTCCTCCTTAAGCATTATTTTAAAGGTGATTACACCACAAACATCAGCTTTCTGCTCTGAATGCAGTCAAGACTTTTTCCTGGGGAAATGGCAGAGTACATCAATCAATGTGAGTTTTTAGAAGACCACACTCAACCATTCTGCAACGTTTATTCGAACACATACATCTGTTCTACCCAATAAGCTATCTTCTCATGCAATAATTAAGACAGGAGCTCGATTAAAAAGATGAAGAACTTAAAAACACTACGAAATGTTCACTAAGTCGGTGTGCCAACAGTTTTCTGTTATAAAAGTGTTCAAGAAACATCATCTTGTGGTTGACAAGAAGATGCAGTTCATTCGATGCGATTGTTCTACCAGAGGAGCAAGTGCTGATAGACTCTCTGAGGGATCCCCTGAACTCTGGGTTACTGGCAGGCAGACAAGCGCTCAATGACAGCCATGTGTGACCAAGTAGTGAGCACCATCTGCTAGAGAAAACGAAGAGATCGAACATCACCAGAACTTGGAGACGTTCACCACCGACATTGACCCAGCAAAACAACAAGTAACCGAAATGCTGCTCCCCTTTTAAATTCCCCTTTAAGTATTTTCGTTTTACGGAAAAGCGGAGCACGAGCCACAAACACGGGGAGGGGGTGGGAGGGGGACGGAATCAGGTGATATCTGGTCCGCTGCTCTCCCGAGAGGGAGAGGAAAATGGCTTGTGCACCTGCCGCCTAATTCACTTTTAAAACCTGTCACATTTAGTGAGAGTGGGCAAGCGTAATGAACTGTATTCAGGCTGTCAATCGAGTCAATAAGTTATCTCCAACTGCCTTTGTTTCAGCGCCGGGGAACCCTCCGATCAGGCAGAGGTCCTTATTATTCAAATAAAATTTATTCTCAATTGCAGGCTCAATGTTCCTGGCACAAGCCTGGGCCTGCCAGGAGCACTTATACTAAGGGCCAGTCCATTGTGCAAGTTTATGTGTGTCGCCCGGGCCCTTTGATCTGTCAGATCGGGTTTTAGCAAACTGGTTAAACGCTGCTCAGCCAACAGGTGTGTCCTTTGAGAGTTTGGAGAAAACGGGGAAACATTTTGCAACTAATTTAATAGATTTATCCACTTAGCAAGCACAAAAATGCTCTGACAATCCCTGGTGAGATGCATTGGGGCGTAATGCAGTATTTTTTAAAAAAAGATTAATACATTCAGCTCGGAGGTTCGTGTGACTGTTGGGGGGTTGTTTACAGATTTGGGGAAGAATACTTAGGACCTTTCTCGGTAGTTATGTTCGTTTAGCGAGATAACGACCATAAAGAGTGATATAGGGAGGGGTTTTTTCAGCGAAAGAAACGTATTCTGATTTATAGTTTTTAAAAAAAACTTGCACTGTCATCGATGACCATACATCACGTAAATTAAAATACGATTTTTGGGATCTTCTCAACGACCCGAAAACGTGTTTATTCTAATCGTTTGGGAAAACTTTGTCTAGGGAACAAAAATCACCCCATGTCCAACGAAAACTCTTTTGACAACTGCCCGTGTGGTGAGGCTCATGTCAGATGAAGACGTTGCCAAATGTAGTTTATAAAATTTTAAAAAAACATTTCGATCAAGATAACGAAACCTGCTGTCTTCTGGATGCCATCAACACCAATCATTTTCCAATCAATGTCATTTATTCAGAAATATCCAAGTAGTGATCTCCGGACAGTCAGTAATCAATTGTGTCATATCACACCGACAGAACTAGTTCAGCCCAAACGATTTAACTGAAAGTCTGGAAAAACAAAACACGTGTAAAAAGAAGGCACATCCAGTCAAAACTTAACAGATGTTATGCACTGGCAAGCAATACTGAACTGGATTGCAACTACAATGATAAAACAGTCCAATGTAACGAGTGCATCAGAACTGTTATTTTCCAATTTTCTATGATAAACTTAAGTGAATTCAGATAATGATTCGATATTCTGCATCAGAAGAGTTTCATTGAACGGGAGAAATCGCTATGACTAATTTCTGAGGAGCTTGACGTTCATGAATTGCCGTTTTTCAAAGCAAATATTAAAATTGTACCTCGAGTTCTGCGGTTCGGTGAAATACTTTAAGGAAAGATTGAAACGGGTACTGTTTACGAATATATTGGCATTGTAATCCGTTAGCTGCCACCTTTTTTGTGGTTAGTTTGCATGGGCGGGGTGGGGGTTGGGTAGTGGGGAGAGGTGGAAAGGGGCTGGTGGGGCGGGTGCAGTTTAAAAAAAATTGAAATTATTTCAGTGTAATCTAGCTAACGCCATAAACAAAGGGAACGTATTTGCATAAAGTTAATCTTGCTCCATCTGCCAGTTCATTCTGCGCCTCTGTCGCTTTTCAGTGTTGTTTGCATCCGAAATCAAAACATTAAATGACAAACTTTTTATTCACGGTGTTAACTGTGAATCTGCGGGAAAACAAACCAGGAATATTTCAGTCTATAGACGCACACCAGGGATTCGGTTCACACTCTCAATTCCATCATTTAACAAGTGGATGGAATACACAATCTTGTCTCAGAGGCGCTCTGAATCAACGGCTGTGCAATGCACACTTTACTGACTTTCTGAATGTACTTCCTCATATTATTCACCAGGAATAATTCCCTTGCAATCTCTGCAAACAGACACTTGGGCGGAATGTCTATAAACAAATCGACTCAGTAGATAAAAGGCTGTATTCATTCTGCAGCTGGATTGTCATCAATCATCGCAATATTTCCACCAACTCCAATTCGCTTCAATTTCCAGTCGAGGGGTTTATGTTATCGTGGGATTAAACGTCGACAACAGGTATTGTCTTTCACTTGCCAATCTCAGGTCATTTGTGAAATCAAAAAGGCCCAAGTGACAAAGTCACAGAAAATCATGCGCTTAACTTGCTTCCGGATTTCGTTTCGTTGTCGAAATAATCGAATCAGTACATCTCTGCCCTGCAGTTTTGAATTTTGGAGAGGCTTCGTCTCCTAAACCAGGAGAAAACGAGAACGACCTTCTATCTGAGCCCCTGAGCAATGCCACAGATTGTCCCTATTACAAATAAAGGGTTGGTTCCATAACACAGCAAGACGAACTCTGCTTTCCCCAGCGACTGCTTCTGACACTTTTGTGTCGGATAAAGGGTGTATTCGAGACAGGATGGACCGAAAAACATTGTCCTTCCCCGGTTTATAATCTAATAAAGTATCTTACTAAACCCTCCTCTTGGTCAATTGCTGGCTGCAAAAGTTAAAACAAAATGTAAAGGTGGGGGGGGGGGGTGGAAAGGTTCAAACATAATGACGTCTTTATTAAATTCATTGGAACTAAATTACCATCTGGAACGACAAAGCTAGAGGTGTGTGGTTTTCGGCAGTCTTAATTTAAACATTTTCTCTCTTTTTTCCCCAAGAACTATTCGTGGAGATAAGTAATAGCTGTAATTGCGTTTCTGCAGATTCAAAACCTCGTGGGTTATACTTGAAACGCCGGGGCCTGTTACATTTACACGTTACATTTGAAGATCTGCAAATTGATCCCCAAATTACCGCTCAGCTCCAACAAAACAAACGGATGTGGAATAAAACAGAGTTGTTTTGTCTGCTGTGAAGTGGCCTATCTGAAGATGCATTGTGAACTATCAATGGATGTATGGGATGTATATTCACAGGAGAGGATGGCATTTCCATGTCCCATTCCAGGTCCCTGTCGTGTGCAAATCATCTCCTGTCCCCTGCAAAGCGTGCCGCCACTCAGAACACACAGGCACCTCCCACTCTCCGCCAATCCTCTCCTTAGCAGCTTGAACTTGAAGGTTTTCGGCCGAATTTTAAAAAACCAATGAAGTTTCATTGAAACTAAAACTGTAGGTTTCAGGGGCATCATGGAACCATTTTACAGAGAGACAGCAAAAGACAACGGAGTGTTCGACCCAAAGTTGCCCCTCTGCCGACTGCTCCAGGAGCTGGGGAAGGAGGGAGCTCGGTAATCCGAGAAACACAGAGAGGGCGCGGGTTCATTAACCACCATCTTCAACATCCACACTACACCCTCGCCCCCCCCCCCCCCACCCACCCCGTCCCATCTCCTCACTGTGGCTGTGTTATCACAGAGGCAAAGACAGTCGCAGTTACAGAGTAATGCATGTTTTTTTTTAAAAAGGCCGAGTTTATCCTATTGTAGAATAGGTCAATGCAACATTTACAGAAACTACGGTATTTTTGGTAGCAGGCTCAGTCTCTGCCGTGGTGGAAGTCTTACGAGGCAGAGAATCACAGGGTACAGTGTAAAACCCGCTGTTACCAGTCAATCTACTGACCACATCCTCCATTAACGATTCGCACCTAGAAAGTAGACATGAAATTTGTTGCAACATGCAATATTAATAGCGGAAGTCCCAACAAAGTAAGCTGCCTCGTAAACTTGCTGGTAAATTATATCCTTAATGCCCCATTAGCCACCTCTCATTACTTTGGGCACATTTTATTATAGGTACCTCATACGCCACTCATTACTATCGTTAAAGACTGTTCAGCTAAGTCGGCAATGTTTGACTCCCGCAACACGAGCAAAGTGCTTGGTTGGGAAGTTGAATTTCATTCATTTGCACGGAGTTTGATCGAAATTCAACTTTGACGCGAGCTGCAGACAGATTCCAACTCAACCGGCTGGAGACAGTGGTCAACCAGGAGGATTTACAAATCCCGTAACAAATTTAACAAGATACCGCTCGGGCTAATTTCGTTTTAAATTGACTTTTATTGAAACGTGATCATTCAGGGACACCGGGCTTTAATAAATATATCCATAAGTCATTGAGATAATACAAAAATAAAAGACACGACTGTTGTCTTCGATGTATAACAAAATAGTTGCAGCAAATGTTGAAGAACGTGTGATTTCTTTTACAATGAATTGGTACGTCACAAGCCATGCGGATCTGAGCAAACCTGGACAACACTGACACGTCTCAACTAAACAACTACATTTCAATAAAATCTTAATATCTCTCGCACGAGAGGAATTCGAAACACTGGCAAATCACATTCTGTCTCGGATTGTATTTGCACTGTTTCCCATGCGTCTGTCTGTGAGGAATTATTTACACAAAGGGAGCAAATCCTTGTTACAAGGAATGTTCTTTTCGTTACTTGTTTGGCTACATGATTTGAAAATTCACAATTCAGAAAGGGGGCGAGGAGGGGAAACAAAAAACAAGCGAGCATGCGATCGAATCTGGCTGTTGCGAGTTAGCTGACAAGACTTAACTTTATACAACACAACGTCAGTCCTTTTTTTTAAAAGTCAGGCTTTTAATGCAACGTGGCGTCCTTATTTAATAACAAGCGGAGCTGCCAAAACCAGAGCTTACTTCATTAAGTCTTTACCATCTGTAGAGAGCCTTGGCATGTTGGCTGTGCTCAGGGCTGAGATGTGAGGCGGCGGTGGCACCTGGCAGATGGTACAGGGACATGGCAATCCTGCCCAGTGCTGAAAAGTGTTTCCTAACGGTACCGGGGGCGCGGACGACGTTTTCAACAGTGAATGAGGAGGTCTCACCGCGCTGATGCCCGGTAGAGAAGCCGAGATGGAGGAAGAGGATGAGGTCAGGGCACTGCCCAGGATGGGGTGGACCTGATGGGCAGAAGTGGAGTGTCCTGGGTGCCCAGCAGAGTGTCCCACTGTCCCGCAATGGAAAGCAGAATGATGCCCGCCGTAAATCTCCCCGACTAGTCTTTTCATCTCTTCCAGTGAGTTGGACAGCATCAGGATGTAGTTTCTGGCCAGCAGCAAAGTGGCGATTTTGGAAAGTTTCCGCACTGACGGCCCATGGGCGTAAGGCATGACCTCTCTGAGCCCGTCCATCGCCAGATTCAAGTCGTGCATCCTTTTGCGCTCTCTCCCGTTAATCTTCAGCCGCAGGTTCTGCAAGTCTTGCTCCGAGAGTTGCTTTTTCACTTTGAACTTGCCTCCCGTCTTGTCCTCGGATCTGTTGAGGGTAGTGATGCTGTGTTCATTGGCGAGTTGCTGGAGCAAATCATTCTGTGTGGAAGAGACCGAGTTCATCCTGGAGTCCTGGTGTTGCAGGTGATCCCTCAGATAAATTTCATCCACGTCTGGCGACGAAGCTCTGCTAGAGAGAGAGCTCGAGTCAGAATTCATTTTATTGCCTCTCGTTATTATGAGATGTTCTCTAGTCAGTAGTTTGAGACCTTGTTTTGATGCCAACCTCCAACGTCAGTGACAGAGACGAGCAACAACAAAACAAAACCCCACACCGTGTCCCCTCCCCAGCTCAGGAGCGTTCCCCGAGCAGGCTGCACCTCTTGGGCAGTTGTGATGTTCAACGAGATTTGATTTAAAAAGAAGCTTTTTATAGAGGTGCAGAGTGCAAGGAAACAAAAGCTCCCTCCTATACATAATGGTCTTGTTAGTATGACGTGGAGATCATTGAGGGCGGCGCAGCTTTGACGGTTCCATTTAGCTCTGTCCCATTCATATTCATTGTGCTTTTTTCATTCTGGGACACCCTGCCATGGGGGATCTGAAGCAATACAGAGAGAGAGAGAGAGAAAAACACTTACATCGCAACGAGCAAACATGTTAATGATAGAATGCGAATTGGCCCAGACCCTAAAGTTTGTGATACAGATAAACTAGAAGTTATTATTGTACGAGATGACGCATAACGAAGCCATTTAGCAAAATACAGACCGTTTGATCTCAATGTTAATTTATATTCGAGGTCTAATACAGTAGATTTCATCTATTCAATGTTACCATAAGAGCCATCATTATTGACGTTCTAGCGTTTAAACCACGCGATTATTGACATGCAACTCAAAGAAAATATGTACAAATGACCCACTCCTGCTTCCTATATGTTGTAAATAAAAGATGCGTCTCTGTCTTGAATGAGATTGTTAAGGAAACGCCTGACTTATTTCGGTGATTATTCAGGCAACCGAACTATGGGGGAACTGATTCCATTACAATCTTTGTTGTGAGATACCGGTTCGACTGAGGAGCTGGGATATTTTGGGAAGAAGCGAGGGCTTGTAGAGCCTGCGGGCGAGAGATGCGAGTGAAACAAGGATGCAGAGAAAATGAAACACACCGCCTCCCAGCGACAGAAAACCGCATAACCTTTGAGGGGAAAAAGCGTGGAGTAGCGCATTTGAGAAACCTTACTAAACTTACAGTCCTCGCACGCTCCAGCAGCCGAGTCACTGACTCTGCGAATACCTTATTTGCTAAGGGTCTCAATAGTGAGACAATCTGTATGTAAATTGGGACCTGTTATTAAGAAATAGGTTAAAACACAAATACAAGTGGAATCAACTGATTCATCTGAAAATATTGTAAAGACAGTTCGCTCTGCTTTGTTAAAAAAAGTATTGTCACTAGTTTCGTTGTTCAAAAGTGATTTGATTTCTTGTCGCTGTTCTGCTCAGAAGTGACCAGAACCCCGATACGGTCCTGTAAACTGGGGACTGTAAACTGGGTACTGACTGTGGGAAGGTATATTTCACTCCAGGCGGAGGGCAGGGGAAATGACCAGAGCGTCAACCAGCTGTGTGTAGCCTGAGATCCCATTCGGTTATTGTACAACAGTTAATTGGTTAAATGAGTCATCGTACTTTCCAGGTAGTGCATTAACCTCATAAACTTAACGATCATCGGTCGGTCACCAAAGCCAGTCTGCTCAGTTAGACATTGTAGCTACACAGTTAGCAAGGGGCGTGCGGCGAGTTCTGAATATCCTCTTCAGACTGGAAACGGTCTTTAAGTTGCTTTCAAAATCGAATATTCTCATGGCTACGGAAAGAGAAGCAAGTTCTCACCCACAGCATTTGGGATAGTCGAACCAGGCTCTTGCTCTCGGTTGTGTGGGCACCCTCCGCTTGTACGTGTGTTTGTGTTTCAGCGTGTATATGGTGCTTGTATAATTGTGTTTGTGTGTACATGTGACTGTGGTATAAATCTGTGTGGTTTGTTAGCCGTGTCCGTGCCTTCACCAACGCATAATTAAAAGGTAAGCGTACACTAAGGGGAATAGGATTGTCAGATTTCCCCTGGGCCTTCATTCATTTTTACAACAAACAATCAGACAGGGGGAAATTAAAGAAAGCAAACGCTAACCGTGTTGCCAATCCTCTGAGAAAACAGGAAATCTACATTTCCAGAAACCGAAGCATTCACAATTCCATATCTGAGTGATAACAAATAAATTAAATGCTTAAACTGCGCTAATATCAGGCATTGACTATTTCCAATTCCTCAAAATCACACAACACCAGCTAGTCCCGAAATGCTTCCAAGTGAAACTGTTGGACTAGAACCTGGTGTTGTGTGATTTTTAACTTTGTCCACCCCAGTCCAACACATCAAGAGAGAATGGGCGCGGTCGGTTGAAACTGAATTTGACAATTTCAGCCCTAGCTGGCTTCCTGAGTGGAAGGAATAAATTAAGTCCCGGGAACAAAAACAAAAGTTGCTGGAAAAGCTCAGGAGAGGTCACCGGACCCGAAACGTTAACTCTGATTTCTCTGCACAGATGCTGCCAGACCTGCTGAGCTTTTCCAGCAACTTCTGCTTTTGTTTCTGATTTACAGCATCCGCAGCTCTTTTAGTTTTTATTTATGATGTGGAGGTGCCGGTGTTGGACTGGGATGGATAAAGTTAAAAATCACACAACACCAGGTTATAGTTGCAACAGGTTTGTTTGGAAGCACACTAGCTTTCGGGGCGCTGCTCCTTCGTCAGATAGCTAGCGGGGCAATAGGATCTTGTGCTATAAAGTCGGTGCCTTATGTTCCTTCCTGAGATGCTGCCTGGCCTGCTGTGCTTTGACCAGCAACACATTTTCAGCCTTATGTTCCTGCCCACTAGCTACCTGACGAAGGAGCAGCGCCCCGAAAGCTAGTACCGTGCTTCCAAATAAACCTGTTGATTTTTATTTAGTAAACTAACGCCCGGTTTGATTTAAGTTCCGGAGGTAAGGAGTGGTGATTTTCTTTATCAAGCTTGCAACAATGTGACTAGCTAATACTGCTCACTGACGAGCTCACCTTACTCTCTGACTACTCATAGTTCACCACGATTCACTGACTAACTTAAATGATCCGATGACTATCCATAAGGACTCGCTGACGAGCTCTCTGTAACTCACTGGCCAGCTACTACAGCACACTCCAACTTCTCACTGACCAGCCGACTGCCCCAGTCCTGAAGAAAAACGATCGGCAGTCTATAGTCCCCTCAGCAAAGAAAAGTTTTATTGTCAGTTATTTTTCAAGTCCCTGTGGCTAATTCTCACCGAAATAGGAAGGGCTACAAGACGCAAAACTCCTGAATCCAGTTAGGCAAAAGCGAGGACTGCAGATGCTGGAAACCAGAGTCTAGATTAGAGTGGTGCTGGAAAAGCACAGCAGGTCAGGCAACGCCCGAGGAGCAGGAAAATAGGCGTTTCGAGCAAAAGCCCTTCATCAGGAACCTTCTGAATCCAGTTGACTGTGTTTGTCCATTGGCACTGGTGAAATGGAGAAGGTGGTCAGTCTTGGGCAATTTTACCGTATTCGAATTAGTGAACAGAAGTCCATATACCAATAACCTCCAGTTACACACGTAATCCCGACCCGATTCGCTTTGTATTGACAAATGCTATAAAATGTTCGTCGGAAGCTCGACAGTGTCATTCAGTTCATGACCGGTAAATGTGTTTGGTAAATCAAGTTTAGTCTCTTTCGTCAGAATAAGTTTCTGTTAAGTCTATTCGAGTTTGAAGTAGACGGATTTTTAATCAGTAAGGGTAGCAGGAGCTGTGGGGATAAGGCAGGAAAGTGGGTTTGAGGATTATCAGTTCAACCAGGATCTCATTGAATGGCGGAGCAGACTTGATGGGCCGAATGGACTACTTCACATCCTACATCGCATCATTTCCTGGTCCGTTGAGATCTCTTGTTCATGTCTTTTCTTTGGGAAATGGAAGTAACGTTTGAAATTAAAATCAAGGAAGTGCCCAGTCGGTGTTAGCTACATATTTTACAGCAACAATCCGTGAGCAACCAAAATAAAGCATTCCTAATGGAAATCTGCTACACACAAAGCAGATACTTGGCTGGTTCATAGATTAACGCCAGCTCATAGGCAGAACAATTATTTCGTTTAATAATTATTTGATATCTGTTTTATGTTGGGTGATCTACACGGTCCTTTAAGGTGTTGTTGGTAGTCCATTTACAATCTCCTTGGATCCTTTTGCGAAGATGCAGATGATTAACCCGCATGGAATTAAACAGGATCACTTTCAGTTGCATGCCTTTTGTCCTGTCAGTGGCAATAAATAAGTGGCAATTCGGATTTCTTTCAAATTATTTGTCTAGCCTAATCTACTGCATGCTTAGGAAGATAAGGCCCCGTGAATGCAAACATGAGTTTACAGTCTAGGTTTTGTTGAAAATTACTGTGCGTTTGTCAGCGAACTCAAAATTTAACTTAAATCGCAAAAGTGGGGGGAAGAAAAAGTACCAATAAATTCGTAAGGGGCGATGGAGTTTGCACTGTGACGTTTTAGCTGTCGGAGTTTGCCGGCGCTGTAGCGAAAGTTATTGAAATGCGTACAATGTTTAAACCTGAGCTGGGTGTCGCGTTGCTGAGGCGGCGCTGTCTCTCGCAGGCGTGCTGAAAACACACAAACACACACACAATAGACACAAAACGGGCGGGGGTGGAGGGATCCCTTGCCTCCCCTTTTCTCTCTTGGTGGCTTTTGAAAGTGTAAAGCTTTGAATACCAATTGCTTGAACTGGACATATGTGAACCTCCTCTAATCCTACTAATCTGGACTTCTTTGTCAGAGTGGGCAGCACACACAGATCTGAGCGTTATGTGGCCCAGGATCCGTAAAATCTTTTAAGAGTGGCGCAGTGTGAGACAGCTACCAAGGGGAGAGAGTTTATGGGAGGGATGCTGCTGGAATCTCCATCACCTCCCCCTCGGCCAGGACCTGAGGAAATCTTCTCGCCAACTCGCAGCGAGCCCAAGGAAAGGAAATCGACTCAGCAGGAAAGCCCGTCCCAGATTGCTCGCTCCACAATTCCAGTACACAGCCCCAAGGAAGATTGGTGCAGGCTGTTTGGGGAAATTGTTGGGCCGGTGCGGCCGGCAGGAGAAACACAAAGAAAGCTAACACAAATCTGTGTCACAGAGACAGTGGTCGTCAACCTGTGTATTTGAACAGAGAGGCTTCAGAACCAGTTAACCCAGCTTAAAGTGAAATAGTCTTTCATCTGTGGGGAGACAATCCAAATCATGCATCGAAACTGGGCAATACCTGGAGTTGTGGAGCATCATTGCATCCTGTTAAATCAGTTGGTGTGCAATAAACTGCAATTAAAACTAGTCTCCAAGCACATAATATTCCACTGAAATTACAACAATCTCTGCATTACAGTAAACGGTATAAACAGCCAGAGAACCAGTGACGACCACATCTCCTGCATGAACGAATAAAACAAAAAGGTTTTCCAAAGCTTCCAAAACAATATGAACCAAACTATTATGTAAAGGATGCGAACAGTCGCCGACTGCGATCTACTGAGGCGCACCCGACTTTACTCATGTTAATGTGGTTATGAAAGTGTTGATGCCTACAAGTCAGATGGAAGTATGAAAGATTGCAAACGCTGCCTAAGTCAAATACTATGCTGTTAATAGATTCTCTCCACCAAACTCCATCCTTCAAAAAAATCAGCAAGACTGCAACATTTAATGTTAAGACGTCAAACATATTGAAATGTTCACAATTCACATTGAATTCGCTTCATGATACATTAAAGTGTCACACAGATCTGGAAACAACCTGCCTGCTGCTTTAATGCTAACATCTTCGATTTTTGTAATTCAAATAAGTTGCTGAAGCTGAAATTTAATTACTTCAGAACTTATAGAGTTCCCATTCTTAAAGTCTCATTGCAGATTACTGACTCAAAACCAAAATATAACTCCGTCTTAAATCATCTCATTGACTCATCTCTTGAATAAACTTTCAACCCCACATTACAGATCACATGGAATTCAGAGCGAGCTTGCCAATTCGATACAAATTGGCCTAAGGGCAGGAGACAGAGGGTGGTAGTGGAGGGTTTTTTTTCAGACTGGAGGCCTGTTACCAACAGATTTCCATAGAGAATGATGATGAAAAGAAAAGGTGTGCCAGGATGTTTCTGGGAATGGAAGGTTTGAGATGGAATAATAGACTGAAAAGACTGGGACTTCTGTCACTGAAGTGGAGAAAGTTGAGGGGTGACCTTACTGAGGTTTATAACATCATGAGAGGCAAAGGTAAGGCGAATGATGAGGAATATTTGCCTAGTGTGGGGGAGATCAGGCATATTTAATGGTGAGATGAGAAAGATTTTAAAAAGACATCAAGGGCAACTTGTTTACACAGAGAGTGGTTGTGTGTGGAATGAACTTCCAGAAGAAGTGGTGGATTTAAAAGACATTTAGGTAAGTACATGAATAAAAAAAAGTTTGGAGGCCAAGCACAAGCAAGTGGGACTGGTTTGTTTTGGGATTATAGTCAGCATGGACTGGATGGATCGAAGGATTTGTTTACACACTGTATGACTATCACTATAGCAGGCTAATTGAGGTCACAATAAGCTGTTACTGAAACAGTAAATAAAAACTTACAGACTTCTCATCAAAACAGCATGTACATTACTATAAAGAATTAACAGACGTTGATAAAAAGATAACGTTAAATATTTAAAGCAGTTAGGAGGAAAGTAATTATAATGGAAACACTGAATAAGGGGTGGAAGTTCACACCTTCCAACCTAGTGATTAAACCCACAACTAGTTTTTTTTAAATTTGCTCTCTTGGTCACAGAAAGTGCTTTTCACAGGGAGTCCAAAACTTCAGAAAAGTGAAAAGAACACTCTGGAGTATTCTCAGGACAGTCATATCTTCCATTATTTTAAAATAATTTAAGAAAGTGGAGCAGAATTATACCTTTTCCCTGTTCAAGCTTGTCCCACCATTAGATAAGATCATGGTTGATCTGATCTGATTGTGGACTCAATATCACTTTTCTCATTACCCTGAATGCTCTTGTCAATCAAACATTCTGCCTTACTCAGCCTCAAATATGTTCAACGTTCCAGCCTCCACTTCTCTCTTTGCAAGAGAATTCCAAAGTTTACTGACCCTCAGAAAGTAATTCTTCTTCATATCTATTTTAATAGGAAGACTTTTAAATGATTTCCCCTGGATCTAAGTCCTCTATGTGAGGAATGGTCCTCAATATTTACACTGTCAAGCTCCCTTAGAATCTTATATACTTCAATTAGGTCACCTCTCGTTTTTCCAAATTCCAATTAATTCAGGCCCAATCTGCTCAACTTCTCCTGGTAAGATAAACCCCTCATTCCAAGAATAGTGTATTCATACAGTTGATTTCAATGATATGTTTCCATCAGTTGAGCCCTCGCTGCAGTCTGAATAATCAAAATGTCCAGCATTAAAAAAATGAATCACTATTCCACTCCCACCAACACCTTCTTATCAACTTACATGTTTGTTGCATCTATAATACAAACTAAATAATGTTTGACCAAAATATTTTTTAAAAGAACACTGATCTTAGGAAGAATATAGTAGGGAAATTACAAGAAAAAAAGTTCTGTTTTGAGGAAGATCTTCAAAGAGGATGGAAAGGCGGCGGATTGATAAATTAAGTTCCAAAGCATAAGACCGAGACAATGAAAGACATGGACAGCACTTGCTGAACAAACAGAATGAGGGTGTACAAGAGATTGGGGCAATACAGATTCTGAAATAGTACGTTAGATGGAGGGGCTTAGAGAGGTAAGTAAAAACAATGACTGCAGATGCTGGAAACCAGATTTTAGATTAGAGTGGTGCATCCGAGGAGCAGGAAAATCGATATTTCGGGCAAAAGCCCTTCATCAGGAATAGAGGGGATTGGAAAGGTAAGCAAAAGTGAGTCCATGAAGAGATTTTAAAAAGTTAAAATTTGAATTAGAGAATGGAGAAGGAAGGAGGTGTCAAAAATCAGTAAAGCAAACAATTGGTGATGGGTAAGTGGATGCACTATGACGTAAGACATGCACTAACCAATTTCAATGAACTCAAGTTTCCTGAGCGTATAGGATAGGAGCTTGACGAGTAGACCATTATGATAGTTGAGCCAGGTGTAGTCAAGGGCATCAAGGAGAGTTTCAGCAGTGGATGATCTAAGTAGCAATGAAAAAGAGTGATCCTATGAAGGTCTAATTAGCATAATCTTTCAGATGGAGATGACACATGATTCAACCTTGCAGAGTTAGATATTGCAAAAAAACCTAAGACAATGACCAGCAAATGGAATAGCATTATTAGATGGATATTGAGCTTTTAGGCATGAGCAAAGATCATGATTCAGTCTCCTTAATGTCTAACTCAACTAAATTCAGCTCATTTAAGTTGAGCAGCATGACAATACAGAAGCCGTGAAGAGGTCAAGTGAGCTAATTAAGAGGTGGATCTGGATGTTTTCAATGTTAATGTAACATCTGAATCCAGATATTGTTCCATGTATATGAGGAAGAAGAGGATAAGAATGCACCTTGGCAGGATTCCGAGGGTAACATTATGAAAGGTAGAAGAGGAGTCATTGTTAGAAATGTTTTGGTTATTGTGAGATAAAAATAGAATTAGGTGAAGTCATAGTGTGTCCAAAAACATCATACGTTGCAGAGTAGTCAAAAGGTAAAGGAGGAAAATGCAGTCATAATCGCAAATTTGCAACTTTGGTTAGATGGAATTGCAAAGCATGTGTCGTGTAGAAATAGTGAACTGAGACCAAACAGTTTTTGCCAGTGCTTACATTTTGCTTGAGACTCCACCTATAATTTCTTATCTAATGCTACTGGCAAAACCCTATTCCTTTCTCCAATGTATCTTTAGTCAGTTTTTCCTTAAATGCATCTGTACTATTTGCCTGAATGACATCATGTTATACTGGGATCCACGTTCTCAGTTCCATTAGTAAATAAATTTAGACTGAATCCCTTTTATATTTGATGACTTTCTTTTGTTATAATCATGGTAAAATCCAGATGCAAATTTTGAAAATCACAGAGAGCATATTGAGGTGGGGGTGGTGGGGGGGGAGTGGGACCCAAGGAGATAGTGAGGAGAGAGATCAATCTGAGACAGCTGAGAACAGAAGTGAGTCAAACAGTCAGGGCAGGCAGGGACAAGGTAGGACTGATAAATTAAACTGCATTTATTTCAATGCAAGGGACCTAACAGGGAAGGCAGACAAACTCAGGACTTGGTTAGGTACATGGGACTGGGATATCATTGCAAATACAGAAACAAGGCCCAGGCCTGGACAGGACTGGCAGCTTAATGTTCCAAGATAAAAGTGCTACAGAAAGGATAGGAAGGGAGGCAAGAGAGGAGGGGGAGTGGCGTTTTTGATAAGGGATAGCATTACAGCTGTATTGAGGGAGAATATTCCCAGAAATACATCTAGGGAAGTTATTTGGGTGGAACTGAGAAATAAGAAAGGGATGATCACCTTGTTGGGATTGTATTATAGACCCTCTAATAGTCAGAGGGAAATTGAGAAACAAATTTGGAGGAGATGTCAGTTATCTGTAAGAATAATAGGGTGGTTATGGTAGAGGATTTCAACTTTCCAAACATAGATTGGGACTGCCATAGTGTTAAAGGTTTAGATGGAGAGGAATTTGTTAAGTGTGTACAAGAAAATGTTCTGATTCATTATGTGAATGTACCTACTAGAGAAGGTGCAAAACTTGACTTACTCTTGAGAAATAAGGCAGGGCTGGTAACTGATGTGCCAGTGGGAGAGCACTTTGTGGACAGCGAACATATTTCTATTCATTTTAAAATAGTGGTGGAAAAGGATAGACCAGATCTAAAAGTTGAAGTTCTAAATTGGAGAAAGGCCAATTTTGACAGTGAGGCAAGAACTTTCAAAAGCTGATTAGGGCAGATGTTCGCAGGTAAAGGGACGGCTGGAAAATGGGAAGCCTTCAGAAATGAGATAACGCGAGTCCAGAGAAAGTATATTCCTGCTAGGGTGAAAGGAAAGGTTGGTCGGTACAGGGAATGCTGGATAACTAAAGAAATTGAGGGTTTGGTTAAGAAAAAGAAGGAAGCATATGTCAGGTATAGACAGGATAAATCGAATGAATCCTTAGAGGAGTATAAAGGCAGTAGGAGTATACTTAAGAGGGAAATCAGGAGGGCAAAAAGGGAACACGAGATAGCTTTGGCAAATAGAGTTAAGGAGAATCCAAAAGGTTTGTACAAATATATTAAGGACAATAGGATAACGAGGGAGAGAATAGAGCCTCTCAAGATCAGCAAGGCGGTCTTTGTGTGGAGACAGTTGAGATAGGGGAGATAATAATGGAGTATTTTGCATCAGTATTTACTGTGGAAAAGGACATGGAAGATACAGAATGTAGGAAAATAGATGGCGACATCTTGAAAAAAGCCCATATTACAGAGGAGGAAGCGCTGGACTTCTTGAAACACATAAATATGGATAAATTCCCAGGACCTAATCAGGTGTACCCTAGAACTCTGTGGGAAGCCAGGGAAGCAATTGCAGGGCCTTTTACTGAGATATTTGTATCATCGGCAGTCACAGGTGAGGTGCTGCAAGACTGGACGTTGACTAACGTGGTGCCACTGTTTAAGAAGGGTGGTAAGGACAAGCCAGGGAACTATAGACCAGTGAGCCTGATGTCAGTGGTGGGCAAGTTGTTGGAGGGAATCCTGAGGAGCAGGATGTACATGTATCTGGAAAGGCAAGGACTTCGCAAGGTTTGTGAAGGTTTGTAGCTCAGGTTGAGGTTTAGGGTGTAGGTTTGCTCGCTGAGCTGTAGGTTTAATATCCAGACGTTTCATTACCTGGCTAGGTAACATCATCAGTGGCAACCTCCAAGTGAAGCAAAGCTGTTGTATCCTGTTTACTATTTATATCTTTCTCCTGGATGGGGTTCCGGGGGTTTGTGGTGATGTCATATCCTGTTCATGCCAGAGAATTCCTAGAGGCCTGGCACTCCAACCACAATGCCATAAACAAGCACATAGATCTAGATGCCATCTATCAACCCCTCAGAAAATGAACAGGAAATGACATCACCACAAACCCCATCCAGGAGAAAGCAGGAGACAACAGCTTCGCTTCACTTGGAGGTCACCACTGATCATGTTACCTAAGGCAAGGACTGATTAGGAATAGTCAACATGACTTTATGTGTGGGAAATCATGTCTCACAAACTTGATTGAGTTTTTTGAAAAAGTAACAATGAGGATTGATGAAGGCAAGGTGGTAGATGTGATCTATATGGACTTCAGTACTGCATTTGACAAGGTTCCCATGGGAGACTAATGAGCAAAGTTAGATCTCATGGCTTATAGGGAGAATTCACCACTTGGATACAGAACTGGCTCAAAAGTAAAAGACAGAGGGTGGTGGTGGAGGATTGTTATATGGGCTGGAGGCCTGTGACCAGTGGAATGCCACAAGGATCGGTGCTGAGCCCTCTACTTTTTATCATTTACATAAATGATTTGGATGTGAGCATAAGTGGTACAGTTAGTAAGTTTGCAGATGACACCAAAATTGGAGGTGTAGTGGACAGCGAAGAAGGTTACCTCTGATTACAACAGGATCTTAATCAGATGGGCCAATGGGTTGAGAAGTGGCAGATGTGGTTTAATTTAGATAAATGCAAGGTGCTGCATTTTTGGAAAGCAAATCTTAGCAGGACTTATACACTTAATGGTAAGGTCCTAGGGAGTGCAGGTTCATAGCTCCTTGAAAATGGAGTCGCAGGTGGATAGGATGGTGAAGAAGGCATTTGGTATGCTTTCCTTTATTGGTCAGAGTATTGAATACAGGAGTTGGGAGGTTATGTTGTGGCTGTACAGGACATTGGTTAGGCCACTGTTGGAATATTGTGTGCAATTCTGGTCTCCTTCCTATCGGAAAGATGTTGTGAAACTTGAAAGGGTTCAGAAAAGATTTACAAGGATGTTGCCAGAGTTGGAGGATTTGAGCTACAGGGAGAGGCTAAACAGGCTGGGGCTGTTTTCCCTACAGCGTCGGAGGCTGAGGAGTGACCTTATAGAGGTTTATAAAATCGTGAGGCGCATGGATCGGATAAATAGGCAAAGTCTTTTCCCTGGGGTCAGGGAGTCCAGAACTGGAAGGCATAATTTTCGGGTGAGAGAGGAAAGATATAAAAGAGACCTAAGAGGCAAGATTTTCATGCAGAGGGTGATGCGTGTATGGAATGAGCTGCCAGAAAAAGTGGTGGAGGCTGGTACAATTGCAATATTTAAGAGGCATCTGGGTGGGTATATGAGTAGGAAGGGTTTGGAGGGATATGGGCCGGGTGCTGGCAGGTGAGACTAGATTAGGTTGGGATATCTGGTCGGCATGGACAAGTTGGACCGAAGGGTCTGTTTCCGTGCTGTACATTTAAATGACTCTGTGCTCTATGACATTTGGAATGGAAGTAAAATTTAAAAGGAGAGGAACAATTATAATTAAGTCTAAGAATATTTCGGCATTTCAATTTGTTGCCAGATCTTACCAAAAAGATGAAACTAAGAAATGACAACAACAAAAAAAAGAGAAAATAAATCTTCAAGCTCCATGGATGGTTCTTTTCTGTAGTGAAGTGATGGAAAATACAACATCTGGACCCTCGGTTTACTGCAACTGAAATTGAGACAATGATGTAAGAATGATTGCCACCATTAGCACCTCAATGGGTTAGTGTTACAGATTCTGCATGTGCTATGTGAGGCTGTATTCATATACATCTTTCAAATGTAAAACATGTGAAATTAATACCCTTTGAATTGTGAAAATTTATTTCTGGATTGTAGGATCACTAGCAAGACTGGCATTTGGTATATCAATGATGGAGGAAATGGAGGTTTAAACTAGTGGATGAGGTGTCTATCAAGTGGATATTTTGTTGTGATTGTAAAGCTTATAAAACATTGATATAACTGAAACCATTCTTGCAGGTGAAAGGTAACCATCCACTTGCCTCTCACCCTGAAAGTGTTGGAGAGACTTTGGGGGGCAAGAATCTGAATCACTCTCTACAGACATTCCAGTTTCTGATCTGCTCCAATGGGCAGGGCATTTATGAAGTTTAGGTTAGTGTGGTGCTGGAAAAGCACAGCGGGTCAGGCAGCATCCGAGGAGCAGGAAAATCGACGTTTCAGGCAAAAGCCCTTCATCAGGATGTTGCCTGACCTGCTGTGCTTTTCCAGCACCACTCTAACCTAAACTCTGGTTTCCAGCATCTGCAGTCCTCACTTTTGCCTAAGGCATTTATGAAGTTGATCCAATTGAGTTACTGGTGATTTGCACCCTTCCTGAATCATGTTGACGATGGGAGTTTCAGTGAAGATAATATCATTGGATGTCAAGGGAAAATAGCTAGACTCTCTCTTCAGAGAAGGCAATTATTTGGCAATGTTCCACATCAGTCCTAACCAGGACATAGTCCAGGTATTGCTGCAAATGGCATGAACTGCTTCATTATCAGTAAATGCCTCATTTCTGAAATAATGTTGGAGAAAAAATGAACAAAATAACTGAAGATGGTTCTACTTAAGATGTATTTAGGTTATTCCTGGATTGATGCAATCAGCCTTATACAAGAGTATCTGTGATAGGCATCACTGTAGCCACTGGGAACACCGAACTCTAATAATTTACATTTTACTCGGAATCCTTTATACCAACTTGCTTGAATCTTGCTTTGATGTCTAGGGGGTCATTCACCACAGCTCTGCAACTTAGGACATGCCAATATTGGAGCCAATGCTGTGAAGAAATGAAGGTAGTTATCTTGATATAACTGAAACTAAAATCAGGAGTCAGTATTTTTAAACAATTAATTTATGGGTAGAGAGTGTCACAGGATAGGTCAGTATTAATTACACGTCATTAATTGTCCTTGAGAATGTGATGTTGGTGGTGAGATGCCTTCCAGAATAGCTCCAGTTCACAATGCTGTTAGGGAGGAAATTCCAGGATTTTGATGCAGCAACAATGGAGGAATGGCAACATTGCTCCAAAGGAAATTTGTATGTGACTTGAAGGAGAACTTCCAAGTGGCGGTGCTCCCATATATATCTATTATTTCTGCTACTCCTGTCCTTCTCGGTACTAGAGGTTATGGGTTTGGAAGATGCTGTCCAAGAAATCTTGGTGACTCGTTACAGCATACCTTGTAGATGGTACGCACTGCTGCCACTGTGGTGGAGGGAATGAGTGCTAAAGGTTTTAGATGAGCTGTCAGGCCTTAGCATTTTTAGACATGGACAGCTTCAGTACCTGAGGAATTATGAATTGGTCTGTGTATTATGCAATCATCAATGGACATTTCCACATCTGAAGGAATGTCATCAATGAAGTAGCTGAAGATGATTGAGCTGAGGGTAATACCCGGAGGTAGCCTTATAGAGATGTCCTGTTACCAAAATAATTTAACTTCAACAAAACAAACATCCTCTTTTGTGCTAGGAATGATTCCAACCAGAGGGGAGTCTTCCTCCTGATTTCCACCGACTAAAGTTTTCTTAGGGGGGCACCTTGATGCCATAGTCAAATGCTACCTTAATGTGAAGGGGAGTCACTTTCACTTCCCTGCTTTAGTGCAAAGCTTTTCCCTATGTTTGGATCAAAGACCAGTGGAATCCAAACTGAGCAACAATGTGCAAATTTTGTTGAGTAAGTGCCACTTGATAGGACTGTTCATGATCTCTTGCAATGCTTTGCTGATGATTGAAAGTAGACTGATGGGGCAGTAATTGGCGGGGTTGGATTTCTCCTGTCTTTTTTGGACAGGTCATATCTGGGCAATTTCCTACATTGTCTGGTAGATTTCAATGGTGTATCCATACTGGAAAAGTTTAGGAGCTAAGGGCACTACAACTAGATGGTGTTGATCTGATAACTGCTGTTGTGTTCAGAGCATAGAACATAGAACAGAGAACATAGAACAATACAGCACAGAACAGGCCCTTCAGCCCACGATGTTGTGCCGAACATTTGTCCTAGCTTAAGCATCTATCCATGTACCTATCCAATTGCCGCTTAAAGGTCACCAATGATTCTGTCTCTGCCACTCCACAGGCAGCGCATTCCATGCCCTCACCACTCTCTGGGTAAAGAACCTACCCCTGACATCCCCCCTATACCTTCCATCCTTCACCTTAAATTTATGTCCCCTTGTAGCACTCTATTGTACCCGGGGAAAAAGTCTCTGACTGTCTACTCTATCTATTCCCCTGATCATCTTATAAACCTCTATCAAGTCACCCCTCATCCTTCGCCGTTCCAATGAGAAAAGGCCTAGCACTCTCAACCTATCCTCATACGACCTATTCTCCAATCCAGGCAACATCCTGGTAAATCTCCTCTGCACCCTCTCCAAAGCTTCCACATCTTTCCTAAAGTGAGGCGACCAGAACTGCACACAGTACTCCAAATGTGGCCTTACCAAGGTCCTGTACAGCTGCAACATCACCTCACGACTCTTGAATTCAATCCCTCTGCAAATGAACGCTAATACACCATAGGCCTTCTAACAAGCTCTATCCACCTGAGTGGCAACTTTCAAAGATCTATGAACATAGACCCCAAGATCCCTCTGCTCCTCCACCTTACTAAGAACCCTACCGTTAGCCCTGTATTCCGTATTCTTATTTGTCCTTCCAAAATGGACAACCTCACACTTGACAGGGTTGAACTCCATCTGCCACTCCTCAGCCCAGCTCTGCATCATATCTAAGTCCCTTTGCAGCCGACAACAGCCCTCCTCACTATCCACAACTCCACCAATTTTCATATCGTCTGCAAATTTACTGACCCACCGTTCGACTCCCTCTTCCAAGTCATTAATAAAAATTACAAACAGCAGAGGACCCAGAACTGATCCCTGTGGAACTCCACTTGTAACTGGGCTCCAGGCTGAATATTTACCATCTACCACCACTCTCTGACTTCGACCGGTTAGACAGTTCTCTATCCAACCTGCCATCTTTCTCACTATCCCATGCTTCCTGACTTTCCGCATAAGCCTACCATAGTGAACCTTATCAAATGCCTTACTAAAATCCATGTACACTACATCCACTGCTCTACCCTCATCCACATGCTTGGTCACCTCCTCAAAGAATTCAATAAGACTTGCAAGGCAAGACCTACCCCTCACAAATCCATGCTGGCTGTCCCTAATCAAGCAGTGTCTTTCCAGATACTAATAAATCCTATCCCTCAGTACCCTTTCCATTACTGTGCTCACTACCGAAGTAAGACTAACTGGTCTGTAATTCCTGGGGTTATCCCTATTCCCTTTTTTGAACAGGGGCACAACATTCGCCACTCTCCAGTCCCCTGGTACAACCCCCGTTAACAGTGAAGGCGAAAAGATCATTGCCAACGGCTCTGCAATTTCCTCTCTTGCTTCCCACATAATCCTAGGATATATCCCATCAGGCCCGGGGGACTTGTCTATCCTCATGTTTATCAAAATGCCCAACACATCTTCCTTCCTAACAAGTATCTCCTCTAGCTTACCAGTCCATTTCATACTCTCCTCTTCAACAATACAGTCCCTCTCATTCGTAAATACTGAAGAAAAGTACTCATTCAAGACCTCTCCTATTTCTTCTGACTCAATACACAGTCTCCCACTACTGCCCTTGATCGGACCTACCCTCGTTCTCGTCATTCTCATGTTTCTCACATACGGATAAAAGGCCTTAGGGTTATCCTTAATCCTACCTGCCAAAGAGTTTTCATGCCCTCTCTTAGCTCTCCTAATCACTTTCTTCAGCTCCCTCCTGGCTATCCTGTATCCCTCCAACGCTCTGTCTGAACCTTGTTTCCTCAACCTTATGTAAGCCTCCTTCTTCCTCTTTACTAGACATTCAACCTCCCTCGTCAACCAAGGTTTCCATACACAACCATCTCTTTCCTGCTTGACAGGTACATACATATCAAGGACACATCGTATCTGTTCCTTGAAAAAGTGCCACATTTCAACAACATCCTTCCCTGACAGTCTATGCTCCCAATTTGTACTCCTCAGATCCTGACTTGCAACATCGTATTTACCCTTCCCCCAATTGTAAAACCTACCCTGTTGCCCACACCTATCTCTCTCCATAACCAAGTTGAAAGTCACAGAATTGTGGTCACCATCACCAAAATGCTCACCCACTAGCAAGCCTATCACATGGCTCAGTTTGTTACCAAGTATCAAATCCAATATGGCCTCCCCTCTGGTCAGACAATCTACATACTGAGTTAGGGAGGCCTCAAATGATTATTCACTTCTGGCTGAAAATGGATGCAAATGCTTCAGTCTTGTTTGTTTCTTTCATATGTTTATGTTCTTCAAAGACTGTACCTTTGAAAGGAGTGTACTGTAGATGTTTAAGGGCCTATCCTTACTGTTTGTAAATTCAATGAATGCAGTTGAAGCTTTAGTTTATTTGGTGAAACTGAAAAAAAAGGAGAATTAAAGCATTCATTTTTAAAAAGTTTAATTCAGATAAATGCGCGGTGCTGCATTTTGGGAAAGCAAATCTTAGCAGGACATATACACTTAATGGTAAGATCCTAGGGAGTGTTGCTGAACAAAGAGAGACCTTGGAGTGCAGGTTCATAGCTCCTTGAAAGTGGAGTCGCAGGTAGATAGGATAGTGAAGAAGGCGTTTGGTATGCTTTCTTTTATTGGTCAGAGTATTGAGTACAGGAGTTGGGAGGTCATGTTGCGGCTGTACAGGACATTGGTTAGGCCACTGTTTGAATATTGCATGCAATTCTGGTCTCCTTCCTATCGGAAAGACGTTGTGAAACTTGAAAGGGTTCAGAAAAGATTTACAGGGATGATGCCAGGGTTGGAGGATTTGAGCTACAGGGAGAGGCTGAACAGGCTGGGGCTGTTTTCTCTGGAGCGTCAGAGGCTGAGGAGTGACCTTATAGAGGTTTACAAAATTATGAGGGGCATGGATAAGAATAAATAGGCAAAGTCGTTTCCCTGGGGTTGGGGAGTCCAGAACTAGAGGGCATAGGTTTAGGGCGAGAGGGGAAAGATATAAAAGAGACCTAAGGGGCAACAGTTTCATGCAGAGGGTGATACGTGTATGGAATGAGCTGCCAGAGGATGTGGTGGAGGCTGGTACAATTGCAACATTTAAGAGGCATTTGGATGGGTATATGAATAGGAAGGGTTTGGAGGGATATGCGCTAGGTGCTGGCAGGTGGGACTAGATTGGGTTGGGATATCTGGTCGGCAAAGGTCTGTTTCCATGCTGTACATCTCTCTGACTCTATGACTCTAAAATACAAGCATGCATGTGAGTTCATGGCAGAATCGGCAAAACACATAGAGACTTATAGTAGGCAGCAATTCAAGTTAAATTAATGATGGAAGTTTGTTTGAAGAATCAAATATATATACAGTGCATACCATACATCATGGCATAAGATGAAACCATGACAGGGAGATGTGTGGGCTGAGGAGTCCAAGTTGCCTTCACCTGTCATATTGTCACCAAATACATCTGCAGTTCCTGGCATGCCTACCTGGTAATGAACCTGAGAAGCTGGATTGGCAGCTTCTGAATCAGCCCAGAGTCAGTTGGAGGTACTTGCCATCTGTTTTAAGGACATAGACAGCCAACCTGCGCCATCAGTAAAGCCTGATAGTTAAGACCATTTTCTGGCATCAGACTGGCACTGGCATCCCCAATAACTGGAGGAAAATATCAAAAAACATGTACCTTAAACTGTGTGGTGCTGGAAAAGCACAGCTGGTCAGGCAGCATCCAAGAAGCAGGACAGTCAACGTTTCAAGTATATTCCTGTTGAAGAACTTATGCTCGAAACATCGACTCTCCTGCTCCTCAGATGCTACCTGACTGGCTGTGCTTCTCCAGCACCACATTTTTAACTCTGATCTCCATCATCTGCAGTCCTCACTTTCTCCCTTGTACCTGTAACTGTTGACAATAGGCAGAGAACCGACCATTCTCTACCAGCCTATGCTTGCAAAGCTCAGAATGCAATATCCAATGTTAAATTTGAGTCTGTGATCAGAAAAAACTTGCTGAATAATCCTGAGCGTGTTAAGCATAACACTAATAACCAATTTAAAATGATCATTCAGACTGGCAGTGTCGCTCACCTCTGCCTGCTAGAAGCTACATGTGTTAACCAATATTTTGCGTGAAAGATAAACCTTTCTCAGCATTGTGCCTTTTTTGAATTAAACAAAAGCATGGAATCAATAGCTGATTGATGCAATCTCCATGGTAAAACCTTGACCAATCAGAGTCTACCTTTCAACTGATCAGTAACTGAAGTGATTGATTAGATTAGATTCCCTACAATGTGGAAACAAGCCCTTCAGCCCAACCAGTCCACACCGACCCTCTGAAGAGTAACCCACCCAGACCCATTTCCCTCTGACTAATGCACCTAACACGATGGGCAATTTAGCATGGCCAGTTCACCTGACCTGCACATCTTTGGACTGTGGGAGGAAACCCACGCAGACATGGGGAGAATGTACAAACTCCGCACAGACAGTCGCCCGAGGCTGGAATCAAACCTAAGACCCTGGTGCTGCGAGGCAGCAGTGCTAACCACTGAGCCACTGTGCCATCCCTTTCCTCATGCACTATAATTTGTTACTGTCTGAAATTTGGCATTCTTGCAAATATCCTGGTGAATGCATGATGAAAGGTTTTCCCAGCATGACTCTTTTTCAGCAAAGACTCAAGTTCTGTACTCCCAAATTGTGATCAGTATAAACTGGACATGTTTAAAACTTATTTATTTTAAGACTGAGTCCAATTTTCCTTTTGATCCATTTGGGTGTACTGGACTGCCTACATGCAACACAGAAAGGGGATCTGGTTTGAAAGAATCATGTGCTTGCAGAACCATCTATCTAATATTCTATTCTTTTAACATTATTAACAGTAAACTGAATTTCCAAGCTTGGTTTTCTAGTATGTGCTGTGTCCAGGACATCCAATTCTCTCAAGTGCAGGGAGCAGTCAGAGTTTTGACAGTGTTGCTCAAGAAGTAGGTGAAGAGGAGAATAAACATAAAGAACTGCAGATGCTGGACATCTGAAACAAAAACAGAGAATGCTAGAGAAACAGAACATGTCTGGCAGCATCTGCAGAGAGAAAAATGGATTTAATGCTTCAAGTCCAATGACCCTTTGTCAATGAATAGGAGGACTGGTTAAGCCACTCATTGCAACTTTGGCTGCTTCCTGTCAACATCAAGTTTGTTATGGCTAACTAGAAAGTGTCTTTATATGCATCTTCAGGTAGATATCAGTATCACTAAATGTACAGCTCAGTTTCCCAATTTCTTCTGAGGCTACAAGTTACAGTGATGAATTTAGAGGTCAAGGCATAGAAGGGTTTGGACTCTCATGCACCACTAACCATCTCCCAATCTGAAATATCCACGATATTTTATTGGTTCCTTTTATTTTTCTGACCTTGCACCCAAAGCTACTTATCTTAAGTAGCAGTAAAAAGTCATCAGGCTTGATTTCATGATTATACTGGCTGTCAAAGATCTGCTTGAATTTGAAAGCTGCAGACACACGTCACTTAATCTTGAGAGTTTTAGTTCCTCATCACTGTCCTTGTATGGAGTAGGAATATTTCTCAATTCATTATAAAACACTATGGATTCCTAATGTACAGTTAGCATCAAACATCGAATTTACAGTACTCTGACACATTCTCACACATGCTCAAGTGGAATATAGTGAAAAGGTCACAGATTTTCTGTCAGGTGATATTTAGCTCTTTTTATGATTCATATAATTATCCTGGAAATTTTAGGAACATCATAGTGCATATGGAAAAATGTTTTGAAACCCAAAATCAGGTTAGATTTTCTACCAAAGGCTGTAAGAGTGTGGTGTGAATCTTGCTAAAGAACAGTAAGAGGCCTATTTTGATGCATTAACCTCTTATGACACTTCATTAATAAGTAGTTTGTTTTTCAGCAAGCATGTAGAGTCAATTCCTGATATGAAAGTTAGAGTAGGCACCTAGCCTGCTCCTCTGAGCCTTTGTATTGACCAGGTTCCCCAACATCTTCGAATATGCTCTGTGAGCAGCAACTGCTTGCATCCTTTATCACTGGAAATGGCATCGGGTAATCACCAGCATTACCACATCCTCATGGCACATCTCCAACTTGCTTACAAACAGTTTTCCACTTCAGTACAGTATGTTGGACCTCACTGACATCTTTTCTTGCACCAATGCAATGAGCCCACTTTGCATGCAGGAGCAGACACCCATCTCATTCATCATAACAGTGTGCATTCATTGCTGCCAACTCAATCACTTTGCACCTATTTGGGTTGCTTACAGTATCTCCGTCTTGTATAGTTTTCTTGTACTTTATTGTCTTACTCAGAACTTACAGCCTCATGTTACCCCTGTCTTTGTTTACCTTTTCGCACAGACACAAAGCCAGGCACATTTGCCAGCAGTGATCAGTCAAGGGATGCCTTGATGCTACATGATACCATGGTACATCTGTCTCATACTTACAGCATGTGCCAGTAGCTTACACAGCAAACATAGTCAACATGCTTCAACCAAATGGAGAAGTCTCCATTTCTTAAAGGACCAATCCTCAGGCAAGCCACAGAGGACTGTTTTCAGTCAATACGTTTTGATATCAGTAACAGGCATCATCCAATCTCAGTCCAAGGGCTGAAACAGTGTGGTCAGTCAAACTGCTTTAGCAGTTTGGTCAGTGATTCCAATTTACTGCAGTCTAGGGACTGGGCCACAAACGCCCAGTGCAACAAGCTCAGGGATTAGCTGTAAGTCATTGGGGCAACTGCACAGAGATCAATCAGAGGTCTGATCAGTCATCAGTTGGGGCTAGTTTTCCAAATCAGCCATGGTGCTGGGGCATGATCACTTCTGGGATTCAACTCATTGAAGTCAAGGGATGCCTTGATGCTATATGATACCATGGTACATCTGTCTCATACTTACAGCATGTGCCAGTAGCTTACACAGCAAACATAGTCAACTTATTAGTGGCCACCTCTGTACTGGAAAAGTGGGGGAACACAGTCATGAGGACTGGAGGAAACATGCTGGGACATAAAGGGGCCAATTATCATGAAGAAGGGCAATTCAAACTAGAAGGATGGAAGATGAGAGTGTGTTGGAAGACATTGGTTACAGTAGGGTGAGGGGTTCAACACCTATTAGACTTTAATGGGGGATCAATGCTTTATAATGGGTGGCATGATTTGACTGTAGGTCTGAAGTACAAGAGTTAATGTAGAGAGAGCAAGACTGAAATGAAAGAGCTTGGTTGAAACATGGGGAAGCTCTGAACTGATGAATCAACCGGGAGTGCAAAAAATAAAGAAGCTGTGAAGATTTAGGGTGTTCATCTCAATTAACAGGCTGAGCCTACAGCTTATTCCATAAAAACATGTCCATCCTTATTCTAACTGAAAATGGAAAATGGAAAAGTGACTGCTTAAACACGCAGGTATGGTGGGTAGAGTCAGTGTTATTTCAGTCTGAGCATGCAGCCTCTATTTGTGAACAATGTGAGACCCTTCAACTGTAAATCATGTGTTCATGCAGTATAGGTCTAAAACCGCATGCTCATAGAATTCTGCATGAGCTACTTATGCAGTGAGTGGAGTACAAATTCTGGCCGGAAAGACTCTTGGCCATACTGTTGGTCATTACAAATTGATCATAGTCATCTCAGTGAATCAGAGGTAGTCATGGGGAACATGAAGAGTATCATTTGTGAGCCATAATTCAGCAAGGTGAACCAAGGTCTCAAAGGTTGAATAAGGGCAATGTGCCAACCTCCTCTCACCTTGAAGAATTTGACAACATGATCATTCATGCAAAGCTGCCTTTCTTGGCAGATGTGGTGGGGGGGAATCAAGATTTCAGTAATCAAGCTGCAATTACATTTTCCTGCTCTGTTTGCATGATGTGACTTGTGCTGTGGACATGGGAATAAGGTCCACTATGTCGAAGCTTCATATGCAGAGTCCTTCATGTCTAACTGCAATGAGGACTATGTCAGTTGTGTGCGGTGTGAATGCTGACTCCTCATGTTACTAAGGACTTGTTATCTTTCTGGTATGACCCCCTTAGATTCATGGGAGTCAAGACCAATAGATCTAATTGCAAGGGTCCTTGTCATTGTTGCTATGATGCAATGAAGGCACAGAGAAAAGAAGGAACAACAGATGCACCAGCAAAGTCAGAACCAGCAGTAACCTTTAGACCATGTTGAACAGCTTCAACATGAAGAGATCACAAGTGAATATTCTCTAAAGATGTGCAGGAGATACAGGAGGTCTAAAGCATTTTGTCCTGAACACCATTTCTTCAGATATATCAAGCACAATGCCCCTGCAGATTAAAAATGTCCTGCTATGTTGCCACAGAACTGTTTCATCGGTTGCAGTTGGACTTGTGCTTTGAAAGGCTTAGTGGCCATACTATCCCAATGGCTGTCATGAATTCCTTATGTAATTGACAGTTCCCAGGGAGTCACTGGGGAAATGTTGGGATCTCTCAAGCCTCAGCCCACAAATGTATCAAAACTGTTACTGATGCATGTTGTACTGGATCACACTGTTTCATCTCATTTTCTCATAATATGGTCAGTGCTGCTGCCCAGGCTTTGCCAACACAGCTGGCTTTCCCTTGATGTAGGCCACTACAGAACATACACATGTCACACTGAGAGAGCCAAATCAGAATATGGCAGACTTCATCAACAGAAAAGGATTCCATTCAGTAAGAGAAGCCATCTGTGACCATCAGCACCACATTCACTAGTTCATAAGAAATAGGAGCAGAATTAGGCCATTCAGCCCATTGTGTCTGCTCCACCATTTGATCATGGCTGATATGCTCCTCACCCCATTTTCCTGCCGTCAATCCGTGACCAATTAAAAATCTACCCAACTCCTCCTTAAATTTACTCACTGTCCCAACATCCACTGCACCTGGGGGTAGTGAATTCCACAGATTCAGAACCCTTTGGGAGAAGTAGTTTCTCCTCAATTTGCTACCTCTTATCCTAAGACTATGACCTCTGATCCTAGACTTCCCCATAAGAGGAAGCACCCTCTCCACATCTATTTTATCTTAGAGATCTCTTCCAAATATACTTGAAGCTGCCATGATGCCTATATCTGTGATAACACTCAGGTTCCTGCTTCATGTCAAGGCCTTACAAGGAGGGTTTATGGGAGACAAGAACTGCCCTCTGTGACCATGACTGATGACTCCATTACACAACTGAGGTGGAGTATAGATACAATGAAATTCAGTCTTGTATCAGGGAGCAAATGTCAGGGTTCCTGAAGATGACGTTTTGACATTTGGATCAGTCTGGGGACAAACTCACAATCAATTTGATTTGATTTGATTTAATTTATTATTGTCACATGCATCTAAGTACAGTGAAAAGTTTTGTTTTGCGAGATCATAACATACAAGGACATACAGATCATAGGGTGTTTAGACAGAGAGAGGCGTACACGGTTATGGCTGCACAGGAGGTGCACAAAAGCAAGATCAACAATAGATTTGAAATTAGAGAGATCCATTCAGCAGAGGTCAACTCCAACAGGTGTGCTGCATAATCCTAGCTCCACACAACTGGACGAGACAAAGTGGGGATATGATAGAGGCTGAAGAACCTGAAGGGCAACAGTGGTCTTCAGAGGAGGAAGATAAAAACATTGAGCAGCAAAAACATCACCTTCACATAGGAGAGCGATAGACAGTGGGGTGCCACAAGCCAGACAGGATTTACTCGACTAGCGGTTCCAGTAGATATGAGCTGGGAGGGGTCATCACTCATTGACTGTACATTTATTGCTACGTGGAAGACAAGTAGCCTCTGGCTATTTCCAGAAGCAAAGCAAGTTTTTTGTTTGCTCTTCTTCACTTTTCCTGTTCTTCAATAAAAGTTAATCTTATCGATCGTTTGAAGGTTTACCAAGTTGTGCTCCACCTTAGAACAATGACAAGATATTATACTATGCAGGGCATTAGGGAAAGAGCAGAGTTCCCTCAGATGGGAATGTAACATGATATGATACTATGGATGCATAGAATCTATAGCTTCACTCTTACAGCTGCAGTTAATATGACTGACAGACAGGTGATAATGTAAAGAGAGAGCACATTTATATTTGTGTCATTCTATTTATAATGAAGTGTCACCTGAGCCATCTATGTGCCCTTAGAATTGTTTATGTTTAACTCCTACTGCATGCACTGTGATGATCTATTTCTGGCTGACAGTGTTTGACCTGGTGCACAGCTGGGCTTTAAATGTGGTGCCATGGCACAAATCCCAGATGGTCCTGGCAGTGTTGAGTACTTCTGCTGCTGGTGAGTACAATGACAGCCAAACACAGTGCTGTTGGGACATGGTGCATACATAATAAGGTTAGCACCAGAGAACTGCATGTGACAACTCACTGGAGGTCATAAACATTCGATGATACTTCCTGAAATTGACACTTAGCCAACTTTGGCAAAACTCAGCATGGTATTTGTCTTTGTCTACAGTATTTGTGATGATCCAGGCAACAGTGATCATATGAAATAATAAGGGCTAAAAGATATGATAATGATACATCAGTAGTACTTTAAAAACTCAGACAAAAATATATCTTTTTGATGAGGGTCAGAACTAGGTTGGAACCACAGTGTGGTTAACTCACTTTGTAACAATGTTAAATCTCTGATGAGAAAATAACCATCCTGAGAAAATGATATTCTATTACATAGCATCTAAGCATAAAATGCAAACTCTGATAACTAAACCCACAAGCCAAGAGAAGAATATTGGGCCCTACATTTTATTCTTACTTGAAGCTATATTTTGACTACAAAAAAATGCAGCAACATAAAGACTGCTGAAAGGGTTCTTGGGTGGCACAGCAGTAGTGTCCCTATCTCTGAGCTAGGAGGTCTAGATTCCAGTCCAACCCAGTCAAGAGTGTGGTGCTGGAAAGGCACAGCAGGTCAGGCAGCATCCGAAGAGCAGGAGAATTGACGTTTCGGGCTTAAGCCCTTCATCAGGAATTCTGATGAAAGGTTTATGCCCGAAACGTTGATTCTCCCGCTCCTCGGATGCTGCCTGATCTGCTGTGTTTTTCCAGCACCACACTTTCAACTCTGATCTCCAGCATCTGCAGTCCTCACTTTCTTTGAGTCCCATTGACTCCAGAAGTGGTTAATAATATGTTCAAGCGTTAGAATATTTCCAAAAGTTAACAAAGATTCAACTTCTAAAGAACAGGTCAAAATAGCATTTCATAGATCCTTTCATTATGCAGAAGGTCCTTTCACTAAATATGAGAAATCCAACAAGTGGTCTCATTATGAATGAAAGAAACATATATCCATGTAAAGTTAATTATATAACTTCCAAGATTTCTGTAAATAACTGAAACAAATTTGTAGAGATTTAGATTAAGTTTGAATTTAACAGTCTCACACACACTTGGATTAAGGTAATATTAAGGTAACATTATTTTCATAATTAATGGATATTCTTTCCTTTTTAAAATAATATTTCTGTAATATTTACAATTTTAACCCTGGATTTTCTGTTAGAAATAAACATTTTTTTGGGATTTATCTAGTTTCATAATTTATGCTTTTCATATGAACATGTAAATAACTCAAACAATCCAACTGCTCAGGTTAATACATTTTTCAGTGTTTTAAAATTTAAATTGTCTCACTTAGTTTTCTGCATCACTAACCAAAAAAACCCAACTCCTATTCCCTTTTGGTTGTGTGATAATTAACTGAGGGTTTTCATCCACCCTTATAATAACTAGAAAAATTGCAATCTGGCTAAAAAACTAATTAAAAATAAAAGGCTGTCAGCATAAAGGAAATAATCTAAACTGGCAGTTTTCCTTGAGGCAGAGAATAATCAGACTCTATAGAACCAGTTAAGTGTCCTTGAGTTTTGACATGCTCCATCTGCAGTTGAAGAAGACTAACCGGAAGGTATGCCTGAACTAGAATAGCCCCAAAAAGGAGCTAGATTGTAATAGACCACCGACAGATATAGTCATGGTTACCAGGAGCCAACCATGCAGTCTCTTAATGTTATATTTCATCGCCCCCTATTGAAGATATCCAAGCTTCCAGAAAATCTGGCTGTTATTTGTGTCGTCTTGTGGCAACAGTCACACACCAGCTGAACGACTGTGGAGTGAAGCTCCTTCATATAAGAGCACTCTTCACAAGAAATGCATGAAAGGATACATTTGCGCTATCCAGCATCATCTGGACTTTGGGAATTCAGCCATGTGAATACAGCCTAGAGCTTGGCAGACTCTCATGCGGGCTCTTTCAGTGTATTGGTTGGCTTAGGCGAGCAATACATCTGTGCCTTGCTCAGTATACTGTTGGATTGTGAAATGACTAATACTGACATGTCAAGGCTATGGTGACTTTATTGATGACAGGTAATGCTGTGTGAAACCTTCAATGAAGCTGTAAATTGCTTTTCAATATGCCACAATGCTACAGGGGAGCCTCCAACTTACAAGTGTCTGACTCACAAACACTCCTACTTATGAATGGATATAGGGGTGTAAGCTTAAAGATTCAACTTAACAAACATTTCCTGTAACTACAAATGGTATTTTACATGATTCTACATTGAGTTCTGAGTTTTGTACAAACAAACTTGTGAATTAACTCAAGAACAGAACACATTCTCAACCCAAGGACTGCCTGTATAGGACTATGTTACTCTGGAATATGAAAATATATTGTTCCCTTGGTTAAGTACCACAAAAGCTCAATGGAAGCTGGTTAGCTCAGATAGTTAGAGGGTGGTGTTAATGATTCCAGAGTCATGCATTCAATCCCCACACAAGCCAAAGCTCCTTGCTTCCAAATAAATGCTACTTCCCTCTACTTTCGGGATTATAGTGGTGCATTTATAGTGGCCCTATCTCTGAGCCAAAAGATCCAAGTACAAGCTGAACCTACTGCAGAGGTGTCTCATAAATGTTCAAATTACTAGAAAAGGTTTGTAGGAATACATTACTCTTCCTTCAATGGGCACAAATAGGATAATCCTGTTTGGAAAACTCCACCTGGGAAATAAAGAAGAAATGAAAAGAACTAAGGAAGGAAGGAAAGCAAGAAAAAGAAAGGAAGGAAGACTTTGATTTATCCAGTGCCTTCCATGATTGTCAGATATTCCACAGTGAACAAAATAATTCAAAAGTGTATCATTGTCTTAAAGTAGATGCTGCATTCACAGAAATAATTCAATCAACAAACCAAACATTCGAACTGAATCAGAGTTCATTTTCCAAAACAACTAGAACAGATCACAAACTCTTCCAAACACTTCTAAACCCTTGTAAAATTTATAACCCATCTTCAGCTGCCGTGGTGGCACATTTTAATGGAGACAGCCATGAACTGAGATCTCAAGAAACAGAATAAAGTCAATTGCAGGGCAGGGTGACTGCTTTAGGGTAGGACTCATGTACAGAAGTTAACAATTTTTGAAAGGGCAACAAAATGACCTGCATCTGATATGCAACAGGAAATATACAGTCAGCACAAGCAGAACACAGACCCAACATAATGGGACTTTTACACAATTACTCAAGCATTGTGCCTTGCTAACATGGGATAAGTTGGGTCAGCAGGTCTATCGAGCAGTAATGCCACTGGTGAGGTAGTGCCTGCTGCTGCTGGTCAGAACGACACCAGCCAAGTCTTAGGATTGTTGCTAGATCCCAGTTTAGAGAAGTGTGATGGTGCAATTGGGGTTATGGGGAAAGATTAGTGACGGGTGTCAGCAGCAAACTCAAGGGAGGACTTTTAGTGAGACCCCTCTTCCTAATGTGGACATCCTTAATCCAGAGCTGAGAAGCTTTGCTCCCTGAAAGTGCACAAGCCAACCTGTTGGGGCTTGCTTCCCCATATGGTGAGCTCGCTGCCTGCTGTTGGATTAGTGGTAAAATAAAACTAAATATTAAAAATTAAAATGTCCAAGACCTCAAAACTGTTGACGGAACATATTCCTTGTCAAGACAATGTATATGACGTACAAAAGGGGAAGGAAGTTAAGCAATTCAGGTTTGTCACTGCATAATGGAAGCTTCCGAGCTGCCTGATATGCAGGTCCCTTTCCTTTAATGATGTCCTAGATTTCATTATGCATCATGAACTAGGGCATATGGGAAAATGAGGCAAAAGTTTCAGAACATTCACATACACACAAGAACAGCACTCTGCTCCTTTCCCCATCATCCTGATGCCTCATTAACACAGCCCTGATCATCTTGGAGCAACGACAGACGTAGGTCAAGCTCCAACCTACCAGGGAAGGTTTGGAAACCCAGGGGCCAAGTGAAAGGCTTTAGAAACCACTGCCCAGCAGGTCATCAACAGATACTGTGACAAGACTGATGTTTCAACTTCTGTTTTTCAAATAGAAAATGAACTGGGAGCATTTATTTTCCCTTTCTCCGGAAAGAAAACAAATCATTCAATGCACAACGTGCAGCACAATTTGATGTTTGGCTTGGAAATAAGATTTAACATGAAGCCAAAACGTATATTCATTTAATGGACAGATAAAGAAAGAGTGTTTTCTTTTTGTTTAGAGTACTCTCCCTTTTTACGGAGGACACTTAGACTCTCCACAGATACTTCCTTGACTTTTTACAAATTTATAAATTAATTTATTATTGACCTAGAGATCTATGTGTAGAGGGCTTCTGTCCCTGTAAGGCCCCTTTAGTGACATTAATAATACAGGATCACCCAATGTAGCTTGGAGGGGCTTTGCCGTAACCAGCTGAGGCTCTCATTTCAAAACAGCCTGAGGGTCTGTTTGCAGCCACCCATAAGCAGAAAACCGTGCTCTGCTGGCACATTTGCGTTCTTAAGTTTGCAAAGCGGAACTATCTTCGGAACTTCCTTTTCAATTTAACAGTAATCAACAAGCCAAGCAACTCAGTTGAAAGGAATTAATAAAATAACTTGAAACAGGAGTGACCATTCAGCCCCTCAAATTTGTTCTGCTCTTCAATTAGAGAATGGCTGATCAGTATCCTAATTCTAATTATTTGTTTTTGTATCCATTAGTACCCAAGTTTATCAAAGCACAATTAATCGCAGGTTTTAAATTATCAACAAAATAAGCCTTTAGGCTTTTTTGAAAGTGTTCCACATTTCTATTACCATTCTCATGAAGACTATCCCTTGTCTCTCTCCTTTCTTTGATTTTAATTGGTGTTTGTTTTTCCTAGACTCCCCCATTAACAGAAGAAAATTCTCTCTATTTACCCTAACAAGTCCTAATCTAGGGCATCATTTAAGGGAAGAGACTTGCATATCAGGCATCTAGAAAGCTTCCATTATGCAGAGCCAAAATCCTAAAATTTTCAATCAAATCTCACCTTCAGCTGTACATTTCAGAGAGTGTACATTATGTATACCTGTCACCTTGAATGATTTTTATGTTTGCGGACTGGTGTGGTTGAGGCAGCCTAATGGCACCTTGTTTGAATCCACAGTATAATACCCACCATCACTCTCCCAATCAGACCTGTGACCATCCCTAGCCTTGAGGCCTACCTCATGAATTAGCCTGCCTCCTTAAACAACCATTGAATGCTTATAACTGGCTATCTCTTGTCAGATATTGGAGAAAGTGAGGATTGCAAATGCTGGAGAGACAGAGTCAAAAAATGTGATGTTAGAAAAGCACAGTAGGTCAGGCAGCATCCAAAGAGCAGGAGAGTCATAAGCTCTTTATCAGGAATGTGGAGGGGGGAAGGGGGCTGAAAGATAAATAAGAGGGTGGGGTCTGTGAGGGGCAGTTGAAGTGCTCAGCCACAGGGCATGTTTGGTGCATGTGTCCCAGAGATGTTCTCTGAAACCCTCCATGAGTTGGCGTCCAGTCTCTCCGATGTGGAGGAGACCACATAGAGTCATAGAGTCATAGAAATGTACAGCACAGAAACAGACCCTTCAGTCCAACTCGCCCATGCCCATGCCGAAGATATCCCACCCAATCTAGTCCAACCTGCCAGCATCCGGCCGATATCCCTCCAAACCCTTCCTATTCATATCCCCATCCAGATGCCTTTTAAATGTTGCAATTATATGAGCTTCCACCACTTCCTCTGGCAGCTCATTCCATACACAGACCACCCTCTGCATGAAAAAGTTGCCCCTTAGGTCTCTTATATATCTTTCCCCTCTCACCCTAACCCTATGCCTTCTAGTTCAGGACTCTCCCACCCCAGGGAAAAGACTTTGTTTATTTATCCTATCCATGTTCCTCATGATTTTACAAACCTCAGACATTAGGAGAAATGGACACAGTAGATAAGGTGGGTGTGCATACAGGAAAATCGCTGCTGAATGTGAAATGATCCTTTGGGGCCTTGGATGGAGATGGGAAGTGGAGGTGTGGGTGCAGGTTTTATGCCTCTTGCAGTTGCACAGCTGTGGAGGGTGGGTTGGTGAGGGGCGTGGACCTAAGGAGGGAGTCATTGAGGGACTGGTACACAGATAGGGATGGGGAGAGAAATGCATCTCAAATGGTGGGGTCTGATTGTAGGTGGCAGAAATGGTAGAGGATAATGCGCTACATCCGGAGATGAGTAGGGTGGAAGTTGAGGCCTGGGGGAAGTTCTGTCCTTGTTGTGATTGGAGGGATGAGGTTCAAGGGCGGAGGTGTGGGAAGTGGAAGAGATGCAGTGGAGGGCATCATCAACCACAAATTGTGGTCCTTGAAATAGGAGGCCACTTGGAATGTCCTGGAGTGGAATTGCTCCTCTTGGGATCAGATACAGTGGAGGCAGAGGAATTGGGAATAAGCGATTGCATTTTTACAGGAAGGGGGTGGGAGGAGGTGTAGTAAAGGTAGCTGTGGGAGTTGGTAGGTTTGAAATAGATGTCCGTGTTGAGTTGGTTGCCGGAGATGGAGATGGAGAGGTCAGGAAGAGGAAGGAGGTTTCTGAGGCAGTCCATGTGAACTTACGGTCAGGGTGGAAGGTGTTTGTGAAGTTGATGAACTGTTCAATCTTCCTTGTGGGAGCCGTTATGGTTATCAATGCAATGGAGGAAGACATGGGGGATGGTGCAGATGTAACTGTGGAAGATCGACATATTCACATATCCAGTGAAGAGGCAGGCAAAGCTGGGGTCCATGCAGGTGCCTATGGCTACCCCTTTGGTCTGAAGGAAGTGGGAGGACTGTGCAGTCAGCTGATATCATTGGAATTGGGAGCACATTTCATGCAAATGGCAGAACTTAAATGATGGTAAGGCTTGGTCCAGTGACTACGGCTGAAAAACTGATCTCCTCAAGATCTTGTGTCACCACTTAACTTACTAGAATATTGCATGTGAATTACCTAAATATTAGCCTTTTGAGGAAATGGAAGATGACTATCGTTCACTGAATGAATGCATTGACAGGATGGAAGAGGGCAGTAGTCACCACTTTGATGCTCCTGTATATAACAGCTAAGTAATGCCACATGTTGTCCATGGATTCGGAAGTAGCCGGTAGTGAAAAAGTTGAGTGCCACCATCAATTTGAGTGCCAGCAGTATTGGATCACTATCCAAATTCAAGTGGCAGCAGGACTTGACAGATGTTTGTGACTGCTTCCCAGGCCTCCCTCAGGTACCTAACGTATAGTTCCTCAGGTATCTGAAGTCATGATTCTAGTGAAGCCCTACTCAACCAAACATCTAACATAGTGTAAGCATGAACAAGCATCGAATGCTCTGTAGTCTTATGGCATCTAGTCCTCATCTGCCTCAGGCTCCCAGAATCTGCTGGCTCAATACATGGTTATAGGAAGATTCTAGCAAGTGAGCATTGTGGGAAAAAATCAATGAATTGTGAACCTGTGTGTCCAGAGGTTTTTTCCATTCAACTGCGAGTATTAATATTTTCTGTCTCTCCCTCTGTCCACGCCCAAATCTCCTACTATCCTACACCAGCCTTTTCTTGGATGAGTCTATTCTCCAGGGAGTTACAAGTGAATTTTTGAAAATGAGTATTTATACTTTGCTAGTCACCCTCACTTTGCAACCTATGACTATCTAACCTCCTCCATCATCTCTGACTTTGACCACAGAACACTTTACCCTCCCAACATCATTGCACATCCTATCTCTGTAACCCTTGAACGAGCCCCCATTCACCTTGGTTCCTGTGTAAGTGTGCATGTCATCTCTTCAATCTGAGCCTATCCCTCCTCTGATTCCTCTTCTGATCCTAGACTGCCACCACATCAGCCTTAGAGTTTTCAATAGATCCCATGAATTGGCTTATGAAACCTTTGGCTATCCCTACCCCAGTCTGAAGTTGCTTCCCCCCTCTCTCACTGAATCAAACCCTTTCTGTGAATGTGAATATTCCCTTCTGCAACTGGCACTTGAGTTTGACTTACAGGGTCCACATAGAGACACTGTCGACCTTGCCATTTAGGTGCCTCGTTTTGATTATCCCTCCACAACATCCAGATGCTCTTGCATACTTACATTCCCTGACCCCATACTCTGATATCTGTTGGAGTCCCTTTCCACTTCTTCATTTTCCCAAATAACTCCAAACCCCAATCCAATCCTCTCACTCCTGACTCAGCTATGCCTGTTCAGAGCCTCCATCCAAGGTAGCATTATCTGGTTCCCCTCCCTTCTGCCACAGAGCTCACCAAGGAACACTGCTGAGCTCAGACACAGCTGCATGCCAATTTTAAACATTGAGAGCAAATTACTGACATGGCTGGGAAATTGGTTGAGTTACAGGCGACACAAAGTAAGGATAAGGTTAGGTACTCACATTGGCAAGATGTGACCAGTGGTGTCCCACAGGGATCTGTAATAGTGCCTCAATTGCTCACATTATTTATTAATGACCTGGATAATGGCATAGAAAGCCATATATCCAAATTTGCTGATGACACAAAGTTAGGCGGCATTACAGGCCGTGTGGGTGATAACATAAATATAGCAAGGGATATTGATAGACTAAGTCAATGGGCAAAATTGTGGCAGGTGGAGTTCAAATGTGAGTTTATCTATTATGGATGGAAAAAGGATAGATCCAGTTACTTTCTAGATGATATGAAATTAAAGACAATGATGTCCAAAGAGACTTGGGGTTTCAAGTGCATAGATTTTTAAAATTCCACAGACAGGTGCAGATAATAATCAAGAAAGCTAATGGAATGTTGGCCTTTATGTCCCTAGAGGACTGGACTATGTGAATGCAGAGGCTAGGCTGCAGGTATACAAAATCCTGGTCAGGCCCTCCTTGAGTACTGTGAGCGGACTGGGCACCACTCCTTAGGAAAGATACACTGGCCTTCGAGTCAGTACAATGTAGGTTTACAAAAATGATAACTGGACATCAGGTGTTGTGATAGGTTATACAAATTAGGTCTTGTTTGTCTGGGATTTAGAAGGCATAACCTTGTCAGAAGCTTCAGGACGTTAATTTGAATAAATGTGAGGTATTGCAGTTTGATAATACAAACAAGCACAGGATTTATACAATTAATGCTAGGGCCCTGGATAGTGTTGTAGAACAAAGAGACTGGGGGTGGGTTCAGATTCATAATTTTTTGAAATGTGCATCTCAGGTAGACAGGACGGTTAAGTAGGCATTTAGCACACTTGCATTCATTGCTCAGACCTTTGAGTATAGGAGTTGTGATGTCATGTTGAGGTCATACAGGATATTGGTGATGTCTCTTCTGAAAGACTGTGCGTACATTTAGTTGCCCTGTTATAGAAAGGATATTATTAAAGAGGAGAAGGTTCAGAAAAGACTTACCATGATGTTGCTGGGAATGGTGAGTTTGAGATATAAAAATAGACAAGGAAAGCTGGGACTTTGATAACTGGAACATAGGAGATTGAGGGGTGACCTTATTGAGGTTTATAAAATCACGGGCATAGGTAAGGTGAATGACAAGGGTCTTTTCCTTAGGGTGGGGAAGTTGAAAATAAAGGGGCATATTTTTAAGATGGGAGGAGAAAGATTTAAAAAGGACATGAGGTGCAATATTTTTACACAGAGTAGTTCATATATGGAATGAACTGTCAGGGAAATGGTGACCACAGGTACCATTACAACATTTAATGGGCATTTGGATAATTTCATGAATTATAAAGGTTTGGAGGGTTCTGGGCCAAGTGCAGGCAGGGTGGGACCAGATTCATTTGGTTCGCGTAGACTGGTTGGATCAAAGGATCTGATTCTGTGCTGTATGTTTCAATGACTATGTTATAAGGAAAAGATAGGGTGGATAAAAATAAACTACTTCCACTAGTTGAAGACTCAAGAACTAGGGGGCACAGTCTGAGAATTAGAGCTAGACCGTTCAGGAGAGATATTAGGAAGCACTTCCACACACAAAGGGTGGTAAGATGTTTGGAATTCTCTTCCACAAATGGCAGTGATGCTGTTAGTTTGGTGTGCTCTTCAGAGGGTCAGTGTGGATTCTTTGGGCTGAATGGCTCACTTCCACATTGTAGGGATTCTATGACTCAATGATTCTATGATCCCCATTTCCAATTCCCACAGTCTTCATTAATACTATCTAATTGGTCTTGTTTTACTGGAGACACAAAACAGAAAATACAGCTTTCTAAATAGTAATTGAAAAAAATGCAACATACTTGCCTAAATTTCCAATATGTGCTGAATGGCAAAGTGAAATTGCAAATCTGAAATTCAACAGAAAATTTGGAAGATATACAAAAATGAGTGAATAACTGAAAATGAAGAATTAATACTTGAAATGAAACAAATCCATTAGTAATCCTGCAAGATCATTTATCACATCAAGAATTAGAAAGATCAAGTTGTGTGTGTCGGTACCAGGATCAAAAGAACATTACTGAAAATGTGTTGCTGGAAAAGTGCAGCAGGTCAGGCAGCATCCAAGGAACAGGAAATTTGACGTTTCGGGCATAAGCCCTTCATCAGGAAATGCCCGAAACGTCGAATTTCCTGTTCCTTGGATGCTGCCTGACCTGCTGCGCTTTTCCAGCAACACATTTTCAGCTCTGATCTCCAGCATCTGCAGACCTCACTTTCTCCTCAAAAGAACATTAGACTTGATGTTACATCATCGAACACTAATATGTAAACATTTCACAAATTAATACACACTTTTCTCTTTGTCATCTTAAAAGAGCAATGAGCTTAGTTTAAATGAGCTCAAACCTCTGCTGTTTAAAAATACAAATGCCAGGTAATTGCCATTAGCAGCAAGAGAAAATCCAACCATTTCCCCTTGATGTCCTATTGCATTGCCTTTGCTGAATTCTACACCGTCAAGATTATGTGAGTTTACCACTTACCAGAAGCTTAACATGAGTAATAATTTGGTTGCAGACAAAGGTCACAATGGGGCAGAATTCCTCTCGAGATTCCCATTTTTTTTTCCTAATTCATTTGCTAATGTCAATTCAGCATTAATTACCAATGGAAAGATCAGTAATAGAAATTGTCACCACAATAGGAATTTCATTCAAAAAAGGGATAATTGGAGGAGAAGTGCTGGAAAATGGGACTAGATTAGATTAGGATACCTGGTTGCATGGATGAGTTAGACTGAAGGATCTGTTTCCGTGCTGTATATCTCTATGACTCGATGACTCTAATATCAGTAGGTATCTTTGATGCCAGGTCAGAATGCTGGAAAATCTTTCCTAATAGCATTGTGAGTGTACCGAAACCAAATGGACTGCAGTGGTTCAAGAAGCTAGCTCACCACCACATTCTCAAGGGCAACTGATGATGCGTAATGAAGTATTGGCCGAGCCAACAACACCCACATCTTGCAAGTGAATAAAACAACAATTACTACAATAATTGCTCTTTAGTGGAGGCCAGTTCAAAACTACCACCACATTGCTTGACACTTTAACATCCACATTCTACAGTAGTGTGAATTTATTGCTTGCCCCAGTGCCACGTTTGTAAGCACAGATAGAATCATTACCAGGAATTTGCCATAACAACTTAAGAGAGGCTGTTCTAAGAAAGTTCACCGCTGTATGCAATAGTCCAAAGGAGCTGGTGTAATCTTGGTCCTGTTAGACCATTGCTAATCTCGAGGAAATACAGACCAGCATCACAGAGCATAATTTCAGGATCACGATGAATGTCATTTTGTATCGTACCCACTGAATGTGCACCTTCAGGTCAGTCAAGATTTCTTAGACCCTGACTAGTTCAGGTTTAGTGTTTACACTATTGAGCACTATTTGGGACCATGCCAGAAGTTTCACCATGTATGTCAGCGAAAACTGAAATCCTTCCTCAACTGCTTTAAGATTTATTTCTACTCCTGTGGCATTAGAAAGTACATATTAGTAGCTGTTTTAATGGTAAATAATAAGTATCTATTAAATGTAAAGAGAACCCATTTATTCTGGAAATCAAGAATTAAAATAGAAAATGATTGCATTGTACATGTTACAAAGACAGTTCAGCATCCAGGTGGGACTTAGACAGAAAAAAAGTTATCTTTCACTTCCAATTGTTTTAGCTGGCACTTCGCAATATTTCCTTCTTTTAATTTTAGTCTGAAACATTGTTAATTTTAATATACACGCAAGAGAAGACTTACTAAACTTTTAGAAATTACAATAAATATAGAGTGTACAAACTTGAGAACAACCCAAGGTGCAAAGAAAATGGATTAGCGAATAAATTTGCAAGTCATGTGCCACATATGGGGAGAGACTGGTGGGAACATTAGCAAACAGCGGCTCAAAAGAAAAACAAACAGTCAGAATAATTTGCCCTCCAAATCCAAAAAATTTGATTAGTTCATAATGCAACATCAATTTGCGTCTTTCCTTGACAGCTGAAGCCAAATCTGTGCATATGATCCAGCTCTGAACTAGCCTGCATCCCAATCCCTACTGTTTAACTATCTTTTCAATCCAGTCAATTGTCCACCTCTTTTTGGCTCCTTTCTATATTCCTTTCAGCTCTGAAACCTCTATTCTGCTTTGTATGTAGCTTGGCATTTGGTTCATCCACTTCCAATGGGCTCATGTGACCAGAAAATGAAGGTTTTCATCTCAACTCCCTAAGGAGGCTGATAAAAAAAGATTAAGATGTAAGCTGGTCTGATAAGCTGGGAACAGGGTTTATTATAGCTGAATGGCAGTACAAGGAGGGAAGGCAGGCCAGCTTTATTTGTGCTTCGTCAAGACTGAGGGATACCTGTTGATGACTGCATGTATCCACTAGAAAGATTGTTTCATTAATTACACATTAACCATATCTGCTAAGTGGGAGGTATCAATAAAAGTGCAGATGTTTCTGCTTTGGAACAGGATGAAAAACACTCTTGATCCCGTCAACAGAACATTTTAAACCAAAGGAGTTTGATGGGTGTTAATCAATGGCTTGTATTTTAATGTCCTGTTGCAACCTCTTAATCATTAAACCTCTTTACAGCAGTAAAATGACCATCCATTGTCATGGTCATTCTGGTGGAGCTATTCGATATGCTGAAAGGAAAGCATTTTACGAAGGGCACTAAAACAGCACACAAGAATGGCTGTTAAATACAAAGGATAAAATGTTCGAGAATCACAAAAAGGGAAAGCAATTCTAAGTTAAACTATTTGAGTAGTTTCGTTCAGCAAATCGAATACACATCATCCGTGACATAGATCTACAATTTAGGTTTTTCTTTTCCCATTTGTCAATCATGACTTTATATTTCAAATTATCTCTGAGGATTTGTTATCTGCATCAGAACTTCTCAGTGCTGAAAAAAGCACAGCTCTTTAATCTTATAAAGCATTTGCTTTAAACTGAACTCAATGTAGTATGAACATTCACATTGACAGGTGTCTTATGTCAGTTTAAGGTAGCTGCAAAACTGACAGATCAAAATCTAAATAAAAATTTTGAGAATGAAATCTAGTTTGCCAGCTGTAATCTTAAGATAGAATGTGTATACTGTATATTATCTGTAATCCTGTACTAATGAAGATACAAAGCACTGTCTATAAATAATGTACAACACACAACCTCCAGTTATGATGTGCATTATATTTGCTATATGGTGTACACACAGTATAGACTGTGTATTATATGGTGTACACACAGTATAGCATCTCTACCTTATGGCAAACATAATTCTATCTATCTAAAATCACACTAAACGTACATAGGTAGTTTATTGAAAATGTCAAGGTGAGGCTACTTTAAACAAATCTTGCACACTGACTATTGAGAAACTGCATTGAACTACTGCGGAATTTTGTTTTTTATTGCAGTCTGTTACATTCTTTCTCTGCTAATCCTGAGCCACTGTTTTATCAATGTCCTTTCAAATGGTGAGACTTCTTTTTTGCTTTGGGCGCAGCATAGCAAATCAGAAAACAAACTAACAGATACAAAAGAATATGCTCTACTCCTCTGAACACATCTTCTTAGCTTTCATTGTCTGAGGCTTACTTCCAGTCCTCTACAGTTACCACAGTAACTAATTACAAATCTGCTTCTCTGAGAAAGAATTATTTAATAGTGATGTGAGCCCCTTTTATGCTTCAGGGGCTGGCCTTTTGCTACTCAACTTCTGGTAGATGTTCGGCCCCGAGGTCATACTGTACAAACTCTGAATGTTGGTGGCCATTTCTCTTTTATGAAACTTTTCAGTGAAGTTGAACAAGGAGGCTGTTCCTCAGTGTGTCCCTTAAAAATTGTGGAAGAAAGATTGTGAGAGGATTATAATGCCAGGAATTCAATGTTAGAAAAGTCACTTCACGACTCTTATTTTATTTTATTTAAGTGTAAGATGTTCGGCTAAATATAAAAATCCATTCTACTCAGATTGCTGTCTGTACCTATTTCTTTAGTAAAGACCCAAAATAACCTATAGTAATTATGAAGTGAAAATTTAACTTTACTTTTGTTCAGGATGGCATTGTTAGTTATGTTGTTTGTGCAAAAGATCAATCTTAAAATTTCTTCAAATTATGAAATTCCAACCCTTATTTAAAAACAGCCTGACAGTGTACCTAAATATATCTATTCCCTTTTTATATTACATAGCTACACAGCACTTGCTGCTACCACATATTACCTTTTTATATTGTGGCATGAATCTACCACCATTTAGGCAATGTCAAGGAACAGTGGCAACAACTTGCTTTCATATTGTACTTTTAACATTGGGAAACACCGGGAAGGTGTTCACAGAAGCATACACAAAAATGTCTGGTACATGCATGCAATGACAAAAAGTGTGTATATGTGTGTGAGTGTGTGTGTATGTGTGTGTGTATGTATGTGTGTGTTTGTGTATGTGTCTGTCTGTGTGTGTATATGTGTGTGTATGCGTCTGTGTGTGTATGTATGCATGTGCGTGTGTGTGTGTGTGTTTCAGTGTGTGTCTGTGTGTGTTTCAAATACAACTGCCAGAAACTATTTTACGAAGCTGACAAGAGGTCTTTCTTTCTGAGATGCCTGATAAATTTTTTTGTAAGTTGTATGATTCCAGCATCACAAATGCTGAATCAGTTATGTTAAGCTGTCTGCTTTTGTTGGAAGTAACCCTATATTCTGCAGGCAGCATTAAATGAATGTTTAATGTTTTTACAGACATTGGTCATACACAGAATATTCAAGTTATCCTCTTCAGTGATGATGCATTCCAGGCAGTATTTCACTCAGGAGAATATAATGACTCATAAATGTTGTTTCTTTTGATGAAGAGCTGTCAAAATACAATCACCAGATGGATCTTTGTTTTAATTTAGTGGTTGCCTCACAAACTTCCTCTGTGCTGCATTAAATCAGGGTCACATAACCCCACCTATGCACTTAGTGCCAGATTTGTCAATTATACTCACAGGACTCCTACCAAAGGAAATGCCTCTGTGCTACTATATTAGAGACCATGTTTGCTGCTGTCCAGGGAAGTAGTCCTTTATTTAGTGATGTGGTATGTTGCTGCAGGATATGCAATTCACAATCCTGTTGGTGATTAACAGTCCTAGTGTGGCAATTAACATCTGGATACCAGCCAATTCAGAACTGAATTGTTGCGTGGTGAGGTGAGAATTATAGCTGCAACACAATAATGGTCAAATCTTGACTTTGCACAATGGTCTAAAATGGCTGATAAAAACTCAGAATGGACATTCTAATAAAATTGGAAGAGATGTGAATTGGGCTGTGGACTCATTGTCAACCTTTCATACTGTTGCCTAAACCTGAGAACTGCTCAAGTGTTTGACAGATATATAATAGCATGAGATACTGTTTTAACTGTTTATTTTTAAGTCGGTCTCATATAGCCAGTGTGCACTCTTCAACTGTTGTAAACTGGAATAAGAAGCGGGGGCTGGATAAAGCATAAGGGATTCAACCTGAAAGTTCCTATTCCAGGATAGAAACTGTTGGGGATTGCACTATGGCCATTAATGACAGATTATGTAATTACTTGTGTTACTGCTTTCAAATTCAAATCACTCTCAAAGAATTGAGGCCTCTACTGGGATTTGCTGCCCTAGGTCAGTGAACCTGAACATGTAAATTTCATAATCTATCCACTAATGAGCAACAATTGAAAAGTGCTCATGACTAGGGATGCAAAAGGACATTATATAGAAAATTCTTAGTGTACAATTTGCTGTAAGCAAAAACAGGTCAAATAATGTGTCTATCTTAGTAGTAGTATCAAGGACATTCAGACCATGACAGGGCAAGGAGTGACATATTTTAAAGTTGAACTTGAAATTTAGATTGAAATATGGTTATTTGAAATGTATAATTTCACATTTTTTGAGATATGAAGTGGTTAGCAAAATGTGGTTAGTTAATGGAGGGTGATCAATGAAGAGCAGAGACCTTTAGGCTTTCAGTTTCTTGAAATTAGTGATGCTACTGTTTCCCTTTAAAAATAGCAGTGCCTAAAGAGGGAAGCTTCCTGGGTCTGCTTATTTACATTCTCATTGGGGCACTCTACACCAACAGATTAGCAGCAAATAGATAAGCAAACAACAGTGCCTGGTTGTTTCCTTTCACTTTCTAATACACCTACTGCATGTCTTCATTTTTTATAAAATCCAAACAAAGTTTGACATAACAGCTACATGAATAAATAGGAGGGAGAGGGGAATAGGTGAAAATACGTAATTTTCCCCTGGAGGCTGTTGAAAAAGCTGCCAGTAGCTTCAGAGTCTTGAGATCCATAATTCAAGAGTACTCACTTGTGGAGCATTACAGGTACATTCACAAACTAAGGTCAATTGTCAAGAATGAGCAACACCAGGGAGGTGACATGCTCGAGTCCACAGTGATGCTTTGCACAGTATATCACTGATGTTTCATCTACACTGTAAGCACAGTAGAGTGTGTGACTGCTTCTAGATAACTTCTCACGGATGTTTGGCCAAGGAGGGACCAAAGACTGGTCAATACTTATCCCTTCATAGGAACACATATATATAGATTGTGTACGTCTGAGTAGTATCAATGCCATTAGTCCCTGAGCGACTTGTGACTGACTTATCGATGTTGAAGGAACAGGAGATTATTTACAGCAGATTACAATTACACAAGAAAGTGAAAGTAAATACAAAGAGATTATGTTGACGATATATCATCAGATGAACCGAGAAAAAAAGGACATGGATACCAGTGAACTGGGTTGGCAGGACAGCAGTTCAATGTGTGAAAATGGAGCAATGTTGTTGTGTTATGCCTCATGCTCAGTATATCAATATACCTTTAAGAGACATACTCATGATACTGTCACTGCATCGTAGTCTGTGACCTGCAGGTATAAAGATCTTACACTCCATCTTACTCAGACCCTTATGTGCCTGTGAAGATAATGTTTGTACATAATAGTTAGCTGTAATAAATATCTGTTGGATTCCTTGTTACCAGGATATTCAAGCCCAGTTACAAAGGCTAACTTAAACATTGCCATATCAGGTAAGGTAGTCTGCAGGAAGCAAAAACTGCATCTGATGTCCCCAGGTTTGTGCTGGAGTAGAAGATGCAGTGTGGCTGGAGAAGGAGCAGTGACAAGCAAAAAATAAGGTTGTTTATTGTCTTATTACATTAAAGTAATTAAAGGAACAGCAATGCACAGGTTCAGTACTGATGAGTTGCGAAAAGGTATGACCCAACTATGGCTGATGGAAGTAAAGCTAAGAAGATTCTGGAAAAGTCAATCCTCTTCTTAATATTGTACCCATGGAACCAGGGTTGAGTAGGAGCTGCTGCTATTGAGTGTGAATTAGTGGCTAAAGCCTTGAAGAAAAAAATAGAATTGACATGGGAAAATTCGTGTCTTGAAATTGATACAATATATTCTGAGTGCATTGCCTGATAAATTGCGATAAATATCACTGTGATACACTATTGATTATGTAATTTATTTTGTATATTGAATGTAATTTTCCAAGTTATTTGTGCTAATTTATTTTAATTCTGGTTTGATTGTTAAAGTAAAAAGTGATACAAGGTAAGATTTTGACTATTGGTCTTCCATTGGGATCACTTGATAATGTTGGTTGTTTTGGTTACTTACCCTCCCTGGGGATCATAACGGGACAAACAGGGGACAGAATGGGGTGCAACTTGAATCACCAGTTCCACACAGTTAAAAGTTGCCATGAAGACAGTCATCTCAACAAGCAGAGGAGACCCAAATTCAGACTCGAGTACGTCCACCCAAAAGTATTGTGGTTCTCTCAGCAGCACATATCTGGCCTCCAGCCATCTCTCTCAGAGTACCATGCCAGAGGATCATTGCAGCCAACACCAGGCTGCCCAGAAGCGAGCTGCAGAGATGCAGCCAGCAGCAACTCCCCTGCCAGGAGCAAGCTGCTAGGAAATGAGGGCCAGCTCAATCCCATGAGTCTATGTAGAGCCGAAGCAGCCAACCAACTCCTGTAATACAGCCCCTCAGGCAACATTGAGGAAAAGCACGGTAATAGGTCAACCAAAATAAATCATGGGCAGGCACCTTGGGAGAGCATGTGTTTAAAAGATTATGTTGATATTGTCCCCTTTGAAATTCACTTTAACAAAATGTAATATACACTGACATATGACACTTTGTTATTGATGGTGTTATAATAATATATGGAAGGATGCAGTTATACTGGACTAACATCTTCACTCAAGTGACAGTGATTAGCGTTGTCATATGGGGACAAACATGATGGACATATTCTTGTGATGCAATGGGTGCTTGTTTAATAACATGTCCTGTTAGTGACAACAGGAGTTAGAAGGAAGTGAGATATCGTGAAACATGGAGAAGACATCAGTGACAACATACCATGGACGTGTGTAAAATTAAATCCTGTGCTGCTGCCCATGGTTCATAATAAGGTACCCATAATTGAACCTGCGAAACCCTGGCTGAGGTTGGACTGGGCAACAATTTGACCATGTGACACTACTCCAGGGGCATGGAGACAAAATAATGACAGAGAAAAAAAAACTGCGTTCAAATTTTCCAGAATCTCAGTCAGGATCTCTTAACTTTTCCCTGTACCAACTGATTCTGGCAGCTGCACTGCTCCATAAATCTCTGACTAATTTGTCCAGATCATGATTGCAGCATAAAATTTAAAGCTGCTAAGCCCTACATCTCACTCTGACATAAGCAAACAAAGCCACTGAGGTTTCCCTGCAAATTCTGGGAAGGCTCACAGAGCATCAGTAGGTGCTATGTCAATGCACATGTTGCAGATATGATTTCTATGCAACCACCTTCAGTAGCTATCCTATCGGCAAAACAGTATCAATCTATCAATTTATCAATCTAAACAAACAAAAAATTCCGAAAAAAACCAGAAATTGCTGGAAAACCCAGCAGGTCTGGCAACATCTGTGGAGAGAAATCAGAATTAACATTTCAGGCTCAGCAACCCTTTTTCAGAACCTTTCTTCAATCGATCTATCTATTTATCTATCTATCTATTTGCATGTCTAGTAATCTATCTCCCTCTATCTATTTACTTAAAATTCTTGTGCATGGTCACTCTCATGTAAATGAGCAGGATGGTATTTTAAATTTGATCAGAGCAGAGACAAACCGAATATTGTATTTCTCTGATTGGCTAACATAAGCCAATTAGCAAATCTAATTAACTGAAACATAGATCAGCAAAAGCAACCAATTCAAACAGTACCATTTAAATCAATCATATAGTTCAATTTATTTGTTCAAAGTGGTTCTAGCTGCCACCTGATTTCTGACCTAGTTGAATGTGCAGTGATATAAATAATGTTTATAACACAAGGAAAACACATAAAAACCTAAATAATTCATGCTAAAATCATCAAGTCACCCATAAAATGAATCACCTAATGCTAGAAATTCTTATTAGCAGTTTCCCGAAGATAGCCTAGTGATTATGTTATTAAGTACATAATCATGAGTTCATCTTTCACCATAACTAAATGTAAAGTTAAATTCAAGAAATTTGATCACTTCTGTGCTAGCACCAGTTTCTGAGTTGCATAAAAACGTAATGTGGTCATGAAAGGGACCTGGTACCCAACCTGGCTGACATCTAATTTTGCTGCTAAACATTGTAACTGCATATTAAAAGTCTTTTGAAGTGACCACTCAGTTACAGGATGTAAGGAAATATGACAATGACCTGAGCAAATCTGGGCCAGTCAATCCTGCAAATTTTCTTTAATACCTGTTGACTGATGCCCAAGTTCAGAATGTTGTCCCAAAGTCAAGCCGACAGTTTAACATAATCTTAGTCACAGAGTCATGTTTTTCATCCAACATCCAGGACTCTCATTTTAACATCCTGGGTAAATCCTGTTCCATCCATGAAGGCAGAAACATAATATCCAGAAGGATGGGCATGGCCTAAGAGCCCTGACATTATCCTCAAGTCTCATCCCTATCGCCCAGAGGTAAATGATATCCCACGGCTTTAAAGGCAGCTGCAATCAATCTCACAAATAAGAGTCATCGCGCAGTACAAACTTATGCTCACTAAGTGACGGAAACACTTCTGGAAGAACTGAGAAATTCCAACCATTTTGATATTGAAATGAGGAACTAGTGAGATTGAATTACCTTATTTCATGCTGTTGCTAGTTTGCTAATTGGATTCTCAGGTGAATGTAACACAAACAGCCAAGTTTCTGGTACTGAAAATGGAGCTAATGTAGTGAGGAGTACGTCAGGTTCCAAGCGATTGATTGTGGTAGGGCACTCTCTCGTCAGAGGATAGATGCTTCTGCGGCCAGCAGCAAGAAATCAGAATGGTGTGTTGCCTCCCTGGTGCCAGGATCAAGGATATCTCAGAGAGGGTGCAGAATGTTCTCAAAGGGGAGAGAGACCAGCAGGAGTTCATTGTACACATTGGAAATAACAACATAGAAAAAGAAAAGGATGAAAGGAGAATATAGAAAAGTAGGCAGGAATTTAAAAAGTAGGTCCTCGAGGATAATAATATCTGGATAATTCCCAGTGCTATGAGCTAGTGAAGGTAGGAATAGGAGGATAGAGCAGATAAATGTGTGGCTGAGGAGCTGGTGCAGGGGAGAAGGGTTCACAGTTTTGGATCATTGGAATCTCTTCTGGGGTAGAAGTGAACTGTATAAGAAGGACAGATTGCACCTGAATTGGAATGGGACTAATATACAGAACAACCTTGGTTATCCAAACATCAATTATCCGAAATTCAGATTATCTGAACAAGATCTCAAGGTCCCTGTACATGCATTTCAATTGAAGTCAGAAAATTCTATTCTTCATCCATTTAATGCATCATTTGTAAATCTGACATGAATATCGATGCAAGTATGCTTTAATAAATAATTAACTTAAAATATATATTCGAGACATGATGTTAGAGTTAAATCTTACTCTTTTTTATAAAAAGGCTCTTCCGATACTTATTCTCCTCAAGGACAAAGGTTTGTGACTGTGAACGCACAAGAACAACATATGTGTAAGCCCAAACTGTGCGCTCTAACAGCAAGATTTCCTCTCCACATTGATTTGCGCCGTTTTGCAAACCCAACAATTTTTTTCCACAGTTTATTCTCTGTAGAGTTAATTCAAAAAATGTGCTTGCATTTTTCATTTCCATTGCTATTTCTTCCCGTTATCCCATGACGACTCTTTTTTCTCAACAAAAAGTAGTTCAATATCTTTCAGCTGACAAGAAAATTTAATATAACCTTTTTTTTGATTTGGGAGAGCAAATCATAGTAAGTTAGCACATATGAAAATAAATAGGAGGGAAACTTGAAGGGAGGAAACTCGAGGAAAACATTACCACCCAAAAAAGAAATTGATGAGAGGACAGAAACTGAAGTCAGCGAAAAAAATCTTCCCTTTCTCATGTCCTCCCCTGTATTTTGCACTCTCTCTCTCTTTTTCTAAGGGCTCGGCGGTCACTGAGGAGGGAGGGACAGCACTTGATTAGTCTGGACAGCGAGATGACACCGAACAGAAAGATGCCGGCTGCTGTTGAGGGCTAGGATAAAACAGAGGAAAATGTCAGTGAAAAATTTCACAGACTTCAGTCAAAATCTAGCCAAAAAGTGATTTTATTTGCAAAATATTATGAATTTTTAAGCAATATCCAGTGTTTGTACACATTTTATTGCTTGAATGAAATAAAAACACTGTAAATATGCTTTTTTACATAATTATACTCAGTATGGCTTCCTTTGTTTACATTCAGATCAATTATCCGAGCAATCAGTACTTATCCATACAAATACTCCCTACCTGTCCTATTCAGATAATCGAGCTTGTTCTGAACTGGCAGGGAGATTTGCTAGAGCTGTTCGGGAAGATTTAAACTAGTAAGGTGGGGGGATGGAACCCAGGAAAATAGTGAAGAAAGAGATCAATCTGAGACTGGAACAGTTGGTAAAAGGAACAGTCAAACAGCCAGAGCAGGTAGGAACAAAGCAGAGAACAAGCTAAGACTGATAAATTAAACTGCATTTATTTCAATGCAAGAGGCCAAACAGGAACGGCAAATGAACTCAAGGCTTGGATAGGAACTGGGACTGGAATATCATTACAATTACAGAAATGTGGCTCAGGGATGGACTCAGGGCTCAGGATTAGCAGCTACATTTTCTGGGACATAAATGCTACAGGAAGGATAGAAAGGGGAGTGGGAGTAAGAGAGGAGGGGCAGTGGCGTTTTTGATAAGGGATAGCATTACTGCCGCACGTAGGGAGGATGTTCCTTGGATTACATCCAGTGAATTTATTTGGGTGGAACTGAGAAATAAGAAAGGGATAATCATCTTATTGGGAGTGTATTGTAGACCCCCTAATAGTCAGTGGGAAATTGAGAAATAAATTTGTAAGGAGGTGTCAGTTATCTATAAGAATAATAGGGTGGTTATGCTAGGGGATTTTAACTTTCCAAACATAGACTGGAACTGCCATAGTGTTAAGGGTTTAGATGGAGAAGGATTTATTAAGTTGTTGTGGTTCTGCTCGCCGAGCTGGAAGTTTTTGCTGCAAACGTTTCGTTCCCTGGCTAGGGAACATCATCAGTGCGGTGGGAGCCTCGTGTGAAGCGCTGCTTTGATGTTTCTTCCGGTATTTATATTGGTTTGTTCTTGCCGCTTCCGGGTGTCAGTTTCAGCTGCAGTGATTTGTATCTGGGGTCCAGGTCGATGTGTCTGTTGATGGATGTTCTTGCCGTTTCCGGGTGTCAGTTTCAGCTGCAGTGGTTTGTATATGGTGTCCAGGTCAATGTGTCTATTGATGGAGTTTGGGGATGAATGCCATGCTTCTAGGAATTCTCTGGCTGTTCTCTGTCTGGCCTGTCCTATGATAGTGGTGTTTTCCCAGTCAAATTCATGTTGCTGGTTGTCTGAGTGTATGGCTACTCGAGATAGCTGGTCGTGTCGTTTTGTGGCTAGCTGATGTTCGTGGATGCGGATTGATAGCTGTCTTCCTGTTTGTCCTATATAGTGTTTTGTGCAGTCCTTGCATGGTATTTTGTAAACTACGTTAGTTTGGCTCATGCTGGGTATTGGGTCCTTTGTTCTAGTGAGTTGTTGTCTGAGCGTGGATGTTGGCTTGTGTGCTGTTATGAGTCCTAAGGGTCGCAGTAGTCTGGCTGTCAGTTCTGAGACACTCCTGACGTATGGTAGAGTGGCTAGTCCTTTTGGTTGTGGCATGTCCTCGTTCCATACAATCAACACAGGAATTCTTGGACGTCATCAGGAAGACACACATAGACAAAGAAGAAACCATGGTATCATTCGACGTGACGGCACTGTTCACCTCAATTGACAAAACCCTAGCCAGAGAAACAATAGCCAACCTACTGGACATACATAACAGAACACAGGAGGCCGAACCTATCAACAAGGACGGCATACTTAAACTACTGGACCTGTGCCTCACCACACACTTTACATTCAACAATCAGATATACGAACAAATCAACGGAACACCCATGGGATCACCAATCTCGGGACTCATAGCAGAGGCAGTTATGCAAAGATTAGAACATACAGCCATACCACAAATCCAACCCAAACTCTGGATCAGATATGTTGATGACACCTTTGTAATCATCAAAAACACAGATATAGAAAAAACACACCGAATCATCAACGCCACACTCACAGGAATCCGATTCACACGAGAAGAAGAAAAGGATAGCCAACTCCCATTCCTAGACGTGTTAGTAGAGAGAACACCCAACGGAGAATTCACCACAAGGATACACAGGAAACCAACACACACAGACCAAGTCTTAAACTATGAAAGTAACCACCCCAACACACACAAACGAAGCTGCATCAGGACACTATTCAAAAGGGCCACAACACACTGCAGTACACCAGAACTGCGAAAAGAGGAAGAGGAACATCTATACAAGGTATTCGCCAAAAACGGATACCCACGCAACTTTATCACCAGATGCCTAAGAGATAGACCACGGAACGAGGACATGCCACAACCAAAAGGATTAGCCACTCTACCATACGTCAGGAGTGTCTCAGAACTGACAGCCAGACTACTGCGACCCTTAGGACTCATAACAGCACACAAGCCAACATCCACGCTCAGACAACAACTCACTAGAACAAAGGACCCAATACCCAGCATGAGCCAAACTAACGTAGTTTACAAAATACCATGCAAGGACTGCACAAAACACTATATAGGACAAACAGGAAGACAGCTATCAATCCGCATCCACGAACATCAGCTAGCCACAAAACGACACGACCAGCTATCTCTAGTAGCCATACACTCAGACAACCAGCAACATGAATTTGACTGGGAAAACACCACTATCATAGGACAGGCCAGACAGAGAACAGCCAGAGAATTCCTAGAAGCATGGCATTCATCCCCAAACTCCATCAATAGACACATTGACCTGGACACCATATACAAACCACTACAGCTGAAACTGACACCCGGAAACGGCAAGAACATCCATCAACAGACACATCGACCTGGACCCCAGATACAAATCACTGCAGCTGAAACTGACACCCGGAAGCGGCAAGAACAAACCAATATAAATACCGAAAGAAACATCAAAGCAGCGCTTCACACGAGGCTCCCACCGCACTGATGATGTTCCCTAGCCAGGGAACGAAACGTTTGCAGCAAAAACTTCCAGCTCGGCGAGCAGAACCACAACAACGGACACCCGAGCTACAAATCTTCAATCAGATTTTAAACACTTACGGGCGAGAAACGCTGAAACAAGCCAGGAGATGGGAATCCTGCGCTAACCGCCTCAGCGCAACATATGAACAACTCCGGTTCCTCCACGAATGCCGAAAAAATCAAATCCTTCCACAATGTGTCAAGTACAGACCTCCAGTAAATAACCCACAAGCCAGGGAAACAGCCAAGAAGAACGGATTCAGGATGGTCCAGGTAATGATCACAGACGCTCACAACCAACTGCATAGATACAAGCAAGAAATTGCACGCCAAAAGTCGTTAATTTCAAAAACCACTAATCAGGAATGGACCCGGACCATAGAACAGGCTATCACTATAGGACAGAACAGGACAACACTCCGCAAAAAAACAGCACTAAGAGAAAAAATGGACAAACTAACACACAAAAAGGAGGACACTACAACACACAACTGGGTTAAAAACCTCTCCCACAGACAGCTCACAGACATGGAAAGAACTATACTGGCCAAGGGACTCAAATACAACCACAGGGATGCCAACACAGCAGACTTCCGAGCAGCACGAGAAAGCACACTCAGGAACAATGGACTGACAGAAGAGACACAACAAACAGTGAGACAAACGGTAGTACCCATGATGATAAGAAAACGACAAACACATAACCTCAACACCAAGGAGAGGGAAGCACTGAAAGCACTGAAAAATGACAAAAACATAATCATACTACCGGCAGATAAAGGCAGAATGACGGTCATCCTAGATAAATCTGACTACATCAGTAAAGCACAACAACTACTCGCAGACACCAACACCTACCAAATGAAGGATTCCGACCCCACACCACAACTCACCAATAGAATAATCAACACACTAAGGAATCTACAAAAAAACGGACAGATAACCAAAGCGGACCAGCAAAGAATGAAACCTAAAAGCAACAACACCCCCAGATTCTATGGACTACCCAAAGTACACAAACCAAACATCCCACTCAGACCCATAGTATCACTACCAGGGACACCAGCATACAAACTGGCCAAAGAACTACAACAAAAACTGAAACACCTAGTCAGCGGATCCAAACACTCCATACAATCAACACAGGAATTCTTGGACGTCATCAGGAAGACACACATAGACAAAGAAGAAACCATGGTATCATTCGACGTGACGGCACTGTTCACCTCAATTGACAAAACCCTAGCCAGAGAAACAATAGCCAACCTACTGGACATACATAACAGAACACAGGAGGCCGAACCTATCAACAAGGACGGCATACTTAAACTACTGGACCTGTGCCTCACCACACACTTTACATTCAACAATCAGATATATGAACAAATCAACGGAACACCCATGGGATCACCAATCTCGGGACTCATAGCAGAGGCAGTTATGCAAAGATTAGAACATACAGCCATACCACAAATCCAACCCAAACTCTGGATCAGATATGTTGATGACACCTTTGTAATCATCAAAAACACAGATATAGAAAAAACACACCGAATCATCAACGCCACACTCACAGGAATCCGATTCACACGAGAAGAAGAAAAGGATAGCCAACTCCCATTCCTAGACGTGTTAGTAGAGAGAACACCCAACGGAGAATTCACCACAAGGATACACAGGAAACCAACACACACAGACCAAGTCTTAAACTATGAAAGTAACCACCCCAACACACACAAACGAAGCTGCATCAGGACACTATTCAAAAGGGCCACAACACACTGCAGTACACCAGAACTGCGAAAAGAGGAAGAGGAACATCTATACAAGGTATTCGCCAAAAACGGATACCCACGCAACTTTATCACCAGATGCCTAAGAGATAGACCACGGAACGAGGACATGCCACAACCAAAAGGACTAGCCACTCTACCATACGTCAGGAGTGTCTCAGAACTGACAGCCAGACTACTGCGACCCTTAGGACTCATAACAGCACACAAGCCAACATCCACGCTCAGACAACAACTCACTAGAACAAAGGACCCAATACCCAGCATGAGCCAAACTAACGTAGTTTACAAAATACCATGCAAGGACTGCACAAAACACTATATAGGACAAACAGGAAGACAGCTATCAATCCGCATCCACGAACATCAGCTAGCCACAAAACGACACGACCAGCTATCTCTAGTAGCCATACACTCAGACAACCAGCAACATGAATTTGACTGGGAAAACACCACTATCATAGGACAGGCCAGACAGAGAACAGCCAGAGAATTCCTAGAAGCATGGCATTCATCCCCAAACTCCATCAATAGACACATTGACCTGGACACCATATACAAACCACTACAGCTGAAACTGACACCCGGAAACGGCAAGAACATCCATCAACAGACACATCGACCTGGACCCCAGATACAAATCACTGCAGCTGAAACTGACACCCGGAAGCGGCAAGAACAAACCAATATAAATACCGGAAGAAACATCAAAGCAGCGCTTCACACGAGGCTCCCACCGCACTGATGATGTTCCCTAGCCAGGGAACGAAACGTTTGCAGCAAAAACTTCCAGCTCGGCGAGCAGAACCACAACAACGGACACCCGAGCTACAAATCTTCAATCAGATTTTAAGGATTTATTAAGTGTGTACAAGAACATTTTATGTTTCAGTATGCAAACATACCTACTAGAGAAGGTGCAAAACTTGACCTACTCTTAGGAAATAAGGCAGGACAGGTGACTGAGGTGTCAGTGGGGGAGCACTTTGGGGCCAGTGACTATAATTCTATTAGTTTTAAAATAGTGGTGGAAAAGGATAGAACGGATCTAAAAGTTGAAATTCTAAATCGGAGGAAGGCCAATTTTGACAGTATTAGGCCAGAACTCTGTTCTATGTTCTATGTTCTATGTAACTCTCAAAAGTTGATGTTTGCAGGTAAAGGGATGGCTGGAAAATGGGAAGACTTCAAAAATTAGAAAACGAGAGTACAGAGACAGTATGTTCCTGTTAAGGTGAAAGGCAAGGCTGGAGGGTGTAGGGAATGCTGAATGACCAGAGAAATTGAGGGTTTGGTTAAGAAAATGAAGGAAGCATTTGTCAAGTATAGACAGTAGAGATTGAGTGAATACTTAGAAGAATGTAAAGGCAGTAGGAGTGCACTTAAGACGAAAATCAGGAGTGCAAAAAGAGGACATGAGATAACTTTGGCAAATAGGGTTAAGGAGAATCCAAAGGGATTCTACAAACATATTAAGGACAAAAAGGTAACTAGGGAAAGAAGAACAACCCTCAAAGATCAGCAAGGCAGCCTATGTGTAGAACTACAGGAGATGGAGGAGAAATTAAACAAGTATTTTGCATCAGTGTTTACTGTGGAGAAAGATATGGAAGATATAGAATGTGGGGAAATAGATGGTGACATCTTGAAAAATGTTCATATTACAGAAGAGGAGATGCTGGATGTCTTAAAACGTGTAAAGGTAGATAAATCCCCAAGACCTGATCAGGTGTACCTAGAATTCTGTGGGAAGCTAGAGAAGTGATTGCTGGGCCTTTTGATGAGGTATTTGTATAATTGATAGTCACAGGTGAGGTGCAGGAAGACTGGAGGTTGGCTAACGTGGTGCCACTATTTAAGAAAGGTGGTAAGGACAAGCCAGGAACTACAGTCCTGTGAGCCTGACATCGATAGTGGGCAAGTTGTTGGAGGAAATCCTGAGGGACAGGATGTACATACATTTGGAAAGACAAAGATTGATTAGGGATAGTCAACATGGCTTTGTGCATGGGAAATCATGCCTTATGAATTTCATTGAGTTTTTTGAAGAAGTAACAAAGAAGATTGATGAGGGCAGAGCGGTGGACATGATCTATATGGACTTCAGTAAAGCATCCGACGAGGTTCCCCATGGGAGATTAGTTAGCAAGGTTAGATCTCATGGAATACAGGGAGATAGAAGACAGAGGGTGGTGGTGGAGGGTTGCCTTTCAGACTGGATGCCTATGACCAGTCGTGTACCACAAGAATCGGTACTGGGTCCACTGCTTTTCATCATTTATATAAATGATTTTGATGTGAACATAGGAAGTATACTTAGTAAGTTTGCAGATGACACCAAATTGGAGATGAAGTGGACAGCGAAGAAGGTAACCTCAGATTACTATGGGATCTTGATCAGATGGGCCTATGGCTAATGTGCGGCAAATGGAGTTTAATTTAGATAAATGTGAGGTGCTGTATTTTGGAAAAGCAAGTCAGAGCAGGACTTATACACTTAATGGTAAGATCGTGGGGAGTGTTGCTGTAAAAGAGACCTTGGAGTGCAGGTTCATAGTTCCTTGAAAGGGGAGTCGAAGGTAGATAGAATAGTGAAGAAGGTGTTGGTATGCTTTCCTTTATTAGTCAGAGTATTGATTATAGGAGTTGGGAGGTCATGTTGTGGCTGTACAGGACATTGGTTCAGCTACTTTTGTAATATTGTGTACAATTCTGGTCTCCCTCCTATTGGAAGGATGTTGTGAAACTTGAAAGGGTTCAGAAAAGATTTACAAGGATGTGGCCAGGGTTGGAGGATTTGAGCTACAGGGAGAGGCTGAACAGGCTGGGGCTGTTTTCCCTGGAGCATCGGAGGCTGAGGGGTGACCTTATAGAGGTTTATAAAATCATGAGGGGCAGAGATGGGATAAATTGACAAAGTCTTTTCCCTATGGTGGAGGAGTCCAGAAATAGAGGGCATAGGTTCAGGATGAGATGGAAAAAATTTAAAAGGGTCTTAAAGGCAACATTTTCTCGCAGAGGGTGGTATTTGTATGGAATCAGCTGCCAGAGGAAGTGGCAGAAGCTGGTACAATGACAACATTTAAAAGGCATCTGGATGGGTATATGAACTGGAAGGCTTTCGTGAGATATGGGCCAAGTGCTGGCAAATGGGACTAGATTAGTTTAGGATATCTGGTCGTCATGGATGAGTTGGATGAAAGGGTTTGTTTCCATGCTATACATCTCTATGAATCTATGTCTCTATGTGAACTGAACAAAAAAAAGAGCATACTATTGTAAATATCATAATATTGGCAAACTGTAAATAACTGTCAGAGAAATTTGCACAATAGGTTCGAGATCACAACAGTTTATTATTACGTTGATACCGCAGAAGAGAATCCTCGAATGCCTGAGCAGACTATCTGTACTATTCCAGCTTCGTCAGTTTCTCTTCCGCGATACTGCCGTAATAATAAACTGTTTGTCAATTTCACTTTGAGCTGCGTTTTGTGATCTCTAACCTAATGGGCAAATTTCTGCGACAATTTGGCAGAGTCAGCAGGATCTTTTTTTTTCCACTCTCAACAGGGTAAGCGAACCTCACATTTTAAATTTAACCTGATCCGTACCTGGCGGCCAGCCCTCCCCAGTGGGTCAGGCCAGAGAAAGGCTGGACGACTGCGAAGGGTGGCCACAATTCTGATCTGCGGTGAATTGGCTTCAGCTACTGCAATTTGGAATTTGAGTAGTGGCTTCGGCCTGTGGAGGTAGTCACTTTGCTCCTAAATTGCTGCCAGGACTCGGCCTGTGGAGGTACTCTGGTAAGTGAATAAATTAATCACCAAACTTCCCTGACAATAATGGAGTGCCACAAAAATCAGTGCAGGGTCTTCAACTACTTACAATGATTTTATATCAATGATTTTAGTGAAGGGACTGAATAAATGTAGATAAGTTAGTTATTTGTACCTAGATAGATATTGAAGTAAGTTATCAAGAATTAGAGAGTCTGCAAAATGATATTGCCACTTCAGTGAGTGGGCAGATGAAGAATAACATTGGTAAATGTAAATTTGCCCATTTGGCAAAAATTAATAAATCGTGTGATCAATAGGACTTTAAACTAGTAAGGTAGAGGTGAAAGGAAAGGGAAACGACAGCAAATATGATGGTAAATAAAAAGGTAAGCAGCAGGTTAGCATGTATGCAGGAGGTTTTAACTACAAGGCAGACTATGAAAGAAGTCAAAAAGAAGGATAACACAGGAAATTTTATGAGAGATATTGGAAGTCATGAGGATAAGAAAGCGAACATAAAGGTACTTTGCCCGAATGCTCATAGTATTCGTAACAAGGTTGATGAGTTTACAGTGCAAATCATCATGAATGAACATGATTTAGTAGCCATTACAGAGACACGGTTCCAGGATGCTCACAACTGGGAGTTAATTATCCAGGGGTATCAGACTATTCAGAAGGACAAACAGAGAGGTAAGGGAGGTGGTGTAGCTCTAATATTCAAGGACGGCATCAGGGCAGTGGTGAGAGATGATATAGGTTTTATGGAGAATAAGGAACGATCACAGTATGGTTGAATTTAGAATACACATGGAGAGTGTGAAGATAAAATCCAATACCAGGGTCCTGTGCTTGAACAAAGGGGGACTCCAATAGAATGAGGGAGGACTAGGCTAAAGTAGACTGGAAACAAAGATTTTATGGTGGAACAGTTGACGAGCAGTGGAGGACTTTCAAAGCAAATTATCAAAGTGCACAGCAAAAGTATATTCCGGTTAAAAGGAAGGACTGTAAGAAAAGAGATAATCTGCCCTGGGTCTAAGGAAATAAGGGAGATTATCAAATTGAAAGAGAAGGCATACAAAATGGCCAAGAACAGCAGGAAACTAGAAGATTGGGAAAACTTTAAAGGTCAACAAAAAGAGCTATAAAGGAAAGTAAGATAGAACATGAGAAAAAAACTAGCACAGAATATAAAGATAAGTAGCAACAGTTTTTAATAAATATGTGAAACAAAAATGCAGCTAAAGTAATATTGATCCTTTAGAGGATGAGAAGGGGTATTTAGTCATGAGATATGATTAAATGGCCGAGGCATTGAATAGGTATTTCGTATCGGTCTTCACTGTGGAGAATACTAATAACATGCCAGTAATTGACAAACAGACAAAGGCAGGTGAGGTAGTTCCATAAGGATACCTCTTATGGAAGAGGTAATGTTGGGCAAGCTAAAGGAGTTGAGAATGTACAAGTCTCCTGGCTCTGATGGAATACATCCCACGGTACTTAAAGAGACGGCAGGAGAAATGGCAAGTGCACTTGTGGTATTTCTCCAAAGTTTACTTGGCTCTGGGACAGAAAGAGCAGGTTGTAAAAGAGCAGATGTGACGCCACTGTTTAAGAAGGGAGTTAGACATAAGGTGGGGAATTATAGACTGGTTAGCTTAACCTCTGTAGTGGGGAAGATATTATCAAGGAAGAAATAGCAAGGCATCTAATTTTGAGCGATGCTGTCTTTTCCTAATTTCACCTGCCAGTGGGGAATTAGGGGGAGCAGATTTAGGACTGAATTGAGAAGGAACTTCTTCACCCAGAGGGTTGTTAATCTATGGAATTTCCTGCCCAGTGAAGGAGTTGAGGCTACTTCAGTAAACGGTTTTAAAGTCAAGATAGATTTTTTTTGAACAATAAAGGAATTAAAAGATAGAGTGACAGCATGTGTAAGTGGAGCTGAGTCCACAAAAAGATCAGTCATGATCTTATTGAATGGTGGAGCAGGCTCGAAGGGTCAGGTGGCTTACTCCTACTCCTAGTTCTTACGTTATTATGTCCTTCTTTTTGGACAGTGATGAGAATTCTTCTTCCTCTTAGAGGGTCTTTAGAGTGCAGAATTCTTTTTTCTCAGAAGATAGGGAAGCTGGAGTCTCTCAATTTATTTAAGGCTGACTTAGATAAATTTTTGGCAGACAAAGGATCAAGGATTACTGGGTGGGGGCATTAGAATATCTGCAGGGTCAATGAGAAAGTAGAGTTGTGATTACCGGGTCAGACATGATTTTAACAAATGGTGGAGCAGGTTCAAACAGCCATATGGCCTACTCCTGTTCCTACGTTCTGATGTTCCTATGTTCCTAACTCAAACTCAGTGAGATTATATTGAGGTTACATGGAGATTATATTTATAAAATTATAGAGTGATGGAATGATACAACGCAGAAGAAGATATCTTGCCCATCCTGCTTGTACTGACCCTTTGAAGTTAGTCTCATTCCCTGTTCTTTCTCCATTGATCTGAAATTTGTTTCTCATCAAATATTTATTTAATTCTCTTGCGATTATTAGTATTGAATCAAGATTCTCAACTCTTTCAGGCAGTGCATCCAAGTCATAATAATTCATGATGCTGTCTTTTTCATCATATCAAATCTGATTCTGTTGTCAATCACCTCAAATGTGTGAGTCCCTGCTTACCAATATTTCTGCCATTGTCTAGTTTCTCTTTATTTACTCCAGCAAAACCCTTAGTAAGTTTGAACACCTTTATACAATCTTTTTGTTAACTGCCTCTGCTCTATGAGAGCATCTCCAGCTTCTCTGGTGCCTGTATATAATTGAAGTTTCTGACACATGATACCAGTCTAGCTAATCTCCTCCTCTAGCAAATGGGCTCTCACTATGGCTTTGATATCCTTCCTAAAGGATGAAGCACAGATTTTGCCATATATCCTGGCTGGGGATTATTCAATGTTTTATAGGTGTTAGTCGAAGTTCTTTATTTTTAAATTATATTCTTATCGTTAAAAAGCCACAGATCTAGCTGCTTTTTTTAATGTTTTTTTCAAATTGTCTACTACCAAAAAAAATTCATGTATCCATACTCCCAGGTCCTTGTTTTCCTGAACCCCCTTTAAAATGGAAACATTTAATTTATACAAACTCTCTTCGTTCTTCCTTCCAAAACTCTCCGCAGTAAATTTGATTTTCCATGCACCTGCTCATTTCAGATTTTTGCCTTTATTCTACTGAAGTCTGACACTATCCTCCACAGTATTTATGACAGTGCCTGATCCTTCTCCCGTTGCTTTGTGTCTCCCAGTGATACTTCCTGCATTCATTCTTCACTTTGAACAGATGCTTCCTTGGTGCTCCCCTCTGACATTCACCTAAATGTAAATTACTGTCTTCATATTATGTGATAGAGGAGGATGTGGATATGACATGATATAGTATAAAATTGCTGGATGTTACTGAGCCCGATCAGTTCATCTTGTGAAGTGAACTGATAGCTAAGCCCAATCAGTTCTTCTCTTGGAGAAGAAAGGTAAGTATCACAATGGCACCAGAAAGAAACATATTTTAACAGATGTATAATACAAATATGTGACCAATGTATGACTCTATGTTAAAAAATGCATCAATAACCAGAATACTTGCTGAGTTACTGACAACATGAAGCTGTCCATCTCCTAATACTTGCAACATTTTATGACTGTTTAGAGGGTAGATGCACTTTCTTTGAAATGTATTTGAGAGTAACTGGTCAGTCGCCTGATAGTTCTTCTTTTCGTGATAACATCCAGTATTTTGCTGAAAACACAGAACAGAATGATGTTCGAAATAAAAACAGAAAATGCTGGAAGTACTCAGCAGGATTGACAGTGTCTGTGCTAAGAGAAACAGACTTCATGACAATGGGCTGAATCTTCCCGGCCACTGAACAATGTGACCCTTGGTGAGAACTTTGGAAAACAGGCAATAAGGTGTTACTCAGCAACAAAAGGTCCTATTTTCCAATCAAGTGTCGAACGGTGAGAGAAGAATCTTGATAATGACTACAATTGCATCTATTTGCATGTATCAGCATGTTATTATTAATTAATCTGACCTGTTTGATATGCAATTTCTTATTTTTCTACCCGCCAAATAGAAACTTCACTGCACCAACTCCTGACATGGATGTCAGAGGGGGTTCCTGACTATTGCAGCTCACTTGCTCCTCTGGATGTAGGAGTCTCCAACATCTTGAGCACACTCTACAGGCAGCAGCTCACGCACCCTGAATGTTCAAAGACATTGGCATTGGACATATTTCACCGTACCCTCATGGCACATCTCCAATTAATTTGCAGGACAGCTCTGCATTTTGGAACACACTGACACCTTTCATTGCAATGAAGATGCCAGCATACTCTGTGTACAGGGACTCCTGGATCAGACCAGGATACATCTCCTCAATTGCTCATCAGGGCTCTCTTCATGCTCACACACTTTGCCTCTGTTTGGATGCTCATAGCACCCCTGCCTTACCCTGGCCTTTTGCATTTTGACACCTCAGTCTCAATACTTCTGCTTTGCATTGTTTTACCTTTCAGCACAGCAACAAAGTCAGGCAGCTTATCATAGTTGTCAGCAGGGGTCAGTCTAGATGGTGAACTAGATGGTGTTTTACCATGTTATGTCAATCCCATACCTGCACTCTGTGCCAGCAGTGTACACAGCAAACACACAGTATGTATTTCAACCAATTGGCCTTGTCTCAAAGCCTTAGGGGAGTAGTCGTCAGTCATGACAAGGGTGAAAACTTTCAGTCCTGGGTTCCTGCTACTGTAGGTCAATGGCAGCCTCTGATATCAGTGCACTTGACCATATAAAACACAATTAGTAACCAATCCCACTAATGGCTGTGATGTGGAAGCAATGTAATGTGAGCTGGAAATATTGATCCTAGCTGCCAAAGTGGCAAATACCTTTCAAAGTCCCAAAGCAGCAGTCTTGTGAGGGCCAACGAGCTGAGATCTTTCTTCCTTGGCCACTTCAGGTGACTTGGCAGTCATGTGCTTTCCTTTATTGGTCAGAGTATTGAGTACAGGATTTGGGAGGTCATGTTGCAGCTGTACAGGACATTGGTTAGACCACTGTTGGAATATTGCATGCAATTCTGGTCTCCTTCCTATTGGAAAGTTGTTGTGAAACTTGAAAGGGTTCAGAAAAGATTTACAAGGATGTTGAGAGGGTTGGAGGACCTGAGCTACAGGGAGAGGTTGAACAGGCTGGGGCTGTTTTCCTTGGATCGTCAGAGGCTATAGGGTGACCTTATAGAGGTTTACAAAATTATGAGGGCCATGGATAGGATAAATAGGCAAAGTATTTTCCCTGGGGTGGGGGAGTCCAGAACTAGAGGGCATAAGTTTAGGGTGAGAGGGGAAAGATATAAAAGAGACCATACGGGCAACTTTTTCATGCAGAGGGTGGTACGTGTATGGAATGAGCTGCCAGAGGATGTGGTGGAGGCTGGTACAATTGCAACATTAGAGAAGCATTTGGTTGGGTATATGAATAGGAAGGGTTTGGAGGGATATGGGCTGGGTGCTGGCAGGTGGGACTAGATTGGGTTGGGATAGCTGGTCGGCATGGACGGGTTGGACTGAAGTGTCTGTTTTCATGCTGTACACCTCTATGACTCTATGACTCTATGTGCTCACCAATACATATTCCTGACTCTAATCTGACCAAAATATTCAAGGACGAGTCAGTATCTGACCTGGTGGAGCCTTTCCAGTGCATCCTCTAAAGAGGATCTGTGGCTTCCTCCTTAGGAAATGGAGGAGTATATGCAGGTACTAATGGTGTCTGCATAGATTCTATGGCTAAAAGAGTGGTCCCACTCTTTTAGCCATAGAATCTATGCAGACACCATTAGTACCTGCAGGTGACAAAAAAGGGCTAGAGGATTGGGTAAGTTAAGAGTTCATTAAAATTGGCAGTAAAAGGACAATGGCATATCAATAGACAATTATTCTTAATCATTTGTCAGGCCATGGGGTTTTTGGCATAACCACATGAAAGAACATTGTTCTTAGTGTCCAGGGAAAGGATACTCTCCCTATAAGGGAGGAGCAGTTGAATGTCAGGCTCCCCACCACCCATCTTGGCCCTTTCTGCCCTCTTTTGGTCCTGGGTGAGACAAAAAGATGGATTGAATGCGATGGAAGTGATTGGCACAGCTTTTCCTGTTGGTGCAGATGGGTCAGGGTGGTGAGATGTCCCAAGTAAGTAAGTAGGCAGAACTGGGGCCATGCAAGGTTAGTAGGGTGGGGGAACTGAGTGGGTGAGAGTAAGCGAGGAGAGATATTGCATGGAATAGTGAGAGTGGTAGAGCATGAGCCTTGATAGGAGCTGGTTGCAAGCGCCAAGGTGGAATGAGTGTGAGGAAAGAAGGGGAAAGATAGTGGCACTTACGCTGGTGAAATGGATTATGTGGCAACCTCAGACCAGTTGGCAAGGTCTGGTGGTGTGGTCTCCTCTTCCATTGCTGGAAGAAGAGAATAATGCACTAGAAGCTCTAGGTCCTTGGCTACAAAGCAGGATAGGACAATAAACCAAAACTGTGTAGGGTAGCTCTGGACTGACAGTGTTTGGCTGTGTGTACAACTATGGTATAAATATGGCGTGGCGATCAGAATTCAGACAGTGGTGACTATTTCTGCCTGTGGTTAGAGGAAGGATATGCTGAATGGGCCATTGCAGAGCATAGTGCTTGGTAATGAGGCAAGTTTTGGAAAACTGTGTGGGAAATCTTGCTCAGCCTCACAGAGAGAAAGTCTCCATGAAACTCAACAAAATCGATACCTAACCAGTTTCTGGTAAATTCGACCCATAGCTATAATTTGGTAGAACAATGATGTACAAATCCACAGATCCCTGAAGGTGTCAACACAGGTTGGTAGGTGAAGAAAACAAATGTGATGCTTACTTTCACTATCCTGGCATAGAATATAGGAGTAAAGTTGTTACAAATTGAGAAAAACATTGATTGGGCCACAGAATACTGTTGCAGTTGTGGTCACCTCACAATTGGAGAGGATGTAGAGGAGACTCACCCGGATGTTGCCTGGATGAAATGTCTCAGTTATGAAGAAAGACTAGATTTGTTTTTCTTGGAGCAGAGGAGGCTGAGGAGGGATCTGATTGAGGTATGCAAAATAATAAGAGGTATAGACAGAGTCGATCATGAGAATCTCTTCCCCATGAAAGAATTGTCTGAGACCAGAGGACATAGGTTTAAAATGAGGAGCAAGTGGTTAAGAAAAGGCCTGAGGGAAAAAACAATTTCATCCAGAAGGTGGTAGATATGTGGAACCTGCTGCCTGAGACAGTGGTGGAGGCAGGTACTCTTACAACATTTAAGAGACATCTGGATGAATGCTTAAAATGTCTATACATAATAATAAGTGCAGATAAATGAAATTAATGTAGTTTGTTGTTTGTTGGTCAAAGGACATGTTTCTAAGCTGTATAAATCTATGATTCTATGACTGAGGCATCCATATGCCTGCTTGATTTGCACTGTGGCCTGGCAACTCTATTGTAATGCCATTGATTGTGTTTCCTGATGGCAGTGTTGGTTGAAATAGAAAACAAAAATTGTCTGGAGCATTTTTCAAGGAAACTGCAGTTTACAAATCACATCCCAAATGTGACTCCACCTTAACAATTCAGTGTTTGCATTTGAGTTTGATTTATTGTTGTCACATTCTGAGATGCAGTGAAGAGTGTTGTTTTGTGTGCTATGCCAACAGATCATACCATACAAAGTGCATCAGATGGCAGAACAAAGTGCAGAAAACAATGGTACAGCCGCAGAGAAGGTGCAGACAGAAACATTGAAATAAACATTTCAGAGGTCTTTTCAAAATCTGAGAACAGCAGGGAAGAAGCTATTCTTGAATCTGTTCGTACGCGTATTCAAACTCTTGTATCCTCTGCTTGGTGGAAGAGGGTAGAAGCGAGTATAACTGTGATTTGCTTTCCTGAGGCAGTGGGAAGTACAGATGGAATCAGTGGAGGGAAGGCTGGTTTGTGTGATGGACAACACTATGTTCACTACTCTCTGTAGTTTCTTGCCGTCTTGGGAAGAGCAGTTGCCATACCAGGCTGTGTTACTTCCAAGTAGGTTACATTCTGTGGTCTACCTATAAAAATTGGTAAGGTTCTTTCTGTATATGCTGCATTTCCTTAACCAAAGGGTCATACTCATCAAGCCTAATTGAAAATTGAATCAGCACTTCTCTAACTTCAAATGACCTGCCTCACAGCAATAACAGACTGATGGTGGCTTTCCTCAGGCACAGGAAGTCCAATCAGTGACAGCTGATTGGCTGGAGGTTGAGTTGTCCCAGGCAGCAGTATCTCTTCCCAGTGCTGCAAGGACTCCAATGAAGAGTGAAGAGGAATACCTGATGTCAAAATAAATGTGTCCAATTTGGCATGGGAGAATCGCAAAGGGAGACTGATATCTCATAGGGGACCCCCAAAGGAAGTACCCTCTTTCCCATCTTTTTTGTTTATTCATCATGGGACATAGACATCACTGGCTGGGCCAGCATTTATTGCCTGTCTCTAGTTGCCCTTGAGAAGCTGATGGTGAGCTGTGTTCTTAAACCACTGCAGTCCATGTGCTGTAGGTTGAGCCACAATGCCTTACAGTTTAGTGCAAGCCTTTGTACTTTCCAGGATGCCAATGTTCCTCTGATTTTTACTTCTCAAAACTATTACAGCAGCAGAATGAGATTCTAACTTTCAGGCCTAAGTAGACTTAAGGGTGGGTGAGTTTGCTTGCATCTTATCTGTGCAGATAATATGTGGGATAGGTTGGGAAGAATGGGCAGAAAGGTGATGGGCGGCCTCCCACTTTAGTTTACATGCATCCTCCCCCCCCCCCCCCCCACCCCTCATTTTCAAATATGCTCATCGTGGGAGGGGGTCTCCTGTAAAATTCCCTTTGGTGTCAACAGATTCCTGAAGCAGGACCTTCAAGGTATTTTCATTATTCGGGGACGTTGGTCGCACTTTTAATCTGCACACATCGCTGGAATATGTTCAGAATCTATTAATTATTCAGCGATTTTGCAGCACCCTTTACCAAGAAAACCTATTCATCTGTTTGATAGTGAACTGCTGCCTCACTAGATTTCTCAGCCTGTCAGGCAGACACAATTGTGCACTGGTTTCCTGCAAGGATTTGTTAATCTCTGGGGATGATTTCAATGAACCTAAGAGGTTGGCCTCATGAAATGTGTTTGCAGCAACACATTGCACCCTGACTGCAAGCTGACCAGTGTCATAAGAGACACCAGCTCAGATTTTGAAAGTTCAAGGTTATATTTTACTGTGCAAACTCTTTAAAGTATCAAATCTTAAATTTGTGGCTATTGGATAAACTTTGATTGCATGTGGAGGGATAATGAAGGAATAGCCAGGAATCATTATTCATGTAAAGTTGCAGAAGAGGGACAAAATATTAGAAGACATGTTTATCTTATTAGCATTGTAAAATAACATTTTATTGTACAAAGTACTTTTGGGTATATATCACTTAGCATTTAAAATTCATTGAATTAAGAAACACAGACACAAAATTAAAGACTATGGCTGGCAGTTCACTTTGAACTGAACAGGCAGTGGAAGATATAACCACAAGTCTCACTGCCCATCATGTTCATCCTAATATTTTGGAATTCGAAACATTAATAGTTTAACCACTGCTTACTAATTATTACTAATGAAACTCAGAACCTACCTCTGTAATCTATCCCGCTGCACTCTCCAGAGATGATGGTAATTGACCTTAACATATCATTGCATCTTATAACCACCTACTTGTGGAAGGGGTGTCATTAGCAAATAAGGTAAAATAACCCTGTCAGAAAAGGAGGCATTCAGAAAGATCAACCCTGTAAGGACTTGCCCATTACAGCTGTGTGCTTTCCTTGCCACAGACCAGGGTAAATTTTCAACCAAATCTGCAACAAATTATGATTTTGAAATTTTAAAGGCTGTAATACTGTATCATTTACTTTATGATAAATGTACCCCTCCTCAAAAGGAGATATCCCTTCTGCCCCCTACGATTAGCAGCCTATATACTTTGAATTCTTCATTTCTGTTTCTGATGTTCTTCTTGATGCTGCATCTGTTTTGTCTGTTTTCAGCTAATGGGCAAAGTTAATTGTGTTAGTTGTAAGGCCACCTGTCATACACATGCCTCATTTCCATACTAATGGGCAGCCAGTGACAGGCAGATAGTGCTTATTTCTAATGCATTTGGTGTTGGCTTAATATAGCCAGAGAAATCCTCACCAGCAAACTGTAAACCGCAAGATGTCTTTGTCGTCGCATTCTTTTGCGAAACATCAATCCCAAAGTACATTGTGGTCACAAAACACTAACCTGGAAAGTTAGGCCTTACTCAAATGAGCATTTAGGTAAGACCTTCCTCTGCAAAGAAATGCAAAAACAATTCCTTGATCATTTCAATTTATATGAATACTGCTCTTAATGCAACATATTTTTTGGTTTCTGTATTACAGCAAACTCCAGGTTTGTTATGCGTATTAGAACATAGAAAATGCTCTTTGTTGTTCATTAGCAAGTTAAAAACAACAGTGATGATACTGTCAAAACTACAGAATTAAACATGTACCATTTCAACAGGGATTTCTTTTATATGTGCTATAAATTATAGTTACTACCTCATTACATAAACACATTTAAATAATGGTATAATTAGAATACACATTGGAAACTTGTTTGTGCAATTGATGTCATTTTTCTACTAGTAACATATGGTGCATGAAATCCTTTAAATGAACACAATGGCTTTTCCATCCTGCTACAACCAGGGTAGGAGGCAATGGCAGCAGGGAAAAGGCTTGCATATAGCAAAATCAAATTAATAAACTGTGGCACGCCCTGCTGTTCCTTACCACATCTAAAGAGTGAGTGTGAGCTCATGGTTTTCTCAATGTTCAAAATCAAGACTCCTGAAATAACTATTGAAAATGTAAAATATGCATGGGAAGTCAGAGAGAGTGGTTAATGTTTTAGGGATGACTTTGTACCAAACTTCCTATCTAAGTCATATCTGCCTTTTTTTTTGTTTTCAGATGTTGACTGACTACTTCTTCTGTACATTGCCAGATTTTTAAAAAAATTGCCTATGTTCATGGTATACCTTTTACCTGAAAAGAAACAAGTTAAGCGGAGACTGTCAGGATCAGCTACAACGTTTCTTCACACATTTCTCCTTCACAATACCCAATCTCCTACCTTTATAAAATGAGCTCATCCACAATTCTCCAGTCGATGTCCTAATTCACACCCCGTCCTATTTGCAAATCAATCAGTGCTTGCTATGACTCCAAGTCTGAACTGCCGCTATCTTAACATTCTCATTCTTGAGTTCAATCTCTCTATAATCTTGCCTCCATATCTCTGTAACTGCCTTGCTGGACTTTGTCCTCATATCTCTTGAAGTGGCCTTGTATCAAATTTTACTTGATAATGATTGCTGTGAAGCACCTTTGGCTGGTTTACCACCTTAGATGCTACATAAATGCATGTTTTGTTGAAGGTTACAGAGACAAATAAAAGAGGACGTATGTTTTTCTTCATTGACAAATATCATGGGACATCCATAAGTATATTATATAAACTACTAACACTAGAGAAGAAAGGTCAAGTTTATGATTTAATTGGGGGATCAAATTAATACTTAGAATCTTTTGTGCTCATGGGTCAAGGTATAACTTCACCCTTTCATGAATAAATATTCATGTAGGTCTCTACTATTACATTCTTGCTCATAGCAACAGTGCACGCTGAGTGAAAACTCACTGTAACAAGAGGGAAGTTATAAATATGTTGCCACTATCTCAAAGAAATTGATCTGTTTTGTGATTCTTAAGTCTCTAAAGATTCATAAAAAGTATCCGATATTTAGAAAACAATTGCTCCAATTTTAGATGATGATTCCATTTTTGAACCTGTGATTATAGCAATAGGAAAGGCTTCATTTATTCTGGATGTTAATACAATGCAAACAATATCACCTGTCTGAAAATGTGAGGACAGAAGGTGTATCAGCCCAGATAATGAGTAAAGGGAATTGGTGAATGATTGAGAACCCTCTATGTTTATTCTGGCATTTTTTTCATCTTCTGATTGTTCCAGTAAGTTCCTGGCATGTGCAGCCAAGAAGCACATATTCAAATTAAAAATGATCAGTTCCTCCCAGCAACCTGAAGCCACTGTTTTCCCCAGTCCAAAGCCTCTATTCCCCGTGAACCTGCTCTTCTCACCCAAAGCTAAATATCAGAGGTCAATGGATAGTAAATTCTCCCAGGTACTCAAAATCCAAGTAACAAATAGTTATCCCGTTGAATAAAGAGGCTGGAGTCAATTAAATCAATTAAAAACGCTCAATTGCATTAGTGTTGGTTTGAACAAAACAAAACCCGATTACCACAAAAATTCTTGCAGGTAATCAATAGCATGAATAATGGACGAAACACAATTGAAATTCCGTTGTAGCATTGTTCATATCAATAAATGGGAAATACACTACAGTCTTTTGCCACAGCAATGTTCTTTTCTTTTGATTTGCTTTTACACTCTCCATGTTTTAAAGCACTTGTTCACACCCTCATTGTGAACTTTTTTTTTAAAAAGAGCAATTGATTCGCGTTGGAGCCAATTTGAACAGCTATTAATGAATTGTTTATTTTCTAGTCTTGAAGATAGTTTGCAACAGAATTACTTGTACTTTTGTTTACATTAGTCCCTTTTGTTGAATAACTGGTGTCATGCCCACTCATGGCACCAGTGCATTCAAATCCATTTCTACTGAATTACAGGCCTTGCTGTTTGGAACCAATGCCATACTTTTTATCCACCTTAAAATAGGTGGCTCTAATTTAATACAACTGCAACATTAAAAGCTTGAAATACACCATATCCACAACTAAAAGTATTGCCAATCTTCGTACATTGTGACATGTAGGTATAGCCACTATGATGGCTACCTTTTATTTACATTTTAAACAATTCCATAAATTTTATGAAAAAAGTCCATTCTTTGTGATAAAATTGTAATCAGCAAGACCTCATCTACCCCTTTACTGCCATGTGCAAATTGGAAATAATTGGTTGTCCAGTCAGCAGCAATACTGGAGTATTTCAAATCATACATCTCACATAAATTTCAAATTACACACATTGAGAATGACTCACAGCAAAATGCCCATATTAAGATTTCTGCTGTCATTATATTCAGGAATGTTAAATATGAGAAAGTCAATACGAGTTCACCAGCAGTTACCCTTCATTGCATGTATCTTTAGCTTTTAAAGCACCAGGCAACATCAATAAGCCATTTATTTAGTCATCAAAATATCTGATCTGAAGTCTTCAACTTGGTAAAGATGTTACAGGAAGCTAGGATAATCCTTAATAGATTTTATCATCTTAGGTTTTTTTTTAAGTGGTCTTTCTTCCACTGGATGGACAGATGATGAGGAATTAAGTCTCACAAACTAAAAGAGTGCCAATCAATTCTTGATCTGGGCCAAATTAGCTGACCACAGCAGAATATGATACGGAAGCTGTCAGAATTGCCCTCCATGCATTTAACCAGAAAAAAAGACAAAACTCAGCCAGCATTCTAGTAGCTTTGGGTGACTTTTGTGGTATCTTTCTTCCTGGGATTGGTGACACAATTGGTCCTTGGGGACTTCTGCAGAGTCTTTGCGGCCCAAGATTCATCGACCTGGCATAGATGATGTGCTTTGTTGGTGGTTTCTGGCCCAGTATTCCAGCAGCCTGACATGGCAGCCTCGCAGTGGTGCTGTCTTTTCCTGAACCCAGGAGCTGCAATTGAACTAAGATGGACTTCGTCTTAATTTTTAAGAAGACCTTATCTATATCTTACTAATGCCTTCTCTTATTAATACAGGTGCCATGGAATGGCAACTTAAACACTTTTCACCTTTATTCTGTAAAAAATACAAGTCACAATAAATAAATGGCAAAGACAGGTTATTAAGGAAGTAATAATGGGAGCTAGTTAAAAGGACACAACGATTATAATGGGAAATACACATATAGACTGGAAAAATCAAATAGGAAAAGGTAGACTTGAAGAAAAAGACATTGAATGTTTTTAGGCTAATTTCTTAAGACAGCAGGTTATGGATAGTACCAACCAGAGAGCAGGCTATACTATACCTGGTTTTGACTAATGAGCTAGGATTAACTATTGACCACACAATGAAAGTCACCTTTCAGGAGATATAACCATAACATGATTGAATTTTAATGCAGTTAATGGAAGAGAAGTATGGGTCCAAGACAACTATTTTGAATTTAAACAAAGGCAATTTTGAGGACATGAAAGGAAAGCTAAAGAAAGTGAACTGTCAATTTTTGTTAAGGGATGGATCAATGGAGATGCAACAGCAAACATTTAAGGGGATATTCCAGAAAGTGCAGAATAGATACAATCCAACAAATAAGAAAATTTCTATGAGATGGACCTGCTCAAAGATAGTATCAAACTCAAAGAAAAGACATATAATTGTGCAAAGATAGGTGGCAGTTCAGAAGGACCGCATATTAAAAAAAGCAATAGATTATTATAAGATTAATAAGGACAGAAAAATTAAATACAAGAGAAAGTTAGTCAAAAATGTAAACACAAATAAGAAAGGCATCTTCAAATATTTAAAAAAGAAAAGAGTTAACAGAGTAAGTGTTGGTCCTATGGAATGTGAGTCTGGGGAATTAGTAATGGAAGATATGGCGTTTGCAGATTAATTGAACAGAACTGTTGTGTTGGTCATCACTGAAGATATACATCTTGTAAATAGATGTAAATCAGCAATTGAAAGAGATGGAGGAACTCAAGAAAATTACAATTACCAAGCATGTTACACTGAATAAATTGTTGGAATTGCAAATTGTCAGGTCCTGGATCCTATAAGACCATAAGACCATAAGACATAGGAGTGGAAGTAAGGCCATTTGGCCCATTGAGTCCACTCCGCAATTCAATCATGGCTGATGGGCATTTCAACTCCACTTACCCGCATTCTCCCCGAAGCCCTTAATTCCTTGTGACATCAAGAATTTATCAATCTCTGCCTTGAAGACATTGAATCTCCACTGCACCCTGCGGCAATGAATTCCACAGGCCCACCACTGTCTTGCTGAAGAAACGTCTCCGCATTTCTGTTCTGAATTTACCCCCTCTAATCCTAAGGCTGTGTCCACGGGTCCTAGTCACCTCGCCTAACGGAAACAATTTCCTAGCATCCACCCTTTCCAAGCCATGTATTATCTTGTAAGTTTCTATTAGATCTCCCCTTAATCTTCTAAACTCCAGTGAATACAATCCCAGGATCTTCAGCCGTTCTTCGTATGCTAGACCTACCAGTCCAGGGATCATCCGTGTGAATCTCCGCTGAACACGTTCCAGTGCCAGTATGTCCTTCCTGAGGTGTGGGGACCAAAACTGGACACAGTACTCCAAATGGGGCCTAATCGGAGTTTTATAAAGTCTCAGTAGCACAACGGTGCTTTTATATTCCAACCCTCTTGAGATAAATGACAACATTGCATTCGCTTTCTTAATCACGGACTCAACCTGCATGTTTACCTTTAGAGAATCCTTGACTAGCACTCTCAGATCCTTTTGTACTTTGGCTTTATGAATTTTCTCAACGTTTAGAAAGTAGTCCATGCTTGTATTCTTTTTTCCAAAGTGCAAGACCTCGCATTTGCTCACATTGAATTCCATCAGCCATTTCCTGGACCACTCTCCCAAACTGTCTAGATCCTTCTGCAGCCTCCCCACTTCCTCAGTACTACCTGTCTGTCCACCTAACTTCGTATCATCGGCAAACTTCACTAGAATGCCCCCAGCCCTTGCATCCAGATCATTAATCTATAACGTGAACCTAAGGTTTCATCCTAAGGTCTTAAAAGAAGTAACTAATGAGACAGTTGATGCACTGCTTTTAATTTTCCAAAACCCATTAGATTTGGGGAAGGTTCCTTTAAATTGAAAATAGCTAATGTAACTCCTTTATTCTAAAAGGGAAGGAGGCAGAAAACAGGAAGCACAGGCTAGTCAGCTTAACATCTGTCATAGGAAAAGTGTTAGAAGATATTATTTAAGTTATTATAACAGGACATTTAGATAAGATCAAAGCAATCAGATGGAGCCAACATAGTTTTGTTAAAGGGAAATTATGTATAACTCATTTGTAGAAGTTCTTTGAAGTTTTTTTATCATTTACATAAATGTCTTAGATGTGCATATAGGAAGACTGGTTAGTAAGTTGCAGATGACTTGAAAATAAGTGGTGTAGTGGGCAATGAAGAAGGTTATCTCAGACTATAATTGACCTTGATTAGATGGGAGAGGAGTGGCAGATGGAGTTTAATTTAGATAAATGCAAGGTGTTGCATTTTGGAAAGGCAAACAATGGCAGGGCTTATACACTTAATGGTTGGGTGCTGGAGTGTTACTAAACAAAGAGACCTTGGAGTGCAGGTTTATGGTTCCTTGAAAGTGGAGTCACAGGTAGACAGTGTAGTGAAGAAGGCATTTGCTACGCTTGCCTTTATTGGTCAGTGCATTGAGTATAGGAGTTGGGATGTCATATTGTGGCTGTACAGGACATTGATTAGGCTACTTTTGGAAACTGTGTTTAGTTCTGGTCTCCCTGCTATGGGAAAGATGTTGTTAAACTTGAAATGTTTCAGAAAAGATTTGCGAGTATGTTGCCAGGGTTGGAGGATTTGAGCCATAGGGAAAGGTTGAATAGGCTTAGGAAATTCAGCATGTCCATTAGGACTTTCACCAACTTTCACAGATGCACCATAGAAAGCATTTCATCTGGGTGCATAATGACATGGTACGGCAACTGCTCTGCCCAGGACCGTAGAAACTACAGAAAGATGTATGCACAGCTCAGACCATCCCGAAAACCAATCTCCCACCCATTACCTCCAACACACACACACACACACACACACACACACACACACACACACACACACACACACACACACACACAAAGATCAGCTTCTTCCCTGCTGTTATTAGATTGCTGAATGGACCTCTCTAACTTCAAATAATCTTGATCTTGCTTTTGTGCACCTCTTGCGCAGTTGTAATCTAGTACGCCTCACTCTGCCTAAACACCCTCCGATCTGTATGTCCTTGCTTGTTATGATTGCCTGTACTGCTTGCAAAACAAAGCTTTTCACTATATGTACATGTGACAACAACAAATCAAATCAAAGGCTGGGTTTATTTTCCCTAGAGTGTTGGAGGCTGAGCTGTGACTTTATAGAGGTTTATAAAGTCATGATGAGCATGGATAGAGTGAATAGCTAAATTCTTTTTCTCAGGGTAGGTGAGTCCAAAACTAAAGGAGATTGGTTTAAAGTGAGGGGGCAAAGATTTAAAAGAGACATACAGAGGGTGTTGCTCGTGTGGAATGAGCTGCCAAAGGAAGTGGTGGAGGATGGTACAATTACAGCTTTAAAAGGTTAAAAATCACACAACACCAGGTTATAGTCCAACAGGTTTAATTGGGAGCACACTAGCATTCAGAGAGACGCTCCTTCATCAGGTCGCTCCGAAAGCTAGCGTGCTTCCACTTAAACCTGTTGGACTATAACCTGGTGTTGTGTGATTTTTAACTTTGCACACCCCAGTCCAACACCGGCATCTGCAAATCATGAGCTTTAAAAGGCATCTGGATGAGTACATGAATGGGAATGTTTAGAGGGGGATGGGCCAAATGCTGGCAAATGGAACTAGATTAATTGAGGATATCTAGTCAGCGTGAATGAGTAGACCAAAGGGTCAGTTTTTATACTGTCCAACTCCATGATTCTAAATAATTTGTGTTCTGAGAAAAGGGAACCTGTGGATGTATTGTGGTTAGACTTCCAAAAGACATAAAAGTTTATAGTGGAAATTAAGAGCTCATGGCATTGGGCACAACAAATTGCCATGGATAGAAAATTAACTGGCTAACAGGAACACCACGACCTGCAAGTTCCTCTCCAAAACACTCACTGTCCTGTCTTGGAAATATATCATCATTCCTTCAGTATTGCTAGGTTGAAGTTCTGGCATTCCTTCCCTAACAATATTGTGGGTTGACCCTACTGACATAGATTACATCAGTTCAGGAAGACAGCTCAAGGGCAATAAGGGATAGGCAATAAAATGCTAGCCTGTCAGTAACACCCATGTCCCACAGGCAAATTAAGAAAAGAGAGTAGGAATACATGGGTTCTTTACAAGCTGGCAGAAGTTGTATGCCACAGGGGTTAATGCTGGGGCCTTTACCCATGACAATTTATATCATGATTAAGATGAAGGAACTAAAAATTTGGTGGCTAAATTTGCTGATGACACAAACATAGATAGGAATGTAAATTCTGAAGAGGACATAAGGACTCTACAGAAGTATACAGATTGGTCAAGTGAGTGGGTAAAGATCTGATAAATTGTGTATAATATTTCAAAAATGCAGTATTGTCCATCTTGGCAGAAATAGAAAGGAAGAACGATATTATCTTTATGGTAAAAACTCTGAGATGCACACAGATCTTAAAGTCACAGTGCATGAATCATAGAAGGTTAGATTGGAGGTGCAGCAGGTCATCAGAATGTTGTGGTTTATTGTGAGGGATATTGAATGCAGGAATAGGGAGCTTAAGCTTCAGTTATCACAGGGCATTGGTGAGACCACATCTGGAGTACTGTGTACATCACTAATCACCTTGCTGAGGTGAAGGATGTTGATGCATTTGAAGAAGTTCAGAGAAAGTTTATTTATAACAGGAATGACCAGATTGCCTTATGAGGTTATGAGTGTATCCTTTGGGATTTAGAAGAGTCAGAGTTACTTAATTGAAACATATAAGATATAACCCAAAAGGCTATGTCTGTCAAAGAACTAGAACCAGGGGTCTATAATTGGAAACAAAGCTTAGGAACAAACAAACTTTTTTCTGAATGACTAGTGGGTAACACAGGGATCAGTGCTAACACTCCAGCTATTCACAATATATATTATTATTCATTTGGAAGAGGGACCTAAATGTAATATCTTCAAATTTGCAAATGGGAAAAAGAACTTGCATCCTGAGCCGTGAGGAAGATGAAAAGATGTGTCATTGTGATTTGGATAGGCTAAGTGAGTGGGCAAATGCATGGCACATGCAGATGATGATAGATAAATTGGCTATCTTAGCAAAAAGATGTAAGTAGAGGAGCAGGGATGCCTTGCTACAATTATGCAGGGCATTGGTGAGACCACTTCTGGAATTTTGTGTACAGTTTTGGTCTCCTTATCTGAAGAAGGATATTTTTATTACAGAAGGAGTGCAGCAGAGGTTTACCTAACTAATTCCTGGGATGGCAGAACTGCCGTATGAGGGGAGATTGAATTGGTTAGGACTACATAGAATGGAGTGCAGACGAATGAGGAAGGATTGCATAGGAACCGATAAATTGTAAAAGGACTAAATGGAGTAGATGCAGGATGAATGTTCCTGATGAAATGGTTCTTTGTGCCTACTGAATACAATCAAAGATACAATTGCTCCATACAGGCCCCATATTGCCACATGGGTTGACTCTTGTTGAGAGCTTTGAACATTTACATCCAATGCCTAGCTGTGGCAATATCTTGGGAATTTTATTAAAGTGAAGTGTAGATTTCTGTCATTCCACCTGTCACTACATCTGACTTCAATAGTTTGTTCACAGGAAGAGTAATTTGGATGCATGTTTCTCCACTCAAAGGTTGCCTTATACAAGTCTATGTTGGATTTGCTCAATTTCTTTATGATTCCTTTGGCAATTTCACTGTTGCCTTAGCTTTTCCATTTGACTGGTGATAATATGGGGATAAGGTTTAGTGTTGAATTTCCCAATCATTTATGAAGTGCCTAATTTTTTTTTTGTTGAATCAAGGCTATTGTCACTCATCAACTGGAATGTCACAATGACTGGTGTGTTGCAGGCATTCTGCAATCTCACTGAACACTTCTGTTGTGAAACTTGAAAGGGTTCGGAAAAGATTTACAGGTATGTTGCCAGGTTTGGAGGATTTGAGCTATAGGGAGAGGCTAAACAGGATGGGGCTGTTTTCCCTGGAGGCGGAAGGGTGATCTTACAGAGGTTTACAAAATTATATGGGGCATGGATAGGATAAATAGACAAAGTCTTTCCCCTGGGGTTGGGGAGTCCAGAAATAGAGGGCATAGGTTTAGGGTGAGAGGGGAAAGATATAAAAGAGACCTAAGGGGCAACTTTTTCACGCAGAGGGCGGTACGTGTATGGAATGAGCTGCCAGAGGAAGTGGTGGAGGCTGGTACAATTGCAACATTTAAAAGGCATTTGGATGGGTATTTGAATAGGAAGGGTTTGGAGGGATATGAGCTGGGTGCTGGCAGGTGGGACGAGATTGGGTTGGAATATCTGGTCAGTATGGATGGTTTGGACCGAAGGGTCTGTTTTCATGTTGTACATCTCTATGGCTCTAAGCAGGGATATATTAGCTCACTACATAGGAGCAACTGTAGTTTATTATTTAAATAAATATCTGAAACTGAATTTTCTGTAACTAAACTAAATCGAAACATTTCATTGCAACCTGTTACATAAGGGTGGCATTTATGCAATGATTAGAGGTGACTTTTCTTTAGGAGATCTGGATGTAGGATTGGTTTGGATGCAAATGAAGAATATTTGGGGGAAAGGAATCTCTAGGTGAGAATGGTGTACAGGCCTCCTAACATTAACTATAATATGGGACGAAGTATACAAGAAGAAATTTTGAGTACTTGTGACAAAGGGATAGCAGTAATCATGGATGATTTTTGTCTAAACATAAACTGAAAAAATCAGATTAGAGGTGTAATAGGAAATATTGAACTCGCACATAAACTTCACGTTTAACTCTAATTTGGCTTGCTCCTAGGCACAAAGATGCAAATTAACAGGGCCATTTGTTAATGAATACACAGATATATGTAGAGGTTAAGAAAAAGCTCATCAAGCCTATCAAAGCTGCTTTGATATATACAACTCCTCTGAACATTACATTATGCTAATGCTTCTAAGCAGGCAAAAAGAAAGATAACTCATGCAACAAATCTAAGGAAAAGCAGCATATTTCTCTCTGTTAATCAAACCAATGTCAGGAAACTAGAATTACCTAATTAACCAGAGGGATTCTAACAAGGGGTGGGGGAGTTCAGCAGAAGAAGCAACAAGAGAGTGCAAGACCTTAGTAAGGAATCTTTGGGAGCAGACTTAGCAAGTGTTTGCTGTGCCAATCCCATTGAACTGATAGGGGGAAGAGGGGGCTTCAGTAATGCTGCAGGTACCTTACACACAAATGTGTGTCTGCTCAGAACAAAGCCTGAGACAGAGAGAGAGGGAGCAAGGCAGGCAGAGCTAGGAAAAAGGAAACTTCAGAAAACTCCGAGTCTCACAGAAGAGGCATTGAATCAATTAACCGAATAATCAATTATCCGAATGAAATAGCGGCCGCCTATCTCGTTCTGATAATCAAGGTTCCTCTGTACATCATCTTGCAACTTAAGACCTTCTTCCTCACTGTCAACCATCCAACCAATCTCCGTGTCATGCGCAAACTCATTTATCATTCCCACCATACTTATATATATCATGAACCACAAGAGACTCAGCGCTGATCCCTCTGGTATGACACTGGACACTGGGCACTGGCCTCCAGTCAGGCAAATAACCTTCTAGCAGCATCCTCTGTCTCCTACCATTCAGATAATTTTGGATCTACCTTGCCAAGTTACTCTGGATCCCTTGTACTTTCACCTTATTTATCACTCACCCATTTGGGATCCTGTCAAAGGCTTAGCTGAAATCTATTTAAATTGCAATACCCCTAATTTGCTTATCAAGGATCTATCTCTGCATTAAAAATATTAAGGACTGTGCTCTGCTATGTTTCCAGGAAGAAAATTATAAAGATTCACAACCCTTTGTGAGAGAAAAAAAATCACCATTTCTCTGTTAAAAATTGTTAACTCCTGATTTTTAACAATGATCCCTAGTTCTAGATTTCCGTATAAGACAAAGCATCCCCTCCATATTTACTCTGTCAAAACTCCACAAACCTCTGACTTTTCTAAACTCCATAGGATACAAGCCCAGCCTGTCCAAAATTTCCTCATAAGATTTGAATTTCCAACATTTGAAGCTTAGATTCTAACAGACTTCTGGGGTATTGAGAGAATTAAGAAACATGAACATTGTGTGGAAAGTTACAAATGAGATAGAAAATATAGCCAAACATTATTGAATGGCAGAGGGGTTAGGTTTGCCACTTGGGATGGGCCATAAATGCTGACCAGCCAGCGACGTCATCTTCCCTCGTATGAATTAAAAAAGTTGCCATTCCTTCTCTTAATTCTTATACTCTTTAGTTGTCACCAGAAGTCCATCATTCTAATTTTCAGATGTCCTTGATTTATATTGTCAGTCCTCATACAAATTCAAGCTTTTTTCTTGCCTTTTATGACAAAAGTAGATAAAGTTATGTAATTTCTATGATATCAATTTTCACATAAGCCAGCTTTCCCACAAATCATAGTGGGGCAAGGTAGAGGGCAGTTCCTTTCAGCACTACATTAAAGACATCACAGACTGCTGTTAAGTAAAGCTGTGTGTAAGCCTGGTGACTACTTTGAGAAAGTGAGCATTGCAGATGCTGGAGATCAGAGTCAAAAAGTGTGGTGCTTCATTCCCGATTAAGACCTTATGCTCGAAACGTCAATTCTCCTGTTCCTTGGACGCTGCCTGACCGGCTGTACTTTTCCAGCAATGCACTCTTCGACTCTGGTGACTACTTTGTCTACCTTTTTTTGAGACTCATAGGCTCCATTAACTCTTTGTGTTTTGCATGCTCTTCATTTTCTCTGCATTTAAATCCATGCTCCATTTACTTCCCTAGCCCCTGAACACCACCCATGTTCCATTAGTTGTAGGGTTATTTCTACGTTTATGCAACAATTCATAAATGTTTTCCTCTATGCAGCACAAACTATTTGATCTTAGTGAGGTACAGGTAGCTCACCTGTAACTGTATATCTGGAATGCTACTAGACCTTTCTGATAGCTCAGACTTCTTTGGTGCTCACCTCATGCTCCTCCTCTTCCAATGTATCCAACAAAGTAAGATTCCTAATGAAACAAATGACTCACAATTTTGATTGTCTTCTATGCAGTTTTGTGCTGACAGACTTCAGTTTCATAATGTCATTGATTTAGTAGCATTGCTAGTTACATGTAAACTGGAAGGTGGGATTTTTAAAAATACATTATTACCATTGATTGGTCCTTAATGAACCCTATTAGGTAAATAGGTTACTGTAATTCTGTATAATTGAGACAAGTCAAATTGATTCAAATTGAAGAGGAATTTGGGGAACTGAAGAACTGCCAGTTACTTTATTTATCTCATTCTGAAAGCACATAATTGGCTCAGCACTAGGGAATCCTGAACATAGGGGCACTGTCTCGGGATAAGACCATAAAAAACAGGACCAGATATAGGCCATTTGGCCCCCTAGCCTATTCCACCATTCAAAAACATCATAATGATTTGACATTCCTCACGTTCCCTTTCCTGCCCATTCACTATAGCCCTTGATTCCTCTATTGATCAAGTATCTATATATCTCAGCCTTAAATATACACAAATGCTCTGCATTCACAGCTCTCTGTACTCAATACTCTGACCAATAAATGAAAGCATATCAAACGCCTTCTTCACAATCCTATCCACCTGCGACTCCACTTGCAAGGAGCTATGAACCTCCACTCCAAGGTCTCTTTGTTCAGCAACACTCCCGATTCAAAGACTCACAACCGTCTGACAGAAGGAATTCCTCCTCATTCACCTCAGTCTTAAATTGAGAGCCCTTTATTCTAAGATTATGCCCTCTGATCTGGGACTCTCCCATAAGGAGAAACATCCTCTCAGCATTTATCCTGTTAAGTCCCTTAAGAATCCAATATATTTCCATCAGATCACCTCTCATACTTGTAAACTCCAGTGAGTAAAATCGCAGACTTCAACCTTTGCTCATAAGGCAATTCCTCCATGCCAGGGATCATCCAAGTGAATTTTCTCAGAACTGCCTCCAATTAAATGATAGCTTTCCTAAATAAGATAACCAAAACTGCTCACATTAACGAGTATTTTGCAGCAGTATTTACTGTGGAAAAAGACATGGAAGACATAGAATGTAGGGAAGTAGATGGTGACATCTTGAACAATGTCCATTTTACAGAGAAGGAAGTGCTGGATGCCTTGAAACACATAAAAGTGGATAAATCCCTAGGACCTGATCAGGTGTAGCCGAGAGCTCTGTGGGAAACTAGGGAAGTGATTGCTGGGCCTCTTGCTGAAATATTTGTATCATTGATAGTCACAGGTGAGGTGCCGGAAGACTGGAGGTTGGCTAACATGGTGCCACTGTTTAAGAAGGGTGATAAGGACAAGCCAGGGAACTATAGACCAGTATGCCTGATATCGGTAGTGGGCAGGTTGTTGGAAAGAAACCTGAGGGACAGGATGTACATGTATTTGGAAAGGCAAGGACTGATTAGGGGTAGTCAACATAGCTTTGTGCATGGGAAATCGTGTCTCCCAAACTTGATTGAATTTTTTGAAAAAGTAACAAAGAGGATTGATGAGTGCAGAGCGATAGATATGATCTATATGGACTTCAGTAAGGCTTTCGACAAGGTTCCCCATGGAGACTGGTTAGCGAGGTTAGATCTCATGGAATACAGGGAGACATAAACATTTGGATATAGAACTGGCTCAAAGATAGAAGACAGAGGGTGGTGGTGGAGGGTTGTTTTTCAGACTGGAGGGTTGTTTTTCAGACTGGAGGCCTGTGACCAGTGGAGTGCCACAAGGATTGGTGCTTGGTCCACTACTTTTCATCATGTATATAAATGATGTGGATGTGAGCATAAGAGGTGTAGTTAGTACATTTGCAGATGACACCAAAATTGGAGGTGTAGTGGACAGCGAAGAAGGTTACCTCAGATTACAACGGGATCTTGATCAGATGGGCCAATGGACTGAGAAGTGGCAGATGGAGTTTAATTTAGATAAATGTGAGGTGCTGCATTTTTGGGAAGGAAATTTTAGCAGGACTTCTGCACTTAATGGTAAGGTCCTAGGGAGTGTTGCTGAGCAAAGAGACCTTAGAGTGCAGGTTCATAGCTCCTTGAAAGTGGAGTCGCAGGTAGATTGATAGTGAAGAAGGCATTTGGTATGCTTTCCTTTATAGGTCAGAATATTGAGTACAGGAGTTGAGGGTCATGTTGCCACTGTACAGGACATTGGTTAGGCCACTGTTGGAATATTGTGTGCAATTCTGGTCTCCTTGCTATTGGAAAGATGTTGTGAAACTTGAAAGGATTCAGAAAAGATTTACAAGGATGTTGCCAGGGTTGGAGGATTTGAGCTACAGGGAGAGGCTGAACAGGCTGGAGCTGTTTTCCCTGGAGCATCAGAGGCTAAGGGGAACCTTATAGAGGTTTATAAAATCATGAGGGGCATGGCTAGGATGAATAGACAAAGTCTTTTCCCTCGGGTGGGGGAGTCCAGAGCTAGAGGGCATAGATTTAGGGTGAGAGGGGAAAGATATAAAAGAGACCTAAGGGGCAGCTTTTTCATGCAGAGGGTGATATGTGTATGGAATGAGCTGCCAGAGGAAGTGGTGGAGGCTGGTACAATAGCAACATTTAAAAAGCATCTGGATGGGTATATGGATTTGGAGGGATTTGGGCCAGCTGCTGGCAGATGGGACTAGATTGGGTTGGGATATCTGGTCAGCATGGACGAGTTGGACCTAAGGGTCTGTTTCCATGCTGTACATCTCTATGACTCTACTCCAGGTATGGTCTCACCAGCACCTTGTACAGTTCCCTGCCACCAACTTAACAAGGACAGAATCCTCCTGGTCATCACCTTGCACTCCACCAACCTCCATATACATCGCATCATCCTCCGCCACTTCCAAATGGACCCCACCACCGAAGATGTATTTCCTTCCCCTATCAGCATTCCAGAAAGACCATTCCCTCCGCAACTACCTCATCAGGTCCACATTCCCTCACCAGCCCACACCCCACTCCTGGCATCTTTCCTTGCCACCACAGGAAGTGCAAAACCTGCACCCACACTACTCCCCCCACCTCTGTCCAAGGCCCCAAGAGATCCTTCCACATCCACCAGAAATTTACCTGTACCTCTACCAATGTTGTCTACTGCCTTATTGCACCTGGTGCAGTCTCCTCTACATCGGGGAGACAGGACGTCTTCTTGCAGATCATTTCAGAGAACACTTCTGGGACACCTGTACCCACCAACCCCACCGCCCCATGGCTGAACCCCTGGGCCTCCTGCACTACCAAACTGTTATCACCCGATGCCTGAGGAAGGATGCCTCATGTTCCGCCTTGGGCCCCTGTATCAACACAGCATAAACATGGATTTCAACAGCTTGTTCATTTTCCCTCCTCTCACATTATCCCAGTCCCAAGCTTCCAACTTGGCACCTCCCTCCAGACCTGTCCATCACTCCCCCTTCCAACCCATCACCTTCTCCCTCTCCTTCATCCATCTATCGCTTTCCCAGCTACCTTCCCCCCAATTCCACCCCCCTTCCCTCTGTCTCTCAGCCCCGACCCACCAACCTCATTCCTGATGAAGGGCTTATGCCTGAAATGTCGATTCTTCTGCTCCTTGGATGCTGCCTGACCTGCTGTGCTTTTCCAGCAACGCACTCTCGATTCTAATCTCCAGCATCTGCAGTCCTCGGTTTCTCCTTGTACAGTTGCAGTAAGACTTCCCTGCTCTTATACTCCAACATTCTTAAAATAAGGGCCGATATTCCATTAGCTTTCCTGATTATCTGCTGCACCCTGTATGCTAGCTTTCTGTGTTTTGGGCACAAGTACCCCCAAATTTTTTTGTATTGCAGCTTGCTTCAGTTTCTCTCCATTCAAATAACGTTCTATTCTTTTGTTCTCCCTTACAAAATGAAGATTTTCACATTTTACTCCATTTTACTTCACACTTTATACTACATTTACCAACTTTTTGCCAACTTAGTTCACCAGTTAATATCTTTTGTTAGCTGTTTATATCCCGCTCTCAACCTGCCTTTCCATCTATTTTTGTATTGCCTGCAAATCTGATGACAGTACATTCACTCCTTCCTTCAAGTCATTAATATACATTGCAAAGTGTTGCGGCTCCAGCAATGATCCCTCTGGAACCCACTGGTCACAGGTCATCACCAACATGAAAAAGAGCCCCTTATCTCCACTCACTGTTTGCTACCCAGAGCCAATTCTTTATCCATTCTATTTCCGTATAGAATTCTTCGAAAATCTCTAATAAATTAGTCAGACACAATTTCCTTTTTATAAAGCCGTACTGACTTTGCTTGATTAGATAATGATTTTCCAAATGTTCTACTATTACTTCCTTAAAAAATGATTCCAATACAGTAGATGTTGGGCTAATTGGCCTATAGTTACCTATAGTTTTTGCCTTCCTCCTTTTTGAATAGGGGTGTCACATTAGCATTTTTCCAATCCTCTGGTTCTTCTCCAGAATCCAAGAAGTTTTGGAAAAATATGAACAATGCATCCACTATTTCTGTAGCTACCTCTTTATGATTCTAGGATGCAAGTCATCAGGGCCAGGGGACTTATACGCCTTGAACCTGTTTGTTTGTCAAATACTACTTCTTTAGTATAGTGGTGTACTTAATTCCTCCCTTCACATTACAATGTTTAAAGTATATTCCACCATAAAGACTCGTGCAAAGTATCTGTTTAACTCCTCTGCCATTTCCTTGTTTCCCAAAACCATTTCCCCACATTCATTTACTAAGGGGCCTATGTTCACTTTGACCTCAATCTTTCTTTTTATCTGTTTAAAGAAGCTCTTATTGTCAGTTTTTATATTCCTCACTTGTTTGCTCTCATAGTTTATTTACTATTATCGTTTTAGTTCTTATTTAGTGAACTCTGAATTTATCGCAATCTTCAGGGTGATCACTGACTTTAGCCACCTTCCGTGTTTTTTTTTCAACTTTATACACTCCTTAACTTTCTTGCATTGCCAGGATTGGTTAATCCTTCTTTTAGAATCTATCCTTCTTACAGGGATGTATTTTTGTTGAGAGTCATGAATTCCCTCCTGAAATATTTGCCACTGTTTGCTTAATGACTTTCCTGCTAATCTAGCTAACTCTATTCTCATTTCATTGTAAGTCCCTTTAGTTGAGTTAAACACTGTTGTTTTCAACTCAAGTTTCTCAGTCTTGATCTGAATGTTAAACTATTAATTTATGGTCACTATTTCCTAGAGGATCTTTTACTGGGAGGTCATTTATTAAGCAAGCTTCATAATCTATTACCAGATCCAAGATAGTCTGCGCCAGGTTTGCTCCATGATGTATTGTTTATTTTTTTCATGTGCTTCTATTATTTATCAATTTATAGCTTTTCCCACAGAGTGTCTACTGTTTGGAGTTCTGTATGCTACTCTTACCAATATCTCTTTCCCTCACTGTGTTTGATCTCTGCCTATATGGACTCTATATCATCCGGGTTTGGATCACCTCTCATAACTAATCTCATTTCATTTCTTATTAATGGTGCTGTTCTACCTCCTTTACCATCTCCCTACTGTCTCCCCAAAATAACAAATAGCCCCAAATGTTAAGTTCCCAGTTTTGATGTCTTTGTATCCCTGTTTCTCTAATGGCTATGAGATCATATTCATTTACCTCAATTTGTGCCGTCAGTTCGTCACCCTTATTCCAAAAGTTTCACATATTCAGTTACAAAACCTTTAAGTTTGCTCTCTTACTGAATTCCTCTACTTATCAAATTTTATGGTGCCGTAGTACAATATGACATTCACACATTCTGTCCCTTTCTTCTACTTTCTGTAACAATCAACCCCATCACTAACCTGCAATCCTACCTTCTCCTTTACCATTGGTTTTATAATTTTTCATGCAATTGAACCAACTCCTCACCATTCAGTTTAAATTCCTAAATATAGCGGTAAATATGCGATTCACCAGGACTCTGATCCCAACATGATTCTGTTGGAGCCTGTCCCATCGGAACAACTTGCTCCTTCCCCAGTACTGGTAGCGATGTCCTTTGAATTCAAATCCACTTCTCCCATACCAATCTTTGAGCGACACAGTACCTTCTTTAATCTTGTTGAGTCTACACCAATTAGCTCCTGGCTGAGGTAGTAATCCAGAAATTATTGCTTTTTTGGTTCTACATTTAATTTCGCCCCTATTTAGCTCACTTTCCCTCAGCAGAACCTCTTTCCTCATCCTACCTTTACCTTTGGTACCTATTTGGATCACAACAACTGGATCATTTTTAATCATGTCTGATTAACATCAGGACAAAAGCTTTCACTCAAATGGCTGTGAATCCTGGAATTCTCTACTCCAGAGGGTGGATTCTTAGCAGATTTCAGGATGAGATGGACAGACTTTGATCTCTCAGGGATTCCAGAGATTTTGGGAATAGGTGGGAAAGTGGAGTTGAAGTCAGAGATTCTATTGAATAGTGTATTAGAGTTGAAAGGCTTTATGGTCCCATCCTGTTCATCTTATGTTCTTATATAGATACTAATACTGAAAATGACTTCCCCTTAATGTGCTAATTACATGTGAGCTAACTGTAATAAACAGGGATTTGAAAATGTAACTCAGGAGTGAAGTACATCAAAGTCCAACTCCAGGAAGTGGTATGACCCAGTTTAGTATTACAGGACCATACCACTTTTAAAAAGATTGTTAATAGTGCAAAACAAACTTTTAAATGCACCAATTGGTTTGTTTTGCCTGGAAATGTTTGAATAGTTTAATGTTAGCAAACAGTCACTATCCTCTTTTACACTAAAATTAAATTGACATTTGGATATAGGTCGGGAAATTCTGTGGTCTGGGGTAAGTGTGCAATTATTGAATGTTGTCAGAGTGGTGCAAACCTGTCTGTATATGTGTATGAATACAAACAACTAAGTACTTCAATGCAGAGCTGGTAAAGGCATTGTGGACTGCAGAGAAATGCTTTACAAAGGCTGTGTATTAATGAGGATGCTGCAAACATTGCATAATATGGGAAATTGGGCAGTGTTATAAATTGGTTTGCAATTTAGTTGCAAAGATGATTCATTGTACAGTATTATAAAGAGGTCACTGTCAAGTGATATTGAATTAGTATTCTGGGTATAAATAAGTTACGATGAAGTACTATGGGGTTACTGTACAATGTGCTAAGGAGGTTTATTGTATTTGACAAAATCAGCAAAAGACTGAAAATAGATTGTTATAATCAAGCCATAAAATGTTGAAGGATTTATAATGGCTTTGAACATCTAAGCCTCACTGGTATTTAATGTTTTCATTCTGAAGGCAATTTATGCTAATAGTTTTCTAACATTACTTTAAGATTTTTTTTCCCTTAATAGTATTTCTCTTTCGTTGACAGCTGAACAATGTCTTATTTAACAGCTTTTAAAATAATTTTCTTCTCCCTCTTAAATGCACTTTTCTTCTGCTTAAATGCTATAAAACGTATTATCTACCCTGTTGTACTAGAAATAATCAGGCTGCAATGAACAATTTATCTCCCTAATGTACTATATGAACATAACTTGTTATAGCAGAAAGCAAAGGAAAATGGACAAGTGTTAATCAGAAAATATGATAGACAGCTTGTGTAAATCTGTTACTCGAGCAAATGGAACTAGTTCATACACATCTCCTTCCCTATGACCTGACAAAAGGGGCAGACTGTGTACCTTGTGACAGAAGGAAGAAGAACGGAGGCATATGGGCTCCAGTCCTACTCCCTGCTGACACACTATCCTACTATAAGCACCCCCCTCGACCTTTGCCAGCTCTTTGAACAAAGCAGATAGCAATGCCCCTTCTTTCCCATCTGTAGTCTGATGCCCATACCCCCACAATGCTTAGACCATATCACTTTCATTGGGAGAAACAGAGGCAAAAGGAGTTAACTAGGGAGGAAGACAGATTAACAACCAATAACTGCAACACCTAAACCATAATGAGTTGTCACCAGAAATTTACATGGTCTATTCCCTTTGGGGACTCTTTCATCCATCAAAGCAGTTTATTGGCCCTCTTTTTTTTGTTGTGCAAAGCGCAAACACTGTCATAAAATTCTAAACTGCTTAATTGCTGTGCTGTAAAAATTTGCATATCAGAGATGGGTAATTTTATCATTAAATGGCATCAGGCATTTGTTACAATGCCCCAACAATCATGCAAAAAAAAGTATCACTGGAGAAAGGTCACCCATTGACAACGTGTCTAATTCAGTGCTGAATTCTAATAAGCAGCAATTACAAGTTAAATACTATTGTTTCTGTGTAGCTGGGATTTTAGTCAGCTATAGCATTGTGGTTACCCTATTCATGCTCTGACTGCTAAGCAGCATCATTATTTGCACAATATCCTATTTTGTTGCAAAAATCTGAGCCTGACTAAATGCTTTAGATTTGTTAAAAAGGGAGAGGAGGGCCATTTATGTGCCCCTATAGGATATGATCCATGTATAATCATGTATTATAAATAAAAATACAACCTCCCATTTAATCTCAGCTCCCATAAAAACTTTATGGTAATATTCGAATGGAACCTTTTGGATTTCAGCCAGTGAATAGCAATGCTCCGCATTTGATTATTCATTGATTAATCATTTGAACTGTTCAAGACGACTATAGATTGAACAAAATAGTACCTGAGAGCATTGATAAATTTTAGAGATTCTTTGAAGATCTTTTAGATTATCGTAAAATCAATATAAGATATTTCAAAGCAGACTGAAGGCACAATTGTACAGTGAGATTTCACAGAAATTATTGACAAAACCTAAAAAAGAATGCTCATCATGTTAATAAGAAGTTCCTTTCTTAGTTATTGTGACAGTGAATTCATAGACATTATATAACATTTGTCCATTTGAATTTAATCTCCATACAGACAAATCATCCTCTTCATGTTTACCCACCATATTCTCATATTCTTATATGATTCTTTCTTTCATCAATCTATCCAATCTGTATTGATGATATAACTTTTGCCTTTAATGCTCATCTTGGAAGCTGAAGTCTACAGCTTCACAGCAGGTTGTGTAAAGAATTTTCTCTTACCGACAGTTAAAGAGCTCTTATGTTTAATATTACAACCTAGACCCTATATCTGGTCCCCTCAGCTACTGGAAACTGTCCGTTTCATTCCTAGCGATCTCATCCATTCTTGTTTGAAACACTTCTAGCATATTACTCTAAAATCTGTTGTTCCAAAGGGAAATAAACTATCCTTCAGGCCAGAAAGATCTGTATAGTACCACCTTTAAAGTTTCAATAACGTCCCTATAGTGTAGACCTGACATTTACATCCTCAAACTAAGGTCTCATTGAGTTTGATAAAGGCTGATCATTACTTCTTGGGTTTTATGTCCTACAGCTTCAGATAAAACCTAGAATCTCATTAGCTCTTGTTTTACAGCCTTAGAAAACCTGATTTGGAGGTGCAGGTGTTGGACTGGGATTAAAAATATCACACAACACCAGATTACATTCCAACAGAGTCATTTGGAAACACTAGCTTTCGGAGGTTATCCACCTGATGAAGGAGTATTGTTCTGAAAGCTAGTGCTTCCAAATAAACCTGTTGGACTATAACCTGGTGTTGTGCTATTTTTAACTTAATATACCTGAGTTGCTATCTTCAAGATACTGCACCATAGATCCCATTGATCCTTTTAACTTACTGCAGCTTCCATTCAGTATATAATTGCTGTTTTCCTCTGTCAAAATGCATTGTTTCATGCATATAGATGAAATTCATTAGTATAACAAGGGGTCCTGATGCTGGACGGGAAAGCTGGGGGGCAAGTCCTCTTCAGTTGCTTTTGGTATGCCTCGAAGCATCTTTTTGCACTCAATTAATAAAATACCTGCTGATGCCAGAATGACTTTGTCTTTCAAAGACTGAAGTCTAGTCCCAAGTGCTGCCAGGCAATGGACTGTCAGCAGGTCTTTGCACCCAACAGGTACTCGTGACATACCCTCAAATTAACTGGGGTTCCAAGATTTCACCCTGGCGAGAGGTGGGGAGTGTGTTGGTGCAGGCTGGGAGTATGTTTCCACAGGGCAGCCCATCCCGCAGGAAAGCTCCATAGTCCTGAAAGTTTTTTTCTCCTTCTACTATTCATCTACTTCCCATCTGTTAGTTATGATTGAATTCATATCTGCCATCCCATTCATTATTCTAGTCCAATTCTAAACAATTGTCGTTTTCCCTCATGTCACTCCTCATTCTTTTATAAATCAAGCTATGTCTCTGTCCTTTATTTATTGACACTTTAGTCAGTGGAAATGGTTCTTAAAAAAAAAATTCAATCTAAAGCTTTCATGATTTTAAACATCTTGATAAAAGCTCTCCTTAGCCTTCCCTACTTAAAGGAGACAAACTCTAGCTTCTAAAGTCTATGCATGTATCTGTAGTCCTACATCCACTGAATCATTGTCATGGATATCTTCTGTACCCTTACTAAAGCCTTCATGTTTTCCAGAAGTGTGCTGCCCAGAATCCAACAGGGTACTCCAACAGAGTTTGATGAGTGTTGTATTTGTGGTCAGCATAAAAAAAAATGCAACAATCTTCGATCCCTCCTTCCCAACAGTAGATTATTATGAAACAACAATCAGAGGTAATTTTCTGACCTTGTACTCCCAGATTGGAGTCAGGTTTGTGTTCTTTAAAACTTAGTTCTGGCCATATGAATGTTGCAATCAAGGTACCCATTCATCATTCATCCCTTGTCTTTTATAAGGGTAGTCCAAATCCAGAGGTCATATGTATATATATAGGCATTGAAGGATTACTAGCACAATAGCAGTATTAAGAGGTTAAACCTTTCAGGAGGGCTTTTATTCTCTTGAAAAAGAGAAGACTGAAAGATGACCAGGGTTCTTTAAAGTTATGAAAGGGTTTGATTGGTTCAATTCGGAGAAATTATTTTCACTTACTGGGGAGAAGAGAAATAAGGACTATAAACATAAAATAGTCATTAAGAAATTCAACAGAGAATCCAATTGAAACCTTTTTGTTCAGAGTGTGGTGAATATATGGAGCTTTCTACACATGCATTGCTGGAGGCAATTAGCACAGATGCATTGAAGGGAAAGCTAGGTAAGTAAATGACGGAAAAAAAATGTCGCTGTATTGGAATATTGGCCGAAGCCTTCCCACAATATTGGTAGCAATCTCCAGGACTTTGATGCAATGCCACAAAAGGAATAGTTATATAGGCCTGTGTGATCAGGTTAGTGACAGAATGGTGTTTGACTGGAGGGGGGCATCAAGGTGATAATATTCCCATGCACTTGTACATATCTTTGCCCTTAAAGATAATACAAGTTGTAGGTTTGGAGAATGCTGTCAAAAAGACTTCGTGAATTGCTGATTCCATCTTGTACATCACCCACATTGCAGCAATGTTGCATCAATGCCATAGAGAGAAATCAATTGGATGGTGGATGGACTGTACCTTGTCAGGACTGCTGGATGTCTCTCTCTGAGATTATTAAAATTTCTACTCATGTAATTTTACAATGAAGCAGCCAGGGTTTAGTTGAGCAGGTTGATGAGCAAATTTTTTTGGTCAGTGTGGGTTGAGAAATTTGACAACATATAAAATCCAGCCCACTCTGTTGATTAGTTTTGATTTAATAGCTTCAATTTATTTTATACAGACCCCCCTGAGTTTTTGTTTTCCATTTACATTATTTACTTTCTATTTGAGGTACAGGCACACTCTGGTCTTTTTGTCCCTTTGGGAAGGATTTTCTCTATGCACCAAATTTCATCTTGCACTCATTTGTCAAATTTCCAACAGTATTCCAATCTTCATGTAGCATATCTTCTCCACTTTGTAATACACCAACTTCGCAAGCTTTGAAATATCTGCAAATGATCTACAATCTTAACTTCAATAAGGTTTTCCATAATTAACTGAGATTGAATGATTTTGTATTAATCTATGTAAGAGTTCCTGCAATGATGTCTCTTGGTACCTTAAGTATGTTTGGCTTAATCGTATCCACTCCTGAGATTTTATTACCTTAAACTTACAAATCCCTTCGATAACCTTGTTGGCAGTAAAATTACCGGTGTCACAATTTATCTCTGTAATCTTCTCTTTTCCAAAATAAATACATTCCTTGACTTTGCCTTGCTTAAAAAAATTGTTCAAGAAACAGTTCTTTTTTTAAGCACTCTTACAGTGAGTGGTATCAGATTTCATGGCTTCATCTAATCCTAACATTAACGCAAAGTGGTTTGAGCATTTCACTCAGTGCACCAACTGTTGGGCATGCTTACTATTTCATTATTGAGTGTATTTCCATAGTCTATTGAAAATTAATTATCTGAAGCATTGTCCTACCCGACTGTTCAAAATTCCAATGAGGAATGTTCTTGAAATTTAAAAAAAAATAGACAGTATAAAGGGAGGTCCCACCAACTATTGCACACAGCTGTGTATAAAGGACTGCATTCTTCTTGGTCACAGTTATTGTACAGTATGTGAAAGAAAACTCGTGGTTGACCTGCATGTAACCCAGTATTCCTTTGACTTAGATGTTTCTCAACTTTAAGCTTAATTTCAAAGGCATCCAAGGCTAAATGATTAATGCAATTAAACTTTCATCTTACCAGCTGTAAAGTTTTGCAAAACCTTTCTAGTGTGGTTGATCAGCTTGTGGAATTTTTTTTCATATAATACAACATGTTGAGAGGATAGCAAAATTTCCCAGTCAGGTCATCAAGTTGAAAGGTCATGCAGAATTCAGCTATCTCTCAGCAATAATTAACTGAAATTAGATACAGGAATAATTGGCATGTAAAAGTAACTGAAGTCTTTGAAATGGAAAGAAAATGAATGCAATATGTAATGCATCAAAGTGGTGGGCAATTTGATTGTTCATATATAATGAAGGTAAAACTATCCTGTAATGTACTCATTAACATAACAGATTCCCATTCCCACCATGCATCATAGGTTATAGTGTAAACACACACCACAGCACATTATCATTACCATTATCATATATTTTGTGATTTAACAAGCACATAATAATGCACCATTACACAGAACAATTAATAATTTGATAATGACAAAATCATAGTTGAGTCAGTTTAGAACAATTCCAATGAGTGATATTTACATACCCCTAATGAATCACCGTAGATGACAGATTAAGGGATTCTCATGAATATTCATGCCGACATTCTCAACCTATTCCACAGTTTATAAACTGAATTATAGTTGATGTGCCCTTTTTTGAAATGAATGCATAAGTATCTCCTACATGAAGTAAGTGAGTAATAAAGTTTGATATTATACAGTAGATTTAAATGATGGATTGCATAGTATTTCCTGTTTTAAACATTCTGCAGTAGTGAGTTAAGCTTCAGTATTATTACAACTGCAGTTTAGCTCAAGGGATTAGAAGTTTTTATAAGATTCAGTTAATCAACAGAATCTGATAGCTGGTGTGACAGCCATTAGGATTCGGAACAATCATTGTGGCAGCTTTATTAATTCTGTGCTGCAAAGTTTGAGAAGTAAAAAAAGACAAGTATGGACAATGTAATGGTTTTAGTGAAACTTCAATTGCTCAGCAAAACGAAACTAAAATAAATGTATTAAAAAGTTTGAGATACGGGGTTATGCTTGCTGGCCAACTACAATTACCACATGAGAAATAAGCCCAGATTAATGCCTATATGAAAGAAAATGTAAGCCCAGACTGTTCCAGAATTTTTATTTGGCTAGCTTGATAAACCACTTATTAAATATTAAACTTTGCCATGAGTGTTTGTTATCTGTCAGAGAAGCACTGTTGAGAGAGAATTTGATTTTTCAGGTCTAAGCCTGAATACTCTTGGGTCTGTTTTGTTGGAGGCATGAGTTCATTTACTGCAATCAATTACGTATTAATGAGACAGTTTAAATGTATTTCTGCAGTGGGTTTGCATTGATGTGTGAGATTATAGGATAGAAAAGGGGCTCCTCTAGCATCTGTTTAAGCTAGAAGTGGTTTCCTCAGGATCATTTGATAAAGGGACAACAATTCAATTAATTAAAAAGTTCAAGATTGGACCATTTTCGAAGCAGCAAAACCAAAGGAAAAGATTCCATTCCTAATATGAGGAGTTTAAAAGTACAGTGATAACAAGGATATGCAACCAAAAGATTTGTAAACCACCTGTGACAACATCTGAGATACAATATTAGTCAAATTCTTCACATTACTTGACACCATGAAAGAAGCATATCACAAGAAATGAAGTTGCCATATTGATAGCGCAGGAAAATGTCCTTGAATAGAAAATAACATTTTGCATAGAGAAACATTTCATAGTCCTAAGCAAACTCCCTCCGGTAAAGAAAGACCACACAGTAAATTACCTGCTACGCTGGGTCCGAAGCAGACCCTCTGCAAAAATTCACTAAACTGCAACTTCCCTGCTACACAGGGTCCTAGGAAGGATCACCTAACTGGAAGCAGTACAGTCCACTCCACCAGACCAGTGGATCACTCAAATGTAAGAAACCTGCGAAGAAGTGGGGTATGCATGCCGGTCTGCTAGTAAGACTGAGACCCCGCAGTTTCAAGACACCCTCTTCCGAGCTTACTTCTAGCAAATGTACAATCTCTGGAGAACAAGACGGACGAACTCAGATCACGGCTCAGCTTCCAGTGTGAACTGCGGGACAGCTGCGTACTCTGCTTCACAGAAATCTGGCTCAACCCATCCATTCCTGACTGTGCACTTCAGGCTGATGGTTTTTCTATCCATCGTATGGACCATACAACATCCTCGGGTAAGACAAAGGGTGGAGGGGTTTAGTTTTTCATCAACAATTGTGGTGCACGAACATTGCAATTCTGGGCAACCATTGCTCCCCAACCTTGAATTCCTCACCATCAAATGCTGCCCCTTCTATCACAGGAATTTACCGCTGTTATACTAACTGTTGTGTACATACTGCCACAAGCAAAGATTGAGAAAGCTCTGGATGTGTTGTATTCCACCACGAACACCCTGGAGATGGAACATCCTGAGGCCCTGTTTATTATAAATGGTGACTTCAATCAAGCCAATCAAAGGAAGGTGTTACCCAAGTACCACCAGAACATTACCTACACCCCCCCAGGGGCCCGAACATTTTAGACCAGTGCTACACCACTGTGAAGGATGCCTACCACTCCATTCCCCGCCCTCATTTCAGGAACTCCAACCACAATGCCGTGTTTCTTCTCCCGGTTTACAGGCAAAAGCTCAAGCAGGAGACCCCCCTTGCGGACACAGGTCCAGTGCTGGTTGGAGGAGGCAGAGGATCAATTCCAGTGCTGTCTAGAATTGACTGATTGGGCCATGTTAAGACAGCCCACAGGTACCTTGGATGAGTACGCCAGCACCATCACAGACTTTATCAGCAAGTGTGTGCAGGACTGCATACCGAGGAAGTCAATCCGGGTGTTCCCCAACAGGAAACCCTGGATGAATCAGGACATACAGAACTTGCTAAACACCAGGCGTGAAGCCTTCAGATTAGAAGACCCATTCAAGTATAAGGAATCCAAATATGACCTTCGCAGAGCCATTAAGACAGCCAAGGACCAATACAATACCAGACAGACACCCACTGACTATGTCAAGGACTGAATGACATCACAGCTTCAAAAAAGAGACAATGCAAGATAACAGACAATGATACATCCCTCCCTGATCATCTCAACACCTTCTATGCTCATTTTGAGCAGAATTTCGGCGGAGAGGTAACACCTATTCTGACAAGTCTTGACGAACCTATCCCAACAGTCACGACATCAGAAGTCAGATCAGTTTTCTTTCGTGTGAATTGAAGGAAAGCGTGGGACCAGACAGAGTACCAGGCCGTGCACTCAGAGCATGCACAGATCAACTGGCAGAGGTCTTCTTGGACATCTTCAACTTCTCCCTGCAGTCTCTCCACTGACCCTGCCTGTTTCAAGAGGGCCAGCATCATCCCTGTGCCTAAGAAGGCTCATGCAGCATGGCTCAATGACTATCACCCAGTGTCTCTTCCTTCGGTGGTCATGAAGTGCTTTGAAAGGCTGGTCATGGCATTAATCAACACCAGCCTCCCCACCACTCTTGACCCTCTCCAATTGTGCAGGTTAGGTGAAATGGCCGTGCTAAATTGCCAATAGTGTTAGGTGAAGAGATAAATGTAAGGGAATGGATCTGGATGGGTTGCTCTTCGAGGGTCAGTGTGGACTTGTTGGGCTGAAGGGCCTGTTTCCACACTCTAATCTAATCTAAGTAATCTAATTTGCCTGTCGGAACAACAGATCCATGTCAGACACCATATCACTTGCCCTTCACTCCTCCCTAGAACATCTTGACACCAAGAACAGCTACGTTCGAATCCTACACATTGACTACAGTTCAGCCTTTAATGCTATTATGCCCTCAAGACTGATTACTAAACTTAGTGATCTCAGACTAAACCCCACTCTCTACAACGGGATCCTCAGTTTCCTGACCCACAGGCCACAATCAATGAAGATTGGGAACAATATTTCATCCTGACTAACACTCAACACTGGAGCCCCCCAGAGGTGCGTAATCAGCCCCTACTGTGCAAACTGTATACCCATGACTGCATCGCCAAATATCAGACTAATGCCATTTACAAGTACGCGCTGATGACACCATAATAGGCCGGCGAATTTCAGATGGCGATGAAACAGGTTACAGACAGGAGATGGAACACCTGGAAAAATGGTGCACTGAGAACAACCTAGCTCTCAATGCCAGCAAAACCAAGGAACTCATTATTGACTTTCAGTGGGATGCTACTCATGTCCCCCTACACCTTAACAGCACAGAGGGTGAAATGAGTGGAGAGTGTCAAGTTCCTGGTAGTGGTCATCAACAACAAGCTTTCTTGGACTCTTCATGTGGACGCACTAGTTTCAAAGGCCCAACAATGTCTCTTCTTCACCAAGCAGTTGAGGAAATTTGGCATGACGGCGAATACCCTTGCCAACTTCTATAGGTGCAGCGAGAGCATTCTGTCTGGATGTATCACTACCTGGTATGGCAACTGTACCATTCAAGATCAGAGACGGTTACAGAGAGTGGTGAACTCAACCAGGACAATCAAAAAGACCAACCTCCCATCTACAGAATCCATCTACCAGGCCCGCTGTCAAGGAAAGGCCGCCAGCATTCTCAACGATCCATCCCACCCTGGCTATGCTTTTCTACAACCTCTACCATCGAGGAGAAGGTACAGAAGCCTGAACACATGCACCAGCTGGTTTTGAAACAGTTTCTACCTTACTGTTGTTAGAATACTGAATGGACTCACAAACTCTTAACATTCGCCTGTACCAGTGTTTTGGTTTTTGCCGCTGTTTATCTTTTATTTATTTATCTATGCATCTTAACTATGTGATCTGCCTGTATTGCTCACGAGACAAAGCTTTTCACTGCGCCTTGGTACACGTGACAATAAATTCAAATCAATTCAATACTTAAAGGTGAAGAGAGTTATTAAACAGAGTCAAACAAAGAAAGCAATACTGAGAAGTGCATCAAGAGCTGGGTCTTAGGGAAGATCTTAAATGAAGATTGCGAGGTAGAGGATTGCAATACTGACCACTGGTAGCTTGTGGTTGGAGTGCAGTGCTGCCAACAATTCTCCTTTCTATACTGATTCGAAAGGCTTGTTCAGTTAACAGTGGTGGATGATGAACATGCCATGAATCTTTGCAAGAAGATGTACTTTATGTACAGTAGCAATTGATACAAGTTACATTGGCTAGTTAGGCATATTTATAAAGATGATGAGGAGCCTGAGATGAAATGTCTGTCTTCATTGGGATCTCATGCTAGTCCACTTCCACTTCACCCATAAGAGTATGACATCATCATTTTTTAAATTCTCTCGTGGGATGTGGCTATTGCTGGCTGGGCCAGCATTAATTGCCCTCCCTAGTTGCCCTTGAGAAGGTGGTGGTGAACTGCCTTCTTGAACTGCTGCTAACAGTGTGTTTAGGGAGGCAATTGCGGGATTTTGATCTAGTGACGGTAAAGGAACAGCAATATATTTCCAAATCAGGATAGTGAGTGACTTGATGAGAATTGCAGGTTCCCAGGTATCTGCTGCCTTGTTCTTCTAGATCAAGGTGCTCTTGTGTTTGGAAGATACTCTTTAATGATCTTTGATGAATTCCTGCTCTGTATCTTGTAGACAGTGCATATTACTCCTATGGGCATCAGTGATGGAGGGAGTGGATGTGATGCCAATCAAACCGATTGCTTTGTCCTGGAAGGTGTCAGGCTGCTTGAGTTTTGTTGGGTCTGCACCCATCCAGGCAAGTGAGGAGTATTCTATCACACATCTGACTTGCACCTTACAGATGGTGGGCCAGCTTTGGGGAATCATGAGGTGAGTTATTTGACATAATATTCCTAGCCTCAGACATGCTTTTGTACCCACTGTGTTTATGTGACCATTCCAGTTGAGTCTTTGGTTATCGGAAAGCACCCAGCACGTTGACAGTGCTGATAACACCACTGAATTTCAAGGGGCAGTAGTTAGGTTGACTTTTATTGGAAATGGTCATTGTCTGGTGTTTGTGTAGTGTAAATGTGACTTGCATTTGTCACCTCAAACTTAGATTTTATCCAAATCTTGTTGCATTTGAGCATGAACAGCTTCAGTTGCTGAGGAGTCGGGAATGGTACTGAACATTGTGCAATCATCAGCAAACATCCCCACTTCTGACCTTATGATGGAGGGAAGTCATTGATGAAGGAGCTGAAGATGGTTTGACCTAGGTCACTACCCTGAGGAACTCCTGTAGAGATATTCTGGAGCTGCCATAGCTGACTGTCAATGACCATGACCAATTTCCTATGACCTGGTACGACTGGTATGTCCCACCATTGGGACAGGAAATATAACCAAAGGTGTATGATGATGTTGTGAGGGTCATAATCTGTAAGATACAATTCCATGAGTATGATTATGTTGCTCGACCAGTCTGTGAGACAGCTCCCCAATTTTGGCACTAGCCTCAAGTATTGATAAGGAGGACTTTGCAGGGTTGACAGGGTTGAGTTTGCAGTTGACGGTTCCAGTACCTATGTCAATGCTAGGTGGTTCAAATGATTTCATTTATTTCTAAACTTTTTAGTAGCTTGATACAACTCAGTGGCTTGTGAGGCAATTTTTGAATGCGGTGGGGGGGTGGGGCTGGTGGTGGTGGTGATTGGGGGTGGTGAGACCAAGGGAGATAATCAGGAAAGAGATCAATCTGAGACTGGTACAGTTGAGAAAAGAGGTGAGTGAAACAGTCAGGGCGGGCAGGGACAAAGCAGAGAACAAGGTAGGGCTGATGAAAAAAACTGCTTTTATTTCAATACAAGAGTCCGAACAGGGAAGGTAGATGAACTTGGGGCATGGTTAGGAACATGGGATTAGGATATCATAGCAATTACAGAAACTTGTGTCAGGGATGGAAGAGACTGGCAGCTTAATGTTCCAGGATACAAATGCTAAAGGCTAGAAAAGGAGGCAAGAGGGGAGGTGGAATGGCGTTTTTGATAAAGGATAGCATTACAGCTGTACTGAGGGAGGATATTCCTTGGAATACATCCAGGGAAGTTATTTGGGTGAAACTGAGAAATAAGAAAGAGATGATTACCTTATTGGGATTGTATTATAGACCCCTAATAGCCAGCAGGATATTAAAAAGCAAATTTGTAAGGAAATTTCAGTTACCTGTAAGAATAATAGGGTGGTTATGGTAGGGGATTTAAACTTTCCCAACATAGACTGGGACTGCCATAGTGTTAAGGTTTTAGATGGAGAGGAATTTGTTAAGTGTGTACAAGAAAATTTTCTGATTCATTCTGTGGATGTACCTACTTGAGAAAGTGCAAAACTTGACCTACTCTTGGGAATCAAGGCAGAGCAGGTGACTGAGGTGTCATTGGGGAGCACCTTAAGACCAGTGACCATAGTTCTATTAATGTTAAAATAAAGTTGAAGTTTTAAATTGGAGAAAGGCCAATTTTGATGGTACTAGGCAAGAACTTTCAAAAGCTGATTGGGCGCAGATGTTTGCAGGTAAAGGGGCAGTGGAAAATGGGAAGCCTTCAGAAATGAGATAACGAGAGTCCAGAGACAGTATATTCCTGATAGGGTGAAAGGAAAGGCTGATAGGTGTAAGGAATGCTGAATGACTCGGGAAATTGAGATTTTGGTTAAGAAAAAGAAGGAAGTATGTGTCAGGATAGATCAAGGGAATCTTTAGAAGAGTATAAAGGAGTAGATTTAATAAGGAAATCAGCAAGGCAAAAAGGGAACACGAGATAGCTTTGGCAAATAGGGTTAAGGGGAATCCAAAGGGTTTTTACAAATACATTAAGATCAAAAGGGTAACTAGGGAGAGAATAGGGCCCCTCAAATATCAGCAAGGCGGCCTTTTTGTGGGGCTACAGAAGTTAGGGGGAATACTAAATAAGTATTTTGCATCATTGTTAACTGTGGAAAAGGACATGGAAGATATAGAATGTAGGGAAATAATTGGTGACATCGTTAAAAATGTCCATATTACAGAGAAGGATGTGCTGGATATATTGAAACGCATAAAGGTGGATAAATCCTCAGGACCTGATCAGGTGTACCCTAGAACTCTGTGGGAAGCTAGGGAAGTGATCGCTGGGCCCCTTGCTGAGATATTTGTATCATCGATAGTCACAGGTGAGGTGCCGGAAGACTGGAGTTTGGCTAAAAGGTACCAGTATTTAAGAAGTGTGGTAAGGACAAACCAGGGAACTTGACGTCAGTAGTGGGCAAAATTTTGGAGGGAATCCTGAGGGACAGGATTTACACCAATTTGGAAAGGCAAGGACGGATTAGGGATAGTCAACGTGGCTTTGTGCATGGGAAATCATGTCTCACAAAATTGATTGAGTTTTTTGAAGAAGTAACAAAGAGGATTGATGAGGGTATACCGGTGGACGTGATCTATATGGACTTCAGTAAGGTGTTCGACAAGGTTCCCCATGGTAGACTGATTAGCAAGGTTAGTTCTCATGGAATACAGAGAGAACTCGCCATTTGGATACAGAACTGGCTTGAAGGTAGCAGACAGAGGGTGGTTTTGGAGAGTTGTTTTTCAGACTGGAGGCCTGTGACCAGTGGAGTGCCACAAGGATCGGTGCTTGGTTCACTACTTTTCATCATTTATATAAATGATTTGGATATGAACATTGGAGGTATAGTTCGTAAGTTTGCAGATGACCTCAAAATTGGAGGTGTAGTGGCCAGCGAAGAAGGTTATCTCAGATTACAACAGAATCTTGATCAGATGGGCTAATGGGCTGAGTAGTGGCAGATCGAGTTTAATTTAGCTAAATAAGAGGTTTTGCGTTTTGGGAAAGTAAATCTTTGCAGGACTTTTACACTTAATGGTAAGGTCCTAGGGAGTGTTGCTGAACAAGGAGACCTTGGAGTGCAGATTCATAGCTCCTTGAAGGTGGAGTCACAGGTGGATAGGATAGTGAAGAAGGTGTTTGGTATGCTTTCCTTTATTCGTCAGAGTATTGAGTATAGATGTTGGGAGGTCGTGTTGTGGCTGTACAGCACATTTGTTAGGCCACATTTGGAATATTGTGAGCAATTCTGGTCTCCTTCCTCCTGGAAGGATGTTGTGAAACTTGAAAGGGTTGAGAAAAGATTTGCAAGGATGTTACCAGGGTTGGTGGATTTGAGCTATAGGGAGAGGTTGAACAGGCTGGTGCTGTTTACCCTGGAGCATCGGAGGCTGAGGGGTGACCTTATAGAGGTTAATAAAATCATGAGGGGCATGGATAGGATAAATAGACAAAGTCTTTTCCCTGGGGTGGGGAAGTCCAGAACTACAGGGCATAGGTTTAGGGTGAAAAGGGAAAGATATAAAAGAGACCTAAGGGGTAATTTTCACACACACAGCGTGGTGCAATTACAGAATGAGCTGCCAGAAGAAATGGTGGAGGCTGGTACAATTGCAACAATTTAAAAGGCATCTGGATGTGTATATGAATAGGAAGGGTTTGGAGGGATATGGGCTGGATGCTGGTAAGTGGGACCAGATTCGGGTTGGGATAGCTGGTTGGCGTGGACAAGTTGCCGAAGGGTCTGTTTCCATGCTGTACATCTCTATGATTCTAAGTAAATCAGATTTCTTTTTACAACAATTTATAATGATTTCATGGCCATCATTAGTCTTTTAATTCTAGATATTTATAAATTTCGATTATGGTAAGATTAAAACATGGGTTCCCAGAATATTTCCTGGATCACTAGATTACTAGTCCATCAACACTAACAATATCATTTGTCATTTGGAAAAATAAAGGTTTGTTATTGAAAACTCCTTATTACAGGCGTTTGTCACTTTGTCGCTAGAGTTCCTGGCTGGGAAATTCTGCTGCTGCTCCTCCTGAGCCAATAAAGTGAAAGGATTGAAATCCTGAGCTGGCAAACATGGAAGCAGCAAAGACCAACCACTGGGACATTGTCATCTATGAGGTATTCTGTGCAGTTTAATGTTCTTTTAACCATATACTGTAGAACAGTAGGACTAACATCGAAAGCACATGTAATGTTGTAGTGACTGTTGGATGATGTATCCTCACCTCACTGTTCATCATTCTGTAAGAGCTGTGTGGACTATTGGCCACAAAAGGGTAGACCACTTGCCACTTTCTTCCTTTCAGGTGTAGATCTAGAGGACTTGCTTTGTCTACTGTGGTCGAGGAAAATCACAAGGTAGTCTTGATAATAAGTGGCACTTCTCTTAACGGGATATTGTTTATTGCATGTTAGCAATTAGACGCAAGTTGCATTGACACCTTAGACTTTAATAAGATACTGAAAAATACTGCAGGTACTAGAAATCTGAAACAAATACAGAGAATGTTGGAGAAACTCAACCAGTCTGGCAGCATCTTTGAGGAAAGAAATAGAGTTAATGTTTTGAGTGCTGTTTAACTCATCTTCAAAACTCTCTCTCTCATCACAGGTGCTTGCAGACCTGCACAGTTTCTCTAGCATTTTCTGCATTTGGTTTGGTATGGTAGACATTGTTACTGAGATCATTAGGCAACTTAAAGGTTCTCCCTTGAGATCCGGAGCTGTTCTCCCACTCAGGACCATATGATGTCATTGCAATGCGTTGCGATTAATGCACTCCTCAGCATTAACTCTTTCAAAGCTGAACACCTTATACAACCGTGCAAATATCAGAGCCACAAAACGGAAGGGGGAAGAAGTTCTAACTTTATGTGAAAAAAATGTCTATATCAAACAAGATATAAATAAAAGATTTTGCAGAAAGTCCCATGGCCATCAGAAGTGTTACCTTGGGAGACTAAATAGAGTTAGACCCTGAGCACACACCTAAATAATATTGTTATGATCCCAGATGTTGGCCTAAACTTTTCCGTTCTAAAACATTGAAGACTCCTGTACAGGCTTTCCTGGCTCAGACGTTCTGCGAATTAAGCCTGCTTTAGCTAGCTTGACTAGTTCCCCTGCTAAACTGAAAACTTTAAGCACTTCTGAAGAGTCATATTAGATTCAAAACATTAACTTTGCTCCTTTCTCTAGAGATGCGCCAAACCTGCAATTCCTTCAGCACTGTCTGCTTTGTTTTTATTTCAGATCCCCAGCATCCCCAGTTTTTGCTATTAGTAAAAAAAAATCATTATCCTGTTGGGAGAAAAGTCAGTTTCTCCCTTCTGAACTGAAATCCTAATTCTTCTGAGCTAAAATCAAAAGCTGAAGTAACCTATCACAGAATTTTCTGCACCCAGTCCTGCCTATTTTGCAATAAATACATAAATGTGGCAGTACATTTATGATTTCCTGTGGTTTTTCACTTTCTGCATTTAGTCCTGCTTTTTCTCTATCATGAACATACATTTTTCACCGACTCATGTTAATGATCTTAACAGAGGGATTTCAGTGGTTACATTGTGGGTTCCTTGTGTCGAACATGTTCTTCCCAATTTTTAAGGATCCATTCCACAAGCAGATAGACAACCTTATTAGGTGAAAGTGAGTACTGCAGATGCTGAAGATTAGAGTCAAGATTAGAGTAGTGCCGGTAAAGCACAGCAGACCAAGCAGCATTCGGGGAGCAGGAAAATCGACGTTTCGGGCGAAAGCCCTTCTTATTGATTGTCCAATAGGAAATTAAGAGTCATTAAGAAAGTAAGGCCTGTTCAATAAAGTTGGACATGGAAAAAAATGACAGGATAATTTATATAGTATTAGTTAAATGGTCATGATACAGGATTAGTAAGTCAGGGACCCTGGACCTGTAATTCAGGAAAATGTGTGTTGAAATTTCATAATAGTGATCTGGTCAGTCTTTCTACAAAGTCCGGAATTTTTTTTCAATTAGTATAAGGTAGACTATCAGATTGTCATAAAAACCTATTTAGTTTGCTTAGGTGCTTTAGGGGAAAACATTTCCCTTCTTACCAATCTGGTCTGTACGTGGCCCATACCAATGAGGTTGTCTAGAGGCCAGGAGCAGAAGTTTTAATGACAAGATAGTTCCATTAGATGTATCTCACAGCAACAATCCAATATTCCTAATCAAACTCTTTGGCAGAAGCTAAAAGTCCTCATCCTTTTCACTGCAACACGTTGAACATATAATATATTTTGTGGAGAATTTTCATGACAATGAATTTCTCCTATGAATATACAACATTACTCTCAAACTCCCATCTTCCATGTGAACATAAAAACAGTGCACTCTTTAATTGGCATCTGTGAGGAGCATAGCAGAAATCTGGAAGAAATCCCCTTCCCTTCCTACGGGAAGCACCTGACTTCCTCAGGTGCTATCTTTGCCATCAATCCTACTATTAGAATGTAAAGTTGAAATTCCAATCCTGCATAAACCTGCACTAGTTGTAATTTTCAAATTTAATCCCTTAACAAAGCAGCCAAATTGACTCAGTGTGCTGGATTTCCCCTCCAGTGTCTGGAGGCAATCTTGTCAATCTCATATCTGCCCCTGTAGGCTGATAGCCATTCACTGGGATTTTTTTCATGGGAGTCCCTGTAATTGCATGGAGATAGGTTCTTTGTCCAAGTAAAGGCAGTGCCTGGGATTGTGAAGCTGAGGGGCCAATTAGAGGCCTTCCAGTTTGAGAGAAGCAGCAAACAATGATGGTAGGTAAGTAATTGAAAGGCTATTTCAACATGGCACAATCCTCTGGGCAACATTTTTGAAGCATAAATTTAGAAATTGCTTTGGCAGCCAGGCCACCACTGTAGAAGGGGGCCTTTACAATGTAATGATTAGATCCAGGCAGATCTCGTTGAATGTGAGATCTTTGGTTAGTAATAGTAATAGTTGAATGGTTATGATGCAGGATTAGTAAATCAGGGATCCTGGACCTGTAATTCAGTAAAATGTGTGTTGAAATTTTATAATAGTGATAGGGTCAGTCTTTCTACAAAGTCTGGAAATATTTTTTTCAATTAGTATAAGGTAGACTACCAGATTGTCATAAAAACCTATCCAGTTTGCTTAAGTCCTTTAGGGGGAGAAAACCTTTTTGCTTAGGTTAACAACCTAAGCTGATTACCTGAGCCAATCAGGAAGCCCTGTGACCAACAGAAACAGAGGATAGTATGGGGGTTTATAGAGAGAAAAAAAATAAAATGGGGAATCAGATTCTCCTCAGTTTAGGAACTGACTCAGCTGGCTGTTCACAGAGTGTATATTCACACGTAACAAAAGAAAAAAAACATCAACGGGGGATTTAGAATCTCCTCAGTTCAGGGGACTGACTCTGAAATAAAGCGTGACTTGGTGATAGAATACCTGCCTCTGTATAGTTATTTCATATTGAGTTTTATTTTTATTCATTCAGGGCGTGTGGGCATTGCTGGGCCAGCCTGTATTGCCCATCCCTACTTGTACCTGTGAAGGAAGTGATGAACTGTCATTTTGAATCCTGTAGTCCATTTTGTGTAGGTATACTTACAATTCCTATAGCATTAGTTCCAAGATTTTGATCAAGTGAGAGTGACAGAATGGTCATGTGTTTCCAAGTTGGGATGGCGACTAGCTGGAGGGTGAACTTGCAGGCAGTGGTGTCCAATACTCACTCAGACATTTTTTTCAGTGCACAGACATCTGCATGGAACCTCGGTTGAATGTTAGTATGGTGGCATGGCCGTGCAGCTTAGAGGCAATATTGATGCTGTGTGAATAAATATGCCAACCTATCCTTTTAGATGGTTGTTGCTTGGATTTTGAAGATTCAGTCTAAGGAGGCTTGAGGAATGTTTGCCATATATCTTGTGGATGGTACACACTTCCACTCTGGAGCACTGGTGGTGGAGGGAGTGGAATGCTTTATGATGTGGTACAGTCAAAGGGTTTGGATGGTGTCAAGCTTTTGGAGTGTTGTTGAAGCTGTACCCATCCAGGCAAGTGGGAAGTATTCCATCACACTTCTTACTTGTGACTTGTCAATGGTGGACATGCTTTGGGGAGTCAGAAAGTGATTTACTTACTGCAGGATTCCTAACCTCTGGCCTACACTTTACTTGCATAGCTAGTCAAGTTGAGTTTCTGGTGAATGGTAATTCCCAAGATGTTGATAGTGGATATTCAGCAACGGGTAATTGTAGTTGAGGGGTATTGGCCCTTTAGGAGTGCTGGTCAGATGATCCAGAGGGGCAGAGGTTGGGAGCAGTCTAGAACCAACTGTGGAAGGGTGGGGATGTTAATAAAGTGTTCCTGTTAGATTTACCATTCATCCATCTTATGAATAATTCCTGGTTCCAAGTGAATCATCAACGTAACAATGATGCCATTGGATGTCAATGAGTAATGGTTAGATTCTGTGTTGTGAAGGTGGTCATTGCCTGACATTTGTGTGGCGAAACTGTTAGTTGACACTTATCAGCCAAAACCTGGATATTGTCCAGGCCTTGTTGCAAATGGACATGGACTGCTTCAGTATCTGAGGATTCATGAGTGATACTGAACTTCGTAAAATCATCAACCCAATTCTGAATTTATGATGGAGGGAAGATTATTGATGAAGCAGTTGAAGATGTTTGGAGCTAGGGTTGGGGTTAGGATCTCCTGCAGACTTGTCCTGGACCTGAGATGAGTGACCTCCAACAACCACAATCAACTTCCATTTTGATAGGTGTGACTGCAACTCGAGGAGTGTCTTCCCACTGATACCCATTAATTCCTGTTTTCCTCAGGACCTTGATGCTACATTCAATCAAATGCAGCATTAATGCCATTCAACTCTTTTGTTCCGTGTTTGAACCAAAGCTGTGATGAGGTTTGAGAGCTGAGTGGCCCTGGCAGAACCCAATCGAAGTGTTAGTGAACAGGTTATTGCTGAGCTAGTGATGCTTGATAGCATTGTTGATTACCCATTCCATCGCTTTGCTGATGATCAAGTGTAGACTGATGAGATGGTAATTCGTTGAGTTGGATTTGTCCTGTTTTTTGTATGCAGGACATAACTGGGAAATGGTTCGACATATGCCAATGTTGAAGCTGGATTGGAACAGCTTGGGTAGAGGTACAACATGGTCTGAAGTATTATTTCTTGAATGATGTCAGGCCCATAGTCTTTGCAGTGTTGCATATCTTAAGTCATTTTTTGATAACACATAGAATAAATCAAATCAGTTGTAGAATTGGCATCTGTGATGTTGCAGAATTCCAGTGGAGGCTGTAATGGATCATCCAGTTGACGCTTCTGGCTGATGCATTGATGTGTTGTGTTTTCCTATCATTGAGTTAGGGGATATTTGTGGAGGCTCCTCCTCCAGTGAGGTGTTTAACTGACCACCATCATTCTTGATTAGCTGTGGTAGGACTGCAGAACTTAGTTCTAGAACATAGAAAATTACAGCACAGAACAGGCCATTCAGCCCACAATGTTGTTCTGTGCATTATTCCTAATCTCAATTCACTGCTGTCCATATGCATGTCCAGCAGTCACTTAAATGTCCCCAATGACTCTGCTTCCACCACCACCAGTGGCAATGCATTCCATGCATTCACAACTCTCTGTGTAAAGAACGTACCTCTGACGTCTCCTCTATACCTTCTTCCAAATATTTTAAAACTACGACTCCTTGTGCCAGTCACTCCTGCCCTGGGGAAGATTCTCTGGCTATTGACTCAATCCATGCCTCTCATTACCTTGTATACCTCGATCAGGTCACCTCTCTTCCTACTTCTCTCCAGCGAGAAAAGTCCAAGCTTAGACTTGAACTTCTGAGAAAGAGAAGAATCACCCTGACCCCTGTGACCCCTGACCCCTAGATCAGAGTTCTGATCCATTGGTTTTGGGATTGCTTAACTCTATCTATCACTTGCTGCCAACACCGGTTGACATCAAAGTCCTGTTTGATAGCTTCAGGTATACCTGGTTATGCCCCTGGCATGTCCTCCGGCACTCTTCCTTGAACCAGGGTTGATTCCCGACTTGATGATATTGGTAGAGTAGGGGTCTACCATGAGGTTGCAAGTTTTGTACCATGAGGTTGCAAGTTTTGTTTGAGTACAGTTCTGCTGCTGCTGGTGGCCCACAGTACTTCATGGATGGCTAGTCTTGATTTTCTAGGCCTGGTCAAAATCTACATTCAATCATATGCAGCCTTATTGCCATTCGACTCTTTTGTCCATGCTTGAACCAAAGCTGTGTTGTGGTTTGAGAGCTGAGTGGCCCTGGCAGAACCCAATCGAAGTGTTAGTGAACAGGTTCCTGAAGAAGGGCTTTTGCTGAAATGTCAATTCTCCTGCTCCTCGGATGCTGCCTGACCTGCTGTGCTTTTCCAGCATCACACTCTTGGCTCTGATCTCCAGCATCTGCAGTCCTCATGCTCTCCAGGTCAAAATCTATCCCATTTGACATGATGCTAATGCCACTGAACACGATAGAAGCTATCCTCAATGTAAAGACAGGACTTTATCTCCAGAAGGATTATGAGCTGCTCACCCTTACTGATACTGTCATGGAGAGATGCATCTGGAGAAGGCAGATTGGTGAGGATGATGTCAAGTAATGTTGTCAATGGTTTAGACGCGTCAACCTGCTTATATACTAAAGTCACTTTCTCCAAGCGCCCTTGTCAGTGAAGCTGACAAAGCTACTCAGAACTCGGTTTGTGGTTGAACAAAATATTTCCAATTAAAAAGACTATGTGAGCATTGCCCAAATTTCCACAGTATTTACTCTCTACATAGCGCAAATGTCTGAGAAAGGATATTACCATGTTTTTGGGCTGAACTGCTGGAATCTCCTTCCTCTCTGATGTAGGGCTGGAAGACCTCACAGGGGTCAGAGCAATTTCTCTCTCTCTCTGTCTCTCTCTCTGTCCCCCCAGATGGCTGGCGTTCTGTTACTTGGTCACAGTTCAGTCTTCGCCGAGTCTTCACCAAGTCTGAGAGGGTGGAGTCCACATGTGTGTTCTTATCCCCCTCTCATTGGACCTTCTGAATGCTCTGTGGCCTTTGGCCAATGGGGTCATGAGCTGGGTTTAAAACATCCAACCGGGCAGCACCAACACCCTTCACTGTTAACATGTGATTGGCGTAAAATGCGCACACTCAGGCAGTCAAAGTGCTCAAACGTCTGATTGACACTTCTCCAACACGAAACCCTCAGGCTGGTTGTAACTGGTTCCTTTTGAGCCTTTCTAGCCTCTTTGACCTTGGTTTCCACTGTTCTCTGTAGCCAATAGCTGCTGGTTGCTGTTTAACTTTATGTAGCCAATTTTCTGTCAGACCAGATATCTGTGGCAATGTCCAATTTAGAAGGTCCAACTTTGGGACTGTGGTTCCCTCACAAGCTGGTACAGACTCAGTCTAGCACCTATGTCCTTGTGGTATGTGGCTGCTTTTGCACCGGCGTAGGCAGAGAAGGTCTTGTTGTCTCCTGACATTCAAACTAGTTCCTGCAAATTGGAGGAAAATTGGAGCTGAGTGGGAAATTGCTTAATTGCTCAATCACAAAAATAGCCCAGAGACAGATGAAACCAAGAAGTGGCACAGCATTGGCTCTAATTTTTGAGCTTGCTTGCTTTTGAAACAGGTGAAAATGGGGGCAAGATGTAATATCTAACCAGCTTGTAACTGGCCAGAGCGCAGAAGGATCCCAGTGAATTAGGTGATTCTAGTCTGGGCAGCAGCTTTCATATCATTGACCTCAACATCCATGGGGTGAATTTTATGGGAGGATACAATCCTCACTGTTTCAGTTGAAAAGTTGCTCAGTATGTACCACACTGCTATAAATCTGCAGTGATACTCTGTGGGGGGTTTAGCCTAAAAGATGTATGAGTGAGACTTGTACCCCTCAAGGAGAACGAGAGTTGGCAGCTGTTGTTGTCATAGCAATGCTAGAACACTGTAATGGCTACTGTTGGGATTATCACGGGTCTGGAGAAAATCTATGAATATCTGACCTCATGTAAATCTAGGTATTTTGCTTGAGCATATTATTGTGACCTCAACAAGGTGGGAGTCATAGGGATTAGGTTTTAATGGCCAGTGAGGAGGCACAGATTGTGAGGTCCCATCATATGGGTGGTGCCCCATCATATGGGTGGTGCCCAAGGAGCACAGGAACCATCCAAAAGGATTACTTTGCTCCTTTCGCCATATCCCCCATTTCTTGGCTGCCCTTTGCCCCTGAAATAAAGCCTATTGAGCTGGCTGCCTTTCTTATGTAGCTGCATGTATCAGTGCAGTGGAGACAGAATGATGTCCTTAAATGGCCATTACTTTGTCACTTCAGAGCCTCAATTGACTTAAAGGTGGCTTGGCTGCCTGGTGTCCACCAATCCTGCCTTAGGGGCAGGCGGTGCACTGGTTACTTGCTTTACCTTGCATGCCTTTTCCCTCACTTTCAAATGCATTGGTGGAGGGGCAGAAAAATCACTCTGATAGATAGAGAAGAGTAAATCAGTCAACATGACTGCTAATAATTGCTAAGTAAGAACACTACCAACAATGTATACATGTGGTTATAGATGATTCTCCTCTTGGCGCTGATCGTGAGGACTTACACATGATTGATGACTAATCGTGGAAAGTACTAGAGGGGAACTGGCAGCCGTGGGACTGAATCCCAGTAAGAGATGATGTGTTTCAGCAATGGTAGAAAGAATGAAATTAACAATGATTAAAGAAATTAGCTATCTCTGCTACGATCTCTTGGAAATTCTGACTTCACATCTATCAATCAGAATGTAAGAAGAGCTTTCTTTGATTTGTGACATTTTCTGTGCGGAGAGAAAGTTAATGAATCATGTAGTTAACTATTTCCTATTGCAGATTCAGTCACTTAATAACATTCCTCCATCATCAAGCACAATTTACAGTTTTAAATTTTCATCTTGTAGGCAATGTTAAAAGGTGATTGTCAGTTTGTAGAAAGATAATGACTAAATATCAGTTTCCATGATGCAAATTGCCTTTGAGTCCAGTGTGATCTTATAATACTAGGTTTGAAGAGCTTGAATAGTGTAATCATCTGTCACTATTTTGTGAGCTTGGAGATTTGCTGGTTTCTTTATAGCCAAGGTTTACAGTCAGGTTTTCTGTGTTTCCTGCAGAATCTTTAAGTCTAGGTTTTACCATATGGGTTTATGGCTCTTTGCTGCCTCTAAGTGGCAATTCTTAGGGCTGTAAATACTACAAATAAGGCAATAGCATTAATTACATGTCATGAGCAGATCTGTGATATTTATGAGAAACTATGAATAAAGCATTGAAAATTTATAACAGTGAAGATAAATGCTTTGAAAGCATTAAAATGTTTTAAAGTTCTGTTTCTGGAAAGCCACTGTAGTAATGTATTGACTGCATAATGAATTATGAAACGCTTTATTGAGTAATATAATGGTATAACACAGCTGAAGCTAAGATTGCTATACACTGTACTTTTAGGTCTTGCAGTCAACTAATATGCAAACTTAAAAATCTATGGTTTGAGATACATAAGCTATTGATGTGTTTGGGAGAGGGACAGAAAAGTCTATCAATTACTTTCTAGCCCACAAAAATCTTCGCTATTGATTTGGCATAATTTAAGAATATTTTGTAACTAGATTCGATAAAATAAGCAGTAGGATTGTTGAATTAGCAGCAAGTTCTACTGACAATTCAATTGATGCTTTCCTAAAGTAACTGTTACCTGCTGGTCATGATCAGTGATATGAATATTTTCAGAGCTAGCCCTCTTGTTGTGCAGTGGAACAAGAGGCACAGGTTTAAGCCGCACCTGCTCCAGATGTATGTAATAATACCTCTGAAAAAGTTGATTTGAAAAATAGGCTAAAATATTGAAAAAAGGCTTGTCAGAGCTCAGGGATTTAGGGGTTCTGTGGTCCTATCTCTTTGTGTCGTATCTCTTTGGGTTCAAGTCTTATTTGCTCCATAGGTGAGGCATAACATATCTGCGCAAGTTGTTTAAAAATATTAGTGTTCTGGAAAAGCAGCTGTACTAAGGAGGTAAGGAACCAAAGAATTATCAGACCAGTCATGTACCTATTTCCAACTGGTAGGCAGTTGTATAACTTATTTCATTTTATGCCTTATTTTTCCTTTACCTTTCAAGGAGACTTTACATCCTTGGTTTTCCTGATGCAGAGCTTTCCATGCAACAGTATATTTTGGGAATTTGACCTTGTTCTCTGTCTTATGTCCATTAAAGGTAAATACTTATTCTCATGTTTGAATACCTTTGTACACTTAGGCAACAACAGTGAGAGGTACAAAAATGAACACCTCATTCATGTAGTTAGTAGTTAATGTAGAAAAATACAAAGAATTTCACAGGACAACAAAAATCTAGGCTAATTTAGGAAAGGTGAATTAAAATATTGAAATTTAAGAAGGTTTTAAAAGTCAATGTGACAGATTGGCCAAGGCAGCTGGAGAAGACTTTTGCTCTTCAACATTGTGTAGTAAGATCTTTTACATTCACCTCAGTTTGAATCCAGAACCTCCAATTTAATACATGATCCAACAGGTACTTCTGAAAATGCAGCACTCCAGTGAAACATGGCTTAGATCATATGTTCCAATCACTAAATGGACCTTGCGTTCTGAGCCTTCTGAATCAAAGGAAGAAACACTTCTACAGAATGACACAAAGAAATGAGCAAATGAAACATTTTATGGGACAAGATGTGGATGAGAGAATTTGGATGATGCAAATCTTTGTACAAAGTTCCTTCAGTTGGTAAATTTACTGCCAATTTAAAATAATCCACGTGTTCCTAATTTTAATCTCAGTTTTTGCCGAGTTTCCAAATCTCAGCTATGGTGGTAGCTGTGGATGTCCATTGGTACAGGAGATGGAAAGAAATATTGAGTTTTCTGTTCTTGAACATGATTTAGTGACTTGTGCAAAAAAAATATGCAATTGTGCCATTTATGGACAAGAAAGACTTCTGATACTCACTGAGTAGCTTCACACATGGGGGAAAGGATCTGCAGTCATGTATGTGTGTCTACTTTCAAGAGATTGAAGAAGAGTATTTGAATGTGGTACTAGCAGTTGGGAGAGTGGTGGGAAAGTGGTAGCAGGTGGAATCACACCACATAGAAATTCTGTTGATGTTAATGCTGGTATGGGAGGGGAGGGTGGGGAGGTTGGAATTTCTTCATATCCAAGTATTGTAAGGCCCCTAAAAATGAGCTTTGGATTTTTCCATTCCTAACACACAGAGAGAAAATTATTCTCCAGTAGAAATAGTGAGCAAATGTTGAGATACCTTGTGACTGCAGTACTGACTGACCCCTGTGAGTCATTATTCTACCAAATGGAGAACACAAGCCAACTTTAAAAAAAAAAGAGAGCAGTAAAGAAGAGATTTAAACACTATAGTCAAACTAAAACAAAATAACAGCTGTGTTATAAAAAAGTTAATTTCCTTCCATGCATATTTTTGGATCAAGAGCTGGAACACAGATGGAACTCACTGCTGTAATGATCCTTTTCCCCATGGCTAGCTTTAATGAAAAATTCAAGCTAAATTTCACATGCATATCAAATCAACTCTTCATTATCTCTCAATAAACCCACCGTGATTGCATCATAATCTTGTAATGTGGACTTCATCATGAATCTGTACTCTGAATCTGTACAGAAACAACCATGAGGATCATTATTGAGAAGGAATGGTGGTGAGAGTGAATAGCACCAAGTCCATGCACCTCACCTATAAAATACTAAAACTATGGCTTACTGTGTGTATTTTTTTAGCTGACAGGAATGTCACTCCATATTGTTCCTATTGCAACTATGTGGCATATCAGGGAGGTAGTTTTAAAATCCATAAAACATGCAAACTTCACAATAATTGCCTTTCAAACCCTCCAAGGCTAGATGGCGCTGTGACCTTGTATCATATGAGATTTAATTGTGGTTAAATGATTTCTCACATGGCCTACTCTCAGAGTGATCCTCCAAACTCATTATCCCTAGCCACTTCATTGGCTCGCAGCAACGTTTTTTTCCAGCTTGATCCATTTTTGTAAACCTTGGCTCTATCACCCTTGTCTCACTTCGGCATTGCTTTTGAGGCCCAAGCAGGATGAGACCAAACCTTGCCACCATTGCCTCAGTCTCCATGTACCTCAGGCTTTAGTTACTGCACTATTTGCCTCAGCTCATTGGCCTTGGTGTTAGCCAGTGTTCTGGGCAGCACTAAGCTGGCAGTTCAATTCTTACATTGCTTATGACATACAGTCAACAAATAAATGCAGCCCAAATGTAATTTTCCAAGTCTACATTGTCAGCAGGATGCCTCACTTCCTGCCAATATATCAGAAAATTGTGCATGGAAAGTCCATGGGTTTTCTGACATGTACTGGTGCCCCTTGTGCATACTTGGAAAATTATCTTGTATAAATCCAGGAAGCACTGCTAATATTAAAACTACTAGTTTCCCTGTTCAGTAATAAGAAGAGACACTGGTGTAGGATGAGGCAATGGGGTAGAAATGGCAGAATTATTTGGGCTACTGTAATGGGGAGACAGCGAGAGATTGGGGAGAAAAGATTGGTCAAAGAGTAGAGGGAAAGAATAAAGAGAAAGAGAGTGACCAAAGATGAGCAGAAAGGGGAAGAGGATGAAAGAAGTAAAAGGGGAGTGAGAAGATGCAAAGAAATCATGATTTAGAGAAACAAGTGAGCAGGAATGTTAAATAAAGTATCATATGTTATGAGATTGACTTAAAAGTTTTAATGATTTAATGTGTAGGTTATTGATTTAATGTTATGTGACTAACTGGTGCAACAGCACCTAAACATTGCATAATTTTCCCCACAAATAACCTCCAAAATTCCAAATCCTTTTACTTGGAGGGAAACAGGCTGCAGTTCCCGCCTACAAAGTGTGTTCGAGCGAGCAGATGTTGAATGTAAACTGTAGAAGTTTCTGCCTGTGTCATGCATAGAAATGGAGATTTTCCAACCACCTCTCAGTGGACTAAAGTCAACCAGCTGATTGTATAAGATTGCAAAACAATGTGTTTGAAGATGGAAATGATATTTAAAAAGTGAAATTATCAGAAAACCATCTTACTGAAATCAAACAAATTACAAACTTTCCAAAATAAGGTCAGTAAGAAATAGTTGTCACTCTAAAAGAAACGTAACAAAAAGAAATGGGGAAGCTTCCTTCATCAGAATCTGTCAGGGCTCAAAGCATTTCTATTAAGTCATTTTCCAAGCAAACACTGGGAGTGTGCACAGTAATGGTTGACAAAGGGACTGATTAAATATTGAGAAGCTCTGAGCTGCATTTGATGCAAAACAGCCAACTGAACAAACAATGGTAACATAAAACTGAAAAACTCCAGGGAATCACACCCACTCAAACAATTGAACTAAAGTAATTCCCACACACTACTCTATCCTTCAAAAAAATATGGTTTTACCACAAACATCTAAATATCCTCAGGTCATCCTATACAGTATCTGCATACATGTGAATCTCCATCTGTCTGATGTGTTCTACCCAATTAGGAAGCTGTTACCTGGCGGGCAGTGATATACTGTGGTGGAGAATGCTTATCAATTAAATTAGCCATGGCAACCATTAATTACATCGTAATGACATGGCAATTTCTCCTGGTGACTGATCACATATTGCTCATGGTTTGTGACAGTTGATTTTGACAGATCGGTTGACAGTAATGCTTATGTAACAAGTCCTAAAATATCCTAAAGGTGACCCAGGACCAGATCCAAAGGAATATCACAGCTATCCAAAGGAATGTGCAAATGCAGACTTGTCTGTGCACCAGGTCTGCTCTACACATTTTGGGTTTCACATGCCAAGGCCATCAAAATCTTATTTTAGTGGAGGCAGCCGATGATGTAAGTGGCTAGCTGCACACACACAAATTTCAGCCCAATACCTCTTCTGCTACCAGGAAATTGGGAAGGGAAGTTTTTGGCAAAGGACTTCTGTTTTCTTGGCTCGTCTGTCATTTCTGGCAGGGAGTGATACCTGAGACCTAGATCTCATGCCCCTGTTATCTTATTTCCCAATGAACCAAGTTGTCTGCAAATCCCAGCTCCGGCTACCCACTGTCCAGCCTCTGCTTCTGGCTAAGTGTCATACACCAGGCATGCCCTCCAATCCCCTGTTATGTGAGCATTCCTCTCCTTCCTGATGTTGTTTTACACAGTGGGGAGTAGGGCAATGGTGAAAGTGGGGGGGGGGCGGTGGGGGTGGGGGTGGGGGAGGTGGATCATAGAAACCCAAAATCTTTCCTTAAAGTTATTTCTTCTGAGAAGAGAAAACTGCAATATGTCAGAGAAGTGAATGCAAATGAGCTTTAACCTGCGCATTGTTTCACATGGGCCTTTATCTGACTTGCCAGAAACTGGGCTCTCGAGGTGACCAGACATCCTGCAGGGATCTACTTTCTACCCTCCATTAGTGTAGGGTCATCCAGAACTTTGTTGTTTGTGTCACTTCTCCCACTGACTCCTGTTCCCCTTGTACCCTTATGTTTGCTTCCCTTTATTGGCTCCCAGTTAAACAGCAACTGAACTTTAAAATTCTTACATTTTTTACCTCTCCACAGATTCACATTGTCTATTTCTATAATCTCCTTCAGTTCCAAAACCCGCTATGATATCTACCCTTCTCAATTTCTGGCTTTCTGAGCATCCCTGATGAGAATTTGCCATCTTTTGTGGCTATGCCTTTCGCTGACTGATCCTAACCTCTGGAATTTCCTTTCTAACTATCTCCACTCTCTTAACCTTGCAATCCTCTTACTTAAGAATTTACTTAAAAATAAACTACTTTGATTAAGCTTTTGATCATCTGTTCTAAAACCAAATTATGTGTTACGTTTTACTTTAAAATATTCCTGTGAAGTGCCTTATTTTAGTTCATTACTTTAAAGATGCTATAAACATAAGTTGCTGGAGACAAAACAAAAATAACTGGAAAAACTCTGGAGAGAAATTAGTGTTCATGGGTCAGTTTTGGGTCAGTTCTGAAGAAAGGTCACTGGACCCAAAACATTGACTCTGACTTCTCTCCACAGATGCTGCACGACCTGCTGAGTTTTTCCAGCAATTTCTGTTCTTGTTTCTGATTTCCAATATCCGCAGTTTTTCCGGTTTTTTGTAAGTGGTTGTGATCTGTGACTCTTGTGAGAATCAAACATGGCAAGGGTGTTAAAATACAACTGAAACTTCAGTTGAAACTGGAAGCCTTTGCATGTTCCATTGAAACAGCTGTTTGTCCAACTAGGGAGAGTCTAACCATTTCCCCTTGATATTCAATGACAATACCATTGCTGAATCCTCCACTATCAACATCCTGGGTATTACTGTTGACCATAAAGTGAACTGCACTCACCGTATAATTACTGTGGCTAGGACAGCAGGTGAGAGCAGGTGCAGTGAGTAACTCACCTCCTGTCTGCTCAAAGCCTATCCATCATCCACAAGGCAAGTCAGGAGGTGTTTTCATTAACTGTGAATGTGATATGGACTTCACTGTCCACATCAGCATTTGTTACCCATTCGTAAAGGCCAGAAGGCAGTTAAAAGTCAACCATATTTTGTGGAGACATGTAAGCCAGATCAGGTGAGAATGACAGATTTTCATCCCAAACGAACATTCGTGACCTGGATGTTTTTATTTAGAACAATCGACGGTGTGGCTATCATTAGGTTAGCATTTTGTTTCAATTTTTTATTGAACTCAAATTTCACCATCTGCCATGGTGGGATTCAAATCCGTGTCCCTAGAATAGTAGCCTGGGTTCTGGATTAATAGTGCAGTGACATTACACCATACCATGAGCTCCCCTAAGTGGCATATATGGAATGCACTCCCTTCCCTTGAATGGGTGCAGATCTAGGACAAAACAGCTCTCTTGACTGGCATCCTAGCAGCACCTTCAACACTCACTCCCTTCACACTAAAGCTCAATGGCAACAGCATGTGCTGTCTACAAGATACACTGCAGCAATTCACTAAGGCAGACTCGTCTAGATGCTTTTGAGATGACCTTCCAAACCCGTGGTCTTTGCGACCTAAAAATACAAGGGCAGCGGATATATAGGGACACCACCGCTGACAAGATCTCACACACCATTCTGACTTAGAAATATTTTGTAATTCCTCCAGTGTCGCTGGGTCAAAATCCTGGAACTCCCTCCCTGACAGTATCGAGGGTGTACCTACAGGATAGAGGTCAAGGAGGTAGCTCACCACCACCTTATCCAGGGTAATTAGTGATGGAAAATAAATGTTAGCTCAGCCAGCGATCCCCACATCCCATGAACTAATAAAAAATGTCATAAGTTTAATCAGTCCCTGCTGTTGTTATAGACATTGCATACTATTACAGTTTCATTAAACGCTACATCACCTTCAAATCCAAGTTGAATATTATATGCAGCACTGGACCAAGTCAATTGATTTAACAGCAATATTTTTAAAAGCACTTTGAGGAAGTGGCTGTGATTATATCACCAACATACATTATTGTTTTGTGCGAAAGGGCTGAGGTTCATGCCTGTCTCTTCAGAGAAAACTAAACAGGAAAATGGCAAAACATCCTGGAAGCTATTCTGAAATCTTTCTAGCATATTCCTAAGTAAGGCCGTGGATTCACTGATTACAGTTTTGTTTGAGCAGTTTATTCAGAGTGGTGTAATTAGTCAGCCTAGAACTGACCTTGACCCTTATGGCTAAAAGCGTGTTTGTAAAAGCAGTTATTTATCTTTCATAAACCAGCATTCACATTGGCAAAACACATTGTCCTGGATTTTCTGCTGGTCATTATGCCAGTATAGATGGGAGATGCATACAGGGAGTCTATGGATTCCTATTAAAGCACACTCCAAAGGAATTGCCCAGGAATTTGAATTTTCTCTTGGGCAATTTCTCTATGCCTGGAACTCACTGAAAGTCAGAAACTTCAATGGGTTCTGATGAAATTAAATAGTTAATTAGAAAATGGCAGTCTATTAAATACATAGTCTAAATGGAGACAAACTATTCATCTGACCACATACTTACCTCACTCAGCCCCAACATACATGACTCATACCGCATCCCAAAACAGAGCATGACATGAGATCTGAATACCCTCCCCTATCCCCAGCACACCACATTCCTTCCCATGATAGCCCCCATCCTAGGACTTGACATGTCCCACCCTCTCCGTACGACTACCCCCACCCCTTGTGCAAGGGGAGAGACCTGACCCATGCTCCCACCATGGCCAAATCTGACCTGATACATCCCACTCTCCCACCCTGGCTGAACCCGACCCATTGACCCCCCATCCCCCGTTGGTCCCTCCAACCTGATACTCACACCCTCTCCCTTGCCTCCTACCAGAGCTGGCGAGTCCCAGATCTAACCCAACCCAATGCTTTCCCCATGCTGGATCTGAGACCTGCTCCTTCGCACCTCCCCCCTCACACCAGCACCACTGCCACTGGACCCACAGACCCAACACCCTCTCTCCCACTCAGGCCTATCTTTAATTCTGAATCATCTATCTTGCCACTTACACATTGGCATCTAACGTATTTAGAACTCTAACCCTTCCTACCTGGCATCTTACCCACCTGGCATGCTCCTCCCTATCCAGCTGGTACCCTATCCAACAAGAACCCTTATTTCCTGGCACCCTACCCCTTCCCAGCTGGCACCCTAGCCAGTTTTCCGCCTACCAACTGGCATCTACTCCCTACTATTTGTCATTGTACACCTGGCAAACTATCCCCTCCATAGCTGGCACCCTAGTTACCTAGCATCCTATTCCCCCTATCCATCTGGCACCCCACCCTCTCAACTCCCTAACACAGCACTTATCCTGTTTACTTAGAGTTTGTCAAACTGGCTGCCAGGTTTGAAATTGCAGAATACAGCAGCTGGCAGCATGGAAAGAGGGTATGGTTTGCCTTCCTCTGACAGTTTCTGCACCACAAGAGAGCTCTCAGAATGGACGTGCATTTCTAATGGAGTCCTGAGTGCAATCTCCTCTTGGAGAACTTTTATAAAAAAGCTCCTCAGAAATTCCATCCCAGTACCTTTGTAATCAAAATACAAAACACAGAACAAAGGTATTCAAAATACACTTGTTTCAAATTATAATCCATTGAACTATTACTCACTATTTATTAATTATTGGGATTCAAAAGCTGCATGCAACACAGTTATGCAGATAAGCCCATCCCCAGGATGTAGGACTAGGTAAATACGGATCATATCAACTCCTGGAAGAGCTGCCTTGCTACTCTTTTGTTGCAGAACAGTCCAAAAGGAAATTTCACTTCTTAGTCTTAAATACTTCTCAATTTCAGCTCTCTCTGTTGTCTTGTCTCATGAGTCCACAATATCAATTCCTTTGGTGCAGAAAATCATTGGATGACTCTATACAGTGTATATAAACTTTTTAAATGAATATGTTTGCAACCTTTACTTTGAAATAAATGACATCCTTCATTTGTGTAAAGCCATATCATGTTTTTTTTTCTGTATTTTGATTATGTCCTGAAGTGAGAAAGAAACAGTTTTAAAAGCCAGGGATTGTTGAAGGATTGCTGCACTTTAAAAAAAAGAAGTCATCTGATACTCATTGTGTACACAGATGTTGGTTTAAACATTGGGTAAAGCTTAGTTCGAAATGAGCTGGAACCAAGGGATATGTAGGATGGAGATTTGGCCAGTAACAAGTAGCTGATTAGTCTGTGAAATGGTGGACAATTCTCGATGACAAAAGTCCAGCCTGCCAATAATAATGTGATTGACTCCCAGGGAGCTAAACAGGTGTGTGCTGTGAATGTTCATGTCAAAGGACATAGGACCTCTGGAAGAGAAGTAACTGTTTCTACTGTGCAGTAAAACACATCTCAGACCTGAAGAAAGTCAGTTTATTTCCCATCATCAGTTGCTGTAAACTGTAGCTTTTAATGAACAAGTCAGAAGCCTTTATAAATGTGAACCAGTCACCCTTTGCCTCCTGCAAAGAAATGAGAGTATCTGGAGAAGGAAGATCAAGAAGCAGTGATCTGATCAGAAAAAGGATCATCTCTGCAAAACCCTGTGGACTGTCTTTCCTCCACCTATAAATGCACTTTTTCTCTCTGAGTATCTAAATGTGTGTATAGAGGGAGAGTTTATAAGGTGGTTAGAGTTTTAACTATTAGAGTTATATAATGATGGCGCATAATTGTTTACCCATTGTTCAATTTTATTTGTTTGTAATAAGTAGTGATTTGTGTTAAATACGGAAACCTGGTCCATGCAATCTCTCAATTTGGGTTTAAAAGACAGATAAATTAGGGAATTCTGCGTACATTTATAAAATCTCTACCTTCTTTAACAAGTTTGGGACTAACTTGAATTGCAGTACACTACCCCAGTGAGGCACAACATGCAGCAAAATGTATAAGATGCCAATTTGTTGGGTGGTTGCTTTTGCTGAACAACCTGGGCATTTCTTTCAGCATTTACACCAGAATGATAACTACCTGTGCCTGTTTCACTCTCTATCTGTTGATATATTACCCTTTTCCACCATAAGACTCATTGAGCAATATCCATTATGGCCTCCAGTTATGATTGCTGAATTTAATTTGTCAACAATATCTGTAATCTACTGCCATAAAACAGTACAAAGCATTTTGCAAGAGCATAATCAGTTAAAATGGGCATTGACCCAAAGAAATGTATGATTAAAGCTTGATTAAAGCAGTAAGTTTCAATAAAAAGCGACATAGAAAGTCAGAATTCTTCTCTGGGTGAATTCCAGAGCTTAGTGACCATATGGGCTAACAGTTCAGCTGCTAATGTTGGGCAAATACACTGAGGTATGTACAAGGCCAGAGTTAAACATTTACAGAGTTCCAGGAGGATGTGACAGTTGGATATGGGAAGAGTACGGTTAAGGAATGGGGTGTATTAAAAGATAAGGAAGACTGAGGTTATATGGATGAATTTCAACAGAGAGATGAGAGATTTAAAATTGAGCCATGTGGACTGTGACCTAATATGGATACAGGAGTGATGAGTAAGTGGGAATCGCTGGAAATTGGGAACCAGAAAAGACAACAGCAATAACAGCCTTGTCAATCCTGCAATGTCATTGATATTAACATTTAGTGACTAATGCCAAAATTGGGAGAGCTGTCTCACAGACTAATCAAGTAATAGCCTGATATTATCATTCTCACAGAATCATAGCTTACAGACAATATCCCAGATACCATCATCACCAATCCTGGGTATGTCCTGTCCAACTGGCGGAACACTGGTATACAGTCGGGAGGGATTTTTCTTGGGAGTCTTCAACATTGACTCCGGAGCTCATGCTGTCTTATGGGAAATCAAACACAATAAAGGAAACCTCCTGCTAAAACATGTACTGTTCCCTCCCCTAAGCTTCTTCCCTCAGCTGATGAATCAGTACTCCTCCATGTTGAACACCACTTCAAGGAAGTACCGAGGGTGGCAAGGACATAGAATCTACTCTAGATAGAGAGCTTCGATGTCCATCATGAAGAATGGCTCAGCAGCAATATCACGAGTTGGTAAAGTCCTAAAGGATATGTCTGCTGGATTGGTCTGCAGCAGGTGGTGAGGGAAATAACAAGGCAGTGGGGAGAATATATTTGAACCCATCTGACCAATTTTCCTGTCATAACAACATTTATTGATGTTAGCATCAGTAAGAGTTAGCACCATTCATTCCTTGTGGAGACTGAAAATTGTGGGAGGCTGATCAAGAAAGTAACAGTCCACATCTTGGGGTAACAAGTGTATGGTTAATGATTCAGTTGACATTTTACTACTTGAGATATTTTTACAAATGTTTTAAGATTGCCAATTACTTGTAAATTCATTTCTGTGCAGCCCAATTTATCTGAGCTTCCACAAAGAACACAGAGTAATGTATTTGATCCTGATAGCACAGATATAAACTAATTTAGTTTGGGAACATGGTCGGTATGGACAAATTGGACCAAAGGGTCTGTTTCCGTGCTGTGTGACTCTATGACTATGACTCTATGGCTATGATTGGGAAATAAGCTAACTCCCATGTGCTGTAATTTCCACAACAGAAGCAACTCCCCTGCTAAAGGGCTGAGTCAAACGGCATAAAATATAAATCTGTGGAAAATTAGAAGTTGGTTGGACAGTTCAATGTTCGAACTCCGAGAGGTGTAGCAGAAACAGGAGTAATGAGGAGACAATTAATGAAGCTAAAAATATCGATAGTGCCAGTAAGAATGTAAACAAAAGCTAGAGGAGGCAGCTGTGTTTAGTTCTTCAACAAGAACGCATGTGGGTGATTGGAGACCTAATGTATCAGAGCAGGGTGTGGTCTTCTGAGATTTAATGAAGAGGATATTTTTGGGGCTGATAACAATATCTAAGCAGTAAACCACTGGTACAGTGTGGCGGATAGGGCACTGTTATAGTAGGCAGTGTGAAGTCAGCTCAGTTGGGTAATTTACTGTAACTTAATCACAATATGGGTAGCAATGCCAGGCCCACGTTAGTAAATGTGCATCATCTCTTAATTGGCCTCAGAATAGGTTCAGATCCAAGATAACAGTCTTAGCATGAGACAGGACAGAGTTGCTACTGAAAGAAGAAACTTAAGTACGACTGATAAAAGTACAGAGGTGGATGAAATATGAACAAAAGGAATTGCTTAGAAAGCAAGCTCCAGGACACATATTCACCTTATTTTACGATCAGCAGCAAACAAACAGTATCAGCCGTTCATCACACTTTCAGGGCAGTATTTAATGTCCTCTCTCTTTCACCCCAAAACTCCAGATTAGTTGCTCTGTGCTCCCAGGATGCTGTGCTGTGTTGACCCCCATCATACCACCTGTTTTGGGTGAAATGGCAAATGTTTGATCACAGTAATGATGCTGTTTAAAATCCAAAAATTCTACTTCTCAAGGAAAAAAGGAAACTGTGATCTAAAATGTAAGTTGGAGTATTAAAGTTAGAGCAGTTTCTAAAACTTACTAATGAAGCAGATTGAAAAATTGGTAATGAATTAAAGAGTTGATATCTACAACAGTCATACAAGCCACATGTTAAATCGGTGCCCTTTTCGTCTACTCTCTCACACCTTGTCACTGACATGCAAAATGCTTCTTGCAACGCCTACAATTACAGAGTTTGTTTCACCAATATATAGACTAGTTTTAGCAGGCATTTGGCCTTCTGCCTAAGTGGTGTAACATTTGTGAAAGCTGTAATCCAAAGATCATGCAGGCTGTAACATGAGCAGCAAGTGTAGTATTTGCTATCAGCATTGGGCGAAACCTTATCCGCGATGAAAGAAAAAATAACAAGATGGGGACATACATTTGCAGCCACATACTTGTTCCTGAAACCAGGAACTGGTCCCCCAAACAACCAAAGAAGTAAGCAACCCATATGCAAAATATCTTATGTAAAGGAGGAATTTCCCTATTTTCCTTACTGTGCAAATTTAATTAAAAAGAGAAGTCATCTGAGTAAACAGTGAAGCAATAGTGGAAGAGGTTGGTTAACAGGCTGTTCTTAATTTTTTGCCATGACATTGCTATTTCTTTCTGTCCTGCTCTTGGAAAGCAATGTCAATTGAAAACTTTGAAATTACTTTCAAAAATCTAAGGTGTCCTGTCATCACTTGAGAATCCAAATGTCTCAGGCACACAAGCATGTAAGCTCCTCCATTGCAAGAGTGCACACTTCATGGAAGATTAGATCCAGTTGTCTGCCAAATTGTTGAAGAAGCAGGGAATGGAAATGAACCATTTCAATGACACATTCTGCATCATTGTCCGGTCCATTGCATTGATGGATACCTGCATGCCCTGTCGACAGCAAAGATTTATCTCCTACAATTGGTAAGTGCTGACATGCAGAAGTGCCATGAAAGTACAGAGGCAAGACTGGTACCTCCACCCACGTGATCCCAACTTCTGAAGCCAACTGAGGCACACGATAAGGCTCTTGTCCTTGGGCCAAGGCTGTACCTGCACCATGCAGCCTGTCATAGTGCCATCATGGGCAGAGAAGCCCAAGGAAGGACATTGAGAGCAGCTCTCCATCTCTCATTATCAGCTGCAGACATAGGGCGAGCACAACTTGCAAGCAAACTTGAAAGAAGCATGTATTATAGACACAACCATGTATACAAATCACATGCATGAGTAGAAGTTTTTCCTTTGATAAATGTCTTGACATTAATGGCCACATGGACATAGTTGATTGCACCTTACACCCACAATAATCTAGCCAATGACAAAACCTTGACTGTCACAATTATGCAGAAGGCAATGATGCCAGGTGCCCCCAGGAAAAGTACATCAGTCACCTGTGAAACATAGCTGGGAGCTACCGATTGCAAGGCCCCACAAGGCCCCGAAAAGAGCCTGAAACTAGAATTTCAATCTCACTGTTGGCTTGATTGGTACTAGTGCAGGGTAACACCTTGGACCTTGTGGTGTAAGGTCTTCAATTGGACTGTGTATAGTGCAGTCACCATCTATGTAGATAGGTGAAGATATCTGTTATGCTCCTGCTCCAAGATACTCAGGAAGCTGATCCATTTGATTCTGATACTCTTGGTTCTGTGAGTAAAGCCTACTAGCCCCTGGTGATCACCACAATCTGACTGCCCTGATGACTAGGGCTGCTGCTGTCCCCTACTGCTCCTGCCCCAATTCTAAATAGGTGGGCCCCATTATTGGAGACAGAGCTTTTTCCTAGTGTGACCAAGTTTCATTTCTTGAAAGTTGTCATGATCCCTTGGTGAAAATTGGAAGATTAAAGATTTGGTGGGGGGTGGTGGTTAGTGTGTCAGGAGAGGAGGAACCTGAAATGGTGTCCCATGGCAACCAACTACATTCTTCTAATTTGAAGTCTGGAATCCAATGTAGGCCAGACCAGATAATGATCGAGGATTTCCCTCCCTAAAGGACATCAGCAAAACAAAAAATAGATTTTTACACAATCAATAAGAGTTGTCACTGTCACTATTAATGCAATTAGCTTTATATTGAAGCATTATCAATTAAATTTAAATCTCGTGAGAAATAAAAGAACCAATAAAAGCAGGAGGCAATGTAGACGGCTGAGCTTGAATACATTGGGCTTATTTGACCAGAAATCAGTTTTGAAGGATGAGTTTTGGTGAATTTTCTTCCCAAAAAGCTGAGCAGGTTTTCTCACACTATCTCCTCAACCTTGCTTCATTACTTATGTACCACACCCCAGTGGTGCTCCACTCATCATGTCTCTCTTTCATCACTGGTAGAAACACTCCTCTTTGTTGGGACCTTCCAGCATTCCTGATGCCTGCCTGACACCTAGCCATGCACGTGGTCAAGGACAGGCAGTCTGCAGTCTGCATGGCTCTTGTCACTTGCCTCTGCACTGGCTTTCATATCAGGAATGGTCTCTGTCTAGTTTCTATCCAGTTGGTGGGAGAATAGGCATTATAACAAGGCAAGCTTAATTAATAATGAGATCTTAATGCATGTAAATAGGCCTCTTGAAGGACACTGGCAAGAATCTTATTTCACTGTCTAACACTTAGGTATAAATTTGGACATCTTGCTCTCAATGTTTGGAATCTCTTTATTGATGATCTCAGATGATTCTATCAACTTTCATACCAATGCTCATATCATTTAGTGGTTGAGAAAATTCAGTCCAATACATTAAACTTCTTTAATGGTCAGTTGGAGGAAATTTTAATTCTACCATAACTGGATGTGTCAAAGGAGAAGGAGGCAATATAAACTGTTTTCATTCAGACTAGTAAGTTAGGTGCCATGCAACAGTAATGTTCTGGATCTGTGAAAAGCATGAGAGCTAGTGAAGGGGAGTTCAATGTTCAATAGCATCACTTGCTGACGAAAAGTCAAGGAGGGAGAATGTATTATACACTCTCTGACATGGCCAACACAGTCATAGTTTTGTAACAGAGTAGTCAGCAACTGGACAGAGAAACTTGAAATTTGAGCGAAACAGACACAGATCAGCTAATAGTGATGTTCACCGTCTGGTAATATCAAACCAGAGTTAAGTTATTGCTAACCTAGTTCCAAAGATTAAACCAAATCTGTATAATGACAGAATTGGTGACACATACACATCATTAAAAATAGAATTGGTTTATTCAAAACATTTAAGGAGTGCCCACGAAAATTGCAAGAATAATTGTCACTGCATGTGTTATGGCACCAGTCATGTGGAATTCCCTGAGTAGCCTGTTTCTTTGTTTCAGTAAGTGAAGCTGCATGAAAAGTTTCTGAAAAATTACCAGCAGGTATTTGGGATTTTGGTGTGACGTTCTTTTGGCCCCACGTGAGGCATCCTTATGTTCAGCTAGAACATCAGCAATGTAAGAAGCTGACGTTGCCTGGGGAGGGAAGGCAACTGGAACAAACAATGACTTGACAAATAAGGTAAAGCAAAATGTGAGGCTCAGAACAGTTCTAGGTCTAAGAAATGCAAGAGATACTCTGTAATATCCAATCACATCAAATTCTGTTTCTAATCGATTCATCTACATGGGGAGAACAAGCTTAAAGTTTATTTATCATTGTGAAGAAGAGATTAATCCTTGTACTTCATTCCATTAATTCCTTATTTGAGCTCTCTTTATTTTTCAAATATCGTTACAGCCTGCATTTGTACTGATATGTGGAAATACTGAAGAAAACACAAAGTGCAGCAAAATCCTATAATTACACAAAGCAGAATTAAAAACATTCTATTTGTAAATTCAAAGTCCTGTCAAAGGTTGCCAAGTTCTTAGAACATGCCCCTCGAAATAACATTATGTAAAACTATGAAGAATGGAATCTCGGTCGTTTAATTCCAATTGAACAGTTGTACCATGTAATAGGATAGGGCAGAAATTCTACCTGCCACTTTACCCATCCCATGTTCCAATAACCAATGTTTCCTGGAAATGCTGGCATTGAGCACAGCCAGTGTTTTCAATCTGCAATACCATTTCCTTTCCTTTGCATAGCTGTGCAAAATATTTATCACAGAGCAACACCTGCTCAGTACCTTCTAGTTTGTTGTGCAGACACACACACACACACACAGAGCTTAGTGGGAGCACTGTCCATGACCAATCCCATTTCCCAGGGCCATTGGGAACAGGAAGCTATATCTACATTATCAAACCACAGGCACCCAGTGTAGGCAGAGGAATTTCAGAGCAGAGCATGTTGCTGTGTGGGGTAAAGCAGTGACTAGTCAGGCAGAAGGAATAAGAAAGTTATAGGTAAAAGCAAAATACTGCAGATGAGGAAAAGCTGGAGGTGAAAGTTGGAGGTGCTCCTTTTTCTGCTGGATGTTTACAGACCCTGAACTAATTTGCAAAGTGTCGACAATGGACAACCCCTTTATGTAAGCGCAGCAGGGTATCTTTTTCTGGTATAACTGGTTCATAGAAAGTCCCTTCATATCTTTGAACCCAACCTGCCTCCGATCTTACAAATGGAAGTGATCAGCTGAACTGGATGAGAATTTAATGTTGCTTTGGGAAATCTACAGAAACTCAAATGATCTGAGCCAAGTCTGAAAATTTGGTGCCAGCATCAAAATTTGCATTTGAATTCAGCCCTACTTAAAGAGTGAGGATTTGGCCTCATCTTCATTTTTGGGAAAATTCTGGAAGAATCAAACTACAGCAGATAATACAATACACATACTTTGTGCTGAGAGTATTTGTTTTTGGTGTGAATGTCTTCACATTCTGTTAGAAATCTGACTAATTGTAGGAATCTTTATATCCATGCGCAGTCTTGCTCCATGGTATGCACAGAAGCAATGTAAATGTTTCTCACCCACAAAGCACATTTGCAGTCAAGGGATCCTGATACCACTTGAGGAGCACTTCAGAAAGCAATATCATGAAAAATGCTAAGACAGCTTATTAGACAAAGCTTATTATCCCAAGGCTGGAAACAGAGTGGCATGCACACGAAAGTTGTGTTTGACATTCTCGGTCCCTCAGTAAGGATACTCATGAATAATAGTATAATACCATAATACTGGAGACCTGAAACATAACCAGATCTTGCAGAAACTCAGCAGGTCAGTCAGTATCTGTGGAGATGGAAACAGAAGTAATATTTTGAGTCCAGTGATCATTCTTCAGAACTGTACACAACTGTGAAAAAGTGGCATTTATTAGATAACTTACAGTGTGGAAACAGGCCCTTTGGCCCAACAAGTCCACAATGACCCGCCGAAGCACAACCCACCCATACCCCTACATTTACCCCTTACCTAACACTACGGGCAATTTAGCATGGCCAATTCACCTGACCCACACATCTTTGGACTGTGGGAAGAAACCGGAGCACCCGGAGGAAACCCACGCAGACACGGGGAGAACATGCAAACTCCACACAGTCAGTCGCCTGAGTCGGGAACTGAACCCGGGTCTCAGGCGCTGTGAGGCAGCAGTGCTAAACACTGTGCCACCGTGCCGCCCATTTATGTTGATGATGACAAGATGGGCGGTGTGTGAGGGGTGTTGGGACGATTGTGCTGATGTATGTAGGTGGAACCAGAGGGAGAGACTAAAAAGAAGTTTGCAGACAAAGGTGTTGTTGATAGTAAACCAAGGAAGAAGAGAAGAAGAGAAGCTAGATGAATGATATGGAGGCTTTAAGAGGTTGAAAATGGATTGGCAGCCCATTTCATGAAAGGACCAGGGTTGTGGGAACAGGTAATAGACATGGAGAGAGATATTCATGCCCTGAAATTGTTAAACTTAATGTTGAATCCTGAAAGTTATGAGGTACCTAAGCAGAGGACGATGTGATGTTCCTCCAACTTGCATTGAACCTCACTGGAGCAACGCAGAACACCTGAGAGAGAAATGGTGTGATTAAATGAAACTCATTTGTGGAAAGAACGTAGTTGTTCCTGAAATATGTCACCCAGTCTGCATTTCATCTCCCCATTGTAGAGGAAATGGTATTTTGAGCAGGGAATTCAGTAAATATAGATTGAATGAAGTGCAGGTAAGTCGCTGCTTCACCAGGAAGGTATGACTGGGGCTTTGGATATTGAGGATGAAGGAGGTATTACACCTTCTTTGATTACATGGGGAGATTCTGTGGAAGTGTTAGGAGCAGAGGAGGAATGGACCAGCATGTCCAGGAGGGAATAGTCCCTGTGGAACACTGACAAGGGAAGAGCAGAACATATGCCTGCTGGTGGCGTCCCACTGGAAGTAGCAGCTCAGGATTTGTGGATGTGGAGACTGGTCGAGTAGAAAGTGTGGATGGGGGACCCTACCGTTGTGGTGGGATGGAAGGGAGGGGTGAGGGTGGTAATAAACTGCCTTCTTGAACTACTGCAATTGGCTTAAGTAGAATGTCTGTAGGGAGGAAGTTCAAGTATTTTGACCTAGTGACAGTGAAGGAACAGCGATATATTTCCAAATCAGAATGGCGAGGGACTTGGAGATGATCAGTTACATCAGTCTCAGTAGTCATCTGCAGGAGGAAAGCTAGAAATTGGGATTACCAGGGGTTGTGGTGAGGGGATGATAGTGAATTCAGAATTCCTGTCAGAGAAATTCCAAAACAGATTTGCCCTTTGAACTAGTTCTTTATTACTATACAGGAACCAAGCTTGTTTGTGTTGCTATTTCACTCTTACATATTTCCCTTCCCACATTTTGCTTTGTTGGCTCTTCCGATTCATGTGAAATGTTTCCTCTTGGTTGAATTAATTCTCAATCAACCTGCCCAGACATGTTATGACACACCTCTGAGGCAGATGGGATTTGAATTCAGTTGTAAGGGTACTACCAGTGTGCAACCCTAACGACCCTTAAACTAGTTAATGACCTAACACAGCAAAGAGCTGGGATGATTGCCTCTACTGGGCTTTGCTTGTTACTGGTTCCCTGGCCAAACAGGAATATTTTCTGGTGGTGGAATATTGAATAAAATTATTTCCACAAATTGTGTTTTTACTGAGCTCCTGCTCAAAAGATAAAACATGGGTGCTGTGGGGAAAGCTAAGCATTTCTGCTGTATGATAGTAGCGTGAGTGTATAAAAAAATGAGCTGAGAATGAACCTGGAACCTGTTTAGCAATGAGCAATGTATTAATTCTCTCCTCCATGGAGTCATCAGGCTCCTCAAAATTAGTTTTAATTAATCTCTTTGGACATGTGGTGACTTTCTTGGAAAGTGGGGCCTGAACCCCACCCTTCTGGCCCATTATGACACAAGAGCCTCTTAGAAAGTAATGCTCGTTATGACAACTTGCAGAGGAACAATAAATCCCCATTCCCTGATCAGGGATTGAACCCAGACCACGATGATAAATCCTAACCACTAGGCTACCAGGGAGATTAGGATATAAGTAACAGAAGATTGTTTTGATGGAGAACATTCTGCGTAATTCGTAATTGGCCCTTGTTGGACACAAACTCAAGCAATAATTACTGCCAATGAGGCAGTATAGAACAATGATTCTTGACTGAACAGAGGAGCAGTTTTTGTTGATAGGCATCATTTGTTAGGTCCTATATGCCAGTGATTCATAATAGTGATTGAGTTTTTCAGATATGGGGATGAATTTTCATTCTACTTTAAAAAAAGAGTCATATTTGACTCAATGTGTTCGCTCTGTTTGTCTTTTCACCAATGCTCGCTGCCATGCTGTTTGTAACATCTCAGCATTCAATATGTATCTTTCGTGTTATTTCGGTAAAGTGTCAGGTTGGCTGACACAACCAGAATAGTCCCGCTTTCACAAATGAAGCAAAATTATGTATTAGAGGCTTTCTCCTGCTTGCTGTTGCTTACCGGATGAAAACCATATTCTCCAGTATCCTGATGCTCCATCTTTTATTAAGTAAAAAATGAGGTCTGCAGATGCTGGAGATCACAGCTGCAAATGTGTTGCTGGTCAAAGCACAGCAGGCCAGGCAGCATCTCAGGAATAGAGAATTCGACGTTTCGAGCATAAGCCCTTCATCAGGAATAAGAGAGAGAGAGCCATGCAGGCTAAGATAAAAGGTAGGGAGGAGGGACTAGGGGGAGGGGCGATGGAGGTGGGATAGGTGGAAGGAGGTCAAGGTGAGGGTGATAGGCCGGAGTGGAGTGGGGGCAGAGAGGTCAGGAAGAGGATTGCAGGTTAGGAGGGCGGTGCTGAGTTGAGGGAACCGACTGAGACAAGGTGGGGGGAGGGGAAATGAGGAAACTGGTGAAATCTGAATTCATACCTTGTGGTTGGAGGGTTCCCAGGCGGAAGATGAGGCGCTCCTCCTCCAGCCGTCGTGTAGTTGTGTTCTGCAGGTGGAACCCGGCACCAGGTTGACCTCCGGGGGGGGAGGCGCAGGCGCCAGTCGGCCGGTGGACAGTCACCCGGCGCCAGGTTGACCTCCGGGGGGGGAGGCGCGGGCGCCAGTCGGCCGGTGGACAGTCAGAACCCGGCGCCAGGTTGACCTCCAGGGGGGGAGGCGCGGGCGCCAGTCGGCCGGTGGACAGTCAGTCACCCGGCGCCAGGTTGACCTCCGGGGGGGAGACGCGGGCGCCAGTCGGCCGGTGGACAGTCAGTCCACCCGGCGCCAGGTTGACCTCCGGGGGGGGAGGCGCGGGCGCCAGTCGGCCGGTGGACAGTCAGTCCTCTTGGGTTCAGCACCCGGCGCCAGGTTGACCTCCGGGGGGGGAGGCGCGGGCGCCAGTCGGCCGGTGGACAGTCAGTCCTCTTGGGTTCAGCACACCTCCCTCCAAGGCCCCAAGGGATCCTTCCATATCTGCCACAAGTTCACCTGTACCTCCACACACATTATCTATTGCATCCGCTGCACCCGATGTGGCCTCCTCTATATTGGTGAGACAGGCCGCTTACTTGCGGAACGCTTCAGAGAACACCTCCGGGCTGCCCGAACCAACCAACCCAATCACCCCGTGGCTCAACACTTTAACTCTCCCTCCCACTCCACTGAGGACATGCAGGTCCTTGGACTCCTCCACCGGCAGAACACAACTACACGACGGCTGGAGGAGGAGCGCCTCATCTTCCGCCTGGGAACCCTCCAACCACAAGGTATGAATTCAGATTTCTCCAGTTTCCTCATTTCCCCTCCCCCCACCTTGTCTCAGTCAGTTCCCTCAACTCAGCACCGCCCTCCTAACCTGCAATCCTCTTCCTGACCTCTCCGCCCCCACCCCACTCCGGCCTATCACCCTCACCTTGACCTCCTTCCACCTATCCCACCTCCATCGCCCCTCCCCCTAGTCCCTCCTCCCTACCTTTTATCTTAGCCTGCTTGGCTCTCTCTCTCTTATTCCTGATGAAGGGTTTATGCTCGAAACGTCGAATTCTCTATTCCTGAGATGCTGCCTGGCCTGCTGTGCTTTGACCAGCAACACATTTGCAGCTCCATCTTTTATCCTCAGTTAGCCGTTCCAACTTGTTTAGGAACTGCTGCAACAGCACAGCTTGTTTTCCCTCAGAGGCCATTGGTGGACACCTACCTGCTGGTAAGAGTGTTGTGGGGAGTCTTTCATGAATATCCATTGATCTACACCATTTCAGACCTGCAGCAGGGAAAATTAAGCTCAAACAATTCAGGGGAATTTTTTTATTGAAGTTTGAACCTAAGAACAGATCTAATTGTCTGGGGTTAATTAGCCTCAAGCATTGAAAGTCTCCTCAGAATTTCACAGGATCAATTGTATTTCAGAAGCTTAGAGGAATGAAAATTTCCTCTCATTACTATAACTAAAAACTCACAGATGGGAGGAGAGCAGTAAAAGCAATGGCCTTAATTGATGAGGAGTCAGTATGAGAAGTATATGTCTTGTGTAGGGTGATGTTCTCAAGTTCAGCAGCACGTTTGTTTTTTGCTCATTACTGTAGGTCTTACTTTATTTCAAAGGTAGCTACCTTAGAGACAATATAGCAACACATCTTCTCTTTGGTTAAGAATGTGAAACAAAAACAATTTATTGCTTGCCCAATTTCTGATACATCTTTTTGCACAGCTGAGTCCACTAAAAAAAGCAAAAGGTTCTTTTTTGAATCACAATGTGAAAATGAAGAAACTATTAACTTGACCTTGACCTTAGCATGGTACCTGTTGCAGACATGCCTGTCCATATTGGGATTTATAAAAGTCATAAGGATATAGAAATTAGACTCCACCTGAATCAAGGCACAATAGAGTCATAGAGACGTACAGCATGGAAACAGAGTCTTCGGTCCAACCCGTCCATGCTGACCAGATATCCAGCCCATATCCCTCCAAACCCTTCCTATTCATATACCCAACCAAATGCCTCTTAAATGTTGCAATTGTAACAGCCTCCACCGCTTCTTCTGGCAGCTCTGTGTGAAAATGTACCATCCTCTGTGTGAAAAGGTTGCCCCTTAGGTCTCTTTTATATCTTTCCCCTTTCACCCTAAACCTATGCCCTCTAGTTCTGGACTCTCCAACACCAGGGTAAAGAGTTTCCCTACTTACCTTATCCATGCCCCTCATAATTTTGTAAACCTATATAACATCACCCCTCAGGGAAAACAGCCCTAGCCTGTTCAGCTTCTCCCAGTAGCTCAAATCCTGGCAACATCCTTGCAAATCTTTTCTGAACCCTTTCAAGTTTCACAACATCTTTCCGATAGGAAGGAGACCAGAATTGCATGCAATCCAACAGTGGCCTAACCAATGTCCTGTACAGCCGCAACATGACCTCCCAATTCCTGTATTCAATACTCTGACCAATTAACGAAAGCATGCCAAACGCCTTCTTCACTATCCTATCTACCTGCGACTCCACTTTCAAGGAGCTATGAACCTGCACTCCAAGGTCTCTTTGTTCAGCAACACTCCCTAGGACCTTACCATTAAGTGTATGAGTCCTGCTAAGATTTGCTTTCCCAAAATGCAGCACCTCACATTTACCTGAATTAAACTCCATCTGCCACTTCTGTGACCATTGGCCCATCTGATCAAGATCCTGTTTTAATCTGAGGTAACCCTCTTTGCTGTCCACTACACCTCCAATTTTGGTGTCATCTGCAAACTTACTAACTGTAACTCTTATGCTCGCAATCAAACCATTCATGTAAATGACAAAAGGTAGAGGACCCAGCACCGATCTTTGTGGCACTCCACTGGTCACAGGCCTTCAGTCTGAAAAACTACCCTCCACCACCACCCTCTGTCTTCTACCTTTGAGCCATTTCTGTATCCAAATGGCTAGTTCTCCCTTATTCCGTGAGATCGAACCTTGCTAATCAATCTCCCATGTGGAACCTTGTCGAACGCCTTACTGAAATCTATATAGATCACATCTACTGCTCTGCCCTCATCAATCCTTTTTGTTACTTCCTCAAAAAACTCAATCAAGTTTGTGAGACATGATTTCCCACGCACAAAACCATATTGACCAACCCTAATCAGTCCTTGCCTTTCCAAATACATGTACATCCTGTCCCTCAGGAGTCCCTCCAACAACTTGTCCACTACCGAGGTCAGGCTCACTGGTCTATAGTCCCCTGGCCTGTCCTTACCACCCTTCTTAAACAGTGGCATCACGTTAGCCAACCTCCAGTCTTCCGGCATCTCACCTGTGACTATCAATGATACAAATATCTCAGCAAGAGGCCCAGCAATCACTTCCCTAGCTTCCCACAGTGTTCTAGGGTACACCTGATCAGGTCCTGGGGATTTATCCACCTTTGTGCATTTCAAGACATCCACCACTTCCTCCTCTGTAATCTGGACATTTTGCAAGATGTCACCATCTACTTCCCTACAGTCTATATCTTCCATATCCTTTTCCACAGTAAATACTGCTGCAAAATACTCGTTTAGTATCTCCCCCATTTTCTGCGGCTCCACACAAAGGCTGCTTTACTGATCTTTGAGGGGTCCTATTTTCTCCCTAACATATTTGTAAAAACCCTTTGGATTCTCTTTAATTCTATTTGCCAAATTCTATCTCATGTCCCTGTTTTGCCCTCCTGATTTCCCTCTTAAGTATACTCCTGCCGCCTTTATACTCTTCTAAGGATTCACTCAATCTATCCTGTCTATACCTTACACAATGTAGTGAAACCTAAGCAGGTTGATGGCTGAGTCATGCTAACGTTCTTTTTTGTTTACTACTGGTCAGCTGCAGTCCTAATAAAAGCTCCCTGCTTGTGATGGGACTGGAACATTAACTATTTGTGACACCAAAGACCTAAAATGTATCAGGGAGAGGAGAAAGCAGCAAGAGAAATGACATTAGACAGTAAGAGATGCAGAGCCTGGGGGAATATTACAACTCCTCTGGATTCCATAATCAGGTAAGCATTTGTTTAAAAACTTACAATGTGTTAGACTGCATGCACTTCTGTTAATCATGAATGCATTTAGGTAAGAGCCAATTTTATGATATATGTCCCAAAACAGGTATTTCAGCAAATTCATGGGATCCAGTTTCTGATAGACAACTTTCATCAGTATTCCTGATGACAGGTCACTAAACTGAAACATGGACATTGTTTCTCTGAATATGCTGAATATTTCAAGCATTTTCTGTTTTTATTCCAGATACGCAGCATCTAACCATACAGTATTGTGCTTTTGCAATGGTGTGAAACTTGCATCTTTGAAAAATGTGCAATGTATCTGACATCTAAGGTACAACATAGACAATAGACAACAGGTGCAGGAGTAGGCCATTCTGCCCTTCGAGCCTGCGCCACCATTCAATATGATCATCCTTAATCAGTATCCTATTCCTGCCTTATCTCCATAACCCTTGATTCCACTATCCTTGAGAGCGCTATCCAACTCTTTCTTAAATGAATCCAGAGACTGGGCCTCCACTGCCCTCTGGGGCAGAGCATTCCACACAGCCACCACTCTCTGAGTGAAGAAGTTTCTCCTCATCTCTGCCCTAAGTGGTCTACACCGTATTTTTAAGCTGTGTTCTCTGGTTCGGCACTCACCCATCAGCGGAAACATGTTTCCTGCCTCCAGAGTGTCCACTCAATGGTACATTCTAACATGTAATTTATATTCAACATTAGTAACAATTTATTAAGATAATGATCTAAAGAAGAATATTTAATGGGAACTAGATTTTTTTCTTTGCTCTTTCATGCTTCTCTGGTACCCACTTCAGAAGACCGTTAAGAGGCAACCACATTGTGATGGGTTTGAAGCCCCAAAAAGTACCAAATCAGGTAAGAACAGCAGATTTCCTTCTCTGTCAGGGATCAGTGAATGAGATGAGTTTTTAGAATGATTGCTGATAGCTTCATAGTCATTATTACTAAGACTAGCTTTCAATTCCAAACACTGCCATTATGGATTTGAATCTATATCTCCAAAATACTAACTGAGACTGCTGGATTACTAATCCAGTACCAGTATCACTGCACCACCATGTCCATGTATGCAATTACCATTGTGCTCTAAGGAACTAGAACTCAGAAACATCAATGTCGTGTATTGTCTAACCTTGGGAATGTTATTGTTGCATATTGTCTGAATACGGAAGTGTCAGTACTGTACTAGGCATTGTTTTATGTAAAGAGTGGTTAGCATTTTGTATTGTCTGAACTAAGAAATGTTAATGCAGAGCATTCTCTGTAACTTGATCATAGAGGAGTTCCACCAGGATTCTCTGTGTTTGTTTTAGGACAACAGATTGCCTTCTTTAAAGATCATTAATGAACCAGATTATTTTTACAACAATCTGGTAAATTTCAACAATTTAACATTCACAATACAAGTTTTTAATTCTTTGGTGGAATTTAACTCATGTCACTAGATGTTATGAAAGAGGTGGCTTTGCAGGATGACCTTAAAAGAGTAAGGATAAAGACTTAAGGTTTGAGGAAGAGGATTAACATGGCAGTCATGGAGAAGCAGTACAAGGGATGATAGATCCTGTTGGATAGTTCCCTGAGCAGACTTATAAAGTAATTGGCAGAATGCCTCATCATCAGAACTTACAAACAAGCACTGAGAACGTAGCTTGAATGGTGGTAATAAAGATCTTATTTGTCAGATCCTTCCTACATGCCCAGGATCTCACCTTCTCCATAAAATGGCCTCAATGTGTATGTGTTGGGGTAAAGACTAATGTCCACCTTCCTAGCAAAATGTGCATTTGCATATCATAATTATATCGAGTAGAACATGCTGTAATAAGAGAAATTGAATTTTCTTGCAAATTCTGGAATATTCAAGTAAATGTTTTGATTTACAAATTTTATAAATAAAGATTTTTTTGGAAAAAAATGTATGAAAAATATAGATTGAAGATTTATACTAAAACCTATACATTTGAATTTGTGTGTACAGTGAATTTGTGCAGTGTCATACTAGTGATTATACTATTAAAACAGTAGACTTGCATTAATGATCTAGTGACATGAATTGAAATCCCACCAAAGAATTAAAAGCTTGTATTGTAAATTGTGAATGATTGAAATTACCAGATTGTTGCAAAAATTGATCTGGTTCATTAATCTTCTTTAAAAAAGGCAATCTATTGTCCTAAGGCAAACATTGAGAAGCCTGGAGAAACTCAGCAGGTCTGGCAGCATCTTTGAAGAAAGAAACAGAGTCAACATTTCAGGACTGGTACGATTGTTTTTCTGACTGGATTAATTCTGTTTCTCTCTTTCCATAGATACTACCAGATCTGCTGAGTTTCTCTAGCATTCTCTCTGTTGTTTTGGATTTCTAACATTCACAGTATTTTGCTTTAAATCTGTTGTCCTAAGTTGGTCTGGTATATAAGTGGCTCCAGATTCATAGCAATATGGTTGGTTTTAGTGACCCTCTGAAATAGCCCAACAGGTTATTTAGTTGCATTCGAAAAGGTGTCTCACAACCATCTTCTCAAAGGCAATTAGAAATATGTAATGATGGGGAGACTAGCTAGTTACATCCACGTCATGAAAAAAATCAATAAATCAAATATAGTGATAATAAGCTGAACTTCTATGGTCCCCTCATCAGATTGCTGTAAAGGTACACATATAGGAACCAAAGGTTAACGCTAACGTCAGAAGACCATGAGGTATTGTCTTTATTCTTGCAAGAAAATGGAAGTGAATTCACCTTATTGAAGTGTCGAATATTTTAAATGATGAACAGCAAATCTGGAGCATTCCTTCAATATATACCTTGATGATAGGAAAAGGGAATGTAAATAAAATAATGAAAATGAATTTAAGACTAATGGCTTTTCTATCTAGGGAATCAGAATACAAAGGGTTAAGTTTTATTCCACAGCTTCATTTCAAATGATATCTGGGATCTTTCTGACAGTCACCGATCTCATTAAACAATACTCTGTGCCTTGGTGGTCAACTCTTTGGTCAGTGAAATGGAAGGTCTTCTTCAGAACAGAAGTCAAAACTTACCGAGACCTTGTGCTGTCAAAAATCAGGGAACCCAATCTTGCCCTCCCCTTTTGGGGTCAAAAGAATGCACATTTGACACTAATTTAGCTGCAGGAGTTAGGCATCAGTCTAGATTTGGACTTCACTCCAGATGTTTTGTCATTTTATTACTCCCGTTAGCCTTCAACTCTCCCAAGGCAGCCAGAAGGCAATGAAGCTATCTGCGCATAACTAGGAGCTTGGTTCGTGAATGCCAGGGTATGTAAACATGCTGATGGCCCTGCAAACTGCATGTCTGAGGACCTACACTCCACAGACTTCCTCAGAAGTTTTAGACTGGGGCCATAAACCATCTGGTTTCTATGTGTCTCCATGAAGAGGTAGAGTTGAGTACTTGCCAATGGAAAGGCTGTGTATTGATAGAAAGGAGCATACAGATTAGGTTCTTTTTTCAAATAGCAACTAGCCAACAGAATTTGACAATTAATCCAGTACACAAAAAGTACAAACCATGATATTTCTCTTCATCCACATTCTGGACACAGCAAAACAACATGTTCTGTAACACACACCTGGAGCAATGTGTCCAGTTCTGGGTTGCACACCCAAGGAAAGATATCATGACCTTGGAGGGAGTTCAGTGTAGATTTAGAATTATAGATGGACTGAAAGGGTTAAATTATTTCTGGGATCTTTTTATAAGAGATTACACAAGGTAATGTTTCATTCCCTGGAATTTAGAAGATGCTGGGGAGATTTGATCAGAATTTTCAAGATATTAAGGGGAAGTGATGCACAGAAACAATGTGCTGGTTGGAGAACGTAAGACATGGGGAATGGCCCAAACATTAAAGCCGGGTCACTTAACAGTAAAGTTACATGCAAATAATTGATGCGAGATCAACTATAAATTTTAAATCAAAGTTTGATACATTTAAATTAGGTAAAGATAATAGAGGTCATGGAGTAAAGGCATAGAAGTCAGTCATGAATAACGGAACAGGCCTAAGGGCTAACTGGTCCACTCTTCCTACCACAGGAAGAATTTATTCACATGAAGGGATCAATGAATGGAAAAGACTTCTAGGTATAATATTATTGAATTGTCACATCACAGAAAGGGGCCATTCGGTCTGCTACAACGGTGTTGGCCCTCTGCAGGAGCAATTCCTGTTGCCTTTTTAGTGGCTGCAAAAACCCTGAAGCCATTGACAAGCCAGTTCAAATGATGCGATTCTTCTCAATGAATAACCAAAAATAGGCCAAATGTAATTAATTGCATTATGTCATGTGAAACTTCACTGCACTGTGACCTTGGCTTTTTTTTTAAACCCTGCTCCATATCAGCCTGCTGTCCAAAATGAATGCGAAGTCAGGGAACGCTGGCCTAACTCATCAGGGATCGGTGAACATTTGCGGAGAGAGAAACAGTGTTTGGTGTGGGTTCTTCGGATTCCGACTTCCAGCATCCGCAGTATTTTGCCTTAGTTTGATATGTCTGAAATGAATGTTTTGGAATATTCTGGGTGCAATCTACAGACGCCCTCTTAACAAAAAAAAAGTGATGAAAACTGGGATGAGACTTGGTGTCAGTGAGGGATGCAGACAGAGAGGGAGCCGGGTTACGGGGCTCCCTCTGCCGGCGGGCAGGACATGTCAGAGCAGAGCCTGCCTGGAAATCCCCGCTGGAAAGTCCCGACGTAGTTTCCCTTCTCATTTCGTTCGGTTTCTGTCTTCTGACTTTCGCCGAGGGAGGGGAGATAGAGAGAAGAAAAGTATCTGCAAATCGAACTCATTGTAATGCGAGTGTAGTCCAGAGCCTGCAGCAGCTTTGCTGTTCAAGACGAGAGAAGTAGGAGGGGGGGAGGAGGGGCTCTGCACACTTTAAACAAGTCCAGAGCGAGAGGGCGTTGAAAACCCATTTAACCGGTAAATGTTATTTCTCATTTGCAAATGGCAGGTGTTTTCTGTGCGCTTTGATGTTTTGCAGCATGCTTGTTCATTTTTTAAAAAAAAATAATGTGTAAATATGAGTTGTCTTATTGTTTAATTCAGCAGGAGCGGGTTGGTTCCTGAGTGTAACTAACAGTCATGAGAACTCACTGACTTTATCCATCTCCTTCAGGGGCTGCTGCAGAAGATGGCAGCTGAAGACAGTTTGTTGCCTCAGTTTCTGTTCGCCAGTAACTTGACGAAGACGGTGAGGCTCAGGGAGAGAATCGCCAATGACCTGGTCAGACCGAACTGCACCAATGGTTTGATTCACCATTTCAGGAGCCTTCACAGGTACACAGTGGAGCTGTTCCGACTGAGTCATTTCAACCTTCGGTTCAGGACTAAAATCCAAGACGCTCTGTTTGACAAGGCCCAGGAGACTGCCCTTCAACAAAACAGGAACCTTAACTGGTGTAGAGAGGTCAAGAAACTTGTGCCTTTGAAGACAAACGGTAAGAATTACAGCTCATTTTCCTATAATTTTAAGAGTAATGTCATGTCTTTGATCTACACTGTTCGTAAAAGAACTAACGTCTTTAGAGAGACGATCTATGTTGATTGCCCAGTAGACTAATAGTTGGAAGGAGATGACATGGTTTCTAATGCTTACATTCAGTCCTTCACTACATCAACAAAATACATATTGCAGAATAAGGATTTAATCAGCTCTCATTGTCCATGAAATATAGGATGAAAAAGGATAGTCATATACTTTTAATTATTAAAATGTAACATCAGTTTAGTGGATATCATACCATATCTATACATGATGCTTAAATGCATGGCAGTTGTAGCAGGGGCTGTTTCAACATCATGAAGTTAGCAGTGTGACAAACAATTAATTGCTGTGTTTAATTTTTCATTAAAAATCCAATATGTAATTCTTCCAAATAAGCATATTTTCTGGGGTAAGTTATATTTTAATATCCAGCAAAAGAACAGGTAGATTACTTATGGAACTAAGAACTGAATGATCTGTGCATTTCAGTTCGGTGATCCTCCATTGTAATCTAATCTAATTTGATTTTAAATGAAGCCGATAGCTGTATATAATTGCAAAATTTTGTTGCTTTACTTTATTAGCATTTAAAAATTTATATATGTATTGTTTTTTCTTTAAAAAAACACATAATATGAATGTGCTCAAAGTTTATTTGCACGCATTCAATGCAAAAATTTTTAATGTTTAGAATTTATTGAAAGGTGTTTCAGCGGGTATTCGTTGTTAAGTTGTTACACATTCACCAAAAAGGATTTGAAATTTGGGCAGTTTCTCAGGTATGAAAACTGACAGAAGTTGTACAAGCTGTTTTACAATATTATGTTAAAAATCACTACAGCGGCTGAATCTTAAATGTGTTGTTCATTAACTATGGATAGATAATAGTGCTTCATGCTGCTCACAAGCAATACGTTTTCTGAAAGCAATCTGGAATAATTCTGAAACTTTCTAGAGTTCTCTCATGCAGTTTCATTTTCAGTTTAAGAGGTAAAAGATAGTCTAAGTGTTGAAGCCAAAAAGTCCTTCACGAACATTTATAGATACACGTCCACAATGTGCTAAACAATATTTATTGTGAATTCATGTTTGTTTTTTCCATGAGTTATTTGCCAATAGAGTATACGCAGAGTACATTCAGAAATTTAGGTATTTTCAGTGATTCAGCGCTGAAGTGTCTGGGGATGTGAAAATATTTTAAATGGGGAAGAGTGTAGGTGTCTGTTAAAATTAAAACTTCCCCTAAAAGTCCCAATAGCAATTGGTTGAATCAAATTTTACTTGTGTAATGTATAAACATTCCAAGTATCTAAACTCCCCAACCACACCCACTTGGAAATTCCACTTCACAAAGTAGGGCTCAGACGGCTACACATTACAAAAGAGAAATGGCGACTGACTGATTGCAGTGTTAGTCAAACTGCTACTTATTTGGAAATTCCATAGATTGTACAGGGAATTTTATATGGCCCATTCTTAAAATCTGAACACTGAACTTTGTGCATTCCCTGATGATTAATTTTTGTGCTCTTTTTAATGAGTACTGTGCCCTAAATAGATTAGATCTGGTTATAAATCCATCTCAGTTTTATTTTTCCTTTCTTTTTATCCCCCATTTTCAGCTCCGCCCCACAAAAAAATTACAAATGAATCAAATAGGAAACTGATATGTAATTATTGTGACTATGGATGCAGAGTTTGTACATAAGCTGTGTGCAGACCTAAACTATAAATTCCTGTTGCAAATTGATCCATATGGTATTCATTCTTGCACCATATGCAGTTTGGCTGCTATAAAGTTTATTATGAGGACAATCTAAAAATCATGGAATAATAGCAAAATACTGTGGATACTGGAATTCTGAAACAAACACTGAAAACAGTGGAGAAACTCAGCAGGTGTGGAGGAAAACAGTGTTAATGTTTTTGGTTCTGATATGATTCTTCTAAAAAGTATTGTGCAGCAGTGCAAAAACTTTGGAAAGCATTTGATCAAGGATATAAATTTTACTATTTTAGTTCTTGTGGTGAACAATAACAAGCTTTACTCTTTAAAAGGATTAATGATTTCATGAACTTATCTTCATGGTTTTAAACTCCTGTTTGAAATTTTGAAAATGAGGTACCAGTCTTGGAATATTCACCTAATCTGTACAGTGTGAAACACCAGGCCATTTCAGATAAACTCCACGCTTTCTAATTTTTATTTTTTTTAACTGTGTGTGTGTATGTCTGTGTGTGCATGAGTTTCTTTCCCTCTACACTGATTATGTAGATTTGCTGAGTATTTCCAGTATTTTCCATTCACTATGATATTTCCGATGTCATCTTTCTAATAGAAGGGATGATTATTGCAGTTTAAAAAAACAGTGCTAATCTGTGGGGAATAAAAGGCTGTTTGAATTTTTGGCCATGGAAGGAGAGAAGTCAAAACATACTCTCTTCCTTTTGGAACACTGTCATTGTTTAGTAGGCAAACAGAGCTGCTCATTTGCATACCAGTTACCACAGAAATGTTGACCAGAACATTGCTCCTCTTCGAATTATACCTTGGAACTTTTTAAAATGCTTCTTCCGAAAACACCTTCCAGTATGTAAATACCTTCAATACCACAGTAGTGTGTGAGGTTCATTCTTGTGCTCAAAATTGCAGTGGAATCTCATTCCCAAATATCTGATTCTGGCAATAGTGCTATCAAGTAGACCAAAACAGCTCTGAACTTTTTTTTATAATTAATTGTTATTGAAATATCCAAATGTTCTCACTTGTCTATTCTAAATGAGCAAAGTTGTAATGAGTAGCCGTGCCATTTTTGCAGTCATGTAGTTTATGTAATCAGTTTGACGTTAAATTCTGCTTTCCAATTTGATGTTCCATGGTGAATAGATTATGAATTCCATTTGATATTCGTCTAAACAAGTTGTATGGTTTGGTCCTTTATCTCCATGTACATATCTGAAACAAGCATTTCCCATTGAACACAAACAAGCTGTGTTTTGGCCAGTTTCATCTTTCAGTCGCTCTTCTTCTGGGTCATGTTGTTTTCGTACCTTCACACTTTGGAAAGAAAGTGTGAACATTGCTGCTGTGGCAATAAATATCTTTGTACTAGTTCGTAGGACGGTTGGTGACAGGTAGCATTTTGTGAATACTTGCAGTCTTAGTGATGTTTGATTTGTTAAAAAAAGACTTTTGAGGGGTCAAGAATAAGCTCACATCACACAGTAGCTAGTCAATCTCCTCTTTTGGCAGGGTGGTGCCATTAAAGAACATGGGAAGGTGCCCACGATTTCTTTTGTCCAGAGGTATGACACACCTCTGAGTAGATGGTACATTAACTCATACCTAATGGCTCAGTGGTAGGGGCACTACCACTGCACCCCAAGTACCCTCCCCTGTACCTCAAACAATTTAAAAAAAAAATTTATTCACAGGATATGGGCATCACTGGCTTGGCCAGTATTTATTGCTCATTCCTAATTGCCCTGAGAGCAGTTAAGAGTCACATGTAAACCAGACCAGGTAAGGATGGCATATTTTCCTTCCCTGAGTGGGGTTTTTCCTGACACTTGACAGTGGTTTCATCATGGTCATCGTTAGACTCTTAATTCCAGATTGTTAATTAAATCCACTGTTTACCATGGTGGGATTCAAACCTGGATCCCTATGTCATTACTGGAGTTTCTGGATTAAAAGTCTAGCAATTATATCACCAGGCCATTGCCTCCTCTATCCCCTGTATCACAGTCTTCAACAAGACCATGCCCATCATGTGTATGTTTAATAGCATATCAATAAACCATTAACATGCTTAGCACAAGCCCCTGATGTAAGGCCTTGTACATAAACTATTGCCTTTAAGTGTATTTAGCAAGAAGGTGTAAATTGTATTTAATACAGTTAATGTTTTGCATTAAGCCACATTGTTTATGAAAAATCATTTATGTTATGCTTTTCAACTCTGCATATGTTCCTTAGTTGCTTTCTTTGCTGTTTGTGATCCCACTTCAATCATTCTAGCAATTTTAATATGGGATAATATTCCTCTCATCCTGCTCAAAACATCTGAGGGTTTGCTCATCAGTGGAATGAATAACAAAACTAAAGTGTGCAACAAATTTTCAAGCAGACCAAAGTGGAGTGATTAGATTTGATGGGTTGCATTACTTTCAAAATATGGATTTGTCATCTTCCCTTCATTTACTAAAATGAATGGCCTGCAGCCTGCAAGCACTGTAGGGTCAACTAGGTTCTTAGAGTCTGACTGATAGGATAGTGAGAGAGTTCTTGGAAATAGCTCCATTTTAAGTGAGATTTACGTTCTATGACCAAATTTTGTGTCCTCCGATGAATTCTGGGGAATTGCTTATAGTTTACATGTCTTATTGTTACAGCAATGAATCATAGCTTAAGTTTGTGCATTGACGAAGTAACAATTTTTTTGTGCTTGCCAACACAACAATGAAGAGCAGACTGGTTTCTCTGACATTAAATAAACCTTCTCCTGAACATAATTATAATCAAGCAACATATTAACTGAGAGAAAACTGACTTTTTTTTAACCTGGAAAGGTACTGCTTTCTGTTCTGAATGCAAAACTTGGGTTAATTTAGCTTCTTTCCCCTATCTATGTGTCTCAGGTGATGGAAACTGCTTGTTGCATGCCACGTCCCAATTTATGTGGGGAATTCAGGACATTGACCCTATCCTTCGCAGAACACTATGGGAAGCTCTAAAAGAAACAGATACCAGAAACTTCAAATTACGGTGGCAGATTGAATGTGTCCGATCACAAGAATTTGAAGCCACGGGTCTCCAGTACGATACCAAGGTAAATAAGAAGCTCTCAGTATTTATTAAAACATTATCTAACTCAGTGCTAATTCATTTGGTAGTAATCCCTTTAGAAAAATATTTTATTTAATTACACCATTCACTGATTTTGGTTTTGAAGTACTGTATTTAGTTTTGATTAAATTTTGTATGGTGATTTTGCTATGTGTAATATTTTTATTTCTGACAACAACCTGTTTCTTTTGTAGAACTGGGATGAAGAATGGGAGAAGGTGGTGAAAATGTCGTCTGTAGTTTCACATTTAGGTCAGCCTGGGCTACCTTTCGATTCACTAGAAGAAATTCACATCTTTGTTCTTGCCAATATCCTTAAAAGACCAATAATTGTTATTGCTGGTGAGTGTTTGACAAAATTAAATGAAATCCACTGCCCAAAGTATTGGTGATTGTAAAGTGCTGGACTGGGGAAAGTTTGAGAACAAGATGAGCCTTCACAGGGTATTAATGTTCTTTTCATACATGGAGGATGTTATTGGGTGGAGACTTGTGTGGCTGATTGCATTTACATAGCAGCCTGTTTTTCACTTTCGTCAGAGTAAATGGAAGTGATGTGAAGTGCAAACACTTCCTGTTGAATGGTATTCGGGCATTTTATTGTTTACGTTGGCAATAGATCTAGGAATTTTTTGTTTCTGTTGCAATTTAAAACTAATTCATTTATTGGACTTTACATAGATTTTTTTTTTAAGCCCTTATACATGAGACTAAAGTTTCAGGATTAATTTCTGTAGCAGTGGTCTCCTTTAGAAAATTGATTGTGGATCAGATGAAGATGACTTTGGGAATGATGTGAAATTCTCTTTGATGAGTAGCTCATGAAAGAAGTGGACAAGCCACTGAAGGGCTGCTCATGCTCATGAAATCTTGTAGTAGGAGGACTACTTGCCTCCAGGAAAAAAACAGAAGGGTAATGGTTAATGAATCCTGGCTCATGTTCAGGATTAATACTGCAGTGTTATTTCATGGTGATCTATTCTAATGTAGACTGTAACATGACTGGTCAATAAGGTTAGCAGTTGTTCTTCATGTTTTGAATAGAAATGCAATTTGTGTTGTATCCAACTAAGAGGTGGTTGGGGGAACGTTATGTGTATGTCACCTTTTGAAATTTCAATTAGAATCTCAAATTTTCAAAGTACAAAATGTTTTCTACAGAGTGAAATGCTTCTTTTAGAATGTTATCTCTAACCAGCAATCATTCCTTTCAGCAGACAGGGTACTGAGAAGCTTTAGTACCAACACAAGCTTGGCTCCCTTGCATTTTGGAGGAATTTACCTACCACTGCATTGGCCACCACAAGAATGCTATAAATATCCTATAGTATTGGGCTACGACATGCAACATTTTTCTCCACTTGTTACCATCAATGACAGGAGTCCAGGTATCTGAATGTTATTTCTCTTAAATCAATCAAATCATTACTTTTTGATTCACTCAAGGGATGTGGGCATCCCTGGCTGGGCCAGTATTTATTGCCATTGGATACAACCAAATGTTTGGCTTGGCCATTTCAGTTAAGTATCAGCCACAGTGTTGAGAGTCTGGAGTCATGTGTAGATCAGAGCAGATGAAGAGAGAAGTTTGTTTCCCTAAAAGTCATTAGCGAATGAACGACAATTGTCAAAAGTTTCATGATCATCATCAAACTTATTTGATTCCAGATTTTTGTTTACTGAATTGAAGTGCCATCACCTGCCGAGTTGTATTTTAAACCCAGGATTCCAAAACATTACCTGGGTCTCTGGGTTGCTAGCCTCGTGACAATCCCACTGTACCGTCACTTTGCCCTATGATAGGGTCTTGTTAAGCAAAGCTGTCCATTTCTTCTTTCTTGTAGTCACATGTCAAAATTTTTAAAATCTGGAAATGGTGGGACATTAAATATGAAGAATGTTGGAATTACATACCAAACCGATCAGCATATCAAACGTTTCTTTACTCTTTTGTTAGTACAGCCAAATTTTAGTGTTTTGATTTTCTCCCCCATCTTTTTAGGTCTCAGCCTCTTCCCAATGTCCTCCCTCTGTGAAGGAGGAAGGAAAAAGCAGAGGGTTATAAGCGTCAGCTAGGCTAGGGTGAATGGCAGGAAAGGAGAATATTTGTCAAGAGTATCTGTGAGGCACAAACAGAAGAGAGCAGTACAATGATAGTAAGTGGTGGCTGTTGAGATGGTGATATGAGGTGCATGCAGAGTGCAGACGGAGAGGAACAAGTGGAGCTGCAAGGTTGTGTTCACCAAAAGGATGCTGTGCAGGAAAATGTTGTGACAGTCTAAATGTGGGTCATGACACCTGAATATGTGTAATTAAGCTTAATCCAAATTTCTGATCCCTGACGAGGAACCTGAAAAATTTCAGGATTAAGGCATCGATCACCTGATGCCGTCATTTTAAAACCAAAGCTATGTTCAGAATTTCATGACTGTAAGACAGATAAAAGTGATTAGAGAGATTATTTTTGGGATACTTGGAAAGAGTTTTGCTATTTCCTGTTTTTTTAAAATAACTTCTTCGCTAACAACATTGCAGTGTAAGCAATTGATACTTAACTTAACTGATCCATCCTGTATTATTTAAATCCATTATTGTGGCTAATCCATTACTCATTCATTGCTTCTACAGAGAGTCTAATTCTGAGCTGTAGTTTCCACAAGTCTGTGCACAACATGAATCTTTGTTCCACAGGAAGGTGCTCAGAACAATTGTTTAATGTCACCTGTTATGCTCAAACAGAAATTCGTGCTGTTCCATTGGTCCACAACGAAAGTAGACGATTTGAAGAGTTCACAGTGCACTTTCTAATACCAAAAGAGGAGGAAAATAAAACCAAGCTGCTGGAGGATTATTTCAGTCTGATTGAAATACCAGTCCAGGGTGTGGAGTTTGGAACTACTCATTTAATTAAAGCTGCGAGGTAAAATAGTTCACTTATTGGTTAGTTCGCTGTGTTTTCTGTCAGTGCCACTCATTGGTTAGAAACATACTTCATTTTTGCTTTTGACTGCATTGTGTAAAGTAAATTTGCACATTTTTGTACCACTTCCAGTCAGACAATAATACAAATGAAACATCTGAAGAGTCTAAAATGTAGTATTTAGTACTATGGTTAATTTCTTGTCATTAATGCACAGTTCCTTCCATCTTATGAGTTAAAACTAATTGCAAGCATATGAAAAAATACATAGTAATTTCTGATGTAGAATTTCTCTTGAAGCTTTCCATTCAGACATTTAAGTTGTGCCTCACGCTCTTAATGCTGGTTTTGGTAAATTGTGCACAGCAGTGTTCAATGTTCAGTGTTTGAGTGGACATGTCAGTTGAATGTTGAAGCTTCCTTCATCATTGCTTCACTAAGGACATGTTTGCTTTGCTGATTCTTGGAGGAAGTTCGGTTTTGCTGGAGTTAACGGAATGTTATTCCTGGGAATAGATCCATCATGTTCCCAGTATGTCCAGCTTGCTCCACATTAGAGACTTGCAGGAATTCATTTCTGTAAGATAATTGAGTTTTAATTTTATAAACAAAGTGAACAGGCTTGGATTTGAAACCTGCACTGGTTTTGTGGTTTCAGGTTGGATGAAGGCAACCTTCCAGAAGACTTGAATTTAGTGGAGGATTACTATCAGCTGGTGAATCATGAATACAAAAGGTGGCAGCAGAACCCAGCTGAGAGCAATAGGCCTGCTCATAACCAGATCCGAATGAATAATGCTACGTATCTTGGGTCCCTCATAGAAGAAAAGTGTGCCACATACGGATGCCTTTTCTACTGCTCTGTAGAGACAAAGCCATTTTGTCATGAGTGTTTTGAGCAGGCAAAGAACACAAAGATGGACAGCAAAAATGGTGAGCAGCAGCAGGTAAAGAAAGGGTGTTGTCGTCCTCGGACTGAGCTGGTTATCACTGCGACCACACCTACAGAACCAGAACGATCATCTCGACCACGCTCAGCACCACCAACAGCTCCTAGTCTTTCTCTCTTCAGCGAAACAAATGCCATGAAATGCAAGGTTCCCAATTGCCCCTTTACCTTAAATGTGCAGCACAATGGACTATGTGAGCGGTGCTTTAAGATGAGGTCAGCTGTGCCAGGCAACGCAACTGATAATAGGACTTCTGAGGTGAGAATGCCTTGTCACAGAGAGTCCAGCTCCGAGAGAGCGGGTTCAACCCGGGAGAATACAAGGACTAAACAAGGTGCTGGTAACCTGTTGCATCAGGAGCACAATCGGTGTGACAGATGTCACCAGGACACTCTGCCGACGATTAACGGATTGTGTAATATGTGCTTGTTGAGGACATTTCAAGGAAATAGCACTGCTTCCCATGAGGACTCTGGCTCTTTCCGTTCAGGCCATGAGAGGTCCCATTCAGACCCAAGCCAGATTATAAGGAATATGGGCCACCTCTCCCCTCCTGATCAATACCAGACCTCTCATGTATGGACTTCTGCTGTTGGGCCGCAGGTTCCTCAAAGCAGCCAGAAGGGCCGAGCCAACTATGTCCCTGAGGAACCGAAAGAAGGTTTCCAGCCGTGTAAGAACTCTGGGTGCCACTATTTTGGAACAAAGGAGCATGAGGGTTATTGCACCATCTGCTTTATTGAATATAGAAGAAACCTTGGTAAGTTGTGTACTCGGTTCAAGCAAGTGATTCATGACATTTCTGCTCGAGCCTTAGGTGACAACATCACAAGCTGACTGGAGAATATTGAACAATCTTGACCACTTCAGTTCTGTGATGGCTCTGCGAAAAATCTCTCTCTTGTTTGAAAATTAGTCATTGCAATTATTGTCATTTTAAAATAGTGTTTTGTTTTAAGTAAACTCCATTCCAATTAGGCTGTCTGAAAGAGCTCGACCCAGATAAAATGCCTGCTTCAGCTAAGCTTTTCTACTGAGTGGCACAGTGGCTCAGTAGTTAGCACTACTGTCTCACAGCATCAGGGGCCAAGGTTTGATTCCACCCTGGGGCGACATGCAGAGTTTGTACATTCTCCCTGTGTCTGTGTGAGTTTCCTCTCGCAGTCCAAAGATGTGCAGATTAGGTAAATTGACTGTGCTAAATTGCCCATAGTGCTCAGGGATGTACAGGCTAGGAGGGTTTGCCATGGGAAATGCAGGGTTACAAGGTTTGGGTATGGGGTTGGGTCAGGGTGGGATTCTCTTTGGAGGGTCGGTGTGACTTGATGGGCTGAATGGCCTGCTTTCACACTGTAGGGATTCTGTGCCAGAGATATCTACAGATTTCATAGCAACTTTTATTTCTGTTGAACTGTCTAGTTCATTCAAACATCTTCAGAACAAGCTCCAAAAATACATAAAAGCCAGTAACTTTTTGGATTCCCCAATATGAATGTAATTTTTATACTCAATGAGTTTATCTAATGTTAGTAATGCATGGATGTAAGTAATAATAAATGTCACAGACTCCAATTATCTTCCTTAAAGAAAACTCTTGAACAGTTTCATGTTAAAGAAATCTTTAATTTTAGTCATTTGGTTTCTATATTTGTGTGTGTGTATGTGTGTATGAATGAGAGGCTGGGGGTTGGGCTTAGGAAGAGGGTGGGGGAGTTGGGGTGTGGTATGTGACGGGTGGAAAGAGAGAGCTGAAAACTCCATAGAAATTTTCTACCCCATTGGTACTGAGTGCCTTCAAGCTATCAAAGCACTTTATCAGATTTTGTTGTTTAAGAAGTGTACTTCAATGTAAAGACAAAGGTCTATGATAATTATCTAGGGATTTATTGTATTTGATTATATATAGCCCACTGTATTATCCAGTGAAAGATGTAGATGTGTGGACATCAGTTCTGCTAGTATATACTACAAAACATTGTTTTAACTGCATATTTCAGAAACAATATTTGCAAAACAGAAATATGAGTAAAAGGTAACAGTTTGGGGGCCATCATTTTTCAGAATAGATGTGATTCTAATTTTTTCCATAGCCAAATGTTTTTTAAAACAGGAGTTGAAACTGCATTTAATCATTTTCTCTTTTGCTTTTGAAAGATGAAACTGTTAATCAGAACAGAATGCAAAGGAATGTACAGCCTTCTCACCGGCTACCTCAGACTGATCCCCGATTCCAGAACATGGCTCGTTGTCAGGGGAAAGACTGCAACACATTTGGAAATAGTCATTTTGAAGGATATTGCCAAAAATGTTTTATAGATACACAGTATCAAAGATACAATGAAGCAACCGGATCGAGAGGCCATTCCAGCTCAGTAAGTAGATTGTGATGTATACAATTAGAAATAAACTTTTAAACAAGACTCAAATCAAAATATACCCTCCCAAATCACAGAGTTGTACTTTTCTCTACATTTTTTTTCTCCCTGGTGCTCATTAAGTCTCCCCACAAAATTCTCCCAGTCAAAAAAAAGACAAATAGAAAATCTACTTCTAGGTCTGTCTTTACGTTACTCTGGTTTGTTGGCCCACCAGTCACATTGCTGAATTTATAACTTGGGGAATAATGGGCAATTGTTAACCTCCAATCAGCTTTCACAACACAGAATTTGTTAACACTCAAGAATTTGATGACTGTCAAGAGAGAATGATGCTTGACGCTTCTACACTGGTCATTTAATAACATTCAAAGAATGTGACCAAAGACCAGAAGTTTTTGAGTAGATTATAACCAATATAGTTTTACATCATAGCATAATAATTACAAAAGAATTAAAATATTTTCAGGTATGGATCAGAAAACTGAAGTGAAATGCTGTACAACTCTAAAAGTTATTGTAATTGTATTTATGACATTTCACTGTTTTGCTTTTCAGTTCTGAACTATTAGTCAGAATTTAGCTTTTGAGTTTTCTAAAAATTCAAGCTCTGTAATTGAATCATCATTGCCGTATAAAGCCTTTGTATTATGACTTCAATGCAAATGTGTTGTCACTTTTTAGCAAGAGAATGTGGATTCCTGTACAACTAATGGAAGATACATATCTCATATAATTTTAAAAAAGGGGACAGGGCTGATTCTACTTGACTGTGTTTTCAGCACAAAGATTTAATGAGAGGGTCTAATCTAGAAAGGGAGGCAGAGAAAATGTAGAAAACAGATCATGTTTGTTGTTTTTTTATGCAAGTATTGCAAATTTCAAGGTGAAATGATTTTTTTTTAAACTTGTATCTTTCATAGAATGCATCACAACGTCGACCTTCTGACCGCAATGAGTTGAGAAGCCAGAGGGTTAAATGTGCAAAAAACTATTGTAACAACTATGTAACATCCAGCGAAGGTGAACTTTGTTTAGAATGTCGACATAACAATCGTGGCATCACCCGAGATCCTCTCCTAAATCACCCACCAAAGCAGCGTTGCCATGCCACCGGCTGTGACCATTTTGGCAATAATAAATGTAACGGGTATTGCAATGAATGCTATGCTTTCATTTCTACTTATGGAAGAAAATAGACCTTCAGTGCAAATAATAAATGCAGAGGATGTTTTTTCTGCACCAGAATAAACTGTTTTTGGTACCACTCTGAAAGAGTGAGCCTTCAGTCTCTCAAGGATATTTCAGTACAAAAAATGAGGTTTTGTAAATATTTTCTATGTGATTCTATTTATTCCAATAATAAATTGTTTTTGTATTAATCTTTATTTCATAAACCATAAAACAAGCTGTAATTTTTCTGTACTTTATTGTAACTATAACTTGAATATAACTCTAATAATTGTGTCAGTGAAAGATAGTCATGAAATAAATTATTTTCAAAATCTATGAGGAATAAGCAAATTTATTTTACTGTTTCAGTTGGTGTGTCTGTAACATTTTCGCATACAAGAATAAGAGGTGATGTTACTACGGATAAGCACAAAACGTTGCAGCACTTAAATTGAGAAAAGAGACTGGTGTAGTTAATTTTTGTAGAGAATGAATTCAAGTGTGTCTTTTAGCCTAATTTTGAAAGTGTCATGATGAATTTGTATGAGGATTTACTTGGCATAAGTTAGGAACAAAATCAAAAACCTGTAGGGTTTTTTTGTAAAATAGGAAATATTTGCATGTAGTTCCTTGTCCTTTGAGTACTAAAGCATGATGTTAATAGCTCCTGAAATAAAAACAACATTAGAGATTTAAATTGTTCAAAACTTTGTATTAGCCATTTTATACTTGTACTTCTATAATTTTACTTTATAGCATTTATGTTTGAGAAATTGGCATAAATGTATTTTAAACCATGCTAAGATCTATGAATTGAAGTGTTATGGTGTGTTGAATTAAGTGTGCGTCAATAACTGTTATTGCACAGTTTCTGTGCCAAAACATAGTCTTACTTTCAGATCATACCTTCTTGATATTTCAATCTAACGGATAATAGAAAATACTTTGTTGAAAAAGTAAATTGCAGTCGTGCTTGTGACCCTGAAGAGTGCAAGACTTTCAGTGAGATGAGCCTTCAATTCCAACTTCTTGTTGTTAACTACAAAGAACAGGAACTAGAGAAGAGGGAAGTTGAACCCCTACTCCATTAGTGTATTTGCTGTTACTTCAATTCTATCTCTGCTAACTGTTTCAACCCACTTTAAACACAAAAAAGCTCTCTTCTAATATCCATGCTTAAATGCAAACTAGACTGAGATGCAAATTCTTCTTCCAACTCTCAACCTCAAAATCTGAGTGCATGATATTTCCTGGCACAAAGATTCCCCTATAATTCAGCACTAAATTGACTATTTTGCAAATAAATAATAAAAGAGGGTTGCTATGCTAAATAGACTAAATGAATCTTGATTCAATTGGGCTACTCTTTGAAAGTCAGGCTAAGGGACACAGTAGAGTAAAGTATTGTAAGTTTTAATGAAAATTTAAATTGATTCTACACGTAAGAATTAAGAGCAAGATCAGGCAATTCAGCCACTTGAGGCTACTCCACCATTTAATACGATTATAGCTGATCTCATCTCGACCTGAACTCCACTTTCCTGCCTGCTCTCCGTAACCCTTCATATTAATTAAAAGCCTGACTATCTCCCACTTAAAATTACTCAATGTTCCACCATCCACAGTACTCTGGAGTGTGAATTCTACATATTCACGACCAGTTGAGAGAAATAATTTCTCTGCATCTATGTTTTAAAACTGCTATCCCTCATCCTAAAACTGATCTGAAAATAACTAATATTAATGTACATTGAAGCTAAAATCTATTTGCTGACTGGTTTGCCCACATGTTGTCAGACACAGAATGTAGACTGGGTGCCTGCTTTGCAGAATGCCTAAACTCTGCAAGAGAGGCCCTGAGCTTCCTGTTGCCTGCCACTTCAACACACCACCGTGTTTCCAGGTCAACATCTCTGTCCCCGGGCTTGCTGCAGTATTCCAGCCAAACTGAGCGTAAGCTGGAAGAACAGCATTTTATTTTCCACTTGTGGACTCTGCAGCCTTCAGGACTCAATATAGAGTCCAATAATTTTAGGGCCTGAGCACCTTATACCAGGTCGTTACCCTAGCTGCCCTACACCAGACTTTATCATCATATGGACTATTATCATAACCAACCCATTTGCGGCTATTGATGCTCCCAGGCTGACCTTTACCCATTCCTTTGTCTGCTCAACTGTTGTTCTCTCTTTCTCTGGGATTCATCTCTACCTAATGTTTATCCTCCCCACTTCCCCTCATTCTATCTTCAGCATACATACCAATCTTTTCCTAGCTACAATCAACCTGAAACATTAACTCTATTTTCTTTCCACACGTGTTGCTAAACCTACTGATACTTTCCAGTAATTTATGTTGATGTTTCTGATTTTTAACATCTGCAGTTTTTTTTGTCTTGATTCTGTGTTGTAATCAATGTGCTACTAAAAACAGAAAAAATGTGTTCTGTTCCACTTTAAACACACCACCTTTAAATATTAATATTCACCAAAATGTATGTTGTTTGGCATGAGTAATGCAGATAATGCAATCTCAATAAAATTATTTTAATGTTAACCAAGCCTTGCATTTCAAATTTTTAACTAGTAGACAGTTAATGCCTCTTTTATTTTTTTGAAAGGAAGATAGTTCAGGGAATGAGTTAATTCTTACTTGGGATAGGAAAAAGAAACTGAAAATACGCTGGTGAACATCATAAGAATTAAAAGGCTAAATACATTAAAGCATTCAGCATTTTCTTCACTTGAAGTGTGATAAGAATGCAAAATGGGAAACAGGATATACACCATGTCTTCCTGCCCACCTTTATCAAAGTGCACAGCATCTTCAATGCAAATTGTCAAAGAAAATGAGAGACTTTGAAACTAAGTTGTAAGCCTTAAAATATGGATGCCAATGGTTTAAGAATGCAGATTGACACTACCTCAAAACTATCTCGGAATGGGCAGGCATTGGCACCCACATTCCATGAATTAACTTTTTAAAAAACTAAGCACATATCTGGAGTACATTAGATGCTGGAATATTGGAAAATATGCTTTTTAATGAAAGGGCCAAAGTAGCCTATCTTAAAAAATACATTTATCCAGGGAATGGAGGTTATTTTCAAGAATCCATGTTGTGAAATATTCTAATAAATGTTGTAAACTGTAGTAATTGAAATAGTCCTATTGTGCAATAACATTGGTCTGAATGTCAATCTGTTCTCAATTCAAAGTAAAAGGAAAAGATTGGTTTTCATTTTATTGTGTAATCATTTGATATATTCAAATGCCTGTAAGTTGACTAAGCATTTTTAAAGTGTGAATGATGCAGCATTTAATAAAATCATGCAACTACCACTGTGAAGGAGTTGTTGAGGTAAACATAGATACATTTAATTGAAAGCCACACAAGCAGATTAAGGAGAAAAGAATAGATTGTTCTATTGATAGGGTTAGTTGTAGAGTTGTAAGAAGGGGTTTATGCACAGTAGAAGTCCAGTTGGTCTGACTGAATTCTTCCTGTGGTATAAACTAAGGGGGAAAATCTTTTTCTCAATTGAAACTATTCAAAACAGTATTAGTTGATCTTGGTATATTCAGCCTTGAGATTTAAGGTATATTTTAAAGTTGGACTGTCATACTTCAATGAGTAATAATTAAAGAGATGTCGCCACATGTTTATTTGTTTAATGAAAATGATTTAGCATTCAGTTTATTATAGCCAGTATTCTAATATTTGAAATATAACTATTTGAAATAAACTGTATGGACAAATAGGTCAACTAGTGAACATATTCCAATCAAAATTGCAAATAAAAAGACATTCCTTCTGTTTATGCTCAGTTGTAGGTTCGTTTTTTTTAAGTATGCTCAATTAAATCTGGTGTTTGTGAGGTCCAGGGTACCCAAAAAAGGAATACCAATAACAAGCATCATAATGGGTCTGGGTGGGTTATTCTTCGGAGAGTTGGTGTGGACTGGTTGGGCTGAAGGGCCTGTTTCCACACTGTAGGGAAACCAATCTAATCTAATTAGAAGTTTACAGCATAGCCTGAGGGTATTCAGGGTATTGTAAGGCAGGTAGGGGGATCCTGAGTTCAGGAACGAAGGAGCCTCAGCTCTTGACCTTGTCCAACAGGTATGAGGTACTTGTTCCCTGCTCCCTGTCTGGATGAGGAAAGGGTGGGATGGGGTTAAGGGCAAGGGGGGGGGGTAATGAAACAGCTGACCATGGCACCACGTTGCAGGAGGCAATTCAAGAGGGGGGAACAAAAAGACAAGTTGTTATTGGGGATTCTATAATTAGGTGGATAGATAGTATCCTTTGCAAACTGAATCAAGAGTCCCGCACGGTGTGTTGCCTACTCTGTGCCAGGGTGCAGGACACCTCTGAGGAGAAAGTGAGGACTGCAGATGCTGGAGACCAGAGTTGAAAAATGTGATGCTGGAAAAACACACCAGCATCCGAGGAGCAGGAGAATCAATGTTTCGGGCATAAGCCCTTCTTCAGGAATGAGGCTGGTATGAGAGGCAAGCTGAGATAAAAGGTAGGGGGGAGGGGACTTGGGGGAGGGGCACTGGGAATACGATAGGTGGAAGGAGGTGAGGGTGAGGGTGATAGGTCGGATTGGGTGTGGGGGCAGAGGTACGGGAAGTGGAGGAGATGCGGTGGAAAGCATCGTCAACCACGTCAGAGGGGAAATTGCGATCTTTGAAGAAGGAGGCCATTTGGGTTGTTCAGTAGTGGAATTGGGAGCAGATGCGGCAGAAGCGAAGGAATTGGGAATACAAACTGACCGACTCCCAAGCTACCTAGATTACACCTATTCCTATCCTTCCCCCTGTAAAAACACCATCCCATATTCCCAATTCCTTCACCTCCGCTGCATCTGCTCCCAGGAGGACCAATTCCAATACCGAACAACCCAAATGGCCTCCTTCTTCAAAGACACAATTTCCCCTCTGATGTGGTCGATGATGCTCTCCACCGCATCTCCTCCACTTCCCGCACCTCCGCCCTTGAATCCCACCCCTCCAATCACCACCAGGACAGAGCCCCACTGGCCCTCACCTTCCACCCCACCAACCTCTGGATACATCGTATCATCTCTGTCATTTCCGCCACCTCCAAACAGACCCCACCACCAGGGATATATTCCCCTCCCCACCCCTATCAGTGTTCTGGAGAGACCACTCTCTCTGCGGCTCCCTCGTTAGGTCCACACCCCCCACAAACCCAACCTCCACTCCCGGCACATTCCCCTGCAACAGCAAGAAATGCAAAACTTGCGCCCATACTGGGACACCCACACCAACCAACCCAACCGTCCCATGGCTGAACACTTTAACTCCCCCTCCCACTCCACCAAGGTCCTTGGCCTCCTCCATCGCCTGGACCACACAACGCCTGGAGGAAGAGTGCCTCATCTTCCGCCTAGGAACCCTCCAACCACACAAGATGCATGTAGATTTCTCCAGCTTCCTCATTTCCCCTCCCCCCACCTTATCTCAGTCCCAACCCCCCGGATTCAGCACCACCCTCTCAACCTGCAATCGTCTTCCCAACCTCTCCGCCCCACCCCATCTCTGGCCTATCACACTCACCCTCACCTCCTTCCACCTATCGTATTCCCAGTGCCCCTCCCCCAAATCCCCTCCCCCCTACCTTTTATCTCAGCCCGCCTGGCACACCAGCCTCATTCCTGAAGAAGAGCTTATGCCCAAAACATCGATTCTCCTGCTCCTCGGATGCTGCCTGGCCTGCTGTGTTTTTCCAGCATCACACTTTTCAACTGCAGGACATCTCTGACTGGCTTGAAAGGATATTGGAGCAGGAGGGGAGGATCCAGTTGTTGTAGTCCACATTGGGACAAACAACTAATGAAGGCGAGGAAGGAGGACCTGTTTGGGGATTATCAAGAACTAGGAACAAAATTAAGGAACGGGTCCTCAAGTGTTAGGATCTCTGGATTACTACCCGAGCTTCGTGCAAATTGGCTTAAGGATAAGAAAATTGAGGAAGTAAACAGGTGGTGTGGAAAGGAGGGATTCCATCTCGTGGGGCATTGGCATCAGTTTTGGAACAGGAGGGATCTGTAACAATGGGACGGTCTCCACCTGAGCTGATCTGGAACCAGTGTTCTAGTGAAAAGGATAAATGGGATTAGAACTTTAAATGAGTGAGTCGGGGGAAGAGAAAGAGAAAACGACAGGAAATGTGACGGTCAATAAAAAGGTAAGCAGCAGGTTAGCATGTGTGCAGGAGGGTGTAACTACAAGGCAGACTATGAAAGACATATAAGGAAGGATAACGCAGGAGTTATTATTAGAGAAGTTGGAAATCATGAGGGTATGAAAACTAACATAAGAGCACTTCACTTGAATGCTTGTAGCATTCGTAACAAGGTCGGTGAGTTAATGGCACAAATCATTGTAAGTGATTTTTATCTACATGTCGATTGGTCAAACCAGCTTGGTCAGTACAACCTTAAGGAGGAGTTCATTGGGTGCATTTGTGATAGTTTTCTTGAACAGTATGTAATGGAACCGACGAGCGAGTAAGCTATCCTAGATCTGGTCCTGAGTAATGAGACAAGAATAATTAATGACCTCATAGTTAGGGATCCTTTTGGAAGGAGCAATCACAGTGCAGTTGAAATTAAAATACAGATGGAAAGTGTGAAGATACAATCCAATACCAGGGTACTGTGCTTAAACAAGGGAGACTACAATAGGATAAGGGAGGAATTGACTAAAGTAGACTGGAAACAAAGATTTTATGGTGGGACAGTTGACGAGCAGTGGAGGACTTTCAAAGCAATTTTCCAAAGTTCTCAGCAAAAATACATTCCAATCAAAAGGAAACCTGTAAGAAAAGGGGTAATCAGCCCTGGGTGTCTAAGGAAATAAGGGAGGCTAACAAATTAAAAGAGAAGGCATACAAAGTGGCTAAGAACAGCAGGAAATGAGAACATTGGGAAAGCTTTGAAGGTCAACAGAAAGCCACAAAAAGAACTAAAAAGGAAAATAAGATAGACATGAGAAAAAAAAACTAGCACAGAATATAAAGACAGATAGCAACAGTTTCTATAAATCCATAAAACGAAAAAGAGTGGCTAAAGTAAAGGTTGGTCCTTTAGAGAATGAGAAGGGGCATTTAGTCATGGGATATGAAATAGCTGAAATGTTGAACAGGTATTTTGTGTCAGTCTTCACTGTGGTGGACATGAGTAACATGTCAGTAATTGACAAAGAGACAAAAGTAGATGAGGACCTGAAACAATCATTATCACAGAAGAGGTAGTGCTGGACAAGGTAATAGAGCTAAGGACAGACAAATCCCCTGGCCCTGATGGAGTGCATCCCAGGTTACTAAAAGAGATGGTGCTAGAAATAGGAAGTGAACTTGAGGCAATTTTCCAAAATTCGCTTGGCTCTGGGGCAGTTACAGCAGATTGGAAAACAGTAAATGTGATGCCACTGTTTAAAAAGGGTGTTAGACAAAAAAAATGAGGAATTGTAGACTGATTAGCTTAACCTCTGTAGTGAGGAAAATGCTTGAGTCTATTATCAAGGAAAAACTAGCAAGGCCTCTAGATAGAAATTGTCCCATTGGGCAGGTGCAGCATGGGTTCATGAATGGCAGATCATGCTTAACTAATCTTTTGGAATTCTATGCAGAACACAGTGGACAATGGGGACCCAGTAGAGGTATACCTAGATTTTCAAAAGGCCTTCGACAAGGTGCTGCACATAAGGCTGCTGCATATAATAAAGATGCATGGTATTAGGGGTACAGTATTAGCTTGGATAGAAGATTGGTTGGCCAACAGGAAGTAAAGAGTGGGAATGAATGAGTGCTATTTTGGTTGGCAAGCAATAACTAGTGGGTGCCTCAGGGATCAGTTTTATGACCACAATGAAACACAATTTATATAAATGATTTGGAGTTGGGGACCAAGTATAGTGGGTCAAAGTTTGCAGATGACACTAAGATGAGTGGTAAAGCAAAGTGTGCAGAGGAACTTTGCAGAGGAACATAGATACTTTAAGTATGTAGGCAAAGGTCTGACAAATGGAATACAGTGTTAATAAATGTGAAGTCCTCCATTTTGGTAGAAATAACAGTAAAAAGGACTATTACTTGAATGGTAAAAAGTTGCAACATGCTACTATGCAGAGGAACCTGGTGTCTTTGTGCATGAATCACAGAAGGTTGGTCTGCAGGTATAACAGGCAATTAGGAAGGCAAATGGAATTTTGTCCTTCATTGCTGAAGGGGTTGAGTTTAAAAACAGGGAGGTTAAGTTGCAGCTGTACAGGGTGCTGGTGGGGCCACACCTGGAGTACTGTGTGTAGTTGTGGTCTCCTTACTTGAGAAAGGATTTATTGACACTGGAGGGGGCATACACTGGAAGTTCATTACATTGATTTTAGAGCTAAGGGTGTCGGCTTATGAGGAGAGACTGAGTAGACTGGGATTATAGTCATTGGAATTTAGATGAATGAGGGAGGATCTTATAGAAACATACAGAATAATGAAGGGAACAGATAAGATAGAAGTAGAGAGGAGGTTTCCACTGGCAGGTGAAACTAGAACAAGACGGCATGGCCTCAAAATTAGGGGGAGCAGATTTAGGACTGAATTGAGACGGAATTCTCCACTCAGAGGGTTGTAAACCTATGGAATTCCCTGCCCAGTGAAGTAGTTAACGTTACTTCAGTTTATTTTTTTTTAAAGCTAAAGTGGATATTTTCTGAACAAGAAAGGAATGAAGGATTATGGTGAGAGGGTGTGTATGTGGAGCTGATGTCACAAATGGATCAGCCATGTTCTTATTGAATGGTGGAGCAGGCTCGAAGGGTCGGATAGCCTACTCCTGCTCCACGTTATTATGTTCTTATGTGCCTTCTCTTTTCAAAAGCTTTCTACTTAATCTCACTTGCACTCTTTCCCAACGTGCTGCCAATCTTTTTCGATTTGAAATATATATTCAACTCACCTTTGCAATTTAGTCCTGACATTCTTTCCATCATTCTTACAAACAATGAATTCAGATCATAATTCAATGCATTAAAAAATTCTCTTCAACTTACCTGTGGGCCTTTGTCATATAGCCGTAGAGTCACAGAGCCTTACAGCATGGAAACAGTCACTTTGTTTCAACCAATTCATGTCGTACATAATCCCAAGCCAAACTATCCCACCTGCCTGCTCCTGGTCCATATCCCTCCAAACTTTTCCTATTTGTGTACTTATCCAAATGTATTTTAAATATAGTAATTATATCCACATCCACAAATTCCTGTCAATGTATCTTTAGTCTGTGTTCTCTGCTGACTCATCTATCAGCAGAAATAGTTTCTCATTTATCCTACTAAGTTCCTCGACATTATGAACATCTAAGTCTCCTTTCATCTTTTCTGTTCTCCATGTAATTAACATGCCTCACTCCTGTATCATTTGAATAAATCTACTTTCTGCATTCTGTAAATATCTTTCTTTTCCCATCAAGGTTTATGTTGTTCAGTCTTGGAAAATGAATATCACTGGCAAGTCCAGTATTTATTCCCCAAGATTTATTGTCCTTTAGAAGATGCTAGTGTCTTTTTAATCTGCTGCAATCCGGGTTGGTGAAGGTACTCTGCTCTTCAGTAGAGATTTCAAAGTGTTTGACCTAATGATGATCAAGGAGCAGTGCTTTTTTTCCAAATCTGAAATGTGAGGAACTTGGAAGCAGGATGAGTCTGCCGAAGCATATACTGGGAGATAGAGATTGCACGGTTTGTGAGGAAGCCTTGGTGCCTTATTTTGTAGAGTGTTGCTTTGGCAACTATAATCACATTTTTCCTTATCTGAGCAATTTTCAAAGAGTTTACTGAGTTTGTGAAGATGCACCAATTTTGAAACAATGTATTATTTAATTAGACAAAATAAGGAAATATATAACCCTCAACGATAGTTTACCAATAATAAAGCTGTTCTGTAGAATGTAGGAACAGGGGTTTCCGAGTCGTGAAGTATTTGTATCTGATGTGCTGCAGTCTTTCATGATAAACAGTGTCTGTTCTTCCCTCAGGATGGTATGAAGGAACTCCTGGTCTTCTCCCAAGAAGGTGGTGGCTCATTTCCCTGGATCCCCTTTCTCTCGCTCTCTGAACTTTTTAATATTCCTTATTTCGGGGGCTAGTAATGTATGCTATTTTAATCACCTGTCTTAATCATCTCAGTCAATGACGATGGTCATTTATTCAGGATGCCAACACGACCAATGAACCCTTGCCCACTTTCACCACACGGTATGTTTGCCATTCTTTCTAAGAACAAAAAGTTCTTATTTTCCCAAATAATATATTGATAATAGGGTATACATGGTGCCAGATAAAATGTAGATGCTAGCTCCATTCTGTTATTGTGACCTCAATGATTTCTGTGATTCTTCCCTTTGTTTTTGTTCACTCGAAATTTGGAGTTTGTAGTTAAATTAACTCGCCTCGCTACACAGTAAATACCAGAACAATTCAGTTTTAAATGGACCCCAATTTACAATAAGAGTGACACACTGTAGCTACATTGTACCAGTAGGGAATGGAGTGATAATTTAATATGGTAGATGGGTTGCTGATCAAGCGAGTTGCTTTATCATGGATGATGTTACACCTCTGGAATGCTGTTGAAACTGTATTCAGTAAGGCAAGTAAAGACTATTCCACCCATTATGAGCTTGTCCCTTGTCGATAGCAGATATGCTTTGGAGAAAGTAAAAGGAGGTGAATTACTTACCAAAATCTTCCCAGTTTCTGACCTATAATTGTAGCCTCAATATTTATGTGCTGGTGCAGTTAAGTTTCAACAGTAACCCACAGGATGTTGATGGTAATGTTGCTAAATGCCAAGGGTAATGTGGTTAGATTCTGTCTTGTTGGAGATGGTCTTTATCTTGCTTTTCTGTGGTACCAATATTAATTTCCACCTATCAACCCAAACCCGAATATTATATAAATCTTACTACATGCAACCACAGACTGCTTGATTACCTGAGGAGTTGTAAATGGAATGGAATACTTTGCAATCATCAGTGAACATCCCCACTTCTGATGGTATGATGGAGGGAAGGTCATTTGTGAAACAACTGAAGGCAGTTGAGCCCATGATACTATTTTGAGCAAGTCCTACAGTGATGTCCTGGGTCTGATATGGTTGCCCTCCATCAATCACAAGCATCTCCCCCCTGTATTGGGGATGAATCCAGCCAACTTTCTCCCAAGTGCTATTGACCTCACTTTTGCTTGGACATCTTCATGTTGCATTCGAACAAATTTCGAGGGCAGTTTTTTTTTCTCAACTAACCTTAAGCACTGAGACTGTTTGTCTATGTTTGGACCATGCCAGTAACCAAGCCTGGATTAAGGCCTGGGGCTGGGTTGACCTAGCAGAATTCAAACTGAGCGTCAGTGAACAGATTTTTGGAGAATAAGGGCCATTTGATACTATTCATTACTTTTATAATGATAGAGGTTAAACTGATGGGGAGATAATTGGTCAAAATGGATTTGTTTTGCTTTTTATAGATAGGATGTACTTGAATAATTGCCAGATAGATGCCTGTTGTAACTGTACTGGAACAGCTTGACCAGGTGTATGGTGTATGGATTTTCAATACTTTTGCCAGAATCTTGTCAGACTGCTTTGTATTTTCTGTAGCTGATATGTTTGGCCACTTTTTGAATTTATATGATGTAAATCAAATTAACTTTTTAATTTCTGTGACGATAAGGATCTTAAGAAGATGCTAAGTTGAATCATCCATGTGGAACCTCTGGCTGAAGATGGTTGCAAACATGGGTGTCCTTGTACACCAATTTGCTGAAAATAAACATGAAAGTGCAGCAGACGGTGAAGGAAGCAAATGGGATGTTGGCCTTTATAGTGAGAGGATTCAAGTACAGGAGCAGGGACGTTTTGCTGCAATTGTGCAGGGCTTTGGGGAGACCACAACAGGAGAACATTTTGATCTCCTTACCCGAGGAAGGATGTTCTGGCTTTGAAGGGAGTGCAGTGAAAGGCTGATTCCTGGGATAGTCTGCATCAGGATGAGAAGTTGGATCAGTTAGGAATATACTCCCTGAATTTAGAAGAATGGGGGTGCATCTTATTGAAACCTACAAAATTTTAACAGAACTAAACAGAGTAAATGCAGGTAAGATGTTCCCAAAGACAGGCAGTCCACAGCCAGGAGTATGAGGTAGGCCTTACAGAGCTGAGATGAGGAGAAATTTCTCCACCTAGGGAGTGGTGAAACTGTGGAATTCTCTACCACAGAAAGTGATTAGTGCTAGAACATTGAACACTTTCGATAAGTTAGATGTAGCTCTTAGAGTTAAAGGGATGAAATGGTATGAGGGAAAGTGGGAACAGGGTATTGAGTTGGATGATCAACTATGATCATATTGAATAGAGGAGCAGGCTCTTGCATGAATGGGCTACTCTGCTTCTATTGTCTGTGTTTCTGTGTTTGTTAGTTGTGAGTTCACTAATCTCTGTCCATAGGATGATGAGATTTATTGTGTGTGCCATCCTCTGTAGTTTGATGAGGCTGATACATTTTCAAGCATACCCAGAGATGATTGAAGAGATAGAAGCATGATTATAGCTCTGTAAAAGGACAGTCAATTACAATGAGGACAGTATTTGGTATTAAATAGATGTGAAGTGACACAATGTACTATCAACGTTGATCTTTAAAATCGAAATGAATACTGTTTTAAAGATGTGCTATCTGAAATATTAATTTCTAATGACATATCAGCTGAATGTATAAATATCACACAATTTTTGAAAAGTACATTTTTCAAAGAAAAGGACACTGTTTGACAGTAGCTGACTTGTTCATTCTCAAACTGCTTTTGAGAAAGTTAAAAATCACGCAACACCAACTTATAGTCCAACAGGTTTATGTGGAAGCATTAGATTTCAGAGCACTACTCCTTCATCAGGTAGCTGTTAACAGCACTCCGACTATAACCTGGTGTTGTGTGATTTTTAACTTTGTTCACCCCAGTCCAACACTGGCTCCTCCAAATCATGCTTTTGAGAAGACAGCATCTATAGAACTTGCAGAAAGAGGTCACGTGACCCAGCTCTTGGAAGGGCAAAATAAGCTACTGGATTTTAAACCAACAGTCAAATGGAAAGGCTCCCAAAGGAAAGAGAAAGAACGATTTACCTCTCCATTTGAAACCTCGTTCATCAAACCTGATACTTTAATCGAAAGCTCACCTAAAATCGTCATTGCTGTTACCTGAGAGTTGTTAAGGGAGAATTCTATATCACTTCTACTGTATCCATGTGAACAAGAGAATTGTCTCTGTCATATCTACAAAGTGACTGATCCAGTATGAAACACCAATATGACCAGATAATTCAGGGGATGTGGCCCTTCAACAGAAACAAAGCTCTGGACAATCCAGGAATAAATTGCTGACTTCCTTTATTCTTTGGCCAGGTTTTTAAAGAACTGATACGCTGTAGAGTTGCAGCATCTTTTAGTTTTGCTGCATGCTCAGGGGCTGGGGGAATTGTGAGCATTGTTTTTCTATTTGTGGGTTGTTGAATCTAATTGTACATTTGAAACTCTTTGTAATAATTTCTGCATCATTACTTGAATGAGTTTTAGAAGTAAAACTCTTGTTATCTTAAGGAACCCAGCTGACTTATGTCTAATAGCAGGTTATACACAGTTAAGCATTTGTTTACGAAAGTGGAAAAATCATCTTCTTTTAAATTCAAACACTATTGTAATCAAGTGAAGGGAAATATCAGTTTACCTCTTTTCTTATGATCATAACATTAGCATGGTAAAAGAATCACTAGATAAAGGTCAGACAATTGGTGATGGAAGTGAAATTCACACATGGCCAGGCCCTACTGGTCATACAGCAGATGATGTACAAATCTGTGTTTCATCCGTACAGTTTGTGGGAAAGCTTAGATGCTCCTGGCAGTCTGAGTGACCACATCTGCAGGAACTGCCTGAAGTTTGATCAATTTGAGCTCCAGGCTTGAACTTCAGTTGGATGCACATCAGTTCATCCACGAGACTGAGAGTTATATGGAGAGTGCATTTTTTGGATGTGAATTGAGGATGGCGTGTTGCCTCCTTGGGTCAGGGTCAAGGATGCCACTTGCAGATAAACTGAATGAAAGGTGAGACTGACGGGTTGATGCACAATAAAGGGCTTTAGATTCTTGGATCACTGGGTCAATTTCTAGAGAAATGGGACCTGTTGCACTTGATCTACAGTGGGACTGGCATCCTTCTAGGGGAGAATGTCAGGGGCACTGTGGGATGGGGGGAGTGTGGTGGGTGGGTACATTTGTTGCCAGTGCTATTGGTAGGAAGACAATTAAGGGATGCAGAGTGGAGACAATACAGGTGGTATGCAGGAAAATGTAGAGGGTAGGCAGAGTGTACATAATCAATTTTAATTCAAGGGAGCTCAGTAAGGTTGGATGACATTTATGTTAATGGAAGGAGTCTTCCTAGTTAGAGTTTAGCTTGAGGATGTGTTATCTTTGCTATCACGAAGAGATGATTGAGGAGGAGGCAAAACTGGCACCTCAATATTCCAGGTGATGGAATCTTTAGGCGAGATTTAGGAGGAGATGAGGTGAAAATAAAGAGGAGCTCACGTTACAATATTGATTAAAGAGTCAATTACTACAGGAGGGAGGGATGGTAGTACAGAAGACTCCTTTGTTGAGGTCTTATGGATAGAACTTAAAAACAAAAGCAGGCAATCGCATTGGCTGGGAATGTACACTAGATCTCCAAACAGTCAGGAGAGATAAATGGGCAGATATGTAGGCAAATTTAAGATAATCCAACTTCCCCAATATTAACTGGGATAGTCAAAATATGAAACATTAAAGGGGGTGGAATGTTTAAAATGTGTCCAGACGAGCTTTGTAAACCAGCATGTAGGTAAAAACAAGGGCTGCAGCTTCTGGAACCCAGTTTATAGATTAGAATGGCGCTGGAAAAGCACAGCAGTTCAGTCAGCATTGGAGGAGCAGGAAGATCAATGTTTCGGGCAAACAAAGGAAGCACATGGTGAGGACAGTGCAGGAGAGAGAGAGAGAGAGAGAGAGAGAGAACTTGCACAGTTACCGCCTTTGCTGTTTGAGTTCGTGTATCGCTGGACATCGGCGTGCATCTGGGAAAATTAACAAACAGTAAATTCACAACTAATCTTGGAGGAACTGTGGGGCAAAGTTCACGGCACAGAATCAGATAAGTTAATTGTTGTTTTAAGTCTGTCCAATAGAAAGGCTGCAGTAGTGAGTATAGTGGACTCTTTCTTGATTATATGTTTTTGGAGATAAGTCTCTTGATTAAACTTAAAATATAAGCCATAGCTATTAATTTAACCTGGGGCAGTGTTTGTAGAGGAATAAGACGGTGTTATTTTCTGGGTCTGTAGATTGTGAAGGAGCAAAAATGGCCTTTGCAGTGATATGTACTTCTTGTCAGATGTGGGAGTTTAAAGAGAATTAAGGGTTACTGCAGATTATATCTGCCATAAATGCTGTTGGATGCAAATCTTATCAGGTCGAGTGGATCGGTTGGAGAGAAAAATAGAAGTGATGAGGAATTTACAACAGCAACAGTATGTGATGGATGGCAGGTATAGGAAGGGGGGAAAGTCTCAGATACAGTCACATAGATGGGTTAACTCCAGGAAGGGTAAGAGAGGTAGGCAGCCAGTGCAGGAGTCTTTTGTGGATATACGCACTTCAATCAGGTATGCTGTTTTGGAAAATGTAGGGGGTGATGGATTCTCAGGGGAATGTAGCAGGAACAGCCAAGTTTCTGGTATTGAGACTGGCTCTAATACAACGAACGATATGCCAGTTTCCAAGAGATCAATTGTATTAGGGGATTCTGTAGTCCGATGTACAGACAGACATTTCTGTGGCCAGCAGAGAAAAAGTGGAATGGTGTGTTGTTTCCCTGGTGCCAGGTTCAAGGATGCCTCAGAGAGGGTGCAGAATGTTCTCACGGGGGAGAGGAGCCAGCAGGAGGTCATTGTCCACATTAGAACCAATGATAAAGAAGGGAAAAGGTTGAGACTCTGAAGGGAGATAATAGAGAGTTAGGCAGAAATTTAAAACGGAGATCCTCAAGGGTAGTAATATCTGGATTACTCCCAGTGTTACGAGCTAGTGAAGGCAGGAATAGGAGGATAGAGCAGATGAATGCATGGCTGAGGAGCTGGTGTATGGGAGAAGGACTCACATTTTTGGATCATTGGAATCTCTTTTGGGGTAGAAGTGACCTGTACAAGAAGGACGGATTGCACCTAAATTGGAAGGGGACTAATATACTGGCAGGGAAATTTGCTAGAACTGCTTGAGAGGATTTAAACTAGTAAGGTGGAGGGGTTAGTGGAGGGAGTGGTGGGACCCAGGGAGATAGTGAGGAAAGAGATCGATCTGAGATGGCTACAGCTGAGAACAGAAGTGAGTCAAACAGTCAGGGCAGGCAGGGACAAGGTAGGACTAATAAATTAAACTGTATTTATTTCAATGCAAGGGGCCAAACAGGGAAGGCAGATGAACTCAGGGAATGTTTAGGAACATGGGACTGGGATATCATAGCAATTACGGAAACATGGCTCAGGGATGGGCAGGACTGGCAGCTTAATGTTCCAAGATACAAATGCTACAAGAAGGATAGAAAGGGAGGCAAGAGAGGAGGGGGAGTGGTATTTTTGATAAGGAATAGCATTACAGCTGTGCTAAAGGAGGATATTCCCAGAAATGCATCCAGGGAAGTCATTTGGGTGGAACTGAGAAATAAGAAAGGGATAATCACCTTAATGGAATTGTAATATAGACCCCCCAATAGTCAGAGGGAAATTGAGAAACAAACTTGTAAGGAGGTCTCAGCTATCTGTAAGACTGTTTCTTGTCAAAGGGTGCAGTCAGGCATGTTAGTAGGATATATTAAAGGCAGCTGGTCAAAAGTAATCTGTCAAAGTGAAAGTGAGGTCTGCAGATGCTGGAGATCAGAGCTGAAAATGTGTTGCTGGAAAAGCGCAGCAGGTCAGGCAGCATCCAAGGAACAGGAAATTTGACGTTTCGGGCATAAGCCCTTCATCAGGCTCATCTGTAATCTGTCGAAGTGACTGCTATAGTGTTAAAGGTTTAGATGGAGAGGAATTTCTTAAGTATGTACAAGACAATTTTCTGATTCAGTATGTGGATGTACCTACAAGAGAATGGATCTATTCTTGGGAAATAAGGCAGGGCAGGTGAGTGAGGTGTCAGTGGGGGAGCACTTTGGGGCCAGCGACCATAATTCTATTCATTTTAAAATAGTGATGAAAAGGATAGACCAAATCTAAAAGTTGAAGTTCTAAATTGGAGAAAGGCCAATTTTGACGGTATTAGGCAAGAACTTTCGAAAGTTGATTGGAGGCAGATGTTTGCAGGTAAAGGGACGGCTGGAAAATGGGAAGCCTTCAGAAATGAGATAACAAGAATCCAGAGAAAGTATATTCCTGTCAGGGTGAAAGGGAAGGCTGGTAGGTATAGGGAATGTTGGATGACTAAAGAAATTGAGTGTTTGGTTAAGAAAAAGAAGGAAGCATATGTCAGGTACAGACAGGATAGATCGAGTGAATCCTTAGAAGAGTATAAAGAAAGTAGGAGTATACTTAAGTGGGAAATCAGGGCAAAACGGGGACATGAGATAGTTTTGGCAAATGGAATTAAGGAGAATCCAAAGGGTTTTTACAAATATGTTAAGTACAAAAGGGTAACTCGGGAGAGAATAGGGCCCCTCAAGGTTCAGCAAGGCGGCCTTTGTGTGGAGCCACAGAAAATGGGGGAGATACTAAATGAATATTTTGCATCAATACTTACTGTGGAAAAGGATATGGAGGATATAGACTGTAGGGAAATAGATGGTGACACCTTGCAAAATGCCCAAATTACAGAGGAGGAAGTGCTGGATGTCTTCAAATGGTTAAAGATGGATAAATCCCCAGCACCTGATCAGGTGTACCCGAGAACTCTGTGGGAAGCTAGAAAAGTGATTGCTGGGCCTCTTGCTGAGATATTTGTATCATCGATAGTCACAGGTGAGGTGCCAGAAGACTGGAGGTTGGCAAACGTGATGCCACTGCTTAAGTAAGGTGGTAAGGACAAGGCAGGGAACTATTGACCGGTGAGCCTGACCTCGTTGGAGGGCAAGTTGTTAGAGGGAATCCTGAAGGATGTACATGTATTTGGAAAGGCAAGGACTGATTAGGGATAGTCAACATGGCTTTGTGTGTGGGAAATCATGTCTCACAAACTTGATTGAAGTTTTTGATGAAGTAACAAAGAAGATTGATGAGGGCAGAGCAGTAGATGTGATCTATATGGACTTCAGTAAGGTGTTCGACAAGGTTCCCCATGGAAGACTGATTAGCAATGTTAGATCTCATGGAATTCAGGGTGAACTAGCCATTTGGATACAGAACTGGCTCAAAACTAGAAGACAGAGGATGGTGGTGGAGGGTTGTTTTTCAGACTGGAGGCCTGTGACCAGTGGAGTGCCAGTAGGATCGGTGCTGGGCCCTCTCCTTTTTGTCATGTACATAAATGATTTGGATGCGAGAGTAAGAGGTACAGTTAGTAAGGTTGCAGATGACACCAAAATTGGAGGTGTAGTGGACAGCGAAGAGGGTTACCTCAGACTACAACAGGCTCTGGACCAGATGGGCTAATGGGCTGAGAAGTGGCAGACGGAGTTTAATTCAGATAATTGTGAGGTGCTGCATTTTGGGAAAGCGAATCTTAGCAGGACTTATATACTTAATGGTAAAGTCCTAGGGAGTGTTGCTGAACAGAGAGACCTTGTAGTGCAGGTTCATAGCTCCTTGAAAGAAGAGTCACAGGTAGATAGGATAGTGAAGAAGGCATTTGGTATGCTTTCTTTTATTGGTCAGAGTATTGAGTATAGGAGTTGGGAGGTCATGTTGTGGCTGTACGGGACATTGGTTAGGCCACTGTTGGAATATTGCGTGCAATTCTGATCTCTTTCCTATCGGAAAGATGTTGTGAAACTTGAAAGGGTTGAGAAAAGATTTACAAGGATGTTGCCAGGGTTGGAGGATCTGACCTACAGGGAGAGGCTGAACAGGCTGGGGCTGTTTTCCCTGGAGCGTCAGAAGCTGAGGGGTGACCTTATATAGGTTTACAAAATTATGTGGGGCATGGATAGGATTAATAAGCAAAGTCTTTTCCCTGGGATCGGGGAGTTCAGAACTAGGGGGCATAGGTTTAGGGTGAGAGGGGAAAGATGTAAAAGAGACCTAAGGGACAACCTTTTCATACAGAGGGTGGTACGTGTATGGAACGAGCTGCCAGAGGATGTGGTGGAGGTTGGTACAATTGTAACATTTAAGAGGCATTTGGATGGGTATATGAATAGGAAGGGTTTGGAGGGATATGGGCCAGGTGCTGGCAGGTGGGACTAGAGTGGGATGGGATATCTGATCGGCATGGATGGGTTGGACCGAAGTGTCTGTTCCATGCTGTACATCTCTATGACTCTATGACTCTAAAAGCCCTTCATCAGGAATAGAGGCAGAGGCCTGCAGGGTGGAGAGATAAATGAGAGAAGGGTGGGGGTGGGTAGAAAGTAGCATAGAGTAGATCCTTGTAGAGAGAGGAGGAAAACTTCTTCAAGGCAGGCATCCTTGCAAGTGGGAAGTCTTACAAGAGACAGGGCAGGTTTAGGCCTAATTTTAGGGATTGAAGCCTGATCAGTGGCAAACATTTAAGTGGGAGAACATTTCTGTGATGATGACCATATCTCAGTGAAATTTACACTCATTAGAGAAAAGGACAAAGATGAATCAGAAATGAAGGTTTTGAATTGGGTGAAGGCAATTTTAATATGACAAGGCAGGATATGGCCAAAGTAAACTTGGAGCAGATTATTCCAGGAAAATCATTTTAGAGCTGGGGGAGTCTTTCAGAATAGAAACAGTTCCTGGAAAAATAAAGAGTGGGACGAAAATATCCAGACAACCCTGGATACCAAGGAATGTCCAAGATTAGATAAGGGAAAAGAAGGAAGGTTACAATAGATAATGTGGGCTCGGAACACCAAAAGCTCAAGAGGCAAAAAGAAAATGCAAGAGGTTACTTACATAAGGAATTAGGAAGGCAAAGAGGCGGCATAAAAAATCACTGGAGGGTAAGGTAAAGGAAAATCCTAATTATATCAGAGGTTAGAGGATCACCAGGGAAAAAATAAGGTCCACTAAGTACTCAAGTGGCAAACTATGGGTGCAGTCAGAAGATGGAGGTGAAGTTTGAAGTGACTATTTTATCACGCATTCATAACAGAGAAGAACAACATTAGTATATAAATTAGGGAACAGGACTATGATTAACTTGAACAAATTACAATTGAGAGGAGATACTAGTGATTTTAACGGGCTTAAAATTGGAGAAGAGTTTAGATCTCTTGGAAAAGCACAGCAGGTCAGGCAGCATCCGAGGAGCAGGAAAATCAATGTTTCGGGCAAAAGCCCTTCATCAGGAAGAGCTCCTGCTCCTGCTCCTCAGATGCTGCCTGACCTGCTGTGCTTTTCCAGCACCACTCTTTTTTTTATACAGATATTTTTATTAGAAATTTAACATTTTTACAAGTTTACAAAAATAAACAAAACTCTCAAGTACAAACATTGATATGCAATTAAATCTTAAATATATAATTACCAAAATTTAACAAAAGAAAAATACCGCAAAAAAGACACAAAACTCAACTAACTACTAATCTAACCTACAACTAACCAGAGTGTATATTTAAGTCTCTTACATTATTCAAATAAGAGAAAGAGAAAAAAAAGCAGCGGATAACATAGAAATTGGATAGTGAGATATATGCTCGGAATGTGTTAACATCAAATGTAACAAAACCCATATTCGTGCGGGATTCCTCTCCCAAGGGGCCCCGGACCAGCCAAGTTCATAATCTCAATTAAATAAAAGCCCTTGTTAGGATGGCCGAAATATCTGCATTCATATAATTCAAGAAGGGCTGCCATATTTTATAAAATAATTCGGTCTTTCAGTGCACCATATTTGTAAGGAAGTCAAGGGGAATACATTCCATAATTAATCTGTGCCAATTTGAAAGTCCAGGGGGGCCCTCAGCCACCCAGTTCACCAAAATATTTTTCCTTGCACAGAAGGAGAGAATAGAAAATAGTCTCTTCCTGCGCATGTCCAGGAAGGATAAGTTCGAAAAGCCCAAAAGGAGAGATACGGGGTCCACTTTAATTTCCGTTCCTAAAATTTCTGTCGGAGCACTTGCTACTTTAGTCCAGTATCTACGGATCTTATGACAGGTCCATAGACAAGAGTGCCCACCTCTATTTTACATTTGGGACACATTTTGCCAATCGATCTGGTGCTATATGGGCCCTATGAAGTATCTTCAGCTGGATAGCCTGAGTTCTGTTACAAATGGTGATTCTTCTGGCATTTTCCCAAATGTCATTCCACGTTTCTGTAGAGATTTCTAGTCCCAATTCCTGATCCCACATTTTCAGTAGATTGTTCATATCTCCCGAAACTTCATCATGTAGTAAATGATAAATAGTACTGATGAAGGATACCCCCTTTAGTCGTAGCACTCTACACTCTCTACCTGATTTATAAGGACTATCTAATAATGTAGTCTTTTTCTGTATACAGTCTCGAATTTGGAAGTATCGAAAGAGGTCTCCATTAGGTAATCCGAATTTCTGATGCAGCTGTTCAAAAGACATCAGGATCCCATCTTCAAATAGGTCCCCTAGACATGAGATACCCGTGGATCTCCAGAGTTTAAAAGTGACATCTGTAAACCCCAGTTGAAATCCCCATGCCCCCACTATCGGCGCATAGGAGGATGTTTTATGTGAGCTGCGCTCATTTTGCCACATTATATTCCAAGCTTTAATTGTGTTTAGTATTATAGGATTTTTAAAGTGATCCATAATGATTTTCCTCTTGTCTGAAAATAAAAGGTTAATAAGTGGGCATTTTACTTGAGAAGCTTCGATGTCCAGCTAGATTGATTGTGGATCAGACAAGACCCAATCAGCTATGTAACTTAATAGGGAACTTAACTGATATTTCCTAGAAGTCCTGGGAAGTCCAATCCTCTCCTTGCCTGTGGAAGCTGTAGCTTCTTCAGCTTAATGAGGGGCCATCTATGGCTCCAGATAAAGGAACCCAACAAGCCATATACTTCACGTAGTGCCGGCCTCAGCAGCATCACCAGAAGCATTCTCATAGGGTATAGGAGACGGGGCAGGACATTCATTTTAATTAGTGCTATTCTACTCAGCCAGGAAATTGGAAGGTCTCCCCATCATTGAAGGTCCTGCCTTATCCTAAGTGCACAAAGTTAGCCTTGTATAACTGACCAAATACTGGGGTAATAAAAATACCTAAATATAGGAAACCCTCCAGGGACCAACGAAATGGAAAAAGGGATCCATCCATTAAGTGGGGTATCATAGCAAGACCACTCATTGGCATAGCTTCCGATTTTGAGAAATTAATTTTATAGCCTGAGAATGCGCTAAATTATTAATAAATTGGATTAAGTGAGGTACGGACATCAAAGGATTACTGAGGAATAGAAGAACATCATCTGCATACGGGGTAATTTTATGTTTACCTGTACCAATCCTCGGGACCGTTATATTAGGATCAGCCCGTATGGCTTCTGCTAATGGTTCAATTATTAGCGTAAATAACAATGGCGAGAGAGGACGTCCCTGACGGCAGCCCCTATCCACACTGAAGCTATCCGAACCTAATCCATTGGTAGCCACAACTGCTTTGGGATCACTACACAGTGTTGACACCCATTCGGTAAACACCTTTCCAATACCAAACCTTTCCAATGTGTAAAACAAATATGACCATTCAACCCTGTCAAATGCCTTTTCCGCGTCTAATGAAACTACTACTCCTGGTATCTTTCCCTGATGACAGGCTTGAATCATATTCAAAACCCTTCTAATATTATTGGATGATCTACGGCCCTTAATAAACCCCGTCTGATCCTCCTTTATAATATATGGTAGTACCCTTTCTAGTCTCAAATGCTAACGTTTTAGAAATGATTTTAAAATCTGCGTTTAGCAAGGATATTGGTCTGTATGACGCACAATCTTCTGGATCCTTTCCTTTTTTAAGGATAAGAGAGACATTTGCCTCTTTCAGCGAAGGCGGGAGACAGCCCTGACTATAAGCATAGTTATACATGTCCATAAGTGGGCCAGCCAATATTTCTGTAAATTCTTTATAGAATTCAGCTTGAAAATCATATGGGCTAGGTTCCTTACCGCTCTGAAGTTGCCTGATTACGTCAAGTATTTCTTGGACTGTTAGGGAAGCATTTAAGACCAATACCTGTTCCGGAGTTAGGCCCGGAAAGGTCAAATTTTTAAAAATGATTGCATCTTCCTAGTCCTGTCTTCACAGTCCTGCTATTTATATAAATCAGAATAAAATTTTCTAAAGATTGCATTAATCTTTTTATGATCATGAGTCAAAATACCCGTACTTTCCTTGATCGACGTGATAATTTGAGGGGCCTTTTTTCTTTGCGAGAAATGTTAAGTATCTACCCGGTTTGTTGCTAAATTCATATAACCTTTGTTTTGCAAATAATATTTCCCTCTTAGCTGTTTGAGTAAGTGTAGTGTTTAGAGCTGTCCTAAGGGCCGTAATCATTTGCAATTTAATAATAGAAGGTCTATTAGCGAATGCAGTTTCAGCTGCTTTTAAGCGTGTTTCAAGTAGACGCTGTTGTTCTCCCTTTAATTTTTTCTGGGTCGCTGAGTAGGAGATGATCAAACCTCGCGCGTAAGCTTTGATGGTCTCCCACATCATTGATGGGTTGCTAGCCGTACCTAAATTAATTTCTAAAAAGGTTTTAAATTCTTGAGAGAAGTACTTTACAAATTTACTTTCTTTCATTAGGAAGGGGTCCATATGACAATGCCGAGGGGATGTCCCATTGTTCCTCGCCTTGGTTTCCATATATACAGCAGCGTGGTCAGAAATTGCTATACTACCTATTTTACAAGATGATATGGAATTTTAAAAAATCGAGGGGGCAAAAAACATATCAATTCTGGCATGGCATTTATGTGGGCGGCACGGTGGCACAGTGGTTATCACTGCTGCCTCACAGCGCCTGAGACCCGGGTTCAATTCCCGACTCAGGCGACTGACTGTGTGGAGTTTGCACGTTCTCCCCGTGTCTGCGTGGGTTTCCTCCGGGTGCTCCGGTTTCCTCCCACAGTCCAAAGATGTGCGGGTCAGGTGAATTGGCCAAGCTAAATTGCCCGTAGTGTTAGGTAAGGGGTAAATGTAGGGGTATGGGTGGGTTGCGCTTCGGCGGGTCAGTGTGGACTTGTTGGGCTGAAGGGCCTGTTTCCACACTGTAAGTAATCTAAAAAAAAATGTGGATTGGAGTAAAAAGAAAAGTCTCTGCCCTGTGGATGAAGACATCTCCATACATCTACTAATCCTAATTCTTTGTTCAGATCCACCAACTGTCTAGATCTGAGAGATACTCCTGCAGTACTCTTGGGAATCCCATCTATTTCCGGATCCATAATACAATTAAAGTCTCCCCCTATAACTGTATGACGGGCACCGAGAGCATTCAATTTTGAGAAGGCTTCTGGTATAAATTTAAAGGAGTGTGCCGGAGGGCAGTACAAATTTAAAATCCCATATTCCTCTCCATTTATAAGGGCTTTATTCAGAATATATCGTCCAGATTTGTCTTTTATCTGATTTAGGATTTTGAAAGGGAAATTCTTCCGAACAAGAATAACAACTCCCCTACTTTTTGAGCTAAAAGAAGAAAAAATGGCCTGATCAAATCCACCCTGTCGTAATTTCAAGTGTTCTTTATCCAACAGATGTGTCTCCTGTAGGAGAGCTATGTCAACTCTTTCTTTCTTAAGATTTGATAATATTTTCTTTCTTTTGACTGACGAATTGACATTCCAGGTGCACCACTTAACCGACTGATCAGCCATAATCACCCGGGCAAATCCCAGACCCCTCGGGAGGGGAAACCCTATCCAAAACATCCCGAGCATAGAGCATATAAAATTCACAAAAATAAAGGCTCTCTAATACACTCACAACAGTATAATAAAAAAACTATTTCTAAATAATAAAAAAATGTATTTAAATGGAGATTTTCCCCCTTGTTCCCAGGGGGTATCACTTCCTTTCCAAAGGTCCATCGTATCCTCTCCCAACCAGTGCCCCACCCTTGACCCAGGCGCTCCTCAATAGGATGAGGAAAAATCAGATATAGTACAAAGCTAGAGTTAACAGTGAGCACCCTACCTCACCACACCCCTCCCACCCACACCTGGATATATTTGGTAATGTTAATACAATGTATAAACATATATAACTATAAAATTACAACCTCAACAAATAATAATTAAATATAATAATACGAAATAGCAAGGGAAAACAACCCCGCTCCTAGAGACACAGGTAAAATAGAATAAGGTAACCACCTCCCCCCACCAACATTAACATAGCCCCCCCAGCTTATATATATATATATATAATATATATATACACACACATGCATGCACACATATATATACACACATATATATACATAGACAAACACATACATATAATAATAAAAAAAACCCCGAGGGGGGAAGAAAATCGTTAAAAAGAGAACAAATAAATAAATCCCTCTCCCCACCCCCCAAGATATTAAACAGTAAGGTAAGAAAAAAGAAAAAAGGGGGGGGATATAAACCAGAGTGGGGGGAAAGGCAAACCAACATCCATTGTCTCTTACAATTTATCTAAGAGAGTCCAAAAATTCCTTAGCCTTCTCTGGTGATCCGAAGTTATAAACGGACCTTCATGGTTAAAGCGTAGCGTCGCTGGATAGCGTAAGGAGTACTGAATATTAAAGTCCCTTAAACACTTCTCCGCCTCATCGAATGCCTTCCTCTTTCGGACCAGAGCTGGGGAAAAGTCCTGAAATAACATGATCTTGGATCCTTTGTAGATTATGGCTTGGGAATCTTTTCCAAGATTTCTAGAGGCTTCTAGGAGTATCTGCCTCTCCCTATAGCTCTACAGCCGGAACAGGACTGGGCGGGGGTGCTGGTTCGGGCCGGGCCCACGTATTGCAACCCGATAGGCCCATTCCACCCTTACCTGGCCTGATCCAGCCTCCAGATTTAAAAGTTGTGGCAGCCACTGCTCGAGGAATGCTGTAAGCTGGCCTTCCTCTTCCCATTCAGGAAGGCACAGCAAACGAATATTTTTTCGGCGACCTCAATTATCGAGGTCATCAATATGATTCTCTAAGGTCCGGACTCGCTGTTCAAGAGTCTGGACCCGATCCACGGCCGATTGTGCTGTAGTTTCAGAGATCGCGGGCTTTAGCTCCGCCCCCTGACTCGGCGCTCGATTTCTTTAATGTCTCGGTCGTGCTTTTGCAGCGCGGCTGAGAGTGAGTCCCATCGGCTTCGGGATTCTTCAATGAAAGCATCGATCTTCGCATCCAGCTTGGAGATGATTTCCATAAGGCTTGCCACAGTAGGTAAGTCCCCCGGGGCGGCTGCAGACACCTCTGCTGCAGCTGGAGAGGGTGGGGGAGGGGTTCCTGCTTGCTGAGAGCTGTGGGCTCCCTTCCCTTTAGTCATTTTTACTAAAGATTAGATTGTTTAAATTTAATACTAAACAACTAATTACATTAATAAAAGCTATTTTAAATGATTTAGTGAGTGTGGTGGGGGTGGGTGACCCACTTTGCCCAAGTCTTGGGAGGAGCATTGTAGACTCAGACTTGCTGGGCCACCGCCATTTTGGATCCTTCCAGCACCACTCTGATCTAAACTCTGGTTTCCAGCATCTGCAGTCCTCACTTTTGTCCTTAAAATTGGATAAGTCCTGAGGCCCAGATGAGTTGTATTCTGTAGGAGGCAACGGAACAGAATGAAGTAGCCTTGACATTAATTTTCCAATCCTCTCTAGACATAGCAAAGTATTGAGGGTCATTAATAGAGTACAAAGGAAGAAATGTTTTCTCCTTAATAGAGAGATTAATCACCTGGGGCCATAGATTTTAGGTAAAACACAGGAGGTATTTAAGAAAGTACTTTCTTCACCCAGAAGGAGGTGGTATCTGAAACTCAATGCCTAAGAATGGTAACCATGATAACTTTCAAGAAGTATTTAGATGACCACTTGAAGCACTTTCATATACAAGGCTGTGAGTCAAGTGCTGGAAAATGGGGCTAGTGTGGATAGGTGCTTGACAACTGGTCCAATTTGATGGGCCAAAGGGCATCATCCATGTTGTAAAACTCAATGATTCTGGATAGTGATGGTCAGAACAAATGAGCTGGTGGAAGATTATGCAATGAAAAGTAGTGTGAACATAACAAAAGTTATGATTGGTGGAAAAATAGTGGAAAGTAGAGATCAAGATAAATAATTACTGACTGGAACAGATGTACTCTGCATCTGCTAAGTAATTTCTCAAAAAATGGTTACTGCAATACAGAAATCAGAGCAAGAATAGCAATAGTAATAAATACATTTTCCAAAATTGAACTATTCAGCATAGTTATGGGGACAGGTCTTAAGAAATGAACTATCAAGGCTGTAATTTGGATGGTCTTGTTGTACAGAATGAAACATGGGCTATGAGAAAAACAGACATCCAATGATTAGCAAATTGTGCAATGTGATTCTGGAGAAAGGTAGAGTGAGTCAGTTGGAAAAAATGAGCAATGAAAAAATTCTCAGAATAGTGGTTCCTGATTGCATACCATAGCAACAGCACCTCGGTTTTGTTTGTTCATTCATGCTGCTGGATCAGGGCATACCCAGGAATGCTAAGGAAACATTCTGGGAGATTGGCTGAAAGGTATATTTCTGCAATTTCGACTATGATAGGCTGTTTGACTAGTCTGTGGAATAGCCCTCAAGTCGTCAAATGTTACTGAAGGAAACTTTACGGGGTTAGCTAGGGTATAATGTCTTTGTTACATCCAAATCCAACACTAGATTAAGGCTGAGTGCCATATTCAGTGTTATCTTTATTTTGTCTGATTTGATATATTTGTTTAGTTTGTTATGTTATCTCAGAGGGCAGGGAAGAATCAGCCACACTGCCACGGATTAGCTCCCAAGAATCACACACACAAGATATTCAGTTACCTGGGAGCCAATCACAAACTTGCTGGCAGGCAGAAGGCCTTTTCCATTGTCAATGAGTCACCATTTCCCAGACCAATCAGCTACTTAGTGCCGACTGAATCACCATTTTTAAATCACACATGCTTTAGCTCTTGCTTGTCTGTAAGTAGACTTCTCCCACTGCTTGAACAAATAGCAGTGCAAACAACACTTATAGTAAGTGTTAGGCAACTTTGTTTTAAAAGTAAAAATGTCCACAATCCTTGTTTTTTCTTAAAATAAAACAGCTCTTTTCCCATTTTTCAATCAAAAGGATAAAAAAATAAAAAGATAGAGTCCTTATGTAGTCTTTTCCTAAAGGACCTTAATGAAGTGGCCATGTTCTTTTCGTACATTAAGTTACCATTACAGATGTGTTTTCTCAAAATAACTTATAGGCTTTTAGAAAGTTAAATTTAAATTCCCTACATGCAGCAGTGTACTCAGCGTTGAAATTTAGTTGTGATAGTGCAACCACAATGCTATTGTACTCCCCCTTTAATGAGTGAAATACTAAGATTTAGAATTATAGAGTCCACATCGAATCCACATCAGCCTTCTGAGAGTGTCCACCAAAACCCGCCCCTCTATACCTGCATTCATCTTGGCTAGGGCACCCAGCCTGTACATCCGTGGACACTATGGGCAATTTAGCATGGCCAATCTACCTAACCTGCACATCTTTGGACTGTGGGAGGAAACCAAAGCACCCGGAGGAAACCCATACAGACACAGGGAGAACATGCAAACTCCACACAGACAGTCGCCCGAGGCTGGAATCGAACCTGAGTTGGGCGTTGTGAGCCATCAATGCTAACCACTGAGCCACTGTGCCACCCAAATTAGCTAAACCAAACAAATATACACTTAACGACGGCTTGCACAGATCAGTGTGGTTGGTAATAAGTAAAATACCAAAATTGTGTAATGACATTCAGCCCCCTACTTGCTTCAAGCTGAATCACTTGAAAGGAAAATCTGTGTCACAGTCATGGCTTGGTGGGGGTGAGATACTGTGTGCACATGGAAAGAAATGTGTCATTTACCAGTCGGCTTCTAAAAAGGGAAACAAAAATGATTTTGGCTGCATTGGGAAGAGACTACTGTTTTTGATTTCAAGAATAATGGATAAAGGTGAGAAATACTTTGCACATAGTTTAATAACAAAAGACCTGTGGAGTGAAATCTTCCAGAGTTGTACTTTCTGAAAGCTGTATTCAGATTTCTGCACAGATACTCAAACCACGTACGTAATTGTAGCAGAAACAGTAGCAGCTCAAGATACTCTGCATGGAGCCAAACGAAATCTCTCCCTTTCTTCACTTCCTCTGCCATCTTTTATTCAGAAGAATGAGAGTTGAAATCCTAGTCCTAAGACATGAACACAAAATGCAGCTTGATTTTAAAAAAAATTTTAGAATATACTTTATTCAGAGTAAAAGTCTTTATGTCTACACTTAGTCACAAACACAGTTTGATTCTGTACAGTAGCAAAGCAAAGAAACAAATAAACATTGGAGTTTGACTCTATCCAAAGCAAACCAAAGGCATCCCTTACTTGAAGCAGACTATGTTCAGAAGTTTTGAGGCACCAACAGGGTCCGATAATTGAACAGACCCCCATTTAATTCCAGCAGGAAGACCTCAGACAGTGATCTTTCCCACTGTGCCTTGGTGGCAGCTGCCCCAAGCTTTAGTGCATCTCTTAGCAAGTGGTCCTGGACCTTGGAATGTACTAGTCTACAACACTTGGTCAAAGTCAAGTTTAACTCCTTGCAGCTTGACACTCCAGAGCATTTACTAAAGAGTGCTGGACTGCCAAAGTTGCACTTGTTCAAATAAGGCTCTAAACCAAGATCTTGTGTGCTCTCTTAAGTGAAGTAAATGTTCTCATGGACTATGTGAAGATGAGCAGGGCCCCTCTACCAGTCTCCAGGCCAATATTAATCCCTCAGCTAACTTTTGAATAAACAGATGACTTGACAAGATGTACAAGTGCTGTTCATAAGATCTTGCTGTATGCAAATTAGCTGCTGCATTTCCCTGCACTTCAACGGTGACTACCCCTAACAGACATACTAAATTAGCTGTAAAGTGTTGTAACGTCCTGGGACCAGGAAGCGTGAAAAATAAACACAAGTCCTTTCTTGTTCCTTTCCTCTTGAGGTCAGTGATTCATGCTGTAAGATACCACAGCACAAGTGGTGGCAACAGTTCATACAACTGGATCTCTGTAAAAATCGAAACAAAATTTGTGGTGAAATACTCATAGGGCAATATGCATCACATACTTGTGGCAAGACTGGACTGAATAATTCTGACTTGTTGTCATCCATTTTATCATCCATGTCCTAGAAGTTTTCAGAATAATACAATCTTGATTGTTTTCTTATGTATGTGTTACTGGTTCATTGTCAGGTCATGAGTGTCAGTGGAGGGAAACAACACAGACCACAGATTGCAAGGAAAACATGTGTTATGAAGATGTGGGTGTACTATACCTTTAAGAGAGTTAAAAGCAACAGAACTATCTGGCAGTACTAAGTGTTCTGGAAAAAAATGTAATATTTAGTCGAACAACTCAACTAGCTAGCTGCCTAGAAATGACAAAACAGATTCAAATTAGGCCAATCAATTTAAATTAACAGATGATACAACCCATGGTTATAAGACCAGGGAAAATTGAGCAGTTGGGAGGAAAACTGCCAGCCATTAACATGTAAAAAGACTGCCTGAAAAATAATTCTCTCAGAGGTACTTTTATCGATCAGTAACCTGTGAAGCAGAATCCCCAAGAAGAAGAAAAGAATATAAGAATACAGAGAAGAACCGAAAGCTGCCTGGTTTTGAGATTACAAGTTTTGTTTTGTCAATCATGATCGGGAGTCTTATTGGACTAGAACTATAGAAGGGAAGATAAAAGATAGGTTAGAGGAAGGAGTTGTTCTTAGTTGTTAGTTAATTATTTTTTGTTATACTTTAAGAAATAAAGTTGTTAATTTTTACTTTAACTAATTCTTGGCCTATCGAATTTTCACCAATTACTGCATGGGATAAATCGTTTCTCTGTTGCTGGTTTTAAGTTAAGCAGGAGAGTTTACCCCGTGATGTAACACATGGCTTCCAGTAACATCATTCTCAGTGTGCTGTCAATTAGGGTTAGGCTTCTTCTCAAGTATTTATTCCCATGATGCCCCAATCCTCTTCTTACCAACTTCTTCCTTTGCTTCCATCACCTTAAGCCATGCCACTATCTCTATTCCTTCAAGCTATCAACTAAATTCCATATCCTTCATTGACCCCCTTCCCACTTTGGCACTCCCTTCCCTTTGTTCCTCCAACGTCCTAGATCCATTCGAATAACTCTACATTTCCATGGTACATCTTCATACAACACAGTCAAATTAAGTTCATCCCCATTTATCTCTTCCAAGCTCTTAAGCATTCCTTTCAAAATATGCAGGCGCAGCAAGCTGTTAGCAAGGCAATGACTTGTTAACCTTGTTTCTGAGAGGATTCGAATATAAGAATAATCAAATTTTATTGCAAATGTATAAGTAATTGGTGGACTTCACCTGAATTTTTGCGTACAGTTTTACACTTCTTATCTAAGGAAGGATATTGAGGGAGTGCAATAAATGTTCTCCACGCTAGTTGTGGGGATAATAGTCCATGAGAAGAGATTGACGAGACTGGTCTGTATTTGCTGGAGTTTAGAAGAATGAAAAGTGATCCCATTGAAGAATACTAAACTCTTACAGGGCTAGAAGGTTACATGTAGAAAGGATGTTTTGTTTGACTGGGAACTCTAGATCAATCTCAGAATAAGTGGTAGGCCATTTCGAACTGAATTGTTGAAGAATTCATTCATAAGCAGGTAAATGTTTAGAATTCTCTGCCCTGGGGCTTTAAAACTCATCCCATATGTTCAAGACAGAGATTGACAAATTTTTCAGTTTTAAAGGTCTCATGGATTTGTGGACAGTATGGGAAAATGGCACTAAGGTAGAAGATGAGCCAGAGTTGAATAGCAGAGCAGGCTTTATGGGCCAAATTGGCAAGACTAAATTGCCCACAGTGTCCACAGATGTACAGGTTGAGTGGATTAGCCATGAGAAATGCAGGGTTACATTTCCAATACAGGGACTAGGTAGGGGAGTCGGTCTGGGTAGGATGCTGTCTGGAAGGTTGGTGTGGACTTGATGGGCCAAATGGCCTGCTTCCACACTGCAGAGATTCTATGATTTCTAGAAATGGCCTATCACCTGCTTCTAGTCCCTAATTTTCTGTAATCTTAAGGTGGACAAATTTGCACATATTTCCTCCAATTTAGTATCAATGAGATCCGTTGCTTAGGGTATTTCTTGTCTGTACTGAGGGATCAACTGTTGCCTTTGACTGATATCTGTTCTAGAACAGGCTAAAGAATATTAATTATTTTGAGCCATAATTATAGATTGATAATAAATACCAGCCTAACTAGTGACACCCACATCACATAAAACTAGGGAGACATAGTGTGAGTTATCTGCCACAGAATTCTGACCTGTTCTTGTAGCCATACTATTTATTTGTCTGGTTCAGCTCTGGCCAATGATAATATCCATCATTTTTGATTATAGGGGATTCATCAGTTGCTTCACCATTTAATATGAAGCTGCATTACTAAGTTAGATTCTTTCCTGTTGGAAATTGTCATTGCTTGTGTGATATGTGTTACTTGCCAGTTGTCAGGCCAAGCCTGACTATTGTCCAGGTCTCCTGAACAGGAACAGGTCTCCTGCTTCAGAACCTGAGAAACAAAAAACAGAAACTGTCAGAAAAGCTCAGCAGGTCTGGCAACATCTGTGAAGGGAAATCAGAGTTAATGGTTTGGGTCTGGTGACCCTTGCTCAGAACAGATCCTTCCTCTGAGGAAGGGTCACCGGACCCAAAATATTAACTGATTTCTCTTGGCAGATGCTGCTAGATCTGCTGAGCTTTTCCAGTAATTTCTGTTTTTGTTTCTGATTTACAGCATCTGCAGTTCTTTTGGTTTTTAGTCAGAACCTGAGGAGTTGCAAATGGTGCTGACCATTATGCAATCATCGGTGAACGCTCCCACTTATGATGGATGGGAGGTCATTGATGAAGCAGCTGAAGGTGGTAAGGAACAAGATATTACTCTGAGAAACCCCTGCAGAAGTGTTCTAGAGTTGAGGTGACTGATCTCCAACACCCACAACTGTCTTCCTATGTGCCAGGTATGACTATAACTAGTGGAGAGATTTCCTCCCAGTGTGCATTGACTCCAATTTTACTGGGGTTCCTTTTTGGCAGACTCAGTCACATGTCAAGGGCAGTTACTCTCAACTGATTTATCAAGTTCAGTTCTTTAGTTGACATATGAACAATGGCTATAAAGAAATCAAGAGCTGAATGACGTTTCTGGAAACTCAACTAAGCATCAGTCCTAACTGAATCAAGTTAATATAGTATGGTTAAAAAACCCCACTAGAAGTGGGTTGCTCTATCTTGCAAATATTTCACTTTTTTTGGAGAATTTCTCTAAAGTTGATTGTTTAGAAATGTGTTAATGTTTTTGAATTGGTGGTACAGTCTTTTATTTGTCCTCATCATTTGTTCTGGTCACAGGTTTTCATTTCTTACTTGTTGCACTTTTGCTATCAGACTGCTTCTGTCTGATCATTTTATCATATTGTACTGCTATGTGTTAGTGACTGGAGAGCATTTATCTGAGAATCTGAGTTTTGGTCTGAGTTTCACTGACTTTTAAAAGGTTATCTCTTTTAGTTATTGATTTGATGGAGATAATCATATTGCAGGGGATTTCAAAGTATGTTTACTGTTGCATTACGATGCAGCAAGTTGTAAAATGTTAGAGAATGTTATGGTATAGAAATGGATCACTGACTCCGTTGAGTTTCTGCTGGGGCATTATGGGCTGGTACTGGTAGGTGGGACTAGATTGGGTTGGGATATCTGGTCGGTATGGACGAGTTGGACTGAAGGGTCTGTTTCCATGCTGTACATGTCTATGACTCTATTTCACCTCATGAATCCTCACATTCAGTAACATTCTCCTGCTCACTTCACAAAATTGAGAAATAACTTCAATGTGGTACTAAGAAAAAGTAGATGTTTGTTGGTTAAATATGAGAGCCAGTGGCAAAATTATACCTTGCATTCCTTTGAAGATTGAGGGGTGACCTGAGCAATGTACTTAACATTTTGTTGGAGTAGGTTACAGAGAAACTACTTCCTCTGATGGGGGAATCAAGAACAAGAAGATAAGGGCAGGAATTTGCATAAGAGTCTCATGCAGATGGCAAGCGATAGGAGCAGAAGTAGGCTATTTAGCTCATGAAGTCTGCTCTGTCATTCAGGAAGATCATTGCTGATCTGGCTGAGACTTAACTTCACATTCCTTTCTTCTCAACACAATTTTTAAGTTGTTTGTAGATCTGTCCAAATCAGCTTTCAATGTATTTAATGATGTAGCTTCCATTGCTCTCTGTGATAAAAGATACCAAAGATTCTGAGAGAAAAAAAAATTCTCATCCCCATCTTAAAAGGGACAACCCTTGGGTGGAATCTTATAAAGGGTCTGAGCAACATGGGCTGTCGTGAAATTTGTGGAAGAATTGTGTGACAGATCTGGCGAGGCCTATCTTGATGTCAGGAGAAACTTGTTGCATCTTGTTGGATTATTGTTTGCTGAATAACTCATTAACTGGACATCTCACCTCAGTAATATATCGTACAACATCTCATCTTACCAAATGGGCTGAGCAAACTAGATGGCGAGAATCCTCGATGTGGAAGTCAGGGATGTTGACTTTAGCTCACCGCTGACTGTCAGGAGCTTCCATCTTGCTCAGGACAAAACAGCATCTTCAGGGTATGATTCATAGGCACTAGCTACATGTACCCCTTGACTACAGGGCATTGGCTTCTGGTATTTGCAAACCTCTCATGAACGTCATGGCCCCTCTCCAGTCCACAAGTTGCTGTACAGCAGTGGGCTGTGTCAATCTCAAACCCACTCCACATGCCAGGAGGTCTCACAGCATACTCATTGGATGTGCAGCAGTCATGTCTTCAAGACCTAGAACAGTAGGTTTCACCAAAGTTCATGGAGGCACCAGTAGGTTGGGGGTCCTGGAGCAGAAAGTCAAGGACAGCCTCTGATACTAGCGATTGGGAAATTGGAACCTACACTATAGGGGTGCATCAGCATCCAGTATTGATGGGTTTTGCAGGCAGAGACACCCAGCTCACAGATTGAACCAGCTGCAGTTTGGGGTTGCTGGCTGATGTCTTAGCACATATTTACTGGGCATCTAATTGCTTGCTCACTGCCTTGCCTTGCTTTGCCAGGAGTACAATCACACAACAGGGCAGCTTGCCTCACTGGTCAACAGTCCACAGTCAAAAGGAGTAGACAAATTAGAGTCATAGAGTCACAGATATATACAGCATGGAAACAAACCCTTCAGTCCAATTTGTCCATGCTGACCAGATATCCTAAACTAATCTATTCCCATTTGCCAGCACTTGGCCCTTCCCTTTCATATACCCATCTGGATGCCTTTCAAATGTTGTAATTGTACTAGCCTCCATCACTTCCTCTGGCAGCTCATTCCATATACGTACCACCCTCTGGTTGCTGTACAGCAGTGGGCTGTGTCAATCTCAAACCCACTACACATGCCAGGACCTCTCACAGTAAACACAGGTATATGCAGCAGTCATATCTTCAAGACCTAGGCTTCACCAAAGTTCATGGAGGCACCAGTAGGTCAGGGGGTCCTGGAGCAGAAAGTCAAGGACAGCCTCTGATACTAGCCAAGGGGATGAACCACAAGCTGCATCTCCAGTTAGGTGGATCTGCATCGGAAAATGGGAAAGAAACTTTCTATTTGGGGGCTGCAGGATGGAGGGGAAAGGAGGAATAGCAACCGTGATGGAGTGGGGGTGGGCAATTATATTTATACAGTAAAGCTCCGATGGGGATGGAATAATGGGGGAGTGGGGTTGGTCTATGGTCAGGAGCAGCCCTGGATTCATGAAGGAGACAGTGTATGAAAACACAGAGAGTGGTCACCTAACATGCCAGGGGCTGTGGGGCAGAGTGCAGGCTTGTGTAACTGGAGTGGCTGGGGAACATGGGTGGTATGAAGCCTATGGGGTCCACGGGAAGGGCTATCCAGAAGGGAATCTGGAAGTTCAGGGGCTCTCCGATGCCTCGAGGTTGAAGCTGGAAGCTCTTGGTTGAACAGCTGTCATTTTCATCGGGCTGGAAATCAAAAGCACCCAAAGGGAAGAAAAACGTCCACACCCGGACTGGGCGGAATAAGTGATTCAAGCTGTCAGGGGGTGGAGCTGCATGATTCATCAATATGAGAGCCTTTAGAGGGACAAACCCATGCATTGTTTGGGGTACAGGCCAGCAGCTCCCTCAGTTGTTGCTACTGATTCTAATGCATTGGCTCCACGTGTGTTGCACAGATCCCGGTCCCAGACACCACTGAATGTCGAGGGAAAGATGGTTTAGTGATGAGGAGCAAGGGTGTCAGCAGGGCCCTTTGCCTTATATACTCCTTGTGCATTTTGGTTCCAGGTGCAGCAGAAGGCTCTCAGCACAGGACACCCTGTGTGGACAAGGAATTAGGCATTATTACAATCAGGGCTACACAGAGACTCAAACAAACTGATGTAGTGCAAAACCAATCAAATTCATGCAAATGTGACACTTTATATCCAATGTTACCCATGTCACTAAAGTGCTCTTGAAGAGGGTGGACAGAGCCTGCTCAGCAGTGGAGCCTGTTGGACTTGAAAGCTTGGTCCAGCCACCTGGATGTGTGTCTGGCCCTTGCTCAGCTTGACAGCTCAGGGCTAAAGAGGGCAGACAAGGTGGAGGTGGATGGCCCAGCTACCTCGGTAGGGTCCTGAGCAAAGATCTCTGAAGACAGGAGCCTGTCATGTTGGCAATTAGGGACTTGGTTCATGTCTAAAGGGAGGGAGAAGAGTGACAGACAGGGATGTGGGATCCAATGAGCCTGATTGCCCAGAGGCTGTATTTGATTTCTCTCCTGGCAGGAGCTTCCCGACACCATCCTGTCTCTTTATGAGGCAGGAGCAGCTGGATTGAGGATCAGTGACTGGGGCAATGGTGCATAGGTATGGGCATTTCTCAGCAGACCCTGAAGGTGCTGGATCTGGCTCTCCATGCCAGTTGCCAACCTACTCATGGAGGCTGCTGGACAGTCACATGCCTGAGGCAGCTGGATTCCCACAGTGTAGCTGCAATCTTGCAGCCTCTAGGCAATCTCGGCCATTGTATCCCATATCCCTGTCTGCCATTCCTCTCACTCCCTGCGTATGTGAACAAGGCTCCTGACTGCTAGCAGCACAGGGTCCTCTTCTGCCTTGGGCTGAGCAGGTACCAGGTCTCCACTAGTCCTCCAGGTTGATTCCCCCTCAGCCAACTGTGGAGCAGTCACAGTGAGATGCTCACCACCATATGCTCCTAAATGTTCAAAGGCAAGTGTTTCCAATGAGGTGTCAGTTTTAGAGTGGGTTGGGGGGTGCGAGGGTGGTGGGGGTGGCATAAGGCATCAGCCATACTGATGTGTCTTCTGGGTCTTCAGTACTCTTACTTTCCGATGTTGAGGTGGTGGCTACTGGCAGAAACACGAGAGAGAGAGAGAGAGAGAGAGAGGCATTGTGACCACTGGTTAGGAGTGGTGTGCAATGAATGATACTGAATTAATCTAGGAATTGCAGATGACAGCGTTATAGCTTCACACAGGAAATTCTCCAGTAAAGCATGTAATGGATCACAGTACCGCTGCATGTTAATAGAAGTGAGATTCTCATGACAGAGAGATCACATTTCTCAGTGAGGCTTACTTTGAGGTCAGCAGTGAACTTTGCTTCATCACAGATCGAAAGCTCCGAACATATTTACATCATTATTTCCAATATCTATTGATGGACATGTTTGTTCATAGTAAAAAATGAGGTCTGCAGATGCTGGAGATCACAGCTGCAAATGTGTTGCTGGTCAAAGCACAGCAGGTTAGGCAGCATCTACCATATTTGTGTTGAAAAATTGTCTGACAATTTAAAGGTAGCAGAGGAGTCCAGAGAGCTGGGAATGGTCGTGTATTTTTAGACACTATCACCCGAGAAAACAAGAGGAGAGGGCTAAGGATGGATCTTGGGGAACACCATATCCAGTGGGGTCAGAACAAGGAGGGAGAAGATTGTGGGTCATTCTCTAGTTATGATTCAATATGTAAGAATGAAACCAGGCAGATACATTCCACTCTATCTGTAATTCCCCTTAACAGTTCAATTGTGAAGCGGTGTTGGAGGAAGGTGTGTGGTCAACCCTTTTAAGGGCTGCAGACAGATTAAGAAAATCAAAAAAGGATTGTACAGGGTGCTATATTATAGTCCTCACTGATAGACCCAGTGTTGAAATGATTATGACAGTAATAACGCACATCGCTTATGCATGAAAATTGCAGATAGTTTTATAGCTGGTGCATTCAGGAGTAAATGAGGTCTTAGGACAGGATAAATAATGATTACCCATTGCAAAACTTTCCTTGCCCTGTAACTGGAATTTTACTAATGTGGAGCCTTGCTTCCTCGGTAGGCAAGTGTGCCTTTTGTATATTCTTTCTCTGTCTCCTTCTTTTACATCATTGCCTGAATTTCACTCTAATTTTCTGGACAGAAAGTGCTGGAGAAACTCAACAGATCTGGCAATGTCTGTGAAGAGAAAAACAGTGAACATTTTGGATCTAGTGACTCTTTGTAAGAACTGTTAGCAACTTTGAAAAGGTGATGTTTATGCTGTTGGCAGTGAGCTAGGGTGGGGGAGGGGCTGCGAGCTGGTAAGATGTGAGTTGAATAGATAGAAACGGTGTCCACAGAGGGAGAGAAAGAAAAAAAGAGAATCAGACGAAGGGATTGTTGATGATAAGCTGGAAGAGAGAGAAATGTTGAGTGGGTGCTATTGGGAAGTAGAAATGGTTGGAAATGGATTGGATGCGTGCAGAGCAACCCATACAATCCAGGACTTCGGACTGAGGGGAGGGGTTGGTGGTGGGGGGAATGGATAATGAACATGGAGGGACTGTTGTGGAGGAGGTGGGTGTGTTCACACTCTGAAAATGTTAACGCAATGTTGAGTCCTGAAAGCTATAAAGTATCAAAGCAAGAAAAAAGGTAGTGTTCCTCCTGCTTGCATTGAGCCTCACTGGGACACTGCAGCCAGTCTGAGACAGAAATGTTGCTTTAGGAATGTAGTGTTGCTTGATGTGGCAGGACACTGGAAGCTTGTGTTCACTTTTATGAGCAGATTATAGGCATTCTGCAGTGTTCATGGAGTCTGTGTTTAATCTCCCCATTGTAGAGGAGACCATATTGTGCAAATGATGGGCTCCACTTCATCTGGTAAGTCTGCCTGGAGCCTTGGGTAGTGAGGATGGAGGAGGTACATGGGCAGATGTTGCATGGGAAGGTGATAGTAGGTGACAGCTTTGCAGAATATCTTCTTCCATGTTTATCCCTGCACAGCCAATCCATTTTCAAATAGGCAAAAGTGAAGACTGTAGATGCTGGAAACCAGAGTTTAGAACAGGGTGGTGCTGGAAAAGCACAGCAGGTCAGGCAGCATCTGAGGAGCAGGGAAATCGATGTTTCGGGCAAAAGCCCTTCATCAGGAATAGGGGCAGGAAGCCTCCAGGGTGGAGACTTTATCTCTCCAACCTAGAGGCCTCCTGCCTCTATTCCTAATGAAAGGCTTTTGCCTGAAACATCGATTTTCCTGCTCCTCGAATGCTGCCTGACCTGCTGTGCTTTTCCAGCACCACCCTGATCTAAGCCCCAATCCATTTTCAAATGTTCTTGTTAACAGTCATTGAGCATTTATCTCTGTTCCAGCTTGTCATCAGCAATCCTTGTCTGTTTCTTTCCTTTATTTCTCTTGCTCTAGGGACCATCTCCAGCTATTCAATTCATTCCTTTTCTCCCCCTAATCCCACTCCCTGCTGTTAGTATAGTACCACCATTTCCCAGCTGCTTTCAGTTCTCATTGGACTCAAAGTGTTAACTCTATTTTGTCCCAGACAGTTACTGCCAGACATGTTGACTTTCTTCAGCATTTTGCCTTTGTTTCGGATCTCCAGCATCCTCAGGTCTTTGCTTGTTTGTAGTTTCTAAATGTCATTTTGCTTTCTGTGCATGATTTATAAATAATTCATATATCCAGCTTTATACTTCCTCCGTGATATTTTGCAGCGAATCTGACTGGTTGGAGACACTCCGGTTGCTCATTCTGTTCAGACACGCTGCACATCTGTTATTGAGTTTGCTAGTCTGAAAAAATATGACAAATTAAAGGAAACGTCCACTCACACGTCCTTTTAAAATTTCCGAGCAGTTGTGAGTGAGTTGGATGTCAAATGTGTGACAATACTATGGCTTTAAGAGGTGTATTTTGTTCTATTGGTTTTCGTGAAGAAAAGTTGAGACAGAGGCACCGAGCAATCTGCTCCTAAACCAATAAAGTAAACAGATTTTGAAGCCTTGTTTTTTTTTAAATTTGGAACAATAGAAGGAGCCCGAATGGATGGGGTCAAGCTCCTACTGAGCTAGAAATTTTAGTTTAATTTTTCAGTACCGGTTGCTGGGGTCTTGAAGCTGGACATGGAATCTCTTCTTCCTCTCTTATTACAGCTAAAACCTGGGGTTCTCTTCCTGCTGCAAGAATTGCATGTGAGATAATCTGTGTTACTGAATTTACTTTTGCCAAGGGTGTGTTTTTGAGATGTTACTATATTGGAACAGTTGCTAATTAGTAGTTAAATAATCTATTGTTCTGTTAAGTTTTCCAATAGAGTTGTTTTTTTTCCAATTCTTTCTTTTGTTGTATTTTTATTACAGTGTATTTTTTTTCCAAGTCTTGTAGTTTGATCAATCAGATTGCATCGGGAAAGCAATGCCTGGCATTTGCCATTAAAATAAGAAAAAGTGAGGGTCTTGGCTATCTTCTTAATATATTTCAAGAGGGTTAGGTCTGGTCCAAATTGTATCCTTCCCTTGCTAACAGCAAAATCGAAGACACGAGTCTTAGAAAGAGATGAGTGTGAACGAAAAAGCACAATCTTAAAATTAATGCTGGCCATTTGAGAATGAAAGCTCAGAATGAATAGGAGAAATTTACAAAACACCCCCTCAAATGGCTGTGGATTATGGGACAAATGGAGTTTACAAGACTGACGACAATAAGCATTTTTTTAATGTAAAGGCATAAACAAATATGGAGAAATGGGGAATAACATGAAATTGAGTGCTCGATCTGCTTGATTGGTCATATGCACTCAAAGTCTGGTAGGGCTTTCTCGTATTCAACATGTGCACATACTCCTAAGGTTGTGCATTTATGTTACTGTCCAATGCTCATTCAGATCATTTAGATTGATACTGTGAGACTGTTCCATTATAGCAATGAACATGCTCCTGATGTTAGCTTCTGTCACAACACTGTACATGTAGAATCATTAATTGACTGGCTGTAGGCCAGGCAGTTCATTTTTGAAAATACTGGAAACTTGTCTTTTTAAAACTGAAGAGTACCTTTCTGCCCACTTCTGTGTTGTTGTGTTGCAAAGTCATTGCTAATCAAGGATCAAATGACCAGGTGACCAAGCATGTGGATGAGGGTAGAGCAGTGGATGTAGTGTACATGGATTTTAGTAAGGCATTGATAAGGTTCCCCATGGTAGGCTTATGCGGAAAGTCAGGAGGCATGGGATAGAGGAAATTTGGCCAACTGGATAGAAAACTGGCTAACCGGTCGAAGTCAGAGAGTGGTGGTAGATGGTAAATATTCAGCCTGGAGCCCAGTTACAAGTGGAGTTCCGCAGGGATCAGTTCTGGGCCCTCTGCTGTTTGTAATTTTTATTAATGACTTGGATGAGGGAGTTGAAGGGTGGGTCAGTAAATTTGCAGATGATACGAAGATTGGTGGAGTTGTGGACAGTGAGGAGGGCTGTTGTCGGCTGCAAAGGGACTTAGATATGATGCAGAGCTGGGCTGAGGAGTGGCAGATGGAGTTCAACCCTGCCAAGTGTGAGGTTGTCCATTTTGGAAGAACAAATAAGAATGCGGAATACAGGGTTAACGGTAGGGTTCTTAGTCAGGTGGAGGAACAGAGGGATCTTGGGGTCTATGTACATAGATCTTTGAAAGTTGCCACTCAGGTGGATAGAGCTTGTAAGAAGGCCTATGGTGTATTAACGTTCATTAGCAGAGGGATTGAATTCAAGAGTCGTGAAGTGATGTTGCAGCTGTACAGGACTTTGGTTAGGCCACATTTGGAGTACTGTGTGCAGTTCTGGTCGCCTCACTTTAGGAAAGATGTGGAAGCTTTGGAGAGGGTGCAGAGAAGATTTACCAGGATGTTGCCTGGAATGGAGAATAGGTCGTACGAGGATAGGTTGAGAGTTCTCGGCCTTTTCTCGTTGGAACGGCGAAGGGTGAGGGGTGATTTGACAGACGTTTATAAGATGATCAGAGGAATATATAGAGTAGACAGTCAGAAACTTTTTCCCCAGGTACAACAGAGTGTTACAAGGGGACATAAATTTAAGGTGAAGGGTGGAAGGTATAGGGGAGATGTCAGGGGTGGGTTCTTTACCCAGAGAGCGGTGGGGGCATGGAATGCGCTGCCCGTGGGAATGGTAGAGTCAGAGTCATTGGCGACCTTTAAGCGGCAATTGGACAGGTACATGGATGGGTGCATAATCTAGGATAGATGTTCGGCACAACATCGTGGGCCGAAGGGCCTGTTCTGTGCTGTATTGTTCTATGTTCTATGTTCTAAATGGATACAGCCAATTCTCATCAGCAGCAAAGGAAGTCTCTCAGTTCAAAGCATAATCTTACTTTCTAATAGTCTCAAGCTGTCCCTATTTGACAAACACTGGCAGTTGTACTGCCATAATATTATTCAGCATTTACAGCACAAAAATATTTAAAAACTGCATACATTGAACTTATTGCTGTCAAGGATTATGAATGTTTTCTCCAATGCAGGTTTGTGCTGGCTGGGCTGCTTTCTGTTGAAACAAATTGGGAACAGATTTCAGTTGACATTCTGGAACATGTCTCCAGCGACTGAGCAAGAGTTTCTAGAAATATGTAGGAATGAACCTTCACAAATAGATTGAAAAAGCCAGCAAGCACTCTTTGTGTGATAATTATGAATATCAATCTTAGGTAGCAAAGGAAGAAAGACCGCAAAAAACCAAAGTAACCTAAACAAGTCTAGTAAAGGAAGTAACATGTAGTTAATTAACTGCTTCAAAATGATAGGGGAATTCCTAAAACTTGCTTTGAACTTGCGCTGTGGAAATAAATGACGCAATAAAATGAGTATTTTTGGTGTAGGGTTGTACCAAAAAAGGGAAAAATAAAATGGGCTTTGTACTTAGGTATAGTTAAAAGGATATTTATTTCAAAGCCCGGAAAGATTCAAGCAAACGTTTGAGTCTGTGTTCACTGCAGGGAGTTTGTCTCTTGAATTGAGATTTTATCTTAAATTTGCAAAACTTTCCCAACATTTTGATCAGTTTGCTGCAAAGTAGGGCAGTGAATTGGTGTAACACCATCCTGCCCCAGCTATCAAATGAAGTATAGAATATAGAACATCGAACGATACAGCACAGAACAGGCCCTTCGGCCCTCGATGTTGCGCCGACCTGTGAACTATTCTCAGCTCATCCCCCTACACTATCCCAAAATTATCCATGTGCTTATCAAAGGATTGTTTAAATCTCCCTAATGTGGCTGATTTGACTACATTGGCAGGTAGGGCATTCCACGTTCTTACCACTCTCTGCCTAAAGAACCTGCCTCTGACATCTGTCTTAAATCTATCACCCCTCAATTTGTAGTTATGCCGCATCGTACACACAGACGTCATCATCTTAGGAAAAACACTTTCACTGTCTACCCTATCTAATCCTCTGATCATCTTGTATCTCTCCATCAAATCCTCTCTTAGCCCTCTTCTTGCCAATGAGAACAGGTTCAAGTCTTTCAGCCTTTCCTCATAATACCTTCCCTCCAGACCAGGCAACATCCTGGTAAATCTTCTCTGCACCTTTTCCAATGCTTCCACATCCTTCCCGAAATATGGGAACCAGAACTGTACACAATATCCCAAGCGTGGCCGCACCAGCGTTTTATATAGATGTGGTTCCGGAACTCAATCTCTTTAGAAATGAAACCTAACACACCGTTTGCCTTCTTAACAGTACTATCCCCCTGGGTGGCAACTTTCAGGGATCTATGTACATTGACTCCAAGATCACTCTGCACATCCACACTACCAAGAATAAAGTATATAAGAACAAATATCCCACCCAGAATACGCTGATCACAGTTATAATCATAGAGTCATACAGATGTACGGCATGGAAACAGACCCTTCGGTCCAACCCGTCCAGATATCCTAACCCAATCTAGTTCCGCCTGCCAGCACCCAGCCCATATCTCTCCAAACCCTTCCTATTCATATACCCATCCAATTGCCTTTTAAATGTTGCAATTGTACCAGCCTCCACCACTTACTCTGGCAGCTCATTCCATACACGCACCACCCTCTGTGTGAAAAAGTTGCTCCTGAGGTCTCTTTTATATCTTTTCCCTCTCACCCTCAACCTATGCCCTCTAGTTCTGGACTCCCTGACCCCAGGGAAAAGACTTTGTCTATTTATCCTATCTATGCCCCTCATAATTTTGTAAAGCTCTATAGTTCCTTTTTTATTACTCACTTATGGGATGTTGATGTCACTATCTGGGCAAAAGTCTATTGCTCAACACTAGCTGTTCTTGAGAAGGTGATTAGATTACTTACAGTGTGGAAACAGGCCCTTCGGCCCAACAAGTCCACACCGACCCACCAAAGCGCAACCTACCCATACCCTACTTTTACCCCTTACCTAACACTACGGGCAATTTAGCATGGCCAATTCACCTGACCTGCACATCTTTGGACTGTGGGAGCAAAACCGGAGCACACCCACGGGGAGAACATGCAAACTCCACACAGTTAGTCGCCTGAGTCAGGAATTGAACCCGGGTCTCAGGCGCTGTGAGGCAGCAGTGCTAACCACTGTGCCACCGTGCAGTTTGCAGAGTGCCTTGGAGAGGAGCTTGCAGGTGGTGGTGTTCCCATGAAATTGCCACCCTTATCTTTCTAGATGGAAGTGGTCATATGCTTAGAAAGTGCTGTCTAAGGATCTTTTGTAAATTTCTGCAGTGCATCTTGTAAATAGTACACACTGCTGCTAATGAACGTGGATGTGATACCAATCAAATGGGCTGCTTTGACCTGGTGCCAAGCTTCTTTAGTGTTATTGGAGCTGCTCTCATCCAGGTAAGTGGGGAGTATTCCATCACGTTCCTGACTTGAGTCTTATAGATGGTGGACAGGCTTTAAGGAGCCAGGAGATAAGGTACTCAATGCAGGATTCTTCAGCCCTGACCTATTCTTGTAGCCATGGTTTTATATAGTTAGTCCAGTTCAGTTTCTGAGTCAACTCTAGAATTTTGACATTGAGAGATTCAGTTATGGTAACACCACCTAAATGTCAAGAGGCACTGGGTAGAATGTCTCTTATTGGAGATGGTCATTGTCTGGCATTTGTGAGGCATGAATATTACTTACCAGTTGTCATTCTAAGTCTGGACATTGTCCAGGTCTTGGTGCATTTGCACATAAACTCCTTCAATATCTGAGGAGTTATGTATCTGAGGGGTGGAATCATTGGCAAACATCCCCAATTCTGAACTTATGATGGAGGGAAGGTCATCTTTAAGCAGCTGAAGATGGTTAGACCTAGGACACTATACTAAGGAACTCTTGTAGTACTCTCCTACAGTTGAGATGATTGTCCTCCAGCAATTCTAATTATCTTCCTATTTACCAGGTTTGATTTACCAGGGAAGAGTGTCCCTTTGATTGGCTCCAGTTTTATCTGGGCTCTTGTTTGTTACCCTTGGTCAAATGCAGCTTGATGTTAAGGATAGTCACTCTCATTTCTCCAGTCAAGGCTAGAATGAGATGAGGAGCTAGAAGGTCATGGCTGAAACCAAACTGAGCTTCATTGAGCACTTTATTAATAAGCCAATGTTGCCTTGTGTGGCGTGAAAGTTACTTGCTACTTTTCAGCCCAGGCCATGATATTATCATGTCTTGCTGCATATGGATATTAACTGTTTCAGTACATGAGGAGTCATGAATGATGCTGAGCAATATGCAATTACTGGTGAACACTGGAACTGCTACAGAAATGTATTGAGCTGAGATGACTACCTCCAACAAACACAAACACCTTCCTTTGTGCCAGGTATGACTCTAACCAGCAGAAAAATTGACACCCCTCCACCCCGATTCCCACTGATTCCAGTTTTGCTCGGGCTCCTTAATGCTATACTCAGTCAAATGCAACCTGATGTCAAGTGCTGTCACTCTCACCTTACCTCTAAAATTCAGCATTTTTTGTCCATGTTCGAATTAAAGCTGTAATGAGGTGGGGAGCTGAGTGACCCTGACAGAAGTCAAACTGAGCATCACTGAGTGGATTATCGCTGAGCAGGTGCTGCTTGATAGCACTGTTGGTGACACCTTCCACCACTTTATTGAAGAGAGGAGACTTGATGGGGAAGCAATTGACTGGGTTTGATTTTGTGCAGGACACACCTAGACAATTTTCCACATTGTGGGTAGATTCCAATGTTGTAGCTGTACTGGAACAGCTCGGCTAGGGCAAGTTCTAGAACACCAGTCTTCATTACTGTTGTAAAACAAGGCACTGAGGATGCTGGAAATCTGAAATAAAACCTGAAAATGCTGGAGAAATTCGCTAGATTTTGCAGCGTTGGTAGGCAGAAAAATAGGATTAGTGTTTTGAGTCCAGTGGCCCTTCATCAAAACTGAAAATAGCTGGGAAAGGGTGGTATAAAGAGAGGTATAAATAATTAAAATGGGTCAGGAGCATTCCATACAAAACAGGAGGAAAGTGCAATCTATTTTTATTTTAGTCAGCCAGATAATATTACACAGAAAAGTCCTCAGCTAATTATCGAGGATCTCCGGAAATGATCCCCGGTCCATCATCACACTGAACTCCTTTATGAAAACTCTGACTATAAACTCTCTGATAGACTTGACTGAACCCGAGCCATCCAGCCTAACCCCTCACTATCCCATTAACCCTCAGCCAAATCCCCCCATCCCCAGTAGCCCGACCTGATTATCCTCGCCAGCCCTGACCTATTCTTGTAGCCATGGTTTTATATGGTTAGTTCAGTTCAGTTTCTGAGTCAACTCTAGAATTTTGCCCCCCCTTCCGCCGGCACCTCCATTCCCCATCCCCCACAACCGAGCTTCCACTCTTAACTCTGCAGCAAAAACAGGCAGCCCCAGCCTTCCCTCCCCACCCCGACCCTGACTCTCCGCCGGATGCTGCGCTCCGCAAGGTGATGTGCTGCAGAGCCGAGTGCGGGTGGCCGTAAGTTCAAGCGGGGGGCGATAATCTTCAGATTGGTCGCTGCCCCTCGGAGCATCGAGGCTGCTATTTCTGAGGCCCCCCCAAAGGCACGGACGTCTCTGGATTAAATCTTGTAAAACCGATGGGAGTGAGTCAACAACACATTTCACAGGTCACCAATTTTTTTTATTTTTTGCGGTTTCGAAAGGAATAAACATCATGAAAGATGTAAAGCGAATTTACTCTTTTTCTGCCCGGGGTCTGCTAAAGGTTGCTTCAATAAACAGAACACGTAGTCTCTCCTCTGAAACCTGCTACCCTGTTGAAGAAAACAAATGGCTACTGTATCACCTTGTTAGACAGTTACACAAAAACTAAAATGAATGCAAACTTTAGTGACAGTAACAAAACTGTAAAATAATGGAGCTAGTGCTGGAAAGTGGGACTAATGTGGGTAGAAGTATATACAGTATATATTGGGCCGAAGGGCTACTTCTGTGCTGTAGGATTCCGTGCTGCTATCAAAATGCACGTGGAACATTGACACAATCAGTGCTGTATTAGCCAGGCAGCATGTGCTTTATCCTTCACATCCTATCATCCCCTCCAAAATGCTTTGGTTCTACATTGTCAGGTTTGCCTGGTGCAGCAGGTAATTAAGAAGGCAAATGGAATATTGTCCTTCCTTGCTAGTGAGATGGAGCTTTAAAACAGAGGGGTTATGCTGCAGCTGTCTCGGGTGCTGGTGAGGCCAGTTGGTTCCTGTGTTGAGGGGGTTGGTTTATGAGGAAGGATTAAGTAGACTTGGCTTACACTCATTGGAACTTAGAAGAATGAGAGAGGGTCTTATAAAATTAACCAGAGATTGTATTGGACTGGTCACATAAATGCAGCAGCAACCAGAGCAGACCAGAGGCTCAGTATCCTGCAGTGAGTAATTCAACACTTGACCCATCCCCATTCCCCCCAAAAAGACATGAGCATCATCACAGGGCACAATGAGGAGTATGTGGAGCACTCCTCACTTGCCTCAATTGTGCAGTTTCAACAACACTCAAGAAGCTTGCCAGCATCCAAGACAAAGTAGCCTGTTTGACTGGCACCACATTATCAAATACTTAATATCTCCACTACAAACTCTCAGCAGCAGTATTGTTTACCATCCACAAGATATACGGCAGAAATTCACCAACGCTCATTAGACAGCACTTTTCAGACCCATGACCTCTGACCTCTAGAAGGACAAAGGTAGGGGAAGATACTTGGGAAGACCATATCCTGCAAGTCCTTTCCAAGCCTTTCACCTCCCAACTCAGATCTATATTGTCATTCCTTTAGTGACACTGGGTCAAAATCCTGGAACTCCCTCCTTATCAATATCCTAGGTCTGTCTATACCAAATGGACTCTGATGGTTCATGAAGACAGTTTAATGTTACCTTTTCAGGTTCACCCAAGGATGAATAAATAAATGCTGGCCCAGCTAGCAAAGTCCACATGCCATTAATGAAAATAATAAAAAAAAGTGAATGGCTAAAATTTTGGCAGATAGAGTATAAAGTGAGGTTGGGGAACTTTGGCAGAAGAGTAGACAAGCAGAACACCATTTAAATGGAGAGTCTGCATTTTTATTTTAATAAATAATAATTTGGGTGCTTTAGTACATGAATTGCAATAAATTAGCAGGCAGATGCATGAAGCAATTTGTAAAGCAAATGGAATGTTGGCTTTTATTGCAAGGAGGGGTAGAGTTTAAAAGTCAGGAGATATTGCCATAACTGTATAGGCATTGGTGAGTCTGCATCTACAACACTGTGTAATTTTGGTTTCCTTATTTAGAGAGGGATATACTTGCAATGGAAGCCCTTCAGTGTATGTTCATTAGGCTGATTGCTGCGATGAAAGGTTTGGTTTTATGACAAAAGGGTCTGTATTCACTGAAGATCAGAAGACTGAGAATTGAATAATATAAGATCTTGAGGGAGACTTAACAGCGTCAATGCTGAGAGAATATTTCCCATCATGGGTATTCAGCGGACCTAAATTATTAATGGAACATTGAAGGAGTCAGGACTCTTCCTGTTCCATTCCAGGTAACCATGTAAGCTAACATCTCAATAGTTAACAGTGGTTGGAGCAGAATGAACAGCAGGTTTTTCGTTGGTCTGTACTATACTCAATAGTCACTAAATCTTAGCTCAAGTATTATAGGTCGGAAGATTTTGGATGGTGGAGAGTGTGATGTAGAGAGGGCATATGATTATGTTGGGTAAATAAAATCCTCCATGAGGGCACTGATTCCTCAGTAGCTTGATTTGAAAACTGAGACATGGTGATGGGCTCTGGCATGTATCAGACTCCAGATGATTAAAAACAAGAGTCCCATCATTCATGGTTTGGTTATCTCCCGACCCAGACTATTCTAATTCTTTCATGGACAGCTTCCCATCTTCCACTTTTGTTAAATCTAAGCTCATTTAAAACTCCTCTGTTCACATCCTAACTTACACCAAGTCCATTTTCTGCATAAAAGGTTAGAAATCTGGGAGTTGTGGTCTACTGCCTCATTTCCACTCAAAACTCAATTTCCTTAGCCTTCACTCTGACTGTGGCAGGAGTGCCACACACTGCACGTACTAATTGTTGTAGAGAAGCAGAGGGCAATGAAACATCCCATTTCCTGGCTCTATGTGCTAATTCGGTTGTTCCCCTCGCTGCAGGAGAGGTGTGGAAAGGCCTGTATATGGAGTTCTAAGCTAGGAATCCAAGAGGTGCCAACTCAGGATTAGAATGATCAGCAGTAGTTTAGCATCTAGCTCTGGGGGAGTAGAAAATAATCCTGTATTTTCTTCCTCTGAAATGTTGACTGAGTTGTTTCAATGAGCAAAGATCATGAACATTTCTCTACTCTGTGGGCTCATATACAATAACATTTAAAGAAGAGGCAGCTCCTGCCATGAAGCAATCTTGACCTACTGATTACTTAAAGTAGGTGCCAATATCACCAAAGGAGAATAGATAAGTTCTATGAAATACAAGGGAGGATTTGCTCAGTTATATGCAATAGTTCCCCACAGTCCTAACTCACCCCACCATCCTCCACTCACCACCCATTTCATTGATTTACTTAAAGAATCAATGAGGTGAACTACTTTTAACATCAAATTGACTCTATCTAAAGCTTTATAAAATAATACAATACCAAAATCTTAACAATCCTTCCATTCATTACTTCCTCCAATCTTACCTTCACAAAGGAATTTCCAAGTTTAAAACCCAAACATTTGATTACTAATTATTACTTACTTTTTAAATATATTTTCTCTATAATGTTTTTCCAACCTGCAATAAGAACCTTGGCATTTTATCATGGCTTCTAAACAACAGTGTGTTGTTCTGAAAAAAAGTTTATTTGCATAGTAACTTCCCAGTTCCCCAATAGTTCAGATTTCAAATTCATATCCTCAAGATTAAGTCAGTCACTGCCTCACCCAACCTTCGCTTTGTAGCCTCCTCCCACCTGAGGTACTTTCCATTTTCTATACCATTATGCTAATGGAAAATGGATTGAGAAAGGAAATTTTTACATCATTGCTCTGAACTGAACATGAATTATGGCATCTTGTCATTTTTCAGTGGTTATTATTAACAATGGGTATGTTAAATTAGATCAGAAGTTACCGGGGCAGTTGGTCACCCCCGGGGTAGTGTAGGCTGCAGACTTGTGACAAGTTTATTCCTTTGCTTCTTGTTGAAGTCATGTAGGGGGCTAGGGAAGCCTACTGCTTAATCATCACACACCTCCATAGTGCAAAAATTGTATTCACAGTCATTTGAGTCTCTTCAATTATACTTCAGAAATATAAACCAGCTGCAGTGAAGTTTGACAGATATTTGTGATGGCAAATATGCCAATATGTTGGTTCTACTAAAGAAGACTGAGGTATCTTTTTTAATTGGATGAACTACTTCTCTGGTCACATATCACTGAAGTAAAATTGTAAATTGTATTAAGTATGACTATTTAATTTTTGATTTCACTTTTTCACCTGTTTTTATACCAGACAGTATAATTAAACACTATTATTTTGTGAGACAACATCCTGTCAATTTTCAGTTTGGTGTGTTATCCTTCTGTGGGTTAGTTCACTTGGATGGTTGATTTGCATTGGAAAGGGACAACAGCAACAGCACAGGTCCAGTTTCTACAGCAGCTGAGGTTACCATGAAGGACCCACATTGATTTCTGAAGACTTTGAACTGACTCTATCCATCATGTGCATGTCAATCAAACAGATTGGTTCAATGCTAAATTTAATCGATTTACATTCAGGTAGCTTTTTTTTAATTAATCATTTCTGAAGCAACAAACATCTGAAGCAGGAAATTCCAAAATTAATTAAACTCAAAATGCAGTTATGAACTTTAGTCACATCCAATTTCTTTCAGGCTTAAGTAATACAAGAAGAATGTGTTTGTTGAGGGGATGGGCTAGCCCGACGTGTTATGAAGCATGATGAACCCTGTTCTAGAACTGTTTAAAGGTCTAACTGAATGCATTACAGATGAAAGGTTTTTGACTGACTTCTGCAAAGGCAAAATTGTTAGAAGCATTGTGGTGTGGTTCTACACAATTTGGTAAATTTGCAGCATACAGTAGTGAGAAAAGATAAACGCTTTTCATAGAGTATGGGGGCAGTGATAGTCTGAACGTTTGGTCTGCAATGTGACCAAGACTTGGAGAGGCAAAGACAGAGAGGGAAAGCTCTGTCACGAAGGAATTTAGAAGAATGCGAGGAAACCTTGTTGAAACGTACAAGATTCTTACTGGACTTAACAGGTAGATATAGAAAAGTTGTTTCTTCTTGTGGGAGGGTTTAGGATTAAGAGTCTAATCTCCAGAATAAATAAGATACATTTAAGATAAAGATGAAGAGAAATTACTTCTCTAAGGAATTTTCTTTTACCCCAGAGGGCTGTTGTGGCTGGGTTGTTAAGTTATATTCAAGGCTGAGATAGACAGATTTTTAATCTGTAAGAGAATCAATCATTATGGGGAAAAGGCAGGAAAGTGGAGTTGAGGATTATCTATTGAGCCAATGATCCCATGACTTGACAGATCAGACTCAATGGGCTGAGTGACCTGTTTCTGCTCCTACATCTTATGGCAAGAAGGGCTTTTCTTAGGAAGCCCTATATGAAAAGGCTGCACTTAAAGTACCAGCCAGTTGTGGCTCAGTTGTTAGCATTCTTGACTCTGAACCACAAATTTTTAGGTTCAAATCCCATTCTAGGCTTGGAACACATTAAAACAAGGGCTGACACTCCAGTGCAATACCGGAGACAGCACTGCATTGCATAGGTTCTATCTGAACCAAAACTCTACTGGTGGAACATTGGTAGTGTCCCTATCTCTGAGGCAGATCTTGGTTCACATCCCATCTGTTTCTAATAAAAAATTGATTAAATATGGATATTATCTGTGATAACAGCATGATTTTCAGAATTTTTTGTTCAGTACAGATTCCAGCATGTGTAAATTTGCTCCTTTTTCCTCAAGTACAAATACCATTCCTACCTAGCAATAAGGTAGCAGCAAAGCCAGAAGAGGCTACACCACAAGGTGGTGGTCAAGGAGTAGAGCAACATGAGGATGACCCTCCCTGTGGGCATACAGGTCCACTGTTCCCTTATATTTTCTACCAAATGATGTGAACAGGTAACAGCAATTAAATTTCATAGATCCACTCAAGATGTCACAGCAACACTGCATGTAATATAGGGGACTTCAACATCTTTCCTGAGGAGAGAAGACCATGATAAAATAGCACAGGGATTCACCAGGATAGGGGCTTCTCAATTTGTGGTCTCACATTTTAAAATTTGCAAAATCAATCAGGAAATTTGATTCAAGCATCACAATGCACGAGCTCTTCTTTTTAACAGTAAGCCAAAGGCTACAACTGATAATCCAGAGAATGCAACTTTAAATATCATAATGGCAACTTGAGAATTTGAATTTGGAATACTGCAGGCAATTCTGGTCTCCTTCCTATTGGTAGGATGTTGTGAAACCTGAAAGGATTCAGAAAAGATTTACAAGGATGCTGTCAAGGTGGGAGGATTTGAGCTATAAGGAGAGGTTGAATAGGCTGGGGCTGCATTCCCTGGAGTGTTGGAGGCTGAGAGGTAACTTTATAGAGGTTTATAAAATGATGAGGGGCATGGATCGGATAATGAGACTCAGTCTTTTCCCTTGGATGGGGGAGCTCAGAACTAGAGGGCATAGGTTTAGGGTGAGAAGGAAAGATATAAGAGACCTAAGGGGCAACTTTTTCCATGCAGAGAGTGGTACATGTATGGAATGAGCTGCCAGAGGAAGTGGTGGAGGCTGGTACAATTGAAACATTTAAAAGGCATCTGGATGTGTATATGAATAGGAAGGGTTTGGAGGGATATGGGCCGGGAGCTGGCAGGTGGGACTAAATTAGGCTGAGATAGCTGGTCAACATGGACGGGTTGGACCTAAGTGTCTGTTTCCATGTTTATGACTCCAGAACAAATCTACAAATCAATGGAAGTGCTGATGAAACTGATGGATTGTCATAAAAACCTCTCTCTTTCACTGAATTCTCTTAGAGAAGGAAATCTGTTGTCTTCACTTTGAAATAACTGCACAGAGGTTGGTATCCAGTCACCAGTCATCCTTTATTTACTTGTGCACAGTGTACTAGCTGTGGCCAGCCAGCTGGGAGTCAGTCCCCTAAACTCAGGATTTTCTAAATCCAGAGTTAATGTATTTTTTATCCTGAGATTCTAAGCTCCTGGTTATACATTTTTTCCTTTTCTGTTTTTTATTAATCCCCTGCACTACTGCCAAACAGCAGTAGTGCTTTCCTCTCCCCAGCGTGTAGGTGTAGGCCTCAGTGAAGAAACAACAAGTGCAGACAACTTCATTCATATTCCACTACCAGGAAGAAAAAAACACCTGAATGGCCAGTGCCAACCGTTCCCTTTAGGGGCAATGCCTACGCGATTCAGAAAGTGAAGGGTAGGGTTGGGATTAAATCAAAATAGAGGGGGGAATAAAACACTCCACACTGCTGGTGCCCACCTCTCCCTGAAAACCTTAAGGGTATTGGTGGATGCCGCATGCTCTTTCTCCAGTGATACCCAGGCCTGAATGTAACCGTGGAAGAGGGGCAGGCCAATGGCCCTAATGACCCCTTCCATTGCCAGCTGCCTGGACCAGTTTATGGCCAGTTTGGCCATGCCATCCCTAGTTAATTTTTTTATTTTATGAAACAACACAAGATACAAACGGTTTACAATAAACAATAAGCAGTGGCTCACAGAAGACCATTATTTACAGGGGAAGGGGCAACAAGGCCAAACCCCAAACCCCACCATGCAATCAGTTAGCAGGGAAATTATGGCAAATCCCAAATTCATTCATCAAAAAGGAAACCATAATACAAACTCATACAAGATGGTCCAATCAAACAGATAATAAACAGCGCATAGAACACAGACATCCCAGCAACCCAGCAAACCACCCCTCCCACCATCCAGCCATTATTAACCAGTATAAATTACAAACAGTTAACATGATCAGCTGTATACAAAAAACAGCAATTGACAGGGGCAAAGGCAGACCTCAAACCCCACTGTACAATCAGTTCACAGGGAAGCGAGGTTACCTCGAATTCCGCTTTACATCATCAAGAAGGAGACGGTGAACACAATCACATACAGACAGTCCGCTAAAACCAAACAGTAAACAGTGCATATAGGACAGATACCCCTGGCAACCCAGCAAACCACTCACCCCTCCCACCTTCCAGCCTCAAGGCTCAAGCAACCTGCCCCTACAATCCCTAGTGATTTTTTTTTTAAATCTCCTGGTTTCTTTTTCTTCCCCCACACTACTGCCTAACTGCAGTAAGTGCTTATATTTTCGATCCCTAGTTAATATTGGTCAGTCAGTGCTCCCTGATTGGGGTTGTTAACCTGGGCTATTCAAGGATCATGTCATCAACAAGATCCACCTGGTGTTCCGATCACAACCTGCTTGGTGTGGCCTATTTCTGACTCCTTTCCCACACTTCCAAAGGGCAATTAGGAATGGGATGAAAATGTTAGCATAGCCAGTAATGTTCATAGCCATGAATCATTAATATGAAAACTAAGGTTATTGAGTTTTAACTCACTACTGAAGTGGCCAGTAAATTAGCTATAGGTATCATTCATGAAGGTGAGGTGACCCACAACAAATTCCAACCTAGGGTAGACAGTGAATGCCAGCCATGCTGGAAACATGTACATCCCAAGGTTGAATCTTTTAAAGAATTACAATAGTTGGAAAGGAACTGTAAACTGTATAAAACTAGTGAAAATTCATTGTTACTCTACCCGAGTGCCACAGCATTTTCATACCGTGTGTTTGTGATTCAAAATTAGAGAGTTATTCAAAACTTATAGTAATGAATAAAATCTATAAAATTAACTCTGGAATTCAGTGTTCACTTGACTCTAATGCAGTAATTATTCAGTCATGGTAAGATATTAACTTTGATAATAGAACTTGTGTTGGAGTCTTCGTAACTTATGATTTGAAGGATGGACTGAGTGAAATTTGGTTTACCATTAAGTTCCAATAATTAGCATGAAATACTGGAAAGCACAAGTGTTTAATGATGCCAACTGATGATGCTTTCAAAAAGACCAGACATGATGTGAATCAGCCGATAGTTGTCCTCAAATGAATCAGGAAACGTTTTCATTATGTGTAACGTGTCATTTAAACAATCTTCGGATAACTTTCTCAGTTATTCTGTGACATCAAATTAATCTTCCACCTCTCTACAGTAAATCAGCTGAGTGTAAAGTCCACGTTTCAGGTTTAATTTGAGTTATGATTTATCATCCCTCTGTGGTTTTGGTGATAGTATCAATGAAAGTAAAGTCTCAGTGAAAGTTGCTGTCTGTTATCTAATTTTACCAAATCAAAAATAATAATTGGTTCTATAGAAAAAGGGAAAGAACTAATGTCCCAGGACAATCCAGACTTATGTTTCTAATAAATGTGAGTATTGTGAAATCATACAAAATACATAGTTTGATTTCATACAGTTTAACATTGGAAATAAATCTTGGGAACAAATCTGCATCCAATTTCCAAAGTCAACATGGACTTGGATTAAGATTGGTTAATTTGCACCATATTTTCAAAATATTTGCTGGAACCACACAGTTGGGGGGGTGGTGGGTAGGGGTCTTTGTTCCTATATATTAAAAAATGAAATACATTAAAGATGTGGTAAATAAAGATGAGCCAAACAGCCTCTCCCTGGGCTGTATCAAATCATGATTAATCATTTATCTCAATTTTCCTCAACATCTTTTCAATGTTTAATGGTTAATTCTAACAAATATACTCTCAAAAGATACTTACAAAAGATGTTTTAATGGCCTTTACTTGGATGTACTTGTTTATCATCTTCATTTACAGTCTGCTGTGGGGCCACATTTACGGTTTCCTGAGCTGAAGCAAATATGGCTGCCATTTTGGAATCGTATAATGCCCCCCTCAGAGGCCATCTTCATTCTGCCTGTCTCCTGACCTTTATTTCAATGAGAATCGCTCCATCACTGTGCTCTGTAAACTTTGGATTTCCCTCACTTGCACAACTGTCCAAATGTGGACAATTGCTGCCCCTGAATGACTTCCTCTGCCTTACTCAACTTCAAAACACTATGCAAGGAGAACACTGGGTTCTCTCCTATTGTCTTCTCTTTTTCCATGCTTACTGTTAGGTCAAATGCACCCTGATTAATACCACATTATCAAATAATGTCATCTCCATTTCCATTTGCGAATGTGCTTTGGTTGCAGCTTTGGCCCCAAGCTCATCACTTCTATTTCCCCTTTACATTTTCCTTTCTCTTTTTATTTCCCTCTTAGATCCTTCTCCCATGTTATCACACATCCTTTCATTTAATTTTTTTTTTGGATACTCAGCATTTCCAATTCCTTACCCAAACATTCTATTTTCCTCAACCTTTGTGTGACATTGTCCCAGGCTTTGCTTCCTCTCAGATAAGCTGACATCTTCCTGTTATGCTTCTCTTGGCATTCCCTGAAGACCACATCAAATTAGCTTACACTGCCTCCTCCCAAGCAGCATCCTAATCTCTCACCTGCCCAGTGTGCTGGCTGGGGGCTGATCTTCTCAATCTCTTCCCTATCTAGCTCAGTCTCCCTTTGCTGATCTTATGAACTCTTCCAATGGTCCAGCTATTAATGCTCCTGCCTACATTCTCTCCAGAATGCATGTTCACTCATGGGTGAAACTACTGCAATTCATAAATTCATGCTGAATAATTGCGCTGACATGATGGTTTTCAGGAAAACCTAGCTGAGGTGATGGCACAAAATAACTTTCCTAGTTATAACCTCCCCTGTTCGCTTTACCCAGACACGCTCAACTTAGTTGTTGCCGGAAACATCATCCCGTACACACCTAGTGCCGTTTCCCCTTTGGGCATCATACCTTGTTTCACCCTCGCTTTTTACTTAAAATCCTCATTCTCAATTGGCCACCCAAGTACCAAGCTAACTTTATCAGTTATCTTCACCGTTTCCTCCTTTACTCTCAGCACCAAGTCACTCCGCATTCTGGATGATTTGAAATTCAATTTGAGTTATCACACTTTTGTCTTCTGAATTCATTGCCTTGCTTCTCTCCTTCACTTTCACCCTCAGACTCACTTCCCACCTTATAGTGAGTGCCACCCATTTGGCTTTGCCATCTCATGATACATTGGAAGGAATAATCAAAGATGGCATTTCTGAGTACTCCCTTACATCTTTCAGTACTTCCCTTTCCAAACACCACTACTTTCTGTATCAAACACAAACTGGCAATTTACTATCAACTATGTTCTTAAATTCCTTGTTGTGAAGTCTTTGGTATTCTATTCACAATAACATCTCTGAAGCTACCAATAGCTCAGCAACACTCAGATCTACCTTTGATGCACTAGTTCCCACCAAAACTATTAACCTTTCTCAACCTGACCAACCCCTGGTCCTCATCTCATCTCAATTGTCTGCTAGAGACATATTACATGAAAGAACATGGTGGATATCTAATCTAGCCATTCACCGGCAGCTCCAGCTGGAATACACAAAGCAGTATTGAGTCCTGCTCTCATCCATGAAAACAGCTAGCACAAAGGAGCATTTTCCAAACAGATGTGGTGAAAATCTGAATCCTTGGATGGGTATATATAAGCATATTGGAATAAAAATAGGGGAGAAGTTAGATAATCAATATTTTTGATCTGGCTTCTTTTTGCAGATGAGAAGATTGCCCTGAAAATTGGAGTGGAACTTCAAGTCAGGTAGTATTCTGTACCAGCCACACAATGCACTGCAGGAACTCACCAAGGCTCGATAAACAACACCTTCCTAACCCAGACCCTCAATCACCTAAAAGGACAAAAGCAGTAAATATACCACCACTTGCAAATTCCCCTTCCAAGCAACACATCATCCTGACTTGGAACTACATCAGTGTTCCCTCATTGTTGTTGGGTCAAAATCCTGGAACTGTAGGTACACCTATGCCACATGAAAACCAGTGGTTCATGAAGGCAGCTAAACATCACTTTCTCAATGACAATTAGCAGTGAGCAATAAATGCACTGGTGATGCCCACATTCCACAAATGAATAAAAAGGGGCTGCCAACTAAGGTTACCATCAAGATTAGAATGACACACTTTGTAATTGAAAATGCTATACAAAAACAGGAAAGTTATATCAATGAGTACTTAAAATAACCATACATAACACTGAGGAAATCTAAAGAGTTTAAATGTCAGCATTAGTAAGTGCAATGCTTCATGACTCAGTACATCTATATGTGACTGCAGTGCTCACTGCGAATTACTGATACAATGTACAGGAGATGAAAGTCATAGCATCTCTGCGCAGAACCGTATTTTGCCCAACATATCACAATGTATGTTTATATCAGTACATTGCATATTCCAAAATGTAATAGTCAAGTAGTTACTTTCTATTTCTATCTTTTGCCTTATTATGAGCAACACCATATGAATCCTACTCACTTTTATAGAAATGTTTGATCTACGTATGGCGCAGATGATCTCTAAAATTTCAGAGGCAGTTAGGATGGCACAGTGGCTAGCACTGTTGCCTCACAGTACCAGAATCCAGGTTCAGTTCCACCCTTGTGAGACTGTCTGTGCAGAATGTGGACATTCTCCCTGTGTCTGCATGGGCTCCTTCGAGGTTCTCTGGTTTCCTCGTACAATCCAAAGATGTGCAGATTAGGTGCATTGGCTAAGATAAAGTGTCCAGGGATGTGTAGGCGAGACTAATTAGCCATGGAAAATATGGGGTGGGTCTGGAAGTGAGAGGGTTGGTGTGGATTCACTGGTTGAATGGGAGGGATTCTATGAAAGGAATTCTATTTAACAATTTCATGTTGTTAAAATAGATATTTTTGGTATATTGAATGTGTTCCAAATTCACTGTTTTACATAGATTAAGTAGCACTTTTGTTGCAATGAGTCTATGCTATCCACTCAATTTCTCCAGCTATCCCTTGTCTCTCTATTGGCGTAACTCCCCTATCCCCTTAAGCATAGATACCACCAATTCCTAGCTGCTCTCCATTCTGAAGATGGGTCACTGGACTCGAAACATTAACTCTTTCACTTTTAACAGATGCTGCCGGACCTGCAGAATTATTCCCAGAAATTTGTTTTTGTTTCAGATTTCCAGCATCCACAGTTGTGTTTTGTTTTACAATACTGGAAGTGTGCATTAAACAAGATGTAATTTTCTTTAGCATAATATCTGTTTTCCAATTCTGTTCTTTACAAACAAATCTTGGTTTGTTTGCTTTTGTTATAGCTTTACAAACCTGTGTCATAATATTTACCGATTTATTTATATGCTCAAACCTGTTCTTTTTCCCTTCATCTACATAGACTTTTATTTTCTAAGTAGCACATAACTTCCTTATTTCTCTAAATAAATATAAAATGCTGCAGATGCTGGAACTCTGAAACAAACACAGAAAATGCTGGAGAAACTCAGCAAATCTGGCAAATCCATTGCGAGAGAAACAGAGTTAATGTTTGGAGTGCAGTATGATGATTCAAAAGGTATCTTCTGTTTTCTGTCTTGAAGGCAGCAGTTATCATTATGCCATTTTGTGGAACTACTTTTATGATCTGAGCTGATGTTATTTCTGGAAAGTTTACTGCCATTTTTAGTACTTCCCAGCATTTGATTTTTGCTCTCGCATTTGAATGTTCATTGAGGCAGATGACTTTCAATGTTGTGTTATGCTGACATCTAGTGTGAGGTTGTGTATGTAGTTAATACTTGGCTGGAATACTAGCAACTGTCAATATAATCCAAGCTGTTATTTCTAGAGTTTTTAATGTTTTAAACTTTCCACAGTAGTTTGTATGAAAGAAAGCAAGTAGTTGGTAATAATTTTTGAAGATTGAGAACGACTATTTAACTTGCAATTTTCCCCCTCTACTACTGAACTGCCTCAAACTTCCTTTCCCACAATCCATCATTTTCAATGATGATGTGAAAACAAATACAAAATGAACTTGAAAAGAGACAGTTTTAAACTAAACAATAGTGAAGGATCAAGCTTGGGTAGATCAGGAAAAACAAATTAGAGTCAAGGTATTTCAGGGAGTTAGGATGGAAGCTGTAAAGCAGGACAAACAGAGTAGTGTTCTCTAGTTTCGTACCGGTGCCATGAGATAGTGAGGCGAGGAACAGGGAGTGGACGCAGCTTAATACGTGGCTGCGCAGCTGGTGTAGGAGGGAGGGCTTCAAGTATGTAGATAATTGGGATGCCTTCTGGGGAAGGTGGGACCTGTACTAGAAGGACGGGTTGCATCTGAACTGGAATGGGACCAAAGCCCTGGGTGGAAGGTTTGCTCGAGTAGTTTGAGAGGGTTTAAACTAGTATGGCTGGGGGGGGGGGGGGGAACCTGAGCTGTGAGGTGAGAGTTGATGCAGATGAGGCAATAGCGAGAGGTAGACCAGCTAGTGGGAAGGATTTTCCTGGGAAGAAACCAAGGAATCAGTTAAAGTGTGTTTGCGTTAACGCAAGGAGTATCGGGAATAAAAGTGACGAACTTGGAGCATGGATCAGTACCTGGTGCTATGATGTTGTGGCCATAACAGAGACATGGGTTTCTCAGGGGAAGGAATGGTTGCTGGATGTTCCAGGGTTTAGGGCATTTCAAAAGAATAGGGAGGGGGGGAAAAAAGAGGAGGTGGTGTAGCACTACTAATCAGAGAGGGTATCACAGCTACTGAAGCTTCCATTGTCGAGGAAGATCTGCCTACCGAGTCAGTATGGGTGGAAATTAGGAACAGCAAGCGAGCAGTCACCGCATTATGGGTTTACTACAGGCCCCCCAATAGCAGCAGGGAGATGAAAGAAAGCATAGGTCGGCAGATTTCGTAGTAAGGTTGTTGTAATGGGTGACTTTAACTTTTCCACTATTGATTGGAACTTCCTTCGAGCAGAAGATTTGAATGGAGCTGTTTTTGTAAGGTGTGCTCGGGGGTTTCCTAACTCAGTACGTTGACAGGCCAATGAAGGGAGAGGCCATTCTAGACTTGGTGCTCGGAAACGAGCCAGGGCTGGTATCAGATCTTGTGGTGGGAGAACATTTTGGTGATAGTGACCACAACTGCTTCACATTCTACATAGCTATGGAGAAGGAGAGGATTAGGCAAAATGGGAGGATATTTAATTGGGGAAGCGGAAACTATGATGCGATTAGACATGAGTTAGGAAGCATAGATTGGGAGCAATTGTTCCATGGTAAAGGCACTATAGACATGTGGAGACTGTTTAAGGAATAGTTATTGCGAGTAATGAATAAATATGTCCCTCTGAGACAGGCAAGAAGGGGTAAGATAAAGGAACCTTGGATGACGAGAACGGTGGAGCTTCTCGTCAAAAGGAAGAAGGTAACTTACATAAGGTGGAGGAAGCGAAGGTCAAGCTCAGCTCTAGAGGATTACAGGCAGGCGAGGAAGGAGCTTACAAATGGTCTGAGGAGAGCCAGGAGGGAGCACGAGAAAGGCTTGGCAGAACGGATTAGGGAGAACACAAAGGCATTTTACACTTTTGTGAGGAATAAGAGAATGGTCAAAGAAAGAGTAGGGTCGATCAGGGATAGCATAGGGAATTTGTGTGTGGAGTCTGAGGAGGTAGGGGAAGCCCTAAATGAGTTTTTTGCTTCTGTCTTTACGAAAGAAACAAACTTTGTAGTGAATGAAACCTTTGAAGAGCAGGTGTGCATGTTGAAATGGATAGAGATAGAGGAAGCTGATCTGTTGAAAATTCTGTCAAACATTAAGATTGACTAGTCGTTAGGCCCAGATCAGATTTGTCCTCGGCTGCTTTGGGAAATGAGAAATGTGATTGCTTCGCCACTTGTGAAGATCTTTGCATCCTCACTCTCCACTGGAGTCATACCTGAGGACTGGACAGAGGCAAATGTAATTCCTCTCTTCAAGAAAGGAAATAGGGAAATCCCTGGCAATTACAGACCAGTAAGTCTCATGTCTGTCGTCTGCAAGGTGTTAGAAAGGATTCTGAGGGATAGGATTTATGACCACCTGGAAGAGCATGTATTGATTAAATACAGTCAACACGGCTTTGTGAGGGGCAGGTCATGCCTCACAAACCTTATCGAGTTCTTTAAGGATGTGACTAGAAAAGTTGATGAGGGTCGAGCTGTGGATGTAGTGCAAATGGACTGGTAGTGCAAATGATAAGGTTCCCCATGGTATGGGAAGGAATGGGATTCAGGGGAACAGAGCTGTCTGGATACAGAATTGGCTGGCCAACAGAAGACAGCGAGTGGTAGTGGAAGGAAAATATTCTGCCTGGAAGTCAGTGGTGAGTGGTGTTCCACAGGGCTCTGTCATTGGGCCTCTATTGTTTGTAATTTTTATTAATGACTTGGATGAGGGGATTGAAGGATGGGTCAGCAAGTTTGCAGATGACACAAAGGTTGGAGGTGTCGTTGACTGTATAGAGGGCTGTTGTAGGCTGCAGCGGGACATTGACAGGATGCAGAGATGGGCTGAGAGGTGGCAGATGGAGTTCAACCTGGATAAATGTGAGGTGATGCATTTTGGAAGGTCGAATTTGAAAGCTGAGTACAGGATTAAGGAATGGAGTCTTGGCAATGTGGAGGAACAGAGGGAGCTTGGGGTGCAGGTATATAGATCCCTTAAAATGGCCACCCAAGTGGACAGGATTGTTAAGAAAGCATATGGTGTTTTTGCTTTCATTAACAGGGGGATTGAGTTTAAGAGTCGTGAGATCTTGTTGCAGCTCTATAAAACTTTGGTTAGACCGCATTTGGAATACTGCGTCCAGTTCTGGTTGCCCCATTATAAAAAAGATGTGGATGCTTGGAGAGGGTTCAGAGGAGGTTTACCAGGATGCTGCCTGGACTGGAGGGCTTATCTTATGAAGAGAGGTTGACTGAGCTCGGACATTTTTCATTGGAGAAAAGGAGGAGAAGAGGGGACCTAATTGAGGTATACAAGATAATGAGAGGCATAGATAGAGTCCATAACCAGAGACTATTTCCCAGGGCAGAAATGACTTACATGAGGGGTCATAGTTTTAAGCTGGTTGGAGGAAAGTATAGAGGGGATGTCAGAGGCGGGTTCTTTACACAGAGAGTTGTGAGAGTATGGAATGCGTGGCCAGCAGCAGTTGTGGAGGCAAGGTCATTGGGGACATTTAAGAGACTCCTGGACATGCATATGGTCACAGAAATCTGAGGGTGCATACATGAGGATCAGTGGTCGGCACAACATCGTGGGCTGAAGGGCCTGTTCTGTGCTGTACTGTTCTATGTTCAATGTTCTCTATGTTCTATGTTCTATTTATTAGATTAGATTCCCTACAGTGCGGAAACAGGCCCTTCGGCCCACAAAGTCCACACCGACCCTCCGAAGAGTAACTCACCCAGACCCATTTCCCTCTGACTAATGCACCTAACACTATGGGCAATTTAGCATGGCCAGTTCACCTGACCTGCACATCTTTGGGCTGTGAGAGGAAACTGGAGCACCCGGAGGGAGCCCACGCAGACACAGGAGAATGTGTAAACTCCACACAGACAGTCACCCAAGGCTGGAATTGAATCTGTGAGGCAGCAGTGCTAACCACAGAGCCACCGTGCCGCCACGGTGTAGTACAGCAAAATTGCAATATGGGAAAACGAAGGTTAGAAAATGAAGGGAAGGGACAGAGAAACTAAAGCACTAGTCAAAGCTAAGCATTAACAAAGATAACAAAAAAAAACTAAAGGTTCTTTATTTGAATGTGCATATGCTTCATTAAGTAAATTAATTGACAGCATACATTGAAATAAATATGATCTGGTAGCAATTACATAGACATGGCAGCATGATGACAAGGATTGGGCCTGAGTGATGAGCAGTATATGACATTCAAGAATAATAGAAAGCTCAGTAAAAGTAGAGGACCAGCACTAACGACCAAAGATGCAATAATTTGAGATAATTTTGGCTCGAGATCAGGATGTAAATTCAGTTCGAGTGCTCTCAAGAATACACCTTTCTATTTCCTTTTTTCTTTTTACTCCATAGTCCAAAAATAGAGATTCTGCTATTAACTAATGAGACTGTGTAAATAGATGGCTGCAGTTTTAACATCTGTGTTTACTGGAGTGAGTTGCAAATGGTGTACAAAGTTGTACTGTCCTGGAGCAACAAGAGCACATATAGACATTTCAGAGCTGATGGGTTTTGAACTAAAGGGGATAATTGCTTGACAGCTTCGAGTGGCTCCTGACTAGATGACCATAGATTGTTTGGGACCTGAGCAGCAGACAACGACTGAGCCTGCGAAGAGGAAGTTTTAAAAAGCTTGGTCTCATATTGAATGCAAATACCAGAAAGTCTCCAGTAACAGTTAGCAATCTTTGACTCTCTTCCTTGACACTTTTCTCTACAAGTTCCCTGCTGAAGGAGAAATTAAACATCTTCAAAGACAATGAAAGGCAAGTTCTCCAAGAACAAAATGAAACACAGCATTACCATGCAAACAACCTGGCCTCATCCCCAGAGAGCCAAATAGAAACTGAAAGAGAAAGAAAGCAAATCATCAAATCTGCTGGTCTAGATGGTCAAGCTGTCATTCCCTAGTTTTCTTTGTCCTTTTCCACACTTAATATCTGTGTCTTATCTGTCTGTGAAGGGGGATTTTAAGATAGCATAGTGTTTAAGTTGTTAGCAATTCGTATTTCCTAACAGCCATTGGTTAAAGACAATTTATTTGTCATAAAGCTATTTTCTTGTTAAGTACATTACAGAAACCCAGTGAGTGATTTTTGTTTAAACCAATCAGGTAAATTGGGGACAAGAATCAGAAATTGCTGGGGAAACTCAGCTGCAATGTAATGTAAACATCTGTGGAAAGAAAACAGAGTTACCATTTTATGTCCAGTAATAGCTGGACAGCCGGATTAAACCCACACATTTGTGATGACTCCTGGAACAGTCGGGCTTGATTTCCATGCACAAACCCAGCATATTTCAACAGTGGAGTTGAGGAATAGCAGGAGAAAAGGAGGCAACATTGACAGTGGTCTAACAGTGACTACATGTGTCATGAAATATACAAGAAAAAATGTTAGGTGCTGGTGATAAAAGGAGTCTATGTATAAGCTAGAAAAATCAGATGGTCAATGGTAGCATTGAAAGAGCAGGCTTTTAAAATAGTTTCTGAGATTAACAGAGTCATAGCCATAGAGATGTACAGCATGGAAACAGACCCTTCAGTCCAACCTGTCTATCCCGACCGGATATCCCAACCCCATCTAGTCCCATCTGCCAGCACCCAGCCCATCCCCCGCCAAACCCTTCCTATTCATATGCCCAGCCAAATGCCTCTTAAATGTTGCAATTGTACCAGCCTCCACCACTTTCTCTGATAGCTCATTCCATACACGTACCACTCTCTGGATGAAAAAGTTGCCCCTTAGGTCTCTTTTATATCTTTCTCCTCTCACCCTAAACCTATGCCCTCTAATTCTGGACTCCCCAACCCCAGGAAAAAGACTTTGCCTATTTACCCTATCCATGCCCCTCATAATTTTGTAAACCTCTATAAGGTCACCCCTCAGCCTACGACACTCCAGGGAAAACAGCCCCAGCCTTTTCAGCCTCTCCCTATAGCTCAAATCCTCCAACCCTGGCAACATCCTTGTAAATCTTTTCTGAACTCTTTCAAGTTTCACAACATCTTTCCAATAGAAAGGAGACCAGAATTGCATGCAATATTCCAACAGTGGCCTAACCAGCCACAACATGACCTCCCAACTTCTGTACTCAATACTCTGACCGATAAGGAAAGCATACCAAACGCCTTCTTCACTATCCTATCTACCGGTGACTCTACTTTCAAAGAGCTATGAGCAAGGAGCACTCCAAGGTTTCTTTGTTCAGCAACACTCCCTAGGACCTTACCATTAAGTGTATATGTCCTGCTAATATTTGCTTTCCCAAAATGAAGCACCTCGCATTTACATGAATTAAACTCCATCTGCCACTTCTGTGCCCATTGGCCCATCTGGTCCAGATCCTGTTGTAGTCTGAGGTAACCCTCTTCGATGTCCACTACACCTCAAACTTTGGTGTCATGTGCAAATTTACTAACTATACCTCTTACGCTCGCATCCAAATCATTTATGTAAATGACAAAAAGTAGATGACCCAGCACCGATCCTTGTGGCACTCCACTGGTCACAGGCCTCCAGTCTGAAAAACAATCCTCCACCACCACCCTGTTTTCTACCTTTGAGTCAGTTCTGTATCCAAATGGCTAGTTCTCCTTGTATTCCGTGAGATCTAATCTTGCTAACCAGTTTCCCAGGGAAACCTTGTCAAATGCCTTACTGAAGTCCATATAGATCACATCTACCGCTCTGCCCTCATTAATCCTCTGTTACTTCTTCAAAAAACGCACAAAGCCATGTTGACTATCCCTAATCAGTCCTTGCCTTTCCAAATATATGTACATCCTGTCCCTCAGGATTCCCTCCAACAACTTGCCCACCACAGACATCAGGTTTACTGGTGTATAGTTCCCTGGCTTGTCCTTACCAACCTTCTTAAACGGAGGCACCATGTGAGCCAACCTCCAGTCTTCCAGCACCTCACCTGTGACTGTCGATGATATAAATATCTCAGCAAGAGGCTCAGCAATCACTTCTCTAGCGTCCCACAGAGTTCTAGGGTACGCCTGATCAGGTTCTGGGGATTTATCCACCTTTACCCGTTTCAAGACATCCAGCACTTCCTCCTCTGTAATATGGACATTTTGCAAGATGTCACCATCTATTTCCCTACAGTCTATATCATCCATACCCTTTTCCACAGTAAATACTGATGCAAAATACTCATTTAGTATCTCCCCCATTTTCTGCAGCTTCACACAAAGGCCACCTTGCTGATCTTTGAAGGGCCCTATTCTCTCCCTAGTTACCCTTTTGCCCTTAATGTATTTGTAAAAACTCTTTGGATTCTCCTTAATTCTATTTACCAAAGCTATCTCATGTCCCCGTTTTGCCCTCCTGATTTCCCTCTTAAGTATACTCGGACTTCCTTTATACTCTTCTAAGGATTCACTTGATCTATCCTGTCTATACCAGACATTATTTTCCTTCTTTTTCTTAACCAAAACCTCAATTTAATTTAGTCATCCAGCATTCCCTATACCTACCAGCCTTTCCTTTCACCCTAACAGGAATATACTTCCTCTGGATTCTCGTTATCTCATTTCTGAAAGCTTCCCATTTTCCAGTCATCCCTTTACCTGCAAACATCTGCTCCCGATCAGCTTTCGAAAGTTCTTGCCTAATACCGTCAAAATTGACCTTCCTCCAATTTAGAACTTCAACTTTTAGATCTGGTCTATCTTTTTCCATCATTATTTTAAATCTAATAGAATTATGGTCGTGTGAAAACGGAGCTGGCTGAAGTGAAATGAGATACTTGGCTAATGAATAGAAAAGCAGTAGCACACATTTAATGGGTTTTTTTTTAGAAATAAACTTATTTTGAGTAATCTATCAGAAAGGAGACTTTTAAAAGGAAGACCCAGCATCTGGGGTAGTTCGTCTATAGCGCAATGGTTGCATTCTTGTGCAACCCTGCATTATAGAAAAATTGTACTTTAGAAACAGTTCTTAAAGTGTTGGCAATGTAATCGTGTTACAGCCAATACACATTATAAAAGTTCAGACTTTAATAACAGTGACCCCAATTCATCAATCGTGTTACAGCAAAATTGCAGTAACGAAATGTATGTTATAGCAGAATGACCTGTGTGTTACAAAAACCATTGGACTTTAGTAGGAATTAACATAGAATTGGATGAGGCTTAGTGTCAAGTCAGATTATTGGTCAGAAAGAGAACGGAGTAAGAGAGGACCAAGTTAGAAAGGTAAACATCGATAGTGTTGCCACAGTTTAGTTTAAGAAAGAAAAACAATAAAGATTTTGGTCTTCTAGACAGTTAGAATGGACAGGACAAACAAGGCAAGAGCAGTCATGATGCATTGTCAGACCTGAGAACCAAACAGTTAGAGGGACCTTAATGTGATCCTCAGGTTAAATCGCTGCCAGTTGTTTCTCTGTAATGGGAGAGTAGTCCTTTGGTCCAGTAGGACTATGATGATTGTACCTTTGCCATTTTACCATTAGACAGCATCTGGAAAGAGAATAAAATAATGTGTCTAAATAGCATGTGCAGGCCTGCTTCTAACTATTTTAATGTTCTTTGTCAAATTCAGTAGTGTGTTGAAGTAGACTAATCCAGAGGCGAAAGTGAGGATTGTAGATGCTGGAGATTAGAGCCAAGATTAGAGTGGTGCTGGAAAAGCACAGCAGGTCAGGCAGAGGAGGGGGGTGGTAGGCCCGCACCAATCAACCCCACTGCCCTGTGGCCAAACACTTCAACTCCCCCTCCCACTGTGCCGAGGACATGCAGGTCCTGGGCCTACTCTACCACCACTCCCTCACCACCCTACAGCTGGAAGAAAAATGCCTCATCTTCCGCTTCAGAACCCTTCAACCCCAGGGCATCAATGTGGACTTCACCAGTTGCCTCATTTCTCCTACCTCCCACCACCCCCCCCACCTCCCAATCTTACCATAGTTCCAAACTTTCAGCTCAGCACCAACCTCATCACTTGTCCCACCTGTCAGTCTTCCTTCCCACCTATCGGCTCCACCCTCCTCTCCGAACTACCACCTTTACCTCTTCCTCCATCCACTTATTGCACTCTCAACTACCTTCTCCCCAGCCCCACCCCCTCCCATTTATCTCTCCACCCCAGAGGCTTCCAGCCTCATTCCTGATGAAGGGCTCCTGCTCAAAATGTCGATTTTCCTGCTGCTCGGATGCTGCCTGACGTGTTGTGCTTTTTCAGCACCTCTCTAATCTAGACTAGTCTAGAGCCTAGCAAAAGCATTCACAACTGTTACTGCAGCCTAGGAGTTAGACAATGTTACAGAAGTGGAAATAGGTGTTCTTAATGTTGACATAGTTGTGTGTTTAGAAGCCCATCTCATCTGTAGAAATTGTTGATTGGAATTGTTATCTGTGAAAAAAATGTAACAAAGATTTCCCATACATACATGAATAAACATTTGAAAGAAACAAACAGGAATCTCGTCTACTCTAAAAGAGGGAATAAAGGGTTAAAAATGCCCTTTCAGAGCTCATTGCACTAAGGTCAAAGATACTCAGTGAAGGGCAGTGATTCCTCAAGCAGCTTGAGTATATATAAAGTGTGTTCTCAAACAATAAGGGTGGAGAGAGATGGATATAATTGTTGCACCCTGAAATAAAATCAAGTATTGAGTAAAAGAGTGATGTCCAGTTTTCTTCACTTTTTGACTTCAAAAGGATTGAAAACCAGAATATGTACGAGTGGAACTAGGCCATTCAGCCCATCAACATTCCTCTTACATTCAATGAGATCATGGCTGATCTGATGATCCTCAATTCCACTTTCCTGTCTTTTCTCCATGACCCTTGATTCCCTTACTAATTAGACTATTCAATGCTGAGATGCATATTTTTTAATGACTAAGCTCAACTGACCGCTATGGTACAGAATTCTACAGTTTCATGACCCTCAGAAAATATTTATTTTCTTCGTCTCAAATGGGTGACCCCTTACTCAGAGATTATGCACTCTGTTCCTAGACACTCTCAAAAAGGAATGTATCCTCCCCACATCTACCCTGTCAAACTTCCTAAGACGCTTATATGTTTCAATGAAGGCATATGAATATACAAACAAGGAACAAGTGTAGGCCACTCAACCCCTTGAACCTGCTGTGTTTCTCATTCTTTTGAAGTCTTATAAACAAGCATATTGTTTTTAGAAACATTAGCTTTTCTCTATATTTTTCTGTTGGTCAACTTTCTGGCAGTTCCATTATACTACCCCTAACAAAGTTAACGTATTTCCTCAACTTTATTTTTTACTGCTGCACATCATTCTGATATTTCCCCAGGCTATACAGGGATCATCCTGTATTTACAAGCATAACTGTTGCTTCTACATGTTAAAAAAAGACATGCCAATCTTCCTTCACACTCCTCACCCAAACGTCATTAGCTTCAGGACTCTTGCTATATTTTAATGACTGCCTTTCCAATATCAAGATCTGGTCGAATTAACTTATTGCTGGCAAAAGTCAAACCATCCTGTTTAGCTCTTTATAACTCAATTGTTGTCTTTGGAAACAACTTCAACAACCTCTAACTGCTTAATCAAGTTTAGATAAGGAGCCTCCAACCTTGATAATCATTTTACCACATCCTGAACTTGCTGCATCACCAAGTTTGCTTTTGTCTCTAGGTCATTATAAGTGCATGTTTCTCTTGCATACCTTGTGCTGGTGAAAGCTCAAGGATCATTGAATCTGGCATTTTTCTTGGCACCCTCCTGGTCTCTACTTTTTATAAGTTTCAGATAATTCATGTTCCAGGTCCTCTCCCAAACATAAGCCCATCCACTCATCTCAGTCCAGTTTTACCGGCTGGCTGCACCCAACTAGATTAACTTTGACGTATTGTTCCATGCTCCACGTCCTCTGGAACCATACCCAATCAGTTTGAAAAACTACTTGCCAAGAAAAATAGGAAGGTTTGACATAAACGTATGACGAATGAGTAATAGCAAGGTGAAGGTGCGTACATGGACATAATGTGTGGATATAAAATCATCAACACAATTCTAAATATCATAACTTTTGGTTCCTACTTCAGTCATGTCACATATGTATTCACTAAGAAATTGAATTTTCATACCTTATGCTTAGCAGAGACTACACTAGCTCTTACTCCTGCACTGACTGGAGTAGTATAAATGAATTTAGATCAAACTTCTACAACATGATCAATGGACTAAAATCAAACTATATTTTAATAGTTATTGAAAATGTAGGAAAACTATAGCCGTGACAAACTATTTTCTACAAAACTCAAAATTCTGCACAAAATGCTTTTAATGAAGTTTCACAAATAACATTTTTCGTAGTGGAATGGTTTCCCAGAAACAGAACTGGGCATCTTTATAACTGTCCAAATAAATGGATTTTGTCAATTTAAAATGTTCAAAGTACTGTTAAATATATCATTGAATATTTTATGTAAAAGTTTAAACAGAAATATGACAGGCACCTGCTGAACCAGTGTTACTGCACATTTCATTATAGGAAACTTACACAGGTCCTCCAAGACTTTATGATTGCAGTGATCATCACTAAGGATTTCTTAAAAGGCAACTATTTTCCTACAATTGCAAGAGTCAAATGTGAGGGCTTTGCCCTTTTGAAGGCTATCGTCTATTTTATTATTGGTTGAAAATGCACCATTAAAAGTTCTAAAGTTTTAATTTTCTATGGTTAAAATTATTTTGTTAAATTCTTCTTTCAGTTTTGCCTCTTGCATTTTTGTGCACACTGGATAGATAACCTTTTCCCAAGTCTCTAAAGATCGTATGAAAAACAATTGTTACTTGCATTTTCTAGATTTGAGATCAAGCATTTCCTCTGCAGGAAATTGCAAAGCAAGATTGTTGTCAATTAGCCTGATGCATGACTACATTAAATCTTTATTAAACTCAACACAGATACATCCCATTCGTTTGAGTCAAAGAAGGAGAAGCAAGTTTAGATGTCTAGCTCACTATTTCATGACATTTAATGCATATTTCCCCGAATTTCTTTCCTTAAACTTACATTAATAGTTTAGAATTATCTCAGTAAATATATAAGCTTATCATTTCTGCAGTTGATTCACAATTAACCTCAATTTTGTGGAATTTTGAAATCATTTAAACCAAAAACAAAAGAAAAAACACTCTTCCTGAGCCACAGCCTCCAGCTTTCTTCTTGGGAACTATTTGAGACTGAACTAGATTGTTTGTAATATTGGAATTGTGTTTGAAGTGAGATGGGCTCCTAAAAACACAACCATGTCAATATTAAGACCACCTACTTCCATTTCTGCAACATTGTCTGCCTCCTATCTAACCTTTGAGAGTGTGTTGCTGGGAAAGCACAACAGGTCAGGCAGCATCTGAGGAGAACCGACATTTCAGGCATAAACCCTTCATCGGTAATGAGGCTTGTGGGTGGGGACTGAGGGAGAAATGGGAGGGGGATGGGTGGTTTCTGAGAAAGCGATAGGTGGATGAAGGTGAGGGCAAAGGCGATAGGACGGGGGGGGGGGGAAGTGATGGACATGTTAGGAGTGTGGTGTCGAGTTGGAGGCTTCGGACTAGGATAATGTGGGGGGGAGGGGAAATGAGGGTGCTGTTGGAATCCACATTTATCCTGTGTGGTTGTATGGTCCCAAGGCGGAAAATGAGGTGTTCTTCCTCCAGGTGTCAGGTGGTAAAGGTTTGGCAGTGGAGGAGGCCCAGGACCTGCATGTCCTTGGAGTGGGAAGGGGAGTTGAAGTGTTCAGCCACGGATCGGTGGGGTTGGTGGGTGCGGGTGTCTGAGAGATGTTCTCTGAAACTCCCTTATTCCCAATTCCTCTGCCATTGCCACATCTGTTCAAAGGATGACCAATTCCATCTCAGAAAGTCCCAGCCTTCTTCTTCCAAGATCGCAACTGTTTTAGAAAACATCTCTGGGACACCCGCACCCACCAACTCAACTGCTGAACACTTCAACTCCCCCTCCCACTCCGTCAAGGGCGTGCAGGTCCTGGGCCTCCTCCGCCGCCACAGTTACCACTTGATACCTGGAGGAAGAACGCCTCATATTCTGTCTTGGGACCCTGCAAGAATGTGAGGTAAACAGGTTCCGCATTTCCCTTTCCTCCTAGAGGCAGCACAGTGACTCAGTGGTTAGCACTGTTACCTCACTACCAGGGATCTGGGTTCAATTCCTGCCTCGGGCAACTGTCTGTGTGGAGTTTGCACATTCTCCCCGTGTCTGCGTGGGTTTCCTCCGGGTGCTACAGTTTCCACAGTCCAAAGATGTGCAGGTCAGGTGAATTGGCCATGCTAAATTGCCCGTAGTGTTAGGTGCAGGGGTTAAATGTAGGGGAATGGGTCTGGGTGGGTTGCTCTTCAGAGGGTCATTGTGGAGTTGGTGGACTGAAGGGCTTGTTTCCACACTGTAGGGAATCTAATCTAATCTAAAAAAAAATTGTACCAGTCCCAAGCCTCCAATTCGGCACCGCCCTCCTGACCTATCCATCACTGTCCCCTCTGGCCCATCACCTTCTCCCTCACCTTCATCCACCTATTGCTTTCTCGGCTACCTTCCCTCCACTCCCCACCCCCCTCTCATTTATGTCTCAGCTCCCCCTGGCCATAAGCCTCATTCCTGATGAAGGGCTGTTTCCGAAATGTCGATTCTCCTGCTGGTCGGGTGCTGCCTGACCTGCTGTGCTTTCCCAGCAACACACTCTCGACTCTGATCTCCAGCATCTGCAGTCCTCACCTTTTCTGATGTAAGCTTACATGCTGCAGCTACCATTGTGCATGCTTTTGCTAGGCTCTGGACAAGTCTATATCAACACACTTCTGAATTTGAGAAAGAACATTAAAATAGTTAGAAGCAGGCCTGCACATGCTATTTAGACAGATTATATTATTTCTTTCCAGATGCTGTCTAATGGTAAAAAGGCAAAGGTACAATCATCATTGTCCTACTGGACCAAAGCACTACTCTCCCATTAGAGAGAGACAACTGGTAGTGGTTTAACCTGAGCATCACCACACCTCAGGCGATAGGAAAGGTTGGGTTGCAGAATCCTTTAAGGTAACCTCAGCCAGTTTAGGAATTGAATCACTTCATCACAAACCAACCATTTAGCCAACTGATGAAAATAACAAATACTGGAGATCAAAGTGAGTCAGGCAGCTTCCATGCAGAGAAAGCAAGCTAACATGGAGTCTAAATGACTCTTCATCAGTGAAGCTTAAAGTGCCTAATGTAATTCTTGATACATAATTGCTACTAAAGCCTCTTATTTTGCATTCTCCACAAACATAAGCTCATCCAAATCTCCCTGATATTCAACCTTCATCCCTGTTCTTGCTGCCCATTCACTTCTGGTTAGGCAACACCTTGATGTTAACATTTTTGTCCTTGTTTGGAAACCCTTTTCCTTAGCCAGGATATCTGCACTTCTTCAGTTCTGTCACTTACATACCTCCAATTATCCAATCGCTGTATTCAGTTCGGCCATCAACTCCTTATAAAAAGACACTTTAGGTGGTACAGACCTGATGGACCAAATAACCTCTTCTGTACTGTATGACTCTATGGCACCAGAAAATACTTAAGTATTTATCTCGGCTGAAGATCGTGTTGGGTTTGGGAGCACATGTTTCAGGATTTTTTCCTCTGTTCAGGTTGATATTGAATCTGGTTCTCCCTTCCAGGGAGTCAAAGTGATGTGAATCACACCCCAGTAAGGTGATATGATTAGAAAATAAATGAGATTGAGAAGCTGATTGACGGTAAACAATGCCTGGTGTGAAACACACCCTGGTTAGGTGCAAGACATGCCTGGGTGGGTGTCAGTTTCATGATGCACTCAGTGCACCAGAGACCCACTGCAAATGCTTTCGAAGTGCTGATGATAGTAAAATAAATCCAAATATTTTGTTGTCTGTGGAGTTCAATATTTAGAAGAAATTTTTAAAGCCATTTTTCTGAAAATGTTCAGAGCTGTCATAACTTTTTAGGGTTTTCCATTTTTGTTCTCAAAACTTCAAAGAACTTTTCACTAACAGATGCTCACAGTTGATTAAAGAATATAGAGTCATTCGGTAGAGAAGCATTATAGCCTATAACACGGTTTGCATTAATCTCAAGTGAACCCAAATTATATTAAATGCCTTTAAAGCCAGAATGTCGAGCTTCATTAGGTGAGAAGTTAATTTCTTAAGCAGAACTTCAGGACAATTAGAGACAAGATAGAACTTTGAACAATGACTCAGTAGGTGTTTTTAATTTTAAAAATTTACTCTCTTTGGAAATGGTTGATCTAATTGTTCTAATTTAGACACAAAAATATGAACAAAGTGTCTCAAAGTTTCACAGACATATGAAGATCTCATGGCATTAGATTCTAATAAAAATATAGGGAGCAAATATCCAAGGAGTTCTCATGTCCTTTGTAACTTTCGAACCGAATGCCTTTTAACCAGATTTCAGAGATCTTCTGTTGAATTGATAGAACTGGGAGAAATTTTCACAGAAGTCACATCCAAACAACTTTTGATGGACTGGAGGACTTTGCTTTCTAAAACGAATTGCAGGGAAACAAACCATTGCAAGGTGAAATAAGATGTTTTCTGAAATTTAGCTTTGCTTCTAAATTTTATTGGATTGTGCTTGATATAGCAACTCAATAAAGTATATCAGCTTTCCACTACCTTTCAATGAGCATATAGTCAAGAACAGAAAAGTCTTGGTTAATAAAATGTTGGATGAGTGTTGCTGGTAAGGCCAATATTTACTGCCTACCCCCAATTAGTCTGGAACTGAGTGGTGTGTTAGGCTATTACAAAGGGTACTTAAGAGTCAACATCATTGCAGGTCTGGAGTCAAATGCAGAGCTGAAAATGTGTTGCTTGAAAAGCGCAGCAGGTCAGGCAGCATCCAAAGAGCAAGAGAATCGACGTTTCGGGCATGAGCCCTTCTTCAGGAATGAGGAAAATGTGTCCAGCAGGCTAAGATAAAAGGTAGGAAGGAGGGACTTGGGGGGGGGGGGGGGGGGGGGGGGGAGGTGGTGCTGGAAATGCGATAGGTGGAAGGAGGTCAAGGTGAGGGTGGTAGGCTGGAGAGGTCAGGAAGAAGATTGCAGTTAAGGAAGGCGGTGCTGAGTTCGAGGGATTTTACTGAGACAACGTGGGGGGAGGGGAAATGAGGAAACTGGAGAAATCTGAGTTCATCTCTTGTGGTTGGAGGGTTCCTAGGCGGAAGATGAGGCACTCTTCCTCCAGCTGTTGTGTTATTGTGTTGCTATGGTCTGGCGATGGAAGAGTCCAAGGACCTGCATGTCCTTGGTGAAATGGGAGGGGGAGTTGAAGTATTGAGGTGCCTCCAACAATTCTCGCCCACCCTCTGATGACCCTTCTCCCGCCTCCAACACACCCCATCCACCTGGATGCCCCGTGCTGGCCTCTTACCTTCATCGATCTCTTCATAGCCAACTGTTGCCGCGACATTAATCGCCTCAACCTCTCCACCCCTCTCACCCACTCCAACACCTCACCCTCGGAACGTGCAGCTCTCCACTCCCTCTGTTCCAACCCCAACCTCACTATCAAACCAGCAGACAGGGGAGGCACGGTAGTAGTTTGGCACACTGACCTTAACACCGCTGAGGCTAAATGCCAGTTTGTGGACACCTCCTCCTACTGCCCCCTTGACCATGACCCCACCTCCCACCACCAAACCATCATCTCCCAGACCATCCATAACCTCATCTCCTCAGGGAATCTCCCATCCACCACCTCCAACCTCATAGTCCCACAACCCCGCACCGCCGGTTTCTACCTCATGCCCAAAATCCACAAACCTGACTGCCCCAGCCGACCCATTGTCTCAGCCTGCTCCTGCCCCACCGAACTCATCCCTGCATACCTCATCTCTGTCCCCCTTAGTCCAAGAACTCCCCACCTACATTCGGGACACCACCCACACCCTCCACCTCCTCCATGATTTTTGCTTCCCCGGTCCCCAACGCCTTATCTTCACCATGGACATCCAGTCCCTGTACACCTCCATCCCCCATCATGAAGGGCTCAAAGCCCTCCGCTTCTTCCTTTCCCACTGTACCAACCAGTACCCTTCCACTGACACCCTCCTTCGACTGACTGAACTGGTCCTCACCCTGAACAACTCTTTCCAATCCTCCCACTTCCTCCAAACCAAAGGAGTAGCCATGGGCACTCGCATGGGCCCCAGCTATGCCTGCCTCTTCGTAGGATATGTGGCACCACACCCCACCTTTTCCTCTGCTACATTGATGACTGTATCGGCGCTGTCTCGTGATCCCACAAGGTTGAACAGTTTATCGACTTTACCAACACCTTCCACCCCAACCTCAAATTTACCTGGACCTTCTCAGACTCCTCCCTCCTCTTCCTAGACCTTTCCATTTCTATCTCATGAATCAACATGAACATTTACTATAAACTGACCGACTCCCACAGCTACCTAGACTACACCTCCTCCCACCCTGCCCCCTGTAAAAACACCATCCCATACTCCCAATTCCTTCGTCTCCGCTGCATCTGGTCCCAGGAGGACCAGTTCCAATACCGAACAACTCAGATGGCCTCCTTCTTCAAAGACTACAATTTCCCCTCAGACGTGATCGACGATGCCCTCCACCGCATTTCCTCCACTTCCTGCTCCTCCTCCCTTGAGCCCCACCCCTCCAATTGCCTAGGAACCCTCCAACCACGAGATGAACTCAGATTTCTTCTGTTTCCACATTTCCCCTCCCCCCACCTCATCTCAGTCAAATCCCTCGAACTCAGCACCGCCTTCCTAACCTGCAATCTTCTTCCTGACCTCTCCGCCCCCACCCCCAATCCAGCCTATCACCCTCACCTTGACCTCCTTCCACCTATCGCATTTCCAACGCCCCTCCCTCAAGTCCCTCCTCCCTACCTTTTATCTTAGCCTGCTGGACACACTTTCCTCATTCCTGAAGAAGGGTTCATGCCCGAAACGTCAATTCTCCTGCTCTTTGGATGCTGTCTGACCTGCTGCACTTTTCCAGCAACACATTTTTAGCTCTGATCTCCAGCATCTGCAGTCCTCACTTTCTCCTGGAGTCAAATGCAGGCCAGCCAAACTAAGCCTGGCAGATTTTCTTCCCTCAAGGACACTCAAAAAGAACTAAGGTCTGGCAGCATCTGTACAGAGTTAGTGGTTCATGACCCTACATCAGATTTTCTACCTGTATTACAGATTTCCAGCATCCATAGCTTTTTGTTTTATATAATTTTTAAAAATAACATCTGGTTCACTAGTGACAATCAAGGATTATCATGAAACTGAGAATAATTTCAATTTCAAACTTTTATTAAGTGACCTTATTAATTGGTTGAACTGGAATTTGAGGTGCATGAGAGTATAGCTATTAGTTAAAATGTTAAAAACAAACAAAATATCAGACAAGATCTTTTACCTGGTTACTCTGAAGTATTATCTATCCTATATCATAAGACAACAATATATAGGAACAGAAGGAGGTCATTCATCCCATCAAGTCTGCTCCACCACTCTATCACAGCTGATAGGGTTTTCATCCTCATTCTCCTGCCTTCTCCCAGTAACTCTTGATCCCCCTACTAATAAAAACATCTGCCTGTCTTAAAGACACTCAATACACTTGTCCTTCAGAGCCTTCTGCAGCAATGATTTCAAAGATTGACAAACCTTGAGCTGGAGAAATTCCTTCTGATCTCAGTTCTAAAGGTTCACCCCTTCACTCTGAGGCTATGCTCTCAGGTTCTAATGTCATGTTCTATGGAAGCATCTTCTCCACCTTCACTCCATCTAGGCCTCTTAGTATTCCGTAAGTTTCAATGAGATCATCCCTCAATCTTCTAAACTCCATCGTGTACAGTCCCAGAGTCCTCTCATAACAAGGTCTTCATCCCCAGATCATTCTTGTAAACCTTCTCTGGAACGCCCTCCAATGCCAGCAGATCATTCTTTAGATACAGAACCCAGAACTGCTCACAATATTCCAAATGTGGTCTGACCAGAGCCCTACACAGCCTCAGCAGGACATATCTGCTCTAATATTCTGGTCCTCCAGTTAACACTGTATTTGCCTTCCTAACTGCCAACTGAATCTGTGTCTCAACCTTAGGAGTTCATGTTCAAGATTCTCTTAAGTCCCTTTGTGCTTCAAATTTCTGATACTTTTCTCCATTTAGAAAAAGGTCTGCACCTCTAAATCCAAAAGGTTAAGGAACTTATTCATTTGAGAATTATAAAATGTTTCATTTACCCAAAAAATTAGTCTAATGATTCACATAATGCTTTATCAGATTGGATTAGATTACCTACAGTATGGAAACAGGCCCTTCAGCCCAACAAGTTACTCTGAAGAGTAACCCACCCAGACCCATTCACCTACCCTGTATTTACCCCTGACTAATGCACCTAATACTATGGGCAACTTAGCATGGCCAATTCACCTAACCTGCACATCTTTGGACTGTGGAAGGAAACTGGAGCACCTGGAGGAAACTCACGCAGACACAGGGAGAATGTGCAAACTCCACACAGTCGCCCGAGGTGGGAATTGGACCCAGGTCCCTGGTGCTGTGAGCCAGCAGTGCTAACCACTGAGCCACCGTGCCAAAATTTTTATGATTTTGACTTAGTCATTAGTATTTCTTCATCCTAAGGGGAAGTGTCCCTCTGCCCTAGAAGGGGGATGGTGGATAGCATTTTTCTAGACCTCTAGTCAACCAAACCCTGCCATGGTCTACGCGCTTTTGTTTCAGGGCCCAAGGTCATTAACTTTACATGCCCCAAATAAATGCATGTTGCCATCGTTCTATTTGGCACAGCTCAGATTAGACTGGGGAGAGAAAAAAAAAATCAACCCTCATTCTCCCACTTCTGAGATGCTAACTGGTAGTATTAGTTACAATGTCATTACATTTTTACTGCATACCACATCAGAACAAATTGGTTGATGTGAATTTTTTTTTCCTTATAGGAAAATCATTGTTTCAATTTGGAGCCTTCCCCTGATCACCCAGCCACAGTACAAAATCTAGTACAAGGCAGTGTCAAATTCTGACTGTTGTGATATATATGGCTGCTTCATGGTATTCATTTTGTAATTGTTTTCTAGGGCAAACTTAAAAGAAACAGACTGATGTGTTAGCAAATGGGAATAGTTGATGCGAATCATGGGTCAAACTCTCCACCGATTGGAGTCATACCTGGTGTATAGAAGGATGGCTGTGGTTGTTGGAGGTCAGTTATCTCAACTCCTCTGCAAGAGTTCCTCAGGGTAGTATCCTAGGCCCAACCATCTTCAGGTGCTTCATCAATGACATTCCTTCCAAGATAAGGTTAGAAGTGGGTATGTTCGTTGATGATTGCACAATGCTTAGTATCATCTGTAACTCTTCAGATATCGAAGTAGTCCATGTTCGAATGCAACAAGATCTGGACAATATCCAATCTTGGTCTGACAAGTGGCAAGTAACATACATTCCACACAAATAGCAGGTAATGACCATCTCCAGTAAGCGACATTTTAACCACTGCCCCATAACATTCACTGGCATTATTCTCACTGAATTCTCCCTCTATCAACATCCTGGAGGTTAACTTTTACCAGTAACTCAATTGAACTTGTCAAATAAAGACAATGGCTACAAGAGCAGGTCAGAGATTAGGAATACTGTGGCAGGTAACTCACCTCCTGATTTCCCAAAGCCTATCCATCATCTACAAAGCATAAGTCAGGAATGTGATGGAATACTCCCCACTTGCCTGGATCAGCTAAGCTCCAATAACATTCAAGAAGATTGATTGTTGTCAGCAAGTATCCAACAAAAACAGTCATGAAGGATTTAATTCTAACTCAACCATCCTTTACTGACTGTCTTGACAGCATTTGTCGCTCAGGGACCTGTCTGACAAACACAATTGGAGCAGATAATTAATATTTAGGGAAAAAAAAAGTTACATAATGGTTAAAAAAAAGTCATTTGTACCCTCTACGTTTAACTTACCAGCTAATACACAAAATGGTCAATCTCCACACATATGGCTATTTCATGCCAATCTGGATTTCTATACACTTGCTTACACAATAGACAATGCGCAACTTAAACACATTAAGACATTGTCCATAATATCCACAATACCTGTACTGCTATTTGAGAGTAAAAAGTGAGGTCTGCAGATGCTGGAGATCAGGGCTGAAAATGTGTTGCTGGTTAAAGCACAGCAGGTCAGGCAGCATCCAAGGAACAGGAAATTCGACGTTTCGGGCCAGAGCCCTTCATCAGGAATGAGGAGAGGGTGCCAGGCAGGTTAAGATAAAAGGTAGGGAGGAGGGACTTGGGGGAGGGGCGATGGAGATATGATAGGTGGAAGGAGGTCAAGGTGAGGGTGATAGGCCGGAGTGGGGTGGGGGCGGAGAGGTCAGGAAGAGGATTGCAGGTTAGGAGGGCAGTGCTGAGTTTAAGGGAATCGACTGAGACAAGGTAGGGGGAGGGGAAATGAGGAAACTGGAGAAATCTGAGTTCATCCCTTGTGGTTGGAGGGTTCCCAGGCAGAAGATGAGGTGCTCTTCCTCCAACTGTCGTGTTGTAATGTTTTGGCGATGGAGGAGTCCAAGGACCTGCATGTCTTCGGTGGAGTGACACTTTCTCCAAACTATAGGAGTTGCCATGGGCACCCGCATGGGCCCCAGCTATGCCTGTCTCTTCGTAGGATATGTGGAACAGTCCATCTTCCGGAACTACACTGGCACCACCCCCCACCTTTTCCTCTGCTACATCCATGACTGTATCGGCGCTGCCTCGTGCTCCCACGAGGAAGTTGAACAGTTCATCAACTTTACCAACACCTTCCATCCTGACCTCAAATTCACCTGGACTGTCTCAGACTCCTCCCTCCCCTTCCTAGACCTTTCCATCTCTATCTCTATCTCGGGCGACCGACTCAACACAGACATCTACTATAAACCGACTGACTCCCACAGCTACCTGGACTACACTTCCTCCCACCCTGCCCCCTGTAAAAACTCCATCCCATATTCCCAATTCCTTCATCTCAGCCGCATCTGCTCCCAGGAGGACCAGTTCCAATACCGTACAGCCCAGATGGCCGCCTTCTTCAAGGACCGCAGATTCCCCCAGATGTGATCGACGATGCCCTCCACCGCATCTCCTCCACTTCCCGCTCCTCCGCCCTTGAGCCCCACCCCTCCAACCGCCACCAAGACAGAACCCCACTGGTTCTCACCTACCACCCCACCAACCTCCGTATGCAGCGTATCATCCGCCGTCATTTCCGCCAACTCCAAACGGACCCCACCACCAGGGATATATTTCCCTCCCCTCCCCTATCAGCGTTCCGCAAAGACCACTCCCTTCGTGACTCCATCAGGTCCACACCCCCTACCAACCCAACCTCCACTCCCGGCACCTTCCCCGGCAACCGCAGGAAAATGCAAAACTTGCGCCCACATCTCCTCCCTTACTTCTCTCCAAGGCCCCAAGGGATCCTTCCATATTCGCCACAAATTCACCTGCACCTCCACACACATCATCTATTGCATCCGCTGCACCCGATGTGGCCTCCTCTACATTGGGGAGACGGGGCACCTACTTGCAGAACGCTTCAGGGAACACCTCTGGGACGCCCGGACCAACCAACCCAACCACCCCGTGGTTCAACACTTTAACTCTCCCTCCCACTCCACCAAGGACATGCAGGTCCTTGGACTCCTCCATCGCCAGAACATAACAACACAACGGTTGGAGGAAGAGCGCCTCATCTTCCGCCTGGGAACCCTCCAACCACAAGGGATGAACTCAGATTTCTCCAGTTTCCTCATTTCCCCTCCCCCCACCTTGTCTCAGTCGATTCCCTTGAAATCAGCACCGCCCTCCTAACTTGCAATCCTCTTCCTGACCTCTCCGCCCCCACCCCACTCCGGCCTATCACCCTCACCTTGACCTCCTTCCACCTATCACATCTCCATCGCCCCTCCCCCAAGTCCCTCCTCCCTACCTTTTATCTTAACCTGCCTGGCACCCTCTCCTCATTCCTGATGAAGGGCTCTGGCCCGAAACGTCGAATTTCCTGTTCCTTGGATGCTACCTGACCTGCTGTGCTTTAACCAGCAAGACATTTTGAGCTCTGCTATTTGGAGATAACCACATCACTTAAGGCAGCTTACAGTTAGGTCTCAATAATTACTGAGAAATGTCATGGGTGAATTATAACAGAGGGTCTGTTTCATTTCATAATTCCATGCTCTTTCGTCAATTCAGGTTTGTGATGGTGCCAAGGCAAGGCCTAAGTAGAGCATCAAAGAGAAGCACACTGGAAAGTTTTGTTAACAGCTTGTCATGATGTCAAATGCAGCTGTGACTAAATTCCAATTGGTGTCTGACTGGCAAGGAGGGGTTCTAAACAACAACAATTCAAGAGACTCCATGTTCTGATGTGCTGACACCATGGTGAGGCATTGATCCTTCCAACTTGCCCCATGAACAAACTTCAGTCTGAGCCCAATTTCCATCAATATTACTCTAACAAGTGAAGTAGCAAAGCACACCATCACAGGCACAAATTCAAGCTTACGAGTATATACTTACACTGACGACAAACTTCTAGGAGACCAACTGCAGGTACTTAAACTTGAAAGTCTATTGTACTCCCTTTACAAAAATGTCCTTTTGAATTTAAATCGAGAGTCAATGTTGAGATTGTAATATATGCCAGTGTGCCCAAGCACATATTTTCTGATCATTAGGTTCACATTGTTTTACAAAGACCAGTGCTGAATGATAGCAGTCTGAAACACATGCCTGAATGGTGAATTGTTATGCTGCAAGTTAAGGAGAAGTAAAAAAAAATCCAACTATACAATCTGGAGTTATTAAATAACATTCTTAGTTCATCTTTTCCAATTGTACACCAATAAAAATACAAGCATTTACTACTGTTGTGTTGTCTTTGTTCCTTTAATGAAGAAAATTGAAAAAATATACACTGCAATTAGATGTTAATTTTTCAGGGGTCATTTTTACACAGATTTAGATTTGTAGAAAAATCCTAACTCGGTAAGACGGTGAAAGGATACTTGCAAACCTTAGAACAAAAACCCAACTAGACTAGCTGCAAATTTACTGAGGCGACTAGATCACGTTAAAGGCTACGAATTCAACAGTAAATCACCTTTTGATTCCCTAAAGCCTTTTCACTGTCGCAAGGAGGAATTTAATGGGATACTCTCCATTTACCTGGACTGATGCATCAGGAATCATGTTGTACCAACTTAAATATTCATTTCCTCATTGCAACAGCTTAAGTTGCAGTATGAGTCGTTGACAAGATGTACTGTAGCCACTTGCTGAGACTCTTTCAACAGTACCTTTCAAACTCATGCCTTTATCATCTGGAAGAGCAAGGGAAGCAGATAAATGGAAACACAATTACCTGCGACTTCCCCTTCAAGGCACACCATTCCAACTTCTAACTATATCATTGATCCTTTTCTATTATTCGGTCAAAATTCTTGAAACTTGCTTGCTAATGGCGCTATATGGCCAGCAGCTGTCCAAGGTGGTGACTCACAACTATTTTCCCCAGGTACAACTAAGGATGTGAAAAAAATGCCAGCTTTGCCAGCAACACTTGCATCCCATGAATGAATATAAAAATATTTTAGAAAGAATACAAAAGCTTTAAATAAAAAATGCTTTAAGAACTTGGTAAAATGAGTTGGCAAATCATTCAATAGGAATTACATTGTAATGTGCAGAAAAAACACAAATATGCAGACATCACTGCAAACTAAAAGACTATTTATGCAAGCAACAAGACAGATTCAGGTAAAAGATACTACAATGCAATATGAGTTTGTACAATAATACTGGCACATCACCAGATTAGTGCATTTGGAAGCACGTGCGTTATTAGCACATTTAGCACAGTACTTGAAGGGCTTCATTTGGTAAATACATTCATGTAAATTAAAGAGTTTTAGCATGGCAATTAAAACAATTGCACAATGTAGTTTAAAAATGCAAAAAAGAAATTTAGTTACAGAAGGCATAAGCCACTTATAGATCTGTACAAGTACTCATTTTTTCCTCAAAGCCTAACTTCTAAGGAGGAACAAAAGTCAAAGGAAAGGAAGAAGTTTTGTATCCAGAGAAAATCTGAAGAAGCATTGTTTAAGTTTCTTGTTTTTGCAGTTTAGGATTATTCTAAATAATTTTTGTTGACAATATCTAGAGAAAGCAAATAAACTTCCAGATTAAAAACTTGAGGAAGAACTTCAATGTACACTCAAAATAGATAGTTCAGCTTAGACTTATGATCGATAGGCAAAATGTAATTTGTATCAAAGTTAAGATTTAAATGTGTTCATACTTTTGCTCTGATCATTCCAGAAGATAATTAAAGAGAGGGTAGATCGTTCTGCCTACTTTAATTTATTCATTCAGAAAGATGCCAAGACTTCCCACCTATGCGCCCCACCCCACCTCATCCTGCACTCAATTTTATTATAAAATAATCCAGTCTTTACTTCAGTTAAAATAGTTTTCATTTTTGGTGAAAGTTGAGAAAATTTTATAGACCAAAGGTGAGTTCCATTGATTTTAGAAGGACAAAGGTTGGGTATTTGGATACTTTGGATATTTAAAATGACAAAGGAATTGGATTGAGTAGGATGGCATTCAGAACAAGGAGGCAGAATCTTACAATACAGCTAACAATTCAGAAATGAAATACGAAAGCACCTTTCCATACAAAGGATGGTAGAAATCTGGAGCTTCTTCCCTGAAAGTCACTAGATGCAGAGTTAATTGAAATTTACGACTCAGATTGACAGACTTCTATTAGTCAAGGGTATCCAAGGATATTATATAGTTCATAGATATGAGGTACAGAGCAGCTAGGATCTGCCTGAATGGTGGAACAAGGTGTCTCACCTGTTTCCATGTCGGGAAAACAAGGATCAAAGAGTTAAATCTTTCAAAAGTCTCAAAAATTGAAATTTTTCAAGCTAGAGGAATTGACACATCTGGTGAATTTAAGAAAAACAGGTAATAATATTTAAACCAAGGTATTTATTAATGATTAAAAGTAACAAAAAGAAATCTTTAACAATGGGCATTCAACTATCATGTCTGTTCTCAAAGGGAATATGGAGTGTGTGAAAGCAGCCCTCAAGTTAAAATCTGAAGTGGAATGCTAAAAATAAAAATGTCTCATCAAACTTGAAAACAAGACCCGTTTGAAGTGAATGGAAACGGTGTTTCCCAACTTAAAAAAACTTATTTGTTGATGACAACTAAAATAATTAAAAATCAGATAAAATATTTTAAAATTAGAATCAACAAGTTAATATCCACAGACAGACATTATCTTATTAAATAGATTTAATTTATGTTCTAGACAAGGAAAGAGAAATTTAACAAACTGGAGGAGTGTGAAGCATCAATTTACTCTAAATAAGTGATATTTGTTTGGTTGCGCACATGATTTCAGCAGAAGGACTGACTCAGGAGGTACATTTTTCTTTAAACAATAACTAGTAAAATCAAATATCCTCAGATCATAAATAAGTTTGTTTAGATTTTCAACCAAATTTCTCCAGTAAACTGTCCCAGAGAGTTCAACTTGAACTTCTGGAACAATATGTTGGAACAAGTTTAAGGCTTGTTGAACCAAGACAGAAACTGAGCACACTTCTAATCTTGCACAGTTCAACAATAATAGATGATTGATCCTTCAGAAATGGATTTTAAAACAACTCGTTAAGAGCTGAGAATCCATTAATTATTAGCACAGTTATGCACGTTTCTAAATGGAGGCATCACATAGAATACTGAACAAGTTTTCTTCTGAATTCATACTTCTGGATATTTAGCATGAATTATTCTCATAGATGTATAAAGAAAATTTAGGGAAAATAGAGAATACATTGCAGATTCATCAATTAAAGACTACAGGACACTAAAATACAAATTTTGTAGCCCTCAGCAGAACAAAGGTCAATTTTTTTTGAGGTGCAAAAAGTGTGCACTGAAAACTTTCTTCACTCAAGCTCGTTTATATTAAAGGCATTTCCATTTCAAACTTTATATATGTTATAATGTGTCTTGTAATAGAAGTAACTGCACAACCCCTTTGTGACTGTATCCACCACTCTCAGAAGTGTGTAAACGAGAGAATTTATATAGTTTTATATAATCATAACATATGTTAAGGAGCAGTATACAATTATTATACCAGGTCTAATGGTAAGTGATTTTACTGTCTCAGCTGCCATATTGACATGTGCACATATGCAAAGACCATTGGGAAGTTGAGGATTATCAAATGAGACTTGATCTCAGTGAATGGAAGGACTGACTCAATAGGCTGAATGGCCTACTTCTGCTGTAAGATACGATCTTATTGGTTATGCTACTACCACAGTGAAGCAGAACTTATAACGAATAGTGACTATATATATGTTATTAAAATTTGGCTTTTGTTTAATAGGCATGAATTAAGTTTAAGCAAACCATACATTTTATGTGGAGCACTCCTTGACAAACAACTTGCAAAACATTTAAAATATTGCAGAATATTCACTTAGTGACTTATAAATGCTGATCAAAAAATTGTATTAAGTTACATCTAATGCAAGACATCCTCAATTAAAATGTACACATTTTTCAGGATTTACAATCCACCTTTGCAACTTGGAAGTAACACAATGGTCCAAAGATAATCTTCATAGACTAAACTAGCAGTGTTTCAGCTGTTAGTGCATGAAACAACGCACGTTGTGTGCGGAGCACTGTAATTCATTATTCGTGTTTTTAGAATGATAGTTTTTGGAATAAGCAGTGCTATGGAAATCGTATAGAACTGCTTTCTTTGTGTGATACTAGCAATGTGAACACAGTGCCCTTTTTATGAAGGAATGCTCCTTTAAGTTATTGAAACAATTTCTTGCAGATGGAGTTAGCCAATCTGTAGTGCACAATTCAATATGGCAGCGGGTCATTGATTTTGCTCAACATGTTCTGCAGCAAAATGTTTTACAATTTAGAATACAGAGATTGTAATGTGCCAATTATCATACAATGCTCATCAGGGAACCAGAATCAGAGTTAACCACATAAATAACATTTCTGAGCTGACATAAGGCTAAAGCTGATACATTTAATTCAACAACACCCAGTAACTTATTTGCTGTTATTATGCACATTTGAGATATTAAACATGCTGTACCAAACTCTTACAGGTTAATGTTTTCTGTTGAGCATTTTGAAGCTTTCAATTTATTCCGCATACATTTTTGTAATGACTTAGGTCTTTTTAAAGTTGATGGTGTTCAGTTTCTCTATAAGAATTCCAGATACCAAAACAAACATTCCTGGCACTTTGCGGTCTCCGGACCTACAGAGAAATCAAATCTGACACATTATGGAAAGGCTGTGCCAACTTCGAATCTGTATTTCCCAGATACTCCTGGTTATGTAATAGCAATACTTTCCAGCAAGTTGGCCGTTAAAATAGGCAAAAATAAATTACACTGGTCATACAATTCCAGAGTCAGACAGTAGTGAAACTGCATGTTTGTGTTTAGTCTCGATCTCATTGCACGCAGAAGACAAATTTCACGTCACAATATCAGAACTGAAAAGCCAGCATGCTGTTGTCATGGTTTGAAATTGAGCTCATGAGTTAAAGTGTCTTCTGGTGGATTTTCACTGAGCCACAATCAGAAGGTGACACAATCAATCCTGAAGAAAATCAGAAAATCACTGGTTACTTCTACAGCTAAAGTAATGTTGTACTTTAATGAACAGCTACCCCCTCCAGTGGTCAATATTAGCAAAAAGTCAGAGACTTTGAAAAAATTTACTGAAATTTTAAGCCTGAGTTTTTTCATCAATAAACTCTTTTTTATCAAGTAGGGTCCTGAAAAGTAATGACAATGTTTCTCCTTTTTTTTGTGAAGGCAAGAACATTTGTTGATGGCAAGATGGGCAATGTTTAGTTCAGGAAAAATTGTGTATTTGGAATAGTCATTTGTCTCAATTTAGTTGAGTTTTAAACTTAGCTCAAAGAGGATTGAAATTCTTGTTTATCAATGAATCCTCAACAGGGATCCATCAGGGAGCCAAGCACTAACAGACATAAAAGTGTACATCACTGAACTCAGGCAATGCATAATGAACATAAACATAAAGCATCTGATCCACTAAAGCAATGATTAAGATTAGTGCCCAAACTAAGAACATTCAGTAACTGCAAATTGCAAATAATTAATGATAGTCACATGTGCCTGTGTGAAGAAAATGGCTGATTTTGAACACCATTAATTTAGTGGGAGCAATGCTAATTGCTCACTATAATGTCTGTGGAAGATAAGCTGAACATCCCAGGAGTGTAATGTACCAAAAATAGCTGTTTCTAATGGATTCCAACCTAAAATTGGGAGAGCCTGCATGAAACGTAAGGTTTGTGTGTGGAGAGCAGATAAACACCATTATTTTTAACTCACACGCTGAATAAATTGCTGTTGAAGCATTGTCAGGATTTTAATTCCATGACTGCATATCTTTAGTCAAATCCTGTACTAAGTCTGTCAAAATTTCAGTTTTTTAGTTTTACATTTAATATAAACATATAGATTGAACTCCAAATTATTGTTTTTAGCCATATTGAATCAATTTTGTTAACATATTGAAGTTGTCATCACATTGTTGAATAAATCTGCCAAATAAACAAAGCAGTGAGAACTTCTCCCTTTCCACTGGCCACTTCCTTAATATCCAAACCAGTAGCAAAGAGATCAGTAATATTCTGTGAGGAGAAGAGGTAGAAATTGAAATCCTAATGTAATAGGGTTTTCATTTTTGATGGCTCCTAGGTACTTTGTTTGTTTCTAAAAATAAACCATTAATTTTTTTTAAAAATGCAAAGAAAAGAAATGCCCCAAGTACCATGGTGAAGAGAAAGGGAAAAAAGCTTAAGGCTTTGACAGTTATAATTGATCAATTTTAGTAATTATTATATCCGATATCAGCCAACAAGTGCTTCATTATACAACTTTGCTGTTTTAGAGCAAAATAATTTTGATTAAATTTGTACAAGAGTTTCTTACCTTTTTATACATTAAGTTCTTAATTGTACTTGGGTTAGATGAATAATCAACATTTTAACAGAGCGGAGATGGTGGTAAACAGTAGAAATCACATTCTATGACACCTCTAATGCAGCTGAAAGTGGTGTAAACATCAAAGTGCAACAGGCAGGACAAAAGCTTCAAAATGTCTGGGAATCCTGTGGGTTGGAAAGTCTGTAAACTTTCAGGCAAAAATCAGATAAACAGTATTAAAAGTCAAGAATTTATTTTAATTAAAGGAAAAGTAAAACTTTTAAAATAAGGAAGGTTAAAATTTATGCAGGCAGATGACAGCAGTCTTGTAATTAGATGGGTTGAGATGTTATCAGCGTTTACAGTTGTAAAAACTCAGAAATGTCGCATTCTGCATAGTTGTTTAATTTAATCTTTGATTTATGGGGGTTAGAAACTACTGCATTTTAAAAAAACTTTGAAACTCTTTTCACACACAGGTCTGAATGGAAATCCGTTCAGTATTTGGACTAGTGCCACACAATAGTTCTCTTGAGCAGTTTGGTGACTCCATAGACAAACTGTGAACTGACAAGTAGCTACTGCTACTACGATCTTTAGCACCACCAGGTTCTGTCTCAATATCCACGTGGACTTCTATGTTCTTTCCTTCCCTAAAACAAAAGCAGCATTTTGTAAGTTTCCAAAACCACAATGCATTGTTGTATCATGAAATACAAATACTAACAGAAAAGCTAAGAGCAAAAGATTAAAAATGTATAGATGCTGGAAATTTTAATATTTAAAAAAGAATATAGAAAAAACAGAAAATGCTGTTTTCTGATGATCTATTGACATCAGGTCAATAAGCATTTGGAAAAGGAAATTAAATGTAGACAGTACTTGGTACTGATTCCAGACAAAACAAAACTGGTGGGCATGCTGTATATTTCTACCATTTGTTTTATGTTGCCCAGGAGAAAAGAAAGATTGATGATGTGATGGAAATGTCGGTGCACTTATAATCTAGAGGCCCAGGTAAATCAGCTGGGGACACTGATCCAAATCCCAAAATTTAAATTCAAGTAATAAATCTGCAATTTTAACCTATTCTCTGCAATTGTGGCCATTGTATTATTGCCAATTTTTGTAAAAACCCATCTTGTTCACCATGGCCCTTTTAAGAAGGAATCTGTGATTCTCACCCAGTCAGGCCTACATGTGACTCCAGACACAAAACAATGTGGTTGACTCTTAACTACTTTCTGAACTGGCCTGGCAAGCCATTCTGTTTAAGGGCAGTTTGGGATGGGTAATAAACTCTAGCCTTCACAGTGATACCCATGTCTGATGAAAGAATAAATGAAAACAAAATACAAAAGAAGTTAAGTAACCCATTTCTCTTGTAATCATTTGAGTAGTAAGGGGTCAGTTCTTGGATTCTAATTGTAATGGGTTGGATAGCTTTGGCAGAGCTCTGGTCCAGTTTATTCAAATAAACAGCTCAAACAATTAGTCTTGCAATTGATACATCAACTTGTTCATAAAAGTAATGACTAATAATAATTCACACAATTCATGTTCAGAATAAAGCTATTAAATGCTACCTCGGATTGCTGGCTCAACAAAAGATTAAGATTGTTGCAATTTACCCAAATCAATTTGTAAGAACATTTTAAGTGACTTTAGTATACATTCACCTGTTTGAAGAATCCTGTTCTGCACTCAGCATGCTTCCTGCCAATGCTATATTGCTTGCTGATTGATCATTTTCTAATTTCACACCAGCTCTGTCGAGATTGCTTCCACTTGCACTCAGGCCACTGGTCACCTCTTGCACACTGCTCCCGCTGATGCTGTGGTTATGTAGTCTAGGTCGTGGCTCATTAACTGCAGAATATGTAAAGGCATTGATATTTAGCCTTATTTTCATCTGTGTTCCAATCACGCTATGTTTTTGAAGAAATAGAACATTTTAATATTGGAAAACGTAATGATCTCAAGGGCAATTAGAGATGGTGAAGAAATATTGGCCTAGCTGGCAATGCCTACATACCATGAATTAAAAAAAATTAACTAACTGTGGCACTTACAACGTGAGCTCTCTTTACCATACCATGTAATGTCAACATTCAAGTAGTTCAGGGCATGACAACAAAAAAAGTGTAAGTTACCCTTCAAGTAAACAAAAGGCCCACCAGAAAGCTATTTTAACACGTGTTTGCCAATGATGCCAGACACAAGAACAAAAACAGTAATTGCCATATATTAAATTTTAAAATTCATGAAGTAGTCAAATATAAATTGGACAGAAATAATGTGATTCAAGACAGTTACACCATTGCATCGTCCCAGTCTTGGTCTGAAGGAGAACATGCAGGAAAATACAGGTCAGTTCTGTAAGCTATGTTACCAATGACTCTGAAATTTTATGGAGATCATCTGTGCCACACGTAGATCAAACAGCAGGATTTGTCATAAAGCAATGTCTTCAGTGAAGGCTGATAAAAACCTAACAGAAGATCTGATGCCCCTTCACTCTGACTCAATACTTTCCAATTGTTCCAATCTCAATGATTCTTTGTTACAATACTTTTTCAGCACATTAGGGTATAAAGTTCAATGAAAAGAGTGAGTGCCATGTCTCTTACATTATCATCCTACATCAGTCTTTAAAACACCTTCAGTTGTCTAGGTCAAAGTTCTGGAACTGCCTTCCAGAACACCACCACCTCTTCCTTTCTCAGAAGCCCCTCAAAACCTACTATCGATAATAGAGACTACGTAGTTGTAGGACTGCAGACATCTTGAAAGGTTGCAGGCCCTGAAGGTGCTAAAGAGATAGTGAGGGCCAAAGCCATGGAAGAATTCAAAAATAATAATTTTTTTTAACCAAGCATAGCCTATTCAAAAGCCAACTAAATCAACAACAGCAGTGGTGATGGGTGAATGGCACTTAGTGCATATCAGAATTCTGGTTAACCTCAAATTTATAGAGAAAACAGACTGTATTAGCATAGCTGAGTCGAAAACTTACTGGAAGTGTACTTAAAAGGTATCAACTACAGATCCACTGAAGTACAGCAGAGTTGGGCAACGATAATGTAGCGGAAATGTGTGGGTTTTCTGAAAAAGTAATGGTCTTGACACCTATTCACAAGTTTATCTCAGCAATATGGCAACTAAAGATGTCAACAGTCTGAAATTGGAATATTTAAAATACTCAGCAGATTTGGCAAAGAGAGAAAAAAGATTTACGTTTTCATGCCCCTGGCCTTTCAACATAACTAGAAAAATTTAGAAATAAATAAGTTTTATGCAAGGAGTCAGACAAGAAAGGGTGAAATACAGAACAAAAAGAAAGATTTGCAATAGGCGCGAAAGGCAGGAAAAATAAATGACGGAAGATACGATAACAGGTCAGGAAAGGAAAGGAAAGATGGGTCCAGAAGAGGTTTAAATAGAAAAAGCACAATCACTTCCAACAGCTGACATTTAAAAGCAAAGCTAAATAAAACACAAATATGAACAAAAACTAAAATTGTAGGGGTAGGTGTTATGATCTGAAATTACTGAACACAATGTTGAGTTTTGCAAAGCAGTACAAATGTCTCCTTGAGAAATGCGATACTGCACCTTGAGCTTTTGTGGATGTTCACTCAAACAGCGTAGAAGGCTGAGGACACAAAGGTCTGAGTAGGAGTGGAGTGGAGAGTTAAAATGACAGGTTACCCAGAGGTTCAGGGGTATACATGTAGACTGAGTGGAGCTGACCCAATTGCGGCAAGTCCTGGGCCCCTAACATCTCTGTGTTCACATGTCTAAACTGGCTGTCAGTCAAACAAAGTCTTGATTTTTATCATTCTCAGGTCATTTTCAATTTCCTCCATGACCTCACCACTCCCCCATCACCATATTTGTGGGATGTCTGTACTCCTCTAATTTTGGACTCTTGAGACCTCCCAATTATTGTGGCTCCACTATTGGTAGCCATATCTTCAATTGTCTAGGACCAAGCTTTGAAACTCCCTTCCTAAATCTCTCCATCTCGCTGCCCTGTATCTTTCAAAGATACTCCTAAATAATTACCTCACTAAGTTTTCAGCCATCTGACCCGAAATCTTCATATATCATACTTTGTTTTTTTTTAAAAAAATGCTCCTGTAAACTACATTGGGATGTTTCATTATTGTGTTCCTTGCTCACATACTCTCGCTCTGCCTCTGAACTTACAATAAACCTGTTACAGCTCTAATCTTTTTCAGGTCTGATCAATGGTCATAGACTTCAAGCATTAACTATTTTTCTCTTCTCAGATACTGCCAGATCTGTTGAATGTTTCCAACATTTTCAGCTTCCACAGCATTTGTTTTCACTATCTGTCTGTTTCAGCCCTAGACAGTTGGCAGAAGAGGTTTAGAATAAGTAGCTATGGAAAGGAGTTTGCAGCAAAGACAATGGTTTTGGTGTTTCCAATATTTGGTTGGAAGAAATTTCTGTCCAACCTTTATTGAACATTTAAAGAGCAACTTAAAAATCAGAGATAGTGGTGGAGTTAAGAGTTGATAGCAAAGTAGAACTAGACATAGTCACTTTACTTGTGGAAAATGATGCTGTGTTTTCGGTGATGATTACCTTTTGGTCATTGTGCAATCATAGATAACAAAATATGCATCTTCTCCAAAGCCAACCTCACCTACATTATACTGCCTAGCAGGTTATGCTTATTAACAAACAACAAACTGAAGCAGGTCACCTGTTATAGAGTTAGCAACAATTATAAAGGTAGGATATTTTGTTGTTCAAGAGGTAGTTTCAGGATAAAGAAAATACATTTTTCAGAAGCAATTGACAGAAATTGTGAAGCAGGAGGAGTCTGGCAGGTAATATTGAGGCACACTGATTTGAATTGTGCCAGATGGGATATACAGGGAGCTGATTAGGGAGGTAGGAAACAAGAAACGGTGAGAAATGGGACACGACCTTTTCAAGTGATCCTTGTAGTCCAACGAGCAGTTATTCAAGGATCAAGTCCGAGTACACAGCATTAAATCAAGCAAACCATGATTTTGGCAGGCAAAAAACAATTGGAATTTCTCCCCATACTTGTGGAAGTTACCTGCTGGTTTGGTTTCATTTGTTTTACTCTCAAATACACTGATTGCAAATAATTATATTCTGAAAGGCAATTTGGAAAGGAGATGGGGTTCAATGAAGAATTGTTCTCCACTTTGTCTACAAAATTTCCAGATTCTGCGATCCAAAATTGGAAAAAAATTAAGGCATCAGACAGAAGGTGAAAAACAAATCATTCTTGTTGGGCCAGACAAGCATAAAATATTTCTTTTATGTAAAACTTGAAATGTACAATTGGTGTAAATCATCCTCATGAAGTACATTCTTCTGTATGGTTTTTAAATTCCATTGTTTTTCAATGCAATATTCTGTAACTAGCAACACAAGTTACTTATGATGATGATTACGAGGATTTACGCTTGTGATAGTTTCCCAGATAATTCTGAAACTTGAACACACTTGAACTTAGAAGTTAAGTGCATGTGGAAGTATTTAAAATAAGGTTAACTATGCAACTTTTCTTAAATAAACATTCGCTACACTTACCAGACGCAGCATCTTCATCTATTTCAATCTTCACTCCTTTTCCGTTTCCAGTTGTAACTCCACACCAATCGCTGCGACACAGCGACACTGGAACAACACCATAAACGTAGGCAAGCATGACAGGCACCCCAATACCTTAAAATTACAAAAAGAGAAATAGTTTGCTGGAAGGGAGTAACTTCAAAAATTAATCACATGTTTCAAATACAATAAGGAAAACCTTACAAAGCTCTTAGTTGTGATTGAATAAGAAGGACAGTAGCCTAGGCAGGAAATTTTACACATGTGTATCTATAAGTATATAAGAAAAACATTCACATAGTATTTTTCTCTCATTGAAAAGACAGTAAAAAAACGCCCAACATTTGCCATTTTTATAAACGGTGAAGATCTACTGAATATTACGATCCTGAGATTTAACCTTACCGACTGTCACTGCAGCTAACACGGGAGAGACAATAATCGATAGAACCACTCCTCCAGCCACAGCAAGTCTTCGTCTATGTTTTGATATTTTGTTACTTTCACAGCGGTTGTAAATCTTAAAAATGTGCAACAACAAAGTTTAGTTACAGTAAAACAAAAAAAACTGTGGATGCTGGAGAAACTCAGCCAGTCTCACAGCATCTGTAGAAAGAAAAAAGAGTTAACTTTTCAGGTTGAGTGACACGGTAGCTCAGTGGTTAACACTGCTGCCTCACGGCGCCAGGGCCCGAGTTAGATTCCCACCTCGGGTAACTGTGTGGAGTTTGCACATTCTCCCAGTGTCTGTGTGGGTTTCCTCCCACAATCCAAAAGATCTGCAGGTCAGGTGAATAGGCCATGCTAAATTGCCCATAGTGTTAGGTGCATTAGTCAGGGATAAATATAGGGTAGAGGAATAGGTCTGGATGGGTTACTCTTCAGAGGATTGGTGTGGACTTGTTGGGCTGAAGGGCCTGTTTCCATACTATAGGGAATCTAATCGAAGTCTAGTGACCCTTCTTCAGAACTGGAGGAAAACTGCTGAACTTGAAATGCTAAGTATTTTCCTATCCAGATTCTGCCAGACGTATTGAATTTCTCTACCAAATAGTGTTTTTGTTTCTTTTAGTTATGTTATTTTAAATTACCTAAAAATCCACATTTTGTTTTAAATCTGAGCAAAGTACTGCATATTAATAATTATGTGGGACCTACCTTCCCTGATCTGATTCATAAAGTCCCATTTAGGAGAGTACAACAGCATTTTCTTAAAAAAGTGAAATCTAGATTAATATGACTCGAAAGTTTCAAATACATCAAAAACTAGCTGGCAGTGCTGAAAAGGATGTACAAAGAACACAGTACATGAAGAAAATGATGACACAAAAGACTGCGTTTACAACGTACCATCCATGACCACTTTTAGAATAGGATCAAAACAATATTTATGGGCAAGAGCTCACATCGAAATTGAGTGATTAGTGGGAGCTATGTGTTCCCACTAATGACTTTATTATGAAATGCTGTTATTAGATTAGATTCGATTCCCTACAGCGTGGAAACAGGCCCTTCGGCCCAACCAGTACACACCGAGCCTCTGAAGAGTAACCCAACCAGACCCATTTCCCTCTGACTAAGCACCTAGCACTATGGGCAATTTAGCATGGCCAGTTCACCTGACTCGCACATCTTTGGACTGAGAGAGGAAACCGGAGTACCTGGAGGAAACCTATGCAGACACGGGGAGAATGTGCAAACTCCACACAGTCACCCGAGGCTGGAATCAAATGTGAGATCCTGGTGCTGTGAGGCAGCAGTGCTAACCACTGAGCCACCGTGCCACTCACATCTTGAAGACATAGAATCTGTATTTGTGTTGAAATTTTATTTCAATTAATTTCCTATAGATCTATAAGCAACCATAAAATTCAAAGATTGTATGAACTCCAATACACTATGAAAATTCTAATTACTTGTCACAGAGTTTAATTATGGGATTTAGTCTCATATCTGCTGTCCCTTTTAAAAATTAATTGCAAGCGATGTGTGCTGTCCAGTATTCTTTAGTTTTGTTCTGTCAATATCAGATTTCTTTCCCCTTTCTGTTTAAAGTGTTTGCCACTTGTTCACATCAGTATACTGACTTCCAAGAGCCCATGTATGCATGGAATGGGAATGCGCAGAAAATAATTCTGTATCACCAAGCTGATAACAAATGGGTTAATTCACATATACTTTATATTTTGATGATGGCTACCTCCTGCCCCCAATCTTGTTTTCTGCTGCTACTGAAGGATATTACCCTGAGGAATTCCTGCAGAGATGTCCTGGAGCTGAAATGACTGGCATCCAACTCTCACACCCTGCACAAAAGGAAAAGAAAAATAACCTGTGGAGAACTTTCCCTTATTGATTCCCATTTACTCCAGTTTTACTAAAGCTTCTGGATCCCACACTCAATTAAATGTGGCTTTCATGTCAAGGACAATTACTCTTCCCATACCTTCAGAACTTAGCTCTTTGTCCACGTTTGGACTAAGGCTGTAAAGAAGCAAGGAGCTGAATGGCACTGGCAGAACCCACACTGGACAATCAGCAGTTTATTACAAAGCCAGTGCTGCTTGATAGCACTGTAACGATGATTAAGAGCAGACTGTTTGGATTTGCCCGATTTGTTTGTGTACTGGACACAATTAGACAATTTCTTATGTGAGTGGATAATGCCAATGTGCTTCAATGAAACATAGAAACCCAGTGCAAACAGGCTAGGTATATTTAAGTCACATATCTCAATTTTTTTGGGGGGGATGCTGTGGGGAACCATCATTTAATGGTACCCTGTGCCCAAGATAAGGCATCAGGAGAAAGGTATTACCCTGCAAAGAATCAGTCTCTGGGCAAACCTGTAGACACCACTCCCTCCCTCCACACTACTCGTGCATGCCTCCCAACATCTCAGTGGCTGGCAAATCCCTCCCAATGACTCTCATCCTGCCCACACTCACAGCAGACCGGGTATCCATGTTCGAACTCCTCTTCCAAGTTTGAGTCATTATGACAGTGGCAACAGTGGCCACAGTTGCTGCCAGTACTGGACAGCAGACAGCTTCTCGATTCTACCTGAGCTTTAATTGAGTCAGAGGCCTCAAGATCTCCAAGTTCGTGCCTGGTTATCTGGTAAATTGCCTCAGATCACCCCTCACCCCGCCATTCTCCAACTGAAAAGTGAGACTCCCGTTGCAGTCATTCAATTCAGTCTATTGGTATTTTCTAGTAGTAAATGCAGTAACAGTTCAGAGCCCATAGCAAAACACTAATACTGCATCATCAAAGTGTGAGGAAATAATTCAATAAAAATCTTACATAAATTTTGACAACTCTAAAGAGGCTTAATGAAGGCCCAAATGTTTGATCCATTGTGTGTTGTTACCTTTCGGCCTACGTAGATGGGAAGCCCAACCATCATAACTGGAACAGCAATGCCCGCAATCAAGGTAATTCCAATTGGAGCACCAACCAACATGCCCACTTGCCAGAGAATCTTCTTTTTCCGGCTCCAAGGTTTCTTACCCCAAAAAGTGCAACCAGAGGGACTGTAATTCAAAAATTTAAATAATGTTAATGTGGTACCACACTCTAATGTGATATCACACTCCCTTTGAAATGAAGCCTGGTGACTTACATCAACCATGAATACAGGAAGTATTCATGCTAGCTAAACTTTTTAAAAAGGAAAGTTGTATATAACTGCAATGTTTTGATGTTTTTCATTCAAAGTTGACCATGGCACTCATTGGTACTTAGAAAAGTTTCTGCACAGAAAGAAATTAATCAGCCCACTTGTCTATGCTAGCTAATAATCTTGCTTCTCATCCCAATTCCACTGCACTTCAGACACCCACCTTTTTCTTTATGTCCCCTCTAATCCTTTGAGCAATCACTTTAAATCTGCATCATGTTTTAGCCAACCTGTATTATCAAGCCACGGACACCAGCTGCGTATCCATACATGATGATATATAATAACTGCACATTATTGGAATGGAGACAGACTGCTGAACTATGATATAGTGAGTTCTGGTGTTTTGATGAATGTATCACAAAAAGTTAGCAAGTAGGTATAGTGAGAGATTAGGAAGGCAAATGTTGATTTTTCTTTGCAAGGGCTACTCAGTATGTTATGATCCCTGCTGATCTCATTACTGGATAAATCAGACTCATGAACGATGACTGTAAATGGTTAGGGAGACAACAAAAATACAATGCACCTTTTCTCCTTTCCTTCAGTCACAGGTAGTGCTATGTATGGCTACAGAAAACCTTCTGTTCATTTCTGTCACTTGCATTAGGTACAGAATATTGGCAGATCCCACATTCAGGTTACAGAAAATGAATAACAAGCAGTCATAAGTATTGTTGTAAATCTGAGTTGCCATACCTGAGGTAGTGCAGATCTGTAATCTCCTTCATACACAGCCAGCAGAACTGGCAACCACACACAGCACATGTCATCCTATTGCAGCTTCCATCATTCATCTTCAGGATAAAAGCACCACATCGTGGACATGGCTTGATCTCTTCAGCTACAAAAATGAATAATAATGAGAAGGAAACAGACTCTTATTCTGTAACTAACAAACCTCAAATCATATTCACACGAAAAACTGTCCATAATGAAACTACACTGATTTAACCTCTCTTTCCCAACCCACTCTAAGCCAAAACATCTTTCTTCTTTTCTTTCAAGGAGATTACAGTCCTCAAAACTAAAGGAAACATCACATAACAGGAAAGCTAACTGAAAACTAATTCTGTAACAGAACAGCCATTTTGTATAATGTGCAAAATATTTTGGTGAAAATTTGCACAACCAATGAACTCAATTTCGAAAAAGATCATATGATGCAACATGGAAGGGGATGGGGTAAAGATTCACCTTCTAATTGACCTTAACTACATCAATTGGACATTCTCATGTGCATCAATGTGAAGAAAATCATAGACATTTGCAACACACATGTTCTGGAGGGTCACTACCTCTGGAATTGAAACTTGAGAGCTGGATGGGCAGAAAATGTTTTGACAAACATGCACCTATTAGGCTATTACTCATGGATTTAAAATAGTTAATGGCAAAATGAAGACTGCGATCATGCACTGTCGCTCAGACTCAAGATGGAATGACAAAGTTTGCAAAAACAAACCAAGTGTCTTTTGTTTAGAAATCACAATTTAAAAGATACTTTGTGGTTAAGATAAAAGATTTTAAATGCATATAGCTTGTCAAGAGAGATCAACTTCTCTGGCATTCAGTGAACTCAAATTTACTATTGAAAGTGCTGTAATAAAAGGTGACAATTATTGCCAAGCATGATTGGGATTAGTGCCATTGTCAGAGTGAAAAATCACTTATTTGTTGCTGAATGAGTCAAAGTAGATCAGTGATACAATCAAAAATTCTGTTTGAACTTTAAGAAGAAAAGTTACTCTTATAGTCCAGGGGTCCTCTTGATTACTTCAGTCTTCTACTCACCAAGTCTGTATACATACACAGGATAAGAGGAATTGAGAAATACAGTAATTAAAAGTATTTACCGGTATAATTTTAATAAAATACTGAGAGGACCTGCAAGAATTTCAGTTGTGGTGTGATCCTTGTTTAAAACTGTTACCTTGCTCACATACAACGAACTTTATTTATAATTATGCTGGTATACTGCAATCTTTTGGCTTTGCTATATTAATTCATCTGCAAATAATAACTTTCAACCAGTGCTTAATGGGCTACAGGAGTGTTATTTTCCATCTTCTAAGATAAAGGAGGATATGGTGAAAAACCCCATATAAGTCAATAAATTAAATTAGCTTGATAAAGGGTTTGATCATTATATATGATATAAGCAAAAGCATACTTGGCAAAAATCAAATATGCTGATTTCCATTCAGAAGGAATGTGTTCTGTTCAAGGACTCAAACAGAAAACAAGAGCAGGAGTAGACCAGTCGGCTCTTCAAGCCTGTTCTGCCATTCATTATGATCATCCAACTCAACAGCCTGTTCCCTCTTTATTCCCCCTTGATCCCTGCAGCCCCAAGTGTTTTATCCAACTCTTTTTGGAATCAACAATATTTTGACCTTGATTGTTATCTCTCGTAGCAAATTCCATAGGTTCACTACTCTGGGTAAATATATTTTTTCTCATCTCAGTCAAAAAATGATCTATCCAATATCTATAATTCTGAACTCACCCATCATTAAGAACATCCTGCCTACATCTACCCTGTTAAGTCCTGTTAGAATTTTATATGTTTCCATGGAGATACCCCCATATTCTCCCGAGGTCAAGCAAATACTATCTGTTGCACTGGCATCTTACCTTCAGCAACTAGTATGAGGACACCCAGGTCTCGTTGCACATTCCCTTCTCTCAATTTATAGCCAGATAAAAATCTGCGTTCCTGTTTTTGCTATTGAAATGGGTAAGCTCACATTTGTTCATATTATATTGCAAATGTCATGCATTTGTCCACTCATTCAACTTGTCTAAATCACACCGAAGCATCTCTCTACCTCTTCACAGCTCACACTTGCACCTCAGCTTTGTGTCATCTGCAAATTTGGGGATATTACAGTTTCCTCCGTCTTGTTACAACTCAGTTTTCTCATTTTTGGTTTGGAACTGTAAGCTGAAGTTGAGAGTTGAACTTGGAGTAATAGTTTGTCTTAAGAAAAAGAAACAAACTGATATTTGTTTGTGGGAACTGGCCAAGAGAGTTAATTACAGGATAGGGATTGTTTCAAAAAAACAGCAGACATTTCAGCACCTGGGATGCATTATGCTCAAATGACTAGCAACTGCTTGGACATTAAAAGGGCCCATCAAAGGGAGGCCAGTATTGACCAGCCAAGCAAAGAGATTGTGAAAACAAAAAGAGAATTAATTGACTGAACTGGCTTTGAACTATGTTTTTAGACTGACAGACTGTGACTATGAAAGCTAGTGGAAGTAGTTTTGGTTGCTCTCCAGTTATCAACTCATTGAAAGTTCATGGAATAGAATCCCAGTTATAAGAAATAAGAGTATTCCTCTGTGCCTACTGGAAGCTGTTTGCATTGACCAGTGTTTTCAGAAATCAAGCAAAATGCAATCCCTTTGTAACTAAGCAACATTAAAACTGGCCAGTTGCATCACGTATTTTTCTTTTACTTTACCCGTAACTGTGTGTGCATGTCTATGAAAGCGTGGGGGCTATTTTCAGAAAAGATTGGGTTTAAATCATAGACATTAATTAGAATACATTGTTGTTTAGTTTTGCTCTGCTGGTGTTCCAGTATTAATAATAAATTGTTAATTTTTGTTTGAGCTATAAACCTGATGTCTGATATTTGTTATTCTTAAAGTTTGGTTAGGAATTGTTGCAGCAATTTTGAGAATCATTGAATGCTTTAATTCAATTATGTTGTGAATACAGGGAGAGGGAAGCTGATGAGATTTGACTTGCTGAACCACTGGGAGAAAGTGAGGACTGCAGATGCTGGAGAGTCAGAGTCGAAAAGTATGGTGCTGGAAAAGCACAGCAAGACAAGCAGCATCTGAGGAGCAGGAGAATCGATATTTCGGGCATAAGCCCTTCATCAGTAATGTGACATTCCTGAAGGGTTTATGCCTGAAACGTCGACTCTCCAGTTCCTCGGATGCTGCCTGACCTGCTGTGCTTTTCCAGTGCCACACTTTGACTCTTACTGTCCCCCTGTCATAACAATCAAAATCATGAACATATTTTGTGCATAGCTGGGATCCTAGCACTGATTTCTATGGTACCCAGCTTGTCAATGCCTGCCACTAAGAAACCATACCAATTAGTCTTATACTACTTCCTGTCTACCAGCTTGCTTTCTATCCACTTCGATACACTACACCCAGACACTTTAATTTTACACACTGATGTCTTGTGTGGGACTATATCAAAAGCTTTCTGAAAGTCCAAATAAACCACATCCACTGCTCCTCTTTATCACCTCTACTAGTTACTACTTCCAAGAAATCCAATAGATTTCTCAAGCATTATTTTCCTTTTGCAAATCCATGCTGAATCTGTCCGATCCTACCACTCTAATTCTTTAGTTTATTGCGTGCTATAATATGATAAAAGCATCTCATTGGAAGGTGGGAATATCATAACAAATCTCTTGATGAATGTCATTGTCTTAATTCATTCCTTCCCTGTGCCATTCAACTCTTTGTCCAGATTTGGCGGATGGATCAGAAACGTTGTCTGTCAATGTCTTAAGCCTGTTAACAAGTTGTAAACTTTCCGAGTCTGGGTGCAAGGAAAACATGGGAATTGACATTTCAAGCACAAGCCCTTCATCAGGAATGAGGCTTGTGGCCCAAGGGGACTAAGAGACAAATGGGAGAGGGTGGGGCTGGGGGAGTAGGGGAAAGGTAGCTGGAAATATGACATGTACATGAAGGTGGGGGTGAAGTTGTTAGGTCGGAGAACAGAATGGAGCAGATAGGTGGGAAGGAAGATGAACATGAATGACAGTTCAAGAGGGTGGTGCTGAGTTGGAAGGCTGGATCTGGGATAAGGTTGGGGGGTGGGGGCGGGAAATGAGGAAACTGGTGAAATCCACATTGACCCCGTGTGGTAGGAGAGTGCCAAAGGGGAAGGTAAGGCATTCTTCCTTCATGTGTGGTGTGGTTACGGTTTGGCTGTGGAAGAGGCCCAGGATTTGCATGTCCTTGGCAGAGTGGGAGGTGGGAGGTAAAGTATTCGACCAATAGGCGGTGAGGTTGTTTAATGAGTGTGTCCCAGAGATGTTCTCTGAAACGTTCTGCAAGTTGGCACCCTGTCTCCCCAAAGTAGAGGATGCCACATTGGGAGCAATGGAGACAGTAGATAATGTGTGTGGAAGTGCAAGTAGATCTTTGTCAGATGTGAAAGGATCTTTTGGGGCCTTGGACGGAGGTAAGGGGGGAGGTTTTTCTTGCAGTGGAAAAGGCAAGATGCCGCCAGTGGAGGGTGGGTTGGTGGTGAGCGTAGACCTAACAAGAGAGTCGCAGAGGGAATAGTCTCTCTGGAATGCAGATAAGGGTGTGGAAGGAAAAACATCCCTGGTGGTGGGGTCTGTTTGTTGGTGGCGGAAATGGCAGAGGATGATGCGATGCATCCAAAGGTTGGTGGGGTATAAGGTGAGAACCAGGGTGGTTCTGTCCTTGTTGTGACTGGAGGGGTGGGGTTCACGGGCAGAGGTGCGAGAAGTGGAGGAGATGCGATGGAGGGTATTGCCAACCATGTGGGAGGGGAAATTGCATTTTGAAGAAAGAGGCCATCTGGGATGTTCTATTGTGGAAGTGGTCCTCCTGGGAGCAGATGCAGCAGAGGCAGAGGAATTGGGAATAAGGGCTGGTGTTTTTACAGGAGGCAGGGTGGGAGGAGGTATAGTCCAGGTAGATGTGTGAGTTAGTGGGTTTGTCGTAGATGCCAGTGTTGAGTCGGGTTGCTGGAAATGGAGATGGAGAGGTCCAGGAAGGGGAATGGAGGTGTCTGAGATGATCCAAGTGAACTTGAGATGGGCATGGAAGGTGTTAGTGCAGTTGATGAACTGTTCCACCCTGCTCCCATTTATCTCTTAGCCCTCTTGGGCCACAAGCCTCATTCCTGATGAGGAGCTTATGCTCAAAAGATCGATTCTCCTGCTCCTAGGATGCTGCCTGACCGGCTGGACTTTTCCAGCACCACACTCTTCAACTCTGATCTCCAGCATCTGCAGTCCTCACTTTCTCCTGCAAGGAAAACACATTTCTTTGAAGGCAAGAGTTTAAAAAGCAGTTTAGATCAACAAAACTAAGATAATTCAGTTAAAAATCACACAACACCAGGTTATAGTCCAACAGGTTTAATTGGAAGCACACTAGCTCTCGAAGAGACGCTCCTTCATCAGGTGATTGTGGAGGGCTCGATCGTAACACAGAATTTATAGCAAAAATTTGCAGTGTGATGTAACTGAAATTATACATTGAAAAATTGATGGTCTGTTAAGCCTTTCATCTGTTAGAATACAGTGATAGTTTCACTTCTTTCATGTGTAAATCACAAAAACTTTTTTTAAAAGTTGCATTCTCGGGTTAGCTGTTAATAATGGTGATAGCTGGACAATACGTTGAAGGTGTTAGCCCCCGTGTTCTCTGTCTATGACCTGATGTTTAGATTGATTCTAATCTAAAAAGTGAGATAACAGAGTTTTACATAAATACATGCAGTTTTTGAGCTCAGAGCTCTAAATGAATGTATGCAGTTTTTGAGCAAAGTACAATGTAACCCTGCAAGTACAAATTCACCCCACAAAATAAAATTGGAGAGGATCTCCAAGAAGATTGCACACATTGACACAGACATCTAGTTTCTACAGGAATGCAGGCAAGCAGGAAAGATCTGAAAGGATTACGGATCACGAACCCACTTAGGTCGACCTACAACACAGACTACCCAGAGAGACTTTGCCACCGCACCTATCGTAAACTTCTCAATCATCTCGTGCACCAACTCTATAGCAGGCGCCACAACCTTGAAATTCAGATGCAGTCCACACTCGCAGCCTGCACACAGGATACATCAGTACCATTACGTGACATTGCCAAACAGATAAGGCGACAAAACTACACCATGTACATGCACGCCAAGAACAAAAAAAAACTGGAGAAGCTTGGCATTCTTACCAGTAATAGCAAAGCCCGCCCTGGAACCACAGTAAACAACATTATCACTGCGGAGAAGTCTATTGTCAACTTATTGGACCACACCCTTCGACCGAAAGGGATTGAAGTCCTGAGTAGGGGTCTCAACTTCTGCCCCACCACCAAAATGGACCCGTTGATTCTGGCAGCAGACACAGAGGAGTTCATCAGATGCATGAGACTCCGGGAATTCACAGGGATCTGTAGAGGAGCGACCAAAGAAGGTGTCAACATGGACCCCACCGGAGGGCCGCTGCCCTGGGCTTGACATGTATGCTCAAACTGTCAGGATATATATAAGTGCCAGATTCATCAGCCGTACCCACAAGGTAGAGCAAAACATCACCCGTTCACAACGCAATGCCAACCAGGCGCTCAAAACCAATGGCAACATTGTCATCAAACCAGCAGATAAAGGAGGAGCCATTGTCATTCAGAATAGAACAGATTACTGCTAGGAAATGTACCGACAACTGAACAGCCAGGAACACTACAGGCAACTACCAGCTGATCCGACCAAAGAACACACCCAAGAATTAAACACACTGATTAGAACTTTGGATCCAGTCCTTCAGAGTTCCCGACGTGCCCTCATCCCACGTACTTCTCGTGTAGGTGACTTCTACTGCCTTCCAAAGGTACACAAAGCCAACACACTGGGACGTCCCATCGTGTCGGGCAATGGGACACTATGTGAGAATCTCTCTGGCTATATGGAAGGCATCTTGAAACCTATTGTACAGGAGATCTCCAGCTTCTGTCGCAACACTACGGATTTCTTACAGAAACTCAGCACCCACAGACCAGTCGAACTGGGAACATTCCTCATCACAATGGACGTTTCTGCACTCTACACCAGCATCCCCCACAAGGATGGCATCGCGGCAACAGCCTCAGTACTCAATACCAACAACTGCCAGTCTTCAAACACCATCCTACAACTCACCCGCTTTATTCTCGATCATAACGTCTTCAGCTTTGACAACCAATTCTTCATCCAGACACACGGGACAGCCATGGGGACCAAATTTGCACCCCAATATGCCAACATTTTTATGCACAGGTTCGAACAAGATTTCTTCTCTATGCAGGATCTTCAACCAACATTGTACACCAGGTACATTGATGACATTTTCTTCCTCTGTACCCATGGCGAGGAGTCACTGATAAAACTTCACAGTGACATCAACAAGTTTCATCCCACCATCAAACTCACCATGGACTACTCTCGACTATCTATCTCATTCTTGGATACGTGTGTCTCCATCGAGGACAGACACCTCAGCACGACACTCTACCGCAAACCCACAGACAACCTCACAATGCTACACTTCTCCAGCTTCCACCCAAAACATATTAAAACAGCTATTCCCTATGGACAAGCCCTACGCACACACCGGATCTGCTCAGCTGAGGAAGAATGTGATGGACACCTGGAAGTACTCAAGGATGCCCTCACAAGGCCCTCACAAGAATGGGTACGATGCTCAACTCATCGACCGCCAGTTCCGACGTGCCACAGCAAGGAACCGTAATGACCTCCTCAGGAGACAAACATGTGCTGCAACTGACAGGGTACCCTTCGTTGTTCAGTATTTCCCAGGGGCTGAAACATTACGCCATGTTCTTCGTGACCTGCAACGCATTATCAACGAGGATGAGCACCTCACCAAGACCTTCCCCACACCTCGCTACTTGCCTTTAAACAACCGCCAAACCTCAAACAGATCATTGTTTGTAGCAAACTGCCCGGCTCTCAGGACAACTCCATACAACCCTGTCACGGTGGACGCTGCAAGATGCGTCAGATTGTGAACATAGATACCACTATTACGCGTGGGAACATCTCCCACCTTGTACATGGCAGGTACTCATGTGACTCAGCCAACGTTGTCTATCTTATACGTTGCAGGCATGGATGCCCGGAGGCATGGTACATTGGGGAAACTGAGCAAAGGCTACAACAACGGATGAATGGGCACCGCACCACAATCAACAGACAGGAGGGTTCCCTCCCAGTTGGGGAACACTTCAGTGGTCCAGGACATTCAGCCTCGGACCTTCGGGTGACCATCCTCCAAGGTGGACTTCAGGACAGGCTGCAGAGGAAAGTGGCCGAGCGGAGGCTGATAGCTAAGTTCGGTACCCATAGGGAGGGCCTCAACTGGGACCTTGGGTTCATGTCACATTACAGGTGATCATCATTGCACCACACACACACACACACACACACACACACGGACACAAGTACACACAGACACCCCTATAGACACACACACTCCCACATGCACCCCTCACAGACTTAAGACACTCTGCACTCAACACACACACACACACACACACACACACACACACACACACACACACACCCCCATCCCAGACAGACAGACACACACACACACATAGACAAAGACCCACATGCACACATATATTTTGTGGGGTGAATTTGTACTTGTAGAGTTACATTGCACTTTGCTCAAAAACTGCATACATTCATGTAGAACTCTGAGCTCAAAAACTGCATGAATTTATGTAAAACTCTGTTATCTTACTTTTTAGATTAGAATCAATCTAAACATCAGGTCATAGACAGAGAACACAGGGGGCTAACACCTTCAACAGATTGTCTAGCTATCACCATTGTTAACAGCTAACCCGAGAATGCAATTTTAAAAAGAAGGGTTTTGTGATTTACACATGAAAGAAGTGAAACTATCACTATATTCTAACAGATGAAAGGCTTAACAGACAATTTTTCAATGTATAATCACACTGCAAATTTTTGCTATAAATTCTGTGCTACGATCGAGCCCTCCACTATCACCTGATGAAGGAGCGTTGCTCCGAAAGCTAGTGTGCTTCCAATTAAACCTGTTGGACTATAACCTGGTGTTGCGTGATTTTTTAACTTTGTACACCCCAGTCCAACATCGGCATCTCCAAATCAAGATAATTCAAGGCTGCATAAAAGCTCAACAATGGGCACTTGTCATACCACAGGAATGACAGATGCCTTAAATTCAAATCACACTACTGTGGCAACTGAATCTACTTCCACTGATGAATATTTTGCAACCCAATCAATTGGATAGCTTGTAATTTCTGAAGTATCTGGAGAGACTGCCTTTAATTAGCCATGCATCTACTATCATTAGATTTTACAATTTGGTTCCCTTCTTTACTCTCATTCCCCTGTACTTATTATTGCACGAGTCTGGCGGGTAATATTCGATACTTTTTCTTTTAATGAGTAACGTATATGATTTGTAAGGAGAAAAAAAAATCCAGATATGTATAATATCATTGCTGTGCAGAAAGAAAAATACATTAGATTTCAACAGGAAAAAAAGGTGTCAGGGCCCTTTTGTGGTGCAGGGGCAGTGTCCCCATCTCTGGTTCGAGGGACCCAGGTTCAATTCACACCAGCTCGAGAGGAGTGTAAAATCATCACTGACCAGGTTGATTAGAAAAAAAAGGGAAAGAAAATAGAGGTGGTTAAGAGATATAGCTCAAAGATGACCTAGAGATCAACTAGAAAGGCTGAGGTAAAACCTTTCTCTAGCTCCTAATTTGCAAATGGGAATCAAACTTTCCTGTTAGGTTACAAGCTGATTTCATAATTAGAATTGGAACTTCTAATACTTTAAATGAGTACCACACAAAGTTAAGGTGAAGGCAAACAGAATAAGGGAGAGAAAAAAATTATGAACAAAAAAAAAACTTTCCATTGCTTGCTGGATTTAACATTGACAAAACCTGCCTGACTTCACTGTTTTAGATTGTGAAACAGAAATTGAAGGATACAGTGAGCAGAGAGGAAGATCTGGATTTGCTGTAGAAACCTCAAAAACAGACTTATTCACCTGACCAGTAAAAATACTAACTGTAATTCCAAACTCCTTGTCACTTCCTGACTTCTTTACAAAAGTCAATGACTACAAGTAATAGCGATTTAGATGCCTCTAAATTAATACCTATACACTGCATAAAACTACTCAAAAATATCATTTATTGCTGACTTCCACAATTCAGTAGCTTGCTACCCTTTTGAGGAAATCACAGGCACTATCATAGAAGAGTTACCATGCAGAAGGAGCCCATCGTGCCTGCACCAGCTTGTTAAATATGCATGATTATCTAGTACTAATCTCCTGCCTTTCCCCCATGCCCTTTGCACATTATTTTTATCCAAAACAATCATCCAATACCTGCTCGAATGTCTCAGTTGAACAACGTTCACACAACTGTGCAGAGGTTTGTTAATATTTAACCTTGCTGATGAACCATCACAGCGAGTCCAGTCACTGACATTCTATTTGTTCAGAACACTTTTGAGCAATGTATTTTAAGACATGTCATATATCAAGTCGTAAGGAAAAAAACCTCGTGCTAAAGTCTTGCCTTCTAAGAAAAGCAATATTTACCATTATCTGATTCTTCACTGTGAATAAGAGAGGTAGAGTGTTTTTCTATTCCAGCCACAAATACATCCCTCTGCTTACGAGCCTCACTGCAAGTTTGGTCTGGATGCCAAAGTTGTTTGCAGTGGTAACAGAATTCAGTCGCACACCCTGACCGCTCGCATGTCAGCTTTGGGCAAGTTGCACAGCCACTGGCGATTACTCCATAACTGTAAAGAGAGAGTCCAAGTTCACAAAACATCCTTTGTTTCTTAAAAGACCCCAATATCCCACAAGATACCTACTACATGTGATCATTCAACATTTTTACATCCAAAAAAACACAAACGTTGCACAAGTTGGTAAACTGTAGCATCTTAGTTAAGATGTAGTTATGCAAAGAGTCAGTCTAACCCACAAAACTGTTATGCCTTGTAACAGTGAATTACTTAGAAGCCAATATTACTAGAACAGAGGTCTAAAGTTGCCTGAACAGGGGGCTTCTCTAAAATACACAGTAGATATTAATCAACTGAAGACATTTCTTAGAGAAAAAATAGCTTTGCAACTATCTCACTATCTTAGCAACACCTCACTATCAAACAGTATGTGCTTCTGTCTCAACACATTGAACTGACCTGAACAGAATGCAGGCATTCATAACTGCTGCATTCAAAGTCTATGTACATTACAAGAAGGTGCAAAGGATCTTTGCTTTCAAAAGTTAGGTCTGTTAATAAACTATTAATAAAACTTGACTATTGTATTTTCTGGAACTTGTTACAAACAACAAGAGTGGAAGCAGAAACAATCAATTAATTCATTTCGAAAGGAAACTGGATGGGTATTTGAGGGCTAAAAAAAATTTGTAGGGCTGCTGGGATAGAGCAAGGAAATAGACATCGGTTGCTTGATAAAGAACCAGCGTTAGGGCAGAATTTGCTCCATTGAGCTATCTTCATTCTATTGTTATTAAAGTCATACCCAAAACATGCTTCGCTAAAAAGTCTTTTACAATAGCAGAATGGAAAATTGGAAAAGTCAGTTCTATTGATAACTTTCTAACCTCCACAACCATGATTCAAAAAGGCTTTCCCGAGAAATAAGGTAAAGTTAGGCTTAATAGCCAGTATCACAATTGCCTATTCCCAGCAGCGAACATTTAGTCTGTGACAGATACATAGCACCAAGGTACCACACCTTGCCAAATTTGAAAAACATTAAGCAGTGATGTCCAATTCAAAAGGGCAGTTTCCTTTATCTGTCTCTTATACATTACAATACATGTAGAAATACCAAGTGAATCACCATTATGCTGATCGCCCCAGTTATGCCAAAATGACATGCTTTGACATCATTTGAAGATTGCAGGGGAAAAATCTGCACTATCCCCTATCCACTGTGGTGAGGCTCAAGCTTTGTTCTTCTTGCTCATTGTCTTCTTCATGATAGCCTGAGGTCCCAGGTGCACTTGTCACAGTTCTACTCATTTCAGCTACAGCATACATTATCAAAAAGGTTACTTTCTTCTAGCTATCCAATACCTGGTTTCAGGGACAATGTCTGGCTGAAGTCCGAGCCACATGCCAAGGACTGTTCTTCTGACAGAATTTAACATCTTCAGGACGATGCCAGACATGAAACCAAGGGAAAAATAAACTAGAGATATTACAGATTAAACTGAACTGGCCAGTATAATGCCAGGAGGAAGGGTTGGCTGGGCCTTTAGGGTGGAGGTAATGAGACATTTTTTCACTCAAATGGCAGTAAGTTATTCATTTCTTTTTTTAAAAAAGAAAGTTGTATTCAATCAATTTAAACAAATCAGACTCCCAGCATTTTAATAACAGCAGATATGAAAATCAGATAAAAAAAGAAAGCGGTGGAGAAATTCAGCAGGTCTCATAACATCTGTTGAGAGAGAAACAGAGTTAACATTTTGAGTCCAATATGACTCTCCTTCAGACTGAAGGGGGCTGTAAAATGTTTCTACATGCTGTTAAAAGGGAAGAGGAGTGAGTGCAACAGATATTGTGTCCAGAGCACAACATGATGGGAACACAAATTGGAGTAATAGGAAGATGAAGGTGCAAAATAGGTAGGTGTGAATACTCAATAGACTGGTATTGTTGAGAGCAGACCAATAGAAAGTACAACATTGTTGATGAGTCCTAAAGGCTGTAAAGTGCCTTGGCACAATATTTCACCTTTCTAAAAAAACTTGATTGTATAAACTAAAACATATCTATTATCTCCTTTTCCCTCATAAAACCTAAACTGAACAGTTTACTTCTGTCAGCAAACGCACAAATAAATCTAAAAAAAAATCCTTGAGCCAAGACTCCAATGAGAATCACACCAAATTTAAGTTCCCAAATATAGCAGAAGGCCCACATTGCAATGTAATATTACAAACAAACTGTTCCAATATACAGGTTTGCAAAAACCCTTTCAAACTTCTCCTAAAATGTAACGGAATATGTAAAATGTTCCAGAGGTCTAGACCAAGGAAAAGTGTAGCATAACTCTATGCCTGTCCACGTGCTATGCAAGGCTTTATTAAATACTGTAAATTAGAAATGAAGTGAGTACATTCAAATGTCATATGCAACATATAATACTGGTAGGTCTAAAACACAGTGTCACTAAACATAGGAACATAAGAAAAGGGGCAGAAATTGGCCATTTAGCCCAGCAAACCCACCCTACCATTCAACTAGATCATAGCTATCCTTTCCCTCAAAACCATTTTCTCCACACTGCCCCAAATGGTCAGCTCAGTGAAACTGATTACGTGGACATACAAGTCCAAATTTGAGGGAGGCAGGGGAAAAAAACTGCATTATGATTTCCTATGGTGAGACTCAATCTTTTCTCTTCTTGCTTTTTGTCTTCTTCATGATAGCCTGAAGTCCCAGGTACACTTGTCACAGTTCTACTCATTTTAGCTACAGCATACATTATCAAAAGGTTACTTTCTTCTAGCTATCCAATACCTGGGTTGAGGGACAATGTCTGGCTGAAGCCAGAGTCACAGGCCAAGGATTGTTCTTCTGACAGAATTTAACATCTTCAGGATGATGCCAGACATGAAACCAAAGGGAAAAATAAACTAGAGATACTATAGATTAAACGGTCCAGTATAATGCCAGGAGAAAAGGGGTTGGCTGGGCCTTTAGGGTGGAGGTGATGTGTTTTTTTTTACTCAAACAGCAGTGAACCTTTGAAAATCTTCACTTCAGAGAGCTGGAGATACTCAGTTGATGAGTAGACTCAAGAATTAAAAAAAAGCTTTTTTGATATTCAAAGAAATCCAGGGATGCAAAGCTCAGATGGAAAAGCAGAGGGAGGTCAAAAATCAGCCCTGAGGAGCAACTTGAGGAACCAACTCATGTACATATTCCTTGTATGGTTTTCTTAGCTTGCATATGTATTCGCTGTGTTATTAGCAATGATAACCTTGGAAGGTGATGGCCCAGTGGTATTATCACTAAAATCTTAATCCAGAGACTAGATACTGTTCTGGGTACCTGAATCTCACCATGGCATATAGAATGCAAACGGTTCCTGATGAAGGGCTTATTGCTCGAAACGTCGAATTCCCTATTCCTGAGATGCTGCCTAACCTGCTGTGCTTTAACCAGCAACACATTTTCATCTGGAATTAAGAGTCAAACGAAGACCATGGAAGCATTGTTGGTTGTTGGAAATACCCATCTGGTTCACTAATGTAGTTGAGGGAAGGAAACCGATGTCCAACATGTAACTTCAGACCCACAAAATAGATGACTCTAAACTACCCTCTGGCCAATTAGGGATGAGCAATAAACATTGGTCAACCCAGCAACATGCCATGAATGAACATAAAAGAACTCAGTATGTTTAGTGATAAAAATCAGTCACAAAAGTAGCGACTCTTACATAGTCAGTTCAGCATCCTTTATTTGTATAGTAATTAATTGGGGAAAATAAAACAGACATACTTCAAATTAATCAAATTGATTAGCCATGCAAGACATACCTACAGTCAGGTGCAGGGCACCATCGAGCGTCTGGGTCAGATGCAAGGTACCTTCGCAGCATGAACTCCTCGTACTTTTCCATCAAAGTGCCATTGTTGAGAATCATACGAATGTCTGATGGATGAAATAACTCGGAACATTCTGGACAGGCAACATTGACCCGACTCTCTGTAATTTCAATCTTCAAATATTGCTGTAAGCAATCAAGGCAAGAACGATGGTGACAAGAAGTGATCTCTGGGAACCGGGATCGAGGTTGGCTAAGAAGGCAGAGTGGGCACTCTAAAGTACCCAACAACTGTTCATTACTGGATGAATGTGTTGTCCTGTTAGCGGAGGACATTTTCTTTTCATCCTGATTTTCAGTTTTTGCATGTGTTCCCTCAACTGCAACTGTGGACATCTCCAGCTTTGATTTTGATTTAGGTTTCCTGCTGAAGAGACTAAAAAATTGGAGCTGTCGATGTTTATTTGGTCTCCTCATGATCTTGAATATATTCTGAAGTTACAACAGTGATCAAGGTTGTGTCTCTTTATTACTTTACAAAATGGTTGACCACAGTCTCCGATCATTGAAAGACAAAATTATTAGGACATACTGTAAAAGGAAAATATGGCAAGTTTCTTGATCCACTTTGGAGATCCAAGTTGTTCTAAATATAATTAGCAATACTGAAACAACTAGTGTTTTGTTCAATGGGGTTCACATGAAGCATGAATCACAACACTGATTTTTAAATGTCTGAGCAGAGAACAGATTCACATAGCAAGCTGAGATGTTAAGTTGTCCCAGAGTTGAACAGCTGTTGGATATTAAGATGATGTCACCTTGCAATATTCATTGTTGTGTCCAATTTTGTGAGGAAATCTAGAAAACGTTGAAAGCAAAAGGAGGTGAAATCAGTTTACAAAAATTCTTGCATTTAAAAACATGTTTCAATATTTTCAATTTATATAAAGCTTATCCAAGCAGGAACATTTCAGTTGTTCACCTAAAGCAAGATAACATGACAAATACCTTTCCACTGACAAAAATTTTCAATTGAACCTAAAATTATCTGCAAACAAAACTCTCAATACGTTAGAACCAAGGTGTGTTAATTTGTTACACTAGATTATGAGTTCTACACAAAAATGAATTAATTATAAAACCACACTTTGAAAAATCAGTCTCAAAACTAAACTCAGGAACGTCAGTCACTTACCAAGAGTAGGCAAGTTACTGACTTCCTTATTATTAATGTGAAATGTGATTGTTGCTGCACTTCACTAATTCTAGGGTTATAAATGTTAATTGATTAGAAAATAGTTAAAAGTCCAGTTTGTTCATATCTCCTTTCACAATGACTCCCTGCAGGTCTGGTCCATTTTCACATTTAAATCTGAGCCCTGCTGCTGAGCGCACAGAACGTGTTTTGTGGCACTGTGGCTGTATTCCTACCTGCGGGCCAGAAAGCCTTGGTTCAAGTCTACCTGTTCCAGAGATGTGACACAACATGTTTGACCAGCATGATTAAAACACTCACCACACATATTGTTATAATATATATATAGCCAAGCAACAATTATTGCAGTACCCTATTACCCTACCTGCAAAAAGACCTATTCATTCCCATTCTCTGTTCATCATGTCAATCAATTCTTGATCCATGCTAATATATTACCCTCATCCCATGTGCTCTAACTTAGACCAGTGGTCTGTTATGAGAAATCTTATTAAAAGCCTTCTGAACATCTCAGTTCATACGTTCACTAGTTCTCCCTTAACTGTTTTACTAGTTACGTCCTCAAAACATTCCAGTACGTTTGCTAAACATGATCGTTTCATAAAAACCATACTGGCATTGTCCAATCCTAATAATGCTTTCCAAACATTCTGCTATCATATCGTTCATTCAAGACTCCAGCATTTAACCCACCCCTAATGTTAGGCTAACTTTTGTAATTCTGTTTTTTTAATTTAAAATCACCCTCCCTTTTTTTAAAATAATGTGGTTAGATTTGCTACCCTTCAATCTGTAGAATTGCTGTAGAATCTAAAAATTTTATAAGTCGACCACCTGATGCATTCAATATTTCTAGGGTCACTTACTTTCGTACTTTGGGATGCAGATCATCAGGCCTTGACGATCTGTCAGCCTTTAAACCTATTCATTCCCATTCTCTGTTCATCATGTCAATCAATTCTTGATCCATGCTAATATATTACCCTCATCCCATGTGCTCTAACTTAGACCAGTGGTCTGTTATGAGAAATCTTATTAAAAGCCTTCTGAACATCTCAGTTCATACGTTCACTAGTTCTCCCTTAACTGTTTTACTAGTTACGTCCTCAAAACATTCCAGTACGTTTGCTAAACATGATCGTTTCCCCATTTTCTTGCTGATATGAATTTCCTTCAATTCCGCATTTTCATTCCATCCTTGGCTCCCTAACGTTTCTGACAGGTTGCTAGTTTTCTCTTTTGAGAGGATAGTTAAAGAATTAAACAAACAATTTGGTTCTATCTCTTTGTTCTCCATTATAATTTCCCTCGCTTCTGACGGTAAGGGATCTATATTTGTCTTTTCTAATGCTTTTGCTTCACCTATTTATTAAGGCTTGTATGGTCAGCTATGTTTCCTACAAATCTTACTCTCATACACTATTTTCTCTCTCTTGACACAACTTTTTGTCCCCTTTTGCTCTATCCTAAAATGTTCCCAGTTCTCAGACTTGCTGTTTTTTTTTCTAACAATTTTATATGTCTACTCTTTGGATCTTATTCTGTCTTTAACTTATTTTGTAAACCATAGTTACACCACCTTTTCTGTTTCATTTTTGCATTGGACAGGTATGAATAATCATAGTTGTTAATAGTGTAAACATGCTTTAAATATGAAACGCTGCCTATTCATCATCAACTCCTTCATTAAGGTTCTCCAATTTATCCATGCCAATTTGTGGCTCTCACTCTCTCAATTCCATTTATTTAGATTTCTTGGGGTCACAGAATCCCTACACTGCAGATGAGGCTAATTTGGCCCATCAAGTCCACATCAACCGTCCAAAAAGCATCCCATCCAGACGCAGTCCGCCCCACCCCACCCTAGCCTGGTAACTCTTCATTTCCCATGGCCTGCACATTCCTGGACACTATTGGCAATTTAGCACGGCCAATCCACCTAACTTGCACAACTATGGACTGTGGGAGGAAACTGGGGCAGCTGGAGGAAATCTAAGCCGACACATGGAGAATGTGTCAACTCCACCAAGGTAGTCACCGGAGAGTGGTATCAGACCCTAGTCCCTGTTGCTGTGAGGCAGCAGTGCTAACCACTGAGCTACTGTGCTGCTCCAGAACTATAGCTTTGGATTTGACCACTTCACTTCCCATCTTAAAAAAGAATTCTATCATACAAATAGAATTCTTAGGGCACAACAGGATTGTTAACTAATCCTCTCTCATTGCGCAGTACCCAGTTTAGAATAGGCTGTGCCTAACCTCTGGTCGGCTCCTCAACACAGTAATCTAAAACCCATCAGATACACACTGATGATGAAGAATTTTGACATTGATTTTTATGGATTGCAAAATGTTAATTTGCCTTAAGCAAAAATGAATCTTAGTTGTCTATGATTTGTAATTATGATTGCATTGTTCTTTCTTTAAGCAAGGTCCACATGTTTTAATGGTTTCATTGTAATGTTGAAGTTATTATTTGATCCAAGAAGATAGGGTTCAGTACACCTGCTGGGAATGGATATTGGTGAACAACTAGAACAATGAAATTATAGCATAAAGTACCTCCATCTACAAAATTTTAAGTATTACAAGATAGTGTCCCTCCTCAGATATTGAAACATGGATTGTTGTAAGGCACAAAAACACGTGTGTCTGGATAAAAATTAAGACAGAGATTGCAACATACTTTCAATTTAACATTCCTCCAAAAAGGATGCTGAATTAAATTATTTCCTTGATGTAACCACATAGCCAATAACAATACACCACACAGTTAGTTTAAAAATGGCTGACATGAAGTCTATGTTTGGGCCATTAACTGCAAGTTTTCATATAGATTTTCCATTAGTCTCAGATGTAACTTCAGAAATCTCAAACAAATTTATCAAATTCCGTAGGTTGCGTAGTATATTAAGGTAACTAATAATTTATAAGAATTGATAAAATCATGAGGAGCAGAAGGTGAATGACGATGACTAAGGTGGGGAGTTAAAAATTAGGTGGCATACTTTTAAAGAGGAAAAAGATTTAAAAAGGACATGAGAGGCAACTTTTTTTTTAAAACATCAAGTCTGGTTAGTGTGGGTAATGAACCACTGGAAGAACTGGTGGATGCAGGTAGAGTTACAACGTTTAAATGACTTTAGAATTGTTACATGAATAGGAAAGCTTGGTCTGTATCCCTCCAAAAAGCAGTCAGGTTGGACTAGTTTAGTTTGGAACACGTTGGCATGGACTAATTAGACTGAAGGGTCTGTTTCCAATGTATGTGACTCTATGACTTTAATTGAACAGTTTAAAAATGCATACTCCTCATTAAACAGGAAGAGGCTGTAATTCTAAGTCGTCATAACAAAATCACACAGGAAAGACTGACACCTTTGGACAGGAAGGCCAACTACGTGACCTGCCCCATTGCCCTCCCAAAAAATCCTTCCCATTAAAAGGGCATAAAACAAACTTTCTTAACAAATCATAATCAGAATGCCAATTCCACCAATTGGCAAGATTGAATGGTTAGAATACATGAATAATGAAAACAAGTCTGCTCATATAATTTGCCTTCTATTGATGTAAACTAAAGAGCTTTCCACTGTGTTGTAATCATCACCACTTCCCCCACTGCTGCTGCAACACCACAGAAACAAGGGTTACATCATATGAAGTCTATGTTTGCGCCATTAACTGCAAGTTTTTATATAAATTTCCACTAGAGCATGCAGATTTTTTCTGAACCAAATGTTAAGAAATCCTCATTGCAGATGTGATATTTAATCCAAAATTGTACATCTCTGAAACATTACGCAGCTCAAATTGTTGCTCTGGCTTCTTTTACTCATGTGGCTGCAATACCTTGCAACAACAAATATGTTAATTGTGAAGTTAGTTATCTTGCAGTAGATACAGAACAATGCAACATAATGGGCACAGAATGTACTATCCTGTTAGTGCCACTGGACAAAGTATCTAATGATTTTCAATTATCTTTTGTGTACAGTAGCTGATTCCAATAACAAAGCATTTTGTAACGTTGAAAATAGTTGAAGAAAATGTCAAGCCAACTCTAGAATTACCACCACACTTCATCTTCTGAAGTTTCATTCATTGGAATCACGTAAAACATACGTTATAATGAAAGATAGTCCACAGATTCTTTTTCCTGTTTGTAAAGCACAGCTCAGAGTTCTGGACCATCTTGTGAAAGCACTGTCACAGTTGACAGCCCTTGATAATGAAAAGTGCTCAATGACACAAAGTAGGCTCCAAGGAAGAAATAAGACATTTACAAATAGATATAGATAGATTAGACGAATGCGCCAAAATTTGGCAGATGAAGTTTAATGAAGATAACACAAGGATGGTAGTGGAGGGTTGTTTTTCAGACTGGAGGCCTGTGACCAGCGGAGTGCCACAAGGATCGGTGCTGGGTCCTCTACTTTTTGTCATTTACACAAATGATTTGGATGCAAGAATAAGAGGAACAGTTAGTAAGTTTGCAGATGACACCAAAATTGGAGGTGTAGTGGACAGCGAAGAGGGTTACCTCAGATTACAACAGGATCTTGACCAGGTGAGGCAATGGGCTGAGAAGTGGCAGATGGAGTTTAATTCAGATAAATACGAGGTGCTGCATTTTGGGAAAGCAAATCTTAGCAGGACTTATAACTTAATGATAAGGTCCTACGGAGCGTTGCTGAACAAAGAAACCTTGGAGTGCAGGTTCACAGCTCCTTGAAAGTGGAGTTGCAGGTAGACAGAATAGTGAAGAAAGCGTTTGGTACGCTTTCCTTTATTGGTAGAATATAGAGTACAGGAGCTGAAAATGTGTTGCTGGTTAAAGCGCAGCAGGTCAGGCAGCATCCAAGGAACAGGAAATTCGACGTTTTGGACGCTTTTGCGCGAAACGTCGGATTTCCTGTTCCTTGGATGCTGCCTGACCTGCTGCGCTTTAACCAGCAACACATTTTCAGCTCTGATCTCCAGCATCTGCGGACCTCACTTTTTACTCTATAGAGTACAGGAGTTGGAAGGTCATGTTGCAGCTGTACAGGACATTGGTTAGGCCACTGTTGGAATATTGCGTGCAATTCTGGTCTCCTTCCTATCGGAAGGATGTTGTGAAATTTGAAAGGGTTCAGAAAAGATTTACAAGGATGATTTGAGCTACAGGGAGAGGCTGAACAGGCTGGGGCTGTTTTCTCTGGAGCGTCGAAAGCTGAGGGATGACCTTATAGTGGTTTACAAAATTAGGAGGGGCATGGATAGGGTAAATAGACAAAGTCTTTTCTGTGCTCTGTATGTCTATGACTAACTGTGAGGTTATCCATTTCGATCACATGTATTGAAAGACAGCTGGTTATCTTAATGGAGAGAAACTGCAGACTGCTTTGGCACAGAGGGACCTGGGTGTCCCCTTACATGAATAGCAGAAAACTTATGCAGGTTCAGCAAATGATAAGGGAGGTAAATGGAATATTTATATTTATTGCTGCAAGTGTTACTGTGCAAGGCATTAGTGAGACTGCGCCTGGAGATCTACAAACTGTTTTGGTCCCTTTACTTGAAGGATATAGTTTAACTGCATTAGAGGCAGTTCAGAGGAGGTTCACTAGATTTATTCCAGAGATGTGGGAGTTGTCTTACAAACAGTGACTGAGCCTATATTCTCTAGAGTTTAGAAAAATGAAAGGAGATCTAATTGAGGTGTAAAAGATGCGAAAGGGTAGTGCAGGTTCGTAGCTCCTTGAAGGTGGAGACATGGGTAGATAGGATAGTGAAGGAAGCGTTTGGTATGCTTTCCTTTATTGGTCAAAGTACTGAGTACAGGAGTTGGAGGTCATGTTATGGCTGTACAGGGCATTGGTTAGACCACTGTTGGAATACTGCGTGCAAGTCTGATCTATGCTGTGAAACTTGAAAGGGTTTAGAAAAGATCTACAAGGATGTTGCTAGGGATGGAGGGTTTGAGCTATAGGGAGAGGTTTAATAGGCTGGGGCTGTTTTCCCTGCAGCATTAGAGGTTGAGAGGTGACCTTATAGAGGGTTATAGAATCACGAGGGGCATAGATTGGATAAATAGACAAAGTCTTTTCCCTGGAGTGGTGGAGTCCAGAACTAGAGGGCATAGGTTTAGGGTGAGAAGGGAAAGATATAAAAGAGACCTAAGGGGCAACGTTTTCACACAAAGGGTAGTACGGTATGGAATGAGCTGCCAGAGAAAATGGTAGAGCTGGTACAATTGCAACATTTAAAAGGCATCTGGATAGGTACATGATTAGGAAGGGTTTGGAGGGATATGGGCCGGGTGCTGGCAGGCGAGACTAGATGGAGTTGGGATATCTGGTTGGCGTGGATGAGTTGGACCGAAGGGTCTGTTTGTGTGCTGTAAATCACTATGACTCTATGACAAACTTGACACGAATGGACTATTTTCTCTTGTTGGGCAATCTAGAACAGGAGATCATAGCTTTAGGGGTCACAGATTTATGAGAGAGGAGGTCAAATTACTTCTCTCAAAGAGTTGTGAATCTGTAAAATTTATTGACCCACAGGTGGATGCTGAGGCATTAAGTAACTTTAAGGAGGCAACGGACATTTGTAATTCGTAGTGAGTTGAAGTGTTTCGCAGATTGGAATGCTGAATTGAGGCAGAGGTGAAATCTAGCCATTATCGTATTGAATGGAGGAACAGGCTCAAGGACCAAATTGCATACACCTGTGCCTAGTTCTTATAGTCTCTGAAAAGAATGGTTGCCAGTACTCGTATTGTCATCACTGAAATCCTGCTGACCCATCTGGAATGTCTTGGGTAGATTGGTCTCCAATAATTTGTTTTGTTGGTATTACGAAAGATATGGTATTGTGAGGGGGAAATGGTGAGGGAAGGACGTCCACATCACCCCTTAGGCAGAAGATGGACTAAAATATATTACAAGTGCTGCTTGTCACAGAGTCATAGAGACATTCAGCACAGAAACAGACCCTTTGGTCCAACTCTTCCATGCTGGCCAGATATTCTGAATAAATCTAGTCGCATTTGCATTAAAAACAATTGTTGCTCTACCCCTCATGGTAGATTGTCTACGAATTGTAAAAAAAAATCATTTGTGGGATGTGGGTGTTGCTGGCTGGCCTGCATTTATTGCCCTTCTCCAGTTACCCTTGAGGAAGTGGTGGTGAGTTGACTTCTTGCCTATCTGCTGCATGATTTACTTCAAGTGCGAGCTGTCATATTGGCAGTGGTTAATGGATGTTACTATTCATTGCTAGTGTGGAAGATTGACATTTTCTCCTGGCACAGGTAGGATTTTCACTGAGTTAGTGTTGGCCAGCATTGGTGTGAGACTCGCTCTTGAAGCAAAAATATCAAACATGATTTTGAAAGTGCTTGTGCAAAGTTTTGGTAGCTATGATTTTGCCAGTGCAACCAATAATTCGGGGCACTGTCTGTTAAGGCAGACATCTAATCCAGAAATGCTGATCAGTAAGTCAGTCAGGAAAAAATACTTGCAATTCCAAATAAAGAAATACCTGATCACAACAAAAGAACTTCACAAAAAAACAAAAATCACCATCCATACATCCTGGTTATAGAAAAGCACTTCGTCAGTGAGCTGACCTTAATATTCCCAGTTGTTAAGATGCCATTCTGATGGTTTCTCCTCAATTGCCAATGAGAGGTAGTGAAAAGATTTATATTCCTTGACAGTTTGAAGATCAATATCCAAAGAATGTTTTTGAAAGTCACTGGAATGAAAAATACTTTTTTCTCCAGGACTTCATGTTGGATGAGTTTGAACTGCAGAATACATTTTCACTGGACCATTGTGCAAAGATCAGAATGCTACTTTTGGGTTCATTTTATTGAAATCACTGGGGAAGCATCGCGAGCAAAATTATTGAAAAGGAAAAAGAAAATTACTCAGCATCCACAGCAAAATGAGCTACTAAAAAAAAACTCAAGAGGAGAAGGAATTAACATAATAATTTGAAGTTTATAATAGTTTTAATATGTGACAGATACAGAAAGAGTCAGAGAGTCACAGAGATGTATAGCATGGAAACAGACCCTTCAGTCCACCCTGTCCATGCCGACCAGATATCCCAACCCAATCTCGTCCCACCTGCCAGCACCCGGCCCATATCCTTCCAAACCCTTCCTATTCATATACCCAGCCAAATGCCTCTGAAATGTTGCAACTGTACCAGCCTCCACCACTTCCTCTGGCAGCTCATTCCATAATGTACCACCCTCTGTGTGAAAAAGTTGCCCCTTAGGTCTCTTTTATACCCTAAACCTATGCCCTCTAGTTCTGGACTCCCCGATCCCAGGGAAAAAAAAAATTAACTATCTCTTATGCTCGCATCTAAATCATTTATGTAAGTGGAAAAAAGTAGAGGACTCAGCACCGATCCTTGTGGCACTCGACTGGTCACAGGCTTCCAGTCTGAAAAACAACCCTCCACCACCACTCTGTCTTCTACCTTTGAGCCAGTTCTGTATCCAAATGGCTAGTTTTCCCTGTATTCTGTGAGATCTAACCTTGCAAACCAGTCTCCTATGGGGAACCTTGTCAAACGCCTTACGGAAGTCCATATAGATCACATCTACTGCTCTGCCCTCATCAATCTTCTTTGTTACTTCGTCAAAAAACTCAATCAAGTTTGTGAGACATGATTTCCCACGCACAAAGCCATGTTGACTATCCCGAATCAGTCCTTGACTTTCCAAATACATGTACATCCTGTCCCTCAGGATTCCCTCCAACAACTTGCCCACCACTGAGGTCAGACTCACGGGTCTATAGTTCCCTGGCTTGGCTTTACCCCCCTTCTTAAAACAGTGGCACATTTGCCAAGCTCCAGTCTTCCGGCACCTCACCTGTGACTATCGATGATATAAATATCTCAGCAAGAGGCCCAGTAATCACTTCTCTAGCTTCCCACAGAGTTCTCGGGTACACCTGATCAGGTCCTGGGTATTTATCCACCTTTAACCGTTTCAAGACATCCACCACTTCCTCCTCTGTAATCTGGACATTTTGCAAGATGTCAGCATCTATTTCCCTACAGCCTATATCTTCCATATCCTTTTCCACAGTAAATACTGATACAAAATATTCATTTAATGTCTCCCCCATTTTCTGTGGCTCCACACAAAGGCCGCCTTGCTGATCTTTGGGGGGGGGGGGGGCCTATTCTCTCCCTAGTTACCCTTTTGTTCTTAATATATTTGTAAAAACCCTTTAGATTCTCCTTAATTCTATTTGCCAAAGCTATCTCATGTCCCCGCTTTGCCCTCCTGATTTCCCTTTTAAGTATACTCCTACTTCTGTTCTACTATAAGGATTCACTCGATCGATCCTGTCTATACCTGACATATGCTTCCTTCTTTTTCTGAACTAAACCCCGAATTTCTTTAGTCATCCAACATTCCCTATATCCACCAGCCTTCCCTTTCACCCTGACAGGAATATACTTTCTCTGGATTCTTGTTATCTCATTTCTGAAGGCTTCCCATTTTCCAACCATCCCTTTACCTGCGAACATCTGCTTCCAATCAGTTTTTGAAAGTTCTTGCCTAATACTGTGAAAATTGGCTTTTCTCCAATTTAAAACTTCAACTTTTAGATCTGGTCTATCCTTTTCCATCACTATTTTAAAATGAATAGAATTATGGTCTCTGGCCCCAAAGTGCTCCCCCACTGACACCTCAGTCACCTGTCCTGCCTTATTTCCCAAGAATAGGTCAAGTTTTGCACCTTCTCTAGTAGGTACATCCATATACTGAATCAGAAACTTGTCTTGTACACACTTAAGAAATCCCTCTCCATCTAAATCTTTAATACTATGGCAGTCCCAGTTGATGTTTAGAAAGTTAAAATCCCCTACCATAACTACCCGATTATTCTTACAGATAGCTGAGATCTCCTGACAAGTTTGTTTTTCAATTTCCGTCTGACTATTGGGGGTCTATAATACAATCCCAATAAGGTGATCATCCCTTTCTGATTTCTCAGTTCCACCCAAATAACTTCCCCAGATGTATTTCCAGGAACAGCTGTAATGCTATCCTTCATCAAAAATGCAACTCCCCCTCCTCTCTTGCCTCCCTTTCTATCCTTCCTGTAGCATTTCGCCCAACAGTAGAAAGCCACATCACGGGCAGTGTACAAGAAACATATTTTTCTATCACGCTAAGTGCAAATATGAAATGGTGCAGTGAAAGTCCTCGATATAATTTTTGTATGCATTCCCAGGATTTGAGAATTCTGGGAAAAAAACAATTTTTTTTTTTGGTTGGATCTTAAACCTGTTCTGGAAGGACTACTCTCACCACGGTTGTTCAAAGCACTGCCTTTCATTAGATTGGGTTAATCACAAGAAACCTGTTGGCAACTTTCTGTGTTTCCCAACCCCTTGATCCAGAGGATGCCCGGAAGGTTACTCTATTGAGTAGCGATGAAATATGGGCAATGCATGAATTGAATAGGCCATTGGGGAGTGGAATGCGCCCTGCAATAATGATGGTTTCAATCAGCTTGTGGGTTTTTTTTGTCTGTGGAGGATATGTGGAAAATATGGTGTTTGAAAGAACAGGAGGCAGGGAAGAGATATCAAGCAGAGGACTCCGACTGTGATATGCAATTGAGTGTCAACAAGATGTGAAAGAGATGAACTCTGTTAGATCCATAGACAGTTTTTAGCTGCAGGAATGATAGGGAAAATGCTGAGGTTCTGAATGCCAAGGCAACAGCGTCCAAATTGGATCCAGTTAGTTTGGTTAGATGTGATCGCTCACCAGTAAAGTCTGCCAAAAAACAGTCTCAGACTATACAAGGTTCTCTTTTCTCTCGGAAAGAGAAACATTCTTAAATGTTAAATTCTTTCTCCACAAGGGAACTCTATTGACGGAGATAACTTTTGCGAGAAAGGATCATTTTTAGCTGGCTTAAAGACTTCTTTTCCAAAAATAAACAACTTTTTTGGAGGATGTTCTATTTTGCTACCAAGTTGCCAGGCATCAAAATATGTCAATTAAAGTTTTGTAACTTTCCAAACTGAGCTCAAACTAAACAGAGAATTTAGTGACATAAACAGACAAACGTGGTAAAATAAAAAAAACACACATAATACGAGACTTATTTTCATGACAAATAACTGACACGTCCTTACAAGAGTTGTTAAAAAAAATATAACATTTACTGAGAAAGTTAGGATTAAAGCTTGTACTTGATAAGTATTTTGTGCAATGTGGAACAAAATAAATGACATTTGTAGATAAGCTCAGGTGAACAAAATATAGAAGAGTACAAAGACTATTAACCTATTATTTTATATTTGGTGGCCTTAATCTGTTAAAATGGATTTGGCTGACAACTGTTGATCCTTTAAAAGATTTAGGCTCATGCTCAGGGTGGAAGGAAGGAGGAGCATATTCCCCAGCAGACCAGTTCTTTCAAGTAGAGAGTTGACTTCTTAAAAATCTTATTTGGCTCGTCAATAACAAAACAACAAGAAGCCAAAATTCAATTTATATTTAACTTTTCAACCCATTTTATTGCGTGAAGGTTGAAGCAAACCATATTCTTTCAATTGAAAGATTTTAAAAATGCATTTATGTTTCTTCTTCAAATATGTATGAATGCAGTGACCATAATGCAGAAGCTACAAAATTATGATTAACTATAATTAACTTAGTTAAAAATCACACACCAGGTTATATCCAACAGGTTTAATTGGAAGCACACTAGCTTCCATTAAACCTGTTGGACTATAACCTGATGTTGTGTGATTTTTAACTTTGTTTTTGTACACGCCAGTCCAACACCGGCATCTCCAAATTATAATTAACTTAGTGGCAGTTGCAGAAGTTCAACACATGGCAGTCCCAACTTCCAGTCAAATGAAATTATGTAAACTGGAATGGGATAAAATTTTATTCCCCACTTGTGGCATACTACTTCTCACATTTTGTACTTCAATCAGTTTTCACACAATGTGAATGAGGGAAATAGTAAAAATGCATTCAGTGCTTTATTATATTCCATCCTCACATTCTAGCCAATAATTCAGAATTGAAAGAGTGAATCAAAGCAACATTTAAAAACAGCAAATGTTCAATAGTTTACATTAACACCCCATGTAAATAGTAAGTAATCCTACTCAAATACAGGCACCTTGAAACTGTTCATAAGTAAACATTCCAAAAAGGCCATTCAAAAGACTATTGTTTTTCTGCTCATTTTGGGAACAGGAGGTTACACTGAACAGTCAAGATATAAAATTTGTTTTTACATTTTGCAAGATATTCTGCTTTAGAAACACAATGATACAACAGGAAAACATTCATTATGAAAGGTGGTATTCAAAAATATTTCCAAAAGTATTTCAAAAAAACTTAAATACTTTTCTTTAGTAATTATAGTGCATTAATGTACCAACTTTACCTGAAAAGGATCAGTATTTAATTACATAGGATTATGATACTTAATCTGCTAAATGTTTATTTGTTGACATCAACAAGGAACAAAAAATTTAGATTAATTTAGGCACTTCTTCCTGTTTCTTCAGTCAATGATCTATTCATGATGCAGGGTTGAACGGCCTAAATAGGGAGAGAAGTATAGCCCTTACACAAAGGAATGTAAAGGCATTTCTTCACACCTTCAACTTAACTCGTTAGAATTTTCTCACGAAGGTATCAGTCTCGTTTGTTTGATCACATTCACTTGTAGTATAGGTGCAAGGGGAATGCCTTTAATGATTTTTTTGCAACAGTTCACGTTACCATCCTAGACTTAATTCAGAGGTTTGGTGGCATTGTAATGACATCCTTCTTCAGCCATTAACTAAGGAGATGCGGCCAGGTAATGCAGTATTGAGTACATTAAATCATAATGAGCTGCAGTATGTCTTGTTATTTGTTCGGCACATGGATACATAAATTAAATTAATTTTAAGCAAAAAAATCCAAATTATTCTACGATATTCTGGGTCATCAAAGGTGGAGGACGGTAAGAATTTCTGGCTGTAAGAGCTGCTCCTTTTTTTGAGATATTTTAGGTGCTGGAGGTGATTTCCTCGAATTCCAGGAGCAGCAATTACTGTTTTATATGCTGTTGCATTGTTTTGGAACTTGGGGGAAAAGAAGTCAAACCAACAGTAGACAAAGGAAGCACTTGGTGAGGACAGTGCAGGAGGGCGTGCGTGAGGGCGGCAGAGCGCACGCGCGCGAGGGGGGGGCGCAGAGCGCACGCGCGCCCGAGGGGTGGTGGCAGAGCGCGCGTGAGAGGGGGGCGCAGCGCACGCGAGGGGGGGCAGAGCGCGTGCGCGAGAGAGACAGGGAGAGCGCGCGCGCAACAGAAAGCAGGCACGCTAGAGTGCGAGAGCGAGAGCGGCGCATGCTCTCTCTCTCGCACACTCACTCTCTGCGCGAGAGAGAGACAGACATTCGCACGCTCTCTTTCTCTCGCGCGGAGAGCGAGAGCGAGAACCTCTGCTGCAGTGCATTGACCTGGTAGGTACCTGTCATGTCACTCAAGTTGGCCTCGTTACAATATCATGTGCACAGCCAAGCAAAATAAAATTAAAAGGTACTGCAAGTTAAATGAACAGAATATGCACAATAATAGTTTAAAAAAAGTGTAAAGGTTACACTGTTTTGACATCAATAATCAAACTAGATTATGTCCCAAACTTCTGGAGTTGAAGATGATTACTGAGAGGGAGATAACAATTGTACTAAAAGACCCTGCGCTTCAGTCACAATGTGTTCAAGTCTTAAGGTCATGGGTGTAAGTCTCAGTGCATCTAATCTAGACTAACATTTCAGTGCAGTATTGAAGGAATGCTGCACAGGCAGAAGTGCCGGATTTCAGATGAGATGTTAAACTCAAGCTCAATTACTTGTTCTAATGGATAGAAAATCATGCATGCATGAATCAGAAAAGTAACATGGAGTTCTCTTATGGTCCTGGCCAACAGCCAGCAGAACCAAAACAACAAAATGAAATGCCACTTTGCTTGATTTCTGGCTAAAGGAGTATTCCTATGTGCAAATTGGCTGCCTTTTCATTAATACATTAGTGGGATGTCCGTGTTGCTGGTCAATTGTGAATTTTGGATCAAAAATAAAATTATTTTATGTGGCAATTAAACACTAATTAGAGAGGATTGCCTTTTAGTATATTAGTAATTTACATTAAATTAATCGTTTATTTTTGCGTTCAGGTGTTAAACTTGTTTGGTAAGAATATAGGAATCTCAAAGAAATTGTACATGTTCATGTGCAGACAACTAAAAGCTGGAACAGAGGTATAAAATTTTTTAAAAATAAGCTAATAAAATGTTAACCTTTATTTAAAGCACCTTCAAATCAAAGTGAAGTAGTGTACTTCTGTTGTACAGTGCCTTGGTCTGCCCATGTGGAGAACAATATAAGGATCGTATCTTTTTATTTTCCTGTATTTTTGACTTGAATTGAAATGGGAGAAAGAGAGTTTTGGATGTAGGTTTGCTCGCTGAGCTGGAAGGTTAGTTTTCAGACATTTTGTCATCAAACTAAGTAACGTCATCAGTGAGCCTCCATTGAAGCACTGGTGTTAGTGACCCGTTTACTATTTCTGTGTTTAGGTTTCCTTTGGTTGGTGATGTCATTTCCTGTTTTTTTTTCTCAGGACGGCGGTAAATGGGGACTAAGTCAATGTGTTTGTTGATAGAGTTCCGGTTGGAATGCCATGCTTCTAGGAATTTTCGTGCATGCCTCTGGCTCATCCGAGGATAGATGTGTTGCCCCAGTTGAAGTGGTGGTGTCCTTGCTCATCTCTATGTGAGAGTGGGTCATGACTTTTTGTGGCTAGGTGAGGAAGGATACCACTTCGACTGGGACAACACATCCATCTTAGGACAAGCCAAACAGAGGCACGCACAAGAATTCCTAGAAGCATGGTATTCTAACTGGAACTCTATCAACAAACACATTGACTTAGACCCCATTTACCACCCTCTGAAAAAAACAGCAGGAAATGACATCACCAATCCAAGGAAACCTAAACACAAATAGAAAGTGGATCATTAACACCAGGGCTTCACCGGAGGGTCACTGATGATGTTACCTAGTATGGTGATGAAATATCTGAAAACGAACCTTCCAGCTCAATGAGCAAACTTACATCCAGAACCTCAAACTGAGCTACAAGTCTTCTCAAAACTCGCTAAGGGCTATTTTAAGAATCAAAGACTGCGGAAGAGATTGCTGAATCTTTAAGAACCAAACTAACAGCACTTAGCTTTTGTGACAATTCTGGATACACTGTGGCTTGATTTCAAGATTGCGACCCCAGTTAGATGGGGCAACAACATTCCATTTTGGCATCAAACCTCCAGAAAAAATCTGCAAGATAAATTTAGGAAACTACTCAAAATTTTAAAAGTTTCAATGACAAGAACAATTTATATTACATGCCTTGCATTATTGAGGTCAAAAGATTTGAAGTGATGCCATTGATATATTGGAATTAAGAAATGCACTTTGCAGACACACATAAACGAATCCCTCTCATTAAAGAACCCAGATCAAAAGATCTGTAAGTTTAGCTAAGGAATTTAGGAGTAAATCCAGTAATTTCTTATTTATATATACACAAACGGCTAGTGGAAATCTGGAATCTGCATCTCAAAATGAATTTGGATGCAGTGTCAATTGAAATCTTCAGAAGGAGATCAGTTCGTTTTTCTCAGGCAAGGATGTAGAGAGCAAATATGATGAACGGAGGTTGAGATATTTACTGTACAACTATAATTTTTCTTTCAGTAACGGAACAGGTTTGAGGGGCAAACAGGACTCTGTTGGTGAAAGTGGAAGGTCCGACTCTAATTCATATTCTGACCCACAACGTTATCTTACTGTCTCATATCAGTACCCCAGTCAATGTGGCAGATTCAGAACTGTTTCGCTTGGGGAATGGTTAAAGTAAGCAAATAGATTTACCACACTCCCCTCACTCAGCTTACTTAAAAAACTATCGCTGCAATAGGACAGTTTAATTAGTCATTACATGATCTATGAACTATATCAGCTGGTAATCATATTTATATTATGTTGTGTGTTTCTGTAAAGTACATGGAAATTTCTTGTTACAGTCGTGCTCAGGCTCTCTCCCTCAAATGTTTATTCAGGTACATTGATCTATCAGTGCTGTTTCCTACTATTGCCTCGAATAGGAAAAAAAAACCCATCAACTTTACTTCCAATTTCCATCCTTCCCTTATGGTCACATAGTCCATCTTCACAACTTGTCTTCCTTACTTTCTGTTGCCATTTTGGAAGTGGACTATGGACTAATATTCATTAGGAAGCCACTGTCTCCCACACTTGCTTCCGACAAGAACTTAATTCCATTCTTCCAGTTTCTACGCTTTAGTCACATTTTCTGATGATGCTACCTTTCACACTGATACTTTTGACAAGTCTTGTGTTCTCCTTCACTCGAATTTGGTTGACGTGGCTCTCAACTGCGCCCATCCCAATTCTTGTGCTTCTGCACTCACTCACCACCACATTCAGCACAACACCACCACCGAACACAGCTTCCCCAGTCAGCACTTCTGATGGGACTAATGTTTTCTATGATACCCTGATCATTTCTCGAACACATCTGATTACTTGTCCCCTTTCCATGTAACTTCTCATGCAATCACAGGAGCTTAATCAGTGCCTTTTTACCTCCCGTCCCCTTAACACCAGAGGCCACAAACAATTCTTTCAGATGAAGCAGCAACTTACTTGCATATTTTTCAATTTTGTATACTATATTCATTGCTTACAATGCAGTCCTGTACACGAGGGAAGCTAAACACAGACCAGGTGATCACTTTTCAGAAAGCCACTGTTTTCTCTGCAAGTATGGTCCAACTTTCTCATGGCTTTCAATTCACTAACTTGCTCTGACACTCATTTTTGTCCTCAGTCTGCTGCAATATTTAGGTGAAGCTCAAGGCAAGCTTGAGCAACACCAGAGTCCACCTGCCTGTGGTTGGCCTATATCCCTTCAAAGCTTCCCTATTCATATACTTATCAAAATACCTTTTAGATGTTATAACCATACCCACACTTTGTCTGGCAGTTCATATGCTTTTATAAACCTCAATAAGTTCAACCTCCAAAGTTCTAGGGAGAAGTCGTCCCAGGCTTTCCAGTCTATTTGTAGCCCATTTCCAGCAATATCCTGGTGAATAGTTTCTGAAACCTCTCCAGTTTAATAGCTTCCTTCCTCTAACAGGGCGATCAGATCTGCACACATTCCTGAAGAAGCCTCACCAATGTCCTGTATGACGTCAACAAGATGTCCCAACACCTCTTCCAATTGTGTACATTGCAGCCTTCTGGGCTAGACACAGACTTCAACAACTTCAGACCATGAACCCATTCTCCATTTTGATCCTTTGCTTAGTTCCAAACTGCACCTTGTTTCATGCATTTGTTTTCAGACAGAAATGCCCAGTATTCTGCCATTGACGCTTGCTATCGACCAATGTTTTGATTCTTTACAGCAACCACTTCCATTCCCTTTGATCCATGATAGCTTTGTTATTTATCTTTCCTGTCTTCTAATTTAATTCAGACCCTTCCTTTAGTTCTCTCTCTTCTCTTTTCAACACCATAAAACACAAAACATTTTCATATCCTTTGGGTTCCAAAGAGTCATCACACTGGACTCAAAATGTTGATTCTGTTTCTCTTTCCAAAGATGCTGCCAGATCTACTCTGCATTCAGCATTTCAGATTTTGACAATATTTTGCTTTCATCTGTATTTACTTTTTACCTCCCAGTTTTGAAACAAAGGCTGCATTGAGATTTCAGCAACCATATTCTTGTGCAAAGAACAGAACTACAAAGAAAGGTTAAAACTAGTCTATGCATCGTTAAGTGAGATAGAGGAAAATATTTAATATTGTTAACAAATAGAAAAGGAAAAAGAAACCACACCAAATTAAAATTATGAAATCAAAATGGATTAGTCATTCACATGTGCTTGGTAAATCATTGGCAAATATTAGCAACTGGTGACCCTGTTTACTGTATTCTAACTTTTCACAGCTGTTTGGTTTTTTTTAAACACTGAGTGTTAATGGCTTTGGTGGGAAACTGATGTGGTTGAACTGCTGAGCCAGGCACTACAAGGGTGCCAAGTATCAGCAGAAGGTTATTAGTCAGTCATCATTTCTGCGAGTCTGCAGCTTGAATTGCTTGCGTTAAATCATCTGCCATGCATGGTTGACTACATCATCATTCACTATCAAAACAAAAGACATTTTTGAAAGCATTGGTAAGGGATGGGGACTGGAAAACATTACTCTTAACCTTGGACCACCAGCCTGCCATGAAGTTACTCCATGGCGCTTGTCCCTTGAGCATGGCAGTGATAGTTCACAGGGAACTAAGCTAATTCAAGCACTTGAAACTACTTATAAACTGCTGAGTTCGATTGTCACCACTTATAAATTTCAAATTGATGACCTCCTGTCTTATTTCCTCTAAGAAAATGACTTTGACTTTGTATAGAATCAATAGTTTTGAGATTTGAGATTTTGGAAAAGCATTTAAGAGATTTCCTTTGAAATATAAGGAGCTGCTTTTTAAAGTAAAAACAAGGAATTGCAGATGCTGGAAATCTGTAACAAAAACAAACTGTTCAATATCAGCAGGTCTGGCAGCATCTGTGCAGAAAAAGCAGTTAACCTTTCAGACATTCGCACGCTCTCTTTCTCTCGCACGGAGAGCGAGAGCGCACAAGAATACCATGTTCTCAAGGGAAATTAGGGATGGGGAATAAATATTGTCCTATCCAGTGAAACCCACATTCTTTGAATCACTCTACAAAAGAAAAATTGAAGTACTGGAGAGTGTAGAACAAACTTACAAAGTGGTTGGCTTGATTGAGAGGATGAGTGTATCAGGACACGTGGAAACAGAGAAGGCTAGGAGAAGAATTTTATTATTTTAGTTGATGAAAAGACTCCAAAGAGCATCTTCTAAATATTATGGTCAATTTCACTCAATTCGTTATTCTACTTGAGATTAGAACAGAATGTCATAAATCAAGGCTGCAAATTTAATTAAGGCAAACTTTGAAGGGTTGAGAAACAATTGGACCATAGTAAAATGGACTGAATTATGAACAAATATTCAAAGTAGTACTTAGTTCAAAAGAAACGAAGAATGAAACCAAAGCAAAGACTTGCACAAATACAAGGCAAGGAAAAACTGAAAATCTGTGCACTAGGAGAGCAATAAAAATACCAAGAGATAGAAAGAGGTAACAAGAGGTTTAAAAAAAACAATGTGGAAAAACAAACTGGAAAAAACAAAATCCAACAGAAATATTGTTCAATAATATTATTGAGAGTGTTAGCAAAGTAACACTAAATGTAGGTTCATTTAAAAAAAAAGTGTAGGAGACACTACAATGAAAAGTGAGGAAATAGCAGATTTGTTTTAAGGGTATGGTTGTCAGAGTGGAGAGGCTAAAATACTGGTCATGTTACTTGATGAGGCGGGTGGGGGGGGAAGAGATGGTGGGGTGTTTGATGATTACCATCCTACATAAGAACTAAGTTATCAACAAATCAAGGCTAATACTGAGATAATAGGTTCAAATCCCACAATGGCAGCTGGTGAAATTTAAATTCCAGCAATAAAAAGCAAATCTGGAATTGAAAGCTGATATCAGCAATGGTAACCACAAAGCCATCAATTGTCATCAAAAACCATCTGGTTCACTAATGCCCTTTAGAAAAGGCAACCTGCCATCTTGTCTTGGTTTGGGCTATTTGTAATGTGGTTGACTTTTAGCTGACTACTAAAATGCCAATAGCCTCAGAAACTAAAGCCTGGACATTGGCTTTGCCAACAATGTCCCATGAAAGAATAAAGCTAGTGCAATTATTCCCAAAAATAGCTCTACAAAAACACTTAAAATGTAGTTGTGGAAGAGGAAGGAGGGAGGCTAAACCAGTCACCTGGCTAATTGTCTTCAAATTCCTAGAACGTATTATTGAAGACAGTGGCTGAGAACTCTGGAATACTAGCAAAGCACAAATAGCCAACATGTTTATTTCAAAAAGGTCATACACTTAGCACATGATTTTAGACACTGGAGAACGTCTCAGATATCTATATATATTTCCTGAAACATCTAATAAGGTTCTGCACAAGAGATGTTTAGCAAACATGAGATCAAGTGGAAGTGACAGTACCTTTTCAGCATTTATTTTTACTTCTTTTAAGAGGTTCAAAATGAGCAGTAAAAAAAAATTAGTTACATAAGAACATAGAAGTCAGGATCAGGAGTAGGACATGCAGCCATTTGAGCCTACCACTCCATCAATAAGAACATGGCTGATCCAACTGAAATCTCAAATCCAGGTTCTTGTCTACCTCTATTAATCTTTCACCTAAACCAGCTTAACAAGAATAGGCTGTCCTCTGAATGAGGAGTATGTCTATAACTTTGATGAAAGGAAGAACATGGTTACCCTGAAACTGAAGACAGGAGAAGTTATAGTGTGAAAGTCAATTGGAGATGGAAGACAGTGTGGAGAAGTGAGAGATTTGCATCTCTGAATCAGAGAAACCAAAATTGAAAGAGTTTCTTATTGATGAGATTCTAGGAGCTGTGGACATCCATGTTAGTTTTGAAACAATGTGGAGCAAGACAAAAATTTAACTTTAATATTGGCCTTCAGCTCTGTACGGTGACTGAATTAAAAAGCTGATGGCGGAATCATTCGGCTGCACAGAGATCTGCTCTGGAAGGCTGCATTCAATTTTGGGCACCAAATCTTAGGCAAGATATACAATATGGAAAAATGAAGCCCTTCTTCAGGAAGGGCTTATGCCCGAAACGTCGATTCTCCTGCTCCTTGGATGCTGCCTGTCCTGCTGCGCTTTTCCAGCAACACATTTTTCAGTTCTGATCTCCAGCATCTGCAGTCCTCACTTTCTCTAAGAATACCATGTTCTCAAGGGAAATTAGGGATGGGGAATAAATATTGTCCTATCCAGTTAATCCCACATTCTTTGAACAAATTGATTCAAGTCTATTCCTTTTGTTCATAAATTTCATGGTCAATCATTGCTGGTTTCTAAGTTGCCTCCAATCCCTCAAGCTTGCTACTTTTATCTGGCATCTTTGTAAGCTCCTTTCTTTGATCTATTGTAATTTTTAAAAAATCTATGGCTGATTCTCTTCTCCCATTGGGAGTTTGTGCCATTGAAGAAGTTTTTTTCTCTGTTGTAGACCATTTAATAATTCTTGAAATACTAACTACCTGGCTGTCAACTATCAACGCTTGAAAGCACATTTTCTCAATCCACCACAGGCAACTTGCCTCATGACTATGGTCACCATTTCTCAAAAGTTCCTTTACAGAAAATTAATTAGCCCCTTCTCATTACATGATCCTGAATCTAAAATAGCCCCCTCCATCAGTGGTTCTTCAATGCACAGTTCCAGAAAGCCATCTCATACACATTCTCCAAAGCATTACAGCTAATTAGGCTCATCCAGACTAAATGCAAATTGAGAACTGTCGACGTGACATTGGTCACTTCAATTTCTTTGCCCCGCCCCCATCCAATCCAACCTATCTCCCTCTGAACTGACTGCATTCTGTGCATTTAGATCCAACCTTAACCTTGTTATTAAGACTACCAATAAGGGTGGTACTTTTGTAGTCTGGCATACTGACCCTGGACCATGACCTCACCAGAGTACATCAGGCCTCTGTATCAACCACAGTCACTGACGTCATTTCATCTGGTGATCACCCTTCCACTGCCTCCAAGCTGATAGTCCACCAACCCTGCACAGCTCACTTCTACCTTCTGAAAATCCACAAGCAGGACTGCCTGGGTAGACACATTGTGGGACAGGCTGAAACAGAACACATCTCTTCCTACCTTGACTCAGTCTTTTCTCCCCTGGTCCAGTCCCTGCCCACGTACACTCATGATTCCACTGATGCTTTATGTCAGTTTTGGAATTTGCAGTTTGCAGGCTCCAGCCACCTCTTTATCATGGACGTGCAATCCCTTTACATGTCCATCGCCACCAAGATTGTTTCAGGGCTCTCCACTTTTTCCTGTAGCAAAGACCTGAACAATCACCCTCCTCTGCCTGGCCAAGCTAGTCATCACCCTCAGCAACTTCTTTTAACTGCTCTCATTTTCTTCAGGTCAAGGTGTGGCCATGGGGACCAGTTATGCTGGTCTCTTCATGGTGTTCGTGTAACAGTCTTTGCTCCAGTCCTATTCTGATCCCCACTCAAAACTCTTTCTCTGATACCATCAGTGCTGCATCCCCCTCTCATCTGGAATTGGAGAAGTTCATAGATCTCCCTTCCAAATTCCACCCCATCCTGACTTTCACTTAGTCTATCTCCTCCCTTTTCTTCGTCAACATTGGTTTCCATTTTTGGGGATGGACTGGCCACTTATATTCACTATAAACACACTGCCTCCCACAGCAACTTGGACTATACATCCACACATCTTGCTTGCTGTAAAGACTCCATTCCATTCTCCCAGTTGCTCCACCTTTGTTGCATGTGTCCCGATGATGCCAACTTTGGAAGGGGAGCCTCCAAAATGTCCACCTTCTTCCTCAATGGAGAATTCCCCAGCACCATTGTTAACAGGGCCCTAAACCAGGCCCAACTCATTTCCCTTGCTTCCGCTCTACCACCATTTCTTCCCTCCCACAACAGCAATAGGGTTCCCCTTCTCAATACCTTCCATCCCACCAGCATTCACATCCCAGAAGACCAGCCACCACCATTTCTGCCACCTCCAGCAAGATGTCAGCGCGAGATACCTATCTCCCTTGTCCACCTTCCGCAGGGACTGTTCCCTCCAGCACACACAGATCCATTCATCCTTCATACCCAACATGCCCCACAACATTTTCCCCTGCAACCACCAAAAGGTATATCTGCCCATTTACCATCTCCATCCTCAGTATCGACGAGCACAAACGTACCTCTTCCAGGTGAAGCAGCACTTTAATGGCACTTCTCACAATCTAGTCTAATGCTTTCATTGCTCACAATGTGGTCTCCTGTACGTGGGGGAAACGAAGAGTAGACTGGGTGACCACTTTGAAGAACATCTATGTTCTGCCTGCAAAGAACACCCTGAGCTTTTACTTGCCTGCAACGTTAACACACCAGCCTGTCCCCTGGTCAACATCTGTGTTTTATGCTTGCTGCAGTGCTCCAGCAAAGCTCAGCGCCAGATGGGAGAATACCACCTTATTATCCACTTGGGGACCCCACAGTCTTCCAGACTCAATAAAGAGTTTAATAATTTTAGGGCATGAACTCTCCCATGTCCTCACCCCCTACCCCACACACCAGGTCTTGTTATCACATAGTTTGCCATTACATACTACCTATTGTTAGCCACTAACAGTCTCCATTAACAGCTATTCACACTCCTAGCCATTGTTATCCACTCCTTTGTCTGACTGCCCTTCTCTCTCTTTGGGCTCTATTCCTACCTATGGTTTGCTCCTTAACCCCTCACCCCCACCCTATCTTCTGCATATAAACTGACATTATCCAAGCTACTAATTCTGAGGAAGGGTCACTGGATTCGAAATATTAACTCTGATTTCTCTTCACAGATGCTGCTAGATGTGCTGAGCTTTTCCAGCAACTTCTGTTTTTTTTAATGATTTACAGCATCCACAGTTCTTTTGGTTTTTAAATGCAAATTGATGTCACCCATTAGTATTGCATTATCCACATTATATGAATCTCCATTTTCCTGATTTGCATCATGTCCTAGGTAGTTCTTCTATAACACAAATGGTTGTTTCCTTATGCAACCCCGCAAAAAGAAAAATTGCACTTAAAGTGTTGGCGATGTAATCATGTTACAGCCAACACATGTTTTAAAAGTTTGCACTTTTTTTTAAGTGTCCCCAGTTCGTCAATCGCATTATAGCAACACACGTTCTAGCAGAACAACATGTACCTTTTGGTGGCTTATAAACAACACACCATTGATGCCCTTGCTATCTCCCAGCTCCAATCAAACTGATTTTACATCTTGATTCTTTGATCCAAAATCCTCTCTCACTGAAACAGATTTTGACTATTATTAAGACTGCCACCTCACTCTTGTTTTCCCAGTCTCACTCGCTCTGCAGTTACTTGTTTGTAACAGCATATAAATCATACCCGTCCACCTCAACTCATGCCTACAAATTATCAATGTTGCTGTGAAAGTACTGAAATAATGAAACAAATTACCAGAATATTAAATACTGTAGGCAATTGGCTGTTGTAGCTTTCAGATTGCAAATTCCAATCTTCAAGTGCCTGAGGGGAAGGGTGTATTGACCGACATTTGCTTACTTGCTTTGGGTAATCAAGATAATTTCCTGACCAAGTTGTTAGAAAATTCACCAGAGGAAAAAAGTCAAGTGACAATATGGATTTCCCATCAATTTGCAAAATACAAACTGTGATAACACCTGCAGTTGAAATTCCTTTCTTGTCCCAAATCATGGTTTTCTGATTTTATAGTTAGCAAATGTCTCCTGAAGTACCACTTTACTCAGAATCACCATCCAGAGATCATTTTTCTAGTTTCTGGTGACAAAGAAATATATTTTGCTCAAAAGAAGAAACATGTTACATACTGCCATGCTGGAGTACTAATATGAAGTTTTATTTTCCTCTTTCTTCCTGGAGATGTCCACAGATTTTAACAACCCTCCAAAACACTGTCAAAGCAATAATTTCTCATGTACTTGTCAAAATAGCGAGTGCAAACAAGATCTGTAAATTCTGATTCAGCTCTAGCCTACATTCAAATGTACATGCAATTTTCAGCATGGATAGGAATCATGAATGGAAATTCTGCTGAAGCCAAGTAATCTAATCTAATCACATCACAGTGGCAAATTGTATAACTCAAGGTTAGCTTTTCAAGACACCAGGAAACAGCACAGTGAGGACTAAGACATGGCAACTTCTTGAACAATTCTCGTAATGTATAGATGTTCACTTATTATTTCACAGCTACTCTCCTTGCGTGAAAAACAAAAAAAAATGTTGTTCTTTATCAAGTTACTGGGGCAAGGATTTGAGGCTACGCTAAAGTAACACATTTCAAATTGCAATTAACTTCAAGCCATTCATTGATATACTTTGCCTCCTGATCTGAATCTATTCTTTTTATAAAATTATTAAGTTAGGATTTCTCAAACATGGTCACAAAATCGTGCATAAACATTAACAGCAAAACAAAACTCAAAAATCTACTTTTAAAAAAAAGATAATCAACTTAGATATCTTTGCCATACCCCACCCAGTTTTCACTGCTTCATAAGTTGCTCCTGGCCCAACTGCATGACTGGAAATAACTTCATTGTAATCCAATGCTCGTCTCTCATTTGCAAAGGATCACAAAATACTCCATAGCAAATAGATCCAATATCCCCCGCCACCCCCCCCCCACCCCCACCCCACCCCTAGCCTCTAATCTTCCTCACACCTCTAGTCTGCCCTTTTTCCAGTTTTAATTGTGAAGAAAATACATTCTGTTCTTCTGAGTGTAAAGCAATACTTAACTGCCAAACACTGCTCTCAACAACAATGCTTCCAAATCTTTCAACAATAATATGTGATGCAGCTAATGATGAGGTGTAATTTTAAAGGATGTCTTGTTAAAAATTCTTCATAAATTTTTCTATTAAGGTAAGCATTTTAAGATTTCAAACCTAATGCAGGATATAAACATTGCAGATAGTGTCATATTATTGTTTCACCCTGGACTCTATATTCAGTGATAAATCCACTTAACCTTACTAGAGAAGGTTCAAACCAAAGTTCCAGGAAAAGGACATCTTATGACCGTTCTGCACTGTCCTGACAGAAATAACGTGTTCATAAATTTATTTGAAACACGAGGTCATGTAGGGATATTGATGACGGAAGACAGTATCAATTACCCAAGGTGTTTTATTAATTCTAAAATAGTTGTGTTTCATGAAGACCAAAACTCCGTATTTTCAAGAGACTGTTAACCTTCTAAAATTATCCTAACAAATGAGATCAAGTCACGTAATTTTTAAATTGTGGGAATTATTATTATTGGGTATAAAAACTGTAACTTGTTAAGTGAATATGCACTTGATTCTATTTAATTGTATATTATACTCATCAAAATTAAACAAACCTGTTTTTAGTCTTTGGAGGTTCTTTATTCTGTATCCAAACTTCATAAGATCAGAAGTTTGGAATTGTGGCAATTAGCATGCTTCTGATTCCTAAAGCCTAAATTACCGCTCACATGAAACAAGTCACAAAAGCAATGTAAAACTCTTCACTCGTCTGGACAGATGCAGCGGCAACATCACCTTGGTCAAAACAGCCTGCTTGATTGGCACAGCCTTGTAGTCTGTGGAAATGGAACTGTATCATGACTCCTACACTACGATGGAGTCAAAAAGCATCATTCCTTTCAGAGGAATACTCTGAGCATACCTAAAGTGGACAATTGTGATTGAAGGAGGCAAATCAGCACCATTTTTTCAGGGGCAATTAGGATGTGCCCTGCAGTGATGCTCATATTTCATGAAAAACAAACTTTGTGAAAATGGTGCAATTTTATTTGCAAAATTTTAATAGCTTGTGGAATTATACTATTGTTTGGAAATGAGAAGTCTGCCTAAGGCCAGAAAAAGAGTGGCCCATGACATTACCCAACTGTAGTTATTAATTTTCAGCAGCACCCAGTAGGTCTGACTCTGCTTGGTGTCAGAGGATGCTGTACTCTGACATTTCCCCCGCAGTTGCCAAAGATGGCATTACTCTAACATAAATGCAATATTAAAAGGAATTGTTGCACTTAGCTTCTGACCCTCTGCTTGAAATTACCCTGAAACAACTGGCTGGAAAGAACATAGGAACCAAATTCATATGTCTTATAAGGGCTGCATCACTAAGTTAAATAATGGATGTTAAGTAACAAACTATTTAATTATTGACATATTTGAAGTGAAATTCTATAAGTTAAAGAAACAAATCTGAAAAGCAACCTGATGTCTCTGGCCTCGGTCTGTGCAACATTCTGGATTAGTGGTGCTGGAAGAGCACACCAGTTCAGGCAGCATCCGAGGAACAGTAAAATCGACGTTTCGGGCAAAAGCCCTTCATCAGGAATCAAGAAACTCCTTAGTAGATGTTTTATTTATTTATTCCTGATGAAGGGCTTTAGCCCGAAACGTCGATTTTACTGCTCCTAGGATGTTGCCTGAACTGCTGTGTACTTCCAGCACCACTAATCCATAATCTGGTTTCCAGCATCTGCAGTCATTGCTGAATGTTGCACAGGGTAAAAACAAACAAAATGGAGGAGACTTTCCACCTTGATTTGATTCATAAACTGGTGTTTTTTCTTATGGAAAGGATAAGCAATTGCTGATCTTTTCCGCTCTCAATAGAAAATGAAAGAGTTGATGGGAATTAGCCTATCAAGGCTTTCCTCTGCATTCACACAAAACATGGACACCTTGCCAAGACACTCAAGACAGTTATAGATCACAGGAGTTACCTGGGACATCTCCTTTAAGAAACAATAGCTCAATGCTTCCAGCATAAGTTGAATCAATATTTTGAATACCGTAAGAACTAATACATTTCATGACAAGTCAGCAAGCGTTGTCATTGTTTAATTGTGCCATTGACAGCATTCCACAGATAAAGAGGGAGATGGAGGGGGGTCGTTAGGGCTGACTGCCTGCTGCTCTTCCACGGTTACGTTAGAGCCCGGTGTCTCTGGAAAAGGAGCACGGTGTCCACCAACACCCTGGAGTTGTTCAGGGAGAGGTGGGTGCCGCAGGGAGTGGAGTGCATTATTTCCCCATTCAATTATATGTTGATTTAATCCATGCCCTCCCCTTCACTGTTTGATCACACAGCATTACCCTTTGATGTGAAGGGCACTGCTTGTCACTGGCCACTCGGGTGTTTATTTTCTTCCTGGTGGTGGAAATTTGAATAAAGATTCGTGCACCTTGTGTCTTTCACTGTCTCTCACAACTGCACACACACAACATGGGTTTAAAAAAAAGAAGGGAGGTGGATGAACGATTCCTAAAACATTTAATTCCAGTAAGGAGTTTCTGTAAATTTTGACAAAACAAGTTTCTAGTTTGATTTCTTCTCTCCTTAAGGAAAGCAGACACTCTGCTCTGCACCTTCCCTGCTCAAGCAAGTTAAGGATTCTGACCATTATCTGCTGGCTTACTACTTTTTGATGAACCCATTTTTTTCAACTGGCTATTCCTATGACTGTCCTGACCACAACTAAGAGCACAGTGAAAAACCATCAAATGGCAAAGAATGACTGAGCAACATTCACACAATGAAAGTAGAAATCAACTCCAACATACATTAGCAAATCATAGCTCAAAACTGTTTTTAAATAAATAATTTTCAGTCTGCTCAAATAGTTCATGCACTTCACATGCGATCAACTACTGGAAGCAGGATTTTGAACATCAGCAAACAAACAAATATTCTCTTTTCTTCCGAATATAAACAATGACAAAAAAATTCCACTGTATTTCAAACATTGCACGCTTTACAAAAGAATAAACAAGATAACACACAAATAAAACAGAAGAACATAAGATAGAAGATGATCTAACCTTGCCATTCTATAAGATCATGGCTAATCTGTCCCAGCACTCTATTCTCCTGACCGATCCCTTCTGTAAGAGTAAACTAAAAATCAAATATTATCTGGTAATAATTTTGTTGTGCCAAAAAGCAGCTGCAAAAGGAAATATCTGAAACTTGAAACTGTAATAATGAAAAAGCAATGAGTGTTCAATGAAATCTCTAACAAATTCTCCAGAGATATGGAAGCTGACTTGAATTTTACCTTTTGCAGTGAACTAAAACTGAGAAAACGTCCAACATCTGCATACACCTTCCTGCCTAAGTATCTCACCTCTAAATGCACTGGCTCGATAAAAAATGTTCACATACTGAATAAACATGGTTCTCCTCACATTAATCTGTTCAAGGTTACATTTAACAACAGTCAGTTTAGGCTGCCAAACTAAAAGAATTAGTATCTATGAAATCCTTCACTTCCATGAAGGTGTTGTCTGAAAATAACCAAACAATCAAACCACACACTTCAGCTCATATTTTCTCAGTTGAAAATAAAATGTTGTTAGCATCAACTTTGAACATTGTTGAGAAGGGAGATGCCTTTCTTGACTTTAACTCATCAGGACAAATGCAAGAATGTCAAATTGCAGTTCTTATACCACATGGAAAATGACTGTCATAGAACTCAAACAAAATTAGAACAGCTGTACAGCTGTGCTTTTTTTTCAGCAGTTCGGTTTGCAACAAATTTCAATGCTGAAACAGAGGATATAAGGATGAGAAACACTGGTTTAGGTCATTTTCAGTTTCTACTGAAATGAATTTGGATAATCAAAGATGTGAAATCTCCCGGTGCAATCAGATAGCATAATAGAAGTTATAATGTTTTGCTATTTATTTTTCTTCCCGTTAAAAAGGCATTCTTTGTATTTGAGTGGTAAATTGATAGAGTTAAGTTAGATCATTTGAAATAAAGATCAATTTATAATTTAAAGAAAAGAAATGAAAATAATTAAAAAATTTTCACCTGCGAGTAGTGTTAGTTAAACTCAGTGGAAATGACCTGAAGTATAGTGAACCATTTCAGTTACATTGATGAACAATTGTTAATTTCTAGTTGATTAAATATTTTTTGATGCGATAAAATCTGTTCAAACATGGTCACCGGTGTCTGTGCACTCCCCCAAAAAAATGATTTGATGAACCTTCTCCATGGGCGGCACAGTGGCACAGTGGTTAGCACTGCTGCCTCACAGCGCCAGAGACCCGGGTTCAATTCCCGACTCAGGCAACTGACTGGGTGGAGTTTGCACATTCTTCCCATGTCTGCGTGGGTTTCCTCCGGGTGTTCTGGTTTCCTCCCACAGTCCAAAGATGTGCAGGTCAGGTGAATTGGCCATGGTAAATTGCCCGTAGTGTTATTACAATGACAGGCTCTTCTTCCTCTCTATGGAAAGGAATACCCTTTTTATGGACACAGTGAGACTGAAAATACTTCCAGGATCACGAGCGCACAACACAAAGATTCTCTAGAGGGATATACATAGGTGGACGTGTGCAAAAATTTTACAGGTGGAATATAATTTAGGTTTTAGAGTCATATAGGACAGAAACATGGCCTTCAGCCCACCATGTATATACTAACCAACAAACACCAAACTACACATTCAATATACCTGCACTTGGTCCAAAGCTGGCAGGAGGAATAGAAGAGCTGATTGTTATTTAAATGGAGGAAGGCTACAGCACAGAGGAATTTGGGAATCCTCGTATATAAATCTCAAAAGGTTAGCATTCAAGTTCAGCAGATAATAGCTTGGGCAATTGGAACATTAATCTATATTTCAAACTGAATGAAAATGGGGAAGCATCTCTCAAACTATACAAGGCACTAATCAGACCACAGTTGGAAAACAGTGAATAATTTTGGGCACCTTATCTAAAGCAAGATTTCCTTCACATTGAAGTCCAGAAAAAGGTTCACTGGGCTGATCCTCAGTGTATGGGGAGGTTCTCTTATGAGGAAATGTTGAGTAGGTTGAGTTGATAATCATTGAAGTTTAAAAGAGTGCGAAGTGATCTTATTGAAATGTACAAAACTTTTACGGGATTTGATAAGATAGATGCAGAGGGGCTGTATCCCCTTATAATGCAGAAGAGGCTCTTCGGCCCATCAAGTCTGCACCAAACCACCTAGACATATCTCACTTTCCAGCACTTGTCCCATAGTCCTGAATGTTATGTAATTTCAAGTGCTTATCCATGTACTTTTTAAAAGGTGTGAGATTTCCCATCTCTACTACCCTCCCAGGTGTGCATTCCAGATTCCCACCACACTCTAGGTGCAAAGTGTTTCCTCAAATCCCCTCTAAACCTCATGCCTTTCACTTTAAAATTATGCCCCTTGTTATTGACCCTTCAACTAAGCAGAGCAGTTGCTTTCTATTCATCCCGTCTATGCCCCTCAATCTTGAATACTTTACGTCCGGTTGCTGCCTTCTCTGATCTCAAGAAAACAACAAATCGATGAAGCATCACTTCATAGCTAAAATGCTCCAATGCACACATCTGGTGAATCCCCTCGACACCTTCACAAATACAATCACATTCTACCTTAGCATAGTGACCAGAACTGCGCACACTACTCCTGCTGTGAGCAAAGAAAAGTTTTGTACAGCTCCAATACAACCTCTCTGCTCATATAATCTATGCCACGACTGATAAAGGCAGGTTTTCTGCATGACATCCTAACCACCCTGTAATGCCACCTTCAAGGTTCTGTTAATAACCACCCCAAGATCGCTTTGTTTCTCACAGCTTCCTAGTATCCTGCCATTCATCAAGGACTCCCTTGTCTTGTTACTTTTTCCAAAGTGAATCATCTCACATATCAGGATGAAAATCCATCTGACTGATCTGCCCATCTGTCCAAACTGTTGATATCCTCCTGTAACCCAAGACCTTCTCCCTCTCGATTAACTACCTGACAAATATTCCTGTAATCCATAAGCTTATTTATCATCCCCACAAACATTCTCATCCAAATAGTTCATATATGTTATCAACAATATAGGACCCAGCACTAATCCATGATATGACGCTGGCCTTCAGCCACACAACTAGCCTTTGTCTCTAACCATTAAACCCAGTTCAGAACTAATCTCAGAGGAGAGCATCTCCCAGCTAGGAGAGAGGTGAGGAATTTCTTCTCTCACAGGGTAGTGAATCGGTGGAACTCTTTTCATTGCAGGGGGTTGTACAGATAGGATGATTAAGTATCGTCAAGTCTGAGATAGACAGATTTTTAATCTGCACGGGAATCAAGGGAAAAGGCAGGAAAGTGGAATTGAAGATTATCAGATCAGCCATGACCACACTGAATGGCAGAGGACACTGGATGGGCTGTATGGCCTACTTGCACTTCATGGACCTGATTTAATATTAATTACCATTTTATTCTATTAGGACAAGATATACATTGATGTCAAAAACTTTTATTTTTAGCACTGATCTGATCAAAGACACCATCATAGACATTTAAATTCCCATTGTCCAAGTGGAAGCTGATAGGTTTATTATAATAATTGAGTCTTTTTAAAATAAAATCTTTATAATTTAACTTCACTCATCTAACTTGGCACTTTGAGAGATAGGGAGAAAGGACAGGTTGTGATATTGTTGTCAGAATGAAACATATTTTGAAGTTTGAAACCAAATATTTGTTACTTTCAAAGAAACCACCCCAAAAGTAAAAATACCCAGGTTCTCTCTTCCATAGTTATTGCCAACATTGTCCTTTTCAAATTTTAGTGCAGTCCACAATGAACTTCTAGTTAAAGTATTATCGTTCTCTTGTTCCATTAAGTATCATGGCCCAATCAAATAAAATTTAGGTGGTTAAGCCAATGTTGGGTTATCCATTATCATGCAACCAGGACATGACTGAAAACAGCAAGTGACACTGCACAAATAGTTCTCTAAACAATAACTTGCTTTTTAACTATCACAGTTTTTAACAGAACAAAACATCCCCAATGTTATGAAGAGGTGACATCAAATCAGCAAGATGGCTACAGTGGCAAGGGAAATGCTTCGAAGTATAATTTTGAGAATGTTTGAAAAAGAGGGGAATACTAAAACTGTAGGGATCTTATGTCGCTTTCCAAAGCAAGATGAAATGTAGAGTCTCTGATTCAATAGGACCATTAGTGCATTTTTGCAACAGTTTTAATGCAGTAAAAATAATTATATGCACTTGATAGAAACTCTCAAAATTTTACATTTAGTCATGTTTTCAAGTGAAACCAGAGATGGACAATAAATATTGGCCTTTCCAATGACACATAAATCCTTTGAAATTAAAAAAAAGGACACATAGCAGTACAGGTAAATTAAGTAATTGATCAAAATGGAAATTTGTAACATGAGGTGAGAGAGCAGGACAACAAAGTCAAGAGAGGGAATTTTAAATCTTAGGGTTTTGGAAGCTAAAGTGGCCGAATGATGAGTTGTAGAATATCAGCGTTGATATTCAAAGTCACTAAATGTCAATCTGCCTATTGTCATCAGAGAAGTCTATTATCTCGAATCACTCAAGATTAGTTTAGTGCCTCCAATATATTTGCCAATCATAAGAACCATGGACAAGCTACTTCATTTCAATAGAAATAAACACTGTTTGGCATCCACATTCAAGGTTGGAAATCTAGCAACAGCAGAGTAACATCTATTCCAGTACATGTCTTCCTACAATCTAGGAAATGTTGCTCAATTAACAGCAGTAATAGTCAACTTCCAATTTTTGTAGAGTTCCAAGAATTCAATGTAATTCTAAAATAAACACAACTGACTTTGTGTTTGGTACAGGAATAAATTTTAAAATTGTGCTATTGAAATTCAACCAATTTTTATTTACTGAAAAGACCAGCAAGCTAATTACTTCTTACAGAATGTAGTGTTGCTAAGTTGGCAAATGTCTTTTAATCTATTTTTGTGACTGGTAGTATAGAGGAAGGCTGGCACGTTAAGTGAAAAGAATTGGCAGATGGAATATAATGTGGGAAAATGAGAGATCATGCACTTTGAGAGGGAGAATAGAAGTGCTGAGCATTGCCTAAAGGGGAAAGACTGCACAAAGTGATCTTCGGTTTGAGTCCAAGAATCATAAAGATCTAGCATCCAAGTCCAGTCACTGGAGCATAGGAGATTGAAAGATGACTTTGAGGTTTATAAAATTATGAGGGGCATAGATAAGGTCAATAACAAGAGTCTTTTCCCTCGAGTGGGTGAGTAAAAAACTAGGGAGTATATTTTTAAGCTGAGAGGAGAAAGACTTAAAAGAATCATGAGGGGCAACTTTTTTTTAAACAGAGTGGTTCATATATGGAATGAACTGCCAGAGAAAGTGGTGGATGCAGGTACAGTCACAATATTGAAAAGACATTTGGGTAAGTTTATGAATAAGAAAGGTTGGAGGGATGTAAGCCAATTGCAGACAGGTGGGACTAGTTTAGTTTGGGAACATGTTCGGCATGGACTAGTTGGTCTTGTTTCCACACCGAAAGACTCTATGTAAAAAAACAGGCAAATGTCCAGTTTCCATCAGGAAACACAGTCTACACTTCCTCATAGGCTGAAAACCCTTCGCTGTAGCTTGGAAATGTATGTGTTTTCCCACAGTTTATACATGAAGTCATGACACCATGCAGATCTGCATCAATGTGCCATGCTGTTTTTTTTAAATCTCAAAATAAAGTGCTCAAGAGTTCACTGACACAGTTGTGAGATATTATTAAACAATCTGATTGCATCATGCCCATGACATCGACAGTATATATTGATTTAATACCTTTAACATAATAAAACATCCTAAGGCACACGAATGCAGTATTATGAAGAAGAGCATGAAACCCAGCCACATTACGAAATGTGGCAGATTGGTCATAAGCTTGACCATAGGGGTAGGTTTTAAAGAGTGGTTTAAAAGAAAAAAAGTTATGTGGAGAGGCAAGGAGATGTAAGAAAAGTATTCCAGAGCTTGGGGCCTGGGTAACTGAAAACCTGGCCACCAATTGTAGAACAATTAAAAACAGGAATACAAAATAAGTCAGAACTAAAAGAATGCCAGTGGAGATTTCAGAAATAGGAATGAGCAGGGAAACAGAAGAATTTGAAAATAAAAGTGAATTTTAAAATCAAGATGTTTTTTCATTAAGAGCAAAATGCAGATTAGTATGCACTGAGTGACAGGGAAAAGGATACATTTTTCTTAGGGCACGGTTGTTACTGCATGGTAGCACTACGTAGCTAAGAGTTGAAATAAGAGTTTAGATTAGAGTGGTGCTGGAAAAGCACAGCAGGTCAGGCAGCATCCGAGGAGCAGGAAAATCGATACTTTGGGCAAAAGCCCTTTATCAGGAAGGGAGGTAGGGAGCCTCCAGCGTGGAGAGATAAGAGGGGAGGTGGGGGAGTGGGTGGGCAGGCTGGGGAGAAGATAGCAAAGAGTACAATAAGTGAATGGGGGTGGGGATGGAGGTGATCGGTCAGAGGGGAGGGTGGAGCTAATAGGTGGGAAGGGAGATTGGCAGGTCGGTCAGGTCATGAGGTTGGTGCTGAGCTGGAAGGTTGGAACTAGGGTAAGACGGGGGGAGGGAAAATGAGGAAACTGGTGAAGTCCACAGTGATGCCCTGGGGTTGAAGTGTTCCAAGGCGGAAGATGGCAGCAAACGTGGTGCCACTGCTTAAGAAGGGCAGTAAAGACAAGCCAGGGAACTATAGACCATTGAGCCTGACCTCGATGGTGGGCAAGTTGTTGGACGGAATCCTGAGGGACAGGATGTACATGTATTCGGAAAGGCAAGCACTGATTCGGGATAGTCAACATGGCGTTCTGTGTGGGAAATCATGTCTCACAAACTTGATTGAGTTTTGGAAGGAGGAACAAAGATGATTGATGAGGGCAGAGCAGTAGATGTGATCTATATGGACTTAAGGCGTTTGACAAGGTTCCCCATGGGAGACTGATTAGCAAGCTGAGATCTCATGGAATACAGGGAGAACTAGCCATTTGGATCCAGAACTGGCTCAAAGGTAGAAGACAGAGGGTGGCGAAGGGTTGTTTTTCAGACTGGAGGCCTGTGACCAGTGGAGTGCCACAAGGATCGGTGCTGGGCCCTCTACTTTTTGTCATTTACACAAATGATTTGGATGCAAGAATAAGAGGAACAGTTAGTAAGTTTGCAGATGACACCAAAATTGGAGGTGTAGTGGACAGCGAAGAGGGTTACCTCAGATTACAACAGGATCTGGACCAGATGGGCCAATGGGCTGAGAAGTGGCAGATGAAGTTTAATTCAGATAAATGCGAGGTGCTGCATTTTAGGAAAGCAAATCTTAGCAGGACATATTCACTTAATGGTAAGGTCCTAGGGAGTGTTGCTGAACAAAGAGACCTTGGAGTGCAAGTTCATAGCTCCTTGAAAGCAGAGTTACAGGTAGATAGGATAGTGAAGGCAGCATTTGGTATGCTTTCCTTTACTGGTCAGAGTATTGAGTACAGGAGTTGGGAGGTCATGTTGCAGCTGTACAGGACATTGGTTAAGCCACTGTTGGAATACTGCGTGCAATTCTGGTCTTCTTCCTATTGGAAAGATGTTGTGAAACTTGAAAGGGTTCAGAAAAGATTTACAAAGAAGTTGCCAAGATTGGAGGATCTGAGCTACAGGGAGAGGTTGAACAGGCTGGGGCTGTTTTCCCTGGAACGTCAGAGGCAGAGGGGTGACCTTATAGAGGTTTTACAAAATTATGAGGGGCATGGATAGGATAAATAGACAATCTTCTCCCTGCGGTCAGGAGTCCAGAACTAGAGGACATAGGTTTAGGGTGAGAGGGGAAAGATATAAAAGAGACCTAAGGGGCAACTTTTTCATGCAAAGGGTGGTACGTGTATGGAATGAGCTGCCAGATGATGTGGTGGAGGCTGGTACAATCGCAACCTTTAAGAGGCATTTGGATGGGTATATGAATAGGAAAGGTTTGGAAGGATATGGGCCGGGTGCTGGCAGGTGGGACTGGATTGGGTTTGGATATCTGGTGGGCATGGATGTTGGACTGAAGGGTCTGTTTCCATGCTGTACATCTCTATGCTTCTATGAGGCATTCTTCTTCCAGGCATCAGGTGGTGAGGGAGCAGCTATGGATGCAGCCCAGGACCTGCATGTCCTCAGCAGAGTTGGAGGGGGAGTTGAAATGTTGGGCCACGGGGTGGTGGTGGGGTTGATCGGTGCGGGTGTACTGGAGATGTTCCCTGAAGCGCTTTGCGAGGAGGCATCCAGTCTCTTTAATGTAGAGGAGACTGCATCGGGAGCAACGGATACAATAAATGACATTGGTGAATGTCATTTGCTTGAGAGCTGAAAGAGCCCTAGTTTAGTTTGGCGTCCAGTTGGGTTGAATATTAAGGATTTTGCCAAATTCTTCAGCACATTTGGAATAATGTTGCTGGCAAATTTGCACTTTGTAGTAGTTATTTATCTTAGAATAAAAGCATAAAAAGAGGGCTTCACTTTATCTTCTACGTTTAGTTTAATCTCTGCATATCTTACATTATACTAAGGTGTTCTGAAATGCAATAAATACAAAAGCACATATCTATCTTGAATGAAATATCAGGATAATGATGTTTTCTTCTTTATTAGACAACCAAAAGAGGTACGGAGGGATTGTCTTGTGAGGAGAGACTGAGTCATTTGGACTTGTACTGATTGGAATTTAGAAGATTGAGACATCCAGCACCACAAAACCAGAATCTGGTTTCCAGCATCTGTAGTCATTGTTTTTACTGTATTGAAACATAAGATTCACAGGGGACACGACAGAGTAGATGCAAAAAAGTTGTTTCCCTTTGGGGAGAGTTTCAGAGCAGAGGGCATAATGCCAGAATAAGGGGTTGCCCATTTATGATGCAGATGAAGAATAATTTCTTCCCTCAAAGGACAGTGAATCCACACAATTCTTTACTGTAGAAGGCTAAAATGGGTTGTGAAGTACATTCAAGGCTCAGACTGGTCTTTAATTAGTAAGGGGACCAAGAGTTATGGAGATATGGCAAGCATATGAAGTTGAGGATTACTGGATCTGCCATTGTCTCTATGAATGACTGTGCAGGCTTGATGGGCTGAATGGCCTACTTTTGTTCTAACTTCTTATCACATAAAATGATTATAATTGGCACATCTGAAGTGGCAGTCGTGTTTTAACATTTTCATGCAAATCATGAATTTAAGATCAAAACTTTCATGTTCTGTAGTAATTCCATGACTCCTCACTGGCACTTTGTGTTAGAGAACAAACCCTGACAAACAGCTCTTATTGAACCAAACTTTCCAACTTTAGTCTTTCAAGGAGCTGCAAATTCCCACAGCATTCTTGTATTGCCAAAAGATACAAGTGAAATGCAATGGTAGGAATGTGACATTTCTGCCTTATACCATTTAAATTGTGAAGAATGGCAGCAGGACAGTTAAAAACATTGCCCTTACAACCTGGAGCTATTTTCAAAGGAATCACAGCTATAACATCAAAGTGAAGTACAAAGTGCTTACAAGTCCATCATTTACTTACAACAATTAAAAATAATGCTTCAGATGTATGATATATTAAAATCAGGTTAATTGCATATTTCCATTTGAAATGTAACTGTACTTGTAACAGAATACAACCTACTTCATGACCAAAGTCACTGACAACAGGATCATGCCAACCATCCAAATGCACCTTAAACACTTCAAAAGAACATAAAGTGACAGTTAAGTGTCTTTTTATTGCTGCAAGTGGTCATACAAAGCACATACTATTAAAAAATACACTACTTACACGTAACATATAACTTCGATGTGTAAAGGTCCATCAAGTTTTATTTTTAAAGGGTTTTAAAATGGCACAGTGTTTTCTTCATCCCCCTAGAGTTGGGTTTTAAAAAAAAGAGGAAGAAGCGAGAGGAAAAATATGAAAAGAATAAAAAGGAGAAGCCAACATAGTGTGATATGCAAGAAAGGATTAAAACTCTAGGAGGAAAAGACAGGATTTCAGAATGTTTTCCAATTTAAATAAAGTGGAGAAGGATAAGCAATCAGAGCAGATTAAACACCAATTTTAAATTAAATAAACTAAGATGAGATGGAGAAGAAGAAATAGTGGAAGTCAGTCCCTACAAGTGATAGGTGAACTTTTGGATGGACAAAGGCATAATGTAGGGCCATGAAACAGGAAAAGAATTCTAAGAGTGCACATAGCCTGCAAATTACAGAAGTATAACAAGATTTTAGCTGTTCAAACGTTTTTGGCACTGAAAGTATGGAATTTTGTCATTCACCATGCAACGTGTTGGATGGGTGGAAAATCAACAGAGGCTTGACAGCTTCAGAGAAAACTAACCCAACAGCTGAGAAACTGGTGGTGCACAAGAAGCTTTGTTACAGAGATACAAAAAGATCAGCGGTCAGCAACAATACAATATGATTTTTCACAAGTATTGTTCCAAACCTCATCAGCAGACATCCAGCAGGTTTCTAATTCTGGAAGAAACCAGGAACCTAATAATTAAGAGTTGAGAGTGTTGTGCTGGAAAAGCATAGCAAGTCAGGAGCCTCTGAGGAGCAGGAGAATCAATGTTTCAGGCATAAGTCCTTCATCAGGATGAAGGGCTTATGCCCAAAATATTGATGCTTCTGCTCCTTGGATGCGGGCTGACCTGAAGTGCTTTTCCAGCACCACACTATTGATTCTGATCTCCAACACCTGCAGTCCTCACTTTCTCCCATCTAATAATTAAGAACTATGGAACAGTAAGATTTACATTTTTCCAATCCTATACCCATTAAGAGGTTACTGTTACCACCATGCCTAAACAATTGGGCTTCAGGATCCATTGACAGCTGTAAAAAAAAATCCTTTAATAAGGCTTTGTTTTCTGATTTTACTGGAAAATAGCACACACAACTTGTTGGACAAAATGAAACACAGTGAACCTCCTTCAACAATATGCACAAAGTCTTTGGTGACTGATACATTATTTTTCAGATTCCTCTTCTCATGACATCTTCAACATCACAGACAATCAAGAACTTGAAATAATCACAATCTGCCCACATTAAGCACTTGGAAACACATTTGGTTACAAAGTACAAAGCAGCTGCTGCCCATAAACCTTCATTCCCACTATCAGATATTTATTGCTGTTTTCTAAAAAAAATGCAATTTAACTTCATAATTACTACCTGTATCAATCCTTCACTTTTACAATAATGCATTACTTTAAATAAACTAGGAGGAAGGAGAGGTCACTTTGCACAGTGAAAGATGATATACAGCAGACAGCAAAAGAAAATCAAATGCCAGTTTGTACCTCTGGCATCAGTTCAGAATGCAGCAAGGGCACTGGAGATTGTCATTAGATTGCTTTCCTGGTATGAAACATCATCAATAAGAACAATTCACTGATAGAATATTTTCATAACACTCAATAATAGGAAACAAGCAGAAATCTAAACCTTCATAACTGAAATTAGTAATATCCAACACAAGTTAGGTCTAATCAGATATTTTAGAACCCAAGAAATCTGTTTTGCAGCATCTTACGCACCTACAGAAGATCTGAAACTCGATACTAGTGGGGACAGACCAGATCCAAGTGAATGGCACATATCCAACTATTTGTTTTTTAAAAAACCTTTCTACATTCCTGCTCGTTCGTCCATCAAATCAAAGATTACACCCGTGATACCAGAGTAAAACTGATGAAGCTTCACTTCGGCACAATCTGGGAGCAGAAAGGAAAAAAAAAGATACATTACTCCCAAATTATTAGGGAAGTAGAAACTGCAGCCATACAAACCCTTTGGACACAGAAAGGGGCTTGGCTCTTCAGGCTCTGAGCTGTGCTACACTAAGAGCCACGGTGTACTCGCGAGTCTATAGCAGTGCAGCGTGCGGGCCTGGTCACCTGAGTCGGACACTCACCCCCAACACGCCCTGTGCTCTGCCTCCTTTTCTCTCTCTCTCTCTTTCTCTGTGTATTATTTCCCCCTCAGTCACCAGAAGCTCCCGATCCTGCAGCAGCTGATCCACCTTCCGCGCAACGTCATCACAACATGCGCACCCTCCCTACGTCATCACGCTCTGTGTAAACACTGCGTCCTCTGACGGGATTCCCTTCACGACCGAAACGTCCCCGCCCCGATCACCCTCACACATACACACCCCCACGAGAGGAGGGGATGTGACAAAACTGAAAAAAAAGGAAAATCCCAATTTCCACGGTGTATTTTTTGGTTCCGCACTAACTGATTTCATTCGTTTATATTTTTCAAAGAAAGATCACGTTCGCCGGCCGGGGCGGCGCATTGCATTCTGGTAATCGCAGTCTTACGGACGGTTCACCCGCGGCTCGGTATTTACCGACCATTGGAACGTATCGACGGTAGGATTATTCCTTGTGTTTGCGGCGAGGGTTCGATCTTTCCCTCTTCCAGACCCCGCGGGACGGGCCTATCATTCGGGTCCGGACGATGCGATCGCAAGACTACATTACCCACAAGGCCGTTCGTGTCGCAACGGGGCGTGGCCCGTCGTTGGTGTCACGGACCGGGATCCGACGTGCGTCCTGACGTCGCCACTGCTGGCGCGTGTGCGCGATGAGGTCATCGGGGAGCGTGCCGTTGGGGGTGGGGGAGTGAGAAAGACAGAGGGAGGAAGCGCTGCTGTTGGGTTTCCTTCCTGGACTCGCTCTCCTTGGGACTGGTGTTTTATTAATGGCTGTTAGTTTAAAACAGGAAGTAAATGAAATTGAAACGCAACTTTTGAAAAAAAATTAAATGAGTATTAGATGCATCTGGATGTTGCTTTTTAACTCCGCACGTTTTGGGGCAAAGTTAAGCTGAAGTGAAAAATGCCCAGAAGGAAACAGTCCAATCCTCAACCTGTGAAAAGTAAGTAGTCATTTGCAGTCTGTGTAAATGAGGAAAAGCGAAGTGGGAGTTGGGGCTTCCTCTCTAGTTTCTGGTAAACTTGATTTCTCTCACTTGATCTCAACTCAAGATTCGTTTGATTAAACAGAAATAAAAAGTCTTAACTGGTGTTTATTGACTCCGTTGTGATGGGAATTAGGAGGAAATGCTATCACTTTTGAATGTTGGTTTCAAGCGGTGCAGCCTGCAGCTCTTTTTGTGTCACTTTCTGCAAGTGGTGGCAGAGGCCTGTGATGCCTGAGTTGGAAACTGAGGTGGCAGAGTTAAAATTGGATTGGCTTAAGTAATTTGATGACACCTGATATTGGGGCAGTTTGTTGAGTGGCATCTTTAATTTTGATCATGCCATTTTGTGCAGAATTGAAAAATGATTTCTCCTGTACAAAATGAATGACAATCCAAGATGCAAGATTTGACTGTGAAAATGGACAGAAAGGTTAATTCTGTATGATTAGAGGGGAGGCATTTTCACTTTGGCCATACAGCCATAACTCAATCTGACCAATGTTCTGGTGGTAAGAGTAGGGAAAGGATATGGATTAAAGAAAGAAGTGGAAAGCAGATTTTTTAAGGGTGTTGAAAAGTATGTAACCTTGTTGCAGCTATTTCAGACAAGATGATATGAGCCCATTTTGGAATTGAAGGAGAGAACAGTAATTCTCAATTTGCTGTACTGGTGGCCAGTGTGAAGAGAAAAATGGGTCGATAGACAGTGGTTCAGATCAAAATGTGAAATTCTGAAGTTTGTATATATTTTGAGTTTATAAAGGTGCTGAGAAGGACACTGAAAAAAAATAGTCAAGCTGACCAAGTCCTGTCCTGGATAATGGTTTTAATAATATTAGGCTGGATATGAATGATGTTACAGAGATTGGAGGATGTAATCCAGATGATGTGTAGAATGTAGGGTTTGCTTCGATTTGAATCAAAGGGGTTCCAAGGCCAGAGTCAAAAAAAAAGGTTATTGTACCTGCTTGCCATCTTAAATAATGAGAGAAAATATTGGGGGATACTCAATAGGTGTGATAGTTTCTCTCTCCATAGATACACAGCTCAAATTTCTATGATCTGTTTCTGACACTGCAGATGCTGCCTGACCAGTTGAGCACTTCCAACATTTCCTGTTTTGATTCCAACATCATAGTTTCTGCTTTGCTTCCAGTGAATAGCTAGGATTCGGGCTGGAATTAGGAGCAAATTTATTTTATTTTGTTTTTTTGTTCTTGGGATATGGACACTGCTAGCTTTGTGAGCATTTAATGTCCACCCTGATTGCCTTGGGGAAGGTAGTGATGAGCTACCTTCTTAAACATTGCTACCTTTGAATGGAGGGAAGCTCACAATCTTGTTTCTAAAGGGATGCTGTACACTGCAGCCTCTCTACATCTGTGGGTAGATGGGAATGCTAAATCAATCAATCGACTTTTTCTTGGATGATGTCAAACTTCTTGAGTATTGTTGGAGCTACATTTATCCAGGCTGGTGGAGAGTATTCTGTCACAACATTTGACCTTACAATCAAAGGAATGTAATTGTCGAAGCAGTTGAAGCTGATTGGGCCGAGGACAATACCCAGAGGATCTTCGGCAATGATGTCCTTGGACTGAGATGACATGTCATTCCAACAAACACAAGCGTCTTTTTTTGTTTGTTAGGAATGACAACATCCAGCAGAGATTTTTCCACTTAGACTGCAGTTTTGCTGGGACTGCTTGATGTCAGATAGAGTATTGTCAAGGGTAGTAATGCTCAGCTCTATATCCATGCATGAACTAGTATTGTAATGAGGCATGGAGGCAGGTTGCCTTGGCAGAATTGAAAGGTGTCACATTCCTGATGAAAGGCTTATGCTCGAAATGTCGACTGTCCTGCTCCTCAGATGCTGCCTGACCTGCTGTGCTTTTTCAGTGCTACACTTTTGGATTCTGATCTCCAACATCTGTGGACCTCACTTTCTGCCTTGACACAACCCAAACTGAATGTCAGTGAGCAGCGTATTCCTTTGCAAGTGCTACTTGACAGCATTGCTGATAACCCCTTTTCATCATGGTGCTAATGATGAAGAAAAGATTGAGAGTGGTAATTGGCCAGTTGAATTTGACCAGGTTTTTGTGCACAGGAAATGCTGAGTAACCTCCTACACTGTCTAGTTGATTCTAGTGTTGTAACTGTGTTCTCGGGCAGCTTGGCTAGGTGTGGCCAGTTCCTGGAGCACAAGTCTTCAGTACTATTACTGGAATGTTGTCAGGACCTGTTACCTTGGCAGTATCCAGTGCCTTCAGCTGATTCTTGATATCATGTGGAGTGAATTGAATTGGCTGAAGATTAGCATCTGTGATACTTGGGACCACTGAACCTATTTCAACCCAAAATTCTGAGGAGGCTTGATAAGAGAACTAGAAACCTGAGAGTGTCTGTCTCACATTGAAGATGGTAATGCAGACCATTTGTTCTAAAAATTGTTCATCTCTGGAATTTCTTTCAGTGAGCAATGGAGGCGAGGTTATTGAAAATATTCAAGATCGAGTTGGACAGATTTTTGCTCTATAAGTGAGTTGAAGGTTACAAAGAGTCATAGACATTATTATCGGGGAAGCAGACCTTTCAGCCCACTTTGTCCATGTTGACCAGATATCCCAACCTAATTTAGTCCCATTTGCTGACAGTTGGCCTCATATACCCATCCAAATGCCTTTTAAATGTTGCAATTGTACCAGCCTCCTCCACTGCCTCTGGCAGCTCATTCCATACACACACCACCCTCTACGTGAAGTAGTTGCCCCTTAGTTCCCTTTTATAGTGTTCCCCTCTCACCCTAAACCTATGCCCTCGAGTTCTGGGAACCCCTACCGCACTCCATATGTATTCCATGAGATCTAACCTTGCTAACCAGTCTTCCATGGGGAACCTTGTCGAATGCCTTACTGAAGTCCATATAGATCACGTTCATTGCTCTGCCCTCATCTATCCTCTTTGTTAATTCTTCAAAAAAACTAAATCAAGTTTGTGAGGCATGATTTCCCAAGCACAAAGCCATGTTGGCTATCCCTAATCAGTCCTTGCCTTTCCATATACCTGCAAGTCCTGTCCTTCAGGATTCTCTCCAACAACTTGCCCATTACCAATGGCAGGAAAGTATAGGTAAGGCCACAATCAAATCAGCCACCATCTATTGAATGGCAGAACAATCAACAAGGTTCCTTATGGTACATTAGTTAGCAAGATTAGATCTCATGGAATACAGGGAGAACTGGCTGTTTGGATACAGAACTGGCATGAAGGTAGAAGACGGGGTGGGGGGGGTGGAGTGGAGATGGTGGTAGAGGGTTGCTTCTCAGACTGGAGGCTTGTGACCAGTGGAGTGCCACAAGGATCGGTGCTAGGCCCATTGCTTTTTGTCACTTATCTAAATGATTTGGATGTGAACATTAGAGGTATGGTTAGTAAGTTTGCAAATGACACCAAAATTGGAGGTGTAGTGGACAGCGAAGATGATCATCTCAGATTACAAAAGGATCGTGATCAGATGGACCAATGGGTCGAGGGGTGGCAGCTGGGGTTTAATTTAGATAAATGCTGTATTTTGAATAGGCAAATCAGGGCAGGACTTACACATAGGTCCTGAGAAGTGTCACTGAACAATGAGACCTTGGAATGCAGGGGTTCATAGTTCCCTGAAAGTGGAGTCGCAGGTAGGATAGTGAAGAAGGTGTTTGGTATGCTTGTCTCTATTGGTCAGTGTGTTGAGTATAGGAGTTGGGAGGAGATGTTGCAGCCATACAGGACATTGGTTAGGTCATTGTTGGAAAACTTCATTCAATTCTTGGCCTCCCTCCTTCAGAAAGGACATTGTGAAACTTGAACGGGTTGGGGAAAAGACTTACAAGGATGTTGCCAGAGTTGGAGAGTTTGAACTATTGGGAGAAGCTGAATGGACTGGGGCTTTCTTCCCTGAAGTGTCAGAATGCTGAGGGATGTCCTTTATAACTGTAGCTTCCTACTGTCTTGCTATTTTTAAAAAAAATTCTGATTTGTGAGATGCACTCTTGCATCTCTAACTGGGCTTTGAAGCAAGTTTTAGACAAAACCATGCATGATGTCCTTTGAAAGGTGTGATGCTAGTTTTCCACATGTTTCAAAGGCATTTTTCTGTGATGAGGAAGATTCCAGTTTTAATCTGCAGTTTTTAGAGATACCTGATTTCAATAATGACCAGTAGTCAGGCATTACAATTCATTGCTGTACCTTTAGTGTAACGTGGAGAGGGGTCAAATTGCCCAAATTTTGAAACTTTGATCTCAGCCCACGATCTCTGCTGGCAGTACAGCTGTACAGGCTGAGAGAGGCCAGGACTGCCCTTAGATGTGCTCTCCTTTATGTTTGAATAGCCTCAAAGCCACCCACTTCTTCCTTTCCCACTGACCCAACCAGGACCCTTCCACTGACACCCTCCTTTGACTGACTGAACTGGTCCTTACTCTGAACAACTTCTCTTTCCAATCCTCCCACTTCCTCCAAACCAAAGAAGTAGCCACGGGCACCCGCATGGGCCCCAGCTATGCCTGCCTCTTAGTCGGATATGTGGAACAGTTCATCTTCCACAGCTACATTGGCACCCCCCCCCCCCCACCTTTTCCTCTGCTACATCGGTGACTGTATCGACGCTGCCTCGTGCTCCCATGAGGAGGTTGAACAGTTCATCCAATTTACGAACACCTTCCACTCCGACCTCAAATTTACCTGGATCGTCTCAGACTCCTCCCTTCCCTTCCTAGGCTTCTCCATTTCTATCTTGGGCGACCGACTCAACACAGACATTTACTATAAACCGACCACTCCCACAGCTACCTAGATTACACATCCTCCCACCCTGCCCCTTGTATAAACGCCATCCCATATTCCCAATTCCTTCCCCTCTCCCAGGAGTACCAATTCCAATTCCAATACCAAACAATCCAGATGGCCTCCTTTTTCAAAGACCACAATTTCCCCTCAGACGTGGTTGACGAAGCTCTCCAACGCATCTCCTCCAATTCCCGCTCCTCCGCCCTTGAACCCTGTCCCTCCAATTCCAATCTCCAGATACATCGTATCATTCTTCGTCATTTCCGCCACCTCCAAACAGACCCCACCACCAAGGATATATTTCCCTCCCCTCCCCTATCAGCGTTCTGGAAAGACCACTCTCTCCGCGACTCCCTCATCAGGTCCACACCCCCCACCAACCCAACCTCCACTCTCGGCACCTCCCCCCTCACTTCCCTCCAAGGCCCCAAGGGATCCTTCCATATCCGTCACAAGTTCACCTGCACCTCCACACACATCATTTACTGCACCCGATGTGGCCTCCTCTACTTTGGGGAGACAGGCCGCCTACTTGCGGAATGTTTCAGAGAACACCTCTGGGAAACCTGCACCAACCAACCCAACCACACCGTGGCTGAACACTTTAACTCCCCCTCCCACTCCACCAAGGACATGCAGGTCCTTGGCTTCCTCCATCGCCAGACATGGCAACATGACGCCTGGAGGAAGAGCGCCTCATCTTCCGCCTAGGAACCTTCCAACCACAAGGGATGAATGCAGATTTCTCCAGCTTCCTCATTTCAATAGACAATATTTCCCCATCCCCCACCTTATCTCAGAGCCAACCCTCTAATTCAGGACCGCCTTCTTGACCTGCAATTGTCTTCCCGACCTCTCCGCCCCACCCCCTATCAGGCCTATCACCCTCACCTTAACACCTTCCATCTATTGTGTTCCCAGTGCCCCTCCCCCAAGTCCCTCCTCCCTACCTTTTATCTTAGCCTGCTTGGCACACCTTCTGCATTCCTGAAGAAGGGCTTATGCCCGAAACGTCGATTCTCCTGCTCCTTGGATGCTGCCTGACCTGCTGCGCTTTTCCAGCACCACGTTTTTCAGCTCAGCGTTTGAACAGCCTGCCAATACTTGCTGCATAGGCTGGATGCAATGAATCATGTGCTTTTGCAAATTAAGATATTGATTCCTGAAACTATGTTCAGGAGAGGAAGGCAGGAAGAAAATTTGAGCGTGCTACAAAAGTATTTGATGGGCAGATTCTTCACTTGAATCAGGTCTTAAAAGTTTTACATTTTCTGCTAGCTTTTCCATTCCAACCAATCCACCAATCTGATAATGATGTCTTTAGCCACATTTTTCTTTCTTTTTTAACGTTTGTTCATGAGGTCTAGGCCAGCATTTATTGCCAATCTCAGATTGCCTGTGAGAACATGTTGGTGAGCCACTCGTCCATGGTAGGTGTACCACAGTGCATTGCAGAAGGGAGTCCCAGTATTGTGGGTGTGAACAATAAGGGCATCTGAGTATAAATATTTATATGGAAATAATTTTATAATGCATTTGTATGCAGTGCAGATGTATACTAACCATGTTAACCGTATTAGAATTGGAAAGTACTGGTTTTTGCATTTAAATTTAGTGAAGTATTAGTATTTCATTATATCATTAATTAGATTGTTACATAAAGTGCTAAGTATTAGCAATAAAATTAGGAACTAAATATGAAATAGAAGTGTGATGGAAAATTCTCTGCTTGGCTGGATTGGCTGCACCATCAACAATGCACAAGAGGTTTGACACTACCCAGGATAAAGCACCTTACTTGATTGGCATTTCATTTCCGGTGGGTACTCGTTAGGAGGGTCATGCCAGAATGGATGGAAATACTGAGTGCAACACTTCAGTGTTGACCGGCCTCCATGTTCTACCCTCCATAGACTCCAGATCGTCCAAAACTCTGGCATGTCTTCAGCACATCGAGTACTGATCACTTCTCATTCCTTGTGTTTGTTCATGAACGTTGACTCCTGATCAAGTGAAATTTTGATCTTTAAAATTCTTACTTCATCAAATCCCTCCATTCTCACGTGCTATTGCTCTAATCTCTTTCGGCCCCATGCCAGCCTTTATTGTACGCAGTTTCGAGTACAAGAATAAATAACTTTTTTTTTGTTGATTTGTACGGGGCTTTTATAGAGAGAAACCTGGTACACTATGCAGTCTCAGTCTAGATAATTAAAGAAGAATATGCTTGTGATCGTACAGTGAAGGTTCAGTAAGTTGGTTATGCCATTTACTAGACTAATATTTCGAAAGTACGGATTGTCTTCATGAAGAAAAGCTAGACAGACCAAGCCTGTATCCTCTGGAGTTTAAAAGATTGAGCAACTTCAATGAGCATAAGACTCTGAGGGAACTTGACCTGGTGGATGTCCAAAGCATATTTATTTGTACAGGAGAATCTAGAACTGGGAGTTATAGTTTGAAAATAACAGGCTGCACATTTAAGATGGATGAGGAAACAACTTTTCTTGGCTGACCTTTGGAATTCCCTTCCTCAAAAGACAGTGGGTGTAGAATTTTAAAAATGTTTTTAGGGTAAAATTACAGAAATCCTTGATGACCAAGGGGATGAACGATTATCAAGGAATACATAGCAGTATAGAGATGAGGTTAAAATCAGATCAGCCATGATCTAATGAGATGGCAGAGCAAGCTCAAAGGGCTGAGCAACTTGCTTTTGTTCCTTGTTTGTAAGAAAGGATTGTCCTGTTATCACTTGTAGATCAGTCTGTTTGAACGTGGTTTTATGTACTTTTGGGCATGTAGAACTTGAACCTGGCTCAAAAGTAAGAACATTACCACTGCGCCACAAGAGCCCTGCAGTTTGTCCTATTATAAACTGGGTGGATTTGGCCCTTGATAATCTGAAGCTGAGTTGAATGAGTAGTGATCTCTGTGAATCATTCAAGATTATGAATGGGCTTAATACAGTAGACACCAAGGTGTTTCCCCTGTCTGAGGAATCTAGAACAAGAATCGGTTTCATTTAGGACTGAGATTGAATGAAAGAATTTCTCCTAATGTGTTATGAACTGTTGAAATCCCTCACTCCAGAGCATTGTGGGTGCATCATCATTAACAATACTTGAGGAAAATTTGACAAATGTTTTGTGTCTCAGGGAATCAAGGATATTGAAGCAGTCAAAGAACTGAAGCATGGTCATATTGAATGATTGAACTGACTCGAAAGGCTGTACGTCATATTCTGGTTTTGTTCTGCCTCTGAACAGTACCTTGGGGTTTTCCTCATTCAAGATGTGATTTAAATATTTTATGTTTTCCTTTTAGAAATCAGTGTTGAGGTTCTGATTGTTTCTAATTTACATAAAAGGCATAGATTCAGAAACCCAAGATAAATTTTTCAAATCTGTAGTTCATCTAAATTGTGATTGAGTTTCATGTGGCTGTTAAATACTTCAAAAGCCTGTTAGTGATTGAAGCAATAGTTCATAGTTTAGGTATTATGAAATTAAGGAAGGAAATCTGAATCAATTTAAATGAATTGATTGCTACATGCTTTTTGGTGTATAAAATGAACCAATTTATTCAGCTAAAAAAAAGATGCTGACTCAACACTTAAACGGTCACCCTCAGCAAGATGAATAGAGTGATAAGTTTAAATGAAATGGCGTTTGTAAAACCGATAAAACAATAAAACAGCATCATAACCTAGTCACTCCTTAACTTAAGCAATATTCAGTTTGATGATTTGGATATTCAGATTCCGGACAGTGCAGAAATATAACCAAGAAGGTTAGTGATGAAGAGAGATAGCAGAAACTTGAGCTGGTAAGTCTTGAAATAAAATTATGACAGAAGCTCAGACAGATGGACAAGATGGTAGGCGAGATATTTTCTAATCCACCACTTCGGAGACCTTCAGTGGGTCAGACCAGCATATATGGGAAGAAAACAGAATTAACCTATTGGGAGTCTCATAACTCATCATCAGAACTGTTAGCAGCTAAGAAATAGTGATACTTAAGGTGAAGATGAAATTGGGAGAGGAGAGGTGGCAATCAAGCCCAGAGAGAAAGATATGAAATGTTTTGAGGAAACCGGGTCAGGGCAAAAGAAAAATGAATAAGTAGTAGTAAGAGCTAAGAGTAGGAAAAAAATGGGTGATCTGTACTGAATGCAACCAATACAGTGTGAGAACGGGTATCTGTGCTTAAAGCAACCAATGTCATAACAGGACCAGGTGTGAAGTTGGGAAGAAACATGGAAGAATGGAATCGGGCTGTAAAGTTTTTGAACTCTATGTTGAATTCTAGAGGGTACAGAGTCCCCAAGCAGAAAATGAGATGCTGTGCTTCGAGCTTGCTCTGAGGCTTGCTGAAATATTGCAGCAGGCATGAGACAGCAGTGTTGGCAAGATGTTTGAACTGGCAGGCAACTAGAAGCTCTGAGTCATTTTGTGGATAGATGTAACTGTTCTGCAAAGCGATTAACCAGTCTGTATTTCGTATCCCCAGTGTAGAGGAGATCACTTTGTGGATAGCAAATATAATAAAGTCATAGAGATGTACAGCATGGAAACAGACCCTTTGGTCCAACCCGTTCAGACCGACTAAATATCCTAAATTAATCTAGTCCCATTTGCCAAACTGGACCCTCCCTATTCATATACCCATTCAGATGCCTTTTAAAATGTTGTAATTGTGCAAGCCTTCACCAATTCCACTGGTAGCTCATTCCTTACACTCACTACCTTCTGTGTGAAAAAGTTGCTCCTTAGGTTCCTTTTAAATCTTTCCCTTCTCACATATACTCTCTTAGTTCTGCACTCCCACACCCCAGGGAAAAGACTTTATTTATCCTATTCATGCCCCTCATAATTTATAAACCTCTATGAGGTCACCCTCAGCCACCGACGCTCCAGGGAAAACAGTCCCAGCTGATTCAGCCTCTCCCTGTAGCTTAAATTCTCCAATCCTGGCAACATTCTGAACCCTTTGAAGTTTCATAGCATCGTTCCAGTAGGAGGAAAGCTAGAATTGCACACAGCATTCCAAAGATAGTCTAACCAATGTCCTGTACAACTGCAACACGACCTCCCAACTCCTATATTCAGCGCTGTAATCAATAAAGGAAAGCACACCAAACACCACCTTCACTATCCTATCTATCTGCGACTCAACTTTTGCGCAACTATGAACGTGCACTCCAAGGTCTCATTCTTCAGGAACACTCCCCTGGACCTTATCATTAAGTGAATAAGTCCTGTCCTGATTTGCCTTTCCAAAAATGCAGCACCTCGCACTAATCTAAATTCAACACCATGTGCCTCTCCTTGGCCCTTCAGATCAAGATTCCGAGGTAACCTTCACTGTCCACTACAACTCCAATTTTGGTGTCATCTAAATTGAAGGAAGTATAGTTAGGTTGCTGCTTCTTTTGGTAGGTATGTCTGGAGACTTGGGAGGTGATGAGGGATGACAGGCAAGACTTTATACCACCTGCATTTGCATGGGAAGGTGCCCTGGGTTGTGACGAGATGTTCGAAAAAGAGGAAGAGTGGACCAAGCTCCTGGAGGGAACAGATCATTTGGACCGCTGGCAAGAGAAGGGAATGTGGCTCTGGTTTCGGCATCACTTTGGAGGTGGAGGAAATGATAGCTTACAATCCTGTGGATGCAGAGGCTGGTGGTGTGGGCTGTGAGAACCAGGGGACCCTTATCATTGTTCTTGGAGGGAGGGGAAGGGGTGAAAACAGAAGTATGGAGATTGGATCAAACATGGCTTAAGAGCCCTGTCGACCTCGGTTGAGGAAAAAGGTGGATATTTTGAGACCCCCCCCCTGGTGTGAATGTGGCATTGTCAGATCAGATGCGATGGAGATTGAGAAGCTGCGAGAACGGGATGGAGTCCCCGCAAGAAGCGGGATATAGGGGTGTATCATTAAGGAGTCTATGACATAGGAATAGTTGATGAAAGGAAAGAAAAAGTCTGAGATGGACCAGGTGAAGGTGAGGGTAGGGTGAATATCGGAAGTGAAATTGATAAATTATTCCAGTTCAGTAAGAGAGGGAAGCAGTGGTGATGATGTAATTGAAGTACCAGAGCAAGAGTTGGGGTGAGGGACCCGAGAAGGATTGGAGCAAGGAATGTTCCATGTATCCCGCAAAGAGAAGGGGCTTATGCAGGTACCCATGCCACACCTTTGATTTGAAGAATGTGAGAGGTGTTAAAGGACAAATTGTTCAAGGTGAGGATGAGCTCGGCAGGTAGATGAAGCTGATGTTGGATGCAGGCCTTCTCTACAGGAAGAAGCGGAGAGCCCAGAGACCTTTTGATGGGGGAATGGGTGTGTCAAATATTTGCACATGCATGCATGGCTGCTGCCCATGAACTGGAAATTTTGAAACTGATGTAAAGCATCAGAAGGATCGGAGCTGTAAGTAGGAAGGGACTGGACGAGGGAAGCAAAAAGATTTGAGTTAGGAAGAAGGAGAGAAAATAAATAGTTGAAATAGATCTGAAACCAAAACAGGTTGCTTAATAAACTTAGCAGGTCTGGCAGCATCTGTGGGAAGAAAGCAGAGTTAATGCATAAAGTCCAGTGAGTCTTCATCAGAACTGTTCGCAGCTAGGAAAAAGTGGTACTTATGCTGAACCACCTCCCTCCCTGAACATCCAAGGCCTCAGACATAGGCATCATTAGACATGAATCTGTGCTTATATAAAAGCACGTGTCCACCCCCATGGTCTTTTCTTAAAGCTGTATCAGAGCTGAAAATGGGATGCTGGAAAAGCGCAGATCAGGCAGCATTCAAAGAGCAGAAGAATTGACGTTTCGGGCATGAGCCCTTCTTCAGGAATGGCTCATGAAGAAGGGCTCATGCCCGAAAAGTCAATTCTCCTGCTGTTTGGATGCTGCCTGACCTGCTGTGCTTTTCCAGCCACACATTTTCAACTCTGATCTCCAGCATCTGCAGTGCTCACTTTCTCCTAAAGCTGTGTCAGCAAACATAAGTAGTGAAAACGTTGTCTGGGAAAGTGAAGTACTGGAGCAGGGTTGAAGTGCCAAGTGGCTGACTCCTCCTGATTCATCCATTGATTTGAAATTTCATCTGTAATTTTTTTGACAAAATGAAATTAAGCTGAGTACTTGTTTGAACATATCAACCTTGACCAGCCGAAATTCACCAATGCATTTGCAATGGGTTTCCACAGAACCCTAAGGCTATTGCAACATAGAAAGATTATGATTTTAAATTTTTTTTTATTGTTCATAAGATCAGTGGCAGGTGTGTTACTACACTGTATTCCTTGTATTTCCCCCAGTGACATACTCCCTGTTTAATTAAGCTCTCATATTCAGGGAGTTCGTAGCATATGTAAACTAAGAATTGCAATAGGAAACCTCTATCTGAAAGTTGTAAATCATATTCCATGAAAACTACCACTGTTCATTTGTGCAGGTATATGGGACAGATTTTCTTGGAAAAGAAAATGTTTTTATAATAGTCTGTAAGTAGACTGAGGTCTACTTTGGATTCAAAGCTAATTTGCAGGCAAAAAATTAGATTGTTCTTTATGCAAAAACAAAGATCGTTTCAGTCAAGGCATAATAGTGAAAGACAACATGAAGGTTAAGTAGAAGAGGTAGTAAATCAAGAAATGGTGGAGTGATCTCACTTGGTTTTCAATGCTTGAGGCTTGGTGGAAGTACAGTACTGAGGGGCGTGCATTTCAAAATTTTGAGGTAGCCAAAAAAAATTGAGTAATAAATTAAATTTTTAACACCGCAGGCAAGAAGGGACTGAAAATGCAAGGAAGATTTGAAAAACAATATTAAAGTAGTAGTGATAAAATAGTTGATGGAAGAACTTGAAGGCAAGAGATGGGAAATTATTGAATGCTAGTACTTTCTTGAAAGTATGCCCTCAAAGATAGTTGGACATTGAGGAAGTTATTTCCAGGTAGGATGTGAAGAACAGATGTTAGTGTTTTAAACATGCTTCAATCTTGTGGTTTTTAACATTTACAATTTTATTATTTATTTGATACGAGTTTTACTTGGAATCAAAATTTTTTAAATGTTAACATATACTACCTGATCAGTTTTCCAAACATAACAGCCTCAAAGATTACAAATAAACTACAACAAATAATATTGTTACAATCCTGAAGTCTGATCTCTTTTATGTGGCAAAGCACAATTGAGGGAATTAGGCAAGAAGCTGGGGCTTTTGGGACCTTGAGGGAGACAAGTTACACCCTAGCAGGACTGGAGCTAATATCTTCATTGAGGAGATTTGCCCGTGCTGTTTAATGTGGTGATGGTGTTTAAATCATCTTGGTTATATAGTCTGGAATCTTGAGATGGAATTCAGAATAGAAACAAAGCTGGTTGTGTGACGGAGAGAAGTTGTGCATGAAAGGAGAAAGCAGCAGAAACATCCTAGAATCAATCAGTTCTCTTGCCAAATAGTTTTAAAGGTAGAAATAAAAGCATTCTATCAGTGTACAGCATTTGCAACAAGATAGCTGAATTGATGGCACTAGTACAAGTAAAAACATATCATCTATTAGATTACTTAGTGTGGAAATAGGCCCTTCGGCCCAACAAGTCCACACCGACCCGCCGAAGCGCAACCCACCCAGACCCATTCCCCTACATTTACCCCTGCTCCTAACACTACAGGCAATTTAGCATGGCCAATTCACCTGACCTGCACATTTTTGGACTTTGGGAGGAAACCGGAGGAAACCTATGCAGACACAGGGAGAATGTGCAAACTCCACACAGTCAGTCGCCTGAGGCAGGAATTGAACCCGGGTCTCTGGTACTGTGAGGCAGCAGTGCTAACCACTGTGCCACTGTGCCGCCCATTATTTTCCATTATGGAGATGTGGCTACAAGGTGACCAAGGTTGGGAGCTGATTGGATCGGTCAAAAGGAATAGGAAGTCATGTAATGCTAATAATGAGGAATGGATCCATGTGTTAGTGAGAGCATGTTCAATCCGAAGAATAGGAGGTAAATTAAATTTGGGTGGAGCTTAAAAACACAAGTGGCAGGAAGCATTTTATAGGAATAGTTTATTGTCTTCTAAACAGTCATGGTAATTAGAGAGAAATATAGGAGGGATCATGGATGAGTTCAATCTTCATGTAAACCTGAGAAAATCTATTGAGCACCAATACCGTGGAGGAAGAAATCCTGAAATGTCGTAGAGTCCTAGGAATATACAGCATGGAAACAAATATGGTCCACTTGTCCATGCTGACCAGATAACCAAAATTAATGTAGTCCCATTTGCCAGCACGTATCCTTCGAAATCCCTGCTATTCGTATTCCCGGGAAGATGCCTTTTAAGTGTCATATTTGTACCAGCCTCCATCACTACCTCTGGCAGCTCATTCCGTACACGCACCACCCTTTGCATGTAAATGTTGCCCTTTAGGTCCCTATTTAAATCTTTGTCCCCTCACCTTAAACCAATGCCTTCTAGTTCTGGACTCCTCTAAATGTGTTCAAGATCCTTGTCTGGAGCAATACGTTGAGCAAAAGGGGGAACAGGCTATTTCAGGCCTAATATCATGCAGTAAATACTACTGATAATGTCGCAAAAGAACTTGAATTGAATGACCATAATATGACATACTTTTTCATTTAGTTTGAAAATAATAGCATTTAATCAATTTAGCATCTTAAATATATATTGGGGCAATTGCTGTCTCAGGGTATGAGAATGTTGACTGGATCAGAAAAATGCATCCAAAACCTTGACAATAGGCAATGGTTAACATTTAAATAATGCTTGGTTTTATGGTAAAAATTAAACATGCCTTTTAAAGGCAAAAATTCTCAACAGGAAAACTGTGCCCACCTTGGCTTTACAAGGAATTTAAAGGCTATTAGATCTAATTTCAAGTTTTACATCAAAGAAGATAGCACTCAAAGTTGCCTGCAAATAAAAAAGTTGTTAGTCTTAGGATTGAGAGAAGTTTTGAATTCAACAAAGAAAGACCAAGAAATTGAGGAAAGAGAAAACAGAATATGAATGTAAAATAGCCAGAAGTGTAAAAATAGGTTGCAAATGTTTTGATAGGTTTGTGAAAAGGAAAAGAGTAACAAAACCAAATATTGTTTCATTCTGGCAGAGATAGGAGAATTTATAACAGGAAACAGAACTGGCAGATGAGCTAATAAATGCTATATTTGTCCTCTCAAAAGAAAACAAGTCTTCCTGACATAATTAAGATCCAGGTTCCAGTGAAAACGTATAATTGAAAGAAAACACTTAAAAATAGTAGTTTTGGAAAAATTAATGGGACTGAAAATTGACAAATCCCTGGGACCTGACTTTGGAGTGTTGAAAGTTGACTACAGAGGTTGTGAGTGCATTGGTGATCATCTGTTAAATTCTGTTCATTTTGCAGTGGTGCCTGCAGATTAGAAGGTTGCAGGTTTAAACTGTTTAAGAAAGGAGGGAGACAAAGAGGGATCTTGCAGCTCTGTTACCTAATACGTTCATAAGATATAGGAATAGAATTCAGCCATCGCTGATGATGGCTGATATGCTCCTCATCCCCATTTTCCTGCCTTCTCCTCATATCCCTTCAACCCATTATCAATTAAAAATCTGTTTAACTCCTCCTTAAATTTACTCACTGTCCCAGCATCCACTGCACTTTGGGAAGCAAATTTCACAGGTTCGTAACCCTTTTGGGAGAAGTAGTTTCTCCTGAACGCTTTCAAATTTGCTACCCCTTATCCTAAGACTATGATGTCTCGTTCTAGAATGCCCCACAAGAGAAAGCATCTGCTCCACATCCATCTAAACCATAACTTTTATCATCTTGAATACCTCAATTTGATCTCCACTTATTCTTTTAAAATGTACGAGGGAACGTGTTAGAGACTGTTATGGTAATAATAGATTACTGGATATTGAGAAGATAGTTTTCTGATTAGATAGATTCAACACAGATTTATGAAGAAGTAACTCTGTTTGTTTGACAAATCTGAATTTTTGAGGATGTCACTGGTGGAGTCAATTAGGGGGAACCAATGAAGTGGTGATTTTGGATTTTCAGAAGGCTTTTGATGAAGTCTCCCACAAGAGATTCCGAAACAGAATTAAAATGCACCCAACAGGGTTCAAGGGAATAAGATAGCATGGGTTAAGGATTGGTTTTTGAAAAAGCAGCATAGTAATGAATGTATAATTCTCAAATTGGCAGGCTGTGACCAGTGTAGTTACTGCAGGAATTAGTACACGGGACCCACTGTTCACCATCAATATTAATTATTTGAATGTGTGAATCACTTGTAATATTCCCTAGTCTGCAGATACAAAACTTGGTGGAAATATGAACTGAGAACGATGCAGCAGTTTCAAGTGACTTAGGCAGACTCAGTGAGTGAGCAAAAGCAATGTAGAGGGAATATACTGTAGATAAGTGAGAGATTATCTGGTTTGTTTGGAGGCATGCAGGTACAGAATATTTCTAAAATGGGCTGATATCCAAGGGAACTTGGGAACTCTTGTTCATAAGTCACTGAAAGCTAACATGCAGTTGCAACATGCACTTCTGAAGGTATGCAGTATGCTAGCCTATATCACAGAATAGTTTGAATTCAGGAAAAAGAAGCCCTGCTTAAATTGTACAGTACATTGGTGAGCACCTGGAGAATTATATGCAGCCTGGTGTCCATCCCTGAGGTAATACAGGTGTACACTTGTAGAGAGAGTACAAGTGAGGTTCACCTCCTGAGGTGAACAGGAGGTAAGCATAAACAATCTCTTGCTTTTTCAAAAATTCAGTTGCAGCTGTTCTTTTGTACAGCATCCCCTCCCCCCAACCCCACCAATTTCTTTGAGCCTGTCTTTTTTTTTAAGTTCATTCATGGGATGACGGGGTTACTGGCTAGCAATTCTTGCCCATCCCTAATTGTCTAGAGGGCAGTTAAGAGTCACCCACATTGCTGTGGGTCTGGAGTGACATTCAGGCTAGAGCAGCTAAGGCTGGCAATTTCCTTCCCTAAACGACATTAGTTAATCAGAAGGGTTTTCCCAACAATCGACAATGGATTCATAGTTATCATTAGACTCTGAATTCCAGGTTTTTTAAATTGAAAAATTTCCAATTTCAAAAATTCGGACCTGGCTCCCTAGAACATTGTTTTTACCTAATGACTGCAGATGCTGGAAACCAGATTCTGGATTAGTGGTGCTGGAAGAGCACAGCTGTTCAGGCAGCATCCGAGGAGCAATAAAATCAACGTTTCGGGCAAAAACCCTTCACCAGGAATACAAAGTTAAAAATCACACAACGCCAGGTTATAGTCCAACAGATTTAATTGGAAGCACACTAGCTTTCGGAGCAACGCTCCTTCATCAGATGATTGTCCGATTGTCAGCGTCGCTCCAAAGGCTAGTGTGCTTCCAATTAAACCTGTTGGACTATAACCTGATGTGTGATTTTTAACTTTGTACACCCCAGTCCAACACCGGCATCTCCAAATCATGATCAGGAATACAGGCAGAGAGCCTGAAGGGTGGAGAGATAAATGAGAGGAGGGTGGGGATAGGAAGAAAGCATAGAGTACAATTGGCGAGTGAGGGAGGGGATGAAGGTGATAGGTCAGGGAGGAGGGTGGAGTGGATAGGTGGAGAAGAAGATAGGCAGGTAGGACAAGTCATGGGACAGTGCTGAGCTGGAAGGTTGAAACTGGGGTGAGGTGGGAGAAGGGGAAATGAGGAAACTGGTGAAATCCACATTGATACACTGGGCTTGAAGTGTTCCGAGGCGGAAGATGAGGCGTTCCTCCTCCAAGGTGGTGAGGGAATGCTGGTGAAGGAGGCCCAGGACCTCAATGTCCTCGGCAGAGTGGGAGGGGCAGTTGAAATGTTTGGCCACAGGGCGATGTGGTTTATTGGTGCGGATGTCCCAGAGATGTTCCCTAAAGTGCTCTGCTAGGAGGCATCCAGTTTCCCCAATGTGGAGGAGATCGCATCGGGAGCAATGGATACAATAAATGATATTGGTGGATGTGCAGGTAAAACCTTGGATGTAGAAGGCTCCTTTAGGGCTTTGGATGGAGGTGAGGGAGGAGGTGTGGGTGCAGGTTTTGCAATTTCTGCGGTGGCAGGGGAAGGTGCCACGACGAGAGTATGGGTTGTGGGGGTGGGGGGGGGGGGGCGTAGACCTGACCAGGTAGTCATGGAGGGCACAGTCTTTGCAGAAGACGGAAAGGGGTGGGGAGGGAAATATATCCCTGGTGATGGGGTCTGTTTGGAGGTGGCGGAAATGTCGGTGGATGATTTGATTTATGCGAAGGTTGTTAGGGTGGAAGGTGAGCACCAGGGGTGTTCTGTCCTCGTTACGATTGGAGGGGTGGGGGGGTCTGAGGGCGGAGGTGCGGGATGTGGATGAGATGAGTTGGAGGGCATATTTAACCACATGGGAAGGGAAATTGTGGTCTCTAAAGAAGGAGGCCATCTGGTGTGTTCTGTGGTGGAACTGGTCCTCCTGGGAGCAGATAGGGCGGAGGTGGAGGAATGGGGAATATGGGATGGCATTTTTGCAGAAGATAGAATGGGAAGAGGTGTAATCCAGGTAGCTGTCGGAATCGTTGGGTTTGTAAAAAATGTCAGTGTTATCTCTCCACCCTTCAGGCACTCTGCCTGTATTCCTGATGAAGGGCTTTTGCCCGAAACATCGATTCTACTGCTCCTCGGATGCTGCCTGAACTGCTGTGCTCTTCTAGCACCACTAATCCCCAGAACATTATTCAGTTCTCTGGACTAATTGTAGAGGTGTGAAAGCTAGATTTTCTATATGTTTTGATGTGTGCCTTTTCCGTCACAATAACAAAACTTCAGATGCCTGACTCCAGTCAGAACATAATATGATTTCACCATCCCCCATTCCAGGATATTCAGAATCTTGAATTTTGAATAGTATTGATGTTTCCCTTCAGTGTTGTTTATTCCAGACATCCACTTCCCTGATTCAATTCGCTGTATAAACATAATCCTTTCCAGTAATTTGTCTTGTATTTTAATCCTGGACCTGAGACCGGAAAGTACTTATTGCACTTATGATAACAAATATCTACTCTGCTACCTCTACCTCCTCCAAATACTCATGCCTTTGTTTGCATGAATCTTTGATGCATCCATCTTTCAGTTTTCCATATACTTGTGCTGTTTTAATTCCTTCTTTTTCACTCAATCATGCAGCTTTCAATTTGCTTCCTTTCCACCCCTGCATTCCAGCTTCTAGCCATGCATTCTCCCATCAATCTCGTAACAACTTGTTTTGTGGTACTGTTCGCTCTTTCTTCCACTTCAGTGATGCCATAAATAATGTTTTCTTGTACACATGCATGGTCAAAAGACGCATCAGCGATACAGTCATGGAGTCATAGAGATGTACAGCATGGAAACAGACCCTTCAGTCCAACCTGTCCATGCCGACCAGATATCCCAACCCAATCTAGTCCCACCTGCCAGCACCCAGCCCATATCCCTCGAAACCCTTCCTATTCATATACCCATCCAAATGCCTCTTAAATGTTGCAATTGTACCAGCCTCCACCACTTCCTCTGGCAGCTCACTCCATACACGTGCATGAAGAAGTTGCCCCTTAGGTCTCTTTTATATCTTTCCCCTCTCACCCTAAACCTATGCCCTCTAGTTCTGGACTCCCCAACCCCAGGGAAAAGACTTTGCCTATTTATACGATCCATGCCCCTCATAATTTTGTAAACCTCTATAAGGTCACCCCTCAGCCTCCGACGCTCCAGGAAAAACAACCCCAGCCTGTTCAACCTCTCCTTGTAGCTCAGATCGTCCAACCCTGGCAACATCCTTGTAAATCTTTTCTGAACCCTTTCAAGTTTCACAACATCTTTCCAATATGAAGGAGACCAGAATTGCATGCTATATTCCAACAGTGGCGTAACCAATGTCCTGTACAGCCGCAACTTGACCTCCCAACCCCTGTACTCAATACTCTGACCAATAAAGGAAAGCATACCAAACACTTTCTTCACTATCCTATCTACCTGTAACTCTGCTTTCAAGGAGCTATGAACCTGCACTCCAAGGTCTCTTTGTTCAGCTACACTCCCTAGAACCTTACCATTAAGTGTATACGTCCTGCTAAGATTTCCTTTCCCAAAATGCAGCACCTCGCATTTATCTGAATTAAACTCCACCTGCCGCTTCTTAGCCCATTGGCCCATCTGGTCCAGATCCTGTTGTAATCTGAGGTAACCCTCTTCTCTGTCCACTACACCTCCAATTTTGGTGTCATCTGCAAACTTTACTAACTGTACCTGTTATGCTCGCTTCCAAATCATTTATGTAAATGACAAAAAGTAGAGGGCCTAGCACCGATCCTTGTGGCACTCCACTGGTCACAGGCCTCCAGTATGAAAAACAGCTCTCCCCACACCCTCTGTCTTCTACCTTTTGAACCAGTTCTGTATCCAAATGGCTAGTTCTCCCTGTATTCCATGAGATCTCAGCTTGCTAATCAGTCTCTCATGGGGAACCTTGTCGAATGCCTTACTGAAGTCCATATAGATCACATCTTCTGCTCTGCCCTCATCAATCTTCTTTGTTACTTCATCAAAAAACTCTGTCAAGTTTGTGAGACATGATTTCCTACGCACAAAGCCATGTTGACTATCCTGAATCAGTCCTTGCCTTTCTAAATACATGTACATCCTGTCCCTCAGGATTCCCTCCAACAACTTGCCCACCACCGAGGTCAGGCTCACTGGTCTATAGTTCCCTGGCTTGTCCTTACCACCCTTCTTAAACAGTGGCACCACGTTTGCCAATCTCCAGTCTTCCGGCACCTCACCTGTGACTATCGATGATATAAATATCTCAGCAAGAGGCCCAGCAATCACTTCTCTAGCTTCCCACAGAGTTCTCGGGTACACCTGATCAGCTCATGGGGATTTATCCACCTTTTAACCGTTTCAAGACATCCAGCACTTCCTCGTCTGTAATCTGGACATTTTGCAAGATGTCACCATCTATTTCCCTACAGTCTATATCTTCCATATGCTTTTCCACAGTAAATATTGATGTAAAATATTCATTTAGTATCTCCCCCATTTTCTGTGGCTCCACACAAAGGCCACCTTGCTGATCTTTGAGGGGCCCTATTCTCTCCCGAGTTACCCTTTTGTCCTTAATATATTTGTAAAGCCCCTTCGGATTCTCCTTAATTCTATTTGCCAAAGCTATCTCATGTTCCCGTTTTGCCCTCCTGATTTCCCTTTTAAGTATACCCCTACTTTGTTTATACTCTTCTAAGGATTCACTCGATCTATCCTGTCTTTACTTGACATATGCTTCCTTCTTTTTTGTAAACCAAACCCTCAATTTCTTTAGTCTTCCAGCATTTGCTATATCTACCAGCCTTCCCTTTCACCCTGACAGGAATATACTTTTTCTGGATTCTTGTTATCTCATTTCTGAAGACTTCCCATTTTCCAGCCGTCCCTTCACCTGCGAACATCTGCCTCCAATCAGCTTTTGAAAGTTGTTGCCCAATACCGTATAAACTGGCCTTTCTCCAATTTAGAACTTCAACTTTTAGATCTGCTCTATCCTTTTCCATCACTATTTTAAAATGAATGGAATTATGGTCACTGGCCCCAAAGTGCTCCCCCACTGACACCTCACTCACCTGCCCTGCTTTATTTCCCAAGAGTAGATCAAGTTTTGCGCCTTCTCTTGTAGGTACATCCACATACTGAATCAGAAGGTTGTCTTGTACACACTTAAGAAATTCCTCTCCATCTAAACCTTTAACACTATGGCAGTCCCAGTTGATGTTTGGAAAGTTAAAATCCCCTACCATAACCACCCTATTATTCTTACAGATAGCTGAGATCTCCTGACAAGTTTGTTTCTCAATTTCCCTCTGACTATTGGGGGCTCTATAATACAATCCCAATAAGGTGATCATCCCTTTCTTATTTCTCATTTCCACCCAAATAACTTCCCTGGATTGTATTTCCGGGAATATCCTCCCTCAGCATAGCTGTAATGCTATCCCTTATCAAAAATGCCACTTCCCCCTCCTCCCCTCCTCTTTTGCCTCCCTTTCTATCCTTCCTGTAGCATTTGTATCCTGGAACATTCAGCTGCCAGTTCTGTCCATCCCTGAGCCATGTTTCCGTAATTGCTATGATATCCCAGTCCCATGTTCCTAACCATGCCCTGAGTTCATCTGCCTTCCCTGTTAGGCCCCTTGCATTGAAATAAATGCAGTTTAATTTATTAGTCCTACTTTGTCCCTTCCTGCCCTGACTGTTTGACTCACTTCTGTTCTCAGCTGTACCCATCTCAGATCGCTCTCTTTCCTCACTATCTCCTTGGGTCCCACCCCCCCACCTTACTAGTTTAAATCCTCCCAAGCAGTTCTCGCAAATTTCCTTGCCAATATATTAGACTCCTTCCAATTTAGGTGCAACCCATCCTTCTTGTACAGGTCACTTCTACCCCAAAAGAGATTCCAATGGTCCAAAAATGCGAATCTTTCTCCCATACACCAGCTTCTCAGCTATGCATTCATCTGCTCTATCCTCCTATTCCTGCCCTCACTGGGAGTAATCCAGATATTACTGCCCTTGAGGACCCCCTTTTTAAAATTCTACCTAACTCTCTGTAATCATCTTTCAGAGTCTCAACCTTTTCCCTTCCTATGTCGTTGGTTCCAATGTGGACAATGACCTCCTGCTGGCCCCTCTCCCCCATGAGAACATTCTGCATTCTCTCTGAGACATTCTTGAACCTGGCACCAAGGAAACAACACACCATTCTGCTTTTTCTCTGCTGGCCACAGAAATATCTGTCTGTACATCGGACTACAGGATCCCCTAACACAATTGATCTCTTGGAAGCCAACGTACCCCTCGTTGCTTTACAGCCTGTCTCAATACCAGAAACCTGGCTGCTTCTGCTACGTTCCCCTGAGAATCCATCACCCCATACATTTTCCAAAACAGCATACCTGTTTGAAATGGGTATATCCACAAAAGACTCCTGCTCTAGCTGCCTACCTCTCTTACCCTTCCTGGAGTTAACCCATCTATGTGACTGTATCTGAGATTTTCCTCCCTTTCTATAACTGCCATCCATCACATACTGTTGCTGTTGTAAATTCCGCATCATTTCTATTTGTCTCTCCAACTGATTCACTCGATCTGATAAGATTTGCATCCAGCAGCATTTATGGCAGATATAATCTGCAGTAACCCTTAAACTCTCTTTAAACTCCCATATCTGACAAGAAGTTCATATCACTGCAAAGGCCATTTTTTCTTCTTCACAATCTACAGACCCAGAAAAGAACACGTCTTATTCCTCTACAAACACTGCCCCAGGTTAAATTAATAACTATGGCTTATATTTTAAGTTTAATGAAGAGACTTCTCTCCAAAAACATATCAATAAAGAATCCACTGTAGTCCTTGGATATCTCCTGTGCACAATTTAGATGCCACTGATGATACCTGAAGCATGAAGATGTTTTTTGCATATGCTAATAATAAAGAACATTAAAAGATTGGGGCCAGGTGATCTGACCACTTGAGCCTTTGTCTTTCACTAAGTTCATGAATAATTCTGGATGTCAACGCCACCTTTTAATCTAATGCCCATATCCCTTAGTTCCTTTAATAGAGGCTTCAAAAGTTCATGTATGTTCTCAGTGACTGAGTCTTGACAGCCCCGAGATAGAAAAATTCCAAAAATTCACAATTGAGTAAAACAAATTCTACTCCTCCTAAATGGCCAACTCTTATCCTGAGACTACGCTGCCTATTTTTAGTTTTTAATATTTATCCAGTTCAATATCTCAGATTCTTCTGATCCAGTGAAATGACTGGTTATTCTTGTTAACTTTCATGAATATAAGCTCACTCTACAAATGCTCTTGTCAAGCAAGTACACTACCAAGGGCAATTAAGCATGGGCCACACGTGCCAGCCTAGCCAGTGATTCCCACATCCTCTTAACAAATCATTTCAAAAGAAATCTGAAGACAACCCCTTTATCCCAGAAAACTAGTGTGAATCTTCCTTATGTACAGAGACATAAACTCTTCACAGTACACCAAGTGTGGTCTCCTCAAAACCCAAAAACATTGCAGCATGGCCTTTTTAAAATTACTATACTCCATGCCCCTTGTAGTAAAAGCCAACATGATATTTGCCTTGCTGGACCACCTTTGCATCCTATCTGATGTTATTGGGCTTTATTCAGTTGGAGTTAAACATAGCAATGCAAAAGTTAAGACTGAAGCATTTTCCTTTAGCAAGAGGTGTTGAGTGGATAATTATTTTGGACCCCTTCCCAACTCCTCCAAGGTTTCCAGCATTGCAGATATCCAGCAATTTGATTCACTTCACATGATATTAAGAAGTCGCTGAAGGCACTAAATACATCTAAAGTTATGGGCGTAAGCAACATCTCATTGTAGTTCTGGAGACTTGTGCTCCAGAATGAGCTTCGCCCATAGTCAAGTTGTTCCTGTTACCAGTGGCCCAGGTCCATCCTATCAGTAACAAAAAAGACAAATCCAATTAAGTCAATTCCTGCCTTATCATTCTTCTCTCTCACTTCTCATTGTCACTATTCTGCTCACCAGTGCTCAGTTTGGAATCCAATAGAGTCTCTCTGCACCAGAACATCATTCCAGCCTCGGTAAAATAGGACAAAAAAGCTGAATTCTAGAGGTAAGGCTAACATCAAGGTTGTATCTGACTCTTGTGTGGCATTTCGGAGCTCTAGGAAAATTGAATTCCAAAGAAATCAGGATGAACTCCCCAGTGGGTGGAAACAGATTTCAAACAAAGGAAAGTGATTTTTATAGGCTGCTCAATAAGCTCAGGACTTGATTGAAGTTCTTCAGATAAATTTCCTTGGCAGAACCAAATTCAGTTTATTGAAAGATCAGAAGTGGGATATTTGTACATTTATGTGACTTCAGTTCTATTCAGAACTTTTTGAATGCTGAACCAATCACTGTCCACCAGTAGCAAGGCCTGGGCAATGTTCATACTGGAGCTGCTAAATAACAAGTCACGTTTTGCATCGAATCAGTCTATATTTCAAAATGGATGACCACCATGCTTGAAAGTTATAAAATAATTGAATATTTGTACAGTGATGTTGACTGAACAGTGAACTATTTTAATTCTGCAGTTGAGTCAGAGGATGGCTGTGAACAAAATGGGCCTGAAGAACTGGTCCTGCAGAGTGACATGATGCTAGGGCAAGACCTGGAGTTTGAATCTTCCAAGAAGATCATGGGCTTTGAAAAAGATTCAAAAGGTTTGAAGAATTTTTTTTGTGCTCCCCCACCATGATTGTGAGAATTACACTTCCCCAAGACTTAATGTTTATGAGCCAAAATAACAGGATGGAAATATTTATCTTTTGTGTACCAGATGTTTAGATTAATGATGTTCAGGGCAATTTGTCCTTTGCACTTTGCCATTTACTTTTTAAAAAAAATTTTCTGTGGATTAGTTAAACCTGTATTCCACTTGATCCTGCAAAAGAACAAAATGAAAAACTTTTGGGGACCAGTGTAGAGTAATGATGGTAATGTTGAAACTAATATAAAAGTACGTTGAGTTGCAAAAACTAAAGCTTTTTTTCCCCCCTTCTCCCATTACAAGAAAGCTACAAAGTACTCAGCTAAATTAACAATGCCATGCAAAAAAAACTCCTTTAGTTTAATTTCATCATTGTATTTTGTATTATGTTCATAGAAAGTTAATGCAAGTAGGGTGGGACCCATATCTCTAGGGCAGGGAAGAGTTGGCAGCTACACTCAAGTCTTTGTAAGCATTGCTTCTGTTGATCAGTTGTATAGCTTCTCTGTTAGTGGTGAAATCCAACTAGCCCATCGTTCTGAATGAAAAAGGCTGTGTTGTGTAGGTGGAGCTTTGAAGACAACTGAAACTTATTTTCAAATGATCTTCAAATAAAATCTGCATGCTGATGGAAAAATTGTTTGGTTATTGAATCTCCCTGGTACTGCTCACCCAAAATGAGATATCTGTGATTTGCACAGTTGACCTGACAATGTTGAGATTGGGCATATAAGAAAAGTCTATCAAATCCTTGTCGAGATTCTATGATTGGCAATTACATAGGTCTTAGACTCTGTCAGTGTTAGTATTAGTAACCAGTTAGTCAAGTTTTTTTTTTAGTCAGTAAATAACTGATTTATTACCAAAATGATCTTTAGTCATACAAAGATGTAAAGATTATTCCCAGCAGTTTGAATTATGCAAACATAAATATCTACCCTTCTTTAGAAGAGACACAGAAGTATAAAAATTGGAGTTTTCAACTTTAAAGTATTTTGACTGAGTAACAGTTCAAATCATGAAAAACGAAGGATTCGCAGCTTGTGCCAAATGATGTTCTGATTCTGGAGTTATTCTGCATACATAAGCTGTTGGCACTGCCACATCTTCCTAGAACTTTTTTTTAATATGAATTCAGGGAATGAGGGGGGTCACCGGCTGGGTCAGCCTTTAGTGCCCTTCCCTAATTGTCCAAAGGACAGTTAAGAGTCAGCCACTTTTCTGTGGTTCTGGAGTCGCATATGGCCAGACCGGGAAAGGATGGAGGTTTCCCTTCATAAAGGGCATTAGTGAACTAGATGGAATTTTTACCAACAATTGATCATGGATTCATGGTCATCATTAGACTGTTAATTCCAGATTCTTGCTGAAGTTAAATTCCACCATCTGTCAAGGTGGCTTTTGAATCTGATCCCCAGAACATTACCTTGGACTTTGGATTAACAGTCCAGAGATAATACCACTAGACCATCACCTCCCTCTACCATTTATAATTGACTGCAATCCCTTTGTTGTCCACGGTGAAACAGAGGCCAACAAATCCTGTCTGGAAGTCCTTTGAGTGGTAAAGATGACTTTTGGTGAGTTTTCAGCTTCATACTTGGCTGAAATGTTTTACAAAGGAAGAGAGAGAGGATGATATGCTAATGACAATAGACAATAGGTGCAGGAGGAGGCCTTTCTACCCTTCGAGCCTGCACCACCATTCAATATGATCATGGCTGATCATCCTTATTCAGTATCCTGTTCCTGCCTTATTTCCATAACCCTTGATTCCACAATCCTTGAGAGCTCTATCCAACTCTTTCTTAAATGAATCCAGAGACTGGGCCTCCACTGCCCTCTGGGGCAGAGCATTCCACACAGCCACCACTCTCTGGGTGAAGAAGTTTCTCCTCATCTCTGTCCTAAATGGTCTACCCGTATTTTTGAGCTGTGTTCTCTGGTTTGGCACTCACCCATCAGTGGAAACATGTTTCCTGCCTCCAGAGTGTCCAATCCTTTAATAATCTTACATGTCTCAATCAGATCCCCTCTCAGTCTTCTAAACTCAAGGGTATACAAGCCCAGTCGCTCCAGTCTTGCAGCGTAAGGTAGTCCCGCCATTCCAGGAATTGACCTCTTGAACCTTCGCTGCACTCCCTCAATAGCCAGAATGTCTTTCCTCAAATTTGGAGACCAGAAATGCACACAATACGCCAGGTATGGTCTCACCAGGGCCCTGTACAGCTGCAGAAGAACCTCTTTGCTTCTTTACTCAATCCCTCTTGTTATGAAGTCCAGCATGCTATTAGCCTTCTTCACTACCTGCTGTACCAGCATGCTTACCTTCATTGACTGGTGTACAAGAACACCCAGATCTCTTTGTACTGCCCCTTTACCTAAATTGATTCCATTTAGGTAGTTATCTGCCTTCCTGTTCTTCCCATCAAAGTGGATAACCATACATTTATCCACATTAAACTGCATCTCCCATGCATCTGACCACTCACCTAACCTGTCCAGGTCACCCTGTAATCTCCTAATATCCTCCTCACATTTCACCCTGCCACCCAGTTTAGTATCATCAGCAAACTTGCTAATGTTATTACTAATACCATCTTCTACATCATTAATATATATTGTAAAAAGCTGTGGTCCCAGCACTGATCCCTGCGGTACCCCACTGGTCACTGCCTGCCATTCCGAAATGGAGCCGTTTATCACTACTTTGTTTCCTGTCAACCAACCAACTTTCAATCCAAGTTAGTACTTTTCCCCCAATACCATGCACCCTAATTTTGCTCACTAACCTCCTATGTGGGACTTTATCAAAAGCTTTCTGAAAGTCCAGGTACACTACATCTACTGGATCTCCCTCGTCCATCTTCAGAGTTATGTTCTTAAAACATTCCAGAAGATTAGTCAAGCATGATTTCCCTTTCATGAATCCATGCTGACTCTGACCTATCCTGTTACTACTATCCAGATGTGTCGTAATTTCATCCTTTATAATAGACTCCAGCATCTTTCCCACCACTGAGGTCAGACTAACTTGTCTGTAATTTCCTGCTTTCTCTCTCCCACCTTTCTTAAAAAGTGGTACAACATTAGCCACCCTCCAATTCGTAGGAACTGATCCTGAATCTATCCAACTCTGGAAAATAATCACCAAAGCATCCACGACTTCTCGAGCCACCTCCTTCAGTACCCTGGGATGTCGATCATCAGGCCCCAGGGACTTATCAACCTTCAGACCTAACAGTCTCTCCAACACCAATTCATGGCAAATATAAATTCCCTTCAGTTCAGGTCCTTCAGCCACTGTTGCCTCAGGGAGATTGCTTGTGTCTTCCCCAGTGAACACAGATCTGAAGTACCAATTCAATTCTTCTGCCATTTCTTTGTACCCCATAATATATTCCCCACTTTCTGTCTTCAAGGGCCCAATTTTAGTCTTAATCATTATTTTGCCTTTCACATACCTAAAAAAGCTTTTACCATCCTCCTTTATATTTTTGGCCAGTTTACCTTCGTACCTCATTTTTTCTCTCCGTATTTCCTTCTTAGTAATCCTCTGTTGTTCTTTAAAAGTTTCCCAGTCCTCTGTTTTCCCACTTATCTTTGCTATGTTATACTTTTTCTCTTTTAACTTTATATGTTTCTTAACTACCCTCGTCAGCCACAGCCACCCACGCCTCCTCCTAGGACCTTTCTTCCTTTTTGGAATGAACTGATCCTGCATCTTCTGTATTATACACAGAAATATTTGCCATTGTTCCTCCACTGTCATCCCTGCTAAGGTATTGCACCATTGAACTTTGGCCAGCTCCTCCCTCATAGCTCTATAGTTTGCTTTATTCAACAAAAATATTGTCACTTCCGATTGTACCCTTTCCCTCTCAAATTGCAGGTTGAAGCTTATTGTATTATGGTCACTACTTCCCAATGGCTCCTTCACTTCGAGGTCCCTGATCAATTCTGGTTCGTTGCACAATACCAGATCCAGAATTGCCTTCTCCCTGGTAGGCTCCAGCACCAGCTGTTCTAAGAATCCAGCTTGAAAGCACTCCACAAAGTCTCTTTCCTGAGATGCAATACCATCCTGATTCTCCCAGTCTACCTGCATGTTGAAATCCCCCATAACAACTGTAGTAACATCTTTGCGACAGGCCAATTTCAGCTCCGATTCAACTTACATCCGACATCCAGACTACTGTTTGGGGGCCTATAGATAACTCCTGGAGGGTCTTTTTACCCTTAGAATTTCTCAGCTCTATCCATACTGACTCTACGTCTCCGATTCTAGGTCCCCCCGCGCAAGGGACTGAATATCATCCTTTACCAACATGGCCACCCACCCCCTCTGCCCCTCAGTCTGTCCTTACGATAACACATGTAACCTTGAATATTCATTTCCCAGGCCCTGTCCACTTAATGCTGTTCAGGCAGGCCATATTTTCTGAGTTCAAATATGAAATGGTCTTATAACATTTCAAACTGCGACATATGATCTTTGTGAAAGTCCTCCACATCCATGCTCCCTGCTGCTTGTTGTTACTGTTGTATCCAATGCCCTTTTTCCTTAGCAAAGTGTCTTTATTTAAAATTTTAAGGTATTTATATGTATGTTTACATAATTTTTCACAAAATATTCGGATCTCCTTTCCTCATAGCAATGTAAATATGCGGAAATCCGTCAAGGTATTATGCAGACTGTCAAGAAATGAAGTGTGGATCTATAAGGGAGCAAACCGATTGGGAGTTGCAAGGGTACGATCATAGATACTTTAAATTTATCAATTGCCTTAAAGTTCACAAAACATCTCAAAGCACTATATTGTGACAAAGTAAAAGAAGATACAGTAGAGCAAGTGACAAAAGTCTTAGCAGAACGTTAAAGCCCAGAGAGCTGAAGACTTGGCTGCTAGTTGTGAGCCAAAGAAAATATGGATTCTACAGGAGGACAGCAGTGGGTATATACAGAGATCTTTCCAGATGAAAGAGCTGAAGGAAATGGGGAGATGTAAAGCCTTGGAGGAACTTGACTTCAGAAAATTGAAAATTGAGGTGTTGTCAGATGGAAGCTAATGTTAGGCCACCTACAAAATAAAGATGGCCAAATTAGGATAATTATTCCAATACAAGGGACACTGAGATCAGGTAATAAATTCTGTCTATCCCAGCTTTGGAAAAAACAGAAACTAGCAGTTACAGGTGCACTCTGGCCGTAATAATATAATTCTGTCTTTTGTCATTGTTCACAATGTGACAGCAAAAAGGTGGAGTCTAATGTTGGGCAGCTCACTAAAGGAAGGATTCTGGATGTTTACAAAGGCTGCAATGCAGACTTACTGAGTTGCTGTCTGTTTAGAAGAAAAGATTAATGCTGAAGGACACTTGACAAAGATCAGAACATTTTTTGTTGGAACAATGTCAATTACAGGACATTGTGACAGAAATGTTTAACATTGTGAATGGATGGGACAGAGTCGATGGAAGCAAGTAATTTACAATTATTTGGGGCTTTAGGGTGAACTTCCTACGATAACATAAAGAGGAATAGTTTTCCACATAACATTTTGAGTTGAGAGAATTAAACTCTGGTAGTCAAAGTAGAAGCGAATATTCAAGTTAAAGGTTAGGTTTTACAGATGGATGAGATAAAGTGAATGACAAAATGTTTAGGAACTATTTGTGGAGAGTAAATGCTTCACCTGTTTCTGTGTTGTAACTCCTCTGTATTGCTACTTGGCATTCCAGCTATTCTAAATTCCCCATTTCTATGATGACGAGAAGTTGAGTGAATTAAACATCGTTTTTGGGGAAGAGCTGGTATTCAAATATGAGTGGTTCTTAAGAAAAATAGAAATGCCAATATCTCCTGAAAGTAAAAAGCATTTCATCTTCCTATTCAAAAGTGAGTTTTTACTTTTTAGATTGATTCTTCACTGTTTTGAAACACTTTGTTGAATTGAGTGAACTGCAGGGTGGGGAATTGCTGAAGACGATAGAGGCCAGAGTTTTCCTCATCATTACCAATACAAACTGCAGCCCAGATATTCTGGTGGTTCCTTTCCACGCACCAAGCTGTTACACCACAAGGTGTTTACTTTGCCTTGTTGGCTTCAACTTGAGAACTTTTCCCAATTGCTTCACAAAAATGTAGTCAGACAAAAAAATCGATGCTAAAGTTGTGAGGGGGTACAGCATCAGTTTTATGCTGGTCAAGTCAAACTAGTTTTCCTGTCCAACACGTTTCCACAGGTGTTTATTTCTGGTATTGTACATAAAGTCCCAGATTTCAGAACTTGTTATCACTAGATTTGTGCATGCAACCTCTGGATTGTTAGTTCTGTATCAAAAGTTTGATTTTACTCTAACCCTATTGAAACGGTTCCCCTGATCAATGTCGTTTGAGTTCACCAATTCTAATTTTTATGCTCGATTCCCCAGCAAGTTTGCCTCCTCACTCCAAAAAGAGAATTAGAAAGTGTGAAAGTAGAAGTAGAATCCTGCTTATTTTTTCTGCCCTTAGATAATATAGAAGTTTACCGTCCGGCCAAGGCACTAGTATTATAAATATTAGCATTACTGAGACGTGATTCTGCTTTTAATTAGAAATCTAAACAGGTCATTTTAACTAATTCAGTGGGCCTTCATATTTGATCATTTACTTAATTGAGAAATTGGACTGGGACAGTCACATACTCCTAATGTATGTCACTTACGTTGTACCCAAAAAGTCCAAGAATGCCTCTATCATTGGAATTCCATCTCTTTTAAAATTAATTTTGTGATTATGGGCATATAGCAATACTGACATCTATGACTCATCCTTAGTTGCTCTGACAGGTCACCATCCTGAACTGTTGCAGCATGAAGAAGGTACTATTTAAAAATACTGTTAGGTAGGCAGTTTCAAGATCTTGATAATTCATCTTTAGAAGTGGAAAGATAGTCATGCCCATATCATCTTTGGGATTCGGGAGAGAATAACTCCAAGCTTCAGGTTCTGTTCTGTCAGCCTATCATTATAATTTTGAAGAGAGATGATTGAGATGATAACTTGGATTTCTTTGTGCACTTTGCATGTTGAGTTATTTTGGGAACTTAAGTACTCTCTGAATAAAAGTCGGTTGTTAACTTCAACTGTTCATGAGTCCAGAAGGTCAGTAGTCCAAGCCTTGTTGGCTAGCCATGTGTAGGAGTTCATCTAATTGATTAATATTTCAAAAACTATTTGCTTACCTGTAAGTGTGATTGAAGCATGATAGGATATGTTTAGTGACCGCCTGTATTAATCTGTAGGATAACATCCTCACAGTCTTCACTAAAGTGTAAACAGACGTACAATCCAAGGAGACACTAGTAGGGGTGAACCAAAGCTCGATTAAAAGATGGGATTTTCGAAGATCATTTAAAGAAGTGATGAAGGATTTGGAGGAGAGGGGGGTACGGGCAAGAAAGAGTCAGCAAGGAACACAAACATGGCAGTGAGCCTAAAAAGCTGAAGGCAGGGCTATCAATGATGGGTTGAAAATAAGAGGTTTCATGAAAATGGGGTGAAATGTTGTGACTGCAAAAATTTATGTGCATATGTATGATTTACATTCTGTGCAAAAAAAAAATTTGATTTTGTTTTCAAGTGAAGTCTTGAGAAAAAGATCAAATAAGTATGCCAAATAATGTAAAACCGAAGTACTGCGGCCATGGAAATCTGAAACGATTGCCAAGAATCTTCAAGAATTTCAGCAGGTCTGGCAGTATCTGTGGAGAGAGAAAATGTTTTGAGTCCAGCTTAACTTAGAAATTCCAGTTCTCCCTCTTCACAGATGCTGCGAAACCTTCTGTGTTTGTTGACAATTAATACATGCACTTTCAAAGTGAGGCTGTAATTTTTAATTGTTGACAGACAAAATATTCCAAATTGTGACCTGTAAAGAACAAATGTTTTTTCATATGATGAAGTGTATAAGGTCTGCATGCTAAATGTTGTGCTGATACAGCAAAATTCTGAAAAATATTCGACTATAGAGGAGTGGCAAAGAGTACAGGCATAATGGCATCTGTAATTATAAAATGCCTAATTAACTCTGAAAACAGTAGAGTGCTAATAAGCTAAGGGACCTTAAGGATGGTTTAAAAACAAGCTAATGAAGAATAACAGACATCACCTGTCAGACATTGTAGTCCAGATACAATAAGTAAGCAAGTGAAACTGGTTGTAAACAAGAAGGTTAAAAAATACTGGACAAGATACAAGCAATCACTTCAAACGAGAGAAACTGGCAACAAGCCTTAAGATGCTAGTCTTCAGAAGAAAAGAATCCTGATGAATATAGCAAAGGACTGGAAATCTGAAATAGTTTTTTTTGTTTTATTTATGCCTGTACCAACTCCATTTGTCTTGCACTGTCATCTGTTCAGTCATATAATCTATAATCTAAACTATGTCCGGCATTGTTAACTTGTCTTCTCAGACTGTACTTTCTGGACTCTGTGCTGACACGTTTTAAGCATCACCACCCCGCCGCCCCCCCCCCCCCCCCCCCCCCCCCATTCAAAATGGCTTTCTCTGTCCAAATCTTCTGCTTGATCTGTTGAGTATTGCTAGCATTTTCTGTTTATACATGACTCATCTATTCCCTTTGAACATGGCTTCCAAATAACTGTGAACTGAATATTTACCATTTGTACACTTGATTTATTATTGTCATGTGTACCTAAGTACAGCGAAAAGCTTTGTTTGCTAGCAGTACAGGTAGATCATGGCAAACAAAGCCATACATTTCATAGGGTACTTAGACATAATGAGGCATATAGCTTACAGTGTACAAGAGGCGTGTGAAGCAAGATCAACATTGTTTGAAGCTAGAGAGTCCATCCATCAGCATCACTATGGCAGACAAGAAGCTGTTGGTGCATGTGTTCAAGCTTCTGTATCTTCTGCCTGACATTAGAGATTGGAAGAGAGTATTACCAAGGTGGGAGGGCTCTCTGATGTTGGCAGCCTTTCCACAGCGACGAGAAGTGTAAATATAGTCTACGGATGGAAGGTTGGCTTCTGTGGTGGTCTGGGCTGTTCTTGCAACCTTCTGTAGATTTTTACGGTCCTGGGCAGAGCAGTTGCTGCTCCAGGTCCTTTTGCATCTGGATAGTATGCTTTTTGTGGTGCATCCGTCAACATTGGTGAGGATCCTTTATGGACATGCCTAATTTCCTAAGCCATCTGAGGAAGAAAAACTGTTGTTGCACATTCTTGATCATTGTATCCCTGTAGGAAGTCCAGGACAGATCAGTTATTGTCATTCCTAGGAACTTGACGCTCTCAACCTCCGTTTCATTGATCTAGATGGGGAGGCATATTCTCCTCCTTCCTTCCTGAAGTCAATGATCAGTTCTTTTGTTTTGCTGGTCTTGAGGGAGATTGTTATCATTGCACCATGACACCAAGCCCTGTATCTCCTTTCTGTACTCTGACTGATCATTGTTTGATATCTATCCTACCACAGTGTCATCAGTAAACTTGTAAATGGCGTTCATTCAGAATTTAGTGACAGAGTCATGGGTGCACAGGGAGTAGAGTAGGAGCATGCATTCTTGGAGGGTTTCAGTTTTGAAGGTTATTGTGGAGGAGGTGTGCAGTTGTCTATCTTCACTGATTGTGGTCTATAGGTCAGGAAGCTGAGCTAACTAAATGTTGGGATAAACTTGAATATCTTGAGGATTGGAAATCATTTGAGAAGCTAAATTACCTATGATGCATTGAGTGTTTCTGTATTGGCAAGATATTTAGATGAACTGAATTTCATGAATGACTGAGATGAAATGTTTGGTAGGAGAGTCTATTGGTTGGATCTGAAGCATTGATGGAAGTTTTCAGCACAGATGTGTTGAGATGGATTGGACTATGATCAAAGAAGTGGGCAGCTTAGATTACATTATGGAACATTATTCACAACATGGTAATCATGACCTGATTTTAGTTTTTTGGTTAAATAATGTTATGTAGTTAATTTATGAAGAAAATTTCAGTAATATAAGAATGTCATAATGAAATTTGTACATGTTCAGTTGGAAAGAATTTTGTACAGTTAAATGAACAGAGAGACAACACCTCACCTCATGAAGCCTGTTGTGCCATGGAATTAGACCATAGCTGATCTGTACCTTTTTATCTCCGTATTCCTTGATAACTTCAGTCAACAAAGTATCAATTTCAGCTTTGAAAGGCTGCAGCTTTCCTAGCATCAGATTTTTTTGAGTGGGTGGAAGGGTTCCAGATATTGACTAGCATGCGCAAGTGTTTCTTGATTTTGCATCCTTAACTCCAATTTTAAGACAGTCAACATGTTCTTGATTCCTTTCTCCAAATCAACTCTATCAAATCAGATTAATATTTTATGTATAGTATATTACCCATCAGTCTTCTCTACTTAAGGAAGTACAAAGCAAGTTTATGCATCCTGTTATATCAGCTTCAGAAACAAGTGTTTCATTCTCTCCATCTGGACGGCCATTCCTGAAATGTGCTCAAAGATAACCAAAGCAGTCCAACTGGGATCTGGCCAAAGCGTGATGGCTTTCTCTGCTTAGTATTCCAGCCACCTTGAGATAAAGGCCAACATTTCTCTGCATGGTTCTTTTTGTACCCATCAGTTAACTTATCTACTTGAATATATTCTAGTTGGAGCTGTAGTAACAGATGTCACACTTGAGAAGCCTGGTGGCCAGTTGACTGCTTTGGTAAATTGTGCCTCATTTCCTGATTCGCCCACAAAATTAAACTCTCATCTAGGGTCTACCCTGTCAAGGCCTCGCAGAATCTTGTTTCGATGAGATCACTTCTGCTTCTTCTTAACTCCAGTGCGTATCGGCCCAAATTTTGCTCATTAGACAGGAATTAGTCCCGTGAACTGCTTCCAATGTAAGTACACGTATCCTCAAAGAAATCAAATTGCTACAGTACTCTTAGTTGGAGTCTGATCATTGCCCTGGTCAGTTGCTGCAAGATTTCCCTACTCTTCTACCCCATTCCTCTTGCAATATTCTATTTACCTTCCTAATTACTTGCTGTACCCATAGACTAACATTTTGTGATTCACGAACAAGGACACCCAGACCCCTCTGCAGCATTCTGCAGTGTCCATTTAAATGTTCTGTTTTCTATTCTTCCTGCCAAAGTTTTGCACAATGTATTCAATCTGAAAAATTTTTCTGCAATCATTTAATTTGTCTTTATAGATTCTGTTTCTATGTCACCCTTGGTTTCTTACTTACCTTTAGATTATCAGCAAATTGGGTAACAATACAGTTGGTCGTTTCACCAAATCATTCAGCTTGGAAATAGTCAAGATCCCTGTGGTATTCCATTAGTTACAGTTTACCAACCTGAAGATGGCTTATATTCTCTAACTGTTTCCTATCGCCTTAGTGTAGAGGATTGGCTAACTAAAATCCCGAATGACATGACCTCTTGTGCAATAGCTATTGTAGGTTACCTTAAGATTGAAGGTAAAGAATGGAAATATTTGCTGACTAAAAATCAAAAATTAAGAACTACATAATTAAAATCGAGACGCTGAACCAGGCTATAACTGCATGATGTGGGAGTTGGTGGACCCCATCATGGTGCATCATGACCACATCTGCAGCAAGTGTTGGTTGTGGGAGGAATTCTGACTGAGTTGATGAACTGGATTCTGAAATTAAAATATTTTCCTGATAGGTCAGTTAGACGGAAAACTATCATTTGTTGGTTTCTATCTCCTTTCTTTCTTTGGATCAATAGAATCTGCCCAGCATTCAAGTCAATACTCTGAGACAAAGAAGGAAGTAATATTTTGAAATAATTGTTTAAGTTTCTTACCAAGTATGCAATGAAAAAAATTGAAGCGATAATATGGATAAACCTTCAGTACAGCTATCGTGTTAATAGAGAAACTGATGAGAATTATCATTAGTAATAGTTATTGGTTTTCTCTCTGTCTCTTGTTTTATCAGCTCATTAAAAAAACTTGAGTTTATTTATCTGAGAAAGTACTGTAGAGGGCAGAGGTTCCAAACTTTCTCTACCCAGATGAAGAGAGAAAGTAGATCATGAACACTCAGCAAATAGGAAGCTTTGCTGCTAAATTAAATGGAACACCACAAGCTATGAAAGTTCTTTCAAATATTTTAAGATGGGATTTTCCTCTTCTACAGGACATGTTCCAAAATTTAAACAAATATGCAATTTAGTGAAGTGCACTGTATTTTGAGAAAGACAAGTAATCTGCACATAGCTTTAGATGCAGTTTTCGAGTTTTGACTTTGGTGAAGTTTCTCCAGGTTAGAAAAGACTGAGGATGAGGTGGACCAGTGCATATATAACACATCTGAAACAAAATGCAGCCTACAGAGTTTATTGAAAGAGAATACTGCCTCTGACTGAACTGCAAAGCTGTTCAGCTGCCACCTGGAAAGCCACAAGCAATGCATATGAATTCTCACAGGCAAAAATGTAAAATGTGAAAATGCCTGCAGCAGCAGCAGTGAAGCCACTTAGCCTTTTCAGGTCTGACACTTGAAACTACAGATGCAACCATAGGTTTAATCTCAAGCACCTCATACTCAGAAACACAGACCAAGATGATCCAACTATAATGTATTCAAGCATTTTTCTTTCTGTTTATAATTTATTCAAAGATTTTATTAAGTCTTTGGAGAAATATCATCTGGTTTTTAAAAGGGTTGATCATCTTCTTATCCAGCAAATATATATAAGCGGGAAATTTCATGCCACAGAAATATTCTTTGTAATGATGTAAGTTTAACTGTAAAGGTAACCTTTGCAAGAACACACCAACTAGGAAATCTAATCTCGTTGTATTTTCTGATCCACTCCCATGCATGATGGAAATATATTGTTCTAGAATGTTCTAAACTTCATTGTGGAATTCATCATTTTGAAAAAGATATATTGCACCAATTTGTGTCTGCAGTTATAGTATTCAGACCAGGTAGTTATGGAGAAACTGAAATGAAAATAAATCCTAAAGATTGTTCAATGTCACTAATAAATAAGCTACTATGTTCCAGGAGCCACTTACTCCAAAGGAAGGTTTTATCTAACAAATGCCATCATAATAGCTCCTTTATTGTGAGTGTTTAATACATGGTTTGTGAAAAAATAATTAGTGTTGCATCAGTATATTGAAGGTTGAAATTTTATCAAAATTAAGTCATTTGTGTGGTTGTGTACAATTGCTTTTAACTTGAGAGTAATATTTCTTAGCATTTTGTGAAGTAATTCTTGCACTCCAGACAATTTACAACTAAGTTGCAGATTGAAATATAACAGAACAAACTGCACTTAGTCCAAAAGCTAAGTTTGGTAGTAATTACTGGTTTGAAGAGGATCAGCTTTTTCAACATATCAATTCCACTTCCCAATCATCACAAATTGACATATAAAATTGTGCTATCTTTGTAATTGCTACCTAACACTTTATTTTTAATACTGTTTATTCTATGCTTCTGTCTAAGTCAAATCAACTAATAGTTTGTGGTGTTTTGCTTTATACTGAATGTTAATGTATGAATACTTAAGTAAAAATTTGATTTTGTGATGACAAAAGTCATTTAATTAAAGTCTGGGCAACAGGACTGGTTCAAAAGCGTACAAAAGTATATGTTTGTGTTTCTGAATCGAAGCAAAGATGAGAACTTGCTCTGGCATTGCCAATACTTTAATTAATTCCAAACCAAGAATGACTTGGCACTAATTTCCTGCTAATACGAGATCAAAGTTTGGGAACCTACTAATCTTCTAACTGTCAACAGTCGAGAGTACTGGGATTATAAGTGTATTTACATGGAACTGACTGTGTATCCATTTGAGTAAACTGATGTCATATTACATCTTCCTTGGGAAGTGACCTCATGACCTGTGGAATGAGAGGTCTCATGAGATATGTTGCGTAGTTCATTCTGTGACTTAATTATGTTAGAACATAGAAAAATGCAGCACAGTACAGGCCCTTTGGCCCTCGATGTTCCGCCGATCCAAGCCCACCTAACCTACACTAGCCCACTATCCTCCATGTGCCTATCCAATGCCTCTTTAAATGCTTATAAAGAGAGAGAGTCCACCACTGCTACTGGCAGGGCATTCCATGAACTCGTGACTCACTGAGTAAAGAATCTACCCCTAACATCTGTCCTATACCTACCACCCCTTAATTTAAAGCTATGCCCCCTCATAATAGCTGACTCCATAAGTGGAAAAAGGTTCTCATGGTCAACCTTATCTAAACCCCTAATCTTCTCGTACATCTCTATCAAGTCACCCCTAAACCTTCTTTTCTCCAATTAAAATAGCCCCAAGTGCCTCTGCCTTTCCTCATATGATCTTCCTACCATACCAGGCAACATCCTGGTAAACCTCCTCTGCACCCGTTCCAGTGCCTCCACACCCTTTCTATAGTATGGCGACCAAAACTGCACACAATACTCCAGATGCAGCCGCACCAGAGTCTTCTACAACTGCAACATGACCTCAGGACTCCGGAATTCAATTCCTCTACCAATAAAAGCCAGTATGCCCTATGCCTTCTTCACAGCACTATTTTCCTGGGTGGCAACTTTCAGAGATCTGTGTACATGGACACCAAGATCCCTCTGCTCATCCACACTACCAATTATCCGACCATTAGCCCAGTACCCCATCTTGTTTAATTAGTTATAAGGCATTCACATGGTCTTGAATTGAGCAGAATTTCCCAATTGCTCCTGAATCTAAATTAAAGATTGCCTTGATACTCTGCAGTACAGTGTATTGGAAATCTTTTCCTTGCGTTAATATTACGGCAGAATAATTTTTAGTGTCATTACAGATCTACACAGGCTAAAGATGTTGCAATCATCCAACAAGCAATTGACTTGGAATGCAAAATTCTGTATCAGCTTTTTTGTCCACTTACAGATAGGTTTTACAGTGTATGGTGATTTTAATTTGTTTGCAAGCTCTATCCATCTGGATTAATTCTTCAGATAAAAAAAATTAAAAGCCGCCCTCCCTCCCATTTTTTCTCTTGCCTGGCGTAGCTTTCTCTCCCCTTTCAATTTTTCTATTCCTTCATCTCCTTTCTTCCATAATTGTTTTCATATGCGCAAAATTATTTGAAATTGAATGTCCATATTAACTAAATAAAGATTCAGTACAGTGATCCCCTAAAGCTGACAATATGACTAAAAATTTTGAAATCTTGCTAGATAACCATAACAGATGAAATATCTTATTTCTCCACTTGACAACTTTTGTTCAAAATAAAACATCATGCTGTAGCAAAACACCGATTTTGGCAGGAATATGTTTATTAGATGTGAGTATATAGAAAGTTGAAGTAAAACATTAACTGAAGTGTGTATGAATCACTGCCAGAAATGTGAAGATTCCAATTCTTATTAAATAAATGATTGTTAGCAGGTGGATACACCTTTTGAATTCTGAAACCTCCTTCCCTGGCACATTTTCAGTAAATTGAAACAATCGGTTTGTCTTCCAGATTCAAACACTTGACGTCTTTCAGCATGTGTTGAGGGAAAATTCCACCTGTACAATTTAAAAACAGACAGTACTTAAGGCCATAAGACATAGGAGTGGAAGTAAGGCCATTGGGTCCACTCATGGCATTTCAACTCCACCTTACCTGCACTCTCACTGTAGCCCTTAATTCCTCGCACGATCAACAAATTATCAATCTCTGCCTGAAAGACACCCAACGTCCCAGCCTCCACTGCACTCCATAACAATAAATTCCACAGGCCCACCACACTCTGGCTGAAGGAATCTCTCCTCATTTCCGTTCTAAATTGACCCCCTCTAATTCTAAGGCTGTGCCCACGGGTCCTGGTCTCCCCGCCTAATGGAAACAAATTCCCATGCCTTTTTAAGCCATGCATTATCTTCTAAGTTTCTATTAGATCTCCCCTCAACCTTCTAAACTCTGATGAATACAATCCCAGGATCCTCAGCCATTCATCGTATGTTAGGACTACCATTCCAGGATCATGTGTCTGAATCTCCATTGGACATGCTCGGTGCCAATATATCCATCCTGAGATGTGGGGCTCAAAACTGGACACAGTATTTAAGTGGGGTCTAACTAGAGTTTTATGAAGTCTCAGAAGCACATCGCTGCTTTTACCTTCCAACCCTCTTGAGATAAATGACAATGTTACATTTGCTTTCTTAACCATAGACTCAACCTTGCAAGTCAGCCTTTACAGAATCCTGTACTAGCACTCCCAGATCCCTTTGTGCTTTGGCTTTATGAATTTTCTCACTGTTTAGAAAATAAAGTCCAACTAAACTTTTGTTACTTAAATCAAGCGGAGGTAGGTGTAGTAACGTATGTAAGCTGGAGTGTAAAATGGGAGGGCTGCTGACAGTTTCTGTGATTCCAGGGTGGAACATGTGGGCATCAAGGAAGGAAAGAAAAAAACTGGGATCCAGTATGATGTTTTGTGAAGTTGGTGCCTTTCTTTGTCTAAACTAACATATGAAGTTTGTGTATTTGGAAGAGGCAGTGATGAGCAGTTGAATCACAGGATTGTAGTCTAGAACAGCACTTTTAGGAAAGGGAGAAAATTAATGAAAAATATATACATTTTAAAATTTAATTGTTGTTGAGGATGTGGTGAACATTGTTAAAGAACAGATTTTTTTGATTACTTAAAAATGTCCAGAACAACCTTGTGTGTTTGTATTTTTACATTTTGATGGGCTGTTACACCAAGTAAGGCAAATTTGTGAAATACTAATGCTAGTCCTGTATTATTTGACAAGAACTGTTTCCATGCTTGCTCAGGCTATGAACTTGAGAGGCTCTACTTTTTATTGTCGTAATGAAACAATAGTTTACCAACAGGAATGGTGATATCCTGTTTACATAACTGGAATAGGAATCCTAAAATAAGCGTTTTTGTTCCACCATGGCAGCTAGGAAATGTAACTTTTTTGGTCAAATGGAAAGAAGACCTAGCATCAGTAACTCTTTGATTATTGTAAAAACTCTATTTCACTAATGTCCTTGAAACCCGAAATTTTAAGACCCTTCCCTGGTCTGACCACCGGATGTTTCAGCGTCAGCCACAGATGCTGTTTTTGTGTGAATAGCCCAGCAAGCCCATCAATTGGTAAGAAGGTGGTTCACCACTGCCACCTCTTCAATAAATGCCCACCTTTCCAATATTGTGTTTTTTTTTATAAAAGAGCTAGCAGGTCTATTTAAGATATATACAGAGTTCCAACCAACTAAAAACATGGCCTCCGTGGTCTCAAAGTTTAAAAATAGGATACCTTGTATATTTATTATCTGACTCTTGCAATAGTGGCTTTTTCAAAAGTATGAATTTAATAACACAGGGAAAACAAACCATTTCTGCACTTTGTTCTTCAGCGACTCTGGTCTAAGCCCCAACTATGATCCAACCTGTTATGGTAAGTAGCGCTCCTGCACTGAAATAGAAATTTTTTTTGTATTTACAGATTAATGAATATACTGCGTATGAAAATAATTTTTGAAATAACTTCAGTGTAGTATTACTTCTGGTCAGTGATGGGCAACATGACTTAATTTTTCCTAATTGTCATTTTTTTTCTTACTGCAGTATGATTAGAACATTCTTTCTGAAATGATTTTGTTTTCTGTCAGTGAACGTTTGGTTAATTTACAAATGAACCAACAAGCCTTGTTGGTAGTCTGAGTTTCTCTATTAAAAACTGCTGCAAGGTTACACTGTGATCTTGTCCAAAATGCAAATCTTCCATTTCCATCACAGACCAATCTTTTGGCTCTTTATTTGCTGGTGCTGTTCAGACAGATAGAGGAATCCTGAATTTAACTTCCAAGGCACTTCAGCTCTTTACATTATTCAACAGATTTGAGGTACTTGCGCCCTGTGTGGATGAGGAATTGGATTATAGGGAGGATATGCAAACTGACCACTGCATCATGATACAGAACATCATTCAAGCAGGAACAGCAAAAGCAAAAGTGGTCATGTTCAGGGATTTTGTAATTGGAGGTATAGATCACATCCAGGATTGAGAGTGCCATATGGTGTGTTTCCTACCACATGCTAAGGTAAGGGACATCTTGAGCAAGTTTGAAAGGATATTGGAGTGGCAGGGGGAGAATCCAGTTGTTGTGGTTCATTTTGGGACCAACATCATAGGCAAGAGTTCGTGGAATATCAGGAATTAGGAACACAATTTAAAGAAAATTACCTGAAGGGGTATAAATTCTGGATTATTGCCTGACCCTCCTGCAAATTGGCATAGAGATGAGAAAATGGGAAGGAAAGGAATGGTGCAGGAAAGAGGGATTCCATTTTGGGGGGCATTAGCATTAGTATTGCGACAGCTCCATCTGAACTGATCTGGGACAAGGATCCTAGAAGAGAGGCTAAATAAGGTGGTAACAAGGACTTTAATAACTCTTGTATCATCACCCCTTTAACCAGTTTTAAGTTCCAGAACAAGTAATAGAACAGAGAGTATGGAAAAGGTCAGGAAGCTAACTTCAGACACAGCAGATAAGGAGACAGGAGAGATCAATGAAGGACTGAGTTTTTATATGTAAATATGCACATTATATGAAAGAAGATATGAGCTTGTAGCGCAGATTGAAAGTGGCAGTTATACTGTTGTGCCTACATCAGAGATGGGTTGCAAGGGGATCGGGGCTGGGACCTAAACATTCAAGGATACACATCCTCTTGAAATGGCAGGCAGACGAGCAGCGGGAGTGGAATTGCTTTATTAGTAACAAATGAAATTAAGTTGCTGACAAGAAGTGAGATAAGATCAGAAGGTGTAGAATCTGTGTGGGCATATTTGAGAAACTGTAGCAGGTTATATAAAATGTAAGAGAGACGCAAGAATGAACAATGGATGACTGGAAAATGAGACTGGAAAAGTAGGAATGGGGAATAAAAATGGCAGAGACACTGAATAAGTACTTTGGTCAGTCTTCACAGTGGAAGACACCAATAACATACCAGAACTTCAAGCGAGTTAAGGGGCAGAATGAAGTGGATACCACTAACGACAAGTTGCTGTCAAAGCTGAAAGGTCTCAAGATGGATAAATCAGCTCGACTGGCTAAACTACACACTAGGTTCTGAAGGAGGTAGCTGAGGTTATTGTGGAAGCATTGGTGGTGATCTTCCGGAATCACTAGAACCAGGGAGGATCCCAGGGAACTTGAAAATAGCTAATGTGATGCCTCTGTTTAAGAAGGAGAGGGGCAGAAAATGGGAAATTTTACACTAATTAGCCTGACCTCGATTGATGATAAGATTTTAGATTCTATTAAGAATGAGTATGTAGAGTACTCTGAAGTGCATAATAAAATTGGGCTCAGTCATCACCGCTTTGTCAAAGGGAGGTCATGCCTGACGAATCTTGGAATTCTTTGAGGGGTTAAGGAGCAAGTTAGATAAAGGAGAGCTAGTGGAAAAGATCTATCTGGAATTTCGGAAGGCCTTTGTCAAGGTGCTGCACAGACAGCTGCTCAGTTCGATGACAACCCATGCTGTTAGGAGGAAAAGTGCGGTTAGAAAAGTGTCTTATGCCAGTTAGCCAAAGGGAGGGGATAAAGGTGTCTTTTACAAGATGGCAGCCAGTGACTAGTGGAGTTCCACGCGGGTCAGTGTTGAAACACGACTATTAACACTTTCCATTAACAATCTGGACGAAGGAACTGAGGGCAATGTTGCTAAGTTTGCAGATGAGACAAAAAAAGGTGAAGGGAAAAGTTAAATGGAGAAAGTGAGGAGGCTGCAGAAGGACTTGGACCGTCTAAAAGGGTGGGTAAAGAAGTGGCAGTTGGGATGCAATGTGGTAAGGTGTAGGGTATGCATTTTGGTAGGAAGAATAGAGGTGTAGACTATTTTCTAAATGGGGAAAAGGCTTCAGAAATCTGAAGCGAAAAGGGTTTTATTTGGTGGTCCTAGTTCAGGAGTCTTTTAAGGTTAATATGCAGGTTCATTTGGCAGTTAGGACAGCAAATACAATGCTAGCATTCATTTCATGCAGGCTAGAATCCTAGAGCTAGGATGTGTTGCTGAAGCGGTATAAGGTTTTGATCAGACTGCATTTGGAATATTGTGAGCAACTTTGGGCCCTGTATCTAACTAAGGATCTGCTGGCCTTGGTGGGGGTCAAGAGGGGTTTTATAAAAATGTCCCTGGGAATGGAGAGCTTGTCATATGGGGAACGGTTAAGAACTCTAGGTCTGTACTTGATGGAGTTGAGAATGATGAGGAGGAATCTCATTGAAACTAACAGAACACTGAGAAGCTTGGATAGAGTGGAGAGGATGTTTCCACTCATAGGAGAAACTAGAACCTGATGGCACGGCCTCCGTGTGAAGGGAAGACCCTTTAGAACTGAGGTGAGAGAGAATTTCTGCAGCCAGAAGGTGGTGAATTTGTGGAACTCATTGCCGTAGTAGGGTGTGGTGGCCTACTCAGTAGGGGGAATCAACGATAATTGGGAGAAGGCAGGAGAATGGGATTGAAAAACCTATTGGCCATGATTGAATGGCAGAGCAGACTCAATGGGCAAAATGGCCTAATTTTGCTCCAATACCTTATGGTCTTTATCAAGAGCTTGACAGGTTTTGTCAGTGGTATTTTGCCATTGCCTTCTAGTCTTGTGGGTACGGAAAGGAGGTGGATCCCAAATGCACTTAAGCTGCAGTGGGATTTAATCCAAAGTTGCTGATGTTGTTCTCATATGTGCTGGCCATGAGGCCATATGAACTAAGCAGTTCCCTGTGTAAATCTTGTTATATGCAAATTTATTTTTCTTTGTAACTCTGTCCAATTGCTGCTGTTTTTTCCTTGTAATATGACATGTTCTCTCTTTGTTTCGAGTTATTGTTTATTGTTTCTAGTCTTGAATTCTGTCACTAAGAAAGCTAACAGTCTAACATTAGATTTTTTAGGAAATTTGGTCCAACAAGCTGCTCCTTGTTTTATAGCTTTTTTTTTATCTACCTGTTTAGACATGTTATGATTTTACCTCTGAAGCAAGTAAACCCAGGTTTCTGGCTCAGAGGCGAGTCGCTACTGTTGCACCACAAGAAGAGCCACCTGTTTGTTTTTCAGCTGGCTTCTCTTTCCTCCTTCCTGTGTTTACATCTCCCCCTCAGAAACTCATTCTCTTCAATTCACTAAACTGTTCCCCAATTAATTGTGCTGCACAAAGTACCAACAACAATCAGCCTTTGGGTGGGAAAAAGATTTCTGAAGTCATCTTTATTTCTTTCTAATTCCTGATTCTTCCAGGTCTTAAATTGTAGAACCTTCACCAGAAATGAGAGTAATTTTACTTTTTTTTTTCTCAAATAGAATGTTCACGATTTGAAATATTTCAACTAATATTTGAGTGTTTTTTTTCCATAATTTTAAAGAGAAACAGTTTTTAGCTTTTTCTCCGATCTTGCATTTATAATGTATGGAATCATCTTTGCTGCATGTGTCTGCAAGGGCAGGCGTAACCTTAAAATACTGGTCTGCCGACCCCTTTCTGTCCATTCATGTTCAACCACATTTTCACTCTTATATCTTGCTAATGCAAACGTGTGCCTAGTTTGTTGTTTTTAACTGCACTGCATGAAGGATTTCATCAATTTATCCTCTGAAAGTTCCATGAAAATGTTAATGCTTTGGTATGATTTTCCCAGATAACATGACTGATGATAACTATTTGCCTCATTCTGGGAAGTCTGTTGCCAGTGGGTACAGTGGGTTATAATCACCTCTAAATCTCATGTAGACACTATTCAATTAACATGGGATTCTGAGAATGACATAATGATGAGTTATAGATGCTGCTGCCAATTTCTTAACTATTTGCTAGACCCACTAGAGGCAGCCAGTAACTGTTATCTTAAAGAATAATTTGTCAAAATTTGCTTCCAGTAAGTTCTCGGAATTCATCAGTTAGTGAACACATAATTCAAATTTTTGTTTGTCATTTAGTTTGAGGTTTTGGCACTGCAGCATCAGTCCTACTAGCCAAGGGATTTAGATGTTGGAAAAAATCTGTAATTTAGCTCCCAAAGTGGTTTACCCTGTAAATGCACCATTTGCAGTGCTACTGAACCACGTAAACCACAAAGCTCACACTTTTAAATTTCTGGTCTGTGCAGAACAAATACATTGCCGCTGAGGCAGCAGGAGAGGAATTACCACAGTTTTAGTTTCTCTTGGCCTGGGCGAAGTAAAAATTTAAGATCCTCATGCCTGATCATTATCCGGAGGTTCCTGGTGTGTTTGTGTGTGAGCTGCCTAAATATAAAGCGCAAACAGCTAGGTGAAATAACAGAGGGTATTCTTTGTTTGTGGAATTGTACCCCAACCTTCCTGGTACCAGATCAAGGATGTCTGAGAGGTTGCAAAATGTTCTCAAAGGGGTGAAGGACCAGCAGGAGGTCATTGTACACATTAGAACCATCGACATAGGAAGGGAAAAGGATGGGATTCTGAAGGGAAAATAAAGAAGTTAGGCAGGAATTTAAAAAGGAGGTCCTTGAGGGTAGTAATATTTGGATTACTCCTGGTGCTACAAGCTAGAGAGGGTCGAAATAGGAAGATAGAGCAGATGAATGTGTTTGCTGAGGAGCTGGTGCATGAGAGAAGGGTCCATATTGTTTGATCATTGGAATTTTTTTTGGGGTAGAAGTGACTTGTACAAGAAGGATGGATTGCATTTGAATTGGAATGGGATTAATATTCTGATAGGGAGATTTGCTAGAGTTGCTCAGGTGAATTTAAACTAGTAAGGTGGGCAATTGGGACCCAGGGAAATACTGAGGAAACAGATCAATCTGAGATTGGTACAGTTGGGAAAGGAAGCGAGTCAAACAGTCAGGGCAGGAAGGAACAAAGCAGAGAACAAGATAGAACTGATTAATTAAACTGTATTTATTTCAGTGCAAGAAGCCAAACAGGGAATGCAGGTGAACTTAGGACTTGGTTAGGAACATGGGACTGGGATATCCTAGCAATTACAGAAACATGGTTCAGGGATGGGCAGGACTGGCAGCTTAATGCTCCATGATACAAATGCTACATGAAGGATAGAAAGGGAGGCAAGAGAGGAGGGGGAGTGGTGTTTTTGGTAAGGGATAGCTTTACAGCTGTGCTAAGGGAAGATATTCGTGGGAATACATCCGGGGAAGTTATTTGGGGATTGTATTATAGACTCCCTTAATAGTGGGAAATAAAGAAACAAATCTGTGGAGAGATCTGTTACCTTTAAGAAAAAAAGTAGGAAGGTTATGGTAGGGGATTTTAATTTTCCGAACATGGACTGGAAATGCCATGGTATTATGGGTTTAGATGGAGAGGAATTTAAGTGTGTATGAGAAAATCTTCTGATTCAGTATGTGAATGTTCCTACTAGGGAAGGTGCAAAACTTGACCTACTCTTGGGAAATAAGGCAGGGCTGGTAACTGAGGTGTCAGTAGAGAAGCACTTTGGGGCCAGTGAGTATAATTGAGTTTTAAAATAGTGATGGAAAATGATAGACTGCATCTAAAAGTTGAAGTTCTAAATCAGAGGAAGGCTAATTTTGATGGTATTAGACAAGAACTTCCAAAAGCTGATTGGGGGCAGATGTTTACAATTAAAGGGGTGGCTGGAAAATGGGATAGAGAGTCCAGAGACAATATATACCTGTTACAGTGAAAGGAAAGGCTGGTTAGTATAGGGAATGCTGGATGACTAGAGAAATTGAGATTTAGTTAAGAAAAAGAAGGAAGCATATGTCAGGTATAGACTGCAGAGATTGAGTGAATTCTTAGAAGAATATAAAGGCAGTAGGAGTAAATTTGAGAGAAATTTGAGAGGGCAAAAAAAGGGGACGTTAGATAGCTTTGGCAAATAGGGTTAAGGAGAAGCCAAAGGGTTTTTACAAATATGTTTAAGGACAAAAGGGTAATTGAGGGGCCTTATTCTCTCCCTAAAGATCAGCAAGACAACCTATTTGTGGAGCTGCAGGAGATGGGGGAGATATTAAACAAATATTTTACATCAGTGCTTACTGTTGAGAATGACATGGAAGATATAGAATGTGGGAAATAGATGGTAACATCTTGAAAAATGTCCATATTACAGAGGATGTGGTGCTAGATGTCTTGAAACAGAAAAAAGTGGATAAATCCCCAGGACCTGATCAGATGTATCCTGGAACTCTGTGGGAAGCTAGGGAAGTGATTGTTGGGCCCCTTGATGAGATATTTATATAATTGATGGTCACAGGTGAGGTGCTGGAAGACTGGAGGTTGGCTAATGTGGTGCCACTGTCTAAGAAAGGTGGTAAGGTAAAGCCAGGGAACTACAGACCTGTGAGCCTGACGTCGGTGGTGGGCAAGTTGTTGGAGGGAATCCTGTCCCTTGGGATTTACATGTATTTGGAAAGGCACAGACTGGTTAGAGACAGTCAACATGGCTTTGCACATGGGAAATTATATCTCACAAGCTTGATTTGAGTTTTTTGAAGAAGTAACAAAGAGGAATGATGAGGGCAGAGCAATCGACGTGATGTATATCAACTTCAATAAGGCATTCAACAAGATTCCCCATGGGAGACTGGTTATCAAGGTTAGATCTCATGGAATACTGGGAGAACTGGCCATTTGTGTACAGAACTGGCTCAGAAGTAGAAGACCGTTGTGGTGGAGGGTTACTTTTCAGTCTGGAGGCCCGTGATCAATGGAGGGCCATAAGAATCATTACAGGGTCCACAGCTTTTCGTTATTTACATAAATGATTCAGATGTGAATATTGGGGGCATATTTAGTAAGTTTGCAGATGACACCAAAATTGGAGGTGTATTGGACAACGAAGTTACCTCAGTACAACAGGATCTTGATCAGATGGGCCAATGGGCCCAGAATGGCAGTTGTAGTTTAATTTAGATAAATGCAAAGTGCTGCATTTTGGAAAAGCAAACGGTAGATCTTATGCACCTAATGGTAAGGTCCTGGGGAGTGTTGTTGAACAAAGAGACCTTGGAGTGCAGTTTCATAATTCCTTGAAAGTGGTGTCGTAGGTAGATAATGAAGAAGGAATTTGGTTTGCTTTCTTTTATTGGTCAGAGCATTGAGTACAGGAGCTGGGAGGTCGTGTTGCGGCTGTACAGGACATTGGTTAGGCCACTTTTGGAATATTGTGTTCAATTTTGATCTTCCTATCGGAAGGATGTTGTGAAATTTGAAAGGGTTCAGAAAAGATTGACAAGGATGTTGCCAGGGTTGGAGGATCTGAGCTATAGGGAGAGGCTGAATAGGCTGGGGCTGTTTTCCCTGGAGTGTCAACGGCTGAGGGGTGACCTTACAGTGGTTTACAAAATCATGAGAGGCATGGATAAGATAAATAGACAAAGTCTTTTCCCTAGGCTGGATGAATTACAACATTTAAAAGGCATCTGGATGGGTATAGGTCTAGGAAAGGTTTGGACACATATGGTCCAAGTACTGGCAAATGGCACTAGATTAGGTTAGGATAACTGGTCAGCATGTACAAATTGGACCTGTTTCCGTGCCGTACATCTCTATGACTCTGACTAAGAGCAGGAGGAAACTAGGAAGATGATAAAACACCTTTTTCTTTCTGAATTTATATATAATCTAGACATAATATACCTGTTGGAAATTTAATCCTGGCATGAAAAAGAAGTGAAGCCCCTTTTCCTCTTATGAGATGAAATGAACCACCCTATTCTAATTGAAAACGTGGAAATGCCTAAAATAGGCAGTCAAAGTAACTTATCCTGGTTTAACAATTTTCTGCATAGCCACATTTTCCCCATAACTGTTAGTTGGATCAACATCCTTTGTCTAATCCGTTAAAGTTTGACTTTGGCATTATAGAGTCATAGTCATAGAGATGTACAGCGTGGAAACGGACCCTTCGGTCCAACCCGTCCATGCCGACCAGATACCCCAACCCAATCTAGTTCCACCTGCCAGCACCCGGCCCATATCCCTCCAAATGCTTCCTATTCATATACCCTTCCAAATGCCTCTTAAATGTTGCAATTGTACCAGCCTCCACATGTAACATATGTAATAGTAAGGAGGAGACTTCACAAGTCACATGTGACTTACCATTTTTGAATTGAATACTTAAGAAAAATAAAGTATGATATTAAGCCATTAAATGGAATGCATTCTTCCATTATTGCTGTGTATATTCTCATTTTTTTTTTGTTTTTTGTTCACAAGCAACTTTGAGTATCTTGCCATGTACGCATGAGCAACTTTGATTTTTTTGCCACCAATATCTGTGATGAAAGATCAGAGGTAATCATGGGTTGGAACTCGATTAAATCACTTTTAGTTTCACCCCAGAAGAATGTCTTGCATCTCGCTGCCATTGACACCCTGTCCATCATGCTCCTTAAAGGTAGTCGGTCCTTTCTCCCATTCTAAAAATAATATCACTGCTTTTTTTGCCCCCGGCACTTGTTTTATTCCACTTTCTGAGTCATAGGTTCATAGAGATATACAGCACAGTAACAGACCCTTCTGTCCAACTTGCTTGTGCTGACCAGATATTCTAAATTAATCTAGTCCCATTTGTTAGCATATGGCCCATATTCTTCTAAAGCCTTCCTATTCGTCTACCCATCCAGATACCTTATAAGATGATGTTATTTTACCAGCCCACACCACTTCCTCTGGCACCTCATTCTTTCTATGCACCACCCTCGGCATAAAAAAGTTGCCACTTCGCTTCTTCCTCTGTGTGATCTAACCTTGCTAACCAATCTACCATGAAGAATCATGTTGAACACCTTACCAAAGTCCGCATAGATCACGTCTGCTGCTCTGCCCTCATCAGTCCTCTTTATTACTTCTCAAAAAAAACTCAATTATGTTCATCAGACACTATTTCCCATGCAAAAAGCCATGTTGACTACCCCATTACCCCTAATCAGTCCTTGCCTTTCCAAATACACATAAATCCTGTCCCTCAGGATTCTCTCCAACAACTTGCCCACCAACAATGTCAGGCTCACCAGTCTCTCGTCCTCTGGCTTTTCCTTACCATCTTCCTAAAGTAGTGGCACCACATTAGCTAACCTCCACTCTTCTGGCTGTCAGTAATCCAAATATCTCAGCAAGGGGCCCAGCAGTTTCTCTCCTAGCTTTCTACAGAGTTCTAGATTACATCTGATCAGGTCGCAGGGATTTATCCACCTTTATGCATTTAAAAATGTCCAGCATCACCACCTTTGTAATATGGACATTTTTCAAGGTGTAGCTATTAATTTGCCCAATTTCTGTATCTTCCATATCCTTCTCCACAATAAACACTGATTCAAAATACATGTTTAACCCCTTCCCTGGCGACTTTTTTTTTTGGAGAAAACGTTTCATTTTCAGACGAATTTTTTTAAAGCTTTTTTTTTAAAATAGTATTTTTAATGCTGATTATGGAAATAACTTTTGTTTTTATCTATTTCCAATATTTTACTTGAAATTTTATTTGAAGATACCATTTTCAGCAAAAAAATTGGTCTTTCAAGTAGTTCATCTTTCAACCAGTTCATTTCTTGGTCTGGCATTTTCACAATACCCCCAAGCATTTTCAGGGTGAAAAACACACACATTTCTGCCTTTGTTACAGGGCACCACATACAATCTCTTTCTCTAGTTTGTTCAGCAAAGCGATTAGTTTTGTCCACAACTCGACCAATAATTCTGTTGTCACATTAAAGACTAAAAAAATCCAAAGGAGTCATATCAGCTGTGTCTTGATCAATTGATATTCCAGGATTTCCAGTGAATGGGAAGCGTGGTGGTGGAGGAAGTATGCATTCTTCCGACACCACATGTCGACACCAAATTCATCCGTCCTCCCTCCTCCTCCTCCTCCTCCTCCTCCTCCTCCTCCTCCTCCTCCTCTCTTGAGAGAGAATAGCCATTATCAGACGAGCTTGCACTCTCATCTGATGTATCCAAGCTTCTAATAGAAGGTTCATACTCATTGTCATCTTCTGAGCTCGACATCTGGGCATAATTTGTAAAAACAAAACAGAAAAGTCTGAATGACAGTGTGTGCCCAAAAGCGGTGCGTCGATGCTTCTTGCAATGCCTGAGGCGGAAGAGACACAGTTACCAGACGTATGAGTCACAGCGTATACTCGTTTCCAGCTGAGAAGGGCCCAGAAATGCCGAGAATTGACGTATAAACTTGTCTGTGGCTGTTTTTGAAAATATATGTTTTGGACGAGTTTACTCATCGCACTCTGAAAAAGACAAATTGGGTGAAGACAAGTTAACTCGTCTTTGCCGGGTAAGGGGTTAATATCATCTTCCCCCGTCTCCTTCCGTTTAACACATCGGTGGATTGTTGATATTTAAGGGGCCCTATTCTCTCCCTAGTTACCGTTTTGACCTTAATGTATTTGTAGAATTCCACTGGATCTCTCCTTAACCCTATTTGCCAACACTATCTCATGTCATCTTTTTGCATGCCTGATTTCCCTCTTAAGTATACTTCTGCCTTTATCCTCTTTTAGAGATTGACTCGATCTCTGCTGTCTAGGCCTGATATGTGCTTCCTTCTTATTCTTGACCAAAACCTCAATTTCTGTATTCAGTATTCCCTACACCTACCAGCCTTGCCCTTTACCCTAACGAGCACATACTATCTCTGGACTCTCATTACCTAATGTTTAAGACTTTCCTTCTTCCAACCATCCCGTTACCTGCAATCATCTGCCCCAAATAAACTTTTGAAAGTTCTTACCTGACTTGCCTTATTTCTAAGAGTTGGTCAGGTTTTGCACCTTTGCTAGGAGATCTGTCCAGATACTGAATGAAAACATATTCTTGTACACACTTAACAAATTCCTGTCTATCCAATCCCTTAACACTATGGCAGTCCCAGTCTCCCTGGGTCTTATTTTTGGCAGGATTTGCATTTCTTAAAAGACAACTGCCGATTATTTTAATCTTTAATTACATGACTTAAATTCAGCAAAGAACAGCAGCTTGTAATCCTTTATGATCTCTGTGATATTTCAATGCAGATTTGGAGGTTTGAGCAATAGGGAGAGGCTCAATAGAGCTGAAAATGTGTTGCTGGAAAAGCGCAGCAGGTCAGGCAGCATCCAAAGAGCAGGAGAATCGACGTTTCGGGCATGAGCCCTTCTTCAGGATGCTGCCTGACCTGCTGCGCTTTTCCAGCAACACATTTTCAGCTCTGATCTCCAGCATCTGCAGTCCTCACTTTCTCCTTGAAGAGGCTCAATAGACTGCAGCTATATTCCCTGGAGTGTCAGAGGCTGAGGGGATGACCTTAAAGAATCATGAGGGGCATGGATAGGGTGAATAGACGAGGTCTTTTTCCCAGGAATAGGGGAGTCCAACACTAGAGGGCATAGCTTTAAGGTGAGAGGGGAAAAATGTAGAAGTGACCGAAAATGCAACTTTTCCACACCGAGGGTGATGCATGTATGGAATGAGCTACTGGAGGAAGTGATGGAGGCTGGTGGAATAACCACATTTTAAAAGGCATCTGAATGGATACATGATTAGGAAGGGTTTAGAGGAACATAGGCCAAATGTGACTAAATTAATTTAGGATATCTGGTCAGCATGGATGAATTGGACCAAAGGGTCTGTTTCTGTGCTCTACAACTCTGATTCTATGATTTAGTAAAAAAAATTGAAGTGCAATACTTATTAAATAACCCAAAGGTACTAATCTGGGTTAAATTTATATCTACCTGAGAAATGGAAATCTTTCTATTACAAAGACTATTAATCCAGTCCAATTTGGTGCATTACACAGAGCAACATGTGTGGAAATAGATTTTTTTGTTTCATCTTTCTCAATAAAGTAGCAGTTTTTGTTTAAAAAGCCTGTTTTTAATGGGCATATGAAATGAAAATGCAGAACATTAGTATACTGTTGTGTTAATCTAAGGTCATAAGAACTAGGAGCAGGAATAAGGCCCCTTCAGCCTGCCCTGACACTTATTATTTTCATGGTTGATCTCATCTTGGCCTCAACTCCACTTTCCTGCTCGATCCCAGTAACCCTTTAATCCATTACTAACTAAAAATCTGTCGATCTTCTCAAATTTATTGTCCTAGCACCCTCGCTGCACTATGGTAGTGAATTTCCATGGATTCATGATCCTTCTGGAAAACATAGGTTGCACAGTGGTTAGCACTGCTGCCTCAGTGCCAGGAACCTCGCTTTGATGTCAGCCTTGGGTGGCTCTCCGTCTGAGTGGAGTTTGCACATTTTCGGTGTCTGTGACTTTCCAGTGAATGCTGTGATTTCTTCCCACAGTCCAGAGATTGTGCAGGCTAGGTGGATTAGCCATGGTTAATGGGGGGTTATGAGGATTGGGTGGGAGAGTCGAGTGTGGGTGGGATGCTGTTCGGAGGGTTGTTGGAGACTCTGTGGCCTCTTTCTGCACTGTCAGAATTCTATGAAGTAATTTCTCACCATTTCAGTTTAAACTCTACTGTCCCTTAGCTTAAAACTGTGACTCTTGATCTAGATTGTCCCACAAGGGGAAACATTTGATACTTCGTGTCTTGACTGTTGCCCATCACAACTTGTATTGTAGCTCTGATGATAGAATGAGATTTTATCTGTTGGTGTAATTTGCCAGCTGGCAATGCCCAGTTAACTGATTGCCTGTGTTGATTTCTATTTGCAGGTTCTGATAGCTTGGGATTTATTCATGCAAATGACAATGGGGTGTTTTCACCAAGCTGCAAACGACTCAAGATTGGGAAGGAACCGCAAAATTATGTTGAGATGGTGGATAACCAAGTGGGATCTACCCCAAGGCCACTTGATATGCCCACAGACAGCTTTGTTGATTCCCCTCAACAGACCAATGGTTTGGTCAATCAGAACAGCATGGAAGCCAATGTGGACACGATATTAGGAGAAGACTGTAGCTTTGAGGAATCTTCCACAGGTTGTGGTGGTCTGAACAAAACCCAAGTCCTGGCTGATAACTTGTATAAATGTCCTGACTGCAGCTATACATCAAATCAGTTGGGTAAGATAAAGTGTCATTTCCTGATTCATGAAGGCCAGAAGCCTTTGCAATGTGACAATACATCTGACCAATTCGAAACACCTGTTCAAACTCAAACTCCGAAAAAGACCATCAAATGTAGCTCCTGTGACTTTGCTTGTGATCGTGTGGTAACCCTAACACGACACAAGAGGAAACACATGAAAAATAAGCCTGCATTAGGAAGAAAGAGCACTGTTTCAAGTAAACTCTTGCGGACAGAAAGTGACCGAACTACTGTCAGAAGTGAGGAAAAGAAGTTTTACAACTGCTCATATTGTAGCTATACATCATCATTGATGGGGAACCTGCAGCGCCACATTCGAATTCACCTTGGAGAGAAGCCCTTTAAGTGTGACCAGTGCTACTATGCAACTGGCCAGTCAGGGAACTTGAAGCGCCATAAGCTAACTCATACACAGAAAAAGTCTTTCACATGCAATCAGTGTGATTATGCATCTGGTCAGATGGGAAATCTCAAGCGTCATATGCTGATACATACAAGAAAGAAATCCTTCAAATGCAGCCAGTGTGACTACACAGGGGATAGCATGGCAGATTTAATGCGGCACAAGCAAAATCATAAAGATGACAAAAGTTTACTGCGCAATAATGAAACTGATGCAACTGCAATTAAAGCAAGTGGTGAGGAGAAGCCTTATAAATGTTTATACTGTAGCTATGCATCACCTTTGCTTGGAAATCTCCAGCGACACACCCGTATTCACCTTGGAGAAAAACCTTTCAAGTGTGACAAATGTGATTATTCCTCCTGTCAAATGGGGAACCTTAAGCGTCATTCACTCACACACACGCGGGAAAAAATGTTCAAATGCCACCATTGTGGATACAGCTGTGGTAATTTATTAGACTTAAAACAGCATAAAGAGACTCACATCAAAGGAAAGCTTCAGCAAGATGAGGAAAATAATGTACAGGATACATCAAGCGTTACCAATACAGCCTCAATCCATACTCCTGAGCAAGTTGCAACAAAAATTGGAGAGGCAAAGCCTTATAAATGTTTATATTGCGACTATACGTCACTACTGTTGGGGAATCTTCAAAGGCACACTCGAATTCACCTAGGAGAGAAACCTTTCAAATGTGACCAATGCGACTATGCAACTTACCAGTCAGGGCACCTTAAGAGGCACAGACAGACCCACACACACAGAAAATCGCTCAAATGTCGCATATGTGACTATGTCTGTAACAACATGGTAGACCTAAAGCAACATCAGCAAGAACATACTGAGAAAAACGCAAGTGGAGAAAAGAAGCCTTACAAATGTACATACTGTAATTACGTATCTTCTTTATCAGGGAACCTTCAAAGGCACATTCGGATTCATCTGGGAGAAAAGCCCTTCAAATGTGATCAGTGTGAGTATGCATCGCACCAGTCAGGAAATCTCAAGCGTCATGTATTAACTCATTCTCGACCCAAGTCATTTAAATGTGGCATCTGCTATTACACCTGTAGCTCTGTAATAGAATTGAAGGAACATAAGGAGAGTCATGTCAAGAAAGAATTGCTGTTGGAAAATGATGAGAACGGAAATGAGAAAGCTCAAGAGCTTTATTCCTGCAAGCTGTGTAGCTTTATCTCAGAGTACCCAGGCCACCTCATGCGCCACATGAAAACGCACAATTCAGAGAAACCCTATAAGTGTCACTACTGTAACTACGCAACAGTGCAACAGGGTAACCTTAAGCGGCACATATTAATCCATACTGGGGAAAAGCCCTTCAAATGCAATGAGTGTAATTACACCTGTAGCCGCATGGAAAATTTGAAGCGGCACAAGCTAATTCATGCAGAGAAAATGTTTTCGGGGGAAGGCGGCAGTTCAGTGAAATCCGAGAAACCCTATTGTTGTGTATTGTGCAATTTTAAAGCCCAGTACCCAAGTATACTTGCAAGGCATGTGAAGACGCATGCAGAATCGACGAGGAAAAGCACAGGTAAAAAACCTTTCCAGTGTGAGAAATGTACCTACTCTACTAGTAGTGTAATCAGATGGAAGGTACACTTGCAGAATCATGTGGATAATGAAGGGGAACTACATTGCAAGGAAGAGAGAGAGTGTGAAAATGTCCAAAAATATTTTTCTTGCAATCTGTGTGACTTCATTACACAACATCCCAATGATTTAATGGGACATATGAAAACACACAGCACAGGCTCAGTGTCCAGTGATTCCCAGGTGCCTTCCAAAGAGACTGTTGTTCATCATAGTAGTGAAAACATATTTTCTTGTAAATTGTGCAGTTTTGTCACCCAATACCCAAACCACTTCATAATGCACATGAAAACACACATGAAAACGCACAGCAACAGCAAAAGTGAATACCAGTGTTCCCACTGCAACTATACTACCAAACAATCTGGGAACTTCAAACGCCATATCCAGGTACACTTAGGTGTCAGGCCATTTAAATGCAACAAATGCAACTACGCATCTATTAATTTTGCAAATTTGAAGAGGCACTTACAAACGCACTTGAAGCAAGCATCTAACCAGTTGGATTCCTCATCTTCTCAAATGGTTGATCTTGAACAACTGGAGAATACTAGCATAAAAAAAGAAAAAGAGAATGATTTGTGTTTACAGGAAGATAAGCTTGAAAATGATATTCCTGAACACGTCTCCTCTGAATCAAGTGGATCTTTCCACAGTCGTGTTTCAAGGAATTTGAAACGGAGAAGACCGTACAAATGTTCCCATTGCTATTATGAGACTATAGAGTTGGGGAACCTTAACAGACATATCAGGAGCCACAAAGGAGAAAAGCCTTTTAAATGCAGCCAGTGCAATTATGCTTCCACACAATTGGTCAATGTCAAACGGCACCTTCGAACACATGCAGGAAAAGAATCCTATCAGTGTACTCAATGTGCGTTTGTATCTGAGAGCAAGGCAGCCTTTAAACGCCACACAGACAATCACCTGGCAAGGATGGAGATTAAACAAGAAGTGGAAGATGAAAATAGCCTTAGCAAGGAACAGAAAGTCTTCTCTTGCAGATTGTGTAATTTTGTCTCGCAGTACCAGAGCAACCTCATAAGACACATGAACATACACAACTACAAAAGGCCATATAAATGTTCACAGTGTAACTATGTCTCTGCGCAACTGGGCAACCTTAAGCGGCATATGAGGAACCATATAAAGAAAGAAACTTTCCAGTGTGACCAGTGTAACTACTCATGTGCTTCTATGACCAACCTCAAGCGACATGCCAGGGTTCACACAAGTTAGCGGAGAACTGTGCAATAAAGGAAAAGCCTCCATTGAGAAAGACAGAGATGCCTGTTTTAACAAATTGGGTAGTTTTGATTAGTAGCATTCAAAGTTTTGATATTGATAGAAGGAGCAGTGCAGTTGTTTCTACTACATGTCGTAGTGAAGGATCAAACGCTTGTGGTGGACCTGTGGGTGAGCGAACATCCCAGCACCACGAGACTGAAGAGATTCAGCAGGGCCAAATAGTATGAACTTGTTTTTGATGAACAAGAGGCTGTGTGCCACTTTTATGTCTTTACTTGAAATCATTGTAAATCTTAAAAATATATCTGTATGCACATTAATTTTTTTTGTTTGTTTAACACCAGTAGAGTGAAGACTGCCATTTGGTGGAACGTCCACCTGAATAATGCAGCTTACCTCTTTTGTAGCCAGTAGCTTTTAATCACAAACATAAGGCTAGTGGTCGTCATAATCTTGTCTGTGAAAAGTCCACTTCAAATAGATTATTGGAAAGAGCTTTACTCAAAGAATGATAAATGGTGATATATTCTTTTTAAAAAAAAACTAAAGGTCTTCATGATATAATGGGACAGTTCGGGTACTAAAGAGATGAACTGATTTTTGTTTCTTACGCCCCCCAAAAAATCCTTAGATTTCTTACGTTATACTTTCTTATGTTTAAAATGTTGTAAATAGACATTAATTGCTAAATACCCTAATGAATGTATGTTAGAAAATGGGGGAATACTGCTGTTCCTTTGTGGGTTTGCATTGATCAGTGACTGGCTGAATATACAAAGATGTACCTGTACTTCTTTTGAGGGAGGCTGAACTTCAGTTTTCCCAGGAATACTACAGTAGATTTACACTGGGGTTGTTGATTTAGATTAAATCTGAAGAGACGTTTTAATCATTTAAAAAATAAAGCATGGGTTGTGATTTTTTTTTCACTAACTTATATATTTAGTTTTGACTGGAGAGTTTCATTTAATATAAATACTTCTAAAATGCATCTTGACATGCCAAAATATATCACTTTTAGCAATTATGATGATAAAGAGAAAGCAGAGAGGAGATTTGATAGAGGTGCTCAATGCCATGAGAGAGCCTAGTAGACTAGTTAGGATCTAGAAAGCACTGCCAGTCTCTGGAGACAGATTCAGCTATGCCTTTCCAACAGGAATTTGATAATTGTGTGACTTCTTCAAAAAAAAATTGCAGGGTTGTTCAGGGAAGGCAGGGCCATGGGATGGATGAGTTGTTGTTGCAGAGGCAACATACAACAGATTCAATGGTCTCCTGTGCTGAAACCATTTTAGATTCCAAGTGTAGGCTTGTCCATGCAGTGCAGTTTTTCTACAGCGGATGGATAATTTGGATGCTGTTTTATTCTTCACTTGCAGGTGCATTTAGTAATTTGTCAATTTGAAGTGAAGCCCTAACTATAGGTCCCAACTCCTCTCTATTAGATCTTGAGCAGTTCTTATTTTGTCTTTGAACTAAGCTGTCCGCTTATGCAAGTAAGACACAGTCTAGTGAGTGGTGCATAGATTCTCTCTTTATTGTACATGATTGCAATATTCCCACATGATGTGTGAAGCATTATGGGTGTTCCAGTTAGACTGCACAAACCAGATGCCTGTAACCCTAGAAACAAATCATGTTTTTTTTTGTTTTGAATAGTTCAGGACTAACCTAAATAAGTTCCAATTCAGGAAGAACTGATACTTAATATAGATTTCAGGTCAAGGAATTGCTCTTCTACGTGTTGTATTAGTTCCAAATCCATATAACTTCAATGAAATCTAAGTAGAAAAAAGCTCAGGAGTTGAATATTTTATTTATGCTTTTGACTTGGGGAGTGTATTAAAGGCTCAGCAACCACATCTGTGGAGTCAGGATTTCCCTGAGTTAACTTATTTTTACTGATGTGCAGCTCTACTGAGAAATGGCAATAGTTTTTTTTTTACATTTTAATTTTGAAAGTGAATTTTAGGTGTGATTTGTAAATTGCAATTTTACGTGTTGGAAGCCAGTGCTGGAGAGCATAAAGTGCTGGGGGTTGATTAAATGAAAAGAGTATGTCTGTCTGCTGAACCTTTGACTTATCAAGCAGGTCCATATTGAATCCAGGTCATAATAGTGTGACTTATATTGGTGTTCTCCATAGATACTTCCCAGCGTACTGTACATTTCCTGGAATTTCCTGTGTTTGTTTGCACTGGCAAATCAAAGTAGCTGGCAAGTTTGCTCATCAGTGCTTACTGATAAATAAGAACCTAAGTAGGAGCAGTAGTAGTCTATTGAAGACCTCAAGACTGCCTCACCATTGAACAAAATTATGGCCGATTTGCCTCAAACCTCAACTCCTCTATCATACCATCTCACCATAGCCTCAACTTCCTGCTATTTCAAAGATCTATCTACCTCCTCTTTAAATACTTTGATCTAGCCTCCACAGCTTTAAGGTGCAAGAATTCCTGACATTCACTAGCTCAGGTTAAAGAAATTCCTTTGCATCTCAATTTTAAGTTATTGCCCTCTTATTCTGTAAATATTCCCTAAATGGGGTTCTCTGTCTAGTTGGAGATATCTTCTCAAAATCTAACCTGTCAAGCCCTCCTAGAATCTGGTACGTTTCCATAAGATGACCCCTTTCTTCTAAGCTAATCAATAGGGGCATATCTTGTTTGGCTACGCTTTATAGTCAACCCCTTCATCCCAGGAAATGGAAAATAATGTTCAGATTCAACAGTCATACGGTTCCTCTCGTGAAAATAACAAGATTTATGCTTCTGAATTCATTCCCCAGAAGAGAACTTGCTCAAACTATTTGTGGCTTTTGTAGAAAGGAAGATAATGTTTTCTTTAGAACAAAATTAATCATCTAGAAAATAAACATTTAAGCCATGTTATTGCTTTTCTGCAAGAAACACTGCTGTTTTCTATAGGATTTTAACAGTAGTGTGATTGAACTAACTTCTGACTATGTAGCCTATTTATCAATATAAACATCTCACACCTTCCATTACAGAAAAAAAACTTATTTATGTAAAATAAGATGTTGAAATCAAAATTATTTTATTCAGAATTGGAGCTGCAGTTTGAAAAAGCTCAAATGTTGCAATAGTAAATTTCAGTCTGTGTTAGTGGCATAATGATACTGCAATATTGGGCCAGAACTTGTGGGAAATACAATAAGTTCATTGTTCATTCAAAGATTGCATAGCTACATCAGGTGAGGAACAGGTATGGGGGTTGAGCATGCAAATCTGGTAGCTGCTGTTTAGAGTAAGCTGCTTTCCAGTAAATGGTCCAAAAGTTGCATTTCACTGTATGGCTGACCATCCAAATGCATGATACAACATAAAGCTCCTGAGTTTAATTACTGTCTATTTTTAAAAAATTCATCTTAAAAAGATGGAGTAATGATTGTTGAAGATTTTGTCTTTATCCCTTGCAAACAATTTTTATTTATTTGTGTTATGTCTGAGTCAGACCCCAAGCACCCAAAAAGTCAGTAGTAAGGCCATCTGGGCATTTTATGAGCCTCTCTCCTCTATAAACTTGCCATCAGAGGACTGTAAAATTCCGACCTGAGTGCATCAAGCGTCACTGCTTTAATGTTGTGCTATACCTTAAGAGCCCTGCAATTTTACTAATTTAACCTGAAGGCAAACTGACAACTGGGACATTCCTTTATTCCTCAGTATTCTTAAAACATTTCATTGAACATGATATCCATCGTTTTTCAAAATTTAAGAACAAGTAAGTTCAGTTTAGAAAAAATGCCCAGAAAAATGTGATCCTGAAAAACATGTTGATATTGATGTGTAATCATAATTTTCAGAAGGTTTTTGAAAAGTTTGGTTTTCTTGGATGTCATACTTTCCATGGGTTTGTTTAGTTAATAGCGAAACTACAGGCAATATTTGGATTCTTACATCAGCACCCATTGTATAGTGTTGGAAACTAAACTTCTGTTCAAGGCATTGGTACTTGGTTTAAAAAAATGTTGCTTGTGAGCTCATAGGGTCATTTATTTGATTTTCTATAATTATCCTAGAATGATCTGGTATGCACTGGCACAATTGCAAAATCATGTAAATGTAAAACAAAGGTCAAAAAATATAGTCAGCAAAATATCAGACTATAATCTGAGCTGCATGCTTCATGTACTGCTACCGGAATGCGGACTAATATCTCCTTCTCTCAAAAGACAATGCAAGATTATGTATCCTTCCAGAAATGGGGAAAGTAATTTTTAAAATGCTGGAAGTAGCAACAGGCCAAACAGTGTCCATGGAGAGCGCGAATTATTGTTTTATGAGAACAGGATGATAAAAATGAGTTTTTAACCAGTAGACAGGAGTGAGGGAAACAATGGATTAGAAGAACAAAAGGAAGGTTGCAAGAGTTGGAGGGATTAACTAACAAAATATTTCATGATGCCAAGCCAGAGTGATATTGGGTATAGTAAAGAAACCAAGGTTACAACTTTGTCTTTAATCAGCTTCTTGGAGAGTGAGGCTGTTGCATTGTTTGAGCTTGAAAATTCTTGTCTGCATTTGACTGTTCCCACTAAGATGAGTATCCACCTGACATTCCTCAGGCAACAGGCCAGGTGTGCTAAGAAAGGTGAAGTAGCACGAGTGATGAACAGAACAGGTAAAGCCCCATCCAGGACTCATCCTGCCCCTTCCCACCCCCAATCTTTCAAAGTGCTAAGTGCCAGGTGACAAAGTAGCCAGAGGTTAAGGCTAATTTCTTGTACTCAGCAAAGCACAACACAAGCTGAAGGACCAACACTTCATCTTTTATCCTGGCATTCTACAGCTTTCTGCACTCTAATCTGACTGCATCAATTTTAGAACATACAAACTCTGCTTGTATCTTTTTTAATTCACTCATGGGATATGAGCATTGCTAGCTGAGCCAGCATTTGTTGTCCTTGAAGGTGATTGTGAGCTTCCTCCTTGAATTACTGCAATGCATATGATGTAGATAGACCCACAATGCTGTTAAAGAGGGAATTCTAGGATTTTGAACAGCAATAGTGAAGGAAAGACAATACGTTTCTAAATCAGGGTGGAGAGACGTTTGGAAATGAAGTTGCAGATAATGGTGATTTATTTATCTGCTAATCATCATGTTCTTAATGGGAGTGGTTATGATTTTGGAAGGTTGGCTAGGGAACTGTGGCGAATTTCTGAAGTGCATCTTATGGATAGGTAAACAATACTACTGAGCAATGTTGGTGATGGACTGTTTGTGGTTTCGTTTTGCATTTGTTAGGTGGCTTTGATCTTTCATTCCTTTTATGTTTCATTCACTTATATGCTATATAGCGAATTGCATCTTAATTTTCTACTGTATCATTCTGTCTTTTGCACATGAAGTCATCTGTTAATCTCTACTGCTCTTCAACTGATCTCAGTACTTCTCAAGTTCATGTTGTCCCTTTACTTCTGTTGGCTTAAAAACTCTTAGTTCTATCCTCCTGTTTTTGATTACACATCATTAATGCCAACTCTTCTTCCACAGATACTGCCTGAAAATGCTGACTATTTCTTGGATTTTCGGTCATATTTCAAATTTCCAGCAACTGCAGTGTCTCATTTTTTGACACAAAATTTGAATTGATTTAATTATTTTAATAAGCTGGCATTCATGAGCAAATAGTACTGTATATTTTCTCTTAAGAAACTGTTTGAAAGAACAATCTGTATAGTCGCAAATCACTGACTCTTCTGAGAAAAAATAATTATCGAAAATGCCATTATTGAAATGGATTGTAGCTTTTTTGTGCAAATTACTGGATTAAGATTTTGACTACTGTTGTAAAAGTAAGCATTTTAAGCCATTGAAAAATACTTATCTAATATTAATATATTTACATTTCCAAATTATTGGTGCAACTTTTTAATGCAATGTTATGCAAGTTATAAATGTGTGGTTCTGCACGAGGTCAGAGGCTTATAAGTTTCTAAAACATAAATATCAAGAAAACCATTTTTATATATAAAAGAGGGCCAATAACTATCTCAATGATAATATATGAGCAAAGCCCTGAAATGAGATCCAGAGTGATTATAGATCATATCCCTCAGTAGTTCACGTTTACTTCATTCTCTGTATTACTCACTAAAATTAAATGCAAAACCATGTTTTATATAGAACACAAATTGGGGACTTGTTTTAACCAAATCACTAAAATTATCCTTCACAGTTGTCATTTCTTAAAAGTATAAAATCTAATATGGTGACGTCCTGGCTCTCTCTCACCTACAATGATCGTGGATAGTAGATCTTAACCAGTTCATCCTGTTTTCTAACTAAGGTTTGAGATCTTGGTGTATTGTTTGATTAAAGTAGAATCTTAACATTAACTATTTTTTGTAACCACCAAAGTTCATAGATTACAAACGGAATCAAGCTTATAACTTTAACAATGAAAGTGATTCAAAAGGTGTGAAACCTTAAAAATCAATTCTTTTTAACTTTGATATTATGAAATGGCTAAAGACATTGGACCCATCAATCAGCCTTGACAACTTTGCAGCTCTACTGTTGGCTTGTCCTCTAGAATTAGTTGTGCCCCTAGCCAAGCTATTCCAGTACAGCTGCAGCATTGGCATCTATCAATGTGAAAAATAGCCCAGAGGTGCCCTGGCCACAAAAGGTAGGACATATTCAATCCAGCTTCTTACCATCCTATATCAGTCTGTAGTCAATCCTTAGAAAGTGAGGAAAGTATTGTTGACAGTGTTACCAAGCAGCACTTACTCATTAATAATCTGCTCACCAGTACTCAGTTTGGGCTTTGCCAGGTTCACTGAACTCTAGACCTCATAGCCTCTGCCTAAACATAGATAAAAGATCTGACTTCATGAGAGAAAAGTGATTTTTTTGTCGCACTAAATCAAATGTTGCCTTGTTGTCATCGTGGAGCCCTAGCAAAATTAATGATAATTGGAGAAGACTCAATTGACCGGAGTCCTATTTGGCAAAAGGAAAGTTGTTGTTGTTGTTGTTGTTGTTGTTGTTGTAAGGTGATCATCTCAAAACCAGGACCTCTCTGCCTGAATTCCTCAGGCTGGTGTCCCAGGTCCAACCATGTTCAGCTACTTCACCGATGACCACCCAGCATAAGATCAAAGTGTTATCATTGACCAGAAAATGAACTGGACCAACTAAATTGACATACTGGTTCAATGGTTAGCACTGCTGCCTCACAGCACCAGGAACCCGGGTTGTTTGTGTGGTGGTGTTTGCGCATTCTTCCTGTGTCTGCATGGGTTACCTCCAAGTGCTCCGGTTTCCTTCTACAGTCCAAAGATGTGCAGGTTAGGTGAATTGGCCATGCTAGTCTTCAGGGATGTGTAGGCGCATTAGTCAGGGGAAATATAGAGTAATAGAGTACAAGAATGGGCCAGGGTGAGTTACTCTTTGGAGCGTTGGTGTGGACTTGTTAGGCCAAATGGCTGTTTCCACACTAGATATTCTATAATAAATACTGTAACTCACAGCACCAGGAACCCGGGTTGTTTGTGTGGTGGTGTTTGCGCATTCTTCCTGTGTCTGCATGGGTTTCCTCCGGGTGCTCCGGTTTCCTCCCACACTCCAAAGATGTGCGGGTTAGGTGAATTGGCCATGCTAAATTGCCCGTAGTGTTAGGTAAGGGGTAAATGTAGGGGTATGGGTGGGTTGCGCTTCGGCGGGTCGGTGTGGACTTGTTGGGCCGAAGGGCCTGTTTCCACACTGTAAGTAATCTAAAAAAAAAATCTAACTCCCAAAGCAAGTCTGAGGCTGGAAATGTGAGCCACCTGACTCCAAAAAGCTTGTCAACCATCACAAGTTAGGAATGTTCCACTGGTAATTTCATTCATCTGGATAATCTTCAAGAAGCTTGAGGCCACCCAAGACAACGGAGACTAGTTGATTATCCCTGTACCGTTGTAAATTTTCACGCTTATCACCATGCACAGTGGTTGCATGTGTACTATATGCAGGGTACACTACAGTAACTTGCCAAGTTGTCTTTGACAGCACTTTCCAAACTTGTAATCTCTACTACTCAAGTCAAGGGTAGGAGATGCATAGACCCATTACCTCATGTACGTTCTCCTCCAAGCCATACACCAACCTGACTGGAACAAAGTCATTGTTCACTCATTGGTCAAAATCCTGGAATTCCCTTTATAACAACCCTGTCGATGTATTGATATCATGTTTACTACAGCGGTTCAATAAGCTAGCCGATCACCATTTTCCTGAGGACAATTAGGAATTAGCAACAAATCCTATTTATGCCAGTGCAACTACATGCCATGAGTTTTTTTTAAAGTCTGTTAAATGTATCTAATTATAAACGTCAAGGCCTACTTTCATCAAACTTATTTTTTTTAAAATGGCTAGGAGCTAGATAGCTATAAGGCTCTCAATTCATATGTTCTAGTGGTTAGCATGTAATATTTGTTATGCAAATGTCTTTTCAGTTTATCCATGACACTCGTGCTTTTGAGAAGCAAGAACCTGCAAGATACAGTTATTGCAGATACCAAACGTAGCCGTTTCACATACATCAGCCTGTAGATAGAAGAATTCGAAAAACGATCTCATCCTGATTACACTGGTCAAATCCAATTATAATGATTGTGTGAAGTATGTGTGGTTGTTGCATGGGAACATTGTGTTTCCTCGCTTGCTAAATGCATTTTAATTCCAATTACAGATTTCCATAAATCAGTTATAATTTTTTGGTGAAAGTATTTGGTCACACCGACATGAAAAATTCACAAATCCTGGTTCTTAAAGTATATAATATTGAAATGTTACTTGTCGCTAGATCTATTAATTGACCAGTCTGATGGCTAGTAGGATATTGTTCATGGAGTCATATTCCCATTATACAAAGTTTCTTCACTTTTCTTTTTCCAGTGGTATAAAGAAATCCCTGTGATAAGTGAAACAGTAGACCTAATGTCAAATGGTGGATGTTAAAAGACAAAAGTCTCTTTGCTTGCTAATCTTGCAAATTTAAAGGAGGAATAAGGCTGCTAAACTATAACACGCAGGTTGAAAAACAGAAGAGCATGTAAAATTTTATTTCACAAATGCAACATCTAATTAGTCCTTCCCACACTTGAGCCACACATTACTCCAGTTTTCTTAGCTTCAATTTAACTTACAAAATGTACATTTTAAATGAAGTAACAATCTGTCTGCTAATGTTTGATGGCACATCCCAATGATGAGTACGTCTTTTTTTGGGGGGAAACGTTCTACATTAGAATTTTCTTTCATTGGGATGTGAAAACAGAGTACATGATCTTGACTGTTATATATTTACCAGTTTTGTATATTAAATTACATATGTTTGCTGCTAATGTGTTTTTTCTGTTAATTTCCATGTTGTATTTCCTGTTAAATTTGAAAAGAGACACATGAATACGTATCTGAAAATCAAAACCTTGAAGTGCAAGGGAAAGTAAATTTAATCTTTAGGCCCTTTATTGTCATGCCTCGTTTGTTAAACTTTTCAGAAGCTTTTTAGTCTTTCTGCTTTTTTTAAAACACTCTAAGCATGTGACTTAACTGATAATTTGATTAAATTCCAACTACTTTTCTGAAAGGTTGTCACGTTTTGGACCAAACTGACCTCAGATGAGGGGAACCAAATGAGGAGATGAGGGTGGGATAGTGGACAGTCAACTAAAGGAACTCATTTACCCTAGTTACCTCTCTGCTAAAGGCAGTCAGTCCTTCCTGCCATATGTGAGCCAATGGACAGAAGGTTTGCAGAAAGGAAGTGGAGTCATGTTTTAAATAATAAAAACGGAAGTCGCTGGAAAAGCTCAGGTGGTCTGGCAGCATCTGTGAAGAGAAATTGGTTAATGCTTGGGGTCTGGTGACCTTTGTTTTTGTTTCTGATTTACAGCATCCACAGTTCTTGTGGTTCCTGTTTTGAATATTTAGAGCTGACCTAAACTGCAACATCTATCAAAGGTTTGAGCTGAGAGTAGTGCTTACCTGAGAATAGTTAAACATATCTTGGATCAGAAATTAAGATTTAATGTTTATTTTTATATTTCTTTGTTGTCCACGAGCTCCTCTCCATCCCATCAGAGTGCTGTGTTGCCATTTCACCAGCATACCCACCTCTGCTCACAGCAAGGCAAATCTATCTTTCAATCTTTAGTATCACAAGCATGTGATCTCTTGCCAGTTCTGATTTATCCCCTCCCGATTGGCACCGGCTGGGTGTGTGTTGGGTTAGTCTTTTGTGATAAAGACATTGCAGCAAGTTACTTAAGTGAAGCAATGTTCATTGAAATACCATGCCTTGAATTGTTGGGTTTACCCATACTCACCCACACCTTTTCAGCAAATAGCAGGGCCTTAACATTGATGCATTTAGACATTGCTGCACATGAAATAGAATCCCGCCTCTGGAAGCAGGCCAATCAGCCCATTGAGTCAACACTGACTGTTCAAAGACCATCACACCCACACCCACCCCCTTACTCTTTCCTTGAAACCCTGCATATCCCATGCTAATCCAGCTAGCGAGCACATCCCTGGACACTGAGCAATTTAGCATGGTCAGTCCACCTAAACTGTACATCTTTGCTCTGTGGAGTAAACCGGAGTACATGGAGGAAACCCACGCTGACACTGAGAATGTGCAAACTTCACACAGACAATCGCCCGAGGCTGGAATCAAACCTGTTACTGATGCTGCGAGGTTAACCACTGAGGCTTCATATCGCCCACTCTGAGTAGCACATTCTTATTCATAACTTAACAGGAAATGATCTGTTGTGAGAGAAAGGAAATTGATTTGACCTTTTTTTGTTTTAATTGAGTTTCATTGTTTTTTAAATATGATTACACCTCTACAGAGGTCCATTCTGCACATAATGGTACTTATATCGCACTACGCTGAAAGCAAGGTTCTTGAGTGGGAGAAGACCACATGGTCCATTGATTGTGCTCTGTCATTATGAGCTTTGGGTTGACATACACACACATGCACACACCCCCCCCCCCCCCCCCCCCCACCCCACCCCAGCCTGTTTCATGACCCTTCATGCCATGTTAGACCAAGGATTGGATTTTGATGGAGAAGGACAGATCATCTTTCCCCCTCCCCTTCCTCAGTGCCAAACAACTGGATTTAATAAACATGTTACAATCATTAATGACATTTAATAAAAACTCTGATAATCCAGCAGCTCTTAACAGTCCTAGCAGTAGCACAATACAACAATGGGTGTTGCTGAGACTGTTTGGAACCCCACAGAGATCAAAGTAGGATACATGATAGCGGTAAGTCCTGGGTTTTCAGCTCAATGAGGATTCGACCTGCTAGGGAGAGGAGGGAGTTTCCCAGGCCAGGGAGGCAGGTTCAAACTGGGGCCTAGAAGAGAGAAACCGGAAAACTTACAAATGACACCCACTGGCCCAATCCATATATTTCGGAATGGTGGTCTACTACAATCAGTACATTCATTTTTGTGTGTTATAAGTTTCTCCCTCTAGGTATGTAAAATCTTTGGGATTGGTGCCCCTCAAATAACCAACGTCCTCTTTCTGCCACCCTGCAGTGTATTATGGCAGTGGTAATATGTTGGCAATAATTGGCTGCATAAGGCCCTTAATAGACCAAAGGACAGCTAGGTTGGTGGACACCTTCCTCTGTTTCATGTCTAATAATAGACATGAATGTGGTGGTCTTGTGGACAATGCATCCTGCATGTTTTATGTGTTCTCTCAAACCAAAACTGTTTTGGGGGGAGATTGTAACATTCAACTTAAATATATTTAATCACACTATATCTACAACTTTGTCAAGAAGAAAATTACTAAAGTTTTCAGATCTTTGCATGGGCAGGAGAAAAATCCTCTTTGTAGTCTTCAGCGATTAGTCTCACGTAATTGTAAGCCTTGTTCTGGATTCCCAGCCAGGCAAACAACCTCTGAATACTTACCCTATCAAATTGCTTCATAATTTGGAATATTTTAAGATCACCTGTTATTCTTTTGAAACCCTGGAGAATAAAGACCTAATTTATTCAGCTACTATTCAGAACAACCCGGAAATCCCAGGGATCAGTCTGTGAACCTGGTATTACCTCAAATACAGGTATATTCTTCCAAACTGCACCCAATTTTGAGGCATGTTCATGCCAAAGCCCTGCACAATTTTAGCAAGGCTTAGTATTCCTTACATTCCAGTCCCCCTGTACTAAATATTAATACACCATTTGCTCTTAGTTGTCTGCTGTACCTGCATGCTGTGTTCCTTGTCCAAGAATATCCAAGTCTCATCAACTAATTTTCTGTTCTGAAGACAAAAGCGAATAGCTTTGCAATTTCTTATGTTTGCACTGTATCAGCCTCTTTATCTACTCAGTGTCTGTATATATGTGAGGCAGAAGCCACAAGCAAAAGGAATTGTTGAAGGGTTTAATGTGGAGCTGGGTGTCAATGACATTCTTGAGGCCTTTCAGCCAATGTAATCAAGAAGATGAAAGAGAAACTGGAGGAAACAGGCATTATACAAATAGAAAGTCGTACAAGTGAAGACATGTTTTAAGACTGCAATCATTGGTAAAATGTGCAAATGCCACATCACGGGTTAGAAATTATTTCTTTAGATCAATTACTGTTCGAAACCATGTGAAGCCTTACTTAGTTTCATCAAATGTTGAAATTTTGCACTAATGTGAATTAACATTGGTAATTATTGTTCATTTTTAGACTGAAGCTTCCAAATTTACACTACTTGATATTGATTATCTTTAGTAATTTCAATATAGCCAAAGTTCCCACAATGCTATTTAGATAGCACTTTTAACTGATTTCCACTCTTAAGCAGTGACTTCTTTGCTCGAGAAGCTTCACTGACTTTGAGATGTTAAAGATGCTGTGTAAATGTACTTGAGATAAACTTCAATTGATCTATTCAATACAAATAGAGGACTAATCAATTTTGTCAATGTTTCTGCACTGTAAAGGAAGGCATTTGTGATAATATCAAACTTTGTAATTTCTCATCACAAAATTTTGTAAATATCCCTAAGGCTTGTGGAAATCAGAATCCATTATTTTGCTAGTGAGGAATGCCTAAACAATTGCTGGTTTCACTAAAACAGAGGAAAAATTAATTAGTTCAAGACTTCATTTAAGGGGTCGCCTATTCTGCAAGGATCGGTCACAGTTTGGTACTTGGGTATTGAAATATGGAACCATCAGAGCGATGCTGTCAGCCCCCACATTGCAGGGGCACTTGAATTGTATGCCCTGGGTGGCTGCAATCACAATGAAGCTTCATTTATCAGTATCTGAATTACATTTAACTATGGACAGCTGGCGTGACCTCAATATTGATGCTAAAACATTCACAATCATGTTGGAAGACGCAGCACTAGAGAATAGTTTAAACTTTACTGCTGTGGGTGTGAAGTTCAAATAAAGTGAGATTACTGCTTGTGCCCCCTCCTTTCACACAGCTTGCAGAAATGTGTCATGTGACTTCACCTCCAAATGAGACAATGTTGATAGATTTAATTGAAGTATAATTAATTTGCCTTCACACACAGTTGAATATTTAGTACAAAAGTTAATGAGAGGCACAAGCTGTTTCCTAACTAAATTTAAAACATTGGATGGTCACCATGAATATATTCAGTTAAAAACTAAGCCATTCAAAGCAGGAAATTGTAGGAGGTTATGTGATTGCAAGCTCAATGGGAAATTCACCATGAGTTGATTCATTTTTAAATGTGCTTGTTTTTCGTTATGAACTCGTTTCTCACTTTTAATGAAAGCTTTAGTTTTGCTTGCTTATCTTTTCTCATTTGCAGCTCTGTCTTTAAGTTGTTGATTCCTTTGTAGGGATCTGGTACAATCAAATATCCTTAATAACACACTCAACTGGTCATAGTCATAGGTAACAAGCTAGGAAAATAGCAATACACAATGTTGGGAAAGGGCAGGGTCTCTCAAAAGCTAGGTCAACATTTATCCAGATCATGTATTTATTGTGGGAGCTTGCTGTGCACAAATTGGGGACCTATTTCCTACTGTACAACAATGGTTAAGTGTTAACAATATTTCATTGACTGTGAAGCACTTTGGCATGTCCTGACATTGTGAAAGGCACTATTTAAATAAAAGTTATTTCAAAACAAATTTTCAGCATTCACTTCATATAGAATTTAATACAATATTGTGACTATCTATTCTATGTGGTCATTTAGTATTAAGGTATTTCAAGCATGAAACAAGTTATGCAGCATAACTAGTGTATATGCTATATACTATCTTCCATTCCCCTTTATCTCACCCATCAATATATCCTTCCATAGCTCTCTAATATTTACTTAGCATCCTTCAGTGCATATCTGCTTTTTACATTCAGACTGTCATTTTAACTAGACTCTGGATTGAGGGTTCTCCTGAAATTCCTATTGGATTGATTAATGACTGTCTAATGTTTTTGCCCCTTAGTTCTGGTGCAATCCACAAGTGGAAACATCTTTTCTACATCTGCCCTATCAAATCCTTTCTATGCTGGTAACTTGTATCCGGTCAGTTCTCAGTCTTATATTTAGATTTTGTTGTCATATATTCAAGTACAGGAGTACAGTGAAAAGTAGGCGAAAGTGAGGACTGCAGATGCTGGAGAATAGAGTTGAGAGTGTGGTGTCAGAAAAGCACAGCAGATCAGGCAGCTTCCAAGGAGCAGGAAAATCGACGTTTCGGGCAAAAGCCCTTCATCAGGAATGAGTCTGGGAGCTTCAGGGGATGGAGAGATAAATGGAAGTGGGGTGGGGATAGGGCTGAGGGAGGGGTGTAAGGTAGCTGAGAGTGCAATAGGTGGATGGAGGTGGGGGTAATGGTGATAGGTTGGAGGGGGAGGGTGGAGTGGATAGATGGGAAGGAAGATGAATAAGTCATGAGGGCGGTGCTGAGCTGAGCTGGAACTGGGATAAGGTGAGAGGGGAAATGAGGAAACTGATGAAATCCACATTGATGTCATGGGGTTGGAGTGTCCTGAGGCAGAAGCTGAGGCAGTGGTAATAGAGCAGGCCCAGGACCTGCATGTCCTCGGCGGAATGGGAAGGGCAGTTGAAGCATTCGGCCATGGGACGGTAGAGTTGGTTGTTGTGGGTATCCTGGAGATGATCTCTGAAGCGCTCTGCGAGTAGGCATTTGGTCTCCCCAATATAGAGGAGACCACATCAGGAGTAATGGATAGAGTAAATGATGTGTGGAAGTGCAGGTGAAACTTTGGATGTGGAAGGCTCCTTTGAGGCCTTGAATGGAGGTGAGGTGGAGGTACAGGTTTTGCAATTCCTGCAGTGGCAAGGGAAGGTACCAGGAAGGGAGGGTGAGTTGTTGGGGGGCATGGACATGACCAGGTAGTCACAGAGGGAATGATCTTTACGGAAAGTGGATAGGGGTAGGGAAGGAAATATATCTCTGGCAGTGGGGTCTGTTAGTAGGTAGCAAAATGGGCGGATCATGCGATGTATACGGAGGTTGGTGGGGTGAAAGTAAGAACCAGTGGGAGTTCTGTCCTTGTTGCAGTTGGACGGGTGGGGTTCAAGCGCGGAGGTGCGGGAAGTGGATGAGATGTGCAGCATCAACCACGTGGGAGGGAAATTGCAGTCTTTAAAGAAGGAGGCCATCTGGTGTGTTCTGTGGTGTAACTAGTCCTCCTGGGAGCAGATGTGGCAGAGGCTGAAGAATTGAGAATAAGGGATAGCAATGTTACAGGAGGCAGCGTGGGAGGAGGAGTAATCCAGGTCGCAGTCAGAGTTGTGGGTTTGTAGAAAATGTCAGTGTTGAGTCGGACCTTGCTAGTGATGGAGAGGTCCAGGAAAGGGAGGGAGGTGGCTGAGATGGCCGAAGTGAATTTAAGATCAGGGTGGAATATGTTGGTGAAGTTGATGTCTCATCCCTGTTTGACCCCTTTCCCATCAGGGAGGATCATTGCTGACATTTTGTGATGGAGGAAGGGCCTTCCATAGGACTACCCGATTGACTGAGTCAAAAGTGAAAAGTGTCTAATGTCACCACATGCCATCTTGGGTACAAAATAGTGAAAGAAACAAAGTTGAAAAAGTTGAACATTTTCATAGAATAAGTTGAAAAATAAAGTAGTAATGTAATAGTTAACATTGAAGTCCTTCTTAATATAATCTAGAAAAATATAGGAATAAAGTTAGAAGTTCAACAGTCCTTGAGTTCTCCCCTTCGCTCATTCTCCAGGCGACCTCAGCTGCCTGTTCTTGCTGCTGCTGCAGATACTGGTGGACCTCCCTCACAGCTCACTCTTTCCACATTGGGCCACGATGCGTTCGTTGCTGCTGTTGAAGCTGCTGCCTCTCTGATCTTGACCTCCTGCCTCTGGAACGTGCCCGGGCAGAACCTGCTTGCACGCCAAGATACTGCCACTGGTTGCTGAGAGGCCGCCTCACCAGTTCCACACTGAGACCAGGAGCAAAGAAAAGGAAAAAAAATCAGAAAGAAGCGAATGAGCTCTGGCTGAAGCATCCTACTCCGCAACCATCTGTGGCCACTTGTAAATTTAACTTTTTAAGGGAAGATTTGGAGGGTGTGTGCAAATGGCAGGCGAGTTGGAACAGATTTGCAGCATCTCTAGGGTGAGTGTATGTGGGCTGAATGGCCACCAATTCCTGTGATCTGTGATACCGCTTCTTCTATTCTACTACAGAGGCTTCTCTCTACTACGGAGGTTGAGACCCAGTGGCTACTTTACATTTCCCAGTATAATCCAGCATGAATTTGAACTTCAGACACCATTCTCAAACATCATGACTCAGTTTCTTTGCACTTACATAATTCGGCTTCCTCCAAGTCGATTTCTTTTGAATGAGGATCTTCCATGTGTTGCCATCTATATTGCATTTAGGGGAAGTCTTCAGCAAGTCCTTAAGAAGTCTTTAAAACTCTTTCTTTTCCTCCTCTCATTCGAGTGCCTTCTTTCAGCCGGACGAAGAAGACTTGCTTTGGCAGTTGGAACTCAAGCAACCCAACCTCTTGGCTGCACACCAGAGTTGTTTTCAGATGATCATAGCCTTGATGCTGGTGCTATTGGTGGTTTCATGGACACTGAGATTAGTATCCCAGTCTTCCTCGCTGATGCAGAGAAACCTTGTCAACCAGCATTGATGGTACTTCTCAAATGTGCTGAGGTGACATCTATATATAATCCAGCCACATAGAAGAATTAGAAGGATGACTGACACACGCACAATTATCTTGGTTTTAGTACAAATGTAACGATCCTCAAAGTTTCTCATCCTTATGCTTCCAAAGGCAACATTCTTAGAATGGATGCAACGTTGAATCTCTGCATCAATGATTTGGAAGTGCCGGTGTTGGGCTGGGATGTACAAAGTTAAAAATCACACAACACCAGGTTATAGTCCAATAGTTTTCTTTGGAAGCACTAGCTTTTGGAGAGCTGCCATCAGCGTAATCACCTGATGAAGGAGCAGTGCTCTGAAAGCTAGTGCTTCCAAATTAACCTGTTGGACTATAACCTGGGGCTGTGTGCTTTTTTTTTAATTCTACTTCAATGTTAGTCTTAGTTGAGGGTTGGCTTCCCAGGTAGCGGAAATGTTTCACATTTGGGAGGATTTTTCTGTTGATCTTAATGGAGGGTTGGACCAGCCGAATTGGTAAAGGATTTGAGACTTCTTGAGGTTGATGTGGAGACCCATTCTTCAGTGTGCTTTCGAGAAGGCATTCAGAGAAGCTTGAAGATCCTTTTCCAAGGGAGCAGAGGAGACACTGTAATCTGCAGACTGAAGGTCTGCCTCAGTTTGTTCTTGGATTTCAACTGGTTAACATTGACTACAGAATGGAAGGAAAAGTTGTCAATTTTCACACCACACAATCCAGAATGGTGGTGATGTAAGAAAGGGTGGAGACAATGTTGCATCGCTGTTTGACCCCTTTACCATTGGGGAGGATCATTGCTGACATCTTGTTATGGATGAGACAAAATAGGTTGATGTATTTCACAGGACAGCTAGTATTTACAAGGGTCTCCCATAGCACTACCTGATTGACTGAGTCAAAAGCCTTGGTCAGATCGATGATGATGATGACGATGATGTAGCGTAGTTGGTGTTGTTCCTGACAACTCTCTTGGAATTACTCAGCAGTGTAAATCATGTCCATAGATGCACAGTTTGATTGGAAGCTACCCTGGCTTTCAGGAAAGATTTCCTTCGACCTAGGGAGAAGGTGCCTGGCGAGGATTTGTGCAATAATCTTCTAAGCAATGGAGAATAGGGAGATTTCATGGTAGTTCCCACAGTCCACTTTGTCTTTTTTCTTGATAGCTGGTGGTGATGTCAGCATCCCTGAGGTCAGTAAGGTTTTCTTTTTTGTTCCAGATCTTTTAAGATTAGTTGATGGAGATGATGCATAAGGTCTGTTCCTCCAAGTTTAAACATTTCTGCTGGTATCTTATTGCTTCTTCACATGTCTAATGATAGCTTCAACTTCAGCCATACTAGGTGAGAGTCCAAGATCATTTTTGAAGGGGAGTTGGGGGATTTCCTTAAACACCTCATCAGCAATTGGATTATGGTTTAGGAGTTCTTTTACATGTTCTCTTCATTGGAGGCTGGTGTTTTCTCTGTCTCGCAAAAGGGTTCCACACCTGTTTGAGGCCAAGGATATAGGGTCTATACATTATCTTGATGGCATCGAAGAAACTTCAACTTTCAAGCCTGCTGGCATGTAGTTGTAGCTTTTTCAGTCCACCACTGGATCTTGATTTCTCTAGTTCTTCTTTGTAACTTGGACTTTGCTGTTTGATGAGTTCTCCTCTTTACTTCACTGGTGATGTAGTTTTTACAGGCTTGGAGAGCCTTTTTTTTGGTTGTCAATGAGGTCTTGGATATATTGTAACGATCATCAAATCAGTCTTAGTGTTTCCTGGTCTTGTAGCTGATGGATTCTTCACAGCGTGAGATGAAGGTTGTTCTTAACTCTTTGCAGATTTGCTCCACTCCATCAGAATGAACTCTTTTGAGATTTTAGTGAAGACATTGTTCAAAGTTCACTAGTCTGCTTGGTTCTTCAAGCTGCTTAATGTTGAGCTTTTTTTCTGAACTGTTTCTTTGTCTTCAACTGCTTCTGGTGGCATTTGATGGACATCGAGGAGCAGATGAACCTGCAGTCTGTCCAACAGTCATCTGCACTGGTCATCATTTTGGTAATGAGGACACTGTTCAATTCTAAGACCAAAACAATGGCATAGTTGATCTTGCTCCTCGGATGCTGCCTGAACTGCTGTGCTTTTCCAGCACCATTCTAATCCAAAATCAGTGTTGAAATGCCTGAGTCCATGGGCAGTCAGCGCAGTTCTTCATTCAGGATGACTTTTGCTCGTTGATTATGAGGGTTCACACATTCCAGGTTATGAGATTGAGTTTGACTTTGGTTTTCAGTTCACAGGTAGATGAACACACTTGATGCGGTTTTCTTATAATACAGACAACATAATATTCATCACACTCATTTAATATACTCACTTAATAATGCACACTTCATAGCACAGAACCTGAATATTGCTAAAAATTTGTTTTGCAATGATCATAACCAACACAAGAATGCAAAATTTCAAATTATCATCATATATTTTACAAGAGAAAAGCATACTGATTGGTTAGCATGTTAATTCTTATTGGCTGAGGTATTTAATAAGAAATCAAAGAGGTTGCCAAGTTCCCAAATGATGCATAAAAGACACAAGAAAACAGAACCATGTTAAATATATGTAGCTTCTAGTGAACAAAGATGAGCTACATTATCTTAAATTGGCTTTACATGTTACTGTTAGTGCATTCAGGATTGTTCAGCGCTTTCTGAGCAATCACCGAATCACACCTTACAGCAGATGTTCGCAAGCATGGGTTGATTGATTTTGGTCTATATTCATTCCATAATGGACAACGCAAGGGACATGCAGTTCAGAACTTACTCAACCAAGTTGGGTTTGCAAAATCTAAAATGAAACGCATGCTGTTAGATGTGATTCCACAACTAGATTACTGTTGCTGAACCATCAAGCATGTCCTTATAGTTACACTAAAAAGAAATAAAGATAATCATCAAGATCATAATGTGATTCATTTATACTTGCTCAAAGTGACATCCATTCATGTCACTATGAAACTAATGTGACAGAGTTAACGTTTCAAGTCCTATGACCCTTCTTCAGAACATTCTATTCTCTGATAAAAATGGATATCCACATTAGATTCCTGCGAAATTTTAGCCCGTTCACCTAATCTATCCATATCCATTTGTACATTTCTTATTTTTTCATCTCAACATCACTGCATGCTGTATTCAGTCAGTCCTCCATTAGTGTGCATTCACTTCCCAATTTACACATATTAGCCTTCCCAAATCATCCAGCCCCTTTTGTGTTAATAAAAGAAGCAAATATATTGCACATAGAGTCATAGAGATGTACAGCTTGCAAACACTCTTTGGTCCAACTTGGCCTTGCCAATCAGATATCCCAACCCAATCTAATCCCACCTGCCAGCACCCGGCCCATATCCCTCCAAACCCTTCCTATTCATATACCCATCCAGATGCCTTTTAAATGTTGCAATTGTACCAGCTTCCAGCACCTCATTCCATACATGTACCACCCTCTGTGTGAAAAAGTTGCCCCTTAGGTCTCTTTTCTATCTTTCCTCTCTCACCTTAAACCTATGCCTTCTCGTTCTGAATTCCTCCACCCCAGGGAAAATACTTTGTCTACTTATCCTATCTATGCCCCTCATAATTTTATAAACCTCTATAAGGCCAGCCTTCAGCCTCCGACGCTCCAGGGAAAACAGCCCCAGTCTGTTCAGCCTTCCCCTATAGCTCAAATCCTCCAACCCTGGCAACATCCTTGTAAATATTTTCTGAACTCTTTCAAGTTCAACAACATCTTTCCAATAGAAAGGAGACCAGAAATGCCCGCAATATTCCAACAGTGGCCTAATCAATGTCCTGTACAGCTGCAAGACGGCCTCCAACTCCTGTTCTCAATACTCTGACCAATAAAGGAAAGCATACCAAACGCTGCCTTTACTATCCTATCTACCTGTGACTCCACTTTCAAGGAGCTATGAACCTGCACTCCAAGGTCTCTTTGTTCAGCAACACTCCCTACGACCTTATCATTAAGTATATAAGTCTGCTAAGATTTGTTTTCCCAAAATGCACTACCTTGCATTTATCTTAATTAAACTCCATCTGCCACGTCTCAGCCCATTGGCCCATCTGATCAAGATCCCTTTGTAATCTGAGGTAACCTTCTTTGCTGTCCAATACATCTCCAATTTTGGTGTCATCTGCAAACTTACTAACCATACCTCTTATGCTCACATCGAAATGAAGAGGACCCAGCACCGATTCTTGTGGCACTCCTCTGGTCACAGGCCTCCAGTCTGGAAAACAACCCTCCACCACCACCCTCTGTCTTCCACCTTTGAGCCAGTTCTGTATCCACATAGCAAATTGTCCCTGTATTTAACCTTGCTAACCAGTCTCCCATGGGGAACCTTGTCGAACACCTTACTGAAGTCCATATAGATCACATCCAACATATAGTTCCCTGGCTTGTCCTTACCACCCTTCTTAAACAGTAGCACCATGTTAGCCGACCTCTAGTCTTCCAGCACCTCACCTGTGTCTATTGATGATAGAAATATTTCAGTAAGAGACCCATCAAAACTGTTAGACACTTGCTCTAGTTAGGCCAATTTTTAGTTGATGCCTTGTGGATCTTTGTAATCCAGTGACAAATGCCTTTATGAAAACTAAATCATTTGCAACTAATGAATTTCCCTTTGCCTGCAAAATCTCACATTTCTTGAATAACCTGTTAACATTCACACCACACCTAACCTACATACATTTAACATGGATCTGTCTTCTTGTGTCTGTTAGGCATTATTTGGGAACTTGGCAACATCCTTGATTTCTCATTAAGTGCCTCAACCAATAAAAATTGACATGCTAACCAATCAGCATGGTTTTCTCTCGTAAAATATATTATTTGCATTTCACTGTGCTTTCTTTAATATTTCTAACTCACAGCAGCTGTTCAGGACTGCATAGTCTACAGTTGTTGGCTAATCCCAATTCTCTTTCTTTGAGGATTTCCAATCTCCATGATTGGAAAATGACTAAAACCTCCATTATTGTATGACTGAGTTAACCCCACACCCCCAACCTTTCCTCACCTCTCATATGTTAGTAGATGGGGGAGTGGCATCTGACATTCAAATTAGATGTTTGGAAGTGAATACTGAATGCCTTTTTACAAAACTTTGGAAAATCTGACTAACCAATTTAAAGAAAAGCTGATGCGACAAAAGTATCATAACTCAAAAAAGCATTGTAATGCTGGAAAATAGTCCTGAGTAAAAGCCTGTAATCACTGCTTCATGAAAGGTGGCTGAATTTGTATTTCCTTTACATCACTCTGCAGTGCAGGAAAATTCTGGATAAAACCTTGGTCAGAAAAAGACTCATTCTCATATGTTGAGACTTATTCTCAAATGGAAACTATATTTATGTGGAGAAGTGGAAGATATTGGATTATTTGGACACTTTCTGGATTAAGTGAGGTCTGCAAATGCTGGAGCTCAGAGCTGAAAATGTGTTGCTGGAAAAGCGCAGCAGGTCAGGCAGCATCCAAGGAACAGGACATTCGACGTTTCGGGCATAAGCCCTTCATCAGGAATCCTGATTCCTGATGAAGGGCTTATGCCTGAAACGTCGAATTTCCAGTTCCTTGGATGCTGCCTGACCTGCTGCGCTTTTCCAGCAACACATTTTCAGCACTTTCTGGATTAAACAGGGTTTCACCAAGGAACATATAATGGTATTACCATTGCTGAATCTCCCACTGTCACACTTCCACTGAAGAGCTGGATGCAGGGAGGATGTTTCCCGTAGTTGGATAGTCGAGAACCAAAGCTCACAGTCTCAGGATCTAGGGTAGTCCATTTATGACTGAGATGAGGAAATACCATTGAATAGAGAACCAACAATGATCATATTTAATGGTGGACAAGGCTTGAAGGGTTAAAGACCTACTTCTGCTCCTCATTTCTCTATGCATAAATTATTCATTTGTGTTGCATTATCTTAGTAAGGATCTGTGGAGTTGGAAAGCTAAGAGAGACAATCTGCTGCAAAAAAAGATGATCTTTCAATAATTGGTCTCTCAAGGAACCAGTCAGGAAACGATAGGAAATGATGTCACTAACATGATTATTATTTTGAAATAAACCCATCAGAAATTGAACAGCCAATACTAAGTCAATCTAAGGTTGACCATGAATGGGTTCACGCACTAATAAGACAGAGTACAGGATGTTTCTGATCATACACTGGCATTAACTGGCCTGTAAGGGCTAATAAGTGCTGTGCACAAGAAAGGAAAATTGAAGACAGAAGAAGAACCTCAACATAAAAGAACAAGAGATCTGTGCAGTGTCAACCAGTGTTACACACTGGAATCACTAAGTGGGTCAACTGAAAACTGTTGCTTTTATTAAAAATCACTTATTTTGTCCTTATATGTTTGTACTTGGAATGGATGTTGTAACGAATCTGGATTAGAAACAATTTAGATTTGTTCTTTCAAACTCAGTCTATAATTTTAATAGTTGAACTCTATTCAATGTTCTATAGATTCAGGATCAGTTCTTGCAGATTAGAGGATGTCTAATCTTGTCCCACATTTCAAGAAAGTAGGGAGAAAGAAAACAGGGAATTATAGAGCAGTTAGCCTGACCTCAGTGGTGGGAAAGATGCTGGAGTCAATTATAAAAGATGAAATGATGACTCATTTGAATAGTAGTAACGAGATAGGTCAGAGTCAGCATGGATTTATGAAGGGGAATCTGGAATGGTTTCACGACGTAACTATGAAGATGGACAAGGGAGAACCAGTGGATGCAGTGTACCTGGGCTTTCAGAAAGCCTTTGATAGATTAGTGAGCAAAATTAGGGCACATGGTATTGGGGGCAAAATACTGACTTGGATTGAAAATTGGTTGGCTGACAGGAAGCAAAGAGTAGTGCTAAACGGGTTCCTTTCGGAATGGCAGGCGGTGACCAGTGGGGTATCACAAGTTTCAGTGCTGGGACTGCAGCTGTTTACAATATACATTAATGATAGAGGTGATGGTATTAAAAGTAATATTAGCAAATTTGCTAATGACGCAAAGCTGGGTGGCATGGTGAAATGTGAGGAGGATGTTATGAGAATACAGGGTGATTCGGACAGGCTAGGTGAGTGGACAGATGCAATACAGTTGCAGTTTAATGTGGATAAATGTGTGGTTATCCACTTTGGTGGCAAGAAAAGAAGGCAGATTACTATCTAAATGGAGTCAAGTTTGATAAAGGGGAGGTACAACAAGATCTAGGTGATCTTGTACATCAGTCAATGAAAGCAAGCATGCAGGTACAGCAGGTAGTGAAGAAATCTAATGGCATGCTAGCTTTCATAACAAGAGGAATTGAGTATATGAGCAAAGAGGTCCTTCTGCAGCTGTACAGCAGCCTGGTGAGACCGCACCTGGAGTATTGTGTGCATTTTTGGTCTCCAAATTTGTGGAAGGACATTCTGGCTATTGAGGGAGTGCAGCGTAGGTTCACGCGGTCAATTCCCAGAAAGGCGGGACTATCATACGTTGAAAGATTGGAGCAACTAGGCTTGTATACACTTGAGGTTAGAATGATGAGAGAGAATCTAATTGAGATATATGAAGTTATTAAAGGATTGAACACTCTGGAAGAAGGAAGCATTTTCCGCTGATGGGTGAGTCTAGAACTAGAGGACAAAGTTTAAAAATAAGGGGTAGGCCATCTAGAACAGAGTTGAGGAGAAACTTCTTCACCCAGAGAGTGGTGGATATTTGGAATGCTCTGTCCCAGAAGGCAGTGGAGTCCAAGTCTCTGGATACTTTCAGAAAAGAGATGGATAGAGCTCTTAAAGAGCGGCACAGTGGCTAAGTGGTGAGCACTGCTGCCTCACAGCAGCAGGGAGCCGGATTCGATTCCAGCCTCGGGTGACTGTCTGTGTGGAGTTTGCACATTCTCCCCGTGTCTGCATGGGTTTCCTCCGGGTGCTCTGGTTTCCTCCCACAGTCCAAAGATGTGCAGGTTAGGTGAATTGGTCATGCTAAATTGCCCGTAGAGTTAGGTGCATCATTCAGGGGGAATGCGTCTGGGTAGGTTTCTCTTCAGAGGGTTGGTGTGGATTAGTTGGGCCAAAGGGCCTGTTTCCACACTATAGGGATGCTAAAAAAATGATAGTGGAATCAAGGGTTCTGGGGATAAGGCAGGAAAAGGATACTGATTGTGGATGATCAGCCATGATAATAATGAATGGCCTACTCCTGCACCTATTGTCTATTGTCTATTATGACAATATATTCTGAGCCAGGAGACCTGGGTTCAAGTCCCACTTGCTCCAGAGGTGTGTAATAATATCTATAAAGATTTTTTAAAAATCTATAATTATGTTTGACTTGAAAGGTTAAAGTGCAGCCCAAAATCATACAGGGCATCTTTCTTTATCCACGACCGATTAAGACCTATAAGCAGTCATTGAATGGCTTCTGAAAGACATCAACCCACCACCTCCATGATCATTTGCTTCCCTGGTAGGCATGAAAATTGGATAGTTTCCAAATCCGGAAGCTGTGGTGATATTCTATGGGTTGTGGAGGGGTTGCAGGGAGTAGTGAGGTGGGCAGGGGCATTTACCCCAATTAGCCCAATTAAGGGCAAATAGAGGCACAGATGGGGTTATGGAGGTGCCCTCTGAAAGCCACCTCACTGCTCTTAGCCCCTTTTCTCCTGATTCCCTCCTCCCAGCACCCATGAGAAAAGCGCATAAAGCACACATCTTCATGCAGTTGAATCAGACTTCAGGACTGGCCTGTGATTGGCTAACAGCTTCTGGCGATCTGGGACACCAACAGCAAGGCCTGTGATTTGTCAAATCCTACTGTTTGGTTCTTAATGAGTTGATCGCCAGGCAGTATGGTACATTTTCCCGGTGGTGGCAGGTGGCCTACTGGTTGTCACCTGACTCACTCGCTCCTTCACTTGTTTCAAAAAAAGCAGCAACTGATGTTTGTTGAATGAATGGGAAAGGATGTTGCATGAACTTTATCCTGTGGGTGTTTAAATATTTGCTTTTATGAATTATAAACCTTACAACCGGGAGAACTTCTGTTATCACTATAAGGTTATGGGATGTAAATATCTACCTTCAAATTCCTGTACTGCAGCTTGCCATTGGGGGGGGGGGGAGGGGGTGTAGGTGACATGAAGTGGTGAGGGCATTGAAAAAACTGGTTAGCATCCAGATTTGATGGCAGCTTAGTTATGGAAGTAATGTTTCCAAACATCTCTCTGTCTAGTTATGTGCTGTTTCTTAGCAAAATGACTGCACAGAATATGTTTGATTCTTGACAATACCTGAATGTTTTTTACCTCACCTTCTGAGTTGAGTGATCTTGATGTTTTCTGCAAAAAAGCTTCACCACCAATTTACACCAAAAAAGAACTCAGACCTCACTTCCGGGTTGGGGATGAATTGGGAAGTTAATGCTTCGGTTTGCAAAGAACAACATTAAAAGAATGTGTCATCCCTCCTTCAGAGAGAGGTATGTATATGCAGTCTCCTTTTAGATCTCTGCATCTTTCCAATTCTGGTCTGTTCAGCGACTCCAGGTCATTAGGTAGCCCTGTCTTCAGATATGTCGACCGGAAAGTCTGGAATTTCCTGCTTAATTTCCTCTCTGCCTCAGTAACCCTTCTTTTCTTTCAATAGTTCCTTAAAATTTACTTCTGACCAAATTTTGCTTGCTTGTCCTAATATCTCTGTAAGTGATTAAATGCCAGTTTTTACTGATTGAGGCCCGTGAAGTACTTTTGACATTTTTAGTACAATAAAAACTCGATGAAACAGAAAAAAACACAATAGAAGCACAGATTGCACTTAATTAAAACAGCAATGACACTTCAAAAATATTTCACTTTGAAGCACTTTAGATATTTTGAAATGTGCTATGTATATGCAAATTTCTATCTTTCTGATGTTATTGGGAAAATTAAAGGGAAGAAAAGATTTTGGAGACTTGCACTTCCTCCTAAATTAAGTTATCTGAAATCTTATTACTAATTTGTAGATCTCACCAACTCATTGTGTACATGTGTGTTTACATCACTTTTGTGACTTTAGTTAATGCCTCGCACCCTGCCATCACATCCCATGTTACCACCACTGACTGTAATACAAAGACAGTAGTTAGGGAGCATCAAGTTTGAACAGTTTCTGGTAAGCAACACCATACAATCAACTTTCTTGCCAATCTCTGGCAATGTGTCAACACAATCCACAGACAAATATTCAGGGCAACTTTTGTTGAATTTATGACAAATGTTTAATTTTTGCAACCAGCAGCTATTGAAATAATGAGCACGTTTTCCAAATGAAAGTGAGGTGCAATTAATAATAAAACAGACATTAATCAGGGTTGACTAACAAAACTATGCTGTGCCACCAACTCAGCACACAGTGACTTTTATTAAAACTGTTAATACCAAGACAATCCTTCCAGATTGTCTTTCCAGATTGCAACATTTAAAAGGCATCTGGATGAGTATATGGTTAGGAAGAGTTTGGAGGGATATGGGCCGGGTGCTGGCAGGTGGGACTAGATTGGGTTGGGATATCTAGTCGGCATGGATGGGTTGGAACAAAGGATCTGTTTCCTTGCTGTATATCTCAATGACTCTCTGTCTGCCACTAATATTTGTGCCTCCATTCAAATACTGTATGACTGAAATGAAACTCTTCCCCCATTGACCGACAAAACTGTGCTGTGTCATCAACTCAGCACACTGTGACTTTCACTACAACTGAACTTTTGGCTGGTGTCCAATTGGAGCTTAAACATATTATCACATTTTTCTTTTAATTGAAACAATAAAATGCTGCTTCTATAAAATACCTTCTGCCACCTGCAGCATCAACTGTTTTAACTATGCAGGTGATTTCCAGACATAGGGAGAAGCTGGGTGGAAGTGCACGTATACTTTTCACATTAGAGGTTTCATAAACAATCAGGGAATTCTAGTCCAACATAATTTCAAAAACTGTATCCTTTCAGGGTGTTGTCCACAGAAATATAATTCGATATATAAACTAACCTTTTCTCAGTATTTTTTGGAAACCACGGTTTAACCTCTTGACTTCCTTTGCCGTTTCATCCCATGATGAGCAGCACTTTTCCAGAAAGTTCCATTGTTGCTGCCCTCCATTCATATACCCACTCTGAAATTCTTTCTTCAAATTATTTAAATCATTTAAAATTATCCCATAAAATGCTATGAGTCATCATCTCTGTATATGTGCTGCAGAAGAGATAAAATGCACGAAGACTACCCTTCTTTAGATGTGAACCTTGCACTGGTTGCAATCTGATGCAAGTCTACTAAAATGTGATGATCAGTTTAACAGTCTCCTCATCACAAACACAGGAGCAAGCATCTGTTCAATACCAAGCATCTTTTCAATACCAGGCATCATCATAAATTGGTTTGCATGCTAATGGAATAAGTACAATAGCAATAAACAAATATGCTAAGCTTAAATCAGGGTAATTACCATAAGACCATAAGACATAGGAGTGGAAGTAAGGCCATTTGGCCCAGCGAGTCCACTCCGCCATTCAATCATGGCTGATGGGCATTTCAACAGAACTTAACCGACTCTCCCTGTATCCCTTAATTCCTTGTGAGATCAAAAATTTATCAATCTCTGCCTTGAAAACACCCAACGTCCCAGCCTCCTCTGCGTTCCGTGGGCAATGAATTCCACAGGCCCACGACTCTCCGGCTGAAGAAATGTCTCCTCATTTCTGTTCTAAATTGACTCCCTCTAATTCTAAAGCTGTGCGCATGGGTCCTGGTCTCCCTGCCTAATGGAAACAACGTCTCAGCGTCCACCCTTTCTAAGCCATGCATTAGCTTGTAAGTTTCTATTAGATCTCACCTCAACATTCTAATCTCTAAGTGAATACAATCCAAGAATCCTCAGCCATTCATCATTTGTTAGGCATACCATTCCAGGGATCAGCTGTGTGAATCTCTACTGGACACGCTCCAGTGTCAGTATCTCCATCCTGAGATGTGGGGCTCAAAATTGGACACAGTATTCTAAAGAGGCCTAACTAGAGTTTTATAAAGTCTCAGAAGCATGTTGCTGCTTTTATATTCCAACCCTCTTGAGATAAATGTCAACATTACATTTGCTTTCTTAATCATGGACTCAATCTGTGAATCTTTAGAGAATTCTGGACCAGCACTCCCAGGTCTCTTTGTCTTTCGGTTTTATGAATTTTCTTAACGTTTAAAAAAATAGTCCATGCCTGTATTCTTTCTTTCAAAGTGCAAGACCTCGCACTTGCTCACATTGAATTTCATCAGCCATTTCCTGGACCACCCTCCTAAACTGTCTAAATCTTTCTGCAGCTTCCCCACCTCCTCAGTACTACCTGCCTGTCTGCCTAACTTCGCATCATCGGCGAACTTCATCAGAATGCCCCCAGTCTATTCATCCAGATCATTAATATATAAAGTGAACAGCTGCATCCCCAACACTGAACCCTGGGGGACCACACTTGTCATCAGGAATGAGGGCAGTGCTGACTAGAGTGAACTGAGAAGAAGTTTAACAGCAAAAATGGTTGAGAATCATTTTAAAAGTTTAAGAAAATAATTCATGGCTCATAGAGAAGACATACTCCAGTGAGGAATACAAATTCTATAATGGGGATAAGCAAACCACAGTTAACCAGGGAAGTTAAGCATAAGAATATTTTTTCAATCTGGCAAAAATTAATGGAAAGCCAGAAGATTGGGAAAGTTTTAAAAACCAACCAAACAATGAAGAAGTGATGGAGAAAATAAACTTTGAGGGTAAACTTGCAAATAATATCAAGAACAACTGCAAAAGCTTCTTGAAATTACGTAGGTCCTTTAGAGAATTAGGCTGGCAAATAATAATGGAGAACCAGGAAATGACAAAGGAATTAAGTAAAAATTAGCATTACTATTCACATTAGAACACATTAATAGCATCCCAAAATTGCTAACTATTCAAGAGATTTAAAAAAAATGGAGGGAGAATAAATAAAATAACTATTGTGAGAGAAAAAGTGCTTGGTACACTGGGGTTGTAGATCGACAAGTCCCCTGGAAATGATGGGATGCATCCTAGGATAATGGATGCACTGGTAGTAATTTCCAGTGGGATCGTTAGTGTTAGGGAAAGTCCAAGAAGACCGAAAACTGCCAAAGTAACCCAATTTTTCAACAAGGGATAGAGACAAAAGAAAAACAGGTAACTATAAGCCAGTCAGTTCAACACTTTTTGTTGTAAAACTGTTATAGTCTATTATAAAGGGCAAAATAGCAAAGCATTTGAAAATGCATAATGTAATCAAGCCAGAGTCAACGTGATTTCACAAAGGGGAAATTATGCCTGACAAAGTGATTGCAGTTCTTTGAGGAGGTAAGAAGCACAATAGATAAAGAGGAATCAGTTGTTGTAATGTACTTGGTTCTCTAAATGGTGTTTGATAAAGTACCATATGTATGGTGTTGGATATTGAATATAGAATATAGAACGTTACAGCGCAGTACAGGCCTTTTGGCACTTAATATTGCGCTGACCTATGAAATTAATCTGATGCCCACCTAACCTGTACCATTCCATTATTATCCATACATATGTCCAATGCCCATTTAAATGCCCTCAATGTTAGCAAGTCTACTACTGTTGCAGCCAAGCCATTCCATGCCCCTACTACTCTGAGTGAAGAGACTACCTCTGATATCTGTCCTAAATCTATCATCCCTCATTTAAAGCTATATCCCCTCATGTTAGCCTTCACCACCTGAGGAAAAAGGCTGCCGCTGTCCACCCTATCGAACCGTCTGATTATCTTATATGTCTTGATTAAGTACCTCTCAACCTTCTTCTCTTCAATGAAAACAGCCTCAGTTCCTTCTGCCTTTCCACATAAGACCTTCCTTCCATACCAGGCAACATCCTAGTAAATCTCCTCTGAACCCTTTCCAAAGCTTCCACATTCTTCCTGTAATGCAGTGACCGGAACTGTACACAGTAATCCAGGTGTGGCCTTACCAGTGTCTTGTATAGCTGAAGCATGATCTCATGGCTCCAAAACCCATTCCTGATGAAGGGCTTATGCCCGAAACGTCGAATTTCCTATTCCTTGGATGCTGCCTAACCTGCTGTGCTTTAACCAGCAACACATTTTCAACTGTGATCTCCAGCATCTGCAGACCTCATTTTTTACCCCAAAACCCATTCCCCCTACCAATAAACGCTGACACAGCATATTTCTTCTTCACAACCCTACCAACCTGGGTGGCAACTTTCAGGGATTTATGTACCTGGACACTGAGATCTCTCTGTTCATCTACACTGCCAAGAATTTTACCATTAGCGCAGTTCTCTGCATTCCTATTTCTTCCGAAGAGAACTATCTCACACATTTTGCACATTAAACTCCATTTTCCCTTCTCAGCCCAGCTCTGCATCTTATCTAAGTTCCTCTGTAACCCATAACATCCTTCGGCACTATCCATAACCCTGCCTGCCTTAGTGTCATCCACACATTTACTAACCCATCCTCCTATGCCCATATCCACATCATTTATAAAAATGACAAACAGCAGTGGTCCAAAAACAAATCCTTGTGGCACACCACTGGTAACTGAGCTCCAAGGTGAACATTTCCCATCAACCACGACCTTCTGTCTGTTAAATCACCTTCAATCCCAAACCATGTGGAACCTTCTTGAACACCTTACTGAAATCCTTATACACCACATGAACCGCTTTATTTTCATCCACCTGTTTTGTCACCTTCTCGAAGAACTCAATAAGGTTAGTGAGGCATGTCCTACCCTTCACAAAACCATGTTGACTACCCTAATCAAATCATTCCTTTCTAGATTATTATAAATTCTGTCTCTTATAATCTTTTCCAACACATTAACCATAACCAAAGTAAGGTTAACCGGCCTATAATTACCAGACTTGTCCCTACTCCCCTTCTCAAACAAGGGAACAACATTTGCTATCCTCCAGTCTTCTGGCACTACTGTTGTCAACAATGATGACATAAAGATCAAAGCCAAAGGCTTTGCATTCTCCTCCCTGATTTCCCAGAGAATCCAAGGGTAAATTCCATCCGGCCCAGGGATCTTATCTATTTGTTAAGACCTCCTCTTTGTCCTATCTATTCTAGTAACCTGTATCTCAGTATTCTCACTAACATTGCCCTTTTTCAAAGTGAATACTGATGAAAAGGATTCATTAAGCACTTCCCCAATGTCTTCGGATTCCACACACAACTTCCCACTGTCTTTGATTGGCCCTAATCTTACTCGAGTTATTCTTTTATTCCTGACATACCTATAAAAGGCCTTAGTGTTTTCTTTGATCCCATTCGCCAACAACTTCTCATGTCCCCTCCTGGCTCTTCTTAGCCCTCCCTTTAGATCTTTTCTGGCTAACTTATAACTCTAAAGCACCCTAACTGAGCCTTCATGCCTCACATAAGACTTCTTCCTCTTGACAAGAGCTTCAACTTCTTTAGTAAACCATGGCTCCCTCTCTCAACAACTACCTCCCTGCCTGACAGGTAGATACCTATCAAGGACCTGCAGTATCTGCTCCTTGAATAAGCTCCATATTTCAAGTGTATCCATCCCCTGTAGTTTCCTTCCCCATCCTATGCATCCTAAATCTTGCCTAATTGCATCATCATTGCCTTTCCCCCAGAAATACCTCTTTTCCTGTGCTATATAGCTATCCCTGCCCATTGCTATTGTAAATGTAACCAAATTATGGTCACTATTTCCAAAGTGCTTACCTACCTCCAAATCTAACATCTGGCCAGGTTCATTTCCCAGCACCAAATCCAATATGGCATCACCCTTGTTTGCATGGATAGAGGATTGGCTAAATTATAGAACACAGAAAGTATGGATAAAGAGAACATTTTCAGGATGGCAATCTGTAACTCCTGCCCACTGTTAATAACAATATCTTTCAATGACATGGATGATGGAAGAAAATGTACTATCAGCAATTTGCTGCTGACACAAAAATAGGTGGGAAATCAAATAGTAAGGAACCTACAGAGGAATACTGACTGGTTAAGTGAATCAGCAAAAAATCTAACAGATGAAACATGTGGGAAAATATAAAGTTGGGCATTTTGGATTGAAGAATTTAATATTATTTAAAAAGGAAAGACCACAGAAAGCTGTAGCACAGGGGGACTTGGGGGTCCTCATACAAGATTCACGAAAAGCTAATGTCCAACTTCATTGAGTAATGGGGAAGGTAAGTGGAATGTTAGCTTTTGTTTCATGGGAATGGAGGATAAAAATAGGGATGTCTTACTAAACCGTGTAAAGTACTAGTGTGACCACACCTAGAATACTGTGAACGTTTTGGTCCCCTTATCTGAGCAAAGATATATTGATATTGGAGGCAGCACAGAGAAGCTTCGAAGTGTTTATCCCAGGTATGCAGCAATTTTCTTACAGGGAGAGGTGGAGTATGTAGGACCTGTATTAATTGCAATTTAAAAGAATAAGGGGAGACATAATTGAGATACATAATATTCTTAAGAGGCTTTACAGGACAGATGTGGAACTATTGGTTCACCTTCTGCCAAAGGCATAATCTCCGAGTAAGGAATTATCTTTTAAGACAAAGATGAGGAGTATTATTTTCTCTTAGAGGGTAGTGAATCCATAGATTTCTTTACTGCAGGCTGTGTTGTTAAGTATACTCAAAGCCGAGATAGACAGATTTTAATTTAGTAAGGGAATTAAGGGTTATGGGGAAAAGGCAGGAAAATGGAGTTGAGGGTTATCAGATCAGCCATGAATGGCAGTGTAAACTTGGTACGTCTTAAATTCTACTTCTGCTTCTATGTGTTATGGCTTTATGATATTCTGTTGAAGCTGGTGAAGTAGTGTTTTAGTCTCCATCTCTGACATTTTAGATTATCTGGTGACTAAGTAATGATTAGTAATAAAAAGAGATGGGATAGTTATGGTTTCATAAGAACATGATTAAACTGTCATATTGATAACCTTGACTAACTGCAAATGGAGAACAGCCACAGATCATTATCACTGTAATGTCAATTACTTGATACTTTTCTCATGTAATCATACAATTTTCATTATTGCATCACAGTAAATAAGTTGTTTCTTTAAATGTGCTGTACTAAAGTTTTTTTAAATGTAATAATATAACTCATTAATGCCACATAAACATGCACAGCAGAGAGCTATAAGCCTACTACAGCTAATGGCAAAAGCCATCATAAATGGTCAAAGTCTCATTTTATTCTCATTATTTAATTTTTGTACTTCTTTGTCACTAAGATTGTTTCAATCTATTCAGCTGACTGCCTCAAGCACACCCAACCAAAAATCTTTTAATGCTGGCCTTTGCCCCGGCCCTGAACTCCAATCTCTCTCTCTTTCCTCTCCGAGCTATTGACATGCCCTCTCTGACTTCATCTCATTTAGGAGATCAACCTTCTGTTGCTCAACCCTATTCCCACGAAACTGTTGAGTACCCACCTTCCCCTTCTGGTTCCAATGTTACTTCCTGAAAGCGGTTTTCTCTTTTTAGGTGTTGTACCTCTCTCCTTTAAATCTGATATCCTTGCCCCTCACCTCAGATAAACAGTCCTCTTTACTCCCAACATCTTTACAAACTACCCACCCAGCTACAACCTCCCTTTCTTCCCAAATCAATTCTCATCTTTCCCAGAACTCCATGTTTGAAGCTTCCCAATAACATTTCAATCCCTGCCTCAGGAGCAAAATGGTTCTTACCCAAGCACAAATGACAACCAATTGACTGGACAATGGTAAGGTTGCTCTCCTTATCCTGATGTAATTGTCCACATCCTTTGACAATGTTTACAACATCATTCTTCTCCAATATTATCTATCTGGGTGGGACTGTGCTCATGTGGTTCCACTCTTATTTATCTCATCGTTGTCAGAGACTCACTTGCCATCATTCACTCACCATTATCTCTGGTGCCTTCAAGGATGCATCCTTGGCCCACATCTATTTCTTGTCTATCTGTTGCTATTTGGCGCCATCATCTGAAAGCAAACTTGTATCTCACAACAGTGCTTCTTGACTCTTCCACTGTTGCTGAATTATGACTTTAATTATCTGACATCCGGTCTGGTTAAGCAGAATATGTTTCTTAGAAACTATTGAAAAACTGGGGCCACTGTTTTTGATCTCTACTCTAAACTTTATTCTCTAGCTACCAACTCCATTCCTCTCTTTGGCAACAGCTTATTGCAACCTTGGTGTCATATTTAATAGCAAGATCACAAATTTCCTGTTTGTACTATCTTTAGAACTACCTATTTCTACTTTCATAATGCACCCTCTCCTCATTCCTGATGAAGGGCTCTGGCCCGAAACATCGAATTTCCTGTTCCTTGGATGCTGCCTGACCTGCTGTGCTTTAACCAGCAACACATTTTCAGCTTCATAATATCACCCAACTTCATCCTTGTTTCAGCTTACCTGCTGCTGAAACCCTCCTTTGTGCCTCTACTTAATTATTCCAAAACAATCCACATTTTACCTTCTGTAAATGTGAGGTCATTCAAAATTCTGCTGCTTAAGGTAAATTCTCCCCTCACTTAAGGTATGGTGACCCCCAGGTTAAACCACCACATCATCTCCCACTCCCTCTCTCTAATGAGAAAGGAGCCTCTGGTCCAGGAGGTCCATGGAGACTTTATCCTATACTTTTACCCTTGGTTTCTTCACTCACAGAAAGTCTCTTTCCTCTATGACCTCCGTGCTCACCATGTACATCAGCTCGTAGTCAAGTGATGTCTTAATTTCATAGTTCTTATCCTTCATTGTTTTCAAATCCCTTCATCATCTTGCCACTCTATATCTCTGTAATCTTCTCCAGCTCCCCCATCCTGCTGATATATCATCCATATTCCTCTAATGATCATCTCGGTACATTCCCCATTTTAATTCTTCCACTATTGAAGGCTGTGCCTTTAATTGCCTAGGTCCCAAGTTCTGGAATTCTTTACCTTCATCTCACTACCTCACTTTCCTCCTTTATGGCATTCCTTAAAATGTATATCTTTGACCAAGGTTTTGGTCATCGAATCTATTATTTCCTTCGGTGGCTCAGTGTCTGTGAAACACCTTGGGACACTTCTTCATGTTGAAGGTGCTACAGAAACATCAGCTATTGTTGTTCAGTAGATCAATCACAAACTGCAGAAAATCTTACAATCAGAATTTTATCTCATCCTGACAATGTAGACACAACGTGCTTAAGTGGACAGATTATGTTTCACTAGATTTGCTGCTGAAAGGGAATCACTGACAGTGTCGTGTGTTCTTTCTGTTTTTGCAGACTCCGAGATCTTGGATTTCCTGCAGAGTGCCGATGAAGCTGGAAGCCTGCTGGACACAGGGAATGGAGTTGTGGAATCTAGCTCATTCCCAGGACTGATGCTTCCTCTCACTTGCCAGCGGTGTGGCATGGTGCTGGATGACTCTGTACAGGCAACTTGTTTGGTCGGCCAGCACTGTCCAAGATGTGTCTTTGATGGCTTGATCCATGGTTTCGGGGAGGAAGGGGAAGGAGAGGATTTAGGAGGAGAACGGAGCAGCCCAGAAAAAGGTGACAAGGTTTTCCCTTGCAAGCTGTGCACTTTTATCTCTCAGTATCCCAATCACCTGATGAGGCACATGAAAACCCATAGTGGTGAAAAACCATACAAATGCTCACAATGCCAGTACGCTTCAGCTCACCTTGACAATCTCAAGAGGCATGTCCGCATTCATACTGGTGAGAAGCCCTTCAAGTGTGATCGGTGCAATTATGCCTGTGGCAACCTGGCGAACCTGAAGAGACATGAACGCATCCACTCGGGCGACAAACCATTTAAGTGCCATATCTGCAATTACAGCTGTAACCAGAGCATGAATCTCAAACGCCACATGCTGAGGCACACTGGAGAGAAGCCGTTCAAATGTCCCCAGTGTGAGTACACCACTGGACACTGGGACAACTACAAAAGGCACCAGAAGACACATGGATGGATGGATGGATCCCAGAAGGACTTCCAGGAACAAAGACAAGAATCAGGCATGACAGGCTTGAGGAACATGGATTGATTACTCTTTGTCAGGATGTTTTGTCAACAACTGGAACCTATTATCAGTGCTTCACATATAGGTCAAAACAAATGGTTGAATTCCATTTTCATTGGACTTCTATTGTGAGGTTTTTTTTCTAAGCAAACGTCTGATTCGTACATTACCGCATGAGCCTCGGGAATACTTGACGTATAATCAAACCTGTCTCACAACATGTGCTTCTTGACAGTACGCCAAAGCATGACATCCTGCACCAAACCCTGCTCGTGTTACTAGAATCATAGAGTCATACAGCATGGAAACAGACCTTTCAGTCTAATCATTCCATGCCGATCATAATTCCAAACTAAACCAGCCCCGTATCCCTCCAAACATTTCTTATTCATGAACTTATCGAAATGTCTTTTAAACATTGTAACTGTATCCACATACTCCACTTCCTCTGGAAGTTCATTTCACACACGAACCACACACTCTTTGTAAAACAAAACTGCATCCAATGTCTTTTTAAAATCTTTCTCCTCTCACCTTAAAAATATCCCCCCCAGTCTTGAAATCCCCTACCTTAGGGAAAAGACATCTGCCATTCACCTTATCTATACCCCTAATGATTATATAAACCTCGATAAAGTCACCTCTCAACCTCCTATGCTCCAGTGAAAAAAGTCCCACGCAATCAAGCCTCTCGTTACAACTCAAACCCTCAGTTTCCAGCAACATCCTGGTAAATCTCTTCTGAACCCTCTCCATTTTAATACTTTCTTTCCTATAACATGAGGACTAAACTGCACACAGTACTCCAGAAGAGGTCTCACTAACATCCTGTACATCCTCAACATCACATCCCAACTCCTATATTCAAAGGTCTGAGCAATGAAGGCAAGCATGCTAAATGTCTTCTTAACCACTTTATCTATATGTGATACAAACTTCAAAGAATTATGTACCTGAACCCCTAGGTCTGTCTGTTCTACAACACTACCCAAAGTCCTACTTTTAGTTGTATAAGTCTTGTCTTTTTTTTTTCAAAATGTAATACGTCATTTACCTCAAATTGAACTCCATTTGCCACTCTTCAGCCCAATTGATCAAGATCTCTTTGTAATCTTAGACAACCTTCTTCACTGTTCACTAATCTTGGTGTCATCTTCAAACTTACTAACCATGCTTTCATTTTTTTTTTACTCATTCTGTCTGAAAGCCACAAGGTTGCATAAATACTTCTGGACGTAGAATTCATGTCAGTTTATCAGAGAATGTGAGAGAAAGACAATTACAGGATTCTATAAATCACTTATCGTAACTAACAAGTTAGCTGGACCCTCTGAGACTTACCTACCTGCTATATAGCTATACAAATGACAATCCCCAATTGAAGTATCATTGCCCTCAAGATTTCAACTGAGTAATGTAATTGCAGCAAAGGGCAAAGTAAATCTCCTGTTCACTCAACTATTTTCCGCTGGAAGCTACTTTCACTTCTACCTTCTGATAAGATATTCTGTAGGGTAGAAATAAACTGTCTTCATCCAAACTTACTTGAAAGGAGGGACTCATTCTCGTATTAAAACATTGCATTGTGAAACTTCCAGACTTCCAACCAGGTCCGGATTTTAAAAAATAATCTGACCGCTGCTATCAGTCAATTCACTGTTTGTACTGTTTGGTTCTGGAAAGCTGGAATTTCTGACTTACAAGCAAGTGGCTCTTGCTGGCAATCCTGTTGCAGTGTTAATAATTGCGTAAACCACAGTTCATATATAACTGGAGGTAATGGGTACATAACTATGGAAACAGGAGTAAAACATTGGAAATTATTTGCTCTTGCGAAGGCAACGTCCTCAATCAGCTTCACTGTTGTTACTTTTCTTTTGGGTGGAACCCTTTCAGTAACAGTTCACACAAATGATTTCTCATTCTGAAATAAGAAGTTTACTTATCTTACTGGAAACAAAATGAGAACAGGAACCAAACAGGCCAGTCAGCATTTGCAAAGAGAAACAACAAATGAATGTATCAGGTTCATATCTACATCACAGTTACCTCTCTTCTGGTAAAGACTCATATCCCACAGTGGATGAAATCCCAGAAAATTGTTGTTTTCCGCTAACTCTGAAAATGATGGACTGTGCATGTACAGCACTGCACTCTCTATTCCAGGAAGTAAGTTTTCTTTGAAATTATTTTTCTTTGTGGATAAGCAAATATTTGTCTCACAGTGAGTAGCAGTAAAGTGTACAATTAGTTATCAAGAGAACTTAGACTGGAACTGTTTTCCTTGGAGCAAGGTAGACTGAGGGAGGCCATGACTGAGATGTGTAAAATTACATGGGGCATACATAGGGTAAACAGGAAGAAACTTCTCCCCTTGGTAGAGGGTTCAATGACATAGATTTCAGGTAAGGAGCAGAGTTTTAGAGGGATGTGAGGAAAATCTTTTTCTCACCCAGATGTTAGTGGGAATCTGGAACTCACTGCCTGTAAACATACATAAACTCTCAGAACCTTTAAGAAGTACTATATTTAGATGTGCACTTGTGATGGCAAGGCATACAAGTCTAGAAAGTGGGATTAGAATAGTTAGGTGCTTGTTTGAGACTGATATAGACTCAATGGACCTAAGAGCCATTTTCTATGCTGTAGACCTCCATGAATTCTGTAAGCAAATTAACAAAGGTGGAAACATGAAGGTGGGACTTTGCCGTCTATAATGAAAGGTTAACCTGTATTTTCTTTACCCAGATATGTTGCACTGACACATCTGTAGCTCCAATGCAGTATTAATGTTTCCAGAATGGCTACTTCAGTCAAGCAGGGAGGCAGAGCCTCCTATCCAGAAGCCATGCTCTGACAGCACTGATCCTCTACAAACTGATGGAAAGCTCTTACCTTGGGAGCCCGATTTGAAGAGAATGATAAATACCTTGCTACTTTGGGGGCTGAGTGGCTTGCTCAGCTATTTCAGAGAGCAGTGGAGAGTTAACAATCATGTTGTGAGTCTCAAGACACATGTGGGTGAAACCAACTAAAGATGACAGATTTCCTTCCTGAGGGAACAACATGGTGGCCCAGTGGTTAGCACTGCTGCCTCACAGTGCCAGGGACCTGGATTCAATTCCAGCCTCGGGCGACTGTCTGTGTGGAGATTGCACATTCTTCCCCTGTCTGCATGGGTTTCCTCTGGGTGCTCCAGTTTCCTCCCACAATCCAAAGATGTGCAGATTTGGTGATTTGGACATGCTAAATTGTCTACAGTGTTCGGGGATGGGTAGGTTGGGTGCATTAGTAAGAGGTTAAATGTAGGGGAATGGGTCTGGGTGGGCTACTCTTCGGAGGGTTGGTGTGGACTTGTTAGGCCGAAAGGACTGTTTCTGCACTGTAGGGATTCTAATTAGAACATGAGCGAACCAGAAGGAGCTTTACAACAATCAACGATGGTGATTGCAAAATTATTATTGAGACTAGACTTCAATTCGACACTTATTATTGAATTGAAATGCCACCAAATGTCCACCTCAGAGCATACCCAGGGCCTATGGATGCCTAGACTGGTAATAATACCATGATGCCAGCATGTCCCCTAACTTGATGCATATAAATAGGCCCACTGGTTAAAGTGGCCTATGTGTGTGGCATCAAGAGCTTTAATACAAGAAAGTTTAAACAGTCCACCTTCTGTTCCGTTCTCCTAGATGTCTTCTGCCCTCAATTGAAGCAGGTGATTCTACACATTATTCAGTCATTCTTTGTGTGATTCCAGCCGCAGGATCTCCCATTAGAGTAGGCATCAGAACGAGGCCAGATCCTGAACTTGCTGGAAATCCACATTTATTTCACAACTATTCAGGGTCACTGAAGTATGGTGAGGAGCTGGACCCTTGGCTGATGGTTCTTTTCATTTGGGGCACATGAAGAAGTCTCTGCAGTTGTCCCAGTTGTGATCAGATAATTGAGTGGAGACAACAATCAAACCTGGACCCTTCAAAATCACGTGCATTGCACATTTCTCACTCGCATTATTGTGAAGCCAGCCTCTCTCTACTTCATAACAATCAAGTTTATGATCACACAACAGTTCTAATTGATCATAATTGCAAGGACTTTGTGGTAGGATTTGTAAAGTAATCATAATGCATAACTGCGGCAGTATTGGGGATTAGACTGAACTGTCCTGGAGCACTATTCTATCATTTACACTATGGACATTCTTAAATTGCCTACACTATGCTCAGTTTATGGGTTTCTCACACTCTTGTTATGACGCGGAGGTCGACACTCTCTAATTAAAACTAAACACCCAGAAAAGCTCACCTCATCTCATGATCTGTTAAAATGTGTGAATGACAGAGAATTCCTAATTTCCACTACTTAAAGAAACATAACAATTTATTTTCCTAACTCTAATAGTAAACACTAAACAAAAACTATTCACAAATCCAAGGCCCCTTTTCTTAACTACTTACCCCAACTCTATAAAAATGCTGTACCAATAACACACTTACTAAACATTACATTAACTTAATCTCAAATCCATAAACTCTCTTTCTTCTCCACTGTCTTTGATCTTCTGTCTGTGGCTCTCCCTGGGTCTTCTTTCTTTTTACTACAGGAAAAGGTACCTCTGATTGAGAGTGTCGTCTAATTTCGTTGAGAGCAAGATTTTCGATGGGCAGTTGCTCAGCTAATCAAATTTTCAAAATGCTCTGGTGCTATACCACCCAACATTGTTCCCTATCATTTTTGTTCTCAAAACAATAAATTCAAACTCAATTGGGTTTTAGTATCCTGGTCATAATTTAAACTAATTGGTTAAATTTGAATTGTTGTTAAAACAGCAACCAAAACTCAGGTATCCATTTAACAGCCAATTGTTTCACGTATCTAGCACCACTCTAATCTGGACTTATTTTGAAACAGCCCATCTCCCAGCTCTTCCATTCAGGCAGTTGAGACTACACTTTCAGTTTACTTCAATATTCAGAAAACACTTTCTATTTTAACGTGAACATACATGCTTTTGACTTTGTAACACTCTGAACAAAATAAATGCACCATTGTGATCGCAGTAACCTGGAAATGCAGACATCGCCACATGCCCTCCTTTAATTGAGTAGAATTCACAGCTTGCTGGATCTCCAAGTCTGTCATTGTCAGTATTTCAGGATTACATAAGCAAAGCCAGCTCTCTCCTGAGTAAAATTCTTTAGTTAGTAAACAATAATAACATTCACATCTGTTATGATTTAAGTACAGCAATCATTCCCATTGACCCTTAAAACCACAAGTACCAGAAGCATCATTGTAACTTATGCTTCAATGGAGATGAAAAACAGATGCTAATGTATCACTACGTGTTCTACTGTCCACCCAGATCGAGTTAATGTGGCACAAGGCATGGCCCATACAACATTGCCCACTTAGCATCACTATTGTTCCTTGTGTTAGTGACTCTTTGTATGAAGATCTTATCTAACATAAATTTGACTTTCCCATTACCTACCTCTGTTCCCTTGTCTTCATTTCTCAATTAGTTTTCCAGATCTACTTAATTTGTATCATTTACCATTTTATCTAGTTTATAACTGAATAATATTAACAGCTATAAAACCCAAGTTTACAATCTTTCACTTTAAGTTGATCTTCTAAAGTTAGGTAACAGTCTTGTTTTTTTTTGTACGAGCTCTAAGGCTCCAATGTATCACTTGTATCTTTGTGAACCATCTTGGACATTAATATGGTGCACTCTTGACCAGTAAATTGCAAAGCTTAAGAAACTCCTTTCCTGATTTATTCCCAGCTGTGTTTATTTAAATATTTTTATTTGTGGATTACTGCTCCACTGTGATTGGACATCTGAAACATTTTGTTCCTTTAATTAGGTATTAATGAGTACACCTTGAGGATGTTGCTGTTGTGATTGGTGATGTAACATGTTATGATGTTTTCTGAAATGTTGCAGAGCAATGAGACCTTATTTAAATACAGGCATTACAAGTGCCATTAATATATTGAAAATATCCCTGATCCAGTCCATCAGATGTTTCCCATCAGAGTGATTTACAATTGAATTATTTGACCATGTATGCTATCTATAGTGACTTTTTTTTATTTTAGGCGTGCAATTTTATCTCTAGATTGTTTTCCAACTTTAAATGGTTGGTGTATGTCATACACAATTGCTTGCAATGGGTTCCATGGTTATCCTAGACTGGTGGACAATATGACTCTCTGTAGTCCTCCAGGTCTGTTATTGTTTGATTTTAAGAAAGAATTAATCATTCAGTTTCTCTGAGTGAAATCTTCACACCTTCTCTGTAATTTCACGTCAAATGATTGTGATCCATACACGGGAATGACTTAGCAAGACAGCCCCAGCTCCCTAATTGACCTTCCTGAAATTACCAGACTGGTTGCAGTTGACCTGCAATATTGACCATGGCATAATCCCATGATTGCAAGGACATGATTGGACCAAGCATCTAACTAACCACAGCTAAACATCTAGAAATGGACAAGCCCCTTGAATAACTGCGGCAGCATCCTTGACTAGCTTTGACCCTACAAAGGACTAATCCCCTTTGACTTGCACACAGGGTTATTTGGTTGAAGTGCAATTTAAAATGCAGGGTGTTCAACACACAAGTTGCTGGCATGGCCTGTAGTTGTGATATTGATGTAACAGGTTCTATATCTCAACATGTCCACTCCCTTGACAGTCAGTGCTGCTTACAAGCAGGAATAAACAATGCAAGTCACAGAGGCTAGCATTGTTCATTAAGCACGATATATACACATACTAATTTTGGAGAAAAGCAGAGAAGATGAGTGTAGCTCTTCCAAGAATGACATGCAAATTCGTGAAGAATAAATAAATAAGGTACGATCCAGAAGGTGCACCGTTTTGAGGTGAATGTGTGACCCTCCATGTAAAGTGACCAGGCAGAAGCAGGCAGGTTGTAGGTACCTGTGAACTCCAAAATCAAGTTCTGAAGGGCTGAGAGCTGGACCCAGAGCAGACATGATGACATGCTGAGGCTGGTAGTTTGCCAATGTTGACTTGCTTGGACGAAGGCTGGTGGAGGATGGTGGTCATCGAACATGCAGCTGCATTGCGGTGAAGTTGGATGAAGGCTTGCATTCGGCGAGCTGCACCTAACAGCTCAGACCTGCGTGTCGGGAATTTGTGCTGTCGGGTTTCTCGAGAAACAAGAGGAGAACTGGAAGTGGTGTTGAAATTCAGCAACAAATGAGGTGCAAATGCATGGAAATAAAGTGGTTGCTTTTTAATAAGATTCAAAAGTCTCCATGTTGCATAGATTAGATTAGATGAGATTAGATTCCCTACAGTGAGGAAACAGGCCCTTCAGTCCAACCAGTCCGCACCGAGCCTCCGAAGAGTAACCCACCCAGACCCATTTCCCTCTGACTAATGCATCTAACACTATGGGCAATTTAGCATGGCTAATTCACCTGGCCCGCACATCTTTGGACTGTGGGAGGAAACCAGAGCACCCGGAGGAAACACACGCAGACATGGGGAGAATGTGATAGGTTCAGAGTTTTTTTTCATTTTTGCCCTATTTTCGCAACTTTCTCCCCCATTGCCCACTTTGATCCATGGAGGGAAACTTCCTATTCCTATTTGTGGATTTAAATTGCTTCTTTTGCAAATTATGTCTCATCTGTGTTCTTTTGTTCTCAATTCTTTTATAAGGAACAGTTTCTCTCTTTCTACTCCATCTAGACCTTCATGATCTTGTAAACTTCCGTCAAATCACCTCTCCAGGAAAAACAGTGCAAACCTCATCCATCTATCTACTCTCCCTTTGCAGCAAGTGTTCAAAACCCTCTTATCTGCCTTCAGTTGTTTAAAATGAACACTCTAGGATTTCTCTTACACCGAAACCGGCAAATTACGAGATTATGTTTTAAGTAACAGCATAGGATATTTAGTGGCAGGAACTTCAAATGTTTTAAAAATTTCTAACTACCTCATAAGTGCTTGAGACATCAGACATCTATAAATGAGAGCTAAATTTGGCAGCAGAACTGTGAATACAAAGTGTGGAAATGAAATGTGATTTTCAATCTACTAAACCCAATTCTATCATAAAATCATAAACTGATACAGCACAGAAGGAAACCTATCGCTTCACCATGTCTCTGCCTGTTTCTTGAAAGACTTATCTGTTTGGTCTCAGTGATCTTCCATAGTTCAGCAATGTATTCTCACGAAGTATTTATTAAATTTTCTTTTGAATGTTACTGCTAAATCTGCTTCCACAGCCCTTTCAGACAGCATAGTTCACAAGATAATTACTTATTTATTGTTCAAATAAATATCCTCATCCCTCTTCTGGTGCTTCTCCAAGTTAAATTGTAATATTCCATTTACTGATGCATTGGTGTAACTATCTCATTGTCCCTTAAAAGGCTGTACAACAACAGCTTAAATTAGCTTTTATTTTAAAGACAGCTAATTGGTTTATGTTGTGACTAGGATGGATCTTCTTGTTTGAGCATTGCAAAATACTTTTTGCCACAAAGGTGCAAGGAAAAGATTTGAATTCTGAAATCTGATTTACTACTGAGTTATGACGTCTGGATATGTGTCTCTTCAGCCTTGAAAGGTCAATGAAAAGGATTCTTGTCAAGCTAGCAACTGGAATAAGGACAATGTTAACATTGAGCCCCATTTCAAAAATTATGATTACAAGGAGGAGGGCACATAGTATAAACGGATAAAGGTTCAAGACTAATGACAGAAAGTACTTTTCCACGCAAAGTTATTATCGGACAGTAGAATCAAACACTCAGAAGCCTTTCTGTCCTCAGTCAGATTTGTGATGGGAGGTTCTTGATTTCTTTGGAAAGAATTGTGGAATCTACCTCACCTTTGTGATTACTCAGCCAAATGTGTATCAGTACCAACATTATAGCAGTCTAGTTATAACACTGTGCAGTGGCTGTCCTGTGGTGCAGTGGTAGCATTCCTATTCCTGGACTGGGAGGTATGGGTTCAAGTGGAACCTGCTCCAGTGGTGTGCAAAAACATGCCTGAGCAGCTTGGTTTGAAAACTAGGTTAATTAAAAAATACACACTGTGCAGCATAGTGGTCCCTGTGAAATAGCATCTTTCCTTAAATTTGCCATTAGTTCTGATGCACCTTTATTCTTTGCAATCACCCATGATATCTTATATTCGTTCAGGTGAGTTCACTTTATGATTAATTCTATGCCTGTAGGTTTTAGAAATTCAGTAGATTATTTACCACATCCCTCATGAAAGTTTTTCTTAATTTCACTAACTATTTAAATGTCTTATTTACTGTATCATATGTCATTCTGATGTCTTTTATTGTATGGTATTACATTGTGTTTTTGACTCTGAAAAGATTCTTTGTCTAAGTCTGTCTGTAAGTGAAAGCCATTATGTCTCAGATACAGAAATTGTTGGTTAAATATTAATAAAAGGTGATGTTCAAATTTTAGAGCATATTACATTGAGAATTATCATTTATAGAACCCTCTTTATCCCTTACTGTTTATTATTTTATTGTGTTATTGAAATCAGTTAGCTATTTCCTCAGCAGAATACCCTTTTAAAATATTTTAAACACAATCCAAAAGTTAGAGTCATAGAGATGTACAGCATGAAAGCAGTCCTTCAGTTCAACCCATCTATGCCAACCAGATGTTCCAACCCAATCTAGTCCCACCTGCCAGCACCTGGCCCCATATCCCTCCAAACCCTTCCTATTCATATACCCAACCAGATGCCTTGTAAATGTTGCATTTGTACTAGCCTTCACCACTTCCGCTGGCAGCTCATTCCATACACGTACCATCTTCTGTGTGAAAAAGTTGCCCCTAGGTCTCTTTTATATCTTTCTCCTCTCACCCTAAACCTATGCACTTTCATTCTGGACACCCCCAGCCCAGGGATAAGACTTTGTCTATTTATCCTCTCCATGACACTCATGATTATATAAATCTCTATAAAAAGGTCACCCCTCAGCCCCCATCTATTCAACCTCTCCCTGTAGCTGAAATCTTCCAACCCTGGCAACATGCTTTTAAAATCTTTTCTGAACCCTTTCAAGTTTCACAACATCTTTCCGATAGGAAGGAGACCAGAACTGCACACAATATTCAAACAGTGGCCTAACCAATGTCCTGTACAGCCACAACATGACCTTCCAACTCCTATACTCAATTCTCTGACCAATAAAGAAAAAGCATACCAAACTTCTTCACTATCCTGTCTACCTGCAACTCCACTTTCAAGGAGCTATGAACCAGCACTCCACGGTCTCTTTGTTCAACAACACTCCCTAGCACCTTACCATTAAGTGTATAAGTCCTGCAAAGATTTGCTTTCCCAAAATTCAGCACCTCACATTTATCGGAATTAAACTCCATGTGCCACTCCTCAGCCCATTGGCCCATCTGATCAAGATCCTTTTGTAATCTGATGTAACCTTCTTAGTTGTCCACTACACCTCCAATTTTGGTATCATTGGCAAACTTACTAACTATACCTCATGCTCACATCCAAATCATTTAAATAAATGATGAATAGTAGGAGACTCAGCACCAATCCTTGTGGCACTCCACTGGTCACAGGCCTCCAGTCTGAAAAGCAACCCTTCCCTGCCACCCTGTCTTCTACCTTCAAGCCAGTTCTGTATCCTGACAGCAAGTTCTCCTTGTATTCCATGAGATCTAACCTTGCTCACTAGTCTCCCATGGGGAACCTTGTCAAATGCTTTACTGAAGTCTATATAGATCACATCTATTGCTCTGCCCTCATCAATCCTCTTTGTTACTTCTTCAAAAAACTCAATTTTGTGAGACATGATTTCCCAAGAACAAAGCCATGTTGACTATCCCTGATCAGTCGTTGACTTTCCAAATACATGAGCTGCAAATGTGTTGCTGGTCAAAGCACAGCAGGTTAGGCAGCATCTCAGGAATAGAGAATTCGACGTTTCGAGCATAAGCCCTTCATCAGGAATAAGAGAGAGAGAGCCAAGCAGGCTGAGATAAAAGGTAGGGAGGAGGGACTAGGGGGAGGGGCGATGGAGGTGGGATAGGTGGAAGGAGGTCAAGGTGAGGGTGATAGGCCGGAGTGGGGTGGGGGTGGAGAGGTCAGGAAGAGGATTGCAGGTTAGGAGGGCGGTGCTGAGTTGAGGGAACCGACTGAGACAAGGTGGGGGGAGGGGAAATGAGGAAGCTGGAGAAATCTGAATTCATACCTTGTGGTTGGAGGGTTCCCAGGCGGAAGATGAGGCGCTCCTCCTCCAGCCGTCGTGTAGTTGTGTTCTGCCGGTGGAGGAGTCCAAGGACCTGCATGTCCTCGGTGGAGTGGGAGGGGGAGTTAAAGTGTTGAGCCACGGGGTGATTGGGTTGGTTGGTTCGGGCGGCCCAGAGGTGTTCTCTGAAGCGTTCCGCAAGTAAGCGGCCTGTCTCACCAATATAGAGGAGGCCACATCGGGTGCAGCGGATGCAATAGATGATGTGTGTGGAGGTACAGGTGAACTTGTGGCGGATATGGAAGGATCCCTTGGGGCCTTGGAGGGAAGCGAGTGTGGAGGTGTGGGCGCAAGTTTTACATTTCCTGCGGTTGCAGGGGAAGGTGCCGGGGGTGGAGGTTGGGTTGGTGGGGGGTGTGGATCTGACAAGGGAGTCACGAAGGGAGTGGTCCTTGCGGAACGCTGATAGGGGAGGGGAGGGAAATATATCCTTGGTGGTGGGGTCCGTTTGGAGGTGGCGGAAATGGCGGCGGATAATACGTTGTATGCGCAGGTTGGTGGGGTGGTAGGTGAGAACCAGTGGGGTTCTGTCTTGGTGGCGGTTGGAGGAGCGGGGCTCAAGGGCGGAGGAGCAGGAAGTGGAGGAGATGCGGTGGAGGGCATCGTCGATCACGTCTGGGGGGAATCTGCGGTCCTGTCCCTCAGGATTCCCTCCAACAAGTTGCCCACCATCGATGTCAGGTCTATAGTTCCCTGGCTTGTCCTTAACCACCTTTCTTAAACAGTGACACCACGATAGCCAACCTCCAGTCTTCCAGCACCTCACATGTGACTATCAATGATACAAATATTTCAGCAAGAGGCCCAGCAATCACTTTTCTAGCTTCCCACAGAGTTCTCGGGTACACCTGATCAGGTCCTGGGGATTTATCCACCTTTATGCGTTTCAAGACATCCACCAATTCCTCCTCTGTAAAATGGATGTTTTTCAAGATGTCACCATCTATTTCCCTACATTCTATATCTTCTATGTCCTTTTCTACAATAAATACTGATGCAAAATACTTGTTTAGTATTTGCTCCATCTTTTGCAGCTCCACACAAAGGCCACCTTGCTGATCTTTAAGGGGCCCTTTTCTCTCCCTAATTATCCTTTTGTCCTTAATGTATTTGTAAAAACTATTATAAAAATATTTCTGCAGCTGAATTTCTGCCTGTGTTTAGGCCCATACTATGCATTTAGATACTTACATGGTATTGAAGACCATACACCACATTCCCCAAAAGGAATAGCCCCTTAACAGATGTGAGCCTCGATGTTGCTCAGAAAGAGATGAGGACTTTTTCAACGTTAACCACACTAGGTTCCTACTAAGCCTTTTAACACAACCTGGCAACTTTCACAATTGTAATACCACTTTTACTAGAATCAACATTACAATTTATCACAGAAAAGCAGAGTACAGCAGTTGCTGATATGGAAACAGGAAATACTGAGAAACTCAGCAGGTTAGGCAACATCTATGGAGAGAAAAACAGTTAATATTTCAGGTCAAATAGAAAAATGTTAACAATCTAATAGATCTGAGCAAGTGGTGTGTGGATCCAGATCTGTGATGGGGTGAGTGGAAGCAGAGATTAATTGACAAAAGAACAGGTCCGCCAGCACCATCATGAACTGAAAGGGTAAAGAAAAGAAACAAAAGTTGTACCAATAGCAAGAAGAAAATTTATTTTAAAAAGAAAATACAAATTGGGTACAAGATTTACCATCTGAAATCACTGAACTCGTGAACCCCATTATGTTTCATAGTGACCACATCTGTAGCAAGTGTTGGCTGCATAAGGAACTCCTACTCAGAGTCTTAGATTAGATTAGACTTTTTTTTTTCTAATCCTACTCAGAGTCGATGAGCTGGAGTCTGAGTTTCAAAAACTGTAACATCAGGAAGGGGGCGAGTTATTGAAAGCTGTGTTTCAGGAGGTAGTAACCCCTCAAATTTGGTCAGTGGTTAGGGACAGGAGGGTGTGACAATGGCCAAGGCAGGTATAATGTTCTCAGAGATAGTATTGAAGGCTCCTCAGCCCTTGGGCTTGTCCAACATATTTGAAATTTGTGCTCCGTGCGTGGATGAGAGCAAGGGCTGAAGGGAAAATGAGCAAACTGACCATAACACCATGTTGTAGGGAGCCATTCGAGGACTGTCGTTGCAATTAGAAATAGTATATACAGGGGAATAGACAGTTTTCTGTGGCCAGGATTGAAAGTCCTGAGGTTGTGTTGCTTTGCCTCGTGCCCAGGCGCTCATTTTGACTGCAGAGGAACTTAGAACGGGAACGGCAAGATTCAGTTGGCATGGTTCATGTGCTTACGAACGATACAGGTAGAAAGCAAAAAGACATTCTAATGAGGGAATATGAGCAGTTACGGGCCAAATTAGAAAGCAAATCCAAAAAAGGTAATAATTTCCAAATTACTACCTGAAGCATGAGCTAACTGACAGAGGGTGAAGTGTAAGCCTGATTAGGAACAGCACTAACATTGTGAACGGATTAAAGTGCAAACCTGATCTGGAGTATGACGCAGGGCAGTGAGAAATCAAAGCACAAGCTTGAGAAGAAGCTGTGAGAGGGTTATACTGACCTTATGAATAGGAGCAGTGAGAGTACAGGGAGAGATTAGAGAGTGATCTTCAACAGGAACAATGGAAACAGGTTATGCCCAAGGTAGATTGGGAGCAATGAAAATGGATTAAACATGAAAGCCTGATGGAGAGTCATATAGTCAGTTTTTATAGTATGGAAAGAGACCCATTAGCCCATTATATTAGCATTGGGTCATCAAACATCCATCCGTTCTCATCCCATTTTCCAGCATCCGACCAGTAATCTGTATGTTTGAAGTGTTAAACTAAATAGTTCTTAAATATCTTGCAGGTTTCTGCCTCTACCTTTTAGGTAGAGATTTTGATCACCTGGATGAAAACTTTTTCCCCTCCTGATTCTTACCTTAAAACTGTGCCCCTAGTTATTGATCCCTTTACTGAAGGGAAAGACTTCTTTAACTATCCTGCTCACAGTCCTTAAAACCTCATGCACAAGCAGATCACCTCTTAGCCCTTCTCTGTTCTAAGGAAAAAAACTCCAGCCTAAATCTATCTTCCTATCTGAAATACTCCAGCCTAGGCAACACACTGGTGAATTTCCTCTGCACACACTCTAATACAATTACATTCTTCCTGCAGTTCTTGTAATCAGTACCTCAACTAATAAAACCCCTTATGTAATCTTAAATACCTTAATCTAAGGTTCTGTGGACATACACATCAAGTTCTCTTTGATCTTCTGCAATTCCCAGGGTCCGACACATGCAATGTATGCAATTGCCCAGTTAGTCCTTCCAAATTGTACTTTTCTGTATTAAAGTCAATTTGCCACTGCTCAGCACATCTCTATTGTCCTGTAGTTTAAGGCTTTCCACTTTGTAATTTAATGCATCATCAATTTTCAGGTTACCTATGTAGGTACTGATTAATAAACTAGGAATGAATGGAAGAGGTATAATGTACATAAAAGCAAATAGCAAAGGATCCAGCACGGCAGTATGCCACTGGACACAGGCTATTCATCACAAAACCATCCCTCAACTGTCATCCTCCACTTCCTGTCACTAAGCCAATTTTGGTTCAAGTTTACCAAATTACCATGGATCTCAGAGACCCTTTACCTTTACAGAAACATGTATCTACATTCTCGCTATTAGCCTTTTGAATATTTCCCAGTGCTGAGATGTGGACTTTCCTGCTGCTCTATTTACTTTGGTTCAATCCCTTCTTATTAAAACTGGCATCTCCCAGTTCAGAATATTTATTCCCTGCCCAAATTTATCTTAAGTCTTACTGAATTATGGTCACTGTCACCAGAAAGTTCCCCCACAGTTAAAAATGGGAAAGTTGAAATCCTGTACAATTGTCATATACTGAGATTTGGCCAAGAGTCTTGGTATCTCTCACTGCTTGAGGGTGTACAGAAAACCCCCACTATTATTGCCCCCTCTAAGTTCTGCCCCTTTGAGGAAACAGACATCATTTCTCCTTACTGCAGTAACCAACTCCTTGATCAATATTGTTGACACATCTCATTCACTTCCACTCCCCCCCCCATCTCACAGATTTATACCCCAAAATGTTGAGCTAACAGTCTTGTCCCTCCCTCAACCATCTGTGATTTTTTAAAAAAAAATCACATCTATTAAATCAACACCCTCAAGACTCCTTGCACTAAATGCCAACCAGCCTTGCCATGCTCTCTACCCTTGACTATATTTATGCTGCCTAAATTAACTTGGTTCTATAACTTTTCTGTACATCACTCCTTATTGTAATTGTTCTCTGCATCCCATCCCCTGCTAAATTATACATCCACAACTGCACTAACAATTTTTTCCTGTTACAACACAGCAGTGAAACCTTCTGCTAATTAAACCAAACACCCAGAAGAGCTCTCCTTGCCTCGTAATCTGCTAAAATATATGAGTGATAGAAAACGTACAAATTACACTATTTAAAGAAAATATCAATTTATTCTTTAACTCAACGTGAACATTAAACAACTATTCACAACTCTTGGCTCTTAGCTCCCCCCTCAACTGCTTGTTATCTGCCTCCAACTCTAACAATATACTGTTCCAACAAAAACCCGTATTAAAATTCCATGAATTTCAAAACCATACTGCGGCCATCATCTCCAGTGTCTTTCTTCTTTCAGCTGAAGATCTCAGAGTTGTTGTCTTTCTGTGAAGATGTTTTACATGAAAAAGATACCTTTGACAGAGTGTTTTGCTAGCAGTCACTCTAACTTTCAAAGCATCTATTCTCTTTATACCACAACCATCTGATTGTTTTTTTTTGTCAGCCTCGAACCAAATTCAAACTCAACTGGGTTTTAGTATCCCGAGGTATAATTTGAACTGATTGGTTAAATTCAAGTTGTTGTCAAAACAGCAAGCAAAACTCAGGTGTCCATTTCACAGCTAAATGTTTTACATATTTTCAATTTTCCAGTACACAGACTGCTTGATCATCATATAAAAGGTGCTTGTAAGCTCTAGTGAAAAACAACATTCACTTTCTTAAAGATACAGTACACGTCTTCAAACTCATAACACTCCACAGATTTATTGTGTTCCATTTCTGAGCCTTGTAACGTCTTTTCCAGAAGTAACTGTAATGCAATCTCCTATATCCTTATGTTCTTGTTGCAAGGCATCCTCTCTTTCTACTAACTTCACTGATCACAATCTGAATAACAATCTCTGGCAGTTCACCCTCCCCCTTCAGAATATCCTGCAGCTGTTCAATAACATCCTTGACCCTGGCCTCAGGGAGGCAACATACAATCCTAACCAGATATGGCAAATCAATTATGCTTGCATTTTTCTCATTCAACCATCTTGTATTCAATTCAAATTGAATCATCTGTCACAATGATTTGAAATGATAAACCCCAGACTAATGGTCTGCAGATTAGATTATTGATCTGGTGATATTACCACTACACCACTTGCTCTTATTAGATTCGAGCAGTGAGTACATTACAAGTACTAACCTGATTGGGTGCAGTAAGGGAGAAGTGAGTGGATTAATATGAAAGCCTGATCAGGACCTTTGAGAGTAGTGAAGAAACCAGTGAGAGGTTTGAAGTGAAAACCTGATCATGAACAGTGAGAAGACTAAAGTACAAGCCTGTTCATGAGTAGTGACAGTATGAATAAATTAAGATGCCATTCTGATTGGGAGCAGTGGAAGAGAATTAAAATGAAATTCTAAAAGGGAGCAGTGAACTGGATTAAAAGGACAAACCTGAGTGGGAACATTGTGGAAGCAGAAGATCGATCCTCTGTCCAACAACCTTCAGTGGCCTTGCCTCCATTATAAGGTTAGTAGTGGGGGATGCTCACTGTTAATTGCACAATATTCAGTACTATTCATGGACTGCTTTGGTATGAGGGTCATTTCAAAATGCAGCAAGACCTATACATATCCAGATTTGGGTTGGTGAGCAGAAAAAAAAAGTCAATATACATGTTCCAGGCAATGACCATCTCCAACAAAACAGTATCTAAGCACCACCCCTTGACAATCAATGGTATGACCATCACCAAATCTCCCATTATCAGCTCTGCTTTGTGGATCAACATAATATACCAAATAAAATCACGTTATGAAAATATTTTTATTTGAATATTACACAATTCAAGCTTTTTTATACAAATTTAAGTCTGCTTATTCATGAGACATCTGCTGGTATAGGAACATACAGGAAAACAAGCTATAATACAAAACTAGGCAATTAGTGTTGCATTAAGGTGCATTAGCTTTATTGGATACTGAGGATTAGATAAACATTTTTTAATGCCACAAGATAATTCTTACAGCATGAATGTTAGAAAGCAAGTAGTGCAATACCATTTATTGCAACACATGATCTGGAATAAACAATCTTTCACAAGTGTTCAGATGAGGAATAGAAATGGCGAGCACAAAGGAACCTGTTAAACCTTCAACATGCTGAAAATAATATGGAGTAGAAATCCATATTTAAACTTTGCATTAATAATGATGAAATAAGAATACCTCAATTCACATCAGTTATAAAAATCAAGTCTACTTCAGATCGATCAAATCCCAAAATGGTCATACCAATATTTAAAGTAATTTTTTAATAAGATGGATCTGTCCCAATTGCACTATATAAAAGATACCAGTTACAGTTACCATATATCTAAAATCTGTCGCTCTTTGGATCTGATCTTGTTTCCACTCCGAGGTTTCTCTGCACCTATCTGGTTTTGTGAAATCAATCAGAATAAAAGAGTCAACATCCTGTACCACCTACTCTCTCCAAACAAAAAGTTGAAATAGGATTATATTTGAAACTGATTTTTAAAATTTGCAACAGGAGAATGGTACAACAGATTCCTGGATACATCTTAAAATAAGACAAAGTTTTCAGCTTCATTAACACTCCTCCCTCCCTCCTTACTTTAAGGAATATGCATCTTGACAATAGAAATGTGGTCATACATATGTGCAAACATTCTGGTGAAAAAAAGTTTCAGAATTTAATTTCAATGTCAACATATTTTAAACTTTTTTTTTACAAAAGTAACTCCAAGTATTTCAAAATTCTGACAATATATCCACAATTATTTGATCGGAATACTTGGCCTCATCTGAACACCAAAATATCAATGACAGAAGCTCAAATAATGGCAGATTTCTAAATTATAAAGCAATTGCTACAAATTTTCCACAATTTAAAAATGAAAGCTTAGTTTGGAAAAGACTGCTATCAAAATGCCAACCAGGGGTTAGATCAGAAAAAACTGTCAAAAATGCTCTTCCAAGAAATGTTTCCACTGTTATGAAAATACCCTGTATGAACAATGTCTACTACTGAACCATTACCAAGCAGCTCCTTGTTAACAAAATTAATTTGGTTTATAGCATGACTTATTACAGGGTAGTTGCTTTCTGAACCACATTTCCTGGATTTAGAAACTGAATAAGCTTTAAATTCTGACTCAAAAATTCTTACGTTCCGTTCCATTGTCTTTTGCTGAAGTGAATTTCGAACGAGTGTGTAGCACGGCATACAGACACCAAAAATGTTACAGAACATATTGAGACTCAAGTTCTATTACAGTCTTGAGTTATGAAGCAATTAGCAAACAAATTCAGATGCTTTTTAATGAAAGGGTCACAAATAATTAGCTTCATATTTATTCATTGCTCTGATAAAGAATGCCTTCTATAGTCATTCATGTTAACAAACTTAGTCAATATTGTCATTTGAAATAAGAATGTTGAAATTAAAAACTTTCCCTCCAAACAATTAAATGGAAAACATAAAATGGTGGGGCAACAATGCAGATGAAGCTGTTGCAGATCAGGCGTCATAGGCAACTACACTGATTTAAGACAGCATTCTGTGGCCTACATTTCTGATAATAATGTAGACACATTTGATGTGTTTTGTATTGTCAAACTCTTGTTGCATTTATGGAAATTGAAAACTTCTAAAGATATTATAAAATTTTACAAAACAATAATAGTTAGCTTATGTTATGGGCCACAATATAAAACATATGCTTCAATAAGCAAAATATTTAAAAAAGGAGATTCCAAAGTACCTCAGAGCAACCATGCACTTTGCTGCAAGGCCCATGGGAAGTCTATGAATGCACTTCTGATTATGCTTGATATTTGTAAGTATCTTGTCCAGATGAATAGAGGAAATACAAGTCTGCACATATTAAAAGTTTTATTTTGAAAAAGCTGAATAAGATTTTCTCGACCATGAGCAAAAATATAAGTCTACATTTAAGGACAAAGCACAGTTTGATTGCCTATGCTGGCCACATATATGTAGAGAATAACCATATAGAGAAAAAAATTTATACAGCAAACAAATTAAATCTCCTAAATAAACTGGAATGCTTGCTCGCACCTTTCTGGTGCATTCATACAATCAGGTTATGACTTATCATCTAGAATTTAGTCCCTGCAGATGACTGTTAAAAACACAGCATCCAACTTCCTGGGACTGTCATGTAGGAATCCTACATAAAGCACTTACAGATTTTAAAAAACAAAATAAAAAAGGATCAGCAGGTTATATAAGGCATTACTTTTGCTAAATTTCTAAAATACGAGATTAATAATAATAATAATTGTGATAAGGAAGACGAACCAATACAATCCATAACTGGTTGCCTAAACAACCAACTCCCCAGTTTTCAAAAAGTGGAAACTGACAGCTTCATTGGCTACTTGGCCACAACTGCCATTTTCAGAAAAAATATTTCCAATCAACAAGTAACAATGAACTCTCTCAATTTTGGTAGAATTGGATCACCTTCTGTTTTTTTTAAAAGAAGGTTAGAGACTGCATACAACCCATAAAAATGTACATAGTTATGAAGTTCACAAATGCTATAAAGTTCACCTGTGCACTAGTGGTTGCATTTCCTACATCAAGAGTGAGCAAGAAACATTCTACACATGGAATTTCAAAGAATATCTCCCATTTGTCCAATGTGACTTCAAAAAGCCACAGAAATAAAAAGTGACAGGCTTTTGTTTCCCTCCAGTGGCATCATAGCTCTTCTCTAATGAAAATCAGGGACTCCAAGCAAATTCAACTCCATCCATTTTCTGAACAGAGAGGGGAATAACACAAGACAGCACTAGTTCCTTAGAAATATTCTGAATGAGTGTGAACAGTTACACCTCATTGCTCTTTGCATTCCATCTATTCAATGATATTCATATTATTAACCCATCAAGGAATTTAAACACAAGTTTGCTATTATCAATCGTGCATTTTTGAACTAATAATGGTAGGGAGAAATGGAAAATACTACAGCATCACAAATTAGCATTTTGATTTTTGGAAACATTTAAGGGAAAAAGTATCACACGTTACCATCAGGAGTTTCTAAAATGGATTGTTTTTTCAGTTGTCTTCTTTGGAATTAGAAATTTTAACTAGTATGCCAAGTGATATTAACCATATATATCATAAAAGTCAAATAAGCCAGAAAACTTTATATAATTTGTATTAGAGTTTTCCTGTCCCTGCTCCATAAGCCAAAAATATGGAAAGATGGATTAAAATTTGAGCTTTAAAACACTAGCGATTCTCTTTGCCATGCAACTGAGGAATAACTTGTTAGGTAAGAGTTTTGGTAGTCACTGTACATATATCAAGCAATACAAAATGTGGGTTAAAATTAAGGACATTTAAAGATGAAAAGCAACTCCATTCAGATAAAATCAAAAGATGACTCCATTTGTACCGCATACTTGGTGAGGTGTTCATAAATTATTGTTGTAGTGACCAGAAAGCACAATTAAAATATTGTGATTGAATATGGACCCTGTGACCTCATTGAAATTTAATTAAACAACTGATGTGGAGAAGCCAAAAACAGCATATTTGGTAATGTGAAAACTACATATGCAGTAGTCCCGTGTGTTGCAGGACCAACTTATCTAAACTGTGTTTGCACACTGCAAAGAACTATTTCCTTATTTATGTAAATAATTTTATGTAATTATCATGGCCAGGAGATGCAGTGAAAGAGGAATACTACAGTAGTCATACTTAAGATGATATATGAACTCTAATACTTCTAGTGCACCTTAAGTTTTGATGAAAGTTGAAAGCAACACACTAGTGTTAAGGCAAAATACTGCAGCTAATAGAAAATCTGAAACAGAATAGTGAAGCAACTCAGCAGGTCTTGCAGCATCTGGAGAGAAAACCAAGGTTAACATAGCGTTCAGTATGATTTGGAAACCAAAGAAATCATACGGACTTCAAACATTTCCTTTATTTCTCTAACTATAGATAATAAGACCTGTTGAGTTTCTCCAGCATTGTGTTTATTAAATATGAATTGCTCCATCTAGTTAAGACAGACTTCACTTTTATTCTTTTGATACTTCCAAGTTTAATTATCTTTCCAAACTTTATCAAGAATGAGGACCCAAATATTATTAGAGCATGCATCTTAAATATTCCTACAATTCTGCTCACTAGGTAGGCAGCCCACTGAATATGGATGTTGGATCAGCATCACCATTTCAGGTAGAGTCAGATAAAAACAAAGGTGACATTAAAAAAAGAGAGATAGCTTAAAGCAAGGTTCTGAACTGTACATCTTGACAGTGAAAATTAAATATTGAAGTCCTCCTCTCAATGTGTAATATACTTTCAATGTCTTACTTATTTTATTAAAGTATCCTTTTGTATGATCAGATTGAAAGATTGAAAGCCCTTAATAAATGTCTCCCACATATGAACTAACACTTCAATTTTATTTTACATTTTGCTTTGCAGAGTGCCAACTGCTGAAAAATGTAATAGGAAATGAATATATAAGCTATAACTCTTCACTAGAAAGAGGATCTAACTCATGACATTCTTATCCAGAAATATGTCCTACTGTATAGACAGACAGGTACAAATACCTTGCTGCTATTTGAGAATAACAACTTACAGTAGAAAACATTACGTGAAATTCAGCCAATTTTCTAAATAAATTATTGAATCCAATTCTGACCATGATGCGTCCTCAATGTTCTTGGCTAGCCAAATGCACAATTATAATTAGACGCTTCTGGTGTGTTTAGATTGTCTTTTTGGAAAAATAATGCCACAAAATTGTCAAAACTTACATTTTAGTAATGCTCCCTAGGAAAAAAAATCTGGGCAAAGTTTGTGTATGTATGATTTGACATTTACGATTTTGTCCCAATGAGTTACCCTCACACTACATCAAATTCTATTTCTGATCATTCATTTTATCTTCCAGTTTTGTTATAACAAGTTTTGAATTCAATACTCTTCCAACAGTTTATCTTTGTTTCTTCTTCTATTGATGTACAAGTCGCAGTTACCTCTTTACCTGCTCTTTACTGAATTCATGGAGAATACTGCTACTACTGTATTTACAAAGATAGCTTTACAATCAAACAGCACCAGGTTTTTGCAACACTATGTTGAAAATTCACTGCCAAAATTTAGCCGGTTAAGCAATCAATGACTGGAATCAAGGCAACACAAGGTTTCAGAATATGGTTGTATAGGTTTGAATTATTTTTCTTTGGGCTACTTAAAATGGCTTCTGATCCTAACAAACAGTTTGGCATCAAAAACTTTTGGCACCAACATCACGTCTTTGCTAACTAGTTTATGGGGTAGGGAAGGGCTTGGTTTAATATTAACTAATACTAAAGACAACAGCTACCAGTGAAGTACAGTACCATTACCAGAATGCTAGTATAAGAGAATGAGACAGCAATTAAAAGCTGTTTAACTAACAGAGGACTTCAAAGCTTTTAAAGCATTTGCATTTATTTTTGCTCAGACTGGTGGATGGCTAGTGGTTGTAAGAGAGTCAACAGTTGAATTATTGAGAACATCTAAAATAGATGTTACACCTTGGTAAAAGGAGAAACGTACCATTTTTAGGAACAACAAAATGAATGGACTCTTTACTATCTTAATCTGTATCATACTTGCACATGTGCTACGTAGTTAATATAAGTCAACCAAGAAGCAATCTTCTAGTATCGCTGCATACCCATGTTATTGCTTAAGTAACTTAACAGTAGAGTACTTATACATGCATCCTGTCTGAAAAGAACTCAGAAGATTTTGAAGAGGATGAATGTACTCATTAGAATACAATAGCGATTTTCATTTCTAGAAAACTTAAATGCTTCACAGCTGACTTTACATAAATAACTTTAGTAAGCATAGATCAAATAATTAAAATGGAAATATGCAAAAATCTAACTCTGCTCAGTTTGGTACTAAGGTTTCAAACAACATTTCAGAAAGGAATAAAAAAAAAGATTGGAACCTCTGTAGGTTTGGCACTCATCAACAATGCAGTGCTGAAGGCTTCAGCAGAATCTCTCAATCCTGCCTGTTGCAGTATTCTCTAAAATTAAGATTTGATCTGTTACTTGGCTAGCCAAAGTTGTTGTTACAATTCAGCGTAAAACTGCAATTGAATTGCTTAGGTTTTCCACATGCCTTGTTCTGAAGATGCAGATATTATTCAAACAAGATTAAATTTACAAGACGGATAGGGAAAACATTGATATTTTAGTGTGTCAATTAGAGGGCTAAAATAATTAAACCATTCCTAAAAATTAGGATCAGCTTTTTATGACCTACTCAATGAATAAGAGGGTTATCTAGATACAGCCTCCAATTTTCTGCAGTTGAAACCAAGACTGCGGACCAAAATTAAATCAAAGTAAGTGAACAATTTGCCTTGTGCAAGTATAATATCAGGTCACTAAGTGGAATTAAATGCATTATTGCGCAAATAAACATTTAATGAGTTTATACAGATGGAAATATGATTGACACCAGCATAATGTACAGTTACTGCAAAGAAGAGCTTACAAAGACATTTTGATCTTGCATTGACATATTAAGATGGCATTCAGAATGTACAATAATTTTCCCACAGTGATCACCAATGGAAAACAGGCTACACTTTTCTCTGCAACCTGGATTACATTTTAGTAGTCAATCTGGTGCTTTATACCTAAATGAAATCTTTAGTTTCTATACTAGCTGGGTGCTCTGGCTTGGCAACAAAACCACTGCTACAATTTCGTAAACAACTTAGTGTCACTGTTCAATTTTTTTTTTAAAAAGTAGAAGACATTTCAACTAACTTCAGTCTGCAACGACAGTTTTTCTGGAATCATTGAGAAATACTGTTAACTTTCATTAATATTTTGTGTAAACATAAGCGAATCTTATGAATTTTCAAAAAAATTTGAATCATTGTGCAAAATACTCTAGTAAACGATAATTTGGTGTTAATCATGATCATAAACAAAAGATCATGACTGTTTAACTTTGTTGCTTCTTGACATATCATGATCCATGATGACATCTTCCAAACAACAATCATGGTTCAATCCTTCGGTAGATTCTGTGCAAACTGATCAGATGCAAGTGCAAGATTTCTGTTTTCCCCAGGCAGTGAATGGTTCACCTAGCAAAACTTCACAAATCATCATCACCAATACCCTCAAAGGCATAGTTACCATGGAAGTCATTAGCACTGATGTCATTGGAGGAAGTTCCGATTCCCCGGATGCTAACAGAAGACAGCTTACTCTACAAGATGATAGATGAAGTAAAAGATAAAAATTCAGTGAATAAAATCCTTCAGTTGAAAAGAAACAAAGTTAAAATATTTAAAACAACTAAAATATTTTATACCTGAAGAGGTTAGCGTGTATTCAGAATTTAATAAACTGAATTAAGTGGATAACTAGTAAAATGGGCATTGAATGGATCAGCACAGTATCGTCTCATCTTCATAAGTCAGAACTTAAGACTGCTAATGAGTGACATGATGCCAAAGCTTTTCATTATGCAGCCATCAGGATGCATGCAAGAATGCCAAACTTCAGTCAAAACTTTATCACAGGAGAAGAGGGGTACTGATTGGTGGCCAAATCTAGTTCCGATTGGCTGAGACACTACTATGGTGAATGCAACAAAATTAGGGCGCACCCCTCTTAGACTTTGAATTTAGTTGTACACCCAATATTTTCTATCAACCTGCAAATAAGTGCTGAGAGACAAATTCCTATGGAATACAATTTTAACATTCTTTAAGTGCATTCGTGAATTCAACTTCTTTGTGAAAAAAATTCCCATTCGCCAAATACGTTAAGGCTTGATTTCTACTAATGGACACAAATACATATCAAACAGTTTCACCTTGAATTTTGATCACCTGTCAGGTATCCTCATAACTTTGCATTCTGAGAAGAACCTCAGCTTCCCAAATCTCTTTCATACAATCTTCATTCCAGTAACACTCCCTTCTGCCGCTTAAAGATTGACAATTTTCCAAAACTATTGCACCCAGAATTACACAGTTCATCAGATTCGAGAAAGCTATCCACTCAGACTGGTTCAATGGGTTCAGAAATAGTTGATAAGTCCAATGCACAATCTGCAAACTTTGCCACATGTGGGACAAAGACTTGAAGGGCTCTTTGCATGCTTTTGTATCTAGTACCTCAGTTCACAAAGCCAAGTCTGACACACACTTACCTAACTGCCTTATTAACCTGCCTCCTCTATACCTCAAAATATTCATACTTCTGTGTCACTCAAAATTGTATGGTTCAAATTATATTGTTGCTCCATACTCTTCTAAAACAGTATCACTTCACACTTGACCTGCAATTGCCATGTGTCTATTCACTTTGCCAGGTGATACACTCTTACAGCCTGCTGTTAATCTGCTTATTATTTCCTACATTGAAGGTTTTGTATGAAAACTTGGTAAAGTTATATTCTTAATATCATATTTAGGCCAAAGATAAATGTGACAGCTATTGCCCTAAGTGACCTGGAGACTCCTATTTCATATTACCTCCTGTCAGGAAATCATTCAGTTACATCCTGCATTGTAAAGGAATAGGTACCTTTACAATCAAGTACCCAAGTTACCACCTCCCTTTAATTCCACAAACTTCTATTTATTCACACAAGGAAGGCGGGTGGTAATTATGTTTGTTTTCAAAGCATATATGTACAACATTTACATAGTACCTTTCTCTGTCCTTGCTGTTTCAAAGAATTTAATCAGGTTGATCAGATACAAATAACCTTTAAAACTCTGTGCTAACAGTTCTTGAACTCATGCTTTCCAAGTAAAAATAAACTTTTCCTTTGACAATTGTGCCTTAATTTTTTTATAGTCAAAATAGAAATAGACTCCCGGTCCATGATGACCAGATATCCCAATTTGATCAAGTCCTATTTTCAAGCATTTGGCCCATAACCCTTTAAACCCTACCTATTTATTTAGTCATCTAGATAGCTTTTAAATGTTGTGGACTAGGGTGGACGAAGTTAAAGAAATCACACAACACCAGCTTATAATTTATCAGGTTTATATGGAAGTACAAGCTTTCCAAGCGCTACTCCTTCATCAAGCAGCTATTGGGGCAGGATCATAGGACACAAAATCAAAGTAAAAGATCAAAGTGTCATACAACCGACGCGATGTATTAAACAAAATTCTGTGCCCTATGATCCTGCCCCAATAGCTATCTGAGGAAACAGCAGCGCTCTCGAAAACTTGTACTTCCAAATAAACGTATTGGATTCTAACCTGGTGTTGTGTAATTTTTAAACTCTTAAATAATGTAATTGTACCTGCCTCCAGCAATTTGTTCCACACACACACACACACACACACACACATCACCCTCTGCATGAGAAAGTTACCCCTTGTGACCCTTTTAAAAATGTTTCCCCTCTCACAATAAACTTATGCCTCGAGACTGGAGTCCTGCCCTGGGAAAAAGACCATGACTATTCACCCTACCCATGCCCTTCATGGTTTTATAAACCTGTGAGCTAAATGTCCAGTCTCCGATGCTCCAGGGAAAACAGCCCCAAACTTTTCAGTCTATCTCTTTAGTTCAGACCTTCCAGTTCCAGCAACATCTTTGTAAATCTTTTCTGAACCATTTCAAGTTTCACATCTTTCTGAAAGCAAGGAGACCAGAATTAAATGCAGTATTCCAAAAGTAGCCTCAACAATGTCCTGGCCACAACATAATGGCCCAACACCTTTATTTAATGCACTGAACAATAAAGGTAAGCATGCCAAATCTTTCTTCCCTGTCTGGTCTACCTGCCACTTTTCTTTCAAGGAACTATGCACCTGCACCCCTAACTCTCTCTTCGCCAACACTTCCTAGGACCCTACCATTAACTGTACAAGTCCTGCCCTGACTCGCCTTACCAAAAATGCAACACTTCACATTTATCTAAATTAAACTTCATCTGCTATACCTTGGCCCATCTGATCTTTGTTTCTTCATACTCAGATAACTTTCTTCACTGTCCAGTACATCACCAACTTTCATCAATACTGTCTAATAATGCAGAAAAATATCCATTGAGCTAACTTTTTCCTGTTGTCTAAACATTCTAAATAGATGGTATACTCTGGAAAATACAGAACAATTCTTTTGATAAGTAGAGTAACAATAATCTAAAATTTAACATGTAATTCACTATATTTCAATTTTTAAAAAAAATCCTAATACGTGATTTCTGCATCACAGTCAAATTACATGGAAAAGTAGCACACTCTAAAGATAGTTCATGTTTATTGTGTACAAGCACCAACAGCCATATTGATGGTTACCTAAACCTTTTACGTTAAGTTGAAAGAACACTGCTTAGACATCAGTTAATCACCTACAGGAGTAGCAGACCAACATTTAGTCTGCAAAGTAAAAGTCTAATTTCAAGCCAGCTTGAATAATTTTACTCACCGAGAGCTTGACAATAGGTTCTCTGTTTGAATCAGGAGAATCCTAGAGAATTTTAAAAAAAGTTAAAGGAATGGCAACAAACAATCATCTTAGAAAAGTGCTACACCCATTGATTTAGCTTCGAAACAATTAATTTCACCATTTACTTCAAGGAAATACCAACAAAAATCTAGAAAACATTGAAAAAGGATCAGTTATTACTGTAGCAATTTATTTTGCAAGGTCAGTAAATGAATTACATCGATTGTATTGATGGTGTAAATTGTATTTGGGGTGAGATGGTTTACATCAGTTAGGTCAAAAATCAAATTGTAAGACTAATATGAAATCCCATAGTTATGCAGTTACTTGTTACTATAAGCTAGAACACAAGTTGTATTGCTTAGTCCTGGTCATGTACAGTTTTCTTTGTCGTTTCCATTCCTGGGCACAAATATTGCTACCAAAGGCTGTATTTATTGTTCATCCACAACTGCTTGCAAAGGTGGTGGTTAGCCCCTTCTTGAATTGCTGTATTCAATAAAGACAAAAACAGAAATAGGACATTCTGCCTTTTGAGTCTGCTCTATCATTCAATTAGATCACGATTGATCTGATAATCCTTAACCCCACTTTTCTTGCTTTATCCTCATAATCCTCAAATCCTTAATGATTACAAATCCATGTCTCTCAGCCATGAATATACTTAATAACCATGCCTCTATGCAAACAAGTTCTACAAATTTACTACCCTCACAAGAACCTCCTCATCTGCCCCTTAAATGGGTGATCCTTTATGATGAGATTATGTATACTGGTTCAAGGTTCTCCCACAAGTGGAAATGAACTCTCCCTATCTACTTTGTCAAGCCATCTAAGTATCTTTGCTTCACGCAAATGGATTTCAATACAAAATTCTTTCTTACAAATGAAAATAAGAAAGAGATCAGTACATCAAGAATGCTGAACCACCTTCTTTCTCTTTTTTCCTATTCCTTCTAAACTTCAAATATCCTTGGATATTCTGTTCCACTTAGGCACTTTGTGGTGAAGTCTCCATAAAGCAATTAAATCACACCCATTTATCATCATTTTCCCAAATGAAATTTATTCATTCGTTTGCCTAATTGTTTTTCTCTTTGGGTTTGATCTCCACCTATCATTTACTCATTCCTCCTCCCCTCCCCCTTCTTGAGCATACATACCAACCTTCACCTAGCTACAGTTCTGAAATATCACTGGACTCAAAGCATTCATTCTGTTTTCTCTCTACAGCTGCTCCCAGACCTGCTGAGTTTTTTTTCCAGCAGTTTCCGATTTCCAGTATCCACAGTTTTTTCATTTTTTGGATTTAACAGAACTGCTTTGAATGGCTATGATGCAGTAAGCAAGTTTCTTATGTACATGACATAGCATGAGATTCACAAAATGATCACAATACAAAGCCCCAGTTTCATCATCAGCTTTTTGCACTGTAAATGGTAGATCCCAAGATAGAGAAGGGCGTTAAGTTTATGTTGAACATGGCAACAAAAAGCTATTTCCTTTTACAAAACTTACTCAGTAGAAAACAATATTACAAATTAAAATTTTCTAACCAGGAGTGGAGGAGATTTCACAGCTTGCTGGCTGTCTGACCGACGTAACGCACCATTCATGCGCTTCTTTAGCATCTAAAATTTGAAGAAAACAGAAAACATTTCAGATTTAAGTATGGTTCATTCTGACTGAACACACCTCACTTGTCTACATCTGGAGCAAACCAAGGATTTGATTGACAATCCCAAGGATGCAATAATCGACATTTGTGGATTAAAGAAAATTTCATAGTGGTGCTTCCTGGGGTTGACATGAGGACTTGTGCTCTTTCTGATGAATATTAATGACCTACACCTTAGCACATAGGACAATTTCAAAATTTGTAGATTTTGTAAAACTGTGTGTGTTGGTGACCAGGTTAAGTAGAACTTCAAAAGAACACATTGGTGGAATGAGCAAAAAAGTGGCAGATGAATTTTTTGCAAAGGAGTATAAGTGATTCAATTTGATAGGAAGAATGTAGAGAAACAATGTGAAGTAAATGGTACAATTCAAGGAAGGGTGCAGGAGCAATGAAACTGGCTGTTACGTGCATTAATTATTCAAGATAGCGAGACAGATTGAGAGAGTGCATCATAAACGTGCACCATTAATGGTGACGGAAAATACAAAACCAAGTAAGTTATGTTAAACCTGGAGACATCAGTTTAGCCTCAATTGCTGCATTAAACCCAGTTCTGGGCACTATAAATTAAGAAGATTGGGAAAGGAATACATGCAGATGAGATTCACGAGCATAGTTCCAGGAATGAGGAACTTGAATTACGTAGATAAAATGAAGAAAATGAAACTACTTTCCGTGGAGCAGAGAGAGCTGGGAGGAGATCAGATGATAAATTTTCAGAAGCATGAGGAGCTGGACAGAGAAACTGCTCACACTGATGGAAGGACTGAGAATAAGCACGAAGAGATTTATGGTAATTGGCAAAAACAGAAATAATGACAAGAGGAAAGCTTTTTCACTCAGAGCAGTGGAGGCAGATTCAACCAAAGTATTCAAAAAGGAAATTGGAATATGGTCTTAAGAGGAAGAACATAACAGTGTGGCATTAGGTCATCTGCTCTTTTAAGAACCTGGCACAGGCATGGGGCAAGTAGCTTCTCCTGATCTGTAACCATTTTGTGATATACCAGCTTACTTATGGACTTTGCCTCCCACTGCCGTGTTATGTAACAGATATGCTATTTGAGTCATCATCACTTTTTCAGCACTGCCTTCCAAATACAACCTCCACCTCTAGGAGGCAAAGTGCAGTAGGTGTATTGAAATATTATTCAGGTCACACATCATATTGACTTGGACTTAGTATTATTCCTTTCTCATTGACACCATCACAAATCAGCCCATTTGATTGGCACTACATCTACAAGAATCCACTCCCTCCACCACAGACACTCTGTAGCAATCTGGTACTATCTCCATGATGCACTGCAGAAATTCACTAAAGACAGCATCTTTCAAACCCACAACCACTTCCATGGAGAAGGACAAGGGCAGCAGATGCATGGGAACACCACCTGCAAGTTCTTCTCCAAGCCACTCATCATCCTGACTTGAAATATTTTCATTCCTTCACTGTTGCTGGGTCAAATGTTTGGAATTCCCTCCCTAATGGCATTGTTGGTCAACCTACAGCATGCAGACTGCAGTAGTTAAAGGAGGCAGCTCACCACCATCTTCTGAAGGGCAACTAGGAATGGGAAATAAATGTTGGCTAGCCAGCAATGCCCACATTCCATGAATGGAAAAAAAAAGCATTGTAGAGGCATCTTCACTAAATATATAGTTGTGGCTTCATTTATTGTGCCACCGTCTTCTCAGGAGGCATCTAGGAGATGAGTAATAAATTGGCAAGAACATCCATTTTTCAGGGATTAATTTTTGAAAAAAATTCCCTCAAACAGTTAAGTGAACTTTGATGAATCAGCACAACATGTAGGCTTTTAACATTTATGTTTAGAACTAGGATCACTTTTCCATCTGACAATGTTCCTGTCAAACGCCTTGAAGTTGTTATGCCATGTTAAAAATATTTTAGTGCAAGTTATTGGTACTGAGGCAGGTTCATGCTCTCACTATGCAAAACAAGTGGACATGCTGCACATTTCCCAGTAAGCATGGAACAGGACATCCTACACCAGGGTTGTAGGATAGTCTTTTGCTTAAAATTTATATATATATGACCTAAGTAACTTAAATAAATATTAATTCACCTTCTTTATGTTGCCACCTGATTTCTTCACCATTAGTTCATCCACCATTGCTTGCAAAGAAATACTCATCATTATTGCCTAATAAAAATATCAAAAAAAAAGTCAGACAAATTTCAGCTCTCGGCAACATATTAAAACAATGCACGTACTATTGTGTGTTTATACTGTTCATATATATGTTTAAGACTGCACCAAACACTGTAGCATCATGGTGTTGCGTCACAGAGTTCCACAGTGCTGCCATTAAGTTTAAAGTCAAATAACATTACGTCTCTAAGTGCAGACTGCTGATTGTACCCGGTTAGAGACAAAAACTGCAGATGCTGAAATCCAAAACAGGCAGGAAACTGGAATAACACAGGAAGTCGAGATTTTGGGTGTAACCCTTCTTCAAGATTCGGGTGGATGTGGGGGCAGGGCGGTGAAGTGGGGATAGGTGAAGACAGGTAGAGGATACGACCTGGTTGGTCAATGGGAGAAATGAATCCAGATAGTGGCAAGGAGCAGTGGAAGGAATGGAAGGGGCTGGGTAGGAAGTCAGGAGATGGGAAGGGAAGTTATTTGAAATTGGAAAGCTCAATATTGAGTCCTCTGGGCTACAGGCTATGAGGCAGAAGATGAGGTGTTGTTTCTCCAATTTGTGGTGTGGTTCATTGTGGCAATGGAGGGGGTCAAGGATGGTCATGTCGGAAAGGGAGTGGTTGGGGGAATTGAAATGAGCGGTGACTGGGAGGTCCAGTCAGCTCTTGCAAGCCATGATGCTCGGTCAGCCGTTCACTAAGTTTATATTCGGTCTCACCCATGTACAGAAAACCACATTGGGAGCTTCTGATGCAGTCAACTAGGTTGGAAGAGAGGCAGGTGAACCTCTGTCTCATCTGGATCACAAAGCATCACAGCCAGGACCAAAGGGGCCAACTAGACCTCCTACTCACTGCCCATTTCAATTCCTCTAACCACTCCCTTTCTGATAAGACCATCCTTGGCCTCCACTCCTGTCACAATGAACCACTGCGCAAATTGGAGAAACAACACCTTGTTTTCTGCCTGAGCACCGCATAGCCTGGAGGTCTCAATGTTGAGCTCTCAATTTCAAATAACCTCCCTTCCCATCCCCGACTCTGTTCCCAGCCCCACACCGTCCCTTCCACTCCTCCCTCCCACCAACCGGATTCATTCCTCCCATTGACCAACCAGGTCTTAGCCTCTACCAGTCTTCACCTATCCCCACTTCACCATCCTGCTCCCAACCACCCATTTTATCTGCAGCTCTCCCCATGCTCACCCCCAGTCCTGAAGGAGGGTTAAACCCAAAACGTTGACTTCTCCATCCCTGATGCTGCCTGGCTTGCTGCGTTCCTCCAGTGTCCTGCCATCTACACTGATGGTACCCAGCAGGAGCCAAAAAAGGAGAAAACTTTAGAGAACAAAAGCTCTGAGTAGCCCTGAACACTACATAAAACTGCACGTCAATATTGGCTGAGGCCTGCATGAAAATAGTGTCTTTAAGGTGGTGCTGAGTTTCGGGAAAAAAGTCCAAACATCAAATTCAAATTCATGGAATTTAGAAATACAATTATTATGTTTCTGGGTATCTGAACCAACAACAGATTCATCTACAGAGAAATGAATGGTGTTAACTTGTCAAATGCAATTATCCTTCATCAGTAGCGACTTGAAATGTTAACTGTGTTTCTCTCTATAGATACTGTCTGTAATTTCCTTTCTGTCTCCTTATGTTGAAGAGAGGAGTTGCATTAGATATTTTCGAATCAAAAGAAATCTTCCTGACCCAACAGTGTTCCAAAAAATTAAAAGTGAACTTGATTATTTTACTAACCACTTAAGATCTGCGAATGAAGGTGATGAGGACTTAGCAAGTTGTCAGCCTGCTATTCCATACGTTTGTTCAGTTATACTTCCTGGTGTTTGTGATTTTCTTGAGTTGATTTCTCCCATTGTCTTCAGTATTTCTGGGATGTCAATTGTACCTACTATAATGGATCTGATGCAAAATCGCTCAATTCCCTATCTGCTACCTCATTCTCCCCCATAGGTCCAACTTCACTTGTTTAGCTTCTTTTAAATATCTATAGAAACTCTTCCAACTGCTTTACATTTCTAGCAATTTTCTCACATGCTCCAACTTAGTTCAGACTACAATCACATCAGCCATGAGCCTGTTGAATGGCAGAAGGGCCAAATGGCCTACTTCTGCTCCTAATTTACAGAACAACCTCAATTATCCGAACGAGATGGGCGGGGAGTATTTTGTTCAGATAACTGATCTAATCGTAAACAAAGGAAGCCACACCAGGACTAAGATCTTGTTCGGATAATCCAATTCGGATAATTGATGTTCAGAAAGCCGAGGTTGTTCTGTATATGTTTGGATTAAAATATTTTTTTTTAAAAAACCATACTGATGCTTTGCCACCACTGAAATGTACTGCACTTAAACAGATCCAAATTCAACCAACCATCGCTTTTTTTAATGTGACGGAGAGGTTAATTGAAATAAAGTCAAACTTGCAAACCCTGCGAAGTAAAAGTGGATATTCATGACAGGAGTTCTGTGGTTCAGTCAAAGTGAATATCTCACTTTATTACTAGGCCACCGTAAGTAAAATATTTTAATGGTTAAAATCAATCATGTGCCTCACCTGGGGGCTAGAAATGGTCACCCATTGGAGTCTGTCTTTGCTCATCAAATACTCAAAAGCCAATTCCAATTTGGTCTCTGTCTTTCCTGGGCTGTTTGCAGTGCCGTTTGTTAGTGGAACTTGCTAGCATTTAAGAACAGTAAAAATAATACAATTAAATATAACAGCAGGTTAAAGCAAATCTCAATTTGGTTCAACCTTTGGATTATCAAGAAACTGAATTCATGGCTTCTGCAACTATTTAAATCACAGTAATCAAATTTAACACAAGCAACTCTCACTCATAATCAAGCCTTAAAAAAGGACAACTGCTTAATACTATTTTCTGAATAAAGTTGGTTTATGGGTTTAAGTCTTAGAAATATAGCTGATAACATCAAGATTATGTCAAAGAACATCTAAAGAAAAACCCACATTAAAAGGAAATGGTTACTTATACTAGAGAGAAAAGAGGAGGAGGAAGCTTTCAAACTAATAAATATTGATAACTAATAAGTAAATATCGATAACACCAACTATAAAATATTAGAACTGTCATACATTTGAAAATTCATAGCTTAGAGAATAATACCAAGTGGAGAAATGAATGGGAGCCTAAGAAGGGCCTCAAAAGTTAAGTAATCACAAATATGGAGATGACTACAGCTACATAAAAAAAGAACCCACTATCATTCTTCTAATTCAATGACCTACTGCCAGAGAAATATACAACAGCACCAACAATGCACTGAAAATAGGCCTCAGATGCATATATTAGTTTAATATAATACTGCTCATTATTCCAGGCAAAGGAGTAAAAAGCATGACTAAACAAATACCACAAAAATTCATTCTTGATGTAGACAATATTGCAAGGACTCCAACTCAACTTTGATTGCTAATCTAGTACCATAATCACTATACTAATTATACCTAATAATTAAATCTTAAAGAGCTGGCACACCATTGGAAGCTGAGATAATTCATGTCATTGATTTAGTGAAAGGATGCATGTTGGCCAGGATACCAAGCGTACCCATTTCTGAGTGTGCAAAAGCATATAGTGCATTTATCACATCCACCCAAGTAGGGTGATGGAGCACAAGCTTAACATTTCAATCAAAGACTTACACATCAAACTATGCTGGACTTACTCAGTACCATACCTAACTATGCATTTTTTAGATTAGATTAGATTCCCTCCAGTATGGAAACAGGCCCTTTGGCCCAACAAGTCTACACCAAACCTCTGAAGAGTAACCCTCCCAAACCCATTCCCCTACCCTATATTTACCCCTGACTAATGGACAATTTTGCATGGCCAATTCACCTGACCTGCACATCTTTGGATTGTGGGAGGAATCTGGAGGAACCCCACGCAGACACACTGGGAGAATGTACAAATTACATACAGTCAGTCGGCCAAGACTGAAATCAAACCTGGGTCCCTGGCACAGTGAGGCAGCAGCATTTCTACCATGTGTTCAAAACCGACCTTGACTTGATTATTTAATTTTCTGATAAAATGAGAGAGAGTGGGGGGTACTTTTGTTGTGTTAAAGCTGTTGTGCATCACTTTGAAAAGATTACTTGACAAAATCAGTGCAGTCTTGAGACAATGTGAAACTGTACGGTAAAGTTGCCATTGGCCCAGAGGACCATAGCGCTCCTCTTTCATTAGAGAGAGAAGACTGGTGATGATTTAACCTGAAAATCACAAGTCTTCAGACAAGGGGCGAGGCTGAGAAAGTGTAATGTCAGTCAGTACTTTAATACTCCTTGGGTTACACAGGATCTGTAAATAGAGAGTCATAGAGATTGTACAGCATGGAAACAGACCCTTCGGTCCAACCCGTCCATGCTGACACAATATCCCAATCCAATCTAGTCCCATTTGCCAGCACCCTGCCCATATCCCGGCAAACCATTCCTATTCATATACCTATCCAAATGCCTCTTAAAATGTTGCAATTGTACCAGTCTCCACCACTTCCTCTGGCAGCTAATTCCATACATGTACCACCCTCTGAAAATGTTGCCCCGTAGGTCTCTTTTATATCTTTTCCCTCTCACCCCAAACCTATGCCCTCTCATTCTGGACTCCCCGACCCCTGGGAAAAGACTTTGTCTATTTATCCTATCCATGACCCCCATGATTTTGTAAACCTCTATAAGGTCACCCTTCGGCCTCCGACGCGCCAGGGAAAACAGCCCCAGCCGGTTCAGCCTCTCCTTAATACCACAAAAGACAATAAATTTTGAGTTATTTAAATCAAAATATGAGTGAAGAATTTAAACTTAACTTTTTTAAAGAGTTAAAATTAAGAATTTTCTGTGGAGAGCTTGCCAGAAATAAAGGGACAGTAAGGTATTTAAAAACCTTCCATAATACTTACTGAGGATGTGACACGCCAGCATCTCATGCGCGTGACCTTGAAACTACCTTCTTTGATTTGGTCACTGGGTAACTTGACATGAAAATTCAGTTCATTGTTACCAGCACTGACTATTACATGACATTCTTTCTCTGGAAAATCAGTGATGCAAGGGTCAAACTTGATATATCCATAATACTTCAGCGTTTGAGCCAGGCTGATAAACTGCACAAAAACAGAGATATTTACATCTTTACAGTTGGTACCTTTAAGGGGTGATAAAATTCTTTGTTAATATGGAAAAATAAAATGATGCATACCAAAAACAAACAAAGAATGCTTTCTTCCATCAGGAAAGCAGGACTCGATAGCATGGTGACCCATTAATTTTTACATACCACAAATGAAAAAAAAACTTCCATTATGCCTTATATTCCCTCAGGACTTTCCAAAACATACTGTGGCCAATTAAGTACTTTTGAAATGTATTTACTGTGCTAATGTAGGAATTACAAGCAATGCATGTAAAGCAAGGCTCACAAACAGCAATTACATAAACAAGTGGATTATTTTTGTTAAGTGCTGATTAAGAGATAAACCCTATCTTAGTCATTGGGGAGGGAACAAGTTTATAAGAAGCTCAAAAAAAATTAACCCTCATCTTAAGGGGGACTGGATTACAAAGTGTTTGCAAATTATGCTGCAGTTATATAAAGCTCTGGTTACACAGTCTCTGCAAGACATAATTCAGTGCTAGCTATTACACTTTGAAAGTGTTTATACACTTTGGACATGTTCACTGGTTTTGGAGGACGTGCAGCAGAGACTTACCAGAATCATTGTAATATCAAACTGTTAAATCACTAAGACAGGGGCACAGGCTCACTTTTTATTATTCTGAGTACAAAATATTATGGAATGATTGAAATAAGATGTCCACATGAACAAAGCATTTAATAGGACAGCTAGAAAGAAAATATTTTCTTTGGGTGGATGTGCAGAAGTATGGAGCATAAACTTAAAATTAGAATTAGACTGATCAAGGGCAGCAGTCCCTCTAAGCTATGTGGCCATGCAACCACAGGATCTACGCATACTGCTGTACTGCTATATCCATTTGTAGTTTAAACAGCCATTGCCAAAAACACCTTGGAGGTTGACAAAGCAGCTGAGAAAATTAGAGGGAACATATGTCAAGGAAACATTCAGCAGAATTATTTTACAAAACTGGTAATTGAACACTATAACACTCAATCTGAAGATAGGTCATTCAGAAAATGTAAACTATGGATTGGAATGTGGATGAAAGGCAACTGATAAAAGTTTGTGATGCAGAGAGATCATCCATGATTTGACTGCATGACAGCAGCATTGTACTCCAACTTAATCTTCAACCTCATAGTCCAACAAAACCCCCACTCTATCGTTACCATTAAGACAGGGGATCAACACAGGTTCAACAGAGTGCATGCCTGGAGCAGCAGCATGCGTATAAAAATGAGGTGTCCAGCTGAATCTACAGCAAATGACAGATTGGTTGTGAAATCACTTGACTCTATGAGTCAGATCTAAGCTCTGCAGTCCTGCCACATCCAGTCATGAACAGTCATGGTCAATTAAACAATTCACATGACCTCAAAAATCCCTATCCTCAATAATGGAGTCCAAAACATCAGTTCAAAAGGTAAAGCTCAAGCATTAGCAACAATTTTCAGCCAGAAGTGTTAAATTGATGATCTATCTTGTCCTTCTTCAGGAGGTCAACTACAATAATAAGTGCCCGACTTCAACCACTTCTATTCACTCCACATGGCATCAATAAACTTCTGGAGGCACTGGATACCACAAAAGGTTAAATCGGTCTAGACAAGAATACTGAAGAACAGGCTGTTCTAGTAGAACACTGACATCTACCTGATCAGGTGGAGAATTGCCAATATACATCCTGTACTCAAAAAGTGGGACAAATCCAACCCGCCCACTTACCACCCATTATTCTCCTCTCAGTCAGTAAAGTGACAGAAGATGTCATCAACACTGCTTCAAACAGCACTTGCTTAGCAATAATATGCTCAGTGAATCTCAGCTCAGTGCTGCCAAGGCCACTGAGTGTTTGACCTCATTACAGCCTTGACGCAAACATGTCCAAAAAAGCCAAATTTCAGAGGCGAGATGTGACTGCCCTTGATATCAAAGCTGCAACAGACTGAGTATGGCATCTGGAATGAGAATCAGGGGAAAATTCTCTGCTGGTTGGAATCCTACCTGGCACAAAAGGAAGATGATTGCAATATTTGGAAGTCAGCCATCTCAGCTCCAGGACATCTCTGCAGATGTCCCTCAGGATAGTATCCTTGACTCAAACATTTTCAGCTACTTCAATGACCTTCCCTCTATCACAAGATCAGAAGTGGGACATTCATTGATGACTGCACATTCACAACTGAAATAATTCAAATGCAACAACATCAGGACAATAGCCAGATTTGTGCTGGCAAATAACATTCACACCACACTAATGCCAGGCAATGACCATAAACAGAGAACCTAACCATTACGCCTCAATATTCAATAGTATCACAACCATATAATTCCCCACTATCAACATCCTTGGGCCTACCATTGTCCAGAAAATGAACTGACGTGGTCTGATTTCCCAAACCCTGGCAGCCTTTTGTGAAGTACAAGTCAAAGGTGTGATGAAATATTCCCCACTTGCCTGGATGAGTGCAGTTCCAAAACTCAAGCAGCTTATCATCCAGGAAAAGGCAACTTGTTCAATTGGGACTAGTTACAAACATTCACAGTTCATCCACCTCCAATGCTCAGCAGCAGTGTGCACCATCTACAAAATATACTACCAGCTAAAAACAACAAGGGCACCGGATGGATTTGTGAAGGGGAAATCATGCTTGACAAATCTGTTGGAATTTTATGCAGATGTAACTAGTAGAGTTGACAAAGGAGAACCAGTTGGTGTGTTATATTTGAACTTTTAGAAAGCATTTGACAAAGTCCCACATAGGAGATTATTGTTCAAGATTAAGCACATGGAATTGGGGTGGTGCATTGAGATGGATAGGAAACTAGTTGGCAGAGGGGAAACAAAGAGTAGGAATGAATGTGTCCTTTTCAAATTGGCAGGCAGTAACTAGTGAGATACCATAGGGATTGGTGCTGGGACTCCAGCTATTCACAATACATATTAATGATTTGGTTGAGGGAACAAAATGTAACATCTCAAAGTTTGCAGAGGATACCAAGTTGGGTGGGAAAGATGAAGAGATTCTTGAGCATGATCTGGACAGGTTGCATGAGTGGACAAATCAATGGCAGATGCAGTATAATGTGGATAATTGTGAGGTTACTCACATGAAAACAAAAACAAGGAGACAGATTATGATCTGAATAGTTAATAAACTGGGCAAGGGGTGTGTGCAGCAGGTGCTGAAGGTAAGCATGTAGGTGCAGCAGACAGTAAAGAAGACTAAATGGTATTTTGGCCTTCATTGCGAGAGGTTGCGAGCACAGGAGCTTTTGCAGTTATTCAGGACCTTGGTGAGACCAGACCTAGAATACTGTGTGCAGTTTTGGTCTTTTTTTCTGAGGAAGGATGCTCCTGCTGTCAAGGGAATACAGTGAAGGTTTACCAGGCTGATTTCAGGGATGACAGGGCTGACATAAGAGGTGAGATTGACTAAGTTAGGATTGGATTTGCTGGAGTTCAGATGAATGAGGCGGATATCTCAGATTTATAAAATTCTAACAAGACAAGACAGGGTAGCTGTAGGGAGGATGTCCCAATGGTGAGTGCGTCCAGAACCAAGGGTCACAGTCTGAAAATTCAAGGTAGACCACCTTAGGATGGAAATGTGGAGACATTTCGTCACCCAAAGAATGGTAGCCTGTGGAATTCATTACCACAGGAAGTAGTTGATACCAAAACATTGAATACATTCAAGAGGTGGCTAGATACAGCACTTGGAGTCAAATAGGCGGATGAAATGCTATGGAGAGAAAGCAGGATTAGGCAATTGAGTTGGATGATCAGCCATGGTCATGATGAATGGAAGAACAGGCTTGAAGGGCCAAATGGCCTTCTCCTCTTCCTATCTTCTAGGTTTCTATATTTCAGCATCGCAGCAAGTTCCCTCCAAACCACTCATCATCCTGTTATTCCTTCAATTTTGCCACGTCAAATTCCTGGTAAACCGTCTGTGACAGCATTTGGTGTAACTACACCAAATGGACTGCAGTGGTTCAAGGCAGCAGCTCTCTACTATTTTCAAGGGCAAAGAGAGATGGGTGATAAATGCTGGCCTGACCAGCAATACCCACATCCAGTGAGTGAGTTTAAAAAAAATGAAACAGATGAATAGATGGTACTTATCTTTGTGATAACGTCCATGCCCCTTGGCTGAAATGGAGGATTGGGTAAGGAAGAGGGATGCAATTAAGTAACATTGATAACAGGAATAAACCTTGGTTATTGGTGATATCCAAAACCATCCAGGAATAATGAGTTAATTTGGAAGATACTCAAACATGGATTGAGAATTGCTTAATGGAAAGAAAAGAGCTTAGGAGTAAGTCGTTATTCACATATTGGCAGGCTCTGACTAGTGGGGTATTGCAAGGATCTCACTTTTCTCAGTCCGTAACAATGACTCGGATATGGCAGCCAAATCCAATATTCTAAGTTTGTGGATTGATATGGAATATTTGCTGTGAGAATGATGCAGAGTTGTTCCAAGTTTCGAGCAACTAAACACTCACAAAGCAGATACAATATAATGTGGTGAAATGAGAGGTTAACCACTTGGGGGGGAATTAGAGGTGAACAGTATTTCTTAATTGGAATCAGATTGGAAGTATTCATGTCCAAAGGGACCCAGGAATTTTTGTTCATAAATCACCAAAATATTAAAATGCAATAAGCAATTGGAAAGATAAAATGGTGCATTTACCTTTACTGCAAGAGGATTGAAGTACGTCAGGAAAAATGTCTTGTTGAAATTGTACAGAGCTAAGAATAAACTGTACCTGAAATGTCATGTGCAGTTTTGATCTCTTTATAAAAAGGAGGATATACTTGCTATAGAGGAGTGGATCACTGGACAAGCTCCATGGATGGCAGGACTGTCCTATGAGAAATTGACAAACTTTGCCTGGATTTTCTAGAGTTTAAGAACAAGAAGGGGATCTCGCAGAATTGCACAGAAAGGGCTAGAAACAGTAGATGGAAATGGATGCCACTTGTGTCTGAGGGCTTAGAACCACAGGCCAGTTTCAAACAAAAAAAGAACAAGCTAATAAGACTGAGATGAGGAAGAATGCCTTCACTCAGACATTAGAGCTTTTGGGATTATCTATCCCAGACTGCCATGGAAGCTGGGAGAAAGTGAGGACTGCAGATGCTGGAGATTAGAGTCGAGGGTGTAGTGCTGGAAAAGCGCAGCAGGTCAGGCAGCATCCGAGGAGCAGGAGAGAATCGATACTTTGGGCAAAAGCCCTTCATCAGGAATAAGGCTTATGAGCCAAGGGGGTGGGGAGATAAATGGGATGGGGTGGGGAAGGTAGCTGTGAGTGTGATAGGTAGATGAAAGTGGGGATAATTGTGATAGGTCAGAGAGGAGGGTGGGGGCTGAAAATGTGTTGCTGGTTAAAGCACAGGAGGTCAGGCAGCATCCAAGGAACAGGAAATTCGACGTTTTGGGCCAGAGCCCTTCATCAGGAAGGGCTCTGGCCCGAAACGTCAAATTTCCTGTTCCTTGGATGCTGCCTGACCTGCTGTGCTTTAACCAGCAACACATTTTCAGTTCTGATCTCCAGCATCTGCAGACCTCACTTTTTACTCGAAGAGAGGAGGGTGGAGCAGATAAATGGGAAGGAAGATGGTCAGGTAGGACAGGTCATGAGGGAGACACTGAGTTGGAAGGTTGGATCTGGGATAAGGTGGGGTGAACGGGGCGGGGGTTGAACTTCTTCCTCCTTAGAAAATGAAACTAAAATACCAGGTCAGCTTCTTCAGTAAGGGATACATGTGTGCAACAATGGCCTTGGTTAAGATACTGACATGTCGACTGTTTGAGATGAATTAAGTAATAGCTGGAATGAGGACTTTCAGGACAGCAGCAAAATGAATCACAAATGCAAGATGATAGAGATCGAAACTAGCGAGGAGAAGAAGGGGCAAAAAGAACACATTTAATATAAAACCCAAAAAACATGCAGGGTCTATCACGAATGTCATTACTGTCTAACAAATGTGATTTTCTCGAACTGCTATCACTAAGAGCCCACTGTCATTTGTTGCTTCATTCTTTCATTAGCTTCACTGTTGAAAGATTGACTTTTAAGTTCATATGTTCAATTTTCAAATGATTGAGTGTAGATTTTAGCACTTACAAAAAAGTTGCTGGTGACTGAGGTAAATTATACCAAAATAAAAAAGGGAATATTGATAACATCTAAATTAATTTGAAACATGTGCTTGAAAAGTTTATAAGTAGATAATCCAATATGCATCATGATTATGGCAAATGACAGACAAGATTGTTATGCATAGTCTATTTTCATTAGGCTTTAATTCTGTACCATCACAAGGAGTCTATCAATTACCAAACTATTATATCTTCATGATTGAGCCATGATACCATGAAATAGGAAAGAACAGAGTGCGGTTACCCTGTATCAAAGTTTTAATGCTTGTGCTTCAAAAATACATGCATTTATGCACAAAAAGACCAGAAACAGGAAGAGGAAGGGACATAGTAAAGTATCCGACAGACGCCAATAAAAGGAACAGAAACAGAATTTGCTGGAAACTAAGTTCTGAGGAAGGGTAACCTGTTCCAAAATGTTAACTTTGATTTCCCCTCACAGATGCTGCCAGACTTTGAGCTTTTCCAGCAACTTCCATATTTGTTTCTGATTTACAGTACCTGCAATTCTTTCAGTTTTTATTTACTGATAAAAGGAAAGTCAGGATAAGGAATGCACACAAACTCATATGAAATGATAGAAATATTTTTTCCCCAAGATACCAAGACAAGGAATATGATGAGATGAGACGAGACATTAAAGAGATCAAAGAAATAAAAAAAATGTTACGACCGAAAAGCTGAGGTATTAATGGCTCAAGCTAACAGGATAAAACCTGCCTTCAAATTGGTAGTATCCTTACATACTATAAAACGTTGGGGAAAAAGTGGCTGAGGACTTTTTACATAATGTATTAAGCAGAACAGTGACAGGCTGCTTTCATGCCATGGAGTTAAAGACAGATTCATATCAGTGGCGAGGTAGGAAATGGTGCTCAATATAGATCAGTAACTGGAGCACTGCTGTCCAATATCTGCATAAATGAGATGACCTCAGGGAGAGAATGTCAAAACCTGTAGGTAAAAACAGGTGTCAGGTGTAGACAACTGTGAAGACTAGAGGAATAAATTAACAAAACTTGCAGAATGGGCATTTAATTGATAAATAACAGACAACTCAACAAGGTAAAACATTTTGGTATCGATTCAGAGGCTATGTACTCAAAATAGTATACATGGAGTGAGGAGCAGATAATTCCAAAAGTACACATACATAAATCAAAGTTGTGACACGGGTTAACAAAGTTATTGAAGTAGCAAGCAAAGCATGGGAGTTCATTTCAAAACAGAATTGAAAAGCAGAAAGGCTGTGAAAAGCAGAAAGGCTGCAAAAAGCACCTTTAAAAATTTGGTTGGGTCACACCAGTTCTATGCAATTCTCATCTCCATATTATGTTAAAGATACTGGCAAAGGTGCACTAGAAATCTATGATTATGACATTAAAATTGGAGAGGTCATCCCCATCAGCACTAATTGAACAGAATTCTCTTTCTACAAAAGTGAAGAAAGAAACATGAAGGAAGGCCAAGTAGAGGCCTTTTAAGATTAAAGAAAAGTCTTGATGCTGTTAGAAAAAAGACTCCATTTGTGGATAAGACCAGAACTCAGGGTCACAAAACTAAAAACAGTCACAAATAAAATTTCAGACTTCAACAGCCTAGCTCAAAAAACATTGAGCAAATCCACCAGAGGAAGTAATTACTATGGATTGTTACAAGTGCCTCATTTTACGATTTGCGTTTGAGTACAACTTCATTTTTGGGAATTAAATGTTTAATTACAAAAACAAAAGGATACACATTGGCTGAAATTATTGGCAATATCTTTAACATAACAACAATCCAAAAAGATGGTCCATGTTTACTTCAAGGGCTTAAAGTTAAAGGTGAGGAAAAAGCAAAAAAAAACAGATGATCCAATCTTGGCTTCACAATGGAGACTGAGTCTGGTAAGACCGCAGCTGTTAGAAATACAAGTTATTCATTTGGGTCCCAAAACTGGAGGGATGTTTTGAAGTAGGTTAGTTAGTTTTACTATCTATCTGGGACAGCCGACATGTGGCACTTTGCCATGGCGATAGACCAAAATCTATCTATTTGTGCACTTTTTGCACATTACCTTGGACATAAATGTCAGAGGACAGTGACATCTATACTTGCCATGGTGGGGAAGTCACCTTTCTAGGCTGGAAAGGAGCTGGAATTTTTGCTTTGCCATAAGAACCATAAAGTTTTGTATACAGCCAAGAATAGTTTCAATATAAAGAAGAATCGACATAAATTATGAGAGATATGGCAGCCCTTATTTGCAGCTATAAATTACGGAATCCTCAAAATCCTGTTAATGATATGCTTGAACAGGTTGATTTTAAAAACAAGAGGAAAGATAAGTCCCCTGGCCCAGACACGATATACCTAAGGTTACTATGGAAAGGGAAGGAAGAGATTGTTGCACCTTTGGTGATGGTCTTTGCATCTCACTGACCACTGGAGTAGTACCAGATGATTGGAGGGTGGCAAATGTTATTCACTTGTCCAAGTAAGGGAATAGGGCTAATAGTGGGAGTCGATGGCGAGCAAATTGGTGAAGAGGATTCTGAGAGACAAGATTTATAATTATTTGGAGAAGTATGGTTTGATTAGAGATAGGCAGCATGGCTTTATAAGGGGAGAGTCATGCCTCACAAGCCTTATTGAATTCCTTTAGGATGTGACAAAATGCATTGACAAAGGTAGAGGAGATGATGTGGTGTATATGGATTTTGGCAAGGCATCTGATAAGGTCCCCCATGGTAGGCTCATTCAGAAAGTAAGGTACCCCACAGGGATCTGTTCTTGGACCCGTTATGTGAATTTTATAAATGACTAGTAAGTTTGCCGATGACATGAAAGTTGGTGGAATTGTGAATAGTGTGGGGGGCTGGTGCAGGTTGCAACAGGACTTTGACAGGTTGCAGAGCTGAGCTGAGAAGTGGCAAATGGAGTCCAATCTGTAAAAGTGTGAAGAGATTAATTTTGGAAGGTTGAATTTGAATGCAGATTACAGGATTAAAGGCAGGATTCTTGGCAATGTGGAGGAAGAGATGGATCTTGGGAGTCCATATCCATAGAACCCTCAAAGTTGACACCCAAGTTGATAGTGTTGTCAAGGCAGCGTACGGTGTGTTGGCTTTCATCAGCAGGGAGACTGAGCTTAAGTGCCGTGATGTCATACTGCAGCTCTATAGAGCCCTGGTTGGACCACACTTAGAATACTGTGTTTGGTTCTGGTCGCATCATTATAGGAAGTATGTGGACGCTTTAGAGAGGGTGCAAGGGAAAATTTAGGAGGATGCTGACTGAACTGAAAGGCAAGTCTTATGAAGAAATGTTGAGAGAGCTAGGGCTTTTCTCACTGGACAGAGGGAGGATGAGAGGTAACTTGATAGAGGTGTACAAGATGTAAGGTATGGATAAAGTGGATAGCAAGAGACATTTTTCCAGGGTGGAAACAGCTATCACAAGGGGGCATAATTTTAAAGTGATTGGTGAAAGGTTTAGGGAAAATGTCAGGAGGTAGCTTCTTTACACAGGGAGTGGTGGATGTGTGGAATGCACTGCCAGCAGTGGTAGCAGAGTCAGATACATTAGGGACATTCAAGCAACTCTTAGATAGGCGCATGCATGATCGTAAAATGAAAGGGATGTAGGTTAGTTTGATCTTAGAGTAGGATAAAAGGTTGGCATGACATTGGAGGCTGAAGGACCTGTCCTGTGCTGTACTGTTCTATGTTCTATATGGAGAGCTTGTGTAGAAATGCAATTGTTACATTGCAAAGTTACATTGAAATAAAAACAGCAAGTGCTGAAAAGGAGCTATATCAGACTCAGTATATTACCTGTATCTGTCTCCACAGATATCACTAGACTGGTTGAGTTTCTCTAGTATTTTCAGATTTTTGTCCCAGATTTCTAGTTTTGGAAGTATTTTACTTAAAAAGGAGTTGGTGATGAGATTATTGGGCTTAATATGCTTCCAAAACGTTTCAAGTTAGAAATTGCAATGCCCAACTGTTGTGAAGTAAATTTTTTTGTTCAGAACATGAACTCTTCCAATTAATTGCTTAGTCACTTTTTTTAAGATAACAGCAGAATCTAAAAAAAAGTGTCAGATTTAGGAATATCTTTGTGAAACTGCACTATATTAATGGCCACATCCAAAGGTGTGGTGGCCAAAACTGAAAGCAGTAAACTGTACAGAATCTGACCATAGCTCTACAAAACTGAAGAATAACGCTATTTTTTTAAAAAAAATATTCTTGAGATAGCTTATGACTCAAAGCTGGCTAGGAAGGCGAACAGTGAAGAGGATGCAGAGATGCTCCAGTGTGATTTGGACAATTTGAGTGAGCAAATACATGACAGATGACATATACAGACCAATGTATCAGAACTCCAAACATTTATCTTAGAGTGCGTTCTTCTGCTCCTAGCTCACAAGCTAGATAGATCAGAGCAGCCTGTGAAATGTTTCAAAAGTAACCTTGAAACCTACTTGAAGTGCACCATCTATATGGGGAACCCTTCTTCACCTGAATATACTTCTTGTCGCACTCCACCAATTCTTCTAAGCTACATCATGTTGACAAGTGGCCCCTTGCTCCATAGGGGGTGCATTCAGGACTCTCAGGCTGGATTGATGCAGTCCACTGCAAATGGGCAACATTGTTAAATTAAAGTGGACCCAACCACAAACTATCAAGTTCCTGGCAGTGGAACAAGCCTCTCCCAATCAAGCTTTTGGATGACAGGAACTGGTATAAGATTAATTAAATGAGCCAATAAACACCAATCATCCCAAGTCAACTGTAATTTAATTGTAGGTCTTGTGTAAAGTACAAAAGCCCACTGTTCACCCTTCCAGATGTCAATACAGATAACATCCACAGTTCTTCGCTGATCTCCAATTTTAGTTTACTCAAAACAATTGAACTAGAATAGTTTGACATAACTTTCCCCTTAGAAATCAATGTCCACATATGGATTAGTTCATAATAATCTAATTGCTCAGACACTAAGTCAATTATAGATTGCAGTAACTTCACTCCAACAGATTAAAAACTATCCCATGAACTTAGTGAAAGGGATAGAAATAACTGACACGTGGAAGGAAGGGAATGTTTAAAAAGGAATGTGTACAATAAAAAAGATTGACCAAAAAGGTTTCAAATGGAGGGAAAAAAAAACAGGCAGAAAGGTTTCAAAAAGGATTATCTGAGAGAGAGTTAGGCAACTGAAAGCTTTACTTTTGAGCATTTTGATGAGTAATTTAAACTGTGCAGCAGAAAGCAGGGAGCTAGTGCAGACAAATGAGAACAAGAGGAAATCGTATTTATTAAAAAACTGAATTGGAGGCTTGAATATCGGATGGAACACTGCCCAACGAGTAGAACTGATTTCCACATGTATTTGGCAAATTTGTAAAAAGCTATTTTGCAGTTAGTCAATTTACATGAAATATTTAATAAACACATTACTTCTGTGATTTGCTCAATGCTACAGTACGTCACAATGAGATTTTTCAGAAATTTTGTTAAATTCATTTCAAAGCTACAATTAAGTGGCATAATTTCACATTTCTATTTTTCACCGTGAAGCTAAAATATTTCAACAGCATCCTCTGTACACCTCCAAAATGAAATTATGCATCATAAAACTGTTAAATGGCATGGAGAAAATAAGAAGTTGAGTGTAAATGATTCTGTTTTCACAAAAGGCTGTATTTTTCGCACTAAAAAAGCTTTCCTTTGTAGTATTTACTCTTCACACCAGAGTCCTCACCTCTTTTTTGGAGCCCTTTTCTTGAAGTGATTTCAGCTGTCGGTGTTGCTCCTTATTGACCAGGATCCACCCTCGTTCAATATCAGCCACAGTCTGAGACAAGAAGAATTATTTTAGTTAGGGAGAACTAGCTTTTAAAAGTGTAGCTGAAATGCATGATCAAGATAATATTAACACGTATGCATGCCGCTTGCATGAGCCTTCACTGAGGAAGGATCATGAAGGTGGGCAATTGTATACACGCATGAGAAATTTTGAATCAAATTGCCATTTATTTCACTTCACTTCTCATCCCATAAAAATGTGGGATTCACATTTGTACTCTGAAAATGCTAATCACCTGTACAGGAAAGCTCAATTGAATGTATTGTGCGTGCGTTTATAAAAATGGATTTTACAGAGTAACGTGGCACAAAATAACAGGCAATTCTGAACAATGGAAAAAGAAGAGAGAATTTTCACAAGGCATCCCAAAGCGTTTCATAACCAAAATTCTTTTAAAGTGCAATCTCTGTAATAATGTAGGAAAATACAGTAGCTTGTTTGAGCACAAGATCACACAAACATCATGGAGATAAATCTCCAAGTTATAGTGTTTTGCATCATACATGCAAGATTTGTTTTAGTCTTTCTGCCATTATTTCATAATGCACTGAAAGTAGGCCATTCAGCCCTGGAGCGTGTTCTACCAATGAGACCATGACTGATCTGTGACCTCATTCTGTATATCTGCCTTTGGTACCTATCCCTTAATACTTTTGCTGAACAAAAATTTATTGACCTTAGACTTAAAATTACCAACTGATCAAGTATCCACTGCTGTTTGCTGAAGAGTTCCAAATATCTACTATCCTTTGTGTAATACGGTTTCCAAATCTCTGAGTGGTCTGGCCCCAATTCACAGGCAGTGTCCCCTAGTTTTACAATCACCAACCAGTGAAAACAGTTTATCTTTACCTACCTTGTCTTTGATGCAAAGTAGCCATTTAAAACCTCCATTAGGTCTTTGTATGCACTACAAATGGCTCAGGGGTTAGCATTGCTGCCCCTCAGCGCCAGGGACCTGGTTTCAATTCCACCTCGGGCAACTGTCTGTGTGGAGTTTGCACATTCTCCCAGTGTCTGCGTGGGTTTCCTCCGGGTGCTCCGGTTTCCTCCCACAGTCCAAAGATGTGCAGTTGGGTGAATTGGCCATGCTAAATTGCCTGTAGTGTTAGGTGGATTAGTCGGGGGTAAATATAGGGGGAGTAGGTTTCTCTTTGGAGGGTCGGTGTGGACTTGTTGGGCCGAAGGGCCTGTTTCCACACTGTAGGTAATCTAATCTAATCATACTTCATTTTAAAAGATAATGTAATGAACATAAAACCTTGTCGGAGGAAATCCTATAATGGTTTTAATCACATGTAGTGAACTATTCAGACTACTCCATAGCCCAGTCTTCTGCTTCTATTTTAAAAATTGAACTACTCTATCATTTGGTGCTAGAGTAAATGGTCAGGAAGGATGGCTGTTCAAAATTGCTTAGATTAAGAAAATATATTTACGATTATTTTTTCTAATAAACACAAAATACATCAAGTAAAACATGAGGTGAGGTATGAATATAGGATTTATAAAAAGTGAAGGAAGCAATCTAGGACAAATGATAGAACATTTCAGATTAAAAAAAGGCAAGAGAAAGGAAAAACAATCTTCTGTGAGTCTTGCAGTCATTCATTTTGATATACTAATTTAAAACAAAGAAGGGCAAAAGAATGTTGAAAAAAACTTCCATCTGATCACAATGCTCGAGTTGGATCAAATACTTGGCAACTATGACTCCTCTTACCTGAGCATATAAAAGGTTCAATCCAACCCGATTTTCCATAACATCATTGTCATAAGCAGTATCCCAATAGCTGTAAACAAAACATGGTTATCAATACAAGGCAATAATTTGCATGTGCACCACCTCAAACTGTTTCTTTTTATAGGTTTGAACTAAATGCAAACGGGATTAGGCACAATGTGCTGAATGAATGTGTACTGTTGGATTTTAAGATACTCAGACCACAGTCAAAAAAATTACAGTTGCACAATTTTTCTTTTGTTCATGCATGGAATGTGAGCACTGCTGGTTAGACCAGCATTTACTGCCTATCCCTAATTACCCAGAGGGAAGCTACGAATCAACCACACTGCTGTGGGTCTGGAATCACAGGTAGGCCAGACCAGCTAAGGATAATAGTTTCATCCCCAAGGACATTAGTGAACCAGATGGGTTTTTCAGACAATTGATTCAAAGTCACCATTAGACACTCAATTCCAGATTTTTATTGAATTTGAATTCCACTATCTACCTCCCCCACAATATTACTTGGGTCGCTAGATTAACAGTGATAATACCACAAGACTGTTGCTTCCCCAAGAAAAGCAAAATACTGTGATTCTGCAATTCTGAATTACACGTGAAAAAGGCTGACTAAGGTCAGGCAGCAGAGAGAAACAGAGTTAATCTTTCAGGTCTGTGACCTATTAGAGGACCTGCAATGTTTTTAAATTCCGAAGCATGTGTGTCAGAGGGTTATAAAATAAAAATAGTCAACAGATGCCACCAGCCCTGAGTATATCAGCACTTAATTTATATTCCATAAACATGCACTAAGTTGCTTGGCATTGTATATAAAGGAACACTATTGTAGAGAAGTGAAGACATTTGCAATCACCAAAACAAAAAATCTCTTCCTCTGAAAAACAACCTAGCCAAATTTTAGAGCTGATATAAAGCTATCCTATCCAACACATGAGTCACATTGTTGCTTCTCCAGTGTTCCAACCAAATGAGGGGGAATGAATAGGCCCTGCCTTTTTTCTGTTAATCACAACAAAGATTTGTCCTTTTTAAGCAAAAAATAGTTCACTTCTATTCGATTAAAATGCAGTTAACCAATTCCTATTGGAGCAACAATGAGTTCTTACAATAATTTCTTGTAAGAACAAGCTATTTTCTCATTGGCCAATATCCAAAATGAGCATCATCAAGCATAACGGGTACAAACTTAAGGGGATATTATTCAGTACAAAAGAAAGGAACATACAGTTTAAAGTCCTTAGAGTGTCCTTATGCATGAAATGTATTTAATCTGAGACCACAGATTTTTAGTTAGCTTCTTGAATCATCAGTAATGTATATTCCCTTTGTCCTTTGAGTTCGTAGTGTTCTGATGTTTCTTTTCAAATCAGTCTCATCACCAGATGCTTTTGCCTCAAGAGACAGGAAGTCAGCTTTCTCTATCAATCTTCTGCAATCCAAAATTCAGCTCCTTTTATTGCCACAAACCACTACATGAAATATAAACTTATGTATTTCGGTATCAGAGTTCATTGCATCCTATGAACTGCAGGTAAAGTTTCTTATCCAATACATGAAAACCCATACATAATTGTTAATAAAAATAGGAGGCAAAGGCCTTTTTACAACTGACTTTTTGTGACTTTTGCTGAAATGCTAATTTTGGTTCAGACCATCTTTGTTTACTTCACATTGATTGAGTGAAACATGACCAACTTGGGTGGCCAAGTTATTGCTGAAGCAATTTAACAAGTGCTTCTGTCCCTTTTCAAAAATTATTTTAGTTGATGCAAGTCCCAGGTATTCAATACAGACAAGAGAATTAAAAACAAAAAAAATCCATATTCCATCACCATCATGAAATTCAGTCAATAAGAAACTTGAGTGCAATTGAGTCATTGCATAGAAGGAAGGCACTCAATTCCTAGAGTTCAGACATCAATAAGATAATCTCTGAAGAGTATAAAAAGCTTTAACAATGGTGATAATGCCACTGGAATAGCAACAGAGATCCAGGCTGCTGCTGAAGACTTGGGTTCAAATTACATTGTGGCGATGTGAAACATGAAATTAATAAATTGGAATTAAAAGCAACTTTAATGGTGCTCCTGAGTGTTGGGTGTCACTTCACGAGTGCTCTTTGGGAAAGGAAATGTGCCATTGTTACCTGCGTGTCTGGTTCACACACACCAGACTCACTACGAAGTTGTCTCTCTTCAATGTGATGCTGAATCAAACCATTACAGAGTCTGAAGAAAGGAACGAGACTGGATGGAGCAACTAACATTGACCTAGCCACTGGAAAGTTCAGGCAAAACCAGCTTGTTGACACTGTACTATCCTACCTCTCAACTTCTGCAGGTTTCTACCAAAATGAGGAGAGCTGTCCCACAAATGATCAAGCAACAGTCTGACATTATGTGTCATCATCATATTTCATTGTGTCACAGACACCATCACCACCATGCCTACGCACATCCTGGTCCATGAGCAAATGAGAACCACCAGACATTCAATTCTCAGGAAGTTGGAAATACAACACTGACCCTGGACTCCAAGAAATTTCTTGGCATCAGGTCAAATACAGACAAGGAAACTTACGGCTTATCACCTATTGGTTCCCACTTCAGTTGAATCAGCACTTCTCCATGTTGAACATTATTTGGAGAAATATTGTGAGACAAAGGCACAGGGTACACATGGGATGGACGGGTGGGGGTACTTCAATATCTACAACAGACAGTAGCTTCATAGCACCACTAATGTCTGAGCAGGCAGAGTCCTTAAGTACTAACTGCTAGGCCAGGTGTTTTGAAGGTGTTGAGGGAAAACAAAAAAGAAAAACTTGCTTAACCTGGTTCTCTCCATCTACTGTTGCAGATGTGCCTGTCCATGAAACTAAGTCCTTTTAAGACAAATTCCCCTTAGGTTGAGGATATCCTCTATCATATTGTGCGGCTTTATCACTGGAATAGCTTCAAACAGCAATTCAAAACTGGGAATTGATGAGGTGCTGTGGGTGATCAGTAGCAGTACAATATTAACCTCACAGCTTGGGGTTATTCACCCGACTCTACTACTACCACCAAGATATGGGGAAAAATCTTAGTTCAAAGAAGAGTGCAGAAGGGCCAGGAGCAGCATCAAGCATACCTAGAAATGTCAACCCGGTGAAACTTTGTAGGACTATACATTCTGCTTCTGCTGTTTCCAATGCAAGGAACAAGGCCAAATCGATTTCATAACCAACAGATCAGATCAAAGCTCTGTAATCATGGTGCCGCCAGCCATGGATGGTGATTGACAGTTGAATTAACAGGAAGTGGTTCCACAAATATTCTCAGCCTGAGCAATGCAAGAGCCAAGCGAAGTGTTGCATCCAGCATCAGACAGATGGGCTAAGTGGATGAATTCATCTCAGCCTCGAAGATCCCCAGCATCACAGATACCATCTTTAGCCAATTTTATTCACGTGATGTTAAGAAACTGATGGCACTGGATACTGCAAAGTGTATGGGCTCTGGCAGCATAGCAGCAGCACTGAAATTGCTAGTTCAGTAGCACATGCCTCTAGCAAAGCTGTTCCATTATAGCTACAAACACTGGCATCTACACAAAGAACAGGACAATTCCAACCTGGTCAATCAACACTTTCTCAGTTCATTGCTGATTGAAGTGATGGAAGCAGTTGCTGATAGATCTTCAGTGGCACTTGGTCAGCAATTACCTGCTCATGTTGTTCAGTTGAGTTCCAAAAGAACTCTTCTGCTGCAGACCTCTTAACAGCCCTCAATAACAAGGAGCAAAGGAACTTGATGGTTATTAGAGGTCAATCATTTAAGTCCCAGGACATCACTGAAAGTGTTCCTCAGGTTAGTTTCCTAGGCCCAAACATCCTCAGCTACTTCAATGGCATTCCCTCCATCATTAGATCAGAAGTGGAGATGTTTGTTGATGGTTGCGCAATGTGTGATATCATTGTTAACCTTCAGATACAGAAACAGCTGGTGTTCATACAGTACAAAACCTGCACAATATCCAGTCTTGGGTTGACAAATTGCAAGTAAAACATGTCACATACATGCCATCTTCAATAAGTGAGAATCTAACCATTATTCTTTGGTGTTCAATGGCATTACCATCACTAAATCTCTCAACATCATCTGGAGGGTTCCCACTGACCAAAAACTGAACTGGATTGCCATGCAAATATTGTGACTACAAGAGCAAGACAGAAACTAGGAACCCTGCAATGAGTAACTCACCTCCTGTCTCCTTGATGCATGTTCATCATCTACAAGGCACAAGTCAGGAATACTTTCCACTTGAGTGGAGCTACACTCATCCAGGCAAGTACCGCGATATCAGCCAGAACAAAGCAGCCCGCTCGATTAGAACCCCACTTTAACAAATACTCCCTTCACAGATGCACAGTATCAGAAGTATGGATCATCTACAAGCACTTCCGTGTCAATTTTTAAAAACAAGCCAGTAAATCATTTAAAGTAACACCCAAAGTGCAAGACCCATTACAGTAGATTCCCAGGAAAAGTAAAACCCTCAACTAATCATTCACACATGCTTGTATAAGGCAGAGTAGATTTTAAGCAAAAAGACTTAATTTTAAAAAAATGAACAGATTTGAAAGATAACTTGATGAAGCAGAGCACAATATGAATTGACTCAACGTGTAAGGTGGTCAATGGGCACAACTTTAAACTATGTTTAATCACAAGAATGGCTATGGATTACTCTCACTGATATTGAGTGGTGATGCCCAACTCACTGACAATTCTCCCTTTCCTACTTAGAAATTATGTTTGGGAAGAGAAACAAGAAATTGCTCAGCAAACTACAGATATTGACCATCTCAATACAAACTCTTCCTATTCTTATAATAAAATTATTAATACAATAATCAAGGTCTCAATTTAAAAAAAAGGCATGATAAAAGGATTCATCAGAAGGGTTTAAATAACAAAACAAGATATTGTTTATAAAAGTAATAACTTATTATTCCACCAAGAAATCTAAAAGAATTAACATTAAATATATGAAACAATCTATAGGGTAATATCAGTAGTATGCTTAATAGCTGTTAGTACAAATAATATCTTAAACTACTGATTAAGGGTTACAGAATTCTTAATTTGATTTGGTAGTTTCCTTTTTTATCAGATAATTAAAAAGGTAAGTATGATCAGTGCTCATAGTTTAACCAAACTCCCACTGCAGTAATGTTCTAAATTCAAATCAGAACAAAATGCACCATTGCAACAGAAAGCAGTAATTTACTAAACAAAATTCAGGAAAAAGTATCTTTAAGAAATTATTTAAAATACAAAATTATGTTAATTACCTCTTTCGCAACACAATTCTATATTCTGTGTTTTTCAAACTTGTGACCGAAATATATGGCAGTTCAAACTCCTGAAGCTTGCGTACAACTGAAGAGTAATGATTCACAAAACTGATATCGGTAAGTGTTGAAAATCTTTAACAATACCAAAAATAAACATCATGGAGTATTTCTTTCAATTACACTTGTCTGGAGTTGCCTGAGTCACCACTTAAAGGGATATAAAGGAAAGGAGAGATGGGAGCAGGAAAGCAGTCATGAGGTAGACTGAACTGAAGCAAAGCATGAAAGACTCACATCTAGAATCAACTTGCTATTGGAGTTGCACTATGCCCTTGATCATGCTGAATCAGATACTGCTTACTCATTCAGATCAATCAAAAACAGCAAAGGCTTTGAAAGGAATTGGTTGCAAATAAAATGGAGCCATCAGTTATAATATTCCAGATGTCACCGGATTCTAGAAAGGTTTTAGTGGGTTAGAAAACCATTAACGTGATACCCCTTTTTAAGGGAGGGAGGGGATGAAGGGAGATAGATAGCAGAAAACCATTGGCTAGTTAGCCTAACATCTGTTGTTGGGAAAATGCTGGAAATGATTATTAAGGAAGCATTTAGAAAAGCTAACCACAAATCAAAGAGTCAACATGGTTTTGCGAAAGGGAAATCAGGTCTACCAAATTTGACAGTCAATTGAAGGTATGGTGAGTTGATAAAAGGAAACCAGTAGTGAAGTTCAATTTCCAGAAGGCATTCAATGAGGTGTCACAAAGGATTATTTCATAAGATAGGTGGTCAATGTATTTGGGGTAATATCGGTGTATGGATTGAAAATTGGAAAAAAAGATGACAGTCTGCAATAATGGATCAACTTTAAGTTGGAAAGACATGACTAGAGGAGTGCTACAAGGATCAGTCTATTATCTTGCGTCTATATAAATAATTGAGGGGAGGGGCAGAGTGTAATGCATCGAAAGTTTGATGATATAAAATTAAACATGGGAGAGCGTAAACTGATGAGGACAAAAGGAATCTGCAAGGTTTTATAGACTGGTTGAGTGATTGGGCAAAAACTTGAGAGATGAAGTTTAATGTCATGAAGTATACCGACTTGTCAGGAAAGATCAAAAGGCAGACTATTATTTAAAAAGAGGGAGATTGCAATACAATTTGCAGCATGGAGGACGAGATGTTACTGTGCATGAAATACAAAGTTAGCATGCAGATGCAGCAAGTAATTAAGGTTACAAATGGGATTTTGGTGACTAGTGCTCAGGGTTTGGAGTTTAAAATAGCAAAGTCTTATTACAACTGTATGGCGAGTTGGTAAGGTCACATTTGAAGTACGGTGTACAGTTTTGGTTCCTATATTTGAGAAAGGATGTACTGGCCTTGGAGGAATTCAGAAGAGATTCAGTAGGTGGATTCCTGAAGTGAAGGGCTGATTTATCAAGAATAAATAAACAGGTTTGACCTTTAATTCATTAGTTTAGAAGAATGATTAGTGATCTTACTGAACCATACAAGATTCTGGAGGGGTTTTATCAGATAGCTATTGAGAAAAGCTTTCCACTAGTGGGGAAAATCTTGAATTAGGCAAAGTCAAATAAGGTGACACGAATTTAAATTTGAGATGCGAAGGAATTTCTTCTCCACGTGACTGGGATTCTTAATCCCAGAGGTGTGTGGAAGCTAGATCACAAAACATTTAGAGACGTCTGACTTATGAGAAAAGATTAAATGGACTAGTCCTTTATCTCTGGAATTTAGAAGAAGTCAGATGTGACTTAATTAAAACACAAGATCCTGAAGGGACTTGACAATGTAGATGCTGAAAGGATTTGTGAAAGGATATAGAAGTAGGGGCCATTGTTTAAAACTAAGGGGCCATCCATTTAAAACAAAGTTGAAGAAACTTCCTTTTCTGAAGGTTCAATGTCTTTGGAACTCCCTTCTTTAAACGGCAGTGGATGTAGAATTATTAAATATTTTAACGGCAAAGTAGGTAGATTCTTTATTACCAGTGGCATGACAGATTATTGGGGATTGCAGAGGGGAGTTTAAAATCAGGTCAGCCACAATCTTACCGAATGGCAAAGCAGGCTCTCAGTGCCGAGTGGCCTTTTATTCATCATTTCTATGTTAGAGACAGGTAAATTCTTGAAATATTTGAGACGTGACAACTATGATGAAAGAGGACTTAAGGCCTGGATTAGATCAGGTGACGATGTTACTTAATTGTAGGACAGTTGAGAGATCAAATGGCCTAAACCTGTTCCTATTTCTTATGCTTTATGTACTTAGAGTCACGGAAACAGACCCTTTGGTCCAACCCGAATATTTTGGCACTCAAAATACATGATAAAGTTGGAACACTTTTTCCACACAAGTTATTCGAGCTTTGACTTTAAGCGGTGATCTCATATTGGTTTTGAAAATCCTGAAGGCCAAAAATGGATGAATAGCCAAGGTCTTTTCCCCAGGGTAGTGAAACCTATACCCTCTAGTTTTAAGCTTAAGGTGAGAGGGATAAGATTTAAAAAAGCATCTGAGGGGCAATGCTTTCCACAGAGGTGATGTTGCGAATATGGAATGGACCGCCAGAGGACATCATGGAGGCAAGGACAATTACAACAGTTAAAAAGACAATTGTATGTATACACGGACAGGAGAGGTTTAGAGTAATAATGGGCCAAACACAGGCAAATGGGATTAGCTCAGCTTAGGAAACCTGATCAGCAGAAATGAGTTGGGTTGAAGGGTTTGCTTCCATGCTATATTACTCTAAGACTATTTCCTATTTGGTGCAGATTTTTGCAGCATTGCTGACAGTCAACTATCCCATCTGGGTTTTAAAAAAATTAAATACTGAGCACCTGCACGAAGAAAAAATGAACATTCCAAAATCATGTCATGATGGTCCTGTAAAACTGACAGGAAAAGGATACAATCCTTTTGAGCTGCAATGTAAGCTATAAAGAGCTGAAATGCTAGAATGCTGATCACAGTCTTAGTCAACCCATTTAAGTTATTGTGGTTAGTACGACTATTTCTCTTTATTTTGGAATGATATGACTAGTTAATTTTCTGGCAGGATTATGGGCAGGCAGGACATTCTTCCAAGAGTCATTTTGCTTATTAGATTACTTACAGTGTGGAAACAGGCCCTTCGGCCCAACAAGTCCACACCGGCCTGCAACCCACCCATTCCCCTACATTTACCCCTTTACCTAACACTATGGGCAATTTAGCATGACCAATTCGCCTGACCCGCACATTTTTTGTTTTCTTTAGCTCGCCACTCACATGACAAAGTCAAGAAAACATGCCAACCTACTTCTGAGATGGATGGTTCAACTTCAGATGTTTCGTCAACACTAGGTATCATCATCAATGAGCCTCTGGTGAAGCACTGGTGTTAGGGACCCACTTTCTATGTGTGTGTTTAGGTTTCCTTGGGTTGGTGATGTCATTTCCTGTGGTGATGTCAGTTCTTGTTATTTTCTCAGAAAAAGAACAGGGGCTGACATCATTAACCTAAACACACAAACAGAAAGTGGGTCATTAAGTGCTTCACCGGAGGCTCACTGATGTTACCTAGTATGGTGACGAAACATCTGAAAATGAACCTTCCAGTTCAGTGAGCAAACTTGTATCCAGAACCTCAACCGGAGATGCAAATCTTAAAACTCGCTATCATGTCTGAGCCTTCAAAACCCAACCACAAAATGCACATGTAATCTAGGATGTAATTTCTTACAAAGAATCATTTGGCATATACTTTAACAATTTCTGAGATGGCTGAATACTTATGTCAAAAATATCAATTTCTTCAACACGGCCACAAAACGGAAGAAATAGAACTAAAAAATAACTATCAAAATCAGAGAAGTTCATTATCCAAAAATTAGCAGGTTGTTGCTCTAATTCATTTTAAATTTGAACAGAAATGGATAGTCAATCTGGACAAACTAAGATTTCCCAATTAAATATATGGATGCAAGTCTATATTGATAGTTAAACATTGCAAAAGATTTAACTGAAGGGAGAAATGTGGGAATTTAATCCATAAACTTACAAGAACAACTATCGTCACTTCCTTCCCGGATAAGGAAAAGACTGAAGTATCCAACCAGATCATCAGGAAGGTCCAGTTTTGCTGCAACTGCCTTTAAGAACAAAAAAAGTCAAAATACCTCTGGAAATTAATTTTAAAATTAATTCAAGATAAATTCCAGAGAAACCAGCATACAAATCAGAAGCATCAGATAGGCCAGCCTCTTCATTCTACTGTAACATTCAATATGACAACAGCTGATTAGATCACTCCACATTTCTGCCTTTCTATAATCCATCATCCTCTTATGAATTTATCACTTTCCTAAAAATACTTAAAGATTCTGCTCTACCACTTTTTGATGAAGAGCTCCAAACATGACAATCTGACAGAAGATCCATGTTTCTAGTGTTGTCCTGTTTAGAAACAATGAGTGACCCCCAAGTTCTAAATTCTCCCAGAAGAAAAAACACCACCTCTGCATTCACCCTGTTATACATCACACCAAACTCCATTTAAACATATCCAGATGGCCTAGACACGTTTTATCTTATTGAAAGGCAAATGTAAGGTGCTAACGTTTCAGATGTAACTATTTGTTTAAAGCTATGTGGTGTAACAAAACACACTTTATTCTCAATCCAGTGTCTGACAGAAAAAGAACTGGCTCAACAGAATAATTGAATATTTAACTAGTAAAGCTACTGTTCCAATATACAGACATTTCATAAACACACCTTTGGCAAAGGCAAATTTAGCAAAACAGATTGTCTCACATACGATGTTTCTCCAGTTTAGGAGGAAAGAACTAGTGAAAATTTTGGCAGAGAGATAGAAAACTCTAGCATTTTGCTGTAGCAGGGAGAGACATATGGGGGCAGCACCGTGGCTCAGTGGTTAGCACTGCTGCCTCACAGCACCAGGGACCCAGGTTCAATTCCCGCATTGGTGACTATGTGTGGAGTTTACACATTCTCCCAGTGTCTGCATGGGTTTCCTCCTGGCGATCCAGTTTCCTCCAAAGATGCGCAGGCCAGGTGAACTGGCCATGCTAAATTGTCCATAATGTGAGGTGCATTAGTCAGGGGTGAATGTAGGGTGGGGGAATGGGTCTAGTTGGGTTACTCTTTGGAGGGTCGGTGTGGACTTTTTGGGCCAAAGGGCCTGTTTCCATACCGTAGAGAATTTAATCTACTGTGGCAGTTTTGAAACCCCAACTGCTGAAGGCTAAACTAAAACTCTGGTTATCGGAGAGCCTGACTCCACCCATTCATGCTGCTCCTATTGTTCCAGCTTTAAAAACAAACCTCAAAAACTCAAAAGCTGTTTACTTTATTGGCTTGGAGCAGACGGCTCAGTACCGCTGTCTCAACCTTGCTTTATATTAAAAAAAACACAATATACCACTTAAAGCCAAAGTATTGTCACAACTTTCTGAAGACTTCAGGATCAATCGAGTCACCTCCACGCAAGTAGATACAAACCTAGCCTAGCTTTCTTCACACTTTGAACCTGTATCTGCCGAACGAACCTTCTCTGATCTGATTCTAATGCATTAACATTATTCCTTCAAGGAGACTCGAGTCACAGAATCAGTTTTTACAGCACAGGCCCCAAGTCCTGTGTGTCCATACTGGCTATCAAAAATTTATTTCAAACCCATTATCCAGACTTTGCCTTTAGGTTTGTTCATGAAATCGGTTTTTAAACATCATAAGGGTTCTTGCCTCTACCACTTTTTTAGGCAATGAGTACCAGATACTCTCAACTTTGAGTGATTTTCTTTTCCCTCCTAAATCCCTTCAAAACCCCTGCCCCAATTACTGACTGACTATGGGGAAAGGTTTTCCCAAGGATGTCCTGTCTATGCCCTCAGTACTTTATATACTTCAAGCAAATCCCATTGTGTCCTACTCTAGTCTTAAAAAAAGCAACCTGACACCAAATCTCCCCACATAACCGCTCCGGGTTGGACAAATCATAGTAATGTACAGTCTCCAGTGCAATCACATCCTTCCTGTCAGTGCAAGTTCTCCATATGTGATCTCACCAATGTTCCGTATAAAGCATAATCTTCCTACTTTTTTTATTCAATTCCACTCACAATAAACAAGAACACGATTAGCTTTCTTAATTAATTGCTGTAGCTAATAGCACTTTGTACCTCATGCACTAGGACAGTCAAATGCCTCTGTATATTAGAGCTCTGCAACCTCTCAACATTTATTCTTCCATGATTGTGGATACGTTTGTCAACCTGGGAAGTTGATTTGCAGACATTTTGTCCCATTTAGGTGACATTTTCAGTGCTTCAGAGCCTCCTGTGAAGGGCTGCTGTACTCTCTCTTCTAGGATTTATTTGGTTCAGTTTCTGCTATTTCTGGTTGATTGCTGTAGGGGCCGATATATGGTCAACATTCTTGTTGATGGAGTCCATGGGTGAGTTCCATGCTTCTAGAAATTCTCTGGCTCTCCAATGTTTAGCTTATCTTTTGATTGTTGTGTTGTCCCAGATCGGACGTGATGGTACAAAGAACACAGAATGGTGAATGCACAACAGAAGTGTACAAGACACACACACACACACACACACACACCCTGACCAGGTCCTGAATTACACAGCAACCACCTAAACACAAGCAAGAGAAGCTGCATTAGGACTTTTTTTCAAAGAGGCTACAACACACTGCAGCACTCCCAACCTATGAAGGGAAGACGAACACCTCTATAGTGTATTGGCAAAGAACAGATTTCCCCACAACTCCATCTGCAGATGGCTAACAGATAAAACGTGACAAGGGCATGCCATGACCTAACTCACTAGCCACGCTACCTTACATAAAAAAATGCCTCGAACTGACACCCAGACTTCCCTGACCACTGGGATTCATGACAGCCCATAAATCGACAGCTACGCTCAGACAATAACTCATCATAACAAAAGACCCTATACTCAATAAATGCAAGACTAATGTCATTTACAGGATTCCATGCAAAGACTGCACGAAACACTATACAGAGGAACCTCGATTATCTGAATATCGGATTACCTAAGGTCCCGATAGAAACATTACATCAAAGAGCTGTTTCAACCCTGATTAAAAACTAACTTGTCTCACTGCTGCCGAGAACAGTCTTGGACAGTCCAGGCACCATCTCCAAATTACTGACCTCCTGCCCTCTTTCACTGGAGTTCTACATAGGGGTGTACACTGAACTCCCACTTCGCCAACATTGTCCAGTACAGGACAAAGGTCGAACCTTTCAAAATGTCGAGCTAAAAAATTGTCCGTATGGGGCATCTGTGGGGAGCATGTGGTGTGTGCGTGCGCGTGGATGGGAGTGGGGGAGCGGGCTGGGAGCAGGTGGGATTGGGGGAACGGGGGGGGGGGGCTGATGATGTTTGGTTGGCGGAGTTTGGGGGTTGTCAGCAGCTAAGGTGCGAGCAAACGGAATGGGGGCAGGGTGGATCGGACAGAATGGGGGGGGGGGGGGGGGGGGGAGAGAACGATGTTGGGGATGGGGTGGTGGTGGGCGGGGTTGAGGCGGGCAGCGGGGACAAGGTCTTGTGCACAGTATGCTCTTGCCTAGTCTCCTGAACAGGGAGCAGACATCACAGAAAACCCCGAGCCCCAGGAGGAAATCAATTAACCGAATAATTAATTAACCGAACGAAATAGTGCCCGCCCATCTCGTTCAGATAATCCAGGTTCCTCTGCACAGGGCAAGCACGTAGACAACTAGCAATCCACATCCATGGACACCAACTAGCCACTAATTGCCACGACCAGCTGTCCCTAGTAGTCATACACACAGGTGACAAAGACCACACATTTGACTGGGACAGCACAACAATCATAGAATGAGCTAAACAGAGAAAAGACAGAGAATTTCGAGAAGCATGACATTCAGCCACGGACTCCATTAACAAACACAGACCTAGACCCAATATACTGACCACAACAACAAAACTGGAACCAGCAACTGGATGTACCAGAAATGGAACCAAATAAATTTCAGAAGAGACAGTACACAGGAGGCTCCAAAGCACTGAAGATGTCACCTAGGCAGGAGACGAAACGCCTGCAAATTAACTTCCCAACTTGGAGAACAACCATGACAACCAGCACCTTAGTTACAAATCTTTGCACAAGTCTTGAATTTATTCTTCCAGCTAAAATGAACAGTTTCACATTTTCCCTCATTATACTTCATTTGCCAAGTCTTTGTCAACTCACAATCTATATCCATTTGTAGTTTTTTCATATCTGCTTCACAACCTTCTCTCCTCCTGTCTTTATGTTATGAGTAAATTTAGCAATGATACTTTTGGTCCCTTCACTCAAGTCAAGTCATTTACTTATAAAAGACCGAGGATGTAGTACAGATTCCTGTGGGACATCACTTATTGTATCTTCACAAACAGGAAGTGACCCATTTCTGCCTACTGCTTCCCACTAGCTAGGCTATTTTTGATCCATGCATTTATACTGCCACGCACCATGAGCTTTTACTTTCTGAAATAACTCTGGATGTGGCACATCAGTAATTGTCTCCTAAAAATCCAAATAATTCAAGAAATCCAGGTACGTTTCCCTATATCCATAGTTCATGCTATTTCCTCAAAGAATTCTGATGAATCACTGGCACCTTTGCTCAATGGTTAGCACTGCTACCTCACAACACCAGTGATCTAGGTTCGATTCTGGCCTTGGGTGACTGTTCAAACTTCAAGCAGACATTGTCCCAATGTCTGCGTAGGTTTCCTCCGGGTTCTGTAGTTTCATTCATCAGTCAGGAGTTAGGGAGGTGAGGTGGATTGACCATGATAAATGTAGGGGTATGAGGACAGGGTAGAGGGCTATATCTGGGTAGGATGCTCTTTGGAGGGTCGGTGTACACTCGATGGGCTGAATGGCTCCTTTCTGCACTATAGGGATTCTATTAACTTGATTAAATTTTACTTTCTTTTCAAAAAAAAAATGTTGATTCTGCCTTATTATGTTGTATTTTTCAAAGAGCCCTGCATTAAATTTCTTTAATAGCTATGAACATTTTCCCTATGATAGATGTTAACGTTAACGTTCGTTAGTTTGTCTTTATACACCAGTTTGATCTTTTGTTTCTCAGTTGGGAACTGACATTCAATAAATGTTATGGTGTAGGTACTACACAAAACAAAATGAAAGAACTGCAGATGCTGTAACTTAGAGACAAAAATAGAAATTGCTGGAAAAGCTCAGCATGTCTGGGAACATCAGTAGAGAGAAATCAGAATTGATGTTTTGTTCAGAGGAAGGGTCACTCAGCTTGAAACATTAACTGATTTCTCTTCCACAGATGCTGTCAGACTTGCAGTGCTTTCCCAGCAATCTATATTGTTGTGTCTGATACGGTGTAGGTACTGGAGAATACTTTGGCTCACAATAAACTTGGTAAAAAAATCCAAGCAATGGCTCTGTTGGCAGTTTAGGAGTTTGTTGACTTCTTTCTACAGGCTATATTTAACAAAAGCTAGCATGTATTTTAAGTAGCCAAACTGACCAACATTTAATCATTTTCATGGTAATGATCTCTCTTTTTGACTTATGTTACATTTCTTCAAAATTTACAAACACTTTGTCATATAAACTTCACTTTTAAAATGTGTTCTCTACCCATGTATGATTCCAAGGGTTGGTTCCTTATCTTTGCCTTATGTAGCCATGCAGCCATGTAAAATCATCTACAGATGCACTCCCTTTGGAATGTTATGACTGTTTCCATCCTTCACAATTATAATCAGCAGCATATTAACTATTGTACTTGTCAAGAAAGAAGAATTAGGGGAGGCAAAAAGATTTCTCAGGACATTTGGTTAGAAGTTGAATTCTACTTTTTGCTTCAGATATAAAAAAAGTAACCCCAAGGAAGGTAGCATTAGTGACAGATGACTGAATTGCAATATTTAAATCATTAAGAATTTCTTTTTGCACACTTTTATCATATTTACCTTTCATTTAAATCATTAACTGACTAAAATCACCTTTCAATTCTTTTAAGGTTTTTCATTTGTTCTTCTGACCTATGATTCCATATTGAAATCATACACACTTTTTTTCCCAAAATCAATAGTCCTATTATTTGACAATCCAGCACTTAGCCTCTGAATTATCAAGCTCCTTGATCAGTCAAAACACTATCACATTCCCAGTGACTATTCTTCATTGGAAAACTTAGAAACCGAAACTTGAAAGGATTTGATTTTAGGATAAATACATACACTTAAAGCCTACATATGCAAGTTGTGTGACTTGGCAGGCCTAGCAGCATAAAGCAGTGTTTCCCAAACTGTGGTAATGATTTTCCCAAACTGTGGGGTCACCAGCCAAAATGTTGGAGTCAGGAGCTCCAAAGCTCCAATCGAGTCCTGACAGCAGTTGTCCCTTTCTAAATCCTCGCCAGTTTTATTTCAAGTAGTGGGCGCAGTGTAACACGGCAACAAGAGTGGACATGTTTGAGGCAACAAGACTCATGCTCTTTATTTTAAAAGACAGCCCGTGGATTAAACAACTGCTGTCTACTTTGAATCCACGGAGCAATAAAAATGAGATCACAATGGGAAAACTCTAAATCAATTTGTGACAAGCAATTAATTAAACCTGCTAATTGGTAAGTCAGCACCATACAAAATACTTCAAAAAACCTCAAAATTCATGCTGGTTTACTATTATTATTCTGAGAATGGAAACTTGCCAATACATGAAATGTTCCACAATACATGGTTCATTTCAAATCTCTTCTGAAGTGACCTAGTAAATGCTACACAGGTCAGAAATAAAACACTCCCAACAATCAAATCAGACTGAAATAAAGTATCTTAAGGGGGCTGCTCCTCAACTTTTTTAAAAAATGTAGATAAGAACAATTATTGAAAACATGAAAACAGAGTAGATTCAAGGGATATAGTAAATTAGGTTAAAGGACAGGTCAATACAGATGTAGTGGAAAACATTCAAGGAGATATTTTAGGATATGCAGAACAGATAACATTCCAATTGGCAAGAATTATTCCAAGGATAGGTCCACCATCTGAGATTGGCTAGATAGGTTGAAGATAGATTAAACTAAAAAAAAAATTATGCAAAGATTGGACAGAATATTCGAAAATAAAAAAATTAATGAAAAGGGTAAATTACTTTATAATTTATAACCCAAAATATTGAAATGGATAGTTGGGATTTACTTTTATTTTTATTTAGAGAATAAACAAGACATGTGTTGATTCTGTAGAAAGTCACATTTGAGAAAGATTATTGGAAAGTAAGGAAATGGCAGACGTACTAATCAATTATTTTGTATCAGTTTTTGCTATAGAAAAAGAACTCCAGAGGCAGTGATAATTCAGAAAGTGGAATGGAGGGAGAAACTCGGGCAAATCACGATCATGAGATAAGTCACAGGGGTTGTGGGCTGTCATGTGGTTTTGCTGCACGGCACCCTAGTTGTTGTTGGATTGGTTTTAATTAACTGAAACTCCCTTGATTTGGGTACAGTTCCACCTGAAAAGGGAGGGAGATAGAAAGCAGGTAACTACCAGCCAGTTAGCTTAGTGGTGAAATAATAGCATAATAGTGAAAATGTTTGAAGATATTTCTACAGGACATTTGGATAAGTTCAAGATTAACAGCAGACCCAATGTTTTGTGAAAGAGATAACATGTTTAATTTTTTTTTAAAAAGGAGATTTTACAAATAATGTGCTGTGGGTGACTAGAAATCGGTGAATGTACTGTACTTATCAAATGCCTTCTGGAAATCAAGGTGCCAAATCAAATGTTATTGTAGAAAAACTCATGAAGGCAATAGGACAGTGGCATGGGTAGAAAATTGACTGGCTCATGGGAAGATAGTAGATGTGTTCAGACATTTACAAAAAAAGAGACCACGTGGCCCACTGTATCAGTCAACAAAACATCTTTCTACATTAATTGTTTTCTCCAGTTTTTGGCCACAGCCCTTGATGCCATGGGAATGCAAGTGAATATCTGAAACCTGAATTCTTTTGAGTTTCTGACTCAATCGTCCCTTTGATGATCGACAAAAAAAGTGCCTTTCCATTCCCCTCTATTTTTAGATTTCTATCAAGTTCACTTTCAACCTTAGTTACTCGAAGAAAAACAGTCCCAGCTTATCCGATCTTTCAACATGGCTCAGACCCTCCAGCCCTAGGTCGTACCCCAGTAAGTGCCCTTGTATCCCTCCTGTGATGCGGGGACCAGAACTATATGTAGCATTCCTGTTGTGGCCTAATCAGTATTTTACAATTCCAGCATAACCTCCTTGCTCTTGTATTCTATGTTTCAGCGAATAAAGACAAATATCCTAGATGCCTTCATAACCACCTTATCTCCTTGTTTTATTACCTTCAGGATGAGTGGATGATCCCTCTGATTCTCCAAACTTTCCAGGGTCTTATCTTACACAGTGTCATCCCTTACCGTGTTAGCACTCCCCAAGTACATTAGCTCACTTTCTAGGATGCCACTGCTCCACCCACCTGTTGGGACTGAAGGCTTTGAGTTACAGGGGAGGCTGGGACATTTTTCATTGGAGCACAGAGGCTGAAGGCTGACCTTAGATTTATAAAAACATGAACGGCATTGATACGACAGAGTGAATAGTAAGGTCTTTTCCTTAAGGTAGGGGAATTCAAAACTAGAGAGTATATTTTAAAAGGTGAGGGGAGAAAGATTTAAAAGGGATCTGAGGGCAACATTTTCACATTGGGGTAGTTTGTATGTGGCATGAACTAACATTTAAAAGCCATTTGGACCAGATACATGAACAGGAAATGTTTAGAGGATTATGGGCCAAATGCAGTCAAATGGGACTATTTTGGTTTGGGAAACTTGATCAGACCAAAGGATCTGTTTCTGTGCTATATAACCATATGGGAGGAGAAAGTGAGGACTGCAGATGCTGGAGATCAAAGCCGAAAATGTGTTGCTGGAAAAGCGCAGCAGGTCAGGCAGCATCCAAGGAAGAGGAGATTCGACGTTTCGGGCATAAGCCCTTCTTCAGGCTTGAAGAAGGGCTTATGCCCGAAACGCCGAATCTCCTCTTCCTTGGATGCTGCCTGACCTGCTGCGCTTTTCCAGCAACACATTTTCGGCTGTATAACCATGTGAGCAACAAGTGACGTACTTAGGAAGAGGAAGAACTTCTGCAGTCAGAGGATCTGAATCTTTGGAAATCTGTACCCAGAGAGCTTTGAACCTAACTTTGCAATGAAATTCATGACAGGGATTAAGGTTATTAGTAATTACAAATCGATCAAAGGATATCCGGATAACATGGGAATGCACAGTTAGATGATCAGTCATGAATTGGAATGGCTCATACCTGCTCATTAACACAGTCAATAGACTGGGCTGGCATAGGCTGCAAGGATTATGGTTTATAAATAATTTTCCTCGACAAAAATCATATTAAATAATCCCTATGATTACTTCATTAGTTAGTTAAATTAAAATATTAGAAGTACAATGAATTTGGATTTTAAGTTGAACTTTGTGTTCTAACCCTATTTCATTTCCCATTTGTCTTGCATCACAATTAGTTAAGACAGTAAAGTACCAGAAACTGATATACTGTTTAAAAGATTCTTGAGATTGAGATTTTTTGAGTCAATTGTCCCTTCAAATATCCCAAAGTTACAGATGCTTTGGTCAACACAGGCATCATTTGCATCCTAAGTTCTTAGCATTCTTTTGCTGGAGTTTTGCATCTTTCTCTTTTCAGCGCAGCTTCCCTAGAAGTTCATTGGAGTTTTAAACTCTTTGGCGAGCACACAAATGTTCAAATGAATTCTGCTTGAAAGAGGTATTTCCTGCAGCAAGCTTGCTCTAAAAGAAAATCCTACCCTAGGTCAGAGGTGTGCTAAAAATCTACTTGCTTCTATAACTAATCTTTGGTTAATTCTGATGTCTATTGCTGATCACCCAGAAGACTTGATCACATGAACTGAACAATCAGCTCGTTCTTAAAAAACTTATAAAATATACTTTTCCCCCACACGAAAAAGAATACACAGGCACATACTATTTAATTTTGTTCTCAGCAATGTGATTGTCAAAATTTGGCCTTAATCAGTCCTAGTGCGCCATTCTCATGAATTTCTCATCAGCATAGGTATAACTGTTTAAATGATCTCATTTGTTATGTGTCCCAAAAGCCCTTAAGGCTATCATACTATTCTGACCAAATGCTTACAAAAGCCGCACACCAGAACGAGCCAGTCCTATGACCAAACTTTTTATGCAACAATACAGTAACATTTGTCTGACAATGTGGAAAAGTGGCTCATTATATCCTATCCACCAAAAGCAAGATAAATTCACTCTGTCCAGTTATCATCCTATTAACTTTTTCCCAAAGTTCAGCAAATTGATGGTAGCAGGGAGAGGAAAAATGAATCAAGGAAAAAAGGAAAAGGTTGCATTATGGAGGTGCAAACCTAGCCCTTAAATCATTTGATAGGAAGGCAGTGCAATCAAAGGACCAAGAAAAGTCTTTCCGGATGGATGAGCCACAATTGGGCACTTGCAATCCTTCTGCAAAAATTCCACGATCACAGACATGAATTAGTCTGTATTCTTCAAAGCATAGAATATTGGTCCCCCAGCACGTTATAAGAAAACACATTTCTATACACAAAAAAAACCACCAGAATGGAATAATTTTCATTCCAATGATTTACAACTCTATTTACACATTGCAAGGCATCTTACAAAGCATTCTTTAAAAATTATTATTTTCTCTTGGAATGTGGACTGGTTAGGTCAACCTTCATTACTTTGGAGAAGTAGTGAGGTGCCATCTTGCACCACTAGTTCTGGTTTATAACATTCGCCAATTTTATTTTCCTTCTTTCATAAATGGTATTAAGTAGCAGGTCCAATACAAAATGAAGTCTGAAGCTATGAACACAACAATGTTGGACCAAAAGAATGGATGTTTCATTTCATCCAGCATCTTTCAAAAGTCAATTCTCCATTTAAATGTTTTAAGATTTATCATACAAGAATGCTCCAATCTTAAATAAAATAAACAACTTTTAAATATTCAGTTGTTTACCAAGGAAGTTATTTAGCTCCAGAATTATGAAGTTGAAGTTCAGAAACAAACTTAAAAACTGCTAAACCTCCACTGAGCACAACCGAATATTTTTACACAGGTTATTACCAGATGGGATCCAAGTTTATTTGCTAATATGATTCAAGGGTTTCATTCATAACAGTTCTTCTTTTACCTCTAGCACATCTTCTGTCTGGTCTGAACTGAAAATATTAACTGTTACTTTCTGTCCATTGGATAGGTAGACATCAAGCTGTACCTCTTGTGTTGGAATCTGCTGAGTTTCCTAAATGTCCCAAAAAGTAAGAACATAATTAAAAAAGAGCTGGATCAACTGGAATCTCTATCGATTAACTTGGATTAATTAATAATTGAGACATCTCTACACAAACAGAAATAGAGAAGTGACGCTACCAAACCGACATATAATTAATTACACGTACTTACAAAGTCATTGACAGCAAATGTTAAGCTAAACATATTATTGAACAACCAAGTTTGAACATGTTACGTTAACTTCAAAAGTAGCGGGGTGTTATATTGGACTTTGCTTCATTGCAAGCACTTAAAATTGTGTAAAAATGTTCTCAGCGCTACCGCTGAATACTAATCAAAGTATTACGATTTGCTTTTGTGAATATTACACTTTCGTTATTGGCAGGACTATTTAACAGATTTAAAAACACTAGTCAATGTTATGCAAACTTTTTCTAAACAGGATTGCAAAGTCAACTAAACAAACATGTCACTTTGCCTAATGACAGATGAGAAGTTACCATCCACAAAGATAAGTAAAACCACACAGTCTGCCTCACCTTTTTCTCATTCTTTGACTTTAATGCTGACAAACAACTACGATGACAAGAACAGACCTATCTGCCACTATCCTGCATCTCTTTTTGAGTTTGTCATTGTGGCATAATAGAACATGGCTTCATAAGTTTATATATTAAAAAAGCTTCAGAAAATTTCTGGACTTGCAGGCAGAGTAGGAGACATTACATTACATAAAGGAAGATTTTTGTTCACGTCCAAAATAGTCCAACAATGTTTTTAAAACTCATTTGAACAGCTGACATGAGGTCATCTTATAATCACATCGTAAGGATAACACTGCATTAATAGTGTACTGGAAAGCCAGCCCACAGTATATAGTTACACCCTGAGGTTTGGGATGAATTAACAGCCGTGAGTGATACCAAGTAGAGGTCATATCAATGGGAAATAGAAAGAAAGTTACAGATCAAACATTAGGCCACATCACAATAATTCTTTGGTGTGGGTATCAAAAGGGAAGAAAGTATACACTACTTTTTCCAAACATTCCTTTTGACATATTCTTGGCCATGAACACCAACATACCTGTTGCGCTTTTCTCAGAAAGCTGTTGAATGCCTCACTGCCACCAAGCAAGGAATCTTGGCGTACTAAAGTGAAACAAGAATTAGTTTTAACAAAATTATTTATTTCCTCTCGGATGGTCTATAGGAAAATCAGTCCCAAGTAATACATTAATGCACGGATTCTCACCTTTAGGATGTTTCAATGACTAGTTGAGCCAAACACTACTACATTTTATAAGACATGCAGAAGTTGCAAAAGGGTACAAAAATAAAATTCAAGCATTACGTGAATGCTATTAAGCTTACCAATGAGACTGACCGAGCAATTGGCCCAGGAAACTGAGTTAGAGTATTGTTATGATTCAACAGTGATAAGTTGAAGTTTTAGTTTTCCCAACTGCCCCATCTGAGAGCTCTGCTGCATCTGTGTCAATAACTAAAGGGCAGCAAAAGCATTGAAATATCTTAATTATAATATTTTAGTTGGAGGGGAGGAGCTGAAAGGAGAAAAGGGCAAAGAACAACTGACAATCACGTGGAAACTTTGTGAAGTGAGGTCAAAAGTAAGAGAACTACAAAAACCTTGTTCAAATAACTGATCAGTGCTTGCCATGCAGAAGCAAATATTGAGTGAAATTGTTTCATTACTCCTGTTCCTAACTCTTGGGTTTATTGATATGGTAACGTTCAAGTATTTTTAGTTTAATCTGTCTTTGTAGAATACATATGCACAAATATTACTTAGAGGGTTTCCAGCCTAACATCAAGCTTCAGGATTGAACAAATGATAACTCCAAACACCAGGTCAAGCAAGAAGTACATACAAATATGAAAAACTTCGTAACACCTACTAATTAAATTTATCCATATGCATTTGGCAAAGGGGAGGGGAATGAAATGAAAATTAATTAAAACCAAAAAGAAGAAGTGGATCTAAACAGGAACTTGAATACTCAAAAAATATTATTTTCAAAATATAATGTAACTGAAGAGAATTAGACTAAAAGGAGGAAGGAAACAGTCTTCCTCTATAGGGGTCCACAGAGGCAAAGAAATGTTAACTGAACCTCTAATTCAGGCTTGAAGTGGACGGAGTGAAATTATCAACTTTCAGAATCCATTCTAATTTAAATTACTTTAGCAACTACTGTGCACAAGCCCAAATGTCAGAGCAAAAGCTGCTAATTTTGATTCGAATTACAAGTTAAAAGGAAATGCTTAGCATGCTCTTACCGCTCTGAATGTACTTTTCTAATTGCTCCCGCCGCTGTTCTACTTCTGCAGTCGTTAACGTGAAAATCTTTTTAGGTGGAAAGTGAGGAAGTACATTGGCTCCATATTCTTTTCTCAGCTGAAAGAAAATACAGGATCATACACAAAATGCACAACAAATTCAAAACACATGTTTCTTTAACAAAAACTCCTGCAAACTTGCATCTTGCTAATACCATAACATGTATTTGTTCGATCATCTTGGGAGAAGTTTTGCCACTTCATTAATCACCTTCACCAAAACAGTTATTGGTGAACAAGTTAAAAGCAGCCCAAATTTGTTTAGTTGTGTTAGGCACAGTGCCATCTAAGGCAACATTAAGTTAAATACCAAGACTGGCTAAGAAGTAGATCTTATGAATCATCTTCAATGAGAAATGTAGTAAATTAGAGAATTTCAAGGAAGGAATTCCAGAGCTTAGGGCAAAGCAGTGAAGACCATCAATGGTACAACTTTAAACATTTTGCTATGTACATTCAAAACAAAACATAACACTGAAGCTGCTCAGAAGCAAAGTACAACCAAAAATATCGAAAATACTTAAGTCAGGCTGCATTTGTGGACAGACTTAATGTTTTTCAGTTAATAATCTTTTTTCAAAACTGCAGATGGATAGAGTTGTAAAGGTTTTAAGCCAGGAGAAGGGAGCATGTGAAACAAAAGGAACTTCTAAGAGAGAGTACAGGCAGATTCTCTCATGATGCAAAAGTAAACAAATTGTTCACGGGTACAGCATATAAAAAAAACAAAGTTGTGCCTAGTTGAGGCGTGAATAAGGTATATACATTTGTTTTGCTAGTTTACTAAATACCTTTTCAAAATTATTCATGTTATTTTGTAGTGAAAACCCATTACGCCTTTTGAACCAAACTCATTGCTTTCAAGTTAAGGAACCTTCTCTTCAAAGAAACTAACTTCAAAGTAACTAAGTCATAGACAAGAGAATGATTAATTCCTGTCCAGGAAACGTTTCATCAGGAAATAATTTGATGGAAAATAGCAGTTTGGGAAGGAAAAAGTATCATGCCTTGCAACTAGAAAAAAGTAATCACCTGCTCATGCAATCCATAGAGTTGACTGTATCGGACTCGACAGTGCAACACTCCATTCACATGAATGTTGTAGGCCTGTAGAAGAGAAATTAGAGTTAACTATGCATTTCTTACGGAGCAAAAATGATACAAACTTAACTTCAAAGTGATAATGTTTTGTTCACATATTTCCAATTGACCAATGACTTTGTTAATGTTCTTGCTAAACAGCTCATTTTACAGTGGCATTATACTCTCATTGCTTTTAATGTGCAGTTTCCAAATTCAAATCTCTTATATCCTGTATGTAATAGCCCAATATAATGCTACTTAGTTAAATGTCCATGGGTTTCCGACTTTGTTGGCATTTGGGTTCAAACTATGGCAGGGACAGTCAAAAACAGCATAGCGAACTCAGCAATTTTGCTCCCCCTGAATCACAAATATTAACAAAAAAGGAAAGAACAATTATTGCCAGAGGAAACTATGTGGTGACAAGATAGATGGGAGGCAGTCCTCAAATTGTTCTTGAGTGAAGAAAATTTTAGTTGGTCAGATTTTAAAATTAAACCCTCATATGGGATTTCATTCAGTGGATGTTTGTAAATTTGTGATCCCTTGCAGTTAACATATCTGGAGACAACTAAATTTATCTTCACAGTTCACTAACTGCCATCCTGCACTCAAGCATCAAACCATTGATAGATCTTTATAACATACATCAATTTCCAATGAACTCTCCAAAATAGGGTTTCTGTGTCTATCAGCTACTCCTTCACTCTCAAAATTAATGCATTGTATTATCAACATATCAAAATGCACAATATGCTAGACCGCTTCTTCAGAATGCTATCACCAGAAGGATTATGGAAAACCTTGTAGACATTGTGCTACACTTAAAACAAAACATTAATTTGATATCAGTGTTGCTGGCCTGACCAGCATTTATTGCCTATTCCTAGCTGCTCTGGAGCTGGTGACAGTGAGTTATCATCTTGAACTGCTGCAGGCCAGAATGCTGTTCAGGAGGGAGTTCCATGCTTTTGAGCCAGCAACAACGAAGGAGCAGTGACATTCTTTCAAGTCAGGATGAACGCATTGGAAGGGAACTTGCACATGGTGGCATTCCCATGGATCTGCTGGTCTTCTATTCTGATGCTGGTGGCAGTGCTGTCTCAGGAGTCTTGGGTGAATTTCTACAGTGCAACTTGCAAATGGCACTTCCTGCTACTAAGCAATGGAAAGAATTTTACAGTTCAGAAAAATTCAATAACTATGAATGAATATTTGTAGATATATTGCCAGTCAAGTGTGCTACTTTGTCCTGAATGGTGTCAAACTCCTTGAATTCTGTTGGGAGTGGCCTGATCTTTGCAGTACAGTAGTCTATCACACTCCTGACTTGTGCCTTGAAGGTAGTGGACAGGGCAATTAGGTGGAAAATTATTTGCTACAGGATTCTTAACTCCTGACCTGTGCTTGTAGCCACAGTAATTATATGACTAGTCCATTTGAGTTTTTGGTTAATGATTGTGGAGAATTCAGTGATGGTCACGTTAAGGAGCGATCACTGGATTCACTCTTGTTGGAGATGGTCATTGCTTTTGCAATGTAGAGATTCCATGAACATTCCAATGGCATTTCCAATTACCAGCTAAATCTGATTGTGATTTATGTACAATGATTTCCAGATCATTGTGCTGAAGCATTCTGTACTCTTTCTTAATTTAACTGACATTTAACTCCTGTATTCGCTCTGTCAAAAGTACAAATCTCACATTTTCCATACATAATGCATCAATTGTCACAATTAAGACCCTGGGATGAAATATATCAGAGCCCAGACACCTGTCAGCACATTGCTCCATTTGCCAGTTCCATTTCTCTGGTGATTTTAATGTTCCTCCCGCCCTTCCATTTCCTGATTTAAATTGCTACTTCTGTGGTGTACATTTCACCAATTGCCTCAGAAAGCAAAGAATAAAGTAAAGGGCACAATGGTCACAGCACACTCCAGCTTCACTACACTGACTATTGTTTCTGCTCAATTGGGACATCCTGATTTGGCAAATCTTCTCACAATGTCTCTTCAAAGGTTAACGTCTGCTTGAACTTGTAGCCACTGGAGTTAATAAAAGTCAGAGACCACTTCATTGAAACACATGATCCTAAGGAGTCTTGATAGGGTGCAAGAGGAAAAGAATGTTTATTTTGTGGAGTGATTTGGAGATGCTGGTGTTGGACTTGGGTGAACAAAGTTAAAAGATCACACAACACCAGGTTATAGTCCAATAAGTTTAATTGGAAGCACACTAGCTTTTGGAGCAACAGCTCGTGTGCTTCCAATTAAACCTGTTAGACTATAACCTGGTGTTGTATGATTTTTAACTTTATTTTGTGGAGGATATAGAGCTAGGGATAGCGGTTTCAAAATAAACTTAAGACAGATCTACAGGTGATTTTCTTCCTAAGGGTTATCTTTGAAACCCTTTTCCTCAGCAGGTGATGAAAAAAAAAGTCCTTGAATATTTTAAGGCAGAGTTGATTCTTGATGAAAGGTTATCACGAGTAAAGAAGAATATGGAATAACCAAATCAGCCATGATCTCAGTGAATGGCGGAGAAGGCTCTGGATCAAGCATCTTACTGCAGCGACTAATTTGTTATGTTTGCATGTACCTAATCATAATCTCTCTCTCGTCTATCGTTGTTTTAATCCATAATCTTAAGTGTTTCAAGTCCCTGAGCTCTTATACTTAATTTTGGACAACTATTAATTCTCTTGATTTGCTGATATTTAGCATCAGTTATTTGATTTTCTCCGCATTCTTTGGGGGACCAACTTGTGCTCCATCTAATTCTTCCTTGTTTTATCCATTTTCTGAGTCACTGTAAAGAACAATGTTATTAGCAAAATCAAAATCTAGGATCTTCCTCCTTGTTTGCATAATAAAGTCACTTTTGCTCTCCTGGCTACATTGTTGAGCACAATGATAAACAATAACTTTCAATAGTCTATTTTAATCCAAAATGGCTCAAGCACATTCAAGAATTGTATTTTGTTATATGTCACTGAAATTACAGAAGGGATTCCAGATCTTATGCTTCAGAAATTTTGAACAACGACTCTTTCAGAGTTTTATCTTAAATAAGTGCTTGACATAAATGCAAGTCAGTGATTTAGTAACTTGGTCACCTCTAGCCATCAATTTTGTGCAGAACAGTACTTGGAAAGTGAAATGTCATCCACTGAGGGAAATACTAATGGTGGTGGAGATTGCTTTAAATAATATTCACAACTTAAATCAATGAATTAGTAACCACAAAGAGCCTAAAGATGGATTGCTTGTTACAGAAAATTGAACTATTTCTTGGATAAATTGTTCTTGGTTCTATCAAATCTAGCGGCAGCCGATGAGATCAAAGAGGAGCAAATCAAGCCTGCTCCATCATTCAATAAGAACACAGAATTGATCTTGCTTATGCTTTGACTTTATTTTCCGTCCTGTCCCCATATCACACAACTCCCATTTCATTCAAACCATCTGTCTAACTCACGCTGGAACATATTCAATGACCAAGATGCCACTATTTGCCATGAAGAGAATTCCACAGACTGAATCTTATGGGAAAGGAAATTCAAAATGGAAACAAGTTATTTTTACACTGTCCTCCCTACTTCTAGATTTCCACTCTACTCTTAACCTGATCCCAAGAGGAAGTATCTTCCAAGCTAATTTTTCCTAAATCCCCTCTGAACCACTTTTCAAAAAGACCATCTCATTTTTCTAATTTTCAAGCAATACGCCCAACCTGAAAACGTAATCCAATCACCTCAGGAAGCAGCCTTATAAATGTCATCTGAACTCTTTCTAATGAAAATATATGCATGCTTAGGACAGAAGAACAAATCTGAACAGGTGTGGACTCAGTATTGCTCTCTACAATTGGAGCAAGACCTGGTACTTTCAAACTCCACCCTTTTTACAATAAAAACTGACATTCCATTTGACTTCCTAATTACACAGTACACCTGCAATTCAGCCTTAGGTACAAGGATGGCCAAGACAGCAGTGCAAGTCCCACCTGTTCTATCGGTGAACAACTCTGAACAGTTTGAATAAAAAATATAAGGATAGTATTTTGCAGTTTCTTTAAGTAATTTTGGTTTTCTATTCTTCCTGCTAAATATGTATATGTAAACACATTTCCAACATCATATTCTATTAAATTTTTGTCTCATTATATCACTTTATCGATTGGATCCTCCCCAAAACATGCTTTGCTATCTGTCTAACTCACCAGTAAATTTGACTACACACAGTCTCTTCAACCAAAGCATTAAGATAAATTTCTGATTAGTGACAGCCAAGCACCAATTCCCATTGAACTCATTAGTTACCGTCTGTGAACTTGAAAATAACATACTGATTCAGACTATGTTCCTATAAACTAGACAATTCCTGGTGATGCTAATACATAACACAGAATAACACAAGCGTATCCTTATCTTGTACAGTGTTCTTGTGTGGCACTTTCTGAATTTTTTTCTTTAAGAATCCAAATATACCAAATCCACTGGCTGCCCTTCCTCCATGTTACTTGCTACATGTTCAATGAAATCTAAGAAATTTATCAACATCAGAAATATGTAGATGAAGATTTGTGTGGCAAAATAGTAGTATCCCAACCTCTGCCAGAAGACCCAGGTTCAAATACCCCCTTCACAAATGTATGTCATAATAATGTGAAGAGATTGGTTAAATGTTTAGTTTAGGGAAAAGGTAGAGTAGGCATTCAACCCCTTGAGCTTCCTTTGCCATTTAACAGGATCTTGGCTGATCTTCTACCATAATGCCACATTCCTGTACTATTCCCATACCTCGTGAGGTCTTCAGTACATATGAGCCTCTACAATATTCTAGGGTAAAAGATTAATCATCCAATGAGTGAAAGAAGTTCTCTTCTCAGACCCAAACAGCTTACCACTAATCCACTGATGTTGCCCCATGGTTTCAGACCTACTAACACACTCTCCTTCACAAAATATATCGACTATGTTCGATTGCATTATGATTTTCTGAGTATTTCCTTGGTGGAACTTGAATATTGCTAGAAAAATAGATTTTGTCAAAAACTTTAATCCTCATCAAGCAACATTTGCTACCCTCTTCCTTATGATACATTCATAGAAACCTGCACCTGGTTTTGTATTTGATTTTTTATTCATGTTCTAATATCTCTCTCTTAAGAAAAAAGTAACTACTGTCGTAGAAAGCCATCTGGTTTACTAATGTCCTTAGAGACAGGAAATCTGATATCCCTCTCTCATCTGGCTTATATATGGCTCCACAGCAATGTGGTTGATTCTTAATTGCCCTCTGGCTTAGGCAGCAAAACGCATTTTCCCATGAACTAATTTAAAAAAAACTGACCAATGCAGAGATACAAGAGTATTTCTATATTAGTTATAGTAATTAATGCACAATAACATTTTCACATCAGAAGACTTTCAAACCATTACAAACCTTCCAAAATTGAAATCTACATGGAAACTATCACATTCACCCTTAAAAAAAACCCAATAAACAAAGATCAAGCAACACCACAAAAGGTGAACAGTATAATCTCTAGTCTAGAAAACAAATGCTTAAAAAAAGGTTGAATGCCTCTCCATGAGCTACAAATTCCATTCTTCTATAATTGTTGCCATAAGTTGCTACACGTAGACACAGTCAGGTACTTAAATTGGTTGAACACAATTGCAATTTGCAATGATTTCTTTCAACAGTTCAGAATTCTTGTCTTCAATTTTCATGGCTTGAAATGGTTCTTTTCAAACCTTTGCAAGAGGCAGAACAACTTCAGAAGGCTCTTAACATATGGGACCTTTTGCATTATTAGAGGTATAAAAGTCAGGTTAAATCTTTATGTCTCACTGGTTCTATGCCCTAGGTGGAGGATTGTGCTCCATTCTGGGGACTGTACGTCAAGAGATATGTCAAAAGCTTTGAAGAGACTTAATAGAATGGAACCAGGAACGGTGGAATCTTGTAGAAGTTTTCGTTTATCTCCCGGATATTACAGGTGACATTCAAAAAAAAATCAAAAAGGTTCAATAAACTAAGCAAGTAAAATATGTTTCTAGTTCTAGGGAAAAAAAAAGGGATGCAGATGTTTAGTAGTTTGCAAAATAACTAGAGGTGAGGAGAATTTTGAAATAAATGCTGCATAACAGGAATGCAGTGCCTAAAATGGTGATGGAAGTAGATTAATTTACAATCTACAGATGAAAAACTAGATGGATACTTAAAAAGAGGTAATATTTACAAAGGTAAGATAGTTAATTTGACAGTTCTATGTCAAAGAGCTAGAACATACATGTGACACCAAATAGCCTCTGTTGTACTATTCTATAAACTTAAATGCTTCAAACTCCCTGGGCTTCAAAGGATTATCTAAAGCTGCTTCATGTGTACACACCAATTAAGATATTTTCACAGCCAGGGAGTTTAAGTGGCTGAAGAATGGCCACTTTGCCAATTGCAAATGGCGGACAAACTGTTTAATAATGTGCTCACAGCAGAAAAAAATTATTAAAGAAACAAAGTACTCAGAATTCAAACTATATGTGAGTTCAGTTAATTTCATTGCCTTATTAAATCAGAAGAAAGTGTCAAGGAGCCAAAACAGCTGAGTGACTCAATAGAGCAGTGGACCTCAAAATTGCAATGAACTTTGGGTACAAACACCACAATTTAAATTTTTAATACTTTTTTTTAAAACGCATTTAGGCATGATGTTCTCTATCAGTGCAGTATAAGATTTTATTACATTCATCGTGGACTTTGCTGACAAGGTCAGCATTTACTGTCTGTCCCTAATTGTCCTTGCAAAGATGTTGGTGAGTTGCCTGCTTGGACTGCTACAGTCCATTTGGTGTAGGTACACCCACAATGCTGCTATGGAGGTATCTGTGAACTGTATTCTCTCACAGTAGTGGTAACAGGTTTGGAAGGTGCTGTCTAACAATCCTTGGTGAAGTTTGGCACTGCATCTTTGCATCTCGTGGATACTGTTTGTTTTGGGGGTGGGGGGTGGCCGGAACAACAAGGGGATTGAATGTGATGACAATCAAGTCGGCTGCTTTGTTATGAAGGGTTTCAACCTTCTGGAGTACTATTGGGAGGTGTACACACATCTTGACAAGTGGGGGTATTCCATAACAGTCTTGATTTATCCTTTTTAGATGATGGACAGGCTTTAGGGAGTCAGGTGGAGACAGTTATGCACGGCAGAATTCCTACCTTCTGACCTGTTCTTGTAATCATATTTGTATGGCTAGAATCTGTGGAGAGAGTGATAGTTTCCATTGGGTATGTAAGACAGCCCTGAAGAACTAAAAAGGAGCTGGAAACTGGAGCTTTTTTATGTTGCTAAATGAGGGAAAGGAGGAACAAGATTTTCTTTTCATTCTGATAACAGCAAAAACCCATGATTTTCCAACTTCTTTCAGTTCTGAAGGAGATTAATTTTCGAATCCCTTCAGTTCTGAAGAGGAGGCACACTTGACTCAAAACGCTTTTCTCTCTCTTCACAAACAAATTTCCAACATACGCAGGTTTTTGCTTATATGGCTAATCCAGTTCAAATCTGGATTGATATTTATAGCAGGCGATTTAGCATAGGTAATGTCATCAAATGTTACGGGGCGATAGCTAGATTCTCACTTCTTAGAGATAGTCATTACCTGTCACAATTGTTACTTGCTAATTATAAATTCAAGGCTGGATAGTGTGCAGGTCTTGCTGCATATCAACACAAGTTGTTTCAGTACCTGTGGAGGCACAAATGTTGCTGAACATTATTTGCCAATTATTGCACACATTCTCATTTCTGACCTTATGAGGAGAAAGCCGCTAATTAAGCCTGGAAGATGCAGTAGCCTGGAACACTACCATCAGGAACTCTGACATTCACACCTGGAGCTGAGCTGACTGGCCTCCAACAACTACCACCATCTTCCTTTGTGCTAGATTTGACTCCATCCACAAGCATTTCCCCAATTTGCATCAACTGTGCTTGTGCTAGTTTCCTGAATGCCATACAATGTTAAATGTGGTAGTTACTCTCACTTCCCCTCTGGAGTTCAACTCTTTTGTCCATGACTATAGTGACGTCAGAAACTTTCTGACCATGGTGGAGCCAAAACTGAGTGTCAGCGAGCAGACAACTGTGAAGCAAATACTGCTTGATAGCACTGTTGATGACATCTCCCATTTTACTAGTGTTTAAAGAATAGTGTCATGGGATGGTAATTACCCATGTTAGACTTGTCCTGCTTTTTATGAACATGACAGACTTGGACAATTTTCCACAATATAGGGTGGATGCCAGTGTTTTAACTATACTGGTATAATTTGGCTAAACCAAATAACTTCTAAAGAATCAGTCTTCAGCACTACTGCCCAATGCTGTCAGCGCCCATAAACTTACAACATCCAGTGTCTTCAGTTGTTCTTGATATCATATTAAGTGAATTGAATTGGCTTAAGATTGGCATTAGTGATTCTGGATGCTTATGAAGGTAGTTAAGTTGCATCATCCACTCAACATTTTTGGCCAAATATTGTTGCAAATGCTACATCCTTACTTTTTGCACTGAGGTGCTCAACTCTTCCATCATTGAGGATGACAGTACCCGAATAGTTTAATCTGAATGATGCAGCAGTGGCCCAAATGATTCAACAGTTAAATCTGTCACTGTGGTGGCACACGTTTCAATCCTTAACTACTTATCTACTAGCTTGCCTTTTTGTGTAGCCCCCTTATCTTCAAGAGCTACCTTGCCCCTTATACCACTGGAGTTTCTTTTTTTAAGATTGAAGACAGTAATATTGCTTGAAGGAGATCTTAAAAGTGAATATAAAATTATATCATACTGGACACTCTTTGACAAAGATCAATTAACCCTTTGTTATTGCACAATGACAGCCTAAAACAATCCACTACCTACTTGCTTCAGATTTTATGTCCTTATCACTTGCCTTAACTGTAGACTAATTTTATGTGATTCATTCTCCAGAACACCCAAATCCATCTTAACCATGAGTTCTCCAAGTGCTCTTCATTTAAATAGTAAATTGCTTTTCAATTATTCTTTCAAGGGTGGAATTGTTCACATTTATTTCATGATACCCCATTTGCCAAATTTTTGCTACTCATTGCAACTACCCATATCTTTAGGCAGACGGTTTCTTCTAGACAACACTCTTTCACACTAATCTTGCTGTGATTCACAAACTCAGCAGCATCATCCAAATCACTCATCAATTGTAAAGAGGAGAACCCAGCACTGATCCCTGTGGCATTCCATTAGTTACAACTTGCCAACTTAAAAAAACCCTCTAACGAGCTAAACATCTTTTATCCATATGAATATGTTGCTCTTTACCAAATGTGCTATTATTTTGTACAGCAACCTTTGATGTGGCTCCCTGTCAAAGGCCTTTTGGAAATCCAAGTACACCATAAGCGCTGGTTCCCCTCTGTCCACCATGAATAGTAATTTAGTCAAAAAAAACACATTAAGCACAATTTTACTTTCACAAAGCCAAGCTGGGCCAGTGACAACTTTTTCTTAAAAAGGAAACCTGCTATGCCAACCTTGGATGCTGCATAACCTGCTGTGCTTTAACCAGCAACACATTTTCAACTGTGATCTCCAGCATCTGCAGACCTCACTTTTTACCAAGGGATTCTTCTACTTTCCACATGTTAAACTGGTCTATAGTTTCTTTTTTGCCTAGCTTTCTTAAGGTTTTTTCAAACTAATAGGACGTTTCTAGAATTTAAAGATTTTTGGAAGATCATAACTAAATAATCTTTTCTAAGTTACCATTTCTTAAAGAGCCTCAGATCAAGCCCTGAGTACATATCAACCTCTATGTCCAATAGTTTACTTAGCACCCCTTCCCTGCAAGACTGACTTTTCCCAAAAGAAAATCCCTCCCAATTAGGTTTCAATTATATTTGGGAAGTTTTCCCAAGCTTTCTGCCATGAATGCAAATTTAAAACACTGATTCAAAAGTTTCCAAAATTTCTTTGTTTTTCTTTAAAATACTTCCCAGATACTCCTGACACTTGCTCACAAATTGACAATAAACTTAACTTGCTCTTCTCTTTTTAAATATTTGTAGAAATGCTTCTTACCAATTTTTCAATCATAAGCCAACTTTTTTTCTTATTCTCAGCTTTCTGCATCATTATCTTTTCACTCATCCTTTGTTGGTTCACAAAGTCAGTCCAATCCTCTGACTTGACACTTATTTTACCAGATTTTTTTCAATTTATTACTAACCTTAACTTCCTTTTGTCGCCATGACGCATCCATCTCAGAGGTCTTTTTCCTCACTGGGATAAATCATTACTTAGACTTATTAAAATATCTCCTTAAAAATCTGCCCCTGTAACTGTACAACTAGTTCACTGTGGCCTACTCTGACCACAACAGCGAGATCTTCCCAAGACATTATTGATTAGTTCTGTTTCATTGCCAGGTCTAGGATAGCCTCCTCCCCAAACAGTTCTGGAACGTACTGCTCGAAAAAACTGTCCCAATACACACGACAAACTCACCTACCAGGTGACCTTTACCAATCCGATTTAGATGTAGAGAGAAGTTACTCAATTATTGCATTATATTTCTTCCTGCATGATCAGTTCTCTATAGCTACTGCTAGGGGCATATAACTGCTCCCACAAGAGATCTTGTACCTTTACTATCTGTCTCTCACCAAAACGGATATAAAATCTTAGGTTTTCAAGCTGGCCATCTCTCAGTACTGAACTAACGTCATTCTGAACTGAGCTAACCAGCTTGTCATCATTTTAGTTTAAATTCCCTTCAACATTCCAGGTCCATAAGTTATAGTAGTAGAATAAGGCCATTTGGTCCATCAGGTCTGCTCTGCCACTCAATTATTGTTGAGATGTTTCTCAGCCCCTTTCTCCTGTCTTCTCCTTGCCCCTCTTACTAATCAAGAGCCTATTCTATTCTCTGTCTTAAAGAGACTGATTTAGCTCCACACCCTTCTGTGGCAATGAATCTCTCTAGTTCACCACAGTCTCAGTCTTGGTCATCCTCCAGATATTTTCCTGAATCAACCTGCTTAGAGATTATATTACACAAATGTAGGGGAGGTGGGAGTTTAACCCAGGCCTCTTAGCTCTGAAGTATGGACAATACTGCTGCAACACGAGTGCCTTTAAATCGGTCATCTTCCAATCAAGTGGAACATACTTATTTCTACCTGTGCTAACAATTCATCTCTTTTTACTAACAAAGGCATGTGCTTTCAGACAGTGTTTGAAATGCTTTTTCAAGCTATTTTTGCAACTTCTGACCTTAGCTGTTGCTGTCAGGACTCAGATTTTTATGTTCTGTCCCTATCACATTCTAATAATTACCTACAGTGCTACTTTGCTCTTACTTTGTTGTTATCCTTTCACTTGATCCTTCCCACTATTTAGTTTAAAATCGTCTCGACCACCCTAGTTACACAATTCACCAGAACACTTGTCTCAGCAAATACAACAGTACACCTTAGTTTCCCCAATGCTGATGCCAGTGCCCCAAGAATTAAACCCATTTCTCCCATACCTGTCTTTAAGCAACACATTCACCATCTCTTAACCCGTTTGACTTGTTTGCTCCTGTCTCAGATAATCATCTCTGGGTTAACTTTGAGATTCTGATTTTTAAAATATAGTTCCCAGCACTCTTATTTCCTCAGCAAAGTCTTTTTAATATTAGCTGTTCGTACCTACGTGGACCACAACCAATGGGTTCTACTTCTCCCACTGCAAGATCTATTCGTGTCCAGAATGGAGGCCATAAAAGCAGATATTAAGCTTGCAACAGTTGTTTGCACTCTTGTTCTTGGGTGAAGATAATCACACATAGGCCCTGACTACAGTGCCCCCAAATAGCACTATATTTCTATTCAATCCCTTTGCTTCCAGTACCACAAAGTTATGGTTAGTTTGCTCATTCATTGAGCAATGACTTTTTCATCCATACAGAACTAGGAAGCTATTGGGATAATTGCAAAGGCAAGACTCCTCCTCCTGCAGAGTCTCCATATCAGTCTTGACATCGATTAAATCATTCGACCAGCAAAACAAATTCTCAGTCTGTTCCGAGTGATGACCACTCGGTTATACTGAGAAATGTTGAAAGTAGTTGTAGAGTCTTACTGTAATTTAACCTTCTCATCTTTAAGGTGCACCAGAGCTTTATTTAATCCAAAATCAAGTTTCAACTTTGGACAAATGAATATTTGAAAAGAACATTTTATATTTGGCTGGGGCATGTCAAATGTATCAGTATGCGGTATTTCAACATCAACATCAAATGTTGGCGAATGCTAACCAGATAAGACTAACGTTATGTCTACATTCTGGCTCTTCGAGTGGATTTTTTTTCCCTCAAATACACAAGTTAAGCCAGTGAAGCTTTGTTTCTGTAACCAGTAAAATTCAAAGCACCACTTCATTCATACTTAGGTAGCCCTTGGTAAGATGCAAACACATAAACTAACAAATAACAGATGTTACATTCTAGGTATAGTTTATACTTCCTTAGGACAAATTTTCTTCCCCTCATTTCCCAATGTCTGCATTTCACAGAGATTGTTCCTTCCAGACCACAGTCCATTCCACTACCCCCAACACCACAATATCTGCCCCTTCATCTTTTCCCTGCTCACCATCCAAGGGCCTAAATAGTCTTTCCAGGTGAAGCAGCAGTTCACCTGTACCCCCTCCAAACTTGTATTTGCTGCACCTAATTGCCCTACTTTACATTGGAGAAACAAACGCAAACTGGGTGAATGCTATGCAGGATACCTCTGGTCTGTATGCAAGCAGGACCCTGACCTCCTCGTAGCTGGTCATGTTAACACAGCATCCTGCTCAAATATCTACATGTCTGTCCTTGGCATGCTGCACTGTTCCAGTGAATATCAGACCAAACCGTAGGACCAACATCTCACCTTCACACTGGGCACTTTACAGTATTCTGGACTTAATATGGAGTTCAACACCTTTAAAATGTGAACATTTCTTCCCTTTAGCTTGTCATGTTTGATTGATTTATTGTACCGAAGTACAGTGAGACATTTTGTTTACAAGCAGTACAGGCAGATCACAATAAGCAAGGACGTATAGAACAAAAGATGTACAGAGGCATACAAGAGAGATCAATGTCAGCAAGATCAGCATTATTTGAGGCTAGAGAATCCATTCAATAGTCTAATAACAACTGGGGAGCTGTCCTTGAACCGAATGGCGCGTGCGTGGAGACTTCTGTACAATCTGTTCGGTCAGGCAGAAGGTAAGAGAACATTACCAGCGCATGAAGAGTCTTTGATGATGTTGGCAGCCTTTCTGCAGCAGTGAACCATGTAAGTGGAATCCATGGTTGGAAGGTTGGCTCCTGTGATGACCTGGGCTGTGCATACTTCTATGGCTTCCTATGATTGTGGACAGAGCAGTTGCCATACCTGGCTGTTATGCACGTGGACAGTAGACTTTCAATTGTGCATCTGTAGAAGTTGGTGAGGGTCCTTATGGACATGCCAGAATTTACTGAGCCACATGAGGAAGAGGCATTATTGTGTCTTCTTGACGTGCACCTATATGGGAAGGCTTCCTCTCAGGAGAAAGTGAGGATTGCAGATGCTGGAGATCAGAACTGAAAATGTGTTGCTGGAAAAGCACAGGAGGTCAGGCAGCATCCAAGGAGCAGGAGAATCGACATTTCGGGCATGAGCCCTTTTTCAGGGCTGAAGAAGAGCTCATGTCCAAAACGTTGATTCTCCTGCTCCTTGGATGCTGCCTGACCTGCTGCACTTTTCCAGCAACACATTTCAAGGCTTCCTCTCTCTCCAGTTCACCTACTATCAAGCCTGTCTGGAGACATATCTTGTTCTGCCATGCTCACATTCCGATCACTTAAGCTGAACTTTCAGCATCTTTTCTTCACCAACACCCTTCACCTCAATGCTCTCCACCCCCCCCTTCCCCACAACCACCACCAAACTATAGCATAAATGCTGTCCCACATTCCAGCTCTGAGGAAGCATCATCTATAGTCAAAACATTAGCTTGCCGTCTTGTACGGATGCTATCTGACCCACTATGATCTCGAGCATTTGTCGCATTCAGCACAGATTCTAGCATATATAGTAATTTGTTACAGAAAATCTGTTTTTTTAAGCTTCAAGCAAAGAATGATAGAATGCAAATTCATTGTACCACAGGCAATGAGAACCTGTTTAGTATGCAAGCTGAGTGCCACATTTTGTGACCCGATCATGATATACTGTGTCTAAGGACAGAGTCCCAGCAATCTAGTACCATCTACTTAGGACTGAGTCTGTGATATTAAACTATGTTAAGATTTATAGAACAGAATTAACTTAACACGCTCTTCATTCCTACTTACAAATCTTTCATAACTGCTCTTTCATGATAGACAATTTTGAAATGTATCTTCGCTTAGGAAGTGTTGCCAGAGTTATTTTGCATTCTTGCATCAGTAAACCTTCATCATAAAGGTCTTGCAAGAATTTTCCAGATCAAGTCAACCACTGGATGGATAAAAGCAAGACTGAAAAATCTAATCACTTTAAAATAGAAACTTGATCTCTTAACTAAGATCATTATTTAGAATGCCAGTGACCCTAGTTATAAGATAAATTATTAACCTAATTTTCTTTAAAACAGGCAGTGCTATGACAAAAATGCTCTATTGCTCCTCAATAAAACATACAAATCTTAATTTAATTGATGGTTTGCTGTCTTCCATTCTTCAACATTTTTTGAAGGGGAAGATCAACGGTCAGTCATAGAGACGTACATCGTGAAAATAGACCCTTTGGTCCAACTCATCCATGCTGACCAACTAACCTAAGTTAATATAGTCCCTTGGCCCATATTCCTCTAAACCCTTTGTGTTCATATACTCATCCAGATGCCTTTTAAATATTGTAACTGTTCCAACCTCCACCACTTCCTCTGGAAGCTCATTCCATACACTCTCAACCCTCTGCATGAGCAGGTTGCCCCTTAGATCCCTTTTAAATTTTTCCCCTCTCACCCTAAACCTATGCCTTCTAGTTCTGGACTCCCCCACCCCAGGGAAAATACCTTGCCTATTTACCCTATCCATATCCCTCATGATTTCATAAAGCTCTATAAGGTCACCCTTTAGCCTCCAATGCTCCAGGGAAAACAGCCCCAACTTATTAAGGCTCTCCCAAAAACTCTAACCCTTCAAAAATGGGAACATCCTTGTAAATCTTTTCCAAATCCTTTCAGGTTTCACAATATAATTCTGATAAGAGACCAGAATTGCATACAGTATTTCACAAGTGGCCTAAACAAAGTCCTGTACAGCCATATGACTTCCCAACTCCTATATTCAATGCTCTGACCAATAAAAAAAAGCATACCAAAAGCTGCCTTCACTATATTATCTACCTGTGACTCTACTTTGAAGAACTATGAAACACTTCCCAGGACCATACCACTATGTGTATAAGTCCTGTCCTGTCCTGATTTGCCTTTCCAAAATGCAGCACCTCAAATTTATTTAAATTAAACTCCATCCGCCACTCTTTGGCCCACTGGCCCTTCTGACCAAGATTCTAGTATACACTGAGGTAACTTTCTTCGCTGTCCACTTCACCTCCAAACTTATTAACCATATTTCCTATGTTCACAGTTGTGGCACTTACCATCAGTACTAAAGAAATACGTTTGAAAAAGGATGAGGCCTGACAAACTGAGTACAGGGAGTTCGGATCTAAATTTAAAAATAGGGCATCAAGAATTGTGATTCAGGATTATTACCAGTGCTATGTGCTAACAAGCAATGAAATCACAAGATATCCTCAGATTGCTGGGACCATGGATCAGTTCAGAGGAAGATGATACCAGTACAAACACATATTTGGTCAGAGTCCTATCCAGATGCATCGACGGCAGCAGGGGTGGGGGTGCCTGCTAGTGCCATCATGGAGAATTTAAACTTGAATGGTGAAGGTAAGGAACCTGATCGGGAGGAATACAGACAAAAAAGTGAGGAATATTCACAATAAGGTAGATGAATTAACAACACAATTAGACATGGTTATGATATAGTTGCAGTTAGAGATGGCTGCAGGGTGATCAAAGATGGAGATTGAACTTTTGGGGTATTAAAATTTGAGGGAGGTCAGAGAAATAGGCAAGTGTGATGTAAATTGTTAGTAAATGAGCCCAATGCAATAGTGAAGAAGGATATATGCTCAGAACATCATGGTGGCGAAATCTGTGCAAGTAGAGATAAGAAACACTAAGGACAGAGTTGTCCATAGACCCCAAAAGGTGGCAGATATAATAAGGAAAGACGTTAAACAGCAAACCATGCAATAGCATGTAACTACAACCGTGGCAGACTTCATACAAATTGGACAAACTAAACTAGCAATACTGCGGAGGAGGATTTCCTGGAATCTATACAATATTTTTTGGACCAGTATATTTAGGAATCAACTAGACATCATGAGATCCTTGATTGGCAAGTGTGCAATGAGAAAGGTTTAAATTAATAACCGTGTTGAGCAGGGATCATTGGAGAAGAGTGACCATAAAATGATAGAATTGTTCATTACAATGAAGGAGGAAGAAACTGAATCTGAAACAAGGGCCGTGAATCTGAATTAAAAGAACAGCAGTGGAAGGTGTAATTTGGCAACAATGTATTGGAAAACCTTACAAAGAAGGGAAGAATAAGCAGTGATTAATATCTAATAACAGCTAATATTTAATGAATATATGCATGAATTGCAACAATTATTCATTCTGATCTGGTGCAAAAATAAATCAGGTAAAGTGGCTCAACCATGGGTTATAAAATAAATTAGATCTAATACCCCTGTACTCCCCCTAAAGAGGGGACATATCAAATTGCTAGATAAAGCAGCAAGCCCAAGGACTGGGACAGTTTAGAACTCAGCAAAAGATGACAAGATTAATCAGGTGAGGGAAAACAGAATGACAGCAAACTTGCAGCAAGACTGAACTGTGAAAGGTTCTAAAACTGTGAAAAACAATAGATTAGCAAAGACAAATCTAAGTCCCTTACAGACAGCAACCACAAATTATAATGGGGAGCAAAGTAATGATAGAAGTAGTGAACACACCTTTTGGTTCCTTCTTCAAATTAGGCCAAAATTTCTTAAATGTTAGGAAACGAAGAATCTCATAGGGGAAAGGAATGAAGAAAATCAGTATAGGTAAAATTAGGGGGAAGTTAAAGGCTGACAAATTTGAAGGATTTGATATATGAACTAAAGGAAATGGATCTGGAAATATTGGACATATTGGTGGTCATGTTCCAAAATTCTATACGCTCTGGAGCAGTTCGTACAGACTTGAGAATGGCAAATGTAACCATACTATTTTAAAAAATAAACAAGTGAAAAGCAGAATAACAGAACAGCTTAAATTAGTAGTGGGGAATATGCTGCACACTGCTGTAAAAGGTATAATAACAGAATGTTTAAAGCATTCATGGGATGATACAAAGTCAGCAAGAGTTTAAGAAAGGAAAGCCATGCTTAACCAGTCTACTGGAGTTTGTTTTGAGGATATAAGTAGAAGAATATATTAAGATAGAATCAGTAGATGTGATGCATTTGGATTTCAAGAAAGTTTTTGATACACAGAAGAGATTAGTGACCAAAAATTAAAGCACGTGGGATTGTGGGTAATGTACTGGCATAGATTGAAAATTGGTTGGCAGACCAGAAATAAAGTGAGAAGAAAGGTGTCTTTTTTTTCCCCTGTATTTGATAGGTAGTGGGCGGGTGAAATAGAGCAGGGCTTGAAACACAGCCATTCACGAAATTTAAACTATTTGGACGAGGGAACCAAGATTCCCAAGTTGCTGACAACATAAAACTATCCCAAAACTCCCAACACTAGGTTGGATTGAGAGTTGTCAGGAAAATGCAAGGATGTTTCAGGATGATCTAGGCAAGTCGACCATGGGGATAAGCACATGAAAGATGCAGTGCAATGTGGATAATTGTGAAGGTGTATAATTTGTGTGAAAGGCAGAGTATTACTTAAATGGCAATATATTGGGAAATCTGGATATACAAAGGGGATCTGGCTGTTCTTATACACTACTCAAATAAAGTATACAGGCAGGTGCCGCAAGCAATCAGAAAAGCAAAACGGCCTCTGGCCTCTGCTGCAAGAGGAAGGAGTTCAGAATTAGTGATGTCTTACTGCAATTATACCAGGATTTTGTGACACTGTGCATAGGCCAATGTGTGGTTTTGGTCTCTCTTCATAAAAACGAGAATACAGTTGCCATCGAGGAAGTACAGCAAAGGTTCACTGGACTGATATTGGGGATGACAGGACTGTCTTATAAGAAAAGATTGGCGCGAATGACCTGCATTCACCAGAACTTTAGAAAGATGAGAGGGAAATATAAAACTCCAAACAAACTAAATGTAGGGAGGATGTTTTCCCTGGTTGGCGAGTCCAGAACCAGGGTCATAAGCTCAATTATGGGCATCATAACAAAATAACTTAGAATAAAAGTGGGAAATTATGTGGAATCTCATACCTAAAGCTTTAGTGAATCATAACTAGAACATGAATGGTTCAAGTGGCCATACTTAGCCAGGAAGTATAGGAGCTACTTTAAAAATTAAAGGAGAAAATTTACTAGATTGATTTTGAGGAAGGATTACAACTGCAAAATTAAAAAAAACCAGGGACGGCTCTCTTTGAAAGGGATGTGATGAGAGAGAGGATTCTTTCTGGAAAAAAAAGTAGAAAATTGTTGTAGGCTTAACCAAAGGTACACAAAGAAATGCTGTTCCGATTAGCTTATGGCTTAAGGACCAGGGAGCATACAGTTATGTTTCCAGGAAAGTGGGGTGAAAGGGCTGTGAAGAATTTTCCTCATCACACATGCGGTAGTATTAGTCTAGAATTCATTACCAGACCAGTGAAGTGGAGACAATTCGTGATTTCAAAAAGGAAATCTTATGAACTCAAAAATAATTCGATGCAATTAAAAAGGGACAGAGTAGCAGAATGGGGCTGGCTGGTTGTTCAACATAATGTCATCAGAGGTTAAATTAGACAAATTGCCTCCCCTGCAGACTTCCTAAGCTATTGGATTGCTCTCCAGAGATTTGGTACAGACTTGAAGGGAAGGAAGGACCATTAAGAAGCTGATTGGTCATCTGAGCTGTGACCACTTTATATGTCATATGAAGTCTGCATACCTGGAGACACTGTTTCTAACTATGAAGTTTTGTAATGTGTAATGGTTATAACATGATTCTGGCTTCATTAGCCTAAATGGTTTTATTATGAGATTTTCTCAACATGTCTGCACGAGAACGGAACTACCATGCTATAGCAGAACTGACTGCACTTGCATCACCACCAAAGGACAAATTTATAGTGAAACTTTAAGAAAATATATTCTTAACACTCCTCGGTCTATATGCAAAGCAGAAAAGACTTCATAGTCCAGGCTTTCAAATGATCCAGGCATTCAAACTAGTGGGAAACAATAAAACCACTGCCAAAAAGACATTAGGAAGAATGGATGCAAGTTAAATACATATTATTTGTTATTACAAGGGAGAGACTGTGCCTAGGTGGGATGCTCAGTGCAGATTTAATGGACCAAATGGCTTCTTCCACACGATTCTAACCATTTAGCATGTGGGAGTCTTGTTCATTACTGGAATTGACCGAACGAAAATCACTTCAACTAAGAACAGCCATGTACCACTACCCACAGTATCGAGCAAAAGTTATTAATCTGTCAAACAAAACAAGCAATTACAGAAGCCCATCTTCAATTGCTTTGAGAAATATTTGCTCTTTGTTTCCAAACAAAGCTTATGAAAAAGGTGTCTATGCAGTGAAATAAGAACTGAATTCAAAGCAGCATGCATACAACAGTCATTGCTATGATTGCTTATTCTCCAGATCACAGACATTTCAAACCATAAACGTATAACAGGTAAAACTTGAAACTATGACTATTATTTGAAACAGCTTGCACACCAAGTCAGCTAGTTACTCAATAGGATTCAATCAACTAAACAAACATCACTAGAATACAGTACAAACCTTGGCTTAGTGACGGAATTCTCATCTCTAATCAGCAAGTACGGATTCAATTCCCACTCCAAAGATTTAGGCAAATACTCTACATTAACACAACAATGAATGGAGGCCAATCATGAATGAGGTCATTCGGTACAATCTGATCATGATTGACTTAATGCCTTAACTCTACTTTCCCACATGCTCCACTATCTGTTGATACCCTACAACACAATATTAAAATAGATGTGTGATATTCATGCAATGCCTTTAACAAAATTCCAAGGTACTTCTTTGGAAAAATACAAAATGAAGAATAGAGACCGAATCTCACAACAATATTACCAAAAACTTTGTCAAAGAGAAGTTTTAAAGCATCGTCAAAGAAGAAAACAAGCAAGACAGAGGCTGACAGGTGTGTTTCAGAGCTTAAGGTGGAGACAACGGAAAGCATGATCATGAATTACAGAGTGTATAAAATCAGGGACGCTTAAGGCAATCAAGTTAGAGAAGATCTGATGATTCAGATGCTTGCATGGTGTAAGAGATTACAAAAACAGGAATTGCATGGAGAGATTTGAAATATAGGATGATAATTTTAAAATCTAGTCATGTCTGCCAGGGAGCCAATGAAAGTTGGTGTAAGGATATAAGCAACAGGATTTGGATGAAGGCTACAAGGGACAGAAAGTGAATTTCTGTCAGAAGTGTAATGAGACTTCTGCAATTTTAAAGATGCATAAAACTCTGATTGGCACTCCCATCTCAGTTGTTTACAATTGACCCTTTATCCTGAGTTCACGTCCCTGTATTACAGGGAGTTAAAAACCTCAGAGTCTAGCTCTTCTGAATCAGAACAATGAGCAATTCTGTACTCAAACAAATCTTTCAAATCAGACATTAAAGCAAGTTTCATCTCAGCTGGAGTTGGAACCATCCCATAGCACTATTCAGAGAGAGGAAGTTCACTGGATGAACCAACTAACATTTGTTCCTTAATCAACATCACCATTATCTAACAATTTACCTCATTGGACAGATACATGAACAGAAAAAAGTTGGGAGGGATAAGGGTCAGGAGCAGGCAGGTGGGACTAATTTAGTTTGGGATAACGTTCAGTATGGACTGGTTGAACTGAACAGTCCATTTCCGTGCTGCATGACTATGTCATTATTTACTGTTTGCAGGATTGTCAGTGACTACTAGCTAATTCAATTGCGACAAAGTGCTTTGAAATGTCATGAGGGCCTGAAAAGCACTATTTGAGTGCAAATGGTTAAAGAACTTCCCCATTATTTAGATTAGCGTTTAAACAGTCCACTCTTTGAAGTATTAAAGCAACTTAAAATTCATAAATGCTATTGTTTCACACGCTTGCCTAAGAGTACGCAGAGTTAAATTGGATCAGAAAAAAATAAAGTCGAGAGTGTGGTGCTGGAAAAGCACAGCAAGTCAGACAGCATCCAAGGAGCAGGAGAATCGACCTTTCGGGCATAAGCCCTCTCGACTTTTATTCCTGATGAAGGGCTTTTGCCCGAAACGTCGATGTCGCTGCACCTTGGATGCTACCTGATCTGCTGTGCTCTTCCAGCACCACTAATCCAGAATCTGGTCTCCAGCATGTGCAGTCCTCACTTTCTACTAAGAAAAATTGAAGCCACATTCATTTGATTGTAATTTCAGCAGTATCGTCTGAGTTATACTTCTCTCTGAACATTCGTGCTCACGATCACAGCATCCAAAAGCACCTTGAAGAATTTTAGATATTGATTCCTTGCTAAAACGCATTTCTAGATATTCACCGAAAAGTAGCCTTTTACTCATTTGTACCCTTCAAAGGGTTCATCTGAAATGGGCACCCGGTTAAGAGTCAAGTCCACCTCTTACTGTGCTTACTCTTAAAGATCCAGACTCTGGAGGAAATCAGCCTGTTGAGCTTTCTTACAAATGTTCCCTTCGAATTTCAGTAACCAATATGGATCATCGCTTCCACCGTGCGGAGAGAGTTTCTCCGGCAATTTCTACTTGTAACTAAAGCGATATCCAGCTTTAATACGATTGCCTCAAGCTTAAATCGGTGAATTTGACAGCATTTTCGACAAGAGCATTCAGCTTCAGTGAAACAAAACAGTGGATTGAGTGTTTCAGAAGGGCACAAACTCTTGGCCAAGCTAAGGGGGGGGGGGGGGGGGGGGGGGGGAGTTGGAAGAGTTCACCGCTGTTGTTTGCATTAGTTTTGTAACATCTTTCCTTCCCACCTCACCAGTGCCCAGAGGTGTCAGCAAATGCTCATTTCACCAAACAACCTTACACGTTCGCGTCGGTGGACTGGGAAAAAGAGATCATCGACGAATTACGACCAACATCCCCTTAACTGACAAGCTCCAGCTCACGGCTTCTGGTGAGAAGGGATTCTGTTCTGGCCAAGAACCCCCTCCTCCTCCTCTTTGCTCTCTCTTACACACACACCCCCCTCAGCACTCTAATCACCAACCTCCGGGCGAGAAACTGGTGGCCGCTCCGTCTACTCACCACATAAGTGGATCCGTTATCGGCGCTCAGCACCTCAGTCTCCGGGATGGAAAAATGCATCGTATCCGCAGAGCGGCACCCGGACCGAGGTTTCCCCCCCTCCCCGACCTGGAAACTTCCAGCAAGCAACAACACCCGCCACCAACAGCTCAATCAGCAACCGACGCCCGCCATCTTGTTCGCGCGAGCCACCAAACTGGGAGGGGGAGGGGCCCTTTCTGCGGCGCACCGAGTTCCCAAACTCCGGCACGTAGCATCGGCACAACGACAACGTCACCCCCTCCCCCTTTTTACACAGTGGTCCGGCCCAACTCAGTGCGATTTCGCCCAAGGACTGGGTGCTGTCAACTCTGGGGCGGGGAAGGACGGTCACAAATTCCACCCAGCACTCACCGTAAAATGATACGATCGTGTCGAAGTTACGAACTGTCAGTAGCTTGGCCGCCCGTGACGGGTTTATTCACGATTTCGGTTTGAGGATGGGTTGATGCTGACCTTCCTCACCCTCCCTCCCACCGCACACACAATGGCGGCTCCAGTTGGCCGAAGGTATGATGGGGTGAGTGTCCGGCCTTGGCGGCAGGCGGTGATGGCCACAGTGCAGGGCCGAGCCGGGCCTCCTGGGAGAGGCAGTGGGACTGCGCGCTGCTGGCGGACAACTGCTGCTGCTGCTGCTGTTGCAGCTTTCAACACCAAAAGCGCACAAACCTGCAGATGCTGGAATCTGAACTGGAAAACAACAAGTGCTGGAGATCACAGCGACTCAGGAGGGAAATCAGGCTAACTTCTCCAGTAATGAAGTTCAGCTCTGACCAAGAGTCATCCTTCTCTCTCCATGGATGCTGCCTGACCCGCTGTGATCTGATTCCCCTACAGTGTGGAAACAGGGCCTTCGGCCCAACAAGTCCACACCGACCCTCCGAAGAGTAACCCACCCAGACCCATTTCCCCTCTGACTAATGCACCTAACACTACGGGCAATTTAGCTTGGCCAATTCACCTGACCTGCACATCTTTGGACTTGTGGGAGGAAACCGGAGCACCCGGAGGAAACCCACGCAGACACTGGGAGAATGTGCAAACTTCACACAGACAGTCGCCTGAGGCTGGAATTGAGACTCTAGCATTTTTTTTTGGTTTTTAGTGAGCCTTTGAATATCTGCATGGCTGAGATAAAAGTTTTGAATTTAGAGGGTGTCATCGTTTTTAGGGGATGTGGAGGTGGGGCAGCCAGTTGAGGCCAAGATCGGATGCTTCCTTATCTTGTATTGAATGGCAGAGCAGGAGCTTGATGAGACAATAAATCCTGCTCCTATTTCTTCTGTACACTCACAGACAGACTTTGCTCCTGGATGTACATAGAAACCGCCCCTGTTAGAAAATCTCCCTTTAATACACAAAGATGCTTCTCACCTCCTGAAATGGCAATATCACTGGACTACTAATCAAAAAAAAACTCAGGCTAATGTTCTGGGACACACGTTCAAGTCCGTCCATGGTGGATACTGGTATTTATATTCAATAAAATTATCACAGAATGGCAACCATAAAACCGCTGGATTAGTGGTGCTTGAAGAGCACAGCAGTTCAGGCCGCATCTGAGGAGCAGTAAAATCGACGTTTCGGGCCAAAATGTCAATTTTTACTGCTCCTCGGATGCTGCCTGAACTGGTGTGCTTTTTTTTAGATTAGATTACTTACTGTGTGGAAACAGGCCCTTCGGCCCAACAAGTCCACACCAACCCGCCGAAGCGCAACCCACCCATACCCCTACATTAACCCCTTACCTAACACTACGGGCAATTTAGCATAGCCAATTCACCTGACCCGCACATCTTTGTGACTGTGGGAGGAAACCCACGCAGACACAGGGAGAACATGCAAACTCCACACAGTCTTCCAGCACCACTAATCCAGAATCTGGTTTCCAGCATCTGCAGTCTTTGTTTTTACCATAAAACCACTGTCAATTATCATAACAACATATCTGGTTTACTAATGACCTTTCATGAACAAAATCTGCTTTGTTGCCTGATCAGGCTGACATGTGATTCCAGTTCCACAGCAATGTGGTTCATTCTTAACTACCATCTCATTGATTAACTGGCCATCCTCCACATTCTATGAAGGATTGTAAACAAAGATACTCGTCCACCACACACACAATTGTTACAATGCATAAAGAGTCAAAAAGCACTGGAAAAGCACAGCAGGTCAGGCAGCATCTAAGAAGCAGGATAAATGACATTTTGGGCATAAGCCCTTCATCAAGAATGCTCCTTGGATGCCGCCTGATCTGCTGTGCTGCACTGCACGTTTTGACTCTGATCTTCAGCATCTGCAGTCCTCACTTTTTCCCACAATGCATAAAGAGGCTGTCATGTCTACACCAACTCTGAATGTTTTGACTTGGTGACAAAGTCCTGTCTGTTTCCCATAACTCTGCACATCATTTCTATTTAACTAATCGCCTAGTGCCCTCTCGGACACCTTGGTTTGATGTGCCTCCACCACGCTTTGAGGCAATTCATTTCAAACCCTGATCAGTGAAAGATATTTTCATCACTGTGTAATTTGCCACTTTTGCAAAACACTTAAAAATTGTGTCCTTTGATTTTGATCCTTTTACGAATTTCTTCCTTTCTACTGTGTCCACACCCCTCATAATTTTGAAGCTTCTGTTAAATCTCCCATCATTCTTCTCTCCAATGTTTCCAAACAATCCTTCTCATCTTTGGAACCATTCTCACAAACTGTGTTCTCTGCAACACGTTCACATCCTTCCTAACATAGGGTGCACAGAATTTCATACAATACTCAAGCTAAGGTCTAACCAGTTACTGGTGATGGAGAAAATACACGGAAATGGAACAATCTTTATATAGGTTCTCTATTCTTATTCACAATTAATTAATTAAGGAGAAAGTGTGGACTGCAGATGCTGGAGATCAGAGCTGAAAATGTGTTGCTGGAAAAGCGCAGTAGATCAGGCAGCATCCAAGGAGTAGGAGAATCAACGTTTTGGGCATGAGCCCTTCATCAGGAGTCCTGAAGAAGGGCTCATGCCCGAAACGTCAATTCTCCTGCTCCTTGGACGCTGCCTGATCCGCTGTGCTTTTCCAGCAACACATTTTCAGTACACAATTAATTAAGCCTAGATTTCTTTATGCTTAATTAACAACTTACTCTACATTCCTGATGAAGGGCTTTTGCCCGAAACATTGATTTTACTGCTCCTCGGATGCTGCCTGAACTGCTGTGCTCTTCCAGCACCACTAATCCAGAATCTGGATTTCAGCATCTGCAGTCATTGTTTTTACCTAACTTACTCTACCTACCTACCTCCTTTAATGACTTATTCACATTTACATTCATGCCTTACTGCTCTTGCACACCATTTAGAATGGTACCTTTACTTTATATTTTCTCTCCATATTCTTTGCACCTAAGTATATCACCTCACACTTTCACATCAAAATGTGTCTGCCACTTGTTCACCTAGGCCACCTATCTGTCTTTTTTGAAATTCTATATTGTCGTCACAATAGACAAGCACACCGTGTAGGGTTGGGGCTGAAGTACTCACTGTATTTAAATCTGTCTATCATGAGGCACAGTGGACGTGATGTTCACAAAAGCCAAATCCAAAAAAAAGGGCAGAGAGCAGCAGAATCATTCATATATAGCCTTCAATGACTTCACAGTAGCCTTTATTTCCATCAAACCACAGATACTATAGAGCATTCTCATAGAATCATAGAATCCCTTCAGTATAGCAACCCATCAAGTCTGTACTTACCCTTCAAAGATCATCCCGCCTAGATCCCAGGCCCCTGCCATATCCCCATATTCTTGCAATCCCACATTTACCGTGGCTAATCCACCTAGCCTGCTAGCTCTATAAACTACGGACAACTTAGCATGGCCAATCCACCTAACCTGCACAATTTTGGTCTGTGGGAGGAAACCAGGGCATGCAACAGAAACCCATGCAGACTCCACACAGACAGTCACCAGGGCTGGACTCGAACCTGGGTCCCTAGCATTGTGATTGATTGATTGTTGTTAGGCATGGGCATTAACAGTTATGGAATTGAGATATTTGGAAGTGGTTGTAATACAAAACAAAATAAATACAAATTGATCCTCATGAAAGTTTGGTCATTTAAAGTAATTTGTCATCATTCTCCCACATGACATGATCCTGACCTTCACAAACAGAACCATCGCAGAGCTAATATGTGTGCAAACTGGAATCAAGGAAGGCTGTCATTCACAAGAAATGCTCTTCTTCATCTTCCTTGCTTGAAACAATCACCCCATATCCATGAATCATCATAGAAGACCATAAGATATAGGAGCAGAATTAGGCCATTCATCCCACCGAGTCATTGCTGATACATGCGCGAAATGTCAAGGAGCAGGAGAGTCGACATTTCTCAAGCCCATTCACTGCCTTCTACCTGTAACCCTTGATCTCCTTACCAGTCGAGAACTATCTATATGTGGATGTAGCTTTGCTTGCTGAGCCAGAAGGTTCATTTTCAGACATTTCGTCACCATACTAGGTAACATCATTAGTGAGCCTCCAGAGGCTGAAAATGAACCTTCTAGCTCCGCAAGCAAACCTACATCAAGAACCTCAACCTGAGCTACAAATTTTCTCAAAACTCGCTAACTATCTATATGTCTTAAATGCATTTCAATCATTTGGCCTCCACATCCTTCTGAGAAAATGAGTTCCACAGATTCACCACCCTCTGGCTGAAGAAATTCTTCCCTATCTCAGTTCTAAAGAGTCATCCGTTTATTCTGAAGCTGTGCCTCAGGTCCTAGCCTTTACTGCTTGTGGAAACATCTTCTCCATATCCACTGTATCAAGGCCTCTTAGTATCTTATAAGTTTCAATGATTTTCACCTTAATTCTTCTAAATTCTATTGAGAGTAGAGTGGAACTTGTGTACTATTCAACCTGCTTTACTTCTAGTCCAGAACCGAGACTATCCCAATATCTATTGTTGTGCTGAAGTATGCAGATGTGCCTGCATATGCATATACTCAGTGACTGAGCTCCAATCCAGGCATTCAATGAAGTATACTAGAGGAACAGGTGATAGGTTAAACATCTGGAAGAATGACAAAACCTGCTTATCTGCTCCAGAAGTATGTCATAATATCTCTTTAACAGGTTGCTCAGTAATTGTTTTCTACCAATCTGCTTCTGTCATGAAATGAGAAAGTGAGGACTGCAGATGCTGGAGATCAGTGTGGCACTAGAAAAGCATAGCCAGTCAGGCAGTATCTGAGGAACAGGAGAGTCGACATTTCGTGCATAAGCACATTCCTGTTGAACAGCTTATGCTTGAAACATTGACTCTCCTGCTCCTCAGATGCTGTCTGTGCTTTACCAGTGCCACACGTTTTGACTCCTATCATGAAATGCTGTCCTCTGATTATCAACATCTGTGGTTAGCCACTGGATCGATCAATTCTCATACCTTGGAAGCAGCTTTTCAGTGAGGGCAAATATCAACAATGAAATTCAAACTCCAGTGTGCCAACACAACCTTTGGCTATCTGGAATAATAGAAAATCATCCTTACTTTTGACAGACCACCTAAGAAAAAGAGTATTTCGTAATAATGAATCATAGAAAGCCACATAGCCAGTTTTGTTCATGTCAAAATAAGAGACAGTATCGTAAGCAGTGTTTTGCATCATCTCTGGCATGTATGCCTTTTCTGAGATAAGTAGACCAACACTGTACATAATACTCTAATTGTGGTCTCACCAAGTCTCTACACAATTGCTATAAAATTTCTGTACTTCAGTACCTTCAAAATGAAGATCACAATGCAATTTGATTATTGATTATTGCTCCATGCTAGCTTTTGGTGACTTGTAAATAAGGATGCCCAGGCTCCTTTGGATACCCAACACTTACCAGCCTCTCACTACATGCAAAATGTTGTCTTTATGATTTTTTATTAATGTGAATAACTTCACACACATTCATATTCCATTTGCCATGTGCTTGCTGTACACTTAGGCTATCCAAGTATATTTCAACCCTACATGCACCTACCTTACAACATTCGCATTTAGTTTTATCATCAACTGGTTTGGAAATATTTCAACTTTCCCGATATCCAATCAGTCATATAGATTAAATATGAAAGCAAAGTACTGTAGATTTTCAGAATCGGAAAACGAATAAGTGCTGGAAATACTGGTGCTAGCACCACTCGTGAAGAGAAAGAGACTACGTTCAGGTGGTGGTAGTGGAAAAAATATTGGAAAAGATTCTCAGGGACACGATTTGTACGAATTTAGAAACAAATGGACCTATTAGCTATACAGGAGGGGAGGCTGTGCCTCACCAACTTGCTCAAGCTTTTTTGTGGAGATGACAAAGATGATTGATGAGGGAAAAGCGGTTGATGCTGTCTGCATGGACTTCAGTAAAGCCTTTGGCAAGGTCCCTCATGGCAGACTGCTCCATAAGACCATAAGACATAGGAGTGGAAGTAAGGCCATTTGGCCCATCAAGGTGAAGTCACATGGTATCAGAGGTGAGCTGGCAAGATGGGCTCAGAATGGCTCTGTCATAAGAGACAAAGGAGAGCATTGGAAGGATGCCTTTTGGAATGGAGGGTTGTGACTAGTGGTGTTGGATAGGGATCAATGCTGGGACCTTTGCTGTTTGTGGCCTACGTAAATGATTTGGAGGAAACTGTAGATGGTTCAATTAGTAAGTTTGCGGATGATAGAAAGATTGATGGAGTTGCAGATAGTGAGGAGGATTGCCAGAGGATAAAGCAGGATATAAACCAGTTGAAGGCAGAAAAATGGCAGATAGAGTTCAATCTGGACAAATGTGATGTGATGCATTTTGGAAGGTCAATTATAGATGGAAATTGTACAGTGAATGACAGAACTGTTGGGAGTATTGATTTGCAGTGGAATCTAGGTGTGCAGGTCCATGGATAACTGAAGGTAGCACCACTGGAAGATAACTTAGCATAAAAGGCCTATGGCATGCTTGCCTTCAGTGGAAGGGGCATTAAGCATAAGGATAGGTAAGTCATGTCGCAGCTTTAGTTAGGCTACATTTGGAATATTGCATACAGTTCTGGTCGCCACACTACCAGAGGACGTGGATGCTTTGGAGAAGGTACAGAAAAGGTTTACCAGGATATTACCTAGTATAGGGGATTTTAGATTTGAAGATAGCTTGGACAGACTGTGTTTGTTTTCAGTGGAACACAGGAGGTTGAAGTGCGACCTGATAGAAAGTTTATCAGATTGTGAATGGCATGGATAAGAGTGGAAAGTATGAGGTTTTTTCACTGAGTGGAAGGGTCACTAGGCGACACAGATTTAAGTTTTGTAGGGGTGCTAGGAGGGGGGAGTTTAAAAGATATCTGCGAGGTAAGTTTTTCACCCAGAGGGTGATGTGTGCCTGGAACAAGCTGCTAGGGGAGGTGGTGGAAGTACGCAACCTGTTGGATGATAACCTGGTGTTGTCTGACTTCTGACCTTGACCACCCCAGTCCAACACCAGCACCTCCCCACAATAGCAGCATTCAAGAAACACCTGGATGAATACATGAATAGGAAGGGAATAGAGGGATATGGATCCTGTAATTGAAGATAATTTTAGTATGGAAGGGCAAAACGTGTCTCCGCAGGCTTGTAGGGCCTGTTCCTGTGCTGTATTGTTCTTTTTTTTAACATGTAACGTCAATGGAAGGTCAACAACATAAGTATCAATTTTCTCACCACAAATGCTGCTAGACCTGAATACTCTCAGTATTTTCTGTTTTTTTTTATGTCAGTAAACTCTAAGAACCAGGCTTGAGGCCTTTAGATCAGGAGACCCACTCAAATATAAGGAATCCAAGTATGACCTTCGCAGAGCCATTAAGATAGCCAAGGACCAATACTGATCCAAAATAGAGCCACAGACAGACACCTGGCAACTATGGCAAGGACTGAGTGACATCAGAGGTCCAAAAAAGAGACAGTGCAAGATAGCAGATGATGACATATCCCTCCCAGATCATCTCAATGCCTTGTATGCTCGCTTTGAGCAGAATTTCAGTGGAGAGGTAACACCTGTTCTAACTATTCCTGATGAACCTATTCCAACAGTCACTGCATCAGAGGGCAGATCAGTTTTCCTTTGTGTGAATGCAAAGAAAGCAATGGGACGAGATGAGTACCAGGCCTTGCACTCAGAGCATGCGCAGATCAACTGGCAGAGGTCTTCTCAGACATCTTCAACTTCTCCCTGCAGTCCCTGCCTGTTTCAAGAGGGCCAACATCATCCCCGTACCTAAGAAGGCTCACGCAGCATGTCTCAATGATTACTGCCCAATGGCTTTAACTTTGGTGGTCATGAAGTGCTTTGAAAGGCTGATCATGGCATTAATCAACTCCAGCCTCCCCAGTGCTCTTGACTCACTCCAATTTGCCTATCAGACAAACAGATCCATGTCAGATGCCATATCATTTGCCCTTCACTCTTGACACCAAGAACAGCTACGTAAGAATCCTATTCATTGACTACAGTTCAGCCTTTAACACTATTATCCCCTCAAAACTAATTACGAAACTTAGTGATCTCAGACTAAGCCCCACTCTCTGCAACTGGATCCTCAATTCCCTGACCCAAAGGCCACAATCAGTGAAGATTGGGGACAATATATCATCCTCACGAACACTCAACACTGGAGCCCCCCAGGGGTGCATACTCAGTCCCATACTGTACACACTGTTTACCCATGACTGTGTCACCAAATACCAGACTAATGTCATTTACAAATTCACTGATGACACAGTCATAGTCAGTCAAATCTCAGATGGCAATGAAGCAGACTACAGACAGGAAATGGAAGACCTGGAAAAATGATGCACTGAGAATAACCTAGCTCTCAATGCCGGCAAAACCAAGAAACTCATTATTGACTTTCGGCAGGATGTTACTCATGCTCCTCTACACATTAATAGCACTGAGGTGGAATGAATGGAGAGTGTCAAGCTCCTGGGAGTGGTCATCCACTTGGACTCTTCAAGTGGATACACTGGTTACAAAGGCCCAACAACATCTCTTCTTCCTCAGGCAGCTGAGGAAATTTGGCATGACAGAGAATACCCTTGCCAACTTTTATAGGTGTGCCAGCGAGAGCATTCTGTCCGGATATATCACTATATGAAATGGCAACTGTACCATTGAAGATCGGAGACGGTTACAGAGAGTGGTGAACTCGGCCCAGACAATCACAATGGCTAACCTCCCATCAATAGAATCCACCTACCAAGCCTGCTGTCAAGGAAAGGCCACCAGCATTCTTAAAGATTCATCCCACTCTGGCAATGTTATTCTCCAATCTTTACCATTGGAGAGAAGGTACAGAAGCCTGAACACATGCACCAGCCCGTTTCGCAACAGTTTCTACCCTTCTGTTGTTAGAATACTGAATGGACTCACAAACTCTTAAAATTCGCCTGTACTGTGTTTTTGTTTTTGCTGCTGTTTACCTATTATTTACTTATCTGTGCTACTTAACTATGTGATCTATGTATTGCTCGCAAGACAAAGCTTTTCACTGTGCCTTGGTACACGTGACAATAAATTCAATTCAATTCTACATTCAGGCAAAATTATTTCTCTTGCGTTTGCAGTTTAATTATCACCTGCATAAATTGTATTGATATCTTATGTTGGATAATCAACAGAAAATAAACATCAAACGTTAAAATCATTTGGTTAAATAAAAGTCATGTTGTGATATAACAGTTTTTTTTACTATTTAGATATTGCAACTCTGAATTTTTTTGTACCAGGTGATAGTGGTGTATGAGAGCAAAGTACTGCGGATGCTGGACCAAGTTAAAAATCACACAACAGAGGTTATAGTCCAATAGGTTTATTTAGAAGCACTAGCTTTTGGAGCGCTCCACAACCACCTGATGAAGGAGCAGCGCTCCAAAAGCTAGTGCTTCCAAATAAACCTGTTAGACAATAACCTGGTGTTGTGTGATTTTTAACTTTAGGCATCCAAGTGCAACACCGGCATCTCCAAATCACAAATGCTGAAGATCACAGCGGGTTAGGTAGCATCCCTGAAGAGAGAGCAAGTGGGACACACACAAACATCAACCTAGTCACTCTGCTGTGTGAAGGGAAAGCTGGGGAGGAGGGGCGCGCAGACGCAGTAGCGCATAGTGCATAGAATGTCTGAAGGAGATGGAACGAGTCCTGGAGTTCCGGGCAGCAGCGCGAGCGCAAGCTCTGCACCGGGTAAGCTTCGAATAGCTCTCTCCAGTAATTCAACAGAAGGGATAGATTACAACTAAAAGAAAGTCTTGATCTTTTATTCATAAAAAGAAAGGACTGTTGGGCGGCCTCGTGTAAATGTATCACCGGAAGTTGATGCAATTCCCGCGACGGAGAATATGTTGCTTTCCTGAGGCTCCTGGTTTTGCCCATTCCAAAGCATTTGTTTCAATTTTCGTCTGGGAAGAGCCCCGTAATGTATCCCCATTTTGTTTTGTAGGACTGTTATTCATCTTTGAGCCTTGCCATTTAATTCAGTAAATTCCTGTAGCAGAAACTTGGCATTGACACGTGATTTTCATATCTTTTCCATTAGGAATGCTGGATATCAGAAACAAAAACAGGAAATTGCTGGAAAAACGCAGCAACTGTGGAGAGAAAGCAGAGTTAACGTTTCGGGTCCAGTGACCCTTCATCAGAACCTGAATTATTAACTCTGTTTTCTCTCCATAGATGCTGTAGGATCTGCTGAATTTTTCTAGCAATTTCTGTTTGTGTTTGTGAATGTATTATTCCTGCCCTCTTTGCTCAGTAGGACAATTTGTACAATGCAATCTGTGTAAGAAAGGACAAATACAGAAAGAAGAATATTGGAAAATCTCAGCTAGTCAGGTAGTATGTATGTGTCAATAAAGTTAATATTTGGTAATCTGGGATCTGAAAGTATCTTAGTTGGACTACCTGTTTGTATACAGGACAAGTTCAAGAATGCCCTATAAGGTGATTAGCCAGAAGAACAGGTGGTGTTTGACTGACATCCTTGTAAGACAAAAGGGAGCATATTGAGAATGAAAGATGTGTAAGGCCCAAGGACCATATGAATCATTAAAGCAGAACAATATATTGAGGGTAAGTATGAAAAAAAAGTGCAGCAGGTTTTAGTGGTCTGGGACTTGGGAGAACGTTGAACACAGTTGGGTGCAGACATCATCCTAGATTAGGATTCCATCAGTATCTCTTCTGTTAACTTGGGAGTTAAGAAACTTCGGACAAAAGTTAAATCAGGAGTTAATTGCCTGAACCAAGTTTCATGTTCAAGGTCTTTTGTTTTACTTCAGGATTTTATTTATAAATTATGACTATTCAGTCACATCTGTTTTAAAGGTGTGACATTTGGAAAACAGTCACATAGAGTCATAGATATATAGAGATGTACAGCATAGAAACAGACCCCTTCGGTCCATGTCGTCCATGCTGACCAGATGTCCCACCTGCCAGCACCCGGCCCATATCCCTTTCAACCCTTCCTGTTCATATACCCATCCAGATGACTTTTAAATGTTGCAATTGTACTAGCCTCCACCACTTCCTCTGGTAGTGCATTCCACACACCCATCACCCTTTGTGTGAAAACATTGCCTCTTAAGTCTCTTTTATATCTTGCCCCTCTCACCCTAAACCTATGCCCTCGAGTTTTGGATTCCCCCACCATGGTATTTAATAAATATGTGTGGCTATTGCTGAATATGTTCTCAACCTTGAAACAATTTGTTTTATAAATGTGAGAAAGTATAATACTGGCATGGACGAGTTGGGCTGAATTGCCTGTTTTTGTGTAAATCTTGTGTACAGAAATCCAGTTTTTGGCATTGTAAACCCTCAAGTGTTATAATTCATGTACCTGAAATTAGAAACAGCCATCATATGAGATTCATTATATCAATAAAATCTAACATCATATTCCTTGGCTTCAACATTTCTTCCAAGAATTTCCAAGAAATAGAGCAAAGTAATGAGACTAAACCACTCAAGGCCCTAAAAGTCAGTAGGAACGACTTATATTGTTGTCTTGTCTATGAAAAATATATTAAACTTCATTGTAATCTTGTTGCTGCATTGTGTTTGTATATTTTAGATATCGAGGATAAGAAAATCAACACACAAAAGGTAAGTGCTGTTTTCTTTTTGTTGTCATGGTTGTTATAATCCTGGTCCATACTGCCAAAATTTATGGAAAGATCTGGCTAGGGATCAGTAACTTTTTTATGATTGAAGTGTCAGATCCAGTGGACTTAGTAAGGGAATAAATTCACAAGACTCCATGGTTTTGAAAAGCAACAATGAACTTTACTAGACAATATTGCAATAGCCGTACATTCTGCAAAATAGACAATAGGTGCAGGAGTAGGCCATTCTGCCCTTCGAGCCTGCACCACCATTTAATATGATCATGGCTGATCATTCTTATTCTGTATCCTGTTCCTGCCTTATCTCCACAATCCTTGAGAGCTCTTTCCAACTCTTTCTTAAATGAATCCAGAGACTGGGTCTCCACTGCCCTCTGGGGAAGAGCATTCCACATAGCCACCGCGCTCTGGGTGAAGAAGTTTCTCCTCATCTCTGTCCTAAATGATCTATCCCGTATTTTTAAGCTTGTCCTCTGGTTCAGCACTCACCAATCAGCGGAAACATGTTTCCTGCCTCCAGAGTGTCCAATCCTTTAATAATCTTATATGTCTCAATCAGATCCCCTCTCAGTCTTCTAAACTCAAGGGTATACAAGCCCTGTCGCTCTAGTCTTTCAATGTAAGGTAATCCCACCATTCCAGGAATTGACTTTGTGAACCTGTGCTGCACTCCCTCAATAGCCAGAATGTCTTTCCTCAAATTTGGAGATCAGAACTGCACACAGTACTCCAGGTGTCTCACCAGGGTCCTGTACAGCTGCAGAAGAACCTCTTTGCTTGTATACTCAATCCCTCTTGTTATGAGGGCCAGCATGCTATTAGCCTTCTTCACTATCTGCTGTACTTGCATGCTTACCTTCATTAACAGAAGTTGAATTGGGGATCAGAAGCTGAATTGGGGTTTCAAGGCAGCACTGACTGTTGAGGAGCACCTCTGTTTCGCAAGTCCTCTTTCTGCATCTGTGCTTTCATTGATTTTTCTCCACTTCTACATTTTCACCAAGGTACTTACAACAATTTTCAAGCCTTGAAGTGGGCTCACAGTGGGAAAACGTGTGGGAAGTACTGATCTACAGTATATATTCTTCTTTCCTACACTCAAAAGTGACATGGTAATTATAGGTAGTAGAGTGATTCAGCACCACACAGCATATGTGAAATAGCAAGCATGATGAAAATTGATGCCATAGATTTCTCAGCAATTCCCCTGCATTGGATGATAATGACATCATGGATCATCAAATCCAATAAACTTCACGAGGCTTCACAGTTCTTCGCTTGTACTCGACTGGTTTTTGGAATGACCTCACAAAAACAGCTTGGTCATAGACTACCTCAATTACAGCTTCTGCTCTGGTGAATCACCCTCCTTTCGTGGGACTGCTGTACCCTGTACATATCAAAACATCACTCCAGGACCTTTTCATGAGTATGACTTTGGCTCCTCTCCACTGTCGATCAGCTTCAAATGAAAACAGTCCCTGGAATTTTCCTTGAGTTCTATATTCTCTCTAATCTTGTATGGTTTTCCCCACAAAATACTGCGTGTGGCCTCTTGTCTGCATAGTTCCTCTGTGCTGCAGTATGTGGTTACCCATTGGAATAATGTTCTGATGCAGCTTCGATCATCCCAACATCCACAAACAAAGCTGCAGAGGACAATCAGCTATACAGTGTATTCAAAAAGAACGGGTACCCAATGACCAAGTCCGCAGATTTCTCAGCAACAAACCCAACCAAGCTGACAAAACACGACCAGAAACACTAGCCATTCTCCCTACATCAAGGACATCTCTGAAATGACTGCCAGACTACTCAGACCCCTTGGCATCATGGTAGCCCACAAACCCACCAACACATTAAAACAGCAGCTAATGAACTTGAAAGACCCCATACCACAAGCAAAGCTAATATCATTTACAAAATACTGTATAAGGACTGTAACAAATGGTACATTGGACAAACAGGCAGAAGACTAGGCACCAGGATACATGAACATCAACTAGCCACAAAATGACATGACCCTCTCTCACTAGTATCCTTAGATACAGATGAGGAAGGATGCCACCTCAACTGGGACAGCACATCCATCCTAGGACAAACCAAACAGAGACACTCAAGAATTTCTAGAAGCATGGCAGTCCAACCGGAACTCTATCAACAAATTGACTTGGACCCAGGTTTATCACCCCTTTGTGAAAAAGAACAGGAAATGACATCACCAACCCAAAGAAACCCAAACATATAAATAGGAAGCAGGAATCATCAGCAGTGTTTTGTCCGGAGGCTCGCTGAAGATGTTACCTAGTATGGTGATAAAATGTCTGAAAATGAACCTTCCACCTCAGCAAGCAAATCAACATCCAAAACCTCAACCTGAGCCTCAAATCTTCTCAAAACGTACGAATGGAAACACTTAAGCTTTGAGTAATTTACAAAGCAGTTGGTACCTGTTTGATTTGAGTGGATCAGATAAAGTAAATCTCCCATAGCTGTTGAATTCCAGTAAGCCAATAGTTTGTAGTAGTGGTCACGTGGTTTGTAACTTTCTCTGCAAATAGTAAAATAAAAGTCAAAGGAAATAATATAATGGAAAAAAATGAACTAAGCACAATTGTATTAAAATTTTTGTTTCCCCACTTTAATCCTTTGGAAACTGTATAAAAAAAGGAAGTAATTCCATTGGGTCTGCTACAGTTTTGCTAGGTGAAAATAGAACAATAATAAACATCTTTTACATAAAATAGAATCATAGTCGGAGGGTCATAGAGTTATGCAGCAGGGAAATAGACCCTTTAGTCAAATTTGTATGCATCATCCAGAGATACTAAACTGATCAAGTCCGGGTTGCAAGCATTTGGCCCATATCCCCCTCAACTCTTATTATTGGTATGTCCATTTAGATGACTTTTAAAGTTTGTAATTGAACCACCACCTCTTGCAGGTTGTTATACAGCATGAAAACAGATTTATATCAGCGTTTAAAAATATAGTTATTACTGTTGTGAAGATTTTTTAGAAAGTAACTTGAAGTGACCTATCATGTTATGGTCAGAAAAACTGGGTCACAATGTACCCAAGCTGGTTTCTAACCTGCAGCAGTAAATATGAAGAGTTCATGGACCTTGTCACTCTGATCAAGACCATCTAATAAATTGCCCTTGTCCAAAATCACTTCTGACTCAAACTTATTTCCTATCTCCTGTCAAGTACTTTCTGTGTTCACCTGGTCCATAAGACTCATTTTGCTCCCTTCATCGTAATCCCATTAAACAACTAACTGCCCAACTTCCTTTTTGATCTCTGTTATCCAAATTGTTAATTGTTCTCTCTCGTTTGGTATTGTATGTTTGTCTGCTTCACTGTCCGTCTCTCTGTCTCACACTCTTGTCTTTCTGTGTGTGTATCTCTGTCTCTGCTCCTCTTTCTATCTGTCATATATCTCTTTCTCTCTCTGTCCTTCTGCAACCCCCCTGCCCCTCCCTCCTGTATTTTTTAAAAATCTGCCATCATTTCTCTTTTAAAAAAAGTTGACTGCATCTTTCTTGCTAATTATCACCTCATCCTAATTATGCTGTCTGATCCCTGAACATTCTGCAGTCTTCTGAATCCCTGCCAATTTTTCCCAAAATTCCATTATTGATGCACTCCCATCAGGCTTCAGCCAAACGCTACCAAAACATTACAAAAAATGTCCGCTTTGTCTGTACAAGGGATACAATTCTTGCTTATCGTTTTTGACCCATTTGCAGTTTTTGATGCGTTTGACCTCCTTATCGCTTAAATGACTTTCCACTTCCACACTGTTATCCCTGGTGTCCCCCAAACGTCAATCCTTGGCCCCTGCCTATATCCTGTGTATGTGCTGTTCCTTATAAAGTACAATGTTTTAGCTTGTTCATTGTGGGCACCCAACTATGCCTTGTCATCAGTTCTCTTGAATCCTTTGCTTGCTTAGCGAAAAAACACAACCAACAGACAGACTGAAAGTCAAAACAAATTTGCTTACTTAACTAGGAGATAGTAAGGACTGCAGATGCTGAAAGTCTGAGTCAATAGGTGTGAAGCTGGAAAAGCACAGCAGGTCAGACAGTATGTGAGGAGCAGCAAAGTCAACATTTCTGGCCAAAACCCTTTGTCAGGACTGGGGAGAAGTAGAAAAAGGGAGTGGGGTTGGGCTGGGTGAAAGTTGGGGGTGGGGGGGGGGGGCGGGGGGATAGGTGAATTTAAGTAGGGAGTTGTTGTAATTGGTCAGTAGGAAGGGTGGAGTGGACAGGTGACTAGGAAAATGGACAAGTTAGAATAGATCAGAGGTGAGGAGGAGGAGTGGGGCTGGACATGGGATAAGGCTGGGGAAGGAGGGTTTAGAAGGTGCTGTATGAGAGGTCTTGGTGAATGTAAAGAAAATTGTAGCTTCTGCCATCACGATTTGTAGCTGCAGACTACATGTATATAAATATGTATGTTGTCACAGCAGCTCTCAGCAGGATAACTCTTGACAGGCCTACTACGAGCATGTTTTGTACAGAGAATATTAAAACACAATGTAATTGAAGCCTGTCAACATACCTTTTGGGAACAAAAACAGAAGTTGCTGTAAAATCTCAGCAAGTCTGGCAGCATCTGTGAAGAGAAGTCAAAATTAAAGTTTCTGGTCTGGTGACCCTTCCTCAGAATCTTTTGGGATACTGATTGATTTGCAATCATGGTAAAGGGATGAAACTATCACCTAACAAAGTAACTGACTAGTGTGTTGGATCACGTACTGTCTTTGATTCAGCTAGATTGTAGATTTGCCAGTGCAGTAAATGCCATAGAACTAATTAGTATATTGTGATTTAATGGCGTTGCATTAAAAAATAAAATCATAAATTGATGCAAGTCATAGAGATATACAACATGGAAACAGACCCTTCCCTCCATGCTGAAATTAATATAGTCCCATTTCCCAGCATTTGGCCCATAGACCTCAAAACCCTTCCTAATCAAATACCTATCCAGACGTCTTCTAAATATAATAATTGTACCAGCCTCCAGTATTTCCTCTAGCACCTCATTCCATGCATGCACAAACCTCTGTGTGAAACAGTTGCCCCATAAGTCCCTTTTAAATCTTTCTCCTGTCACCTTCAACCTATGCCCTCTAGCTTTGGGCTCCCCCACCCCAGGAAAAAGACCTTGTCTATTTACAATATCCATACCCCTCATGATTTTATAAACTTCTATAAGGTCACCCCTCAGCTTCTGATTCTCCAGGGAAAATAGCCCTAGTCTATTCAGCCTCTCCCTATAGCTCAAGCCTTCCAAGCCCAGCAACACCCTTGTAAATCTTTTCTGATCACTTCCAAGTTTCCCAACATTTTTCCTATCGGAGGGAGACCAGAATTGCATACAGTATTCCAAAAGTGGCCTAACCTATGTCCTGTGCAGCTGCAACATTACATCCCAACTTGTATATGCAAGTATTCTGGGTCGGTATTTTTCCATAACAAGGCGAACTAAAGTAAACATATAATGAATGTCTGGAGTAAACTCTGTGATATTGCTGACTAATTTCCTTGCTGACACACACATTTGTTCTAAAGTGTTAATAATGTTAAATTTTGTTTTGACTCTTTATGTTCAGACAGTAAATGGCACTGGCCCAAATTAATCACCTTGCTGCAAAATCAAGTCTTGACATTTAGAAAACTCGCACCTTGCTCAGAATTTGATTATATATGTAACACAGTTTTGTGAAATAATAATCAGATGTATCTTTGTAACATAATTCACAGTAGATGAATGATGTATCACCCAGGCATTCTTCTTCCAGTGAATACTGAATACGATGGGAAGTATGTTGGCCGAGCTGTTAGCTTGTATTGTATTTTCAGTAGCTTAATGAATGTAAAAGATGATTTATTTCAATTTTCTGCAAAAAAAGAAATAAGACAGACCCATTTGTTTGAAATCCATAATGGGAAAGATGCTTAGTAGAATCGTTTGGGGAGCAATGTATGACTACTTTGCCAAAGAGAGATGTGTTAAGGACATGTCTTATAAATTATATGCGTAGTTTGAAGATAGTATTGGATGAGTGAAACTGATTAAACATTGTTGATTGAGACTTCCAAGAAAACAAGGCATGATAAAACAAACATTGAATCCTTGAAATGTGTATTTTTGGACGAGGCCTATGACAAGCCATAAGCTGTATTTTCCTTGCAGTCTGCCAAATAGTGATGTGCTGTCAGCTTTGTAGAAAAGTGTGATTGCCGGCAGTAATAAATACGGCTGATCTTTTATTGAAATTCTGCATTTTTATTACAGACTTTCTAACTGTCTTGAATACTTGTTTATGTAAATGAGGAATTGAACATTTATTATTTAAAATTAGGGCTCAGGTTTGTTGATTTGTTTTGGAATCTCTATTTCTAACCCAGATCAGACAAATCTTCATTCACTTAGCAATCTGGGAGCTTTCTGAATAGACTTCTAAGACAAAGTCCTAGAAGCAGTCCGGCAAGTCACGCATGTGGCATTGCAGTGAATTTTTGCAGAAACCATTCCATCCTACATCACAATAGCTCCTTTATTCCTTGTTTACAGGGGAACCTCGATTATCCGAACGTGACGGGCGGGCACTATTTCGTTCGGATAATCGATTGAGTGCCTTTCCTTTGGGGCTTGACATTTTAAAAGTCTGCTCCCTGTTCAGGAGACTGCAGCAGCACACAGCACATGAACCCCCGCCCCAACACTGACCCCCAGGCTGTCAGACACTGCCTCACTGCCCCCAACTCCGTCTAACACTGCCCCCCACCGCCCCCTCAACACTACCCCCCCAACCCCAACCCCATGCAACACCTCCCCTCACCCCTGCCCCAACCCTGTCCAACACTGCGCCACTGCCCCCAAACCCGTCCAACACTGCCCCCTGCCCCAACCTGTCCAACCCCGCCCCCAACCTGTCCAACCCCGCCCCCAACCTGTCCAACCCCGCCCCCAGCCCCCGACCCTGTCCAACACCATCCCCCAGGCCCCAACACCGCTCCCGGCAACCAACCCTGTCCAACACTGCCCTCTGCCCCTAACCCCCAACCCCATCCAATATTGCCTCCGCCCCCAACACCACCTCCCGCCACCAACCTTGTCCAACACTGCCCACCGCCCCCCCCACCCACCCAAACCAGTCCAAACCTGCCCCATGCCTCCTGCCTCTAACACTGACCCCAGCCCCCAACCTCGTCCGACACTGCCTCCCTACCCCCAAACCCGTCCAACACCGCCCCCTGCCCCCAAACATGTCCAGCCTCGCACCGTTTCCCCAATCTTGTCCAACACCGCCCCCCGCCTCCAGCCCCATCCAACACCGCCCCCCGCCCTCAAAACCCCACCGCCACCAACCCTGTCCAACACTGCCCCCCCCACACTGCACCCCCAACCCTGTCCAACACCGCCCTCTGCCACCAAAACCTCACCACCCCAAACCCTGTCCAACACCGCCCCCTGCCCCCAACATCGTCCCCGCATGAACCCTGTCCAACTCTGCCCCCTCTCGACCCCAGCACCACCCTCGCCCCCAACCCATCCTACACTGCCCCTTCACCCCCCCCCCACCCCAACCCAGTCCAACACTGCTCCCTGCCCGCCCAACCCCCACCCCCCAAAAACCCTGTACATATCGGCCCCCCTCTCCGCGGCAGCCGAACTGGACATTAACAGTTAGACTGCAGCTGCCTTTGTGGAATAAGGCGCGCGCGCACACATACACACACACACAACTTCTTACTGCAACTGTTTGACAGGTTGCATCTTTGCCCTGTACAGGACAATGTTGGAGAGATTATCTGGGGATGGGGGTTTAGGGTACACCCTTGTGTAGAACTCCAGGGAAAGTGTGGGGAGAGAGAGAGGGCAGGATGTCAGTCATTTGGAGACAGTGCATGTTTAATCACTGTAAACAAAAGACACGATCACTGTTGGAAGCACGTCTTTGCTGTAATGTTTCCATGGGGACTTCGAGATCACCTGACAACCCTGGCCATTACAGGTATCCAACTGACCAGGTATCATACTCCCAGCCCCTCATCAAACTTGGATACTTAAATACAACCCATGCCCACACACATGACCTTGCCTATGCTGTCACCCACGTAACTGTCATCTGTATCCCTCACCCACTTGGCACCATACACACACGTACCTGCCACTTTAATGCCCTCACCAATTTGATACCTGTAGTCCTCAGTCCAACAAGTCCACACTGACCCGCCAAATCCGATTTTCAGATAATTGGTATTCAGATAATCAAGGTTTCTCTGTACAAGTAAAATGCTGTGGATGCTGGAAATCTGAATTAAACACAGCAAGTGTGAAGCAACTTAAAGCAAATCTGATAGCATCTGTGGAGAGAGAAACCAGGTTATAGTTTTGAGCCCAATTTGCACGGTGGCTCAGTGGTTAGTACTTCTGCCTCACAGTGCCAGGGACCCAAGTTCGATTCCATCCTCAAGCAACTGTCTGTATGGAGTTGGCACATTCTCCCCGTGTCTGTGTGGTTTCCTCCCATGGTCCAAAGATGTGCAGGTTAGGTGGATTGGCCTTGCTAAATTGTCCAAAGTGTTCATGCATGTGTAGGTTAGGTGCGTTAGTCAGGGGAAATGTAAAGTAATAGGGTAGAGGAATGGTTCTGGGTGGGGTGTTCCTTGGCGGGTCAGTGTGGACTTGTTGGACTGAGGACTACAGGTATCAAATTGGTGAGGGCATACAAGTGGCAGGTACGTGTGTGTATGGTGCCAAGTGGGTGAGGGATACAGATCACAGATACGTGGGTGACAGCATAGGCAAGGTCATGTGTGTGGGCATGGGTTGTATTTAAGAATCCAAGTTTGATGAGGGGCTGGGAGTATGATACCTGGTCAGTTGGATGCCTGTAATGACCAGGGTTGTCAGGTGTCTGCAAGATTTGGGGGAAGTTAGTCAGGGGTTTTTTGTGGGGAGGAGGTTGGCCAGGTCTCATTGGAAGTGGTGGTCAGTAAGATGTTCTTGGTGAGTGTGGTTGAGGTAGAATCATTCTGTGGGTGTTGGATGTGTTGAGCCTTGTCTGGTGTGTGGTAGGTTTGGTTGGTATAAGTGATTAGCAGATTGGTTGTACGGTTAACCAGGTTTTAATCCCTTTACTTTCCTCGGTAACTGTTTACACAAGCTGGAAGTTTCTGAAGTCTCAGATTTCAGAGTTAGTGACTTTCTTGAAAGGTTCCAGATGTTAGGACTATTGAGAGATCTTCATGTGAATCTCTCAGGATATGTTCGCTCTCCAACTATCCAGAGACCAGAATGTCTGTGTTTGTTTGTATTACTGTAAAGAAATGGTTAGTTGATATTCTTGGTTTGTGAGTGTGTGACTTGAGAGTATGTCCTCTCTTTAATTATTTTCAATTTGAATTTGGCCTATGGTGATTCATTTCCCTTTTTTTTCAGGTAAGGAGATAATTATTTTTATTAAATATGGTAACATCATTAAAAACTATAGGCCAATTAGCTTAATGTCTGTTAATGGGAAAATGTTAGAGCCTGTTATAGAGGATGCAAAAGCAGAGCATTTAGACATTGGTAATATTATCAAGTAAAGTATGGCTTCATAGTGGGGAAATCATGCCTGATATCTTAGAATAGTTTGAGCATAACAGTTTTAAGGAACATTGGATAGCAACAGCAGTTATTTACCATTCTTTGAAGTTTTTTTCTCTCCCCCCACCCCCCAAAATACATTATTAATCAAGACTTGTTCCCATTTCACAGAAACGATTTAGATTTCCCCAGGTCAGATGTCATTCTGTTAAACGATTTTCCTGTATAATGTAAAATGGCCTCTCTCTTCCTCAACAAATCCAATGGCATAAAAGCTGTTCTTTGTTTATTTTCTTTGATAGTTAGAAGGGCAAGAGTTGTCCAAGGAAGAAAAGCAGCGATTGAGGAAGGAGAAGAAACAGCAGAAGAAAAACAGGAAGCAAGATAAGACCACAGATGGTGGTAATTCTTTTTCGACAGATGATCCAAATAAACAGCAGCAACAGCAGAAAAGTAAACTGCACACTCTATTTCTCTCTCGTGGCTAATTTATTTTTGCATGCAGTCTCAGGTTAGCAGTGTCCGGATTAGAACAGCTCTTTGGCAATAGATCATAGAGATGTACAGCATGAAAACAGATCTTTGGTCCAACCCGACCAGATATCCTAACCCAATCTAGTCCCACCTGCCAGCACCCGGCCCGTATCCCTCCAAACCCTTCCTGTTCATATACCCATCCAAATGCCTCTTAAATATTGCAATTGTACCAGCCTCCACCACTTCCTCTGGCAGCTCACTCCATACACGTACCACCCTCTGTGTGGAAAAAGTTGCCCCGTAGGTCTCTCTCATATGTTTCCCCTCTCACCTTAAACCTATATCCTCTAGTTCTGGACTCTCTGACCCCGGGAAAATACTTTGCCTATTTATCCTATCCATGCCCCTAATAATTTTGTAAACCTCTATAAGGTCACCCCTCAGCCTCTGATGCTTCATGGAAAATAGCCTCTCCCTATAGCGCAAATCCTCCACCCTGGCAACATCCTTGTAAGTCTTTTCTGAACCCTTTCACGTTTCAAAGCATCTTTCTGATAGAAAGGAGTCCCATTGGTCAAAGTTGGGCTTAAAAGACTAGTGTGGGTATCTTATCTACCATTATAAGAAGATTTACTGAAGATTTCTAAAATTGAGATTCGTAAAACTTACAAAAAAGACTGAATGAGTCTTTAAAATACATGTATTGATACTTGTCCACAAATTGTATTTCCATGTCAATAATCTGTAAAGTCCTACTTTGTCAAAGAGTTCGAACAGATTAAAGCCTATTTACTACATTGTTTTTAAGATCTAATTAGTGACTAAAGTTGTCACAGTTTGTCAGGATCAATGTGAATACACACAATTTGGCACTTGGTAAATGAATGTCTGCACGACTTTGAGGAAGAATAATGAAAGTTGTGATTTGCTATTCCTATTCTTGTCCAGGTTTCTGATCTTGATTTAGTTTAGACTGGACATAGCATCCAATTTATGAGTGTGAAGCCCTTCTGACTCTGTGAGATTTGCTCAGGAAGTTTGAATTCCTGATAGGTAATTATCCTACTTCCCAGGACTCTCTTTTAAAAGAAAAATCCCATGGAATTAGAATCAGAGATTCTATCCAACATACTGAGCTGAGGAGCGATTCAGGAAATGTTGGACAGTTTGAATCCATGAATGACACTTAAGTAACTATACAACTGACATTTTGCTTCTCTCAGCTTTTCCCTGGTAATCTGACATTCCAACTCCCACATAAATTCTTCCCACACCTCCGACTTGCTCCCCCTCGGCCTTCCGACTTTCCCAAGCACTTAATTCCCTTTCCGTGAACTGACCATGTGATGCCCTAGTGCACCTGATCTGATGCATCCATTCCACCCTACCAACTCTTCCCACCCTTATTCACTTAAATACCATTTCTACTCGAGTAATAGTTGATCTGTAAAACTTGACTCCCTATTTGTTGGCCAAATAACCTGGAAGTTTCCATATATCTTGTGTTAAAGCCCACCCTAGATCTTCACAGATAACAGAACAACGTTTGTGAGCCAGTGTGCTGGTCATCACGTTCTGCTCCAGCTTTCCAATCTGCTGGTTGTTCTGCTTCACTTCTGGTCCTCCAGTCCGCTAGCTGTTGTGTTCTGCTTCAGGTTTTCAGAATTATTATAATTCAGTTTTTTTTTCTTTTATTCATAGAGTTGTAGAGATGTACAGCATGGAAACAGACCCTTCAGTCCAACTCGTCCATGCTGACCACATATCCAACCCTAATCTATCCCATTTGCCAGCACATGGACTGTAACCCTTTAAACCCTTCCTATTCATATACACATCCGGATGCCTTTTAATATTGCACCAGCCTCCACCCCTTGCCCTGACAGCTCATTCCTTACATGCACCACTCTTTGCATGAAAAACTTGCCCCTTAGGTCCCTTTTATACCTTTCCCCTCTCACTCTAAACCTATGCCCTCTAGTTCTGGGCTTCCTCACCCTAGGGAATAGACTTTGTCAATTTACCCTCCTCATGACCCTCATGATTTTATAAACCTCTTTAAGGTCACCCCTCAGCCTCAAATCAGCCTTAGTCTATTCATCCTCTCCCTATAGCTCAAATCCTCCAACCCTGGCAACATCCTTCTGAATCTTTTCTGAACCCGTTCAAGTTTCACAACATCCTTCCGACAGGAAGGAGACTTGGATTGCATGCAATATTCCAAAAGTGGCCTAACCAATGTCCTGTCCAGCTGCAACATGACCTTCCAACTCCTGTACTCTGTACTCTGACCAATAAAGGAAAGCATACCAAATGCAGCCTTCACTATCCTATCTACCTGTGACTCCACTTTCAAGGAGCTATGAACCTGCATTCTAAGGTCTCTTTAGATTAGATTAGAGTAGATTACTTAGTGTGGAAACAGGCCGTTTGGCCCAGTAAGCCCATACCGACCCGCTGAAGCACAACCCAACCAGACCCATTCCCCTACGTTTACCCCTACACCTAACACTACGGGCAATTTAGCCAGGCCAATTCACCTAACCTTTGTTCAGCAACACTCCCTAGGACCTTACCATTAAGTATATATGTCCTGCTCAGATTTGCTTTTCCAAAATGCAGTTCCTCACATTTATCTGAATTAAACTCCATCTGCCACTTCTCAGCCCATTGGCTCATCTAATCAAGATCCTATCGTCATCTGAGGTAGCGTTCTTTGCTGTCCACTGCACCACCAATTTTGGTGTCATCGACAAACTTACTAACTATACCTCTTATGCTGACATCCAAATCATTCATGCAAAAGACGAAAAGGAGTGGACCCAGCACCAAATCCTTGTGACACTCCACTGGTCACAGGCCTCTAGTCTGAAAAGCAACCCTCCACCACCACCACCCTCTGTCTTCTACCTTTGAGCCAGTTCTACATCCAAATGGCTTGTTCTCCTTGTATTTCATGATATCTAATCTCGCTAACCAGTCGCCCATGGGGAACCTTGTTGAATGCCTTACTATGAAGTCCATATAGATCACGTCCACAGCTCTGTCCTCATCAATCCTCTTTGTTACTTCTTCAAAAAACTCAATCAAGTTTGTGAGACATGATTTCCCATCCACGAAGCCATGTTGACTATTCCTAATCAATTCCTGCCTTTCCAAATACATGTAAATCCTGTCCCTCAGGATTCCTTCCAACAGCTTGTCCACCACTGATGTCAGGTTCACCGGTCTGTTGTTCCCTGGCTTGTCCTTACCACCTTTGTTAAACAGTGGCACCACATTAGCCAATCTTCAGTCTTCACGCACCTCACCTATGACTATCGAAGGGCGGCATGGTGGCACAGTGGTTAGCACTGCTGCCTCACAGCGCCAGGGACCTGGGTTCAATTCCCAACTCAGGCGACAGACTGTGTGGAGTTTGCACGTTCTCCCCGTGTCTGCGTGGGTTTCCTCTGGGTGCTCCAGTTTCCTCCCACAGTCCAAAGATGTGCGGGTCAGGTGAATTGGCCATGCTAAATTGCCCGTAGTGTTAGGTAAGGGGTATATGTAGGGGTCTGGGTGGGTTGCGCTTCTGCGGGTCGGTGTGGACTTGTTGGGCCGAAGGGCCTGTTTCCACACTCAGTAATCTAATCTAAGTATCTCAGCAAGAGGCCCAGCAATCACTTCCCCAGCTTCCCACAGAGTTCTAGGGTACATCTGATTAGGTCCTGGGGATTTATTCACTTTTATGCGTTTCAAAACATCCAGCACCACCACCTCTGTAATATGGACATTTTTCAAGATGTCACCATCTATTTCCCTACAATCTGTATCTTCCATGTCCTTCTCCACAGTAAATACTGATGTAAAATACTTGTTTGGTATCTCCCCATCTCCTGCGCTCTACACAAACGCTGCCTTGCTGATCTTTGTGGGTAACTCTCCCTAGTTACCCTTTTGTCCTTAATGTATTTGTAAAAACCTTTGGATTCTCCTTAATGTTATTTGATGTTCCCTTTTTGCCCTCCTGATTTTCTTCGTAAGTATACTCATACTGCTTTTATCCTGTTTTGTGGATTCACTCGATCTCTCCTGTCTATACCTGACATATGCTTCTTTTTCTTAACCAAACCTCAATTTCTCTGGTCATCCAGCATTTCCTATTCCTACCAGCCTTTCCTTTCACCCTAACAGGAATATACTTTTTCTGGACTCTCATTACCTCATTTCTGAAGGCTCCCCATTTTCCAGCCATCCCTTTACCTGCAAACATCTGCCCCCAATCAGCTTTTGAAAGTTCTTGCCTAATACCATCAAAATTGGCCTTTCTCCAATTTAGAGCTTCAACTTTTAGATCTGGTCTATCCTTTTCCATCACTATTTTAAAACTAGTAGAATTATGGTCGCTGGCCCGAAAATGCTCCCCGACTGACACCTCAGTCACCTGCTCTGTCTTCTTTTCCAAGAGTAGGTCAAGGTTTGCACCTTCTGTTGTAGGTACATCCACATACTGAATCAGAAAATGTTCTTGTACACGCTTAACAAATTCCTCTCCATCTAATACCTTAATACTATGGCAGTCCCAGTCCCAGTTTGGAAATGTAAAATCCCCTACCATAACCACCCTATTATTCTTACAGATGACTGATATCTCCTGACAAATTTGTTCCTCAATTTCCTGCTGGCTATTAAGGGGATCTATAATGCGGTCCCAGTAAGGTGATCATCCCTTTCTTATTTCTCAGTTCCACCCAAATAACTTCCTTGGATGTATTTCCAGGAGTATCCTCGCTAGTACAGCTGTAATGCTCCCCATTATCAAAAATGCTACTGTCTCTTCTCTCTTGCCCTCCTTTCTATCCTTCCTCTACCATTTTTGTATCCTGGAACATTCAGCTGCCAGTGCTGTCCATCTCTGAGCCACATTTCTGTAATTGTTATGATATCCCAGTCCCATGTTCCTAACTATGTCCTGAGTTCATCTGCCTTCCCTGTTAGGCCTCTTGCATTGAAGTAAATGCAGTTTAGTTTATCAGTCCTACCTTGTTCTCTACTTTGACTCTGCCTGCCCTGATTGTTTGACTCGCTTCTTTTATCAACTGTACCAGTCTCAGATTGATCTCTTTCCTCACTATCTGTCTGGATCCCACTCCCCACCTTAATAGCTTAAATCCTCCTGAGCAGCTGTAGCAAATCTCCCTGCCGGTATATTAGTCCCCTTCCAATTCAGGTGCAATCTGTCCTTCTTGAGCAGGTCACTTCGACTCCAGAAGAGATTCCAATGATGCAAAATTGTGAAGCCTTCTTCCCTGCAGCAGCTCCTCAGCCATGCATTCATCTGCTCTATCATCTTAATCCTACTCTCGTTCGCTCGCAGCACCTGGATAATTCAGACATTCCTACCCTTGACCTTTTTTAAAATTTCTGCCTTTCTGTATTCTCCCTTCAGGCGTTTAGTGATCATTTGGGCTTCTGCTGATGATATGGTATGAATTTTGACAGGCATGAGTGTCAGCCCCTCAAAAGTAGCATCCATGTAATAGTTGACCCCGTAAATTTAATCGTAAAAAGTCATCAAAAAAGTTTGACTATTACTCGAGTATATGTGATACTTGAAAAGCAGCTTAAATATTCTAAAGCTTTTCAGTGTACAGCTCTATCAAAAGGGGAGGAGGTGCATGAAGGACAGGTACACAAGTGGATATGATGGAATATGTTGATCAATTCAATGAAGAAGGACTCCGAATTACGCTTTAATTTCTGAAGAGGACAGGCTTGCGACTCCTGGCCAGAAATGTGTAGTTCTGTTGCTGCAAGACAAAATTGGAGAGGAGCAGTAATCTGTGGTTGCCATTCTATCGAATGATCAGACTGGTGCTAAAGGCCTGGATTTAGAATGACTTCCAGTCATGCAGCAAAAGCATTTGTAGTTAAATATGCATGAATAAAAGTTGAAATTTAATGGTGATATCAGCATATTGGAATTCTGTTACTGTAGAGTTGAATGTTCGGTTTGGATTCAAGCAGTTCAAAATTCTGCATAGAGTAAATAGAACAAACTGTTCTCATTGGTAGGAGGGTTGAGTGCTCACGGACGTGGATTTGAAATGACTGAGCAGAACCAGAGGCAACATAAAGAAAAACATTTATACAAACTGAGTGGTAGGATCGCCCATCTCCTGCCCGAGGGTCTGATGGAAGCAGATGCAATAGAGATTTTCAGAAAAGATATTGATGATCATGATCATCTTCATCTTGAAGGATTTGTTTGTTTAAATAGTAGGAACATGATATGAGGTGAGAAAGATTGTAACAGTGCAGGGAAAAGCCAGGAGGTTATGACTTGTTGAGTTGCCCTTATATAGAACTGGACACGACAGTTTGATTGAGTGATGTGAACATTCCATGTTTCTTTTATAATTTAATTTCAGTTTTACTAATGTACAAGTACTAAGCAAATTCAATATTTTCTCTCAGGATAATTTTGTTCACTGATATTTACTTAGGTTGGATCTTGGGTGAACTCTAACTACAGTGGGAGGAGGGATTGTTACAAGCTACTGATGTCATGTACTTTTCACTGAATACTGTTGAAAAACTGAAGTGAATCAAATATTAGTAAATCCTTATTAACTTTCACCCTTGTTCTCCTTTATTTTGATTTCAAGTAGCAAATGCAGCATTAAATGAAACGTTTGTCAATAGTGATAAAGTTTCAGCTGGGAAAAGCAAAGCTGAACTTCGAGCAGAAAGGAAAGCAAAGCAAGAAGACCGTTCAAAACAGTCCAAGAGATCTGACCAGAGCCAGTCTGCTGCTTTATTGAAGCCAAAAGTTGTAGCCAGTGAGCCTCAGCAAGGTAATAAGAAACATAATCAGTATACTGTAATGGGTGGTGGAGTGCAACAGAGGAAAAGGAAGAAGCAGCAAGTCATTCAAAAATGATTGCTGACATTGAAATTTATGGAGTTGAAATAGTTGAAAACTGTTCTTGTTGTATCAGCATGTTTTGTATACCTAAACAAGTAAAGAAGCAATTTTGTGTAATGTACTCTTCAAAAATTTCTATTTAAATGTTTTTAAATAATCCATTTTTGGATAGCTATTCCCTTTGCATTCACAGCTATTAAATTAGTAAGTAAAAAGTTTATATTTTTGTGAAAATTGTAGTTCAGTTGCAAGGGAAAGGTGTTGTGCATGCAGTCTGATAGAGGAGTCGGATCATTTTGAACTGGCTAACCTTATCTCTTATTGATTTGAACCTCCACTAACAGAAGGAACTTGGCTTAAATGATTTGTAACTTTTTTCCCAAATCTGAAATAAAATTGACACTCTACCTATGTCACCAGTGCTTCATTTCATGTTCTGGTGTTTTGTTAACATTGTTGCTTGCCATTTATGAATATTACCTGACTTCCAAGAAAGAATGCACCAAAGACCGTTTTGAAGTTCTAAAGAAAGATTTTAAAGAAATTGAGGATTTAATAAGTGTGTTTAATTTCCTTGCATTCTCCTGAGTAATGAGTGCATCTTCTCAACACCTTTTCCACAGTAAAGCGACTCCCAGATCATGTTCAGGCAGATGACCCAGCAGCTCTCAAAAAACTGGCCAAAAAACTGGAGCGGCAACAGGTAGCATTTTAATATTAAAATTTTCTGGTTGAAACAACAAAGTAAATGTTTTTGATTCACCTTTTTAAATTCTATTTTCTAACTTGTATATATTTCAGTCAGATTTCCTCTGGTGTAGTCTTATTATCTGTCAGAATAATGGAATAAAGATAACAAGAGTTGAGTTAACTTACAATTTTTAATCTAGAGATGTTCCAGCTTCTGACTGAATGTTGGAGAATAACAGGCATGACCCTGATCATTGTTAGATTTTAGATTAGATTTAGATTCTAATGTACATGTCTTGGAATGCAGCATGTTGAAACACTTACCTATCTCTGCAGTGGCCTTCATTGCAAATCATTTTTTCTATTTTGTATTACTTCAATTCCAGTAATGTTTTGTCAAGATGCCAAAACAGGTCTTCAAAGTCATTCTTATTAATTTGCAGCACATGGGCATTTCTGGTGATATTGTTAGCTATTCCTAAATACTCCTCACATGGCAATGATGATGCGTCTTAGCAATCCAGAAGTTCATATGGTGAAGATATTTCACAGAGTTCCAGGAATTTGTTTCAGTATCAGTGAAAGAATAATAAAATATTCTCAAGTCAGGAATTTGTGAAATTAATGGAAACTCGGAGGTGATTCTTTTCCTAAAAGCTTGCTGTTTGAAAGTGATAGGTGACATGGATTTGGAAAATGCTGTCTGGAAAGCTTTTGATGAATTGCTGCAGTTTATCTTGTAGATGTTGCATATTGTGTTCATATGAGATCTTTGATGAAGGGAGTGAATGCTGAATGTGAATGAAATGCTGATAAAACAGGCTGCTTTGTCATGATAATGCTCAGCTTCTTGGTTTATAGAGCTGTACTCACCCTGGCAAATCATCTTGACTTATGCTTGTAAATTAAGGAAAGGCTTTGTGGAACATGGAATATCAAGCTTGTGCCCTTGTCCCTCAATGTTTACTCAGTGTTCAATTTTACTGCCACACATATTTTTCTAGAATCTTTGCTGTCAATATTTGAGGCAGCCTATGGGATATTTGAACAGGAACTGGAGATCTAAACTTGAGTTTGTAGATTTTTTGAAATCTACCATGTTTTCACATTTTTTTTACCTTACTCCTTCATGAATCTATCACATTAGAATGACGTGTCATGGCTGTCCCTGAATCTATAACTTCAGATCGTAAACCAATGTGCAGTGGCTAGCTGTATTTTACATACATGAAGGAATTGTCGATTTTATTGACAGCTCAGGAAGCTCAAGACCTTGTGTTCCAGAAGAAGCTGCAAACCTATATGTGACTGTTTTTTGGTGCCCTTGCCTTGTTGTATGTTTTAACCTATTTTAGAACAAAATCATGAGCCGTGTCTTAAGGTCCACTGCTTGCTTTGTTGGTTTTGATGACTACTCTATTAATATTTTCATCCGGAATTGGTGCTAAAACTGATCAAACTGGCTCATGTCATTTGGTGGTGTACTTATTGTGAATGTCTCTTACAGATTGATTCAGCTGATTGCTTTAAAAAGGTTTCCAAGTTTAAGGTTTGAACTGTGTGCTAATTGTTTGTTTCCTTGCTTCGTGATTAAGATTTTCATTGGTAATTGTGCGAGTTCACAGCATAACTGTATGGTTCAGAGGAGTATTATTCAGTTTGCATTATCGAAAAGTAAAATCTTTTACTATATGCACATAACCAATTCTGACCAGCTCAAACTAGAGTCAAGCTTCTTGCAGACTAAATGAATGCAACTTGGAGGTGAAGCAGGTGAATTTAGTGTACGATATTTACTGCTGCCAATGTGGTTTTCTCCACTTCAGGGAGATCAAATGCAGGCAGGGCAGCTGGTTTGCAGAACACTTCCACTCAGTTTGTAAGCACGACCTCGGGCTTCCTGTTTCCTATAATGTTAATTCTGCACCTTGCTCTCTGTCTCATTTCTTGTCACTACTTGCTGCAGTGTTTCATTGAAACTCAATTCATACTCAAGGAAAAGCACCTCAACAACTTCATTTGGCATTTTATTAGACAGTTGTGGGCTTCTAGATTCAACATTGACCATAACCTCCGTTCTGATTCTGTTCTCCTTGACATGTCTTAATCTTGTTTTATATGTTCTGCTCCCAGATGTTTTGCAAAATTATTACATTGTACCGTTTGGTTTTAGTTCCTTCACATCTTTGACATTTAACCTCTTCCCCATCCACCCTATCACCGACCTTCCTTTTTACTGTTCCTCTCCTCCCTTTCATTTGCAATGAATACATCATGTTTCTAACTCAGAACTGTTTCTCTGTCCACAGATGTTGCTCAGCCTGCTGAGTATGTACAGCACTTTTTGTTAGTTTTCAGATTTCCAGAAACCAAGATCTATTGCTGTTGTTTTAATGTCACATGTCCTTAGTTTGACTGTATTCATACTAGTTATCTCTCATTTTGCTGGTAGCATTTCTTCTTTTAGTGCATTTGTCTATTCGTTATTTACTCTTGCGATCTCAGTCATTGTTTCTCACCTAAGAACTTTAGTTTTCTTTAAGGCAACTTAAAATATTTAGTCTGCCACAAAATATTTTGTTTGGTAATTATGCTTTGGTCAGCAAAATGTTGCTTTGTCATTGGCTAAGTGCCATACTGATGGCATTGGTGACATAGTGGGTTTCGGAAACTTTTCCAGTCAGTGTGACAGTGTTGTCGGAGTTCTAGTTAAGTTGATCTTTAATGTTGTTTTGTTACTTGCATTGCCTCTGACCACTTGGTTTTCTTTCATTCATCCTTCCAGTGGTGATTAGACATTCCAACCTTTCACATAGATAGCATGTTCGAAAGACTCCCATTTGTCTTCTAAGATATTATTTCAGAGTTCACTTGATCTTATGGTCTAATTCATTACTATTTTATTGAACCTTTTCTCCACCCAGTTTACCTGACATTACCCCACTAAGGCTGTTATCTGTCACCAAGTCACCCTTTTGTTTACACATGAACAGTACAGTCCTTGACTTTAGTACTGTCTCATTCAGTTAGCTACCAGCGTGTCAAGATCTCTGACACTCCCCTCTTTATGGCAGCCAATCTTTTACATTAGCAGTGCCCAATTAGGGAACTCATTCTGTGAGGTCCAATTGGCTGACCTCAGTACAATCACTACGTCAGCTTTCTATTTCTCCTTCAGCACAACACTGTCAAGTTATTTTCCTTTCTTCCTCTTTTCTGAAGCTGTGAGCTTCATGTCAATAATTCATTAATGGCCAGACATAATCTTGTAGGATTGGGATTCTTGCTTCCAGACTCTAACTGATGTTCTTTATAATGTTGCTTCATTTAAAACATCATTTGGCTGCTCTATTCATTACTGCCTTTAACAGTTGATGCTGCTGTGCTTCTTTGATAGTTGAATTGATTGACATGTTCTAATATCATTCCATTGACAACAATGTTGCATACTGGCATGTCCTTTTTATGTTATCACTCCTAAGTGTTTAAAATCTGATTGAAGATTTGTAGCTCGGGTATCCGTTGTTGTGGTTCTGCTCGCCGAGCTGGAAGTTTTTGCTGCAAACGTTTCGATCCCTGGCTAGGGAACATCATTAGTGCTGTTGGAGCCTCGTGTGAAGCGCTGCTTTGATGTTTCTTCCGGTATTTATATTGGTTTGTTCTTGCCGCTTCCGGGTGTCAGTTTCAGCTGCAGTGATTTGTATGTGGGGTCCAGGTCGATGTGTCTGTTGATGGATGTTCTTGCCGCTTCCGGGTGTCAGTTTCAGCTGCAGTGATTTGTATGTGGGGTCCAGGTCGATGTGTCTGTTGATGGATGTTCTTGCCGTTTCCGGGTGTCAGTTTCAGCTGTCGTGGTTTGTATATGGTGTCCAGGTCAATGTGTCTGTTGATGGAGTTTGGGGATGAATGCCATGCTTCTAGGAATTCCTAGAAGCATGGCATTCATCCCCAAACTCCATCAACAGACACATTGACCTGGACACCATATACAAACCACGAAAGCTGAAACTGACACCCGGAAACGGCAAGAACATCCATCAACAGACACATCGACCTGGACCCCACATACAAATCACTGCAGCTGAAACTGACACCCGGAAGCGGCAAGAACAAACCAATATAAATACCGGAAGAAACATCAAAGCAGCGCTTCACACGAGGCTCCAACAGCACTGATGATGTTCCCTAGCCAGGGAACGAAACGTTTGCAGCAAAAACTTCCAGCTCGGCGAGCAGAACCACAACATATGTTATCACTTTTATGTGTGTTTTCAAATAGCTAAGTGTAGCCATTATCTTTTTGCCTGGGATTCATGGATCTTTGCACATTAGAGTCAGAGAGGTGTACAGCATGGTCCAACTCGTCCATGCCAACCAATTATCCCCACCTGCCAGAACCCGGTCCATATCCCTCCAAACCCTTCCTATTCATGTACCTATCCAGATGCCTTTTAAATGTTGCAATTGTACCAGCCTCCACCACTTCCTCTGGCAGCTCATTCCATACATGTACCACTATCTGCGTGAAAAAGTTGCCCCTTAGGTCTCTTTTATATCTTTTCCCTCGCACCCTAAACCTTTGCCCTCTAGTTCTGGACTTCCTCACTCCAGGGAAGAGACTGTGCCTCTTTATCCTGTCCATGCCCCTCATAATTTTATAAACATCTATAAGGTCACCCCTCAACCTCCAATGCTGCAGAGAAAACACCCCCAGCCTATTTGACCTCCTCCCTGTAGCTCAAATCCACCAACCCTGGCAATATGCTTGTAAATTTTTTTCAAGCCCTTTCAAGTTTCAGAACATCTTTCCGATAAGAAGGAGACCAGAATTGCGTGCAATATTCCAACAGTGGCCCAACCAATGTCCTGTACAGTCGCAATATGATCTCCCAACCTCTTACTCAGTACTCTGACCAATAAAGAAAAGCTTACCAAACGCCGCCTTCACTATCCTATCCACCAGCGACTCCACTTTCAGGGAGCTATGAACGTGCACTCCAAGGTCTCTTTGTTCAGCAACGCTCCCTAGGACCTTACCATTAAGTGTATAAGTGCTGCTCAGATTGCTTTCCCAAAATGCAGTACCTCACTTTTAACTAAATTGAACTCAATCTGCCACTTCACTGTCTTCATTTGTTAGTGTGTGATATTATTGGCTGAGCAGTTGTAGCTGGTGACTTTTTCTCCTACCTTTTATACCATGCATTTCTTTAAGTCCACTGAGAAACAGTCTAATGAGAGATTGAAGCCTTGTCTCACCCTTCTTTGGTCTGTTTGTCCATCCTCATATTTGATCACTGCTACCTGATTCTTATGATTTAAAATTGCTGTTAGCTAAATGCTATAAACCATAAGCAGAAGTAGGCATAATGGTAGTGGGAAAATCTGTTCAGTTGTGTGTAAGAGCACTTCTGGATAGGGGAGAAAAAGGAGCATACACAGATCACTTAGCCCGGCCAATCAACCCTACCATTCACTGAGATCATAACTGATTTGATAATCCTCAGCTCCATTCCTCATAGCCCTTACTGGTTAAACATCTGTCTTCTTGGCCTTGACTGTACTTAAAGACCCAGTGTTGACAGCCCTCTGTGCTAAATGTGTCCTGTCTGAGAATGAAAATTGTGCCAGGAATTTTAATGACAATAGCTTCAAAGTGATCTTATAATGATTTGTAAAAGAAAACTAGCTGAAATTAAGGATGACATTTGTGATTGGGTGCTCAATGAAGTGCCTGGGAGATTAATTAGAATTTTTGAGATTTAGGGACTTTAGGTTGGGAGAAAACAGGGCTTTTTTCTTTGGAACAAAGATGTATAAAAGACTTTATGGAGATGACAAGGATGTGATGGGCTTGAATAAAGCATACAAAGACAAGCTGTTCCAAAGATCTGATTGGAGCTAGCGTATATGATTATAAGGACAAGGGTATATAATTAAAGGTTTGGGACAAGAGATTTAGGGTGATTGTGAGGAACAGCTTTTAATGCAGCATGTAATAACATTGAACTCTTAACAAATGAGGGTTCTAGAAGCAGAGACAATGCAATGTTTTATAAGGAAATTATATTTATCACTCAAGGGAAATAAACAATGGGGGCAGACTGGATTGCTGTATAGACCATTGGTGTGAAATTGGTGACCTGAATGACCACCTTCTGTACCTTTGGCTCTACGACTCAGTGAAGATGTGCTCATCTGCGAGCTTCTATTGTGTCTTATTAGAATAGCATAGGAGGTAGAGAACAAAAATATGCAATTGAAAGTAGGGTGGACAAGCAACTGGAAGCTCAAGACCACCCTTGCAAGCTAATGGAAGTGTGGAGTCACAGTCTGTTTGATCTCTCAAATATAGAGGACACTGCACTTTAAGTACAAAATTATGGTAGTAAATCTTTCCACAACTCTGAGAACAACATTCGTTATGATTACGCAGTCTATTATTCTATTCTCATTTTAATGGACCCTCCGTTTGTGTTGATTAACCGTAGTACTTATTTAACAATTTGTTGATCTTGATCCAATTCATAGTATTTCCGGAGAGTAGAAGCTTTAGGAAGGTCTAAATAGATTAATTAGCTTCAAAAGAAGTTGTTGATTTTCTTTGAACATGCAATACGAATGGAATCCAAAAATAGTGCTAAGGTCACCAATCCTTTTGAGTGTTTGTTGGATTATCCTCTTTTGAGGATAATTAAATTTCAGTTTTGAAGTTAGGAATATCCTTGCTTTTACGAAGGACTGTACAGTGCCACTTGGGTACAGAAATAAAAGTGAAGAATTCTATCCACATAGCCATAATATTCTTGCATGTTTCAGCTACGGTGAAGTAATGAAAGTTGTTTGTACCTCAGGGACACAAAAACATTAATACAAATACAAAATTTGATGTGTCACCAAAGAATATCCGTAATTTTCCTTGAAGTATTGGTAGTCTTGATGTGTCAATTTCGTTTTAGTTTGATACATAAAAACATTCATTTTATTTTAAACAAGTACTTAAAATATTTTGATTTATTCTAGGTTCCACTTAGGCAAGATTATGGCAGCAAAGTCATTCTCTTTTCACATTTGCACCAATACAGCCGTAAAATGCCATTGACACAGCAGCTGACGTAAGTAGGCATGTTTTAATAGTTGTTTTGTTATTGAATGTAGTAACATTCTAGTTAAGTTGGAGACATGAACAACTTGCCTACAAGTGCAGTGTTGTTGATGTTTTTTGTCCCGAATTGCAAATGTTTTGGACCACCATTTGTAAATTTGTTGAGAGGTTACTTGCAATCACAAGGCTGCTTTAGTCTGTCTTTTTGGTATTGAAGGAGTCATTTGTTTCTAGTTGGAACCCTAATTTAAGCTTTGTTATTTTCATTAAACATTTTTTAGTGTAATTTCTAGAATATAAACATGGGAATTTCCTCAAGCCAAACGGGTCCTGCAGTATTTAACGCTTCCTTTTGATTATTTAACCCCATTTCTGCAAATACCTCTACCAATGACTATTACATCTGAAAAATAAAATGAGTTCACATTGCCAATATCGCTGTGAAATCGATTGCAAGAAATCAGGAAAACCAAACGGGCGGCACGGTGGCACAGTGGTTAGCACTGCTGCCTCACAGCGCCGGAGACCCGGGTTCAATTCCCGACTCAGGCGACAGACTGTGTGGAGTTTGCACGTTCTCCCCGTGTCTGTGTGGGTTTCCTCCGGGTGCTCCGGTTTCCTCCCACAGTCCAAAGATGTGCGGGTCAGGTGAATTGGCCATGCTAAATTGCCCGTAGTGTTAGGTAAGGGGTGAATGTAGGGGTATGGGTGGGTTGCGCTTCGGCGGGTCGGTGTGGACTTGTTGGGCCGAAGGGCCTGTTTCCACACTGTAAATCTAATCTAATCTAATCAAACAAGGGATCACCACTCATCCCTGTTCCCCGACTTTGCTCAGAATTTTCTTTATTGGTTCTGAAGAAGGGTCACTGGACCTAAAGTGCAAACTTTGCTTTCTCTCCACCGATCCTGTCCGACTTGCTGAGATTTTCCAGCAATTTCTGTTTCCATCGTCTGCAGTTCTTTAGATTTGTTTTTCTGTATAGATTTGGAGTACAAAGTTTTAATCTTGCGTTTAAAAAAAGCTCTATGTCTTACATTCATCAGGACATTTTGCAAGAATACCAATATCAGAGGGAAGCCAACAATTTTAGTGCATGTGACTAGCATCCTGATTTGTTGGCAAATGTTGTCTGATTGATAGAAGCATTGCTACAGAGCAATTATCCATTAATGCTGTTTGACAGTCAAGCTTTGTTTAAATTATAAACTAGGAAGGTGTCTTTGGTCAGGGCATTATGTTCAGAAGTGAACCAGCAAATGGCTGTCATCATGTTTTGTTGAGCTTACATGGGTGTGGTGCATGTACATGTTCCTTCAGTTTGCAAAGAATACAGTCTGTATGAATATACGTAAGTTCCAAGACACACAAGTGCACGACAATGCAAGCCTGATTGACAATCCTAAATTTGTTGTCAGCTCTGACTAAGTGGTAGCAGTAAGAGTGGTGTTTGCCACTAACAGGATGCTACTGTCAAACCAAAAAGATGTTCTGCCAATCACACAAGTGAGTAATGTGGTGTATGAATGTCTGTGCCGGTATGATGCTGGGTTTGTAGTCTGTACATCCCAAAGACTGGCAGATTGTATCAAACAGCATAAGTCAGCTCTTCGGAACAAGAAAGATATTGTTCGTGCCAAACAGTTCATCCTTGCATAGCTGATGATATAATGTACAATATTACATGTGATTCTGAAATTGGACAACACTGTTTGGATAATTACTCTGACAGCCAATTTTGGATTATAATTTTTTAAAATCAACCTGTTCAGACATGTTAAGATGCATCTCTGGAGTAGGCAACACCTGAATCAGGCTTGAACCAGACCCTGGCTCTGAGGCTGTTTCACGCCACTGCGTCCCAGAGCCGCAGCTGTTTTGCTTTAAAATGTAAACGAAGTCTCATTGTTAATTATCAATCAGCATTAGCGGGTGCATTCTCCATGGCAATGTCTCTACTAAATTGAGTTCTATTCCCAACCCGTCAGCACTTCTGTTTTGTGCCGTATCAGTGTTGATTTTCCTTTGAATTTGTCTTCCTGTCTGGAAGAGTGAAAGATCAAAAGCTTTGTCAAAATGTATCTTTTGCTGAGCATTATTCAACTTCCTTTGGTGGCACAACAGAAAGTGAAATTTGATGTTGAAACTTCTGTTTTTCTTTGGTTTTTGGAGTTGGGTTTTCACTTTTGACATGTTGCAGCTTGACTTGATTGTCATCAAGTTCATACTTATAAGATTTGAAGATCCTCAAGCATCAGATATAAAACTTTAATCGCTTGTTCTGTGTGGCAATCTAATGATGTCTACAGTTATTGAGTTTCAACTCAGTTTGAATACTGTTCAGAGTCTTAATTGCTGGTTTTAGATATCTAAATAGTAAATTGACTGTCAAAGTTTATGTTTACATCAACAGCATATTAATTCTATTATTGTGGTTTTTACCATGCTAGTTATGTTCAGCAATTACCTTTACGGGTGTAGCCAGCTTCATTTTAGAAACTGGCCTTAACCTAATTAAAACACTGTTCACAAGTGTAATTGACATTTACGCTGCTATTTCTTTTGATTCTTTGCAGCATCCCATCGACTGTGCTTCACCCTGCTATTGTACGTCTAGGATTACAGTATTCTCAGGGAATTATCGTAGGATCTAATGCACGATGCATAGCATTACTACATGCTTTTAAACAGGTATGGGATACATTAATCTATGCCCTGAAGAACAGATAAGACATGTAGTATTAATGAAATAGCCCATCAAAAATATAATTTAGCCTTCATAAGGTAATTATTTTTCTTTTTGTCCCTATTATTGGCTGTCTGAGGTGAGTTCATTGGAAGTCATCCCAAAATGGTATTGTCTGAAATGGAGAGTTATTGTTTCTTCCTGTGGGTTGACGAGCAGAACAATTTAAGCTGTCTTAATTGTTCCCTGTTGTGCCAAGTTGACTTTTGTGTTGCATGGATTTAATGCAAAAGTCATTTACATATGACATTCTGATGACATACCTAGAACGAGGAGGTTGAGCAATTCATCAAGTTCACCAACACATTCCACCCTGACCTTAGATTTACCTGGACATCTCTGACACCTCCCTCCCCTTCCTGGACCTCTCCATCTCCATTAATGACGACCGACTTGACACTGACATTTTTTTTCAAACCCACTGACTCCCACAGCTACCTGGATTACACCTCTTCCCACACTACCTCCCACAAAAATGCCATCCCCTATTCCCAATTCCTCCGCCTCCACCATATCTGCTCCCAGGAGGACCAGTTCCACCACAGAACACACCAGATGGCCTCCTTCTTTAGAGACCGCAATTTCCCATCCCACGTGGTTAAAGATGCCCTCCAATGCATCTTGTCCACATCCCGCACCTCCACCCTCAGACCCCAACCCTCCAACCGTAACAAGGACAGAACGCATCTGGTGCTCACCTTCCACCCACCCAATCTTCGCATAACCCAAATCATCTGACAACATTTCCGCCACCTCCAAACGGACCTCACCACCAGGGATATATTTCCCTCCCCATCCCTTTCTGCCTTCCACAAAGACCGTTCCCTCGTGAGTACCTGGTCAGGTCCATGCCTCCCTACAACCCACCCTCCCATTCTGGCACCCTCCCCTGCCATCGCAGGAATTGCAAAACCTGCGCACACACCTCCTCCCTCACCTCCATCCGAGGCCCCAAAGGAGCCTTCCACATCCATCAAAGTTTTACCTGCACATCCACCAATATCATTTATTGTATCCTTTGCTCCCGATGTGGTCTCCTCTACATTGGGGAGACTGGATGCCTCCTAGCAGAGTGCTTTAGGGAACAATTCTGGGACACCCACACCAATTAACCACACCGCCCTGTGGCCCAACATTTCAACTCCCCCTCCCACTCAGCCGAGGACATGGAGGTCCTGGGCCTCCTTCACTGCTGCTCCCCCATCACCTGACGCCTGGAGGAAGAACGCCTCATCTTCCGCCTCGGAACACTTCAACCCCAGGGCATCAATGTGGACTTCACCAGTTTCCTCATTTCGCCTCACCCCAGTTTCAAACTTCCAGCTCAGCACTGTCCCCATGACTTGTCCTACCTATCTTCCTTTCCCACCTATCCACTCCACCCTCCTCTCTGACCTATCACCTTCATCTCCACCCCCATTCACCCATTGTATTTTTTTTTACCTTCCCCCACCCTCCTGCTGACCTTCATCATCAATTTGTGGTTTCATCTTGGGTCGAGCTAAGTACCTGATCAAAGACAAGGAGAAAGGATTTCAATAAAGATGAATGGGCGATATTTTAAAAAAAGCTTTTTCAAGAGGTTGGCATATATTTTCTTTGAACTTAAAAAGAGAAGAGGGCCGATTTAAGGTGTTCATAAAAGACGTTAGGTCCCATCTCAGGTTTTAATGGTCAGAAGCCTTAACATATTAAAGCAATTAGACATACCAATAATAGGGAAATATAAACAAATTTCCATGTCAAGGACTGTTTGGTCGTAGAAAGCATTCCAGTTGGAATTATTCATATCCTGTGTTGAAAACTATCTCATTTGCACTATATAAACGAGTTATTTAATAGCAATCAAGACCGAGAACCTGGCTGATTCATTTTTTTTCTTTTCATGGATTTCGTAGCCGTATCTCAACTATTGGTCCAGTTTAGCCAACTCGGCATAGGCCAGGAGGTGAACTTAAGACCTTCTTGTTTATCTTGCTCATTGTCACACACAACAGTAGGTTTACCCACCAGGTCATTCGCCTGACTTTCAATCCCACTTGTCAGATTTGGATTTGGACCAAGGGGAATTTGTATGATTGTTTGAAAGGTGTGCACAGCTTAGACAAAAATCATTAAAATAAAATGCCTTTGGATTGGGCCAATGTTTAATTGGGATACAATTAGAAAAAACTTGAACCTTGCCAAAGCAGTATATTATTTCTGTGCTTAATGTTAGTACTGAAACTGTTCTGGTGAATCATTTGCTCTTGAAATTTGATCTACAGACAAAAATCTATAAACATGTAACATTAAAAAATTGGCAGCTTCTTTGAGGTGAGGTGAGACTGTCCTGTAATATCCTGTCAATTCTTGTTAATGGCAAACTGCTGTCACCCTCTTAAGTGAAGTTATAAACAGGTTTCTCAACTATTTGCACAAACAAAGTGAAAAGTATCACTTTGTCTTTGGTGTCATTAGGGACAATAATGTGTCAATACTGGAAAAAATGTCCAGATCGCTTTTACATGTCCTTGTTTCTACCACAATATCTGACAACAACAGGTATGACTTGAAAAATCTGTTATAGCTATTAAAATGTGACAGATCTTAGAATGTGTGATGCCAAATATTTATTTCGAATGCCACTCTCTTAAAGCAAATGTAACTGTTAGTTCCTGCTCTGCTTCAGGTCATTCGTGACTACTCAACTCCACCTAATGAAGAGTTGTCAAGAGACTTGGTCAACAAACTGAAACCAGATATCAGGTATTTCTCCATTTTCAGTCAGAAAGCTCTCAGTAACTTAGTGCTAGGTACAGCAAGAACAAATGTTTTTTAGATTAGATTAGATTACTTACAGTGTGGAAACAAGCCCTTCGGCCCAACAAGTCCACACCGACCCGCCGAAACGCAATCCACCCATACCCCTACATTTACCCCTTACCTAACACTACGGGCAATTTAGCGTGGCCAATTCACCACATCTTTGGACTGTGGGAGGAAACCGGAGCACCCGGAGGAAACCCACGCAGACACGGGGAGAATGTGTAAACTCCACACAGTCATTCGCCTGAGTCGGGAATTGAACCCGGGTCTCAGGCGCTGTGAGACAGCAGTGCTAACCTCTGTGCCACCATGCCGCCCACTCTATGACATGGTTTTAATTTTGGTGTTTCTGCTTAGTTTAAAGTTTTCCATTTATGACCTGACCCTAACATGTAACTGGTTTGATATCCATTTTGTGTGTGTGTGTGTGTGTGTGTGTGTGTGTGTGTGTGTGTCCATATGAGTGTTTATTTATGAAGGTATAAAAAATACATGTTTCCATATTTTTTGTATGGAAACAGTAATTAATAGTAGATATTCTTCTTGTTGTTTTAATGTTTTAAGTAAAGCTGATTATAGAGTATAGTGTGCTGCCTGCATAACTTTCATTGTGACAGCCCCTTCCATAAGTATACCAAGTCACCAGTGCTGTTTTTGATTTGTTCAGGAAGTTTCTTAATAGGGGACACTGCAAAATTGTTATACTGGAGAAACTTAAAAGGACACCGTCACTTAAAATTAAGTGTTGCATGTACAAAAGCTCCTAAAGCACTCAAAAAAAGGTTCCGAAGCTTTATAATCATTCGCTTGCCTACACTGAGAACAGAGAGAAGTTGAAAGACAGAATTAAAACTTTATGGAGCTTGGATAATTTTGAGATCCTGACCCTACTCACTCCCATACCTTGTGTCACAGATATACCTTACAATGTGATCTCATGGGAGACAACAAGTAAACAGACTACTTCCATTATGGGTGCCCATCAGGGGACAGCAGTTGACAGATAGTTATGGGGGCATTTGCAAGAGCTTAAGGGACGGACAGCTGTCAGTCCCTCTGCGGAATGAAATGGCGCTACAAGTTAGAGTCACTCATTTGAAGGTTCAGATGGAATTATTTGAGTAGTGAACAGAGCTTTTTGCAGCAGTATGCAGAGGTCTCCCTGTGGGTGCATTGCTTAATTATGCTATATACTTGAATCTAAAAACTCGTGGGTTGATACTCTAGTCTTCAGCTACGAGATCCTTATTGATATGTTGTCCATCTCCAGCTCAGCAAGGGATAATGTCCGGGGTGCTGTGTGCTGTCACTAAAATTTCATTAGATTATCAGGATAGTAGATCATTGTTTTTTAAATATCTTTATTGGCTCCCAGCACTGCTACTTGGTCTCTGCTTTTGAGAATAGCCCATTGAGTGGAAACATGTCAGAGATTTTCAATTCCTCTCTGGTCGCAGGAGAGGTGCCTGCAAACTGGAAGACAGCAATGTGGTACCAGTATTCATGAAGGGACCAACGAATAAACCAGGAATCTACAATCCAGTCAGTCTAACCTCGAGGTGGAGAAACTATTGGAAACAATTCTGAACGACAAAGTTAATCAACACTTGGAGAGGCATTGTTTTTATAGCAAGGTCATGTCAAACCAACTTGACTGAACTTTTTGAAGAGGTGACCATGTGTGTCTATGTGGACTTACAGTAATACTTTTAAAAAGGTTACATGGGAGTTTGATTGCAAAGGTAAGAGCCCATGGGACCCCAGGAAATTTGGCTAATTGGATCCAGAATTGGCTAAGTGGCAGGAAGCAGCAGGTGATGGTTGAGAGGTATTTTTGTGAGTGGAAGCCTGGGATCGGAGGTGTTCCATTGGGATCAGTGTTGGATCAGTTTAGCTGTTTGTGGTATATAAGGTCCCTTAAGTTAGCTAAAGCGATTAAGAAGGCACGTGGGATGTTTTATTAGCCGAGGTATAGAGTTTTAAGAACCGGGAAGATATATTGAAACTGTGCAAAACCTTGATTGGACCATGACTAGAGTATTGTGTTCAGTTTCGAATTCATATAAAAGATATGGATGTAATTGCTGTGGAGAGGGTGCAGAGGAGATAGCCTGGGCAGGACAGTTTTAGTTATGAAAAGAAATTGGATAGACTGGAGTTGTTTCTCTTGGAGCAGAGGAGAACTGAGGATGAGGCACTATTGAGATGTATAAAGTTATGAGGGGCATAGAGTAGACAGGAGGGAACATTTCCCTTTGCTGGTCTGATCAATTACCAGAGTGTATAGATTTCACACAAGGGACTGAAAGTTTAGAAGGAATGTAAGAAAGTTTTGTTTCACCCAGAGGGTGGTAAGAATTGTGAACTGACTGCCTGAAAGGCAGAAACCCACTTGCAATACACAGGCATACGGGACTATGGACCAAGTGCTGTAAAATGGGTCTACAATAGTTGGGTGGTTGTTTCAACGCAAACTTTATGGGCTAAAGGCCTTTTTGCTGTACTGTAGACCTGTATTAAACGCAGACCTGGAGGACCTCAAATTTCCACATTCACTCACCTCCAAAGCCAAGTCCAATGAGTCAGAAGAATTCAGGCCAGAATGTACCCAGCAGTAATGAATCAAAGAAGGAAGAGCCAATATGGTGACACAGTATGAAGGTTGGAGATGAGTGTCATAACGCCTGGTCATTGCTGACAAAGTGGGTTTTTTTTCTTCGTGTGTTGGGAGAATTATCCTGATATTGTTATCTAAAAGCCCTTCATCAACTAAGCTGAAATGATTCAAGAGGGTAGCTGATCAACGCCACCTCAAATGCAATTAGGAATGGGTAATTCACCCACGTCTCCTCACTTTAAAACAAAAAAAAATTCCTATTTGTAATTCCTCTCCATCTGCAGTGTGAACGATAAAATGGCAAGAGCTGTTATGACAGGAGCATGCCCTTGGTGGAGTTCCTTGGGCTGCAGTAAGTAACACAATTTGCCTTCAACAAGTTTGTGTTTCTTTATCCACAGATCCTTTTGGTAATTTAACAATTCTTTATAATGATGAACATTTAATGTCTTTCCATGCTTATCCCAACAATTTTTGGATAGTAGCGTGTCTTCCCAGTGGCTGCATCATCACAACTATCACTTCCAGTGACCTTGATTGAAAATGATACTCCTGTTAATAGACAGTACTTCTATGTGTTCTGTTCTTTTAAGGATTTATTTTGTTGATGTATTGTTTCTGCCTTCCAGTTTCCTGAACCAGTGCCGATCACTCTCAACGAGTATGGGCAATGCTATCAAATTCATTAAGAAGGAAATCTCAAATATTTCTGCAAGCGTAAAGGAGGATGAGGTAAGAACAATTCTTTTAATTTAATCTGATACTTTTCTTCTTAGAAAGTTACTTTTCAAGAAACCCCAAATTTACCACAGATGTTGTTTTGTGTGTAAGTCATAAAAATGACTGATCAATTTCAGAAGGGGAAGAAAAAGAAAAATTTAATTTAACAGGAATGTACTTTATATCCATTTTGTTAAATGCTGATTCAATCAAGGAAAGATATAGGCTCAGTTCCAACCCTGCTCTTGAATCATCACTGATATCATGTTCCTTTTCTATGGCCTTGCTAAAACTGTTTGGGTACTGAGGGTACCTTATAACAACCTGATCCAAAATGTTTCACTGTTTGGAAGGAGATTTATAACATACTTGGCTCAGCCTCCCATGTGAACAAAAGGAGTCTGACAAGGAAAGAAAATAATCATTGGCAAAGTAGTTCCACATCTTTCTAAACTCTGCAGTCTACAAAAGCTAAAACCTTTCAGAAAAGTAATGGTTTATGCTGACGCTGAATTTACTTAAATTTACTTAATTTAGAACCATGGTTTGGGTCATGGGCTGGCTTTAGCATAATTGGATGGCCCTAATCCAGCACTTCAATTTATAGTTATAGAGTCACAGAGATCTAAAGCACAGAAAAAGGGCCTTCAATCCATCAGTCTGCGCTAGTCAAAACCAACCACCTAACTGTTCCAATTCCATTTTCCAGCACTTGTCCTATAGTTTTGTATGACTTGGCATTGCAAGTGCATATCGAAATGCTTCTTAAATGTTATGAGGGTTTCTGTCTCTACTACCCAACAGGCTTGAGTTCTGGATTCCCTCCAACACATGCAAGTTTTACTGATTGTTAATGTAACTTGTCCTTGGAATCTAACTGTTATGTTCAATAAGTGTTTAAAGTAATTCGGCGAAAGTGGGTACTGCAGATTACAGATAAGATTAGAGCTCGAAAAACACAGTAGGTCAGGCAGCAGGAGCAGGAAGATCAGTGTTTCGAATAAAAGCCCTTCATTAGTAAAGTAATTAGTCAATGAGCAAATAAAAATGTTATGATTATAGAAATGCCATTATTATATTTCGATTAATTTAGCAGCAAAGGTGTAATTTAAGTATATAATTAGCCTTCTCTTCCTGTTCGAGTATTTTAGTAGTATATATTGTAATAACACCTATAGTGTTCTATTCTGATATAATATTGCAACATCAATAAACCCTGACAGCACATTCTATGATAAATAATAGTTCCCATTTCATGGCCTGTTAAATCATGGAGAAAAATAGATTTGATTCTTAATTTTCCTAAGATGGTCACAAAAGATTTAAGCTCTTTAATCATTGGCAGGTTCAGGGAAATTTCTGTCACAAAGATTGAATGATTAAGATAGCCATGCAGCGTGTTAAGTTTATCAGTGATTTTGACTTTGAGGTATAGTGGTTTGCAGCATGGAAACAGGCCCTTTTGGCCCAATTTGTCCATGCTGCTCAGTTTTCACAATTGAATTAGATAGGTGGGAAGGAAGATTGGCAGATAGGACAGGTCATGAGGATGGTGCTGAGCTGGCAGGTTGGAACTGGGGTAAGATGGGGGTGAGGGGAACTGAGGAAACTGGCGAAGTTCACATTGATGCCCTGGGGTTGAAGTGTTCCAAGGCGGAAGATGAGATGTTCTTCCTCCATGTGGTGGGGGAGCGGTGGTGGAGGAGGCCCAGGACCTCCATGTCCTCAGCACAGTGGGAGGGGGAGTTGAAATGTTTGATCACGGTGCAGTGGGGTTGATGTTCCCTAATGCGCTCTGCTAGGAGGCGTCCAGTCTCCCCAATGTAGAGGAGACCGCATCAGGAGCAACGGATACAATAAATGATATTGGTGGATGTGCAGGTGAAACTTTGGATGTGGAAGGCTTCTTTGGGGCCTTGGATGGAGATGAGGGGGGAGGTGTGAGCGCAAGTTTTCAAAATGTGGCCTAACCAACATCTTGTAAGCTGCATCAAGACATCCCAACTATTATACTCAGTGTTCTGATTGATGAAAGAGAGCATGCTGTGAAAGCCTTTAACACTACCTTGTCTAGCTTATGACTGATGTTCCAAGGCGGACTGCCCCACAAGATGTGTTGTGGCCTGCTGACACCAGGTTACTCAGTTAGGTGACATGCCTCTGACCTGTGCTCCGAGTAAATATATTTTCTACATTTAAGTCAGCAAAAATTTCTGAAAGATTCATCAATTTCTGTGTTACTGTTCCAACCTGTTGTAACTGGTTGAACCAAGATGAATAATTTATTCTTTGGCTATAAAACCTTTTTCATGTGAGGCGAGTCTTGAGTTTGGAACAATTGTTCAGACCCCACTTTGATTCCATTCTGTGCTCCCTGGTGGTATGACATTTTTTTCCTGCTGAGGTGGTTTGATGTCCTGTTCCTTTTACTTTATATATTGATGGATTGCTTAAAATCTTCAAATCTTTTTGGCTTTGCTGAATTTTTGAAATCCATTCTGGATGTGCTGTACATGTTCTGCTTTATGTTTTTTGTTGACAGTAGGGGACCAACTTTTAATGCAGTCCCAAATTACTTTTTTTGTGCATGATCTTTTGTTTCTCACTCTATCTAAAAATAAAAAGAAACAAATATCTGTAAGCTTATCTTTTGCTTTACTTCCAGGCAAAACAAATGCTATTGAATTGTATAGATAAATACGTAAATGAGAAGATTCACCTGGCTGCTGAAGCCATATCAAAATCAGCATCAGAGAAAATTAATGATGATGATGTAATTCTGGTATATGGATGGTAAGTAATATTGGAAATGTTGAGTTGTTTAAATCATTAGTCCCTTGTTAGTATTAAATAGATTTCCTATAGTGTGGAAACAGGCCCTTTGGTCCAACCAGTCCACACCGACCCCCTGAAGGGTAACCCACCCAGACCCATTTGCCTCTGAATGATGCACCTAACACTGTGGGCAATTTAGCATGGCCAGTTCACCTGACCAGCACATCCTTGGACTGTGGGAGGAAACCAGAGCACCTGGAGGAAACCCACGCAGTCACAAGGAGAATGTGCAAACTCCACACAGCCCGAGGCTGGAATCAAACCTGGGACCCTGGTGCTGTGAGGCAGCAGTGCGAACCACTGAGCCACCGTGTCGTGAGATTATCTTGGATTATGGTGCAGTAGCTACAAAGTAAAATAGTTGTCTGAAATGATATTGCTTGCATGCAAGAACATGTCTAAATTTAAATGTTTCTGTTTGTTTTAAATTGGACACCCACGTGTCTTTTGATATTTGCACACTTTTCTGTGCAGTGCACCAATTAGATGTGTATCTTATTCTATATCACTGTTTATCCGAGAATAGGTTAGCACTTTTTTGAAGATGAACTGTCATTCTGTGAGCATAATGACATGAAGGAAAGTTGTTATTTGCAAATTGGAAATATCAAATAAGATTCCTTGACTTGAAAGTTAGTTAAACCTTCTTGAAAACAATGATTGTCGAATGATAAAGCGCAGGGATTGTGTTGGTGCATCATGCTCTGTGCTATCTCTGAATTGTAAATCATAGCTTTATGCCTCAAATTGTATTCTGATTTTATTACCTTTTTCAGTTCTTCTTTAGTGACCTCTATCCTTTGTGATGCACACAAGGCAAAGAAGTTCAAGGTGATAGTGGTAGACAGCCGGCCTAAACTGGAAGGAAGAGAGGCACTCCGGAGATTAGTGCGGAATGGGATTCACTGCACGTACATTCTGATTAGTGCTGTGTCTTATATTCTACCTGAGGTGTGTTTGTAAATATCCTTAAATGTCTTTCTGTTTATCACTTTAAAAAGTTATCACTTATTCTGCTTAGGATATCCTGCCTTTTTTGAAAAACAAACTTTTTTCTGTTCACTGAGACACAAGGTCTTGGGGAACTGTATGACTAGAAAATACTTCTTTTTGTTGTATCCATTTTAGATCTTTTGAATGCACATAACATTGTTTGGGCTTTGACTAGAAAGGTTGCTGATAGTGACACTGAAAGATTATCATTGACACCTGCCAGACAACACTTGCACTACCTCCTTACCATCACTAGATGCTCATGAATTTCCTTTGGGGCCAAAAGTAATGCTTTGCTGATTGAATTCTATGCTGAAAATGTGTTGCTGGTTAAAGCACAGCAGGTTAGGCAGCATCCAAGGAACAGGAAATTCGACGTTTCGGGCATAAGCCCTTCATCAGGAATGAACTGATGAAGGGCTTATGCCCGAAACGTCAAATTTCCTGTTCCTTGGATGCTGCCTGACCTGCTGTGCTTTAACCAGCAACACATTTTCAGCTGTGATCTCCAGCATCTGCAGACCTCATTTTTTACCTGATTGAGTTCTATGTAAGAGTGTATTAAAAATTAAGCTAATGCCCCAGTTGGTCAGGACAATATAGCCAGAGAAAAGCATCTTCGTTTCTGTGTCAGTGTGATGTTTTGAGCTTTGTGATTGGCTCTGACATGCTGATCATTGTGAAAGGTACAGAGAGAAACAGTGACACAAGTTATTCTGTGAAACATGCAGAAGGAGGGCTGTACATAAAAATATATCTAAAAACAAGACATTTCAAATGTTGGAAATCTTAAATAAAAACTGGAAGTACTGGAAATACCTTGGCTGTGGAAACATTTGTGGTGCAGGAAGCAGTTAATGTTTCAAGTCATGACCTTGAATTATAAATATCTCGCGCATTCAACGAAAATAAGTAAACACACAAACACAGAATAGAAATCTTGGGCTGGGGTGTGGCAGCAAGTGCGTAAATGTGGTCATTGTATGAATAAAATATAACAGGAGAGAATGTTGGAGGAAAGCAGCACACTCAGTGGAAGACTAGGAAAGTATAACAATCAGAATGTGAGATCAGCAAAGATGGGACTTATTTTTCTAATACAAGTTCTGTTTAATGTCACTGCAAGTTAAGTGGAATAAGTTTTAAAATGCTGTCTCACCTATCACAGTTTTCGCCTGTCTTCAAAATGTATGTGACATCTGAAATTACAAAAAAAAATGGTATGATTCAAATTTTGTATAGTATTTGGTGATTGAAAGCATTATTTAACATTTGCATAGCCTTTCCTGTCCTCCCATGTAATTAATTTAGCTGCTTGGAAATATTTTACTTTTTGAAATGACATTTGGCCTACCCCCCAAGGTTTGCATTAACTATCCAACATCATTTTTCACATAGGTTTCTAAAGTGTTCCTGGGTGCACATGCCCTCCTGGCCAATGGCTATGTAATGTCACGTGTGGGGACATCACAGATCGCACTTTTGGCCAAAGCATTCAATGTACCAGTCCTGGTGTGTTGTGAAACATACAAGTTTTGTGAAAGAGTTCAGACGGATTCATTTGTATCGAATGAACTAGGTAAGTATTATATTTTCTTTCTCTCTTAGACAGTTACACTTTCGAATGAAGGAGTGGTCTATTTATAAAGTTATATAATAGAACTTATGTTAAATGAAGGCACATTAGTAATATGTTCTATTCACTACTGTTTGTGGAGGGTGCAAATAGCCCTGGCTACTCATTTGAAAAAAAATAATCTGCTTTTCTTGAAAACTATTTCTGTTGAATGTCTCCTTAGCTAGCACCATTGTTTGTGATGTCAGATGCAAAGTTCCATGCTACCTTCCACCTGGCCGTGGTAGTATTAGGGAAGTTAGCATAGGAGTGAACATAAAATGTATAGAAAAATGAGGAATTTTCTTTCTGTTCAGGACAATAAATTAAAGTGGACAGTTCAGGAATTGTTTGTGGAGAATGATGTTAACCTTCACTTACTATTTACGTCAATACTGAAATGTAATAATATTGAATTCCTTACTGTTTTTATAGTTTTGTCTGTTGTTTTATCATATATCCTCTTTCAAGCTGTGACTTGTTGCACAGTAGTCTATACCTCAACTGCTTAGACTGTTTATTTTATCATGCCTTCAGCTGTGCTTGTGCTATACAATCCTAATAGTGTGGTCATTTAGTTCTTGTATCAGATTCAGCATGAGTAGTGAAATATTATATTAGACTTCACAACTGAAATTAAACAATTAAGAAATTAAAGATAATTACTTATATTTCACTTCTCTGTCTTCACTACTTTAATTTTTGTTTTCTGTATGGATACTTCAGTATTTATTAAATTTGGCTTTACATAAAAAATGAGATTTTATTTGCTTTCTATTGCGTACAAGTTTCGTTGCACCTTTTGGAACTGAGAATAAGATGGGAAAATTTGGCTCTTGGCAGAAAAGTGACTACAGAGGTTTATGTTGATAGCCTTGAGGCTTTGAGCATTAACTTTGGTCTCATTATTATTGCAAGTGCTTAAACTTCTAAGGAATTTGTTTTTAAAAATACAACGTTTGTTGTGGCAGAACAGAGTATTCTGTTCATAGGGCTAACAGACCAGTTATATCTTGAAAAGGTAACTTATCTATGGGTTAATTGTGACAACATGTATACGGCATGGTGGCACAGTGGTTAGCACTGCTGCCTCACAGTGCCAGAGACCTGGGTTCAATTCCCGCCTTAGGCAACTGTCTATGTGGAGTTTGCACATTCTCCCCGTGTCTGCGTGGGTTTCCTCCGGGTGCTCTGGTTTGCTCCCACAATCCAAAAATGTGCAGGTTAGGTGAATTGGCCGTCGTGTTAGGTGAGGGGTAAATGTAGGGGATTGGGTCTGGGTGGGATGATCTTCGGAGGTTCGGTATGGACTGGTTGGGCCAAAGGGACTGTTTCCACACTGTATGTAATCTAATCTAATTTTCATGTGTTATTAAACTCATAGATGAATAAACCATTGCTGATCTCGTATTTCTGAATTATTGTTGAGTGAAAGAAATACTTGCATTGTTACAGCACCTTTTACTAACACAAGATATCCCAATACATTTTCCAACCATTAAAGTTCAATTATAGGTTTAAGTACATAAGTGAATTTTCTGAATTTTTTCAATTTTCAGATGACCCGGATGATCTTTTGGTGACTCGGAATGGAAGCACTCCACTGAAGAGTTGGCACTCAAATCCTAAACTGCACCTTCTTAACTTGGTATATGACGTCACACCACCTGACTTCGTTGATTTGGTAATCACAGACTTGGGAATGATCCCGTGTACCTCAGTTCCAGTTGTACTCCGTGTAAAGAATGTGGAGTAGTGGAACATTGTGAAACCATCTGATCAATTGCTATGGACCGTGATGATTGTGGCTACAGTGTTAATCAAGTTTCACTGGCATCTATAATTAAAAAAAGGTTCGTTCATTTTGTGTGTTCTTCTGTGGAATGACCATGAGAAAATTTGTTGAACTTGTTTCAACGTGATTGTACTTGCTGAACATGCTCACAATGTCCTCTTTCAAGTAACTCCCAAGATCCTATTGAACAAGTTAGAGCGAAAATATTTGGTTTAGTCTTCAGTCCTTGATAGACGTCATGCTGGAAGCATGTACTAACCATTTCATTTGTTCAGCTTTCCAACTGGGAGGATCTGGGAGCGGCATGAGATGAGTCACTCATCCCCATACGACTTTACAACTGTTTTTTTTTGCTTCTATCCTTGTTGTCAACGGATTTCACAAAGACTTATGAGCAGTGGAAGGGGGTATCAGAAAGTGCAATCAGATACTTGGACAAACAGTTGAGTATCATGGGGGGAGTTCTTAAGACAGAAAGGTTTAGCCAGGGAATTCCATAGCTTCATGACTGAACGCATCACTAACAGTAGTGAGATGGAGGAGATTTGCAAGAGACAATGTAATAAATCGCAGTCTGCATTCTGACAAAAGATCATTGGACTCAAAACTTTAACACTGTGTTCTCTCTGCAGATGCTGCCAGACTTACTGAGTTTCTCCAGCAGTTTCTTTGTTGTAATGAATAACAAGATTTGGCTTAGTATGAGGTTTTAAAAATTGAGAGAGGCATAGATGCATTAGGATTTCTGCAAATGTATGACAAATTTAAATGAATGTTTGGGAGTTGGTGACATAGTGGTGTTAAGAGTGGATTAGGCAGCTAGAGGTACAGGCTCATTCTGAGAGGACTTGGGTTCAAATCCTATCATGGCAGCTGATGGAATTGATGTTGCAGTAAAAGAAATTCTGGACTTAAAAGTTGGTAAGAGCGGTCACTATGGCAACTATATTGATTTTTGTCAAAGCCCATTCAAGTTGATTGATATCCTTTAGAGAAGGAAGTCCGTAAACTTTACGTGGACTGGTGCATATGTAATTCCAGATCCATTGTAAGGATGAATGCAATTGCCTTCTGAAATTGCCAAAAGCCACTACATTCAAGGGCAGTTAGGGAGGGGACAGAGACCCTTACCATTCTTAGAAATGACAAAGTGAGTCAACAAAAGCATGGGTGCTAGATGATTGAGAATCCTTGATTATATATTTTATTGAGCTATGTCTCTTAACTAAACTTAAAATATAAACCATAAATGTTAATTTAACCTGGCGCAGTGTTTTGTAGAGGAATAAGACAGTGCTATGTTCTGGGTCTGTAGATTGAAAGAAGCAAAAATGGCCCTTAGTAGACTGAATTGCTCTTTTTGTCGGATGTGGGGGTTTAGGGAGAGTTTACGGGTTACTGAGGATTATACCTGCAATAAATGCCTTTGGTTGCGAATCCTATCAGATCGAATGGGTTGGTTGGAGAGACAGTTAGAAGCAATGAGGAATTTACAAGAGCAAGGGGATGTGATGGATGGCAGTTATAGGAAGGGGTTTAAGTCTCAGATACAGTCACATAGGGGTTAACTCCAGGAAAGGTAAGAGAGATAGGCAGGTAGTGCAGGAGTCTTCTGTGACTATCCCCATTTCAAATAAGTGTGCTGAATAGGGGGTGATGGATTCTCAGGGGAACATAGCACAAACAGCCAAATTTCTGGTATTGAGACTGGCTCTAATGCAATGAGAGGTACATCGGGTTCCAAGAGATCAATTGTGTTAGGGGACTCTGTAGTTTGAGGTGCAGACCAACGTTTCTGTGGCCAGCAGCAAAAAATCAGAATGGTGTGTTGTTTCCCTGGTGCCAGGATCAAGGATGTCTCTGAGAGGGTGCAGAATGTTCCCAAGGGGGAGAGGGGCCAGCAAGAGGTCATTGTACACAATGGAACCAGGAAGGGGAAATAGGAAGAGGAAAGATTGAGATTCTGAAGGGAGATTACAGAGAGTTAGGCAGGAATTTAAAAAGGAGGTCCTCGAGAGCAGTAATATCTGGATTACTCCCAGTGCTATGAGCTAGTGAGGGCAGGAATAGGAGGATAGAACAGATGAATGCATGGCTGAGGAGCTGGTGTACGGGAGAAGATTCACATTTTTGGATCATTGGAAGTTGTTTTGGGGTAGAAATGACCTGTACAAGAAGGACGGATTGCACCTAAATGGGAGGGGACTAATATACTGGCAGGGAGATTTGTTAGAGCTGCTCAGGAAGATTTAAGCAAGTAAGGTGGGAGGGTGGGACCCAGGGAGATAGTGAGGAAAGATTTTAATTTGAGACTGGTACAGTTGAGAACAAAGGTGAGTCAAATAGTCAGGGCAGGCAGGGACAAAGCAGAGGACAAGGTAGGACACATTAATTAAACTACATTTACTTCAATGCAAGAGGCCTAACAAGGAAGGTAGATAAACTCAGGGCATGGTTAGGAACATGGGACTGGGGTATCATAGCAATTACAGAAATGTGGCTCAGGGATGGACAGCACTGGCAGCTGAATGTTTCAGGATACAAAAATGGTATAGGATGGATAGAAGGAGAGGCGTTTTTGATAAGGGATAGCATTGCACTGTACTTAAAGAGGATATTCCTGGAAATACATCCAGGCAAGTTATTTGGGTGGAACTGAGAAATAAGAAAGGGATGATCACCTTATTGGGTTTGTATTATGGACCCCTAATAGTCAGAAGGAAATTGAGAAACACATTTGTAAGGAGATGTCAGTTATCTGTTAGAATGATTGGGTGGTTATGCTAGGGGATTTTAATTTTCCAAACATAGACTGGGACTGCCATAGTGTTAAGGGTTTAGATGCAGAGGAATTTGTTAAGCGTGTACAAGAACATTTTCTGATTCAGTATGTGGATGTACCTACTCGAGAAGGTGCAAAACTTGACCTACTCTTGGGAAATTAGACAGGGCAGGTGACTGAGGTGTCACTGGGGAAGCACTTTGGGGCCAGCAACCATAATTCTATTAGTTTTAAAATAGTGATGGAAAAGGATAGACCAGATCTAAAAGTTGAAGTTCTAAATTGGAGGATGGCCAATTTTGACGGTATTAGAAGTTTCAAAAGCTGACTAGGTGCAGATGTTTGCAGGTAAAGGGATGGCTGGAAAATGGGAAGCCTTCAGAAATTAGATAACGAGAATCCAGAGAAAGTATATTCCTGTTAGGTTAAAAGGGAAGGTTGGTAGGAATAAGGAATGCTGGATAACGAAAGAAATTGAGGGTTTGGTTCAGAAAAAGAAGGAAGCATATGTCAGGTATAGACAGGATAGATCGAGTGAATCCTTAGAAGAGTATGAAGGCAGTAGGAGAGGGAAATCAGGAGGGCAAAACGGGGACATGAGATAGCTTTGTCAAATAGAATTAAGGAGAATCCAAAGGGCTTTCACAATTATATTAAGGACAAAAAGGTAACTAGGGAGAGAATAGGGCCCCTCAAAGATCAGCAAGGTGGCCTTTGTGTGGAGCCACAGGAGATGGGGGAGATACAAAACGAGTATTTCGCATCAGTATTTACTGTGGAAAAGGACATGTAAGATATAGACTGTAGGGAATTAGATGGTGACATCTTGAAAAACGTCCATTTTACAGAGGAGGAAGTGCTGGATGTCTTGACATACATAAAAATGGATAAGTCCCCAGTACCTGATCAGGTGTACCTTAGATCTCTGTGGGAAGCTAGGGAAGTGATTGCTGGGCCTCCTAGTGAGATATTTGTATCATGGATAGTTACATATGAGGTGCCGGAAGACTGGAGGTTGGCTAACGTGGTGCCACTATTTAAGAAGGGTACAAAGGTCAAGCCAGGGAACTATAGACCGGTGAGCCTGATGTCGGTGGTGGGCAAGTTGTTGGAGGGAATCCAAAGGGACAGGATGTACATGTATTTGGAAAGGCAAGAACTGATTAGGGACAGGCAACATGGCTTTATGCGTGGGAAATTATGTCTCATGAACTTGATTGAATTATTTGAAGAAGTAACAAAGAGGAATGATGAGGGCAGAGCAGTAGATGTGTTCTATATGGACTTCAGTAAGGCGTTCAACAAGGTTCCCCATGGGAGACTGGTGAGCAAGGTTAGATGTCATGGAATACAAGGGGAACTCGTCATTTGGATTCAGAACTGGCTCAAAGGTAGAAGACAGAGGGTGGTGGTGGAGGGTTGTTTTTCAGACTGGAGGCCAGTGACCAGTGGAGTGCCACAAGGATCGGTGCTGTGTCCACTGCTTTTGATCATTTATACAAATGATTTGGATGTGAGCATAAGAGGTACAGTTAGTAAGTTTGCAGATGACACCAAAATTGGAGATGTAGTGGATAGCGAAGAAGGTTACCTCATATTACAACGGGATGTTGATCAGATGGGCCAATGGGCTGAAAAGTGGCAGATGGAGTTTAATTCAGATAAATGCGAGGTGCTGCATTTTGGGAAAGCAAATCTGAGCTGGACTTGTACATGTAATGGTAAGGTCCTAGGGCGTGTTGCTGAACCTGCTGGAGTGCAGGTTCAAAGCTTCTTGAAAGTGGAGTTGCAGGTAGATGGGATAGTGAAGGCGGCATTTGGTATGCTTTCCTTTATTGGTCAGAGTATTGAATACAGGAGTTGGGAGGTCATGTTAGGTTAGGGCACTGTTGGAATATTGAGTGCAATTCTGGTCTCCTTTCTGTTGGAAAGATGTTGTGAAACTTGAAATGCTTCAGAAAAGATTTACAAGGATGTTGCCAGAGTTGGAGGATTTGAGCTATAGGGAGAGGTTGAATAGGCTAGGGCTGTTTTCCCTGGAGTGTCGGAGGCTGAGAGGTGTCCTTATAGAGGTTTATGAAATCATGGGGGACATGGATAGGATAAACAGGCAAAGTATTTCCCCTGGGATAGGGGAGTCCAGAACTAGAGGGCATTGGTTTACGGTGAGAGGAGAAAGATATAAGATATAAGTGGCAACTTTTTCACGCAGAGAGTGGTATGTGTATGGAATGAGCTGCCAGAGGAAGTGGTGGAGGCTGGAACAATTGCAACATTTAAAAGGCATCTGGATGGTTATATGAATAGGAAGGGTTTGGAGGGATATGGGCCAGGTGCTGGTAGGTGGTACTAGATTGGGTTGGGATATCTGGTCAGCATGGATGGGTTGGACCAAAGGGTCTGTTTCCATGCTGTACAATCCCTATGACTCTATGACCTGATGCAGGATATGAGCCAGACACGGGATATTTAAATTCACTGGAGCTTCATAGTGGATGGGAGACCTGCGAAAAGAGAATTGGTTTAGTCTGGTCTGGAGGTGAGAAAGAAATGGAGTCAGGCTTCACTGGGAGATAAGCATTATGGAGAGATGAAGCAAATGGTGTTATAGAGATGGACACCACTATAGCCTAAATGCTGGAGAAAATGTTGGGTTGAAATTTTTGCTTAGTTGCATTGCAATGATGCTATACCTCCTAAACTCGCCAAACAGCGAAACATGCATCATCCCCATGAAACTCTTTTTCGGGGGTTGGGATGGGGGAAGGGTGGGAGGGGAGGAAGCAGTGCCACAGATATACATAACTGAAAGTTTGCAACACTGTACAAGGTCACCATACAGCTTTCAAGAAGAAATTTTCCTAATTAGCATTGTGGGAAAAGTGTTTACCTGTGTGGCTCTTGACAAAATGCAGACACATTTCAAATCTAGATGCATCCATCCTGAATCCCAGTGTGGTATCTCACTGGAAAATTTACTATGAGCTTCAGTCCAGGAACTGCAGGAGAAATGCTGTAAACAGGAGAGATCACTATATATTGCCTTCATTGATTTCATCAAGACTGTTAACCACACAATCAAGTGTGGACTATTTAAGCTGTTGGAGAACATTGGTTTGCCACCATCAAAAATCTATTTCCATGAGAATGTGAAGGGTAAGGTTACTTATGATGAGGCAACACTGAACCCTTTATGACCTGCAGTGGGAGTAAGCAGGATTGCATTCGGGCACTGATATGCTTACGTTTTGTTACTGTTATATGCCTTTAGATCATCAACAGAGGGTGTCGAGATGCGTTATATAATTGTCAGCTGTTCAACCTTGTTGACCTGAGATTCAAAACAAAGGTATGCTGTGTTCACATCTGAGAGTTCCTTATATTGATGATGCAGCACTAACATTCCAGATCAAGGAGCACCCTCAGCAGCAATTGGACATGCTGTCTCATGAGTAAAAGCCTTTATGATTCAAGGTGTTGTTTTCACCTTGACAGTGAGATGCTGGAGTTGTTGGAAGACTTGACAATTCTAGGCTGCTCAGTCATCAGAAATCTCTTAATTGGTGCTGAAATCAACACACACTAATTTTGTCAGACGGAGTTCGCCTACTCTGGTCCTGGTGCAAGTTAATTTCATCAGCACGTACCTGTTGCTATGTTAAAGACTTATGCAGTAGCTCAGCTACAGTTCATAAGATGGGTGAAGGCTGTGTATTCAAGGTCCTGTGGGTCACAACCTTCTGGGGATCCATGCTTCGACCAAGTGGAGACACAAATAAAATGCGAAGGTGTGAATGTTGACACTGACAATTAGGACGCAGTCACTGACACTTGTGATGTTTGGAGACTGACAGTCTGAGAATTGTTTGGATTTGGGGCTCATTATCACCCTCTGTAGCAAATGTGTTTGAATCAGGCTCTTGAGCCACACCAGCTGATACATAAGACAGAGATAACCAACACTGAGCGAATAATAATGTTGAGTCAGAAGGCTACCATCAATAATGGCCAAAACATTACAGTCTGAGAGTGGGCAGGGAGAAGTTAAAAATCAGTGATGAAACTTGTTTTTTGACAGGTCTGAAGCTATTGGCTTCTGTCATAATATTTAAGCAGAAGATGTTTTAGTTCATCAATGGCTCGTTATTTGAAGCTGTCTTCCAACGCCGACTGTTGGAGTTTCAAGAGCTGGAGCTAAGTGCCATAAGTAGATGTGAAAACTTCTGTTGTAATTTGGGTGCAGGACAGAACTTAGATGAGCAACGTTAGGGAGCCAAGGCATCTTGAGGCTCTGGATTTAATGTGTAGGGACTGGGTGAGAAATCACTGCTGGAGATATAGCTGCAATTAGATCTGTAAGTGTGGACACTTTAGAAAGGTGAACCGAGACAAAAGTTAAATAAGGATTGTGCTTTCAAATACATCACAAACTGCAAGGAATTCAAAGAGTTCAGATCCATCACTGTTAGATTTATTGCACTGTTTGGTTATGATTATTTTAGTTTAGTAGGCTGAAACACTGATGCTGTGTTGAATGATACTATTAAATTTTTTTTTCAAAAAACAAGGATTTATGTAAAAATTTTCAAATTAAACAGTTAAGGCACTAGGAAGGCACAGAGGAGTGGAAATAAATGGATAGTTATATGGAAACTGGACATAGATTTGACACACTCAGTTGTTTGTGCTATCAAAGTATATAACCCATCACGACTGCAGATGATCTGAGCTCTTCGTTTCTGACTGGTTAGAAACTTATTTGAAGCAGGAAGAGCTGTTAATATGGAATTTCCAGCTCATTCCAGTCATCTATTAACTTGCAACATTCAGTGTCCTGCTTGTCAAGTGAAATATTTCCCACGACACCTGAGAAACGATAGGTTTTTTGGATGTTTATGATAAGTTCTTTAAATTGCACAAACAGAAATTACAATGTGCAATTTCTCTTCACTGTACGTGTCTGTACACCAGTAACTTTGATTGCAGTGATTCTCAATCTGCAATGTTCAAGAGAAATTGTTGACCAACCTCAGGTGTGGCTATGGTAGAACATTTTAAACCCCCATTGTGTACTATTTCTCAATGCAGGGTAAACCTGCTTTGCATGTATATTTACTTTAGTTAAAAAAAAGAGTTTATCACCATTCAGAAATGTTGTGTGGATATTCACTTTTACAAAGAAAAGTCTACCACCATTCAACAAGCAAAGAGGTAAACTTCTCTGGTTTTAAAAATCCACTCTCCAGCACTGCTTTTCGTTTTATTACTTTTTCAACAAACTCACAAGTTAAAGTACAAATGCATACACAATGAGTATCTGTTAAGACTGTATCCTTAATAACTGGGTCTCTATTACATGTTGTTTTTAGTTGCTAGTCAGAATTGGAACAATTACTGTGGAGATATGGCTAATTCATTGTGCAAACACAAATGTAATTAACACTGTTTGTAGCTTTATACACTGTTATACTGTTCGTTGAAGGAGAACGTTGCACTTTTATTTACTAACTTAGAAAGTACATCTTATGGAACTGCTCCCATCTCTCAGTTTTAAAATTAATCAAGAAATTTTACTTGACCCTTATTTAAAGAGTTACCTCCTCCTATTTCCCTTCGTGAGCCTTCCCTTACAATGCATAGCTACTTGAGAGATGCAGTCAATCTAATCCTAAACCAGTCGGTATTGTTCACACTTAGTTGCAAGGCACGTTGTTCTGCCAATATTTTGATGTTTTCAGTCACATTTATTATTACAGTAAAAGTGTGAGCTGTGTGAACATGACTGCAGCTTTTAAATGGGAGGATTTTACTTTTGCCAATAGATGGCAGCAATATTCTGAATAATGGCAGAGATTTCAACAAATGCCCAATTTAAACTCCGTTTTCATTCCTAAATGTTATCACTTTAATAAAATCCAACTTTTAAATTACTTGTGCTTTTCCTTTATGGCTCAGTGTGAGATTTTGTTTTAGAATGCTGATTTAAAGTGCATCATTGTCTCTCTTGTTTGTCTCCCTTAAATTTGGGGGAGGTGGTGGGGGGGGGGCGGGGTGCAAAATCAAGTGATAATGGCATCTAAGACCTGAATAATGGTACAGAATTACATCACAAAACAAGGATTGTAGAGCGTTACGACAACTTTTGGTTGCGTTGGAGACTGTGTATAAGCTGTTGTGATAGGAACAGGTCTGTTCAATGCTATACTGCTGTTCTTGCATTCTGCTCAGTTGCACTTTTTTTCTCCTCACTCTTAGGATAATCAGTGGAGCTTGTAATGTGGCTCAGTAGAAAGCATTATTGACTTGTTAGAAGCAACCTATATTCAAGGGTACGCACCTGTTTGTTGTAAACAAAAGCTTTTTTTGAATTGCCACATGTTTGGGCCGGCTGCAGTTTCCTGTTGCTTTCTCCATGGTAATACTGTGGCCAGTCAGTCATGTTACCAACCAATCACCATGTTTTCTCCTGTCTTATAAATTGGTGTGATTGTTTGAAATTTTGCAATCTTACATTTGTACTAATGGGTGAGAGACTAAACAAAGTTAGTAGCAGAAATTTCTGTTCACAATATTGTAGCTATGTGTTACAAAGTGGACATAAAATTGCATGGACTTTGTTTTGTTAGAATTCCTCGAAGCCACACTTGGTCAAATGCTACTTTTATCTAAGGCAGTTGCACTCACCTCACCTCTGGAAGACAACTCTTTAATCCTTACTTGGACTAAGGCTGTAACTGAGGCCTAGCTCTAAATAGACCTGGAGGAACCCAAACTGAGCATTGATGGACAAGTTATTGCTGAAAAAGTTCCAGTTGATTGCAATGTTGATGAAGTTCCAATACTACTTTCTGATTGCGAATAAATCAACAAAGTGGTAATTTGAAATTCTTTTTAAAAATCAGAAAATAGTAGAAATATTAAGCTGATTTGGCAGGAACTGTTCGTTTTATAAAAAAGTTAACATCTGAAGCTGACAACTTTTTATCAGAATTCATCATTGTTCTCCAACCGCTGCAAGACAGCAATCAACACATTAAAGAAAATGTTGAACTATATCACCAAAATGGTAAGTACATGGCAGAGACAGTGATACTCAACCTGTGAGATACTCTGGTTAGATATTATGGTGATCTGCAAGTTGAAACATGGGGAAGACCTTCCAGCCAATCAAAATCACATGTTAGTTGAAAAATGGGTTCTGATGGATGGTCACAGACCTGAAAAGTTAATTCTATATTCCTACCATTTTCTTTTGATTTCAGATGTTAACATGACAAGCTTTATTTTTTGAAAAGAAGTGGTTCTGAAGAAGTTGAAAGTGGCCACAGCAGAATCATTGTTAACAGGTGTCTGCTAGGGATGAAAATGGCAGCAGTGTGTTATAATCTGAAATTGTTGAGCTCAGTAATGTTGAGTGCAAAGCTGAAAAGTGACTAATTTTTAATTCAAAGGTTAGGTGGTGTTCCTCAAGCTTCCATTAAGCTTTATTACAAGGTAGGAGACTGAAAACGGGAAGCTTAGATTAGAAGTGGAACTGTGTGTTATGAAGATGTGGGTGTACTGTACCTTTAAGAAAGTTAAAAGCTCGTAGAACTACCTGACAGCACCAAGTGTTCTGAACAAGATATAATGTAACCTTTTGGTCCAGTTGCTAGGGTAGCTGGTTACCTGGAGGCAAAAAGAAACAAATTTGAATTAGGCCTATCAGTTTAAATTATACTGTGAAAAATACCAAACTCCAATCCAGTTTGAATTGAGTATATTGACAATATTAAAAACCAGTGGCACAATCCGATGCTTTGGGGATATAAGACCAGGGAAAATTGAACAGTTGAGGGCGAACTGTTCAAACCAACGATGCTTGCAGACTGCCTAAAGAGTAGCTCTCTTCAAGGTACCTTTATCGATCAGTGACCTATGAAGCAGAAAACCCTAAGAAGAAGAAAAGAAGACAGAGGAAGATACAAAAAGAAGATTCAACAGCTGGCTGGTTTTGAAATCTTAATCAGGGGTTTTATTGGATTAGTATCATAGAGGGAAAACTAAGATGTAGGTTAGAGGAAGGAGTTGTAAATAGTTGTTAGTTAATTGTTCTCTGTTATACATTAAGAAATAAAGTTGTTAAAATTTTACTTAATAGTTCTTGGCCTCTTGAATTTTCACATATTACAGCATGAAATAAATCTTTTCTGGTTTGGTGATTTAAATTAAGCAGGAGGGTTTACCCTGTGACGTAACTAGTGAATTATATCAATCAGGATCTTGCTTGTGGTCTGAATGGAGATGGTCCATGCTTCTTACAGTACAACATGCAAATTTTAACTAATGTTAAAATGTTATTAAAAGCTCAGGTCTGTCATCTATAGTCGAACCTAATTTATGGACTAATGCTCTCAGCTATCCCAAAACATTTAAGGCCAAATGTTTCACAGCCAAAGTCATGGCCCTATCATTAGTGAAAGCTGGTTGTAGTTTTGAATGTAATAAAATCAGAAACTTGCAACATTTTTTCAAAATTTTATACTTTTATTTCAAATTTACGGGCGGCACGGTGGCACAGTGGTTAGCACTGCTGCCTCACAGCGCCAGGGACCTGGGTTCAATTCCTGCCTCAGGCGACTGACTGTGTGGAGTTTGCACGTTCTCCCCGTGTCTGCGTGGGTTTCCACCGGGTGCTCCGGTTTCCTCCCACAGTCCAAAGATGTGCGGGTCAGGTGAATTGGCCATGCTAAATTGCCCGTACTGTTAGGCAAGGGGTATATGTAGGGGTATGGGTGGGTTGCGCTTCGGCGGGTCGGTGTGGACTTGTTGGGCCGAAGGGCCTGTTTCCACACTGTATCTAATCTAATCTAAAAAAAAATTAGCTATGGTTTTTTTTTGCTTGAATGCAGATAGTGTCTTGGAAGAGAATGAGGTTGTGAAGTTTAGAAAGAGACTGAATAGTTCTGATTGCATTAGTTTGAAAATATATTTATTAATATTGTCCTTATGCCAGATCCTGATTTACATGCTGCACTCTGAATTAGGTAGTCGGGTTGGAGACTGCTCCTTTGCAATACCTGAGTCTTTTACAAACAGTGCATTTACTGGCAGCTATAATAACAAGACGGTTAAGTTTTTCAATCAAGTTTACTATTGCATCTTGAAAATGTTATGAATGCTAATCTAAGACTTTAGCCACAGTAGTGAATTCTGTATCTGACAGATGCGCTTAACAGGGTGGTTCTTTTTAATCAGGTCAGCCGATTTGTATATGACATCTTTCATGCTGCAGGGCCCTGAGGAACATGCTGCGGGGGCCATCATTTGAGCCAAATACCATCAGCATGACAGCACGCTGGAGCGCTTTAAGAAAAGATGCTTGAAATACATCAAGCAAACATTTTGGAGTCTTTGAATTCTCATTGCTGAAATTCTTAAAAGACTGAATGACAATCTATTGCAATTTTTATGCAGGTAATTAATACGAGTAATAACACCCCAGTTTAATTTTGGGACACCACATAGTACAGTGAATTAACGTCATGATCTTTAATTCTTTACGGAGGTCTGGATTGATTTTCATTTGTTAAGGATGAAACCCCTTTTCCTGTTTGTTTATAAGGGTTTTTAAAAAGTTTTATTTATTTATTGGAGATGGGCAGTCTGGATTAATTGACATCTGGAATTGAACTTGAGAGGGAAGTGCTGAACTGACATTTTGATTTCAACTGAGACACTTGCTAGGCCAAACGGTTTGAGTCAACGACACCATTATGAATCCTATGAAAGCCAGACAAGGTAAGGATGGTAGATTTCTTCCCTTAAGAACATTTATGACCCAGATGGGGTTTTATGATACTTTAGTTTTGGTAAGATCCTCATTGCCAGTGCAAGCATTTTATGATAATTGTATTTCATTAACTGAACTTGAATGTGTGATTGTAGTTAGTCGTATTGATCACTATGCTTGAAAATTGAGACATGTTCTTGCATGCACTATGAACTCCGGGAGATTATTAACCTCAGTGTTGAAACTGAAAATGACTTGCTGTGTACACATTTTCAGCCTGTAGTATAATTTAGTCCCCTCATAGTTTGGATTTTACAATTAAAACAATGACTATGCGAAACACTGACCCAGTCACCCAGTCTAGTGGTATCTGAGTATTTCCATTTGTCAGATATTAGTTTGAATCTGATACCAAGTCAAGGTGATCGCCAGCATCAGTGATATTATCAAGCAGGACAGGCTGCCATTGAATCATCCTCTCAACAGACCAGGGATTAAAATGTATTGATTAGCTTTCACTTTTAATTGAGGCTTACAGAGGGAAACCTAAATGATTGGAGCATACACCAAAGTGATAGAGTCATACAGCATGGAAACAGACCCGACGGTCCAATGCAACCTGCTTTCCCAAACTGAACTAGTCCTATTTACCTGCATTTGACCCATATCCCTCTAAACCTTTCTTATTCGTGTATCTGTCTAAGTGTCTTTTAAATATTGTAACTGTGTAGCCATGTCTACTACTTCCTCTGGCAGTTCATCCCATTTATATGTCACCTTTAGTATGAAAACGTTACCCCTCAGGCCCCTTCTCTCACCTTAAAGTTTTGCCGTCTAGTTTTGGACTCCTCTGAATAGGGGAGCCCGTTGCTATTCACCTTATCTATGCTCCCAAGTTAGAAGTTTAAATATCATGAATAAACTTTGAAAATTCATTCTTTCGTAGTATTTGTGAACTTAGAGTCATGGAGATGCACAGCACGGAAACAGACACTTCGGTCCAACCCGGCCATGCCAACCAGATATTCCAACCCAATCTAATCCCACCCACCAGCATCCGGCCCATATCCCTCCAAACCCTTCCTATTCATATACCCATCCAGATGCCTTTTAAATGTTGCAATTGTACTAGTCTCTACAACTTCCTCTGGCAGCTCATGCCATATACGTACCACCCTCTGCGTGAAAATGTTGCCCTTTAGGTCTCTTTCCCCTCTCAACCCTAAACCTATGCCCTCTAGTTCTGGACTCTTACACCCCAAAGAAAAGACTTTGTTTATTTATCCTCTCCATGCCCCTCATGATTTTATAAACCTCTATGAGGTCACCCCTCAACCTCCGACACTCCCAGGGAAAACAGCCCTAGCCTATTCAACCTCTCTTTATAGCTCAAATCCTCCAACCCTGGCAAAATCCTCATAAATCTTTTCTGAATCCTTTCAAGTTTCACGACATCTTTCCAATAGAAAGGAGACTAGAATTTCACGCAGTATTCCAACAGTGGCCTAACCAATGTCCTGTACAGCCACAACATGACCTCCCAACCCCTGTACTCAATACTCTGACCAATAAAGGAAAGCATACCATAGTACTTCACTATCCTATCTACCTGCGACTCCACTTTCAAGGAGCTGTGAACCTGCACTCCAAGGTCTCTTTGTTCAACAACACTCCCTAGGACCTTACCATTAAGTGTGCAAGTTCTGCTAAGATTTGCTTCCCCAAAATGCAGCACCTCACACTTATCCGAATTAAACTCCATCTGATAAGTGGCAGGTAGAGTTTTAAGTTATGCCTGATTCAACAAAGTAACTTTTCAGAGGTTTTAACTGTGATGCTTTTCTAATTGATTGTAGTTTGAGGACACTTCAGTCTGTGGAGTGGTGTAGAATCATTGACAGAAACTACAGTTAAAAATGCCCGTGAAAGTTCCAGACATTAACATTATTTTCAGATGAATGATGATGGCAAACTGGGCTAAATCTTTCTTATGTTCATTCTGATTCATTGTGGTCTGGCAGCTACTTTTGAAAAACAGTAAATTATGCAAACATAAAAGGAATGGAGAGTCCGGTTCTGAAGATAAGTTGTCAGGCTCCACGCGTTAACTCTGTTTCTCCACAAAGGCTGCCAGACCTGCTAGGTTTTGGAACACTTTCTATTTGTAGATTTCTATTGCAGATTCCTTAGTTCAGTTTTATTGTTTAAAATACCTAATTATCCCAAAACAGAGACCTTCTATGATAACAAGAATCATGAAAGATCTGTTGTTGCATGACAATTGTTTTCCCTTCCATTACACGCACTAACTGAAACAAGCAAGGGTTGTAAATTAACTTAAAAACCAAGATAACTGCAGATGATGTAAATCAGAAACAAAACAGAAGTTGCTTGAAAAGGTCAACAGGTCTGGCAGCATCTGTGAAGAGAAATCAGAGTTTCGGGTCCGGTGACACTTCCTCAGAACTGGACTCAAAACATTAACTCTGATTTCTCTTTACATTTGCTGAGCTTTTCCAACAACTTCTGTTTTGTTTGTAAATAAATTTAGTTGGTCGAACATGATAATGGTGCATCATTCGTAGGGTAAAGCTTTAATCTAAGGTTGTAATTAGCAGAAGTTCAAGAGGGTTAACCATCAGTCTTCCCTCACCTACATGCATTTGCTGATTGTGCTTCAATACCATGAATGCCCTCTCACTGCTGATAGCAGTGTCTTCAACTCATTCTTTGCAAAGTCCCCTATGGTTTCAGCTATTTGATTCCCTCTTCTAAGTTTTTCCAGTTTTGGGAACAGAAACAAACAAACAAGTAGAAATGCTATACCAGGATTGCTCTTCAGAAAGAATGCATGTATGACCTAGTCTAATATTCAGACTGAGCCAATATTCTTGCCAGAAGGGTGAGAAATAGAGGCAGGCACTACGCATAGAGGGGTAACTTGGACGTGGGCAAATAAGCCTCCTGATGCTTTTCAAGTTTACTTTTCAGAGTTAATTTTAGAAAGGTCTAGAGACGCACTGCAAGCTGTAAAAATGCAAACTCTATGTATCTTCAAAAGTGATGAAGAACATTCACTGTGTAATTCGTTTGACCTGTGGAGCTGAAGTATGCCCTTATCAATACTTTAAAGGCTAAAAATATGATATATTCTATTCAAACACACATTTTTTGACCAATGAATAAGTAAAGCCATTTGCAACTTGCTGTTAGTGTATTAAAATAACTTTGCAATATCACTATATAAAAGGATAACATCCCTGATGTGGAACTGGATGCAGCAATTAATTTCTTGACTTTGATGTACTTTTGATAAAACTGATAGATACTCTGAGAACAATTAAAAGGTGTTTGTTATAACTGTGGATAATTAGTCTCATTTTCCTGAGCTATTTCTTGGAAAACCTGAGGTGGCACGGTGGCTCAGTGGTTAGCACTAATGCCTCACTCTGCCAGAGACCCAGGTTCACTTTCAGCTTCAGGTGACTGTCTGAATTTTGCATGTTTTCCCCTTGTCTGTGTGCTAACTGGTGCTCAGGTACTGTCCACAGTCCAAAGATGTGCAGGTTAGATGAACTAGCCATGTTAAATTGCCTTGTAGTTTCTCGGGATGTGTAGGCTGGATGGATTAGCTATGGGAAATGTGGAGTTACAGGGATGGGGAGTGAGGGTGCTGGTTCTGGGTGGAATCCTCTTCTGAGGGTTTGTGCAAACTTGATGAGCTGAATGACCTGTTTTTGCATTGTAGGGATTCTATGAAAATGGCTGAATGTTATTATTCATATGGCTTGTCTAGACTGGTGCTGACATTGGTTTGAGTAAAGGACATTTATTACAACAAAAAATAGAGATAAAAAAGATGTAGTATGGACATCTAGCCTTGCATTCCAAATGAAATTTGTTGTTTTAGCATGAAATATAGAAAGAAACTGAAGTTAGACTGAATAGCATGCCTGTCATTTTATCTGGAAAGCTCCACAATCAGATTTTAAACTGAATTTCAAAATTGCAAAGTATGTAAGATCTATTGTGTTAGTTTGAGCTGCATCATCCAGTTCCAGAGCAAAGGGGTCCACCCAGGTTTTTTACGAGACTGTTATCCTTCTCTTCAAGTTAATGATATTTAGGTTCTTAGAGCAAATAAGTATTTGGTGGTTGTGTTCATGAGAAAATTCGATTTTAGATGCAGTGCAATTTGCCATCTAACAAGCAAAACGGTCACATTTTGTATTGAGAAAATGTTTGTCTTCAAATGTCAGATAATTTCTATTACAAACGCTAGACTATTGGAATACATCCAACTTGAATAGTCAAGTTGCCCCATCCTGAAATGTCACGTGCCAGACTAAAATTGTGACCTGTGAGATAATTAGATTTATTATAAGATTTTACATGTAATATATAAAATTGGATTATGCTACTTTAAAATAGTACTGATTTACAAAGTAAGGAACATAAGACCAATGGTTTAGCCATACTTTCCTCAATTATCAGCTGGCTTGGTTTATGACTGCTGGAGGATATATCCATAATAGAAACTGTTCAAATCCAAATGATATACAGTACATCAGTGGGTCTGGCAGTCATATCCTATGCCTTGTTCCATCGTGCTGTATCTTTGCCATACTCAATCTTGGTTTAATAGTTCCCCAGAGAAACATCTTGAACAATGCATGCATTCTGTTAAGCAAATTGTATGAGAATTATAAAGGTAACATTGAAAAACATAATTAATTTTAGCTATAATAGACATCTTTGACATCACTTTCTTCCTCACTGGCAGTGGTAATCTAATTTATTGAGTAAGATAATTTTCAATTTTCTTAAATGTTGTGGTTCAATTTAAATATGTTACATTATCAATAGATTTTAGAAACCAATTAAATTAATAAGAGCAGAAGCAGGTTAAAAGACAAAGCGCCTGAAATTCAACCATGGACTATAGTAAGCGAACGCGAAACACATTTCTCTGAATTTGTTTCCCTGCCATTATTAGTGGAAGCATTCACCCACATAAAATATGAGATAGATCCTAATGTTGTGCAGTAATATAATTGAAACCAAATCGGTTTTGCATCTCTTCTCATTCTTGTCCCTGTTAAGTTCAATGGAACTGAAAGTCAGAAAATATAAAATGAGTTACCGACTTGTTATCACCCTTCTTGCAATACTGTATTGCAAAAAGACAGTTATGTACCCCCAAAAATATTGAACTGCTATGCAGTGGCATAACATAATTTCAAGATTGCAATAAATTATCCTTTAGGTAAACAGTGGAAACCTTTGGGTAGTTGAACTATTTTCTTATGTACTGGAAAAGGCGTTCACAATTAAGAACATAATCCAAAGTATTGAACAAAAGCATTAATCATCATTCTTTTGGCTTGACTTTCTCAACAGCATGGGTGTATTCTAATAAGACAATTTATTCTCATGAAGTGGCAAAAGGTGTCGGTTTATCCCTTTAACTCTCATATTTTGGATTCCAGCCCTGTTGAAATGCTGTGCTTCTGAGAGAAGACACTGTAGGCATCATCTTTAATATTAATTCAAATGAGGACAATACTTTGAAGCTAAAATTTATACAACACTTCAGATCTGTTTTTGTGAACACTTATTCAGGATTAAGCAAGACTGCAGCTGTTACAGTCAATGATTCTCTACAGACTTACAGATAATTCAGAGAACACTTATTTCCAAACAAGTCAGACTGCAAAATATCTTCAGATTCTGAATCAGTATTGATGATACATTTGGATTCATCAGTGCAAATTTTAAAGAATTTTTGTTTTAAGTTTCAGTAACAGTCTCATGGTCAAAAATACCTGGAATGTGACCTTTCTCACACAGTGCATTGAATGACCTTAATGAAAGAATAAGTAAAAGCAGTTCTAATGTCCTACCAATAAAATTGTAATGAAAAAATCTAAGCCCAGGATCTTTATGCTGGTAAATTAATTTTTTTTGAAGAAGTAACTTACTTTTTAAAATTTCTGTACCATAATACATAGAAAACATAGAAAAATACAGTGCAGTACAGGCCCTTTGGCCCTCGATGTTGCGCCGACCAAATCCTACCTAACCTACACTAGCCCAATAACTTCCATATGCCTATCCAATGCCTGCTTAAATGACCATAAAGAGGGAGAGTTCACCACTGCTACTGGCAGGGCATTCCATGAACTCACAACCCGCTGCGTAAAGAATCTACCCCTAACATCTGTCCTATACCTACCACCCCTTAATTTAAAGCTGTGTCCCCTAGTAACAGCTGACTCCATTAGCGGTAAAAGGTTCTCAGTGTCTACCCTATCTAAACCCCTAATCATCTTATACACCTCTATCAAATCTCCCCTGAACCTTCTTTTCTCCAATGAGAACAGGCCCAAGTGCCTCAGCCTTTCCTCATACGATCTTCCTACCATGCCAGGCAACATCCTGGTAAACCTCCTCTGCACTCGTTCCAATGCCTCCACATCCTTCCTATAGTATGGCGACCAAAACTGCACACAATACTCCAGATGAGGCCGCACCAGAGTCTTATACAACTGCAACATGACCTCAGGACTCCGGAACTCAATTCCTCTACCAATAAAGCCCAGTACACCATATGCCTTCCTCACAGCACTATTTACCTGGGTGGCAACTTTCAGAGATCTGTGTACATGGACACCAAGATCCCTCTGCTCATCCACACTACCAAGTAGCCTACCATTAGCCCAGTAATCCATCTTCTTGTTACTCCTACCAAAGTGAATGACTTCACACTTAGCTACATTGAATTCCATCTGCCACCTTTCTGCCCAGCTCTGCAACCTATCTATATCCCGCTGTAACCTGCCACATCCTTCTTCACTGTCTACAACTCCACCGACCTTTGTGTCATCCGCAAACTTGCTCACCCAGCTTTCAAGCCCCTCCTCTAGATCATTTATAAAGATGACAAACAGCAACGGCCCCAAAACAGATCCCTGTGGTACACCGCTAGTAACTGCACTCCAAGATGAACCTAGTCCATCAACTACTACCCTCTGTCTCCTTCCAGCCAGCCAATTCCTAATCCAAACCTCTAATGCACCCTCAATGCCATACCTCCGTAGTTTTTGCATTAGCCTACCATGGGGTACCTTATCGAACGCCTTGCTAAAATCCATATACACCACATCTACTGCTTTACCCTCATCCACCTCCTTAGTCACCTTCTCAAAGAATTCAATAAGGTTTGTGAGGCACGACCTGCCCTTCACAAAACCATGCTGACTATCCTTGATCACATTATTCCTATCCAGATGTTCATAAATCTTATCCCTTACAATTCTCTCTAAGACTTTGCCCACAACAGAAGTGAGACTCACTGGCTTATAGTTACTCGGGCTGTCCCTACTCCCCTTCTTGAACAAGGGGACCACATTCGCTATCCTCCAGTCTTCTGGTACTATTCCCGTTGACAATGACGACATAAAAATCAAGGCCAATGGCTCTGCTATCTCCTTCCTAGCTTCCCAGAGGATCCTAGGGTAAATGCCATCAGGCCCAGGAGACTTATCTATTTTCATCCTTTCCAGTATTCCCAAAACCACCTCCCTACATACTTCAAGGCCATCCATTCTAATCACTTGTGACTCAATATTCACACCAGCAACAGAGTCCCGTTCCTGAGTGAATACTGACGAAAAGTATTGATTTAGTGTCTCACCAATCTCCTCCGCCTCCACGCACAACTTCCCACTACTACCCTTGACTGGACCGATACCTACCCTAGTCATCCTTTTATTCCTGACATACCTATAGAAAGCCTTAGGGTTTTCCCTAATCCTACCAACTAAGGACTTTTCATGTCCCCTTCTCGCTGCTCTTAGCTCTCTCTTCAGATCCTTCCTGGCTACCTTATAACTCTCAATCGCACCAACTGAACCTTCACGCCTCATCCTTACATAGGCCGCCCTCTTCCCTTTCACAAGGGATTCCAATTCCCTATTAAACCACGGCTCCCTCACAAGACCCTTTACTCCCTGCCTGACTGGTACATACTTATCAAGGACACTCAATAGGTGTTCCTTGAACAATCTCCACATATCATTAGTGTTCTTCTCCTGAAGCCTGTTTTTCCAATCCACGCATCCTAACTCATGCCTCACCGCATCATAATTTCCCTGTCCCCAGCTACAGCTCTTGCCCTGCAGTGCACACTTATCCCTCTCCATCACTAAAGTAAAAGTCACCGAGTTGTGGTCACTGTCCCCGAAGTGCTCACCTACCTCCAAGTCTAACACCTGGCCTGGTTCATTACCTAGAACCAAATCCAGTATAGCCTCACCTCTTGTTGGCCTGTCTACATATTGTGTCAGGAAACCCTCCTGCACACATTGGACAAACACCAACCCATCTAACGAACTCGAGCTATAGATTTCCCAGTCAATATCTGGGAAGTTAAAGTCCCCCATAACAACCACCCTGCTACTTTCACTCTTCTCCTGAATCATCCTCACAATACTATCCTCTACTTCTCTCGGACTATTGGGAGGCCTGTAGAAAACACCTAACAGGGTGACCTCACCTTTCCTATTTCTAACCTCAGCCCAAACTACCTCATATGGCAAGTCTTCCTCCATCGTCCTTTCCACCGCTGTAATGCTATCCTTGACAAGCAATGCCACACCTCCCCCTCTTTTACCCCCATGTCTGACCCTACTAAAACATTTAAACCCTGGAACCTGCAACAGCCATTCCTGCCCCTGTTCTACCCACGTCTCTGTAATGGCCACAACATCGAAGTCCCAGGTACAAACCCACGCTGCAAGTTCACCTACCTTATTTCTTATACTTCTGGCATTGAAGTATACACACTTCAAGCCACCTTTCTGTTTACAGGCACCCTCCTTCAAAATCGATGCCTTGTTCCTAACCTCCCTACACTCAAGGTCCTGTACCCTGAAGCTACAGTCCAGGTTCCCATGCCCCTGCAGAGTTAGTTTAAACCCTCCCAAAGAGCACTAGCAAACCTCCCCCCAAGGATACTGGTGCCCCTCAGGTTCAGGTGTAGACCATCCTGTTTATAGAGGTCCCACCTTCCCCAGAAAGAACCCCAGTTGTCCAGAAACCGGAATCCCTCCCTCCTGCACCATGCCTGTAGCCACGCATTTAACTGCTCTCTCTCCCTATTCCTCGACTCTCTATCACGTGGCACGGGTAACAAACCAGAGACAACAACTCTGTTCGTTCTAGCTCTGAGCTTCCAACCTAGCTCCCTGAAAGCCTGCCTGACATCCTCACCCCTCTTCCTACCTATGTCGTTGGTGCCAACGTGGACCACGATCTGGGGCTGCTCCCCCTCCCCCTTAAGGACCCGGAAAACACGATCAGAGACATCACATACCCTTGCACCTGGGAGGCAACATACCAATCGTGAGTCTCTGTCACCCCCACAAAACCGCCTATCTGTACCCCTCACTATTGAGTCCCCAAGAACTATCGCTCTAACTTTCTCCACCCTTTCCTTCTGAGCAACGGGGCCAGGCTCCGTGCCAGAGGCCTGAACCTCGTTGCTTACCCCTGATAAGCCATCCCCCCCACAAGTATCCAAAACGGTATACTTGTTCTTGAGGGGAATGACCGCAGGGGGTCCCTGCACTGGCTGGTTCCTCCCACTCCCCCTCACTGTCACCCATCTGTCTATAACTTTCGGTGTAACTACTTCCCTAAAGCTCTGATCTATGACCACCTCTTCCTCCCGAATGATCCGCAGTTCATCCAACTCCAGCTCCAGTTCCCTAACACGGTCTTGGAGGAGCTGGAGATGGATGCACTTCTTGCAAGTGTGATCAGCAGGGATACTAATGGCTTCCCTCACCTCGTACATGTTGCAAGAGGAACATTGCACTGCCTGCACTGCCATCCCTCTAAAAAGTAAGCTTTAAAACTAAATCTAAAGAAACAAACAAGCAAAATGCAGCACTTACCTGCTTGCCACAACGGGTCTTATTATTAGGTTAGAGGAGGAGGGCGGGTGGGAGGCTCTACCCCTGTAGTGCCTCGGGTTCCTCGCCTGCGCGCTTATATAAGAAAAAAACCCTACCCAGGTAACCTAGTGCGGCACCAGCTTCCGGGTCCGCTAGGCGCTTAAAAAAAAACTTTTAAAACTTTTAGCTGTTTGAAAAAAACCACGAACTGGACTTACCCCGCGACTTCAAAAACACCACCAGACAGCCGTTACTTGGTCCGCGAAGAGAGTGAGAATGTAATAATTTGGTTTATAATTTTGTAAATATATATTTTTATAGAATTTAGAGTTTTCAATTTTTTTGTTAACAAGGTTTAGATTTGCAATATTTGCACTGAAAGTATATATCCCTGATTTCCTATGTGACATGCTAACTTTTTCTGTACATTTAAATGCTCTGGCTCTTTTACAACAAAAGCAAATTTCAGCATTTTAGTGTTCAGATACTTAATTGCCAATGCTTTTAGTCAAAGGACTTTAAGACATTTGGCAGGATTCAGTTTGAATGTCTTGATTGGGTTTTTCAGGGCAATTAGATTTTTCTTTATCCCCTTCATAATTACTTGTGTGAAATTATGCAATATTTTAGAGAGTTTCATAGCTTAAGTAATTCCTGCTGTGGCTGCTGACATGCAGAATTCCCATTCATCTTGTATCCAAGATAGAAACTTAAATGCTTAATTTTTTTAAAAAAGACTCTATTCCTAGCAATTTAAAGAGTGCAGTCAATTAACAAATCTAAAATCCCTGGAAAATTATTTAAAATAATGCCCCAATCAATTGCTATACGTACAGTAATGGATGGTGGCACAAGATGATCAAATCAGTGTGAGTAAGAATCTGTGAAATGCAAATTTTCCCTTAAAAGAAATAGACAATTTTTTTTTTACAAAATGCAATGAAATTAAAGTGTGGTTAACCTGGGGTTGGAAAATAGGTGGTCATAGATGAATAGCCTGTTATGCAAAGAGGTAGATTTTCCTTCCCTGGATTAGAAAATCAAGAAAAAAGTACAGTTGAAGACATTCTAGCATGCCAGCCTTCACCTGAAGCCCCTGGAAAGGTGGGCACCCAGGCATGTCATCAGAATGGTCCATGAATTAAGAATTTATATAAGCTCGTTTGTAGCATCCTTTCTGTTTGAGTGTTTCAGTTTTAAATATAACCAGCAGTATGGATTTCTGCTTTAAACAAGATATAAGATTAGTTTATCACGCAACTAATGCACAAAGCTTTTCAAATATAATGTGATAACAGTTTTGGTTAAAATACTGATATAATGAGTTGTGGGCCAGGCTTGATTGAAGATTCTTTCTGAAGGGAAAACTTTCAAACTCGAAGCCAAATTCAGCCCTGTGATGATTTCTATAATCAAATAGTTGGAGATTGAATCTGGGTTCTGGCAATGAGTGAAGGCTCCTTTGTTTCACTTTTGTTGGCAGGTGATAGTTCTTGGTGTATTAGAACAATCTTGGAACCTTCGTCTGACTCCCTGTTGAGTGGCAGTAGTTTTTTCTATAAAGTATCTCTCATGATGAGATAAATTCCCTCTGACCTCTGTGCAAAGTGACTGCTCACAGTCATATTTTTATACAATTCAAAACTTAGCAATTGTTGCTATCTCAAGCTTGCTTGAATTATGCTTCTGTATTAAGCCGTGGGTTAGGTCATCACCTGAACAATAGGCCCATCCATTGAGGTAAATTGGCTGCAGCTTGCCAATTCCATATCCTGGCAAGTGTCTAACTGTGTCTTCGCACGACGTTCCTGCATGCTATGTTGCCACCAGGGTCCTCAACACTTCTGTTATGATCCCAATTAATGGTAAACAATTCAGTCACCAGAATAAAACCCATCTTTGTAGATGAGATGTTTGATATTTTTGGTTGGTCACTGAAGCATATTCACATGTTTTTTAATAACAACATTTATTTCTCTTCCCAAAAGAAAGACCTTAATGTAAACAGCAAAACAAAATTTTAGTCTGTTTCCCAAACCTAACCATTTTACAGACATTCAATTTCAGAGAAAGTTTAGTTCCATATCAGACTTTAAGTTTTACTGAACTGATTTCTCCCAGTTTCTTTCCCTTGGACTGCTGAGGCAATATTATGATTCCTTTCCAGATCTGTTAGCATGAACATTTTATAATTCTGTTGGCTTAAACCTTTTCAGTTTTGATAAACTTCGAAACTTGACAAGCTAAAAGATTTCAGCGAGATGAGTGGTTTTTGGCAGTAAAATTCAGTTCTCCTGCTAGAAGAAAACTAAAAGATTCTGAATTCAACTCATCATTTTTTGATTTAATTCATTAAACTTTCTGTTAATTTCCCTGAAATGTATATGCTATGTGTCATAAACTCAATAATATAAACATTTTATCCATTAATACAACAGATGTTACTGCCAAGAACTTAGCTGCGTTCCCATACTTTTTTGAATGTTATGCATTTGGGTCACTGTACTCAAATGACTTTCTGAACTTTTTTTTAACAAATTTGTTCACAGAATTGGGCCACATCCACCTGTCTGTATTTTGAAATCCAAACCCCCAAAACAGAATATACTACACTTTTCATCTTGCTTCATTCAAGCAAATTGACAACAGCAAGCCACCATCTTCTTTACACCATCAGCACTGCTCTTGGACGAACATTGTCACAAATCAGCCCTTCGACCCTTTGGATGCATACAACTTGCATGCTTCAGCCAGAATCCTTTGAGCTCATGTGCACACTAAGTGTTTACTCTCATTCACTTTGTGTTTACTGTGGAAGCTTACGCTTAGAAGGAGAAGGATGTGTATTAAAAAAGACTGGGTGACAATCCCATCCATTGTCTGGCAAGGTTGCAATTGCCCTGATGTTCTTTGCCAACGGCTTGCTTCAAAGACCAACAGTGGACCTATGTGGCCTATCCCAATATTCCATTTTGTCTGAATCAATGTTGTATATACGCATCATCTGCAATGGGAATCAAGCAGTTTGGGCACTGGAATTTCACTGTTGCTGTCTTCCCTCATATGCAAGGTACTATCAACTGCACCAGTGTTGCTATGAGAATGCCATCTCACCAATTTGCAGAGTGCTTCAACAGAAAAGGCTTCCTCACTGTTCCAAGTTACGTGAGATCATTGATGACAAATCTTAGAAGTCTAGGTCAGGATTCCTGGGAGCTGCTATGACTCTTACAGACTGGAGAACTCCTTGGTTTCTTCCTCCTTCCAATCTTCTCGCACCCTGTATGGATGCCTGCTGGGAGACAAGGGCATCCCCTTCCAAACATGATTCATGGCACCTCTACAAATGTCTCAGATTGACACACAATGAAGATGCAATGTTGCACATGTATAGGGGTGCTGTAAGATAAGGTTTTTAATGTCCAGACCACTCTGACAAAGCCTGACAGGAAAACCCAGAAAAGGTGAGCCACATTATTGAGGCATGCTGTATCCTTCAGAACTGGAGGGAGCAAAAGTTAGTGTGTGTGGAAGGGTGGGGTATGAAGGGGTGAGAGTTTGAAAGTCATTTTAGGCTCTGAGTCTTTCATTACATTTCCACTCCATGCTAAAGGCAGGCTTTCTGCTCTGCCCATATCAATACCACTGTTAGTGTCACTCGAGCCTGTTTCCGAGGGAATAACACCAACCCTGAATGAAAACCTGATGTCATGAATCAGATTTTCCTGGGTCAAATTTGTAGAAATGTTTATTGCTGATGATCCCAATCCGGATGATGTCCAAGTTCTGCCTGACTTTGTGATCGGAGAGTGGCCAATTAATAGATTACCTCCTGGAGCTCTGTTCAATCAATGATGATGGGCTCCACGGTGGATGGTTCAATTGAAACACTCTAGACTGAAGATTTAAAAATGGTTAGAATAGGTTTGTTCACAGTTGCCTGACAACCTGTGTGAAGTGATAATCACTCCACAGGATCGTTGTGTCTTTAGCTGTTGCTGGGTGGCAGTCAAAGCTCTGAGGTGGTTATTAAAGCAAGTCTTTCTAGTCCCCAAGGCCAGCTTTCAAGTAGTTAACTCTAGCCTTTCACCATGCTTCAGCCAAAGTCAGGGGACCATTCATTGTCAGAAGGAACTGGTAGTGTCACAAGCCTTACTGCCAGTGTACACTTTGTTTATGAAGAATCTATCTGTTGCTGCCTTAAAATATTCAAGTATAGCAACAGAAAATTGTGATTCAGAAGAGGTGTTAATGAAAAATGCAAAGTCTTAACAAAGTCTGCCCTCCAAAAACAACCTAACAAAAAATACACAATATTCCTCTAAGTTAATCATTTGCAAGCATTTCTGGATGGGACCCATTTGCAGTTCTTGGGGATTTTCAATAAATTCTAACACATTTTAGAAACCATCTGGCAATATTGGCATACTGCAGGATATAGGAGAAAGTGAGGACTGCAGATGCTGGAGATCAGAGGCGATAGTGGGATGCTGGAAAAGTACAGCAAGTCAGGCAGCATCTGAGGAGCAGGAGAATTAATGTTGTGGGCATAAATCCTTCATCAGGAAGGAGGGCTTATGCCTGAAACTTCAATTCTCCTGCTCATCGGATGCTGTCTGACCTGCTGTGCTTTTCCAGCACCCAATCTCGATACTGCAGGATACAGTAGTTAATTAAAGGAAAACTGTCAACCCAACAGCGTTTTTATCTATGTTGCAATAATAATAACAACGGCCTTAGGCAGGTACTATTTACATGAGCCTCACAAGAGGTGACACATACCTGTGAAATCTGAAGATATGAAGACCTGACCATTTTATGACTGGATCTCGAATAATTAAATGTTCTCAGAGTCCTATCCAAACCCGGCCAGATCCTGTGCCTCAGGCAGGAGGAATTCAGTGGCAAGAAGCTGTTGCTGGGGGCTTAGTGAGAATGAAATTCAGAACATTACCTGGGTCTCTGGATTAACAGTCCAGTGATAATATCACTAGGCCATCACCTTCCACTCATTATTATAAAGTTCGTAATTCTGACCCTTGCAATAGAAACGCTCATTTAGATTGCTATTGTGTATAAATTGGTAAGAAGAAAATTTTGCTTAGGTTTTTATTGGATTTGATCAGGGACCTTGAAGTAAAGGAGCCATTAGGAGGTGTCTCCATAATATGATACATTTTAATCGGCAATTTGAGAGGGAGAAGGGAGAATCAAAAGTGTCAGTATTGCAGTTGAACAAAGGGAACTATGGAGCTATGAGGGAGGAGCTGGCCAAAGTTCAATGGTGCAATACCCTAGCAGGGATGATAGTGGAACAACAATGGCAGGTATTTCTGGATACAATGCAGAAGGTGCAGGATCAGCTCATTCCAATGAGGAAGAAAGATCCTAAGGGGCGGCCATGGCTGACAAGGGAAGTTAAGGACTGTATAAAGATAAAAGAGAAAAAGTATAACATAGCAAAGATGAGTGGGAAAACTGAGGACTGGGAAATTTTTAAAGAGCAACAGAGGATAACTAAAAAGGCAATGCACAGAGAAAAAAAATTAGGTATGAAGGCAAACTGGCCAAAAATATAAAGGAGGATAGTAAAAGCCTTTTTATGTATGTGAAAAGAAAAAAAAATGGTTAAGACTAAAATTGGGCCCTTGAAGACAGAAACGTCAATATTTATTATGGGGAGCAAGGAAATGGCAGAAGAGTTGAATAGGTACTATGGATCTGTCTTCACTGGGGAAGACACAAGCAACCTCCCAGATGTAATAGTGGCTGAAGGACTGAGGGTAATGGATAACTGAAGGGAATTTATAATAGGCAGAAAATGGTTTTGGATAGATTGTTAGGTCTGAAGGCTGGTAAGTCCCCGGGACCTGATGGTCTGCATCCCAGGGTACTTAAGGAGGTGACTCTAGAAAGCGTGGATGTGTTAGTAATTATTTTCCAATGTTCTGAGGATTGGAGGGTGGCTACTATTGTCCCACTTTTCAAGAAAGGAGGGACAGAGAAAACAAGGAATTATAGACTGATTAACCTGACGTCAGTGTTGGGAAAGATACTGTAGTCAATTATAAAAGATGAAATTATGACTCATTCGGATAGCAGTAACAGGATAGGTCAGTCAGCATGGATTTACAAAGGGGAAATCATGCTTGACTAACCTTCTGGAATGAGTTGAGGATCACTATAAAGATGGACAAGGGAGAGCCAGTGGATGTACCTGGACTTTCAGAAAGCCTTTGGTAAAGTCCCACTTAGGAGATTAATGAGCAAAGTTAGGGCACACGGTATTGGAGGCAAAATACTGACTTGGATTGAAAATTTTCGAGGAGAAAGTGAAGACTGCAGATGCTGGAGATCAGAGCTGAAAATGTGTTGCTGGAAATGCGCAGCAGGTCAGGCAGCTTCAAAGGAGCAGGAGAATCGATCTTTCGGGCATGAGCCCTTCTCCAGGAATCAAAATTGGATCGAAAATTGGCTGGCTGACAGGAAGCAAAGGGTAGTGATAAATGGGTCCCTTTTGGAATGGCAGGCGGTGACCAGTGGGGTATCACATGGTTCAGCACTGGAACCACTGCTGTTTGCAACATATATTAATGATATAGATGAAGGTATTAAAAGTAATATTAGCAAATTTGCTGATGACACAAAGCTGGGGGACAAGGTGAGGAGGATGTTATGAGAATATAGGGTGATTCGGACAGGCTAGGTGAGTGGACAGATGCATGGCAGATGCAGTTTAATGTGGATCAATGTGTGATTATCCACTTTGGCAAGAACAGGAAGGCAGATTGCTACCTAAATGGAGTCAAGTCATGTAAAGGGGAAGTACAACGATATCGAAGTGTTCTTGTACATCAGTCAATGAAAGCAAGCATGCAGGTACAGGAGGCAGTGAAGAAAGCTAATGGCATGCTGGCCTTCATAACAAGAGGATTTGAGTACAGAAGCAAAGAGGTCCTTCTGCAGCTGTACAGGGCTGTGGTGAGACCGTACCTGGAGTATTGTGTGCAGTTTTGGTCTTCAAATTTGAGGAAGGACATTCTGGCTATTGAGGGAGTGCAGCGTAAGTTCACGAGGTCAATTCCTGGAATGGAGGAACTATCATATGTTGAAAGATTGGAGCGACTGGGCTCGTATACACTTGAGTTTAGAAGGCTGAGAGGGGATCTGATTGAGACGTATAAGATTGTTAAAAGATTGGACACTCTGGAAGCAGGAAGCACGTTTCTGCTGATGCATGAGTCTAGAACCAGAGGACAGAGTTTAAAAATGAGGGGTAGGCCATTTAGAACAGAGTTGAGGAGAAACTTCTCCAGAGCGTGGTGGATATATGGAATGCTCTGTCCCAGAAGGCAGTGGAGGCCAAGTCTCTGGATATTTTCAAGAAAGAGATGGATAGAACTCTTAAAGATAGTGGAATCAAGGGTTATGGAGATAAGGCAGGAACAGGATACTGATTGTGGATGATCAGCCATGATCATAATGAATGGTGGTGCTGGCTCGAAGGGCCGAATGGCCAACTCCTGCACCTATTGTCTGTTGTTGGAATGAAACTATTTTTTTAATCTTGAGAGCCAGTGGGAGGTGATACGTAGCTAACTATAAATTTTGTTGCATCTGATTGGGCTAAGTGCTCTGGAGAGTGGAGCGGTGGCTGTGAGCAGGAGATTTCCCAGTAACAGGGAACGGGAAAGGGTACTAGAGTAATTTAGATTAGATTCCCTACAGTGTGGAAACAGGCCCTTCGGCCCAACCAGTCCACACCGACCCTTTGGACTGTGGGAGGAAACCGGAGCACCCAAAGGAAACCCACGCAGACACAGGGAGAATGTGCAAACTCAACACAGACAGTCCTCTGAGGCTGGAATCAAACCTGCGACCCTGGTGCTGTGAGGCAGCAGTGCTCACCACTGAGCCACTGTGTCGTTTGAATGAAAGAGTGATTCAGAGCGTTCTGAGGCTATCAGAGGCAATTGAGAATGAAAAAGGGCCTTTGACTGGAGGAGCTTCAAACTTATCCAATATAATTATCTATATTTTGAACAAAGGCTTGACAGACCTCATCTGCCCTGTCAAAGTATTTAATATCTGATAATAAAGCATTATTTTGTATTTGTTTCACAGGCTGCAATGCACGGTTCAAACTGGTGACTTGCTGTCCTGGCCACAGAATTTATTTTTCTTTGTCTTCCAGAGTTCCTATTCAACAAGGTAGAATTTAGTCTTTTTTAAAATTCATTTACAGGATGCATTTGTCTCCCGTTCCTATTGCTCTTAAGAGTCAACCACATTGCTATGTCACATTGCAACCAGACCAGGTAAGGACAGCAGTTTCCTTCCCACAGGACATTAGTGAACCAGATGAGTTTTTCCCACAATCGGCAATCGATTTGTGGTCATCATAAGAGTCTTAATTCCAGATTTTCGTTGATTTCAAATTCCACCACCTGCTGTGGCAATTCAAATCCTGATCTCGGAACATTACCTCGGTCCTGGATTAACAGTCCAGCGATAATATCACTCAGCCATCAGCTTCCCCTCATTGGTATAAAGTTCATAATTTTGATCCTTACAACAGACATGACCAATTAGATTGCTGTTGTGTACAAATTGGTAGGAAGAAAATTTTTGTTGGAATGAAACTGCTTTTTTTAAATCTAAAGTGCCAGTAGGAGGTGATATTTAGCTAATTATAAATACATCTATATAACAAGTTAGTGCTATGCTTGAAACCAGGAGGATTATGACAATGGAAAAATTAATAGCAGAAGACATTTTTCCTTTTTGTAAATTATTTTATATGCACCTTCCACCATCCAACCAAATCCGGGGAGCAATGGACATAGTGGATTATTCTTTCCAGTACTCTTTTCTTAGCAGTTAGTGAGAACTAAATGAGATTGCGAACCCACTCTGATGTTCTGAAAGTTCAATGGAGGAAGCATCTTGTTTACTATTGATCCTTAGTTTTTTTTAATTCAACTACAGAATGTGGGCATCACTGGCTGGGCTAGCATTTATTGCACATCCCTAATTGCTCAGAGGCCAGTTAAAAGTGAAGCATATTGCTGTGGTTTTGCAGTCTGTTTGCAGACATGGTGAACAGTGCAGATTACAGTGGCGACTGCGAAGGAAGCAGTGAGAGGTCAGGAGTAGAGAGCGTGGTGCAGGAAAAGCACAGCAGGTCAGGCAGCATCTGAGGAGCAGGAGAATCGACTTTTCTGGCATAAGCCCTTCATCAGCCACATGATTAATCTGATTGGAAGTGTATGTAATTATTGATTGTTCTGTAATTGCTACAGAAAGACTGAACATAGGTGTATAAAATATATGTCCTTTCTTTGTTCGATGAAGAAGCTTCTAGATTTTCAAAGGTTTCTTCCCACCGGTGTAATTGCAATGAGATCTTTGTGGAAGTAGATCCTGGGTGTCGAGTGATTTATTTGGTCACTCCATCCCAACACCATCACCTCCATAGTATCTTATTTCAGATCTCCAATATCTACAAGTGTTTTGCTTTTGTGAATATAAACCACATGCTTCGTTTCATGTAAATCTTGTAAGTACCCCCTTGTCTAACCCTAATGTTGGTAATGATCTGATGGCAGTAGAATAAAAAAAATCCTTGCTTCTTGATCTTCGTGGACGTAGATCACACAGAATCCAACCAATTGGGTACAAAATTGGCTGGAATATAGGAGACAGAGCGTGATGGTACAAAGTTGTTTTTTCACACTGAAGACGTGCAATCAGTGGAGTGCCACAAGGATCGGTGCTGGGTCTACTGCTTTTCATCATTTATATAAATGATTTGGATGTGAATATAGGAGGCGGCCTTTGTGTGGAGCCGCAGAAAATGGGGGAGATACTAAACGAGTATTTTGCATCAGTATTTACTGTGGAAAAGGATGTGAAAGATATAGAATGTAGGGAAATAGATGGTGACATCTTGCAAAATGTCCATATTACAGAGAAGTAAGTGCTGGATGTCTTGAAATGGATAATGGTGGATAAATCCCCAGGACCTGATCAGGTGTACCCTAGAACTCTGTGGGAAGAAGTGATTGCTGGGCCTATTGCTGAGATATTTGTATCATTGATAGTCACAGGTGAGGTGCAGGAAGACTGGAAGTTGGCTAACATGGTGCCACTGTTTAAGAAGGGTGGTAAGGACAAACCAGGGAACTACAGACCAGTGAGTCTGACCTAATTAATTGTGGTGGGCAAGTTATTGGAGGAAATCCTGAGGGACGGGATATACATGTATTTGGAAAGGCAAGGACTAATTAGGGATAGTCAACATGGCTTTGTGCGTGGGAAATCATGTCTCACAAACTTGATTGAGAGTTTTGAGGAAGTAACAAAGAAGATTGATGAGGGCAGACTGGTAGATGTGATCTATATGGACTTCAGTAAGGCGTTCAACAAGGTTCTCCATGTGAGACTGGTTAGCAAAGTTAGATCTCACAGAATACAGGTAGAACTAACCATTTGGATACAGAACTGGCTCAAAGATAGAAGACAGAGGGTGGTGGTGGAGGGTTGTTTTTCAGACTGGAGGCCTGCGACCAGTGGAGTGCTACAAGGATTGGTGCTGGATCCTTTACTTTTTGTTATTTACATAAATGATTTGGATGCGAGCATAAGAGGTACAGTTAGTAAGTTTGCAGATGACACCAAAATTGGAGGTGTACTGGACAGTAAAGAGGGTTACCTCAGATTACAACAGGATCTTGACCAGATGGGCCAGTAGGCTGAGAAGTAGCAAATGGAGTTTAATTCAGATAAATGCGAGGTGCTGCACTTTGAGAAAGCAAATATTAGCAGGACTTATACACTTAATGGTAAGGTCCTAGGGAATGTTGCTGAACAAAGAGACCTTGGAGTGCAGGTTCATAGCTCCTTGAAAGTGGAGTCGCAGGTAGATAGGATAATGAAGAAGGCATTTCCTTTATTGGTCAGAGTATTGAGTACAGGAATTGGGAGGTCATGTTGCGGCTGTACAGGACATTGGTTAGGCCACTGTTGGAATACTGCATGCAATTCTGGTCTCCTTTGTATCGGAAAGATTTTGTGAAACTTGAAAGGGTTCAGAAAAGATTTACAAGGATGTTACCAGGGTTGGAGGATTTGAGCTATAGGGAGATGCTGAACAGGCTGGGGCTGTTTTCCTCGAGCGTTGGAGGCTGAGTGGTGACCTTATAGAAGTTTACAAAATTATGAGGGGTATGGATAGGGGAAATAGGCAAAGTCTTTTCCCTTGGGTGGAGGAGTCTAGAACTAGGTTTAGGATGAGAGGGGAAGATATAAAAGAGACCTATGGGGCAACATTTTCACGCAGAGGGTGGTACGTGTATGGAATGAGCTGCCAGAGGCTGGTACATTTGCAACATTTAAGAGGCATCTGGATGGGTATATGAATAGGAAGGGTTTGGAGGGAAATGGGCTGGGTGCTGGCAGGTGAAACTAGATTGGGTTGGGATATCTGGTCAGCATGGATGGGTTGGACCGAAGGGTCTGTTTCCATGCTGTACATCTCTATGACTCTATGTATGGTTAGTCAGTTTACAAATGACACCAGAATGGGAGGTATAGTAGACAGTGAAGAAGGTATTTCACAGTACTACAGGACTTTGATTAAGGAGTGGCCAATGGGGTTTAATTTAGATAAATGTGAGATGTTGCATTTTGGTAAGGTAAACCAGAGCAAGACTTCTACAGTTAATGATAGGGCCCTGGAGATCAACAAAGAGATCTATTGGGTGTAGATGCATTGTTCCTTGAAAGTGGAACTGCAGGTAGGCAGGATGGTGAAAAAGGCGTTTGGCATGTTTGAATTAATTGGTCAGTGCAGGAGTTGAGGCATCATGTTGCTGCTGTACAGGACAATTTGAAAGGCTTCAGAAAAGATTTACAAGGATCCTGCTGGGATTGGGGGGGTTTATACCAAAGGGAGAGCCTGAATAGAATGGAGTTTATTCTCCACGGAACATCAAAGGCATATGGGTGACCTTATACAGGTTTATCGTGAGGGACATGGTGGAGTGAATAGCCAAGGAATTTTTTCCAAGAGTACAAGAGTCCAACACTAGAGGGCATGGGTTTAAGGTGAATAGGAAAAGATTTAAAAGAGACCTGAGTGGCAACTTTTTCACATAGAGGGTGGTGAGTGTACGGATCAAGCTGCCAGAGGAAGTGGTGGAGGTAGGTACAATTACAATATTTAAAATACATCTGAAAGTATACATAAATGGTAAGGGGTTGGAGGGATATGGGTCAAATGCTGGCACCTGGATCCAGATCAGTTTCAGATATCTGGTTGACATAGACAAGTTGAATCGAAGGGTCGGTTTCCATGCTGTACATCTCTATGACTCTGTGACTCCATGACTCTTTAGTTTAAGTAGTCAACACCCTATGTAGAATATTGTGCATTGTCTTAACACTCCTTTAAAAAATTTTGAGACACTGAATCCATTGCTATTTGGTCTGTTTGATCTAGCGTTAGATACCCTTGATGAAGAAGATCAATGACAATTTTGTTGTTCATAAGTTCTTGTCGTAAGTTTCAATACCTGCATGTTTGAGGGTGTACTTAAGGATCTTTAATAAGGCTACTCTCAGACTCTCCTGGTCCCGCCACAGTCTAAATGTTCTGGAAGTGGAATATTGATCAAAATCTGCTGGAAGATTTTCAAATGTAAGTTGTTTTTCATTTATTTGTTATTTGCATAACTAGTGATTTGATTACCTTCCTGTATAATAGAGAAAAGTGCCAACCTGTTCTTAGTTTGATTTAATGTGTAAACCAGAAGCTATTTGAAATCTTTGGAATTGCTCTTTCTATGTCACTGATCATTCAAATGGATCTGAAAATACCATATTTTTTACTGGAATGTTTGGTGTAGGTGAATTTTGTTACATTGTTTGATAGTTGATAAGTATGTGGTATTGTTAATTATATTCTTGATTTGGAAGAATATTGTTAGGACTTTGATCACCTTGCATCATACTCATTTAATTGCCTTGAAATGCTTTTTATTCATTAAAGTTGTGGCTGAACTTTTGTTGTGTATGAAAATTGAAAGCTGTTGAAGTTTCCTGCCATTTTCAATTCTGTTTTAATGTAAAAAAAATTGATTTTCCTTTACCAGTTGGCATCTTCATAGAAAAAATGAGAATACTCCTTTTCTGATAAAAGCAAAGTTCCGAAGAAATCATATCGAACTCAACGTTAACTCAATTTCTCAGTTCATGGATGCTGCCAGACCTGCTGAGGTTTTCCAGCCATCTCTGTTTATTTTCCTGTTTTAAGATGGCTGAAGTATTTCCAAAGGATCGGTGATAGAACTTCCTAAAAATGTCATCAATGAATAAGATAAAATGATTTTTTTTTGATTGTGTCAAAATTTTCTGCTGTGAAATTGTTTGGACTGATATTTTTTCATTTTTAGGAATTTTTTTGTGCTGAATTTAACATCATCTGATCTGATTATGCCTTCTTTTGTTATATGATTTTTCATATTTTAATAAATAAAATTAATAAAAATTCTTGATTATCAAATCTTTTGAAATTGCTATTCCATCATTAAACTAATAAAGATTTCACTAACTTCACTGTTAGGACTCTGGTACTTTGAATTTCAATAATATATTCTTATTCCCAATTTTTATTTTCCTTTGTCAATCAATGTTATTTAAGCTTGTGCTGAAGAATTGTCTTAAATTTCTGCTGTTAACTTTGTCAGTAAGTATATTGTTCAGAAATTTGTTAATTTCTGTTAGAATTGATTGTGCTCCCATGCCTAGTTTTTAAATTTTTGTTCCTTTCCTTAAGGCTTTGTAAAAGGTTACTTTTTGTGGGTATTCAATTTGGATTTTTTCCTTTAAGTGCCAGTGGTCTTTTACTGCTCTAGCTCCTTCTTTAACAGTTTGCTTCCTGGATTATTGACTGTAAATACGTTCTTAAAACTTCATGTTTTGTTCGTTTCCCTGGAAGAGCTTTCTGTGCAGTGATGTTTCCTCCTCAGCTCTGTAGCTTTCCTGGGTGCTTGTTGGTCTTTAAATTCTATGAACATGCAAAAATGCAACTCAGGAGTGGGGGTAAGCCATTCAGCAACTCCAACCGAAGAGGAACTTTTTCGCTTTTCACTTACTGCTTGTTGAATTGCTTGAGATTATGAATGCAATAAAACGTTCCTCCTTTTTAAAAATATATTCACACAGTGCGTGTATTGTTAGCTAGGCCCACATTAATTCCCATCCCTAACTGCACTTGAGAAGGTGGTGGTGAACTGCTTTCTTGCAGCATCATTTTATACTATGGTGTAGCATATTATAACAGTAACTTCTTGTAGTAAACTGCAGTTAAGCAGACTATATCCATGTTTTCAAAATTATTAAATACAATGAAATGCCTTTCAGCACAGTTAACAAAAATGGTTTATAAAATGGTAAATTAATAACAATTTTGTATATTCTGTAAATATATTTTCTGTCAGGACAATGTAGTACAGTCCTGACACTCTCACAGATGGACCTTCAGAACGATAATGGATGGAATCTTCCCGAGCTCTTGCACAAGGTGGACAATGGCTGGTCAGTTGGGAAAATAAGGTTTGATCTGCAGAAATAAGATTCTGTTGATTGTTGAGAAAATCATGTCTGGTTTTGCAACCAAGTGTTGAATGGCAAGATTTGAATCATGCAAATGAGCAGCCAGAGACCTATTTGCATCTACTTGCATGTTTTAGCATTCTATTATTGCCTAATCTTGCCTCATTGATATGCAGTTCCCATTCTTTTACCTGCTGGATAGAAATTAGACAGCAACAATTCCCAGCTTGAAAGTCGGGACAAATAGCTGGTGACTTCAGTTCATTGCTTCCTCCCACAGGCCTTCATCTTGGGCATCAGTCACTAACACCTCAGGGCACATTCCATATGCAGTGACTACCCATACCCCCCGTCCACAGAGTTTGACATCTGACATGTATAAGTCTCACTGCACCCTCATGGTACATCTCCAATGCAGTTCTGCACTTTAGTGCAACACTTTGGTGCAAACCACATCTTTCATTGTCATGCTGTTCTCTGGACATTTTGTATGCAGGACAGGGACTCAACTTGTGGATTTGACCAGGCTGCTTCTCAGAGCTCCTTGTTTGCTCTCTTACACTCACTCACTTTGTGCCTGCTTAGATGCTGACAGCAATACCTTGCCTTTTTATGCTTTGTCTCTTCAGCTCAAATTTAAAGCCTTGCAATACTTAACTCTGTTGCCTTGTCTTTTAGTGCAGACATAAAGCCAGGCAGCTTGTCATCGTCACCAGCTGTAATCAGTCAATGTGTTGGACATGTTGCTGTATGCCATTGTGCTATATCAATGACACTTTGTCACTTTGTCAATTTCTGATAAATTCAATCTTATGTTTTAAATGTGCAAGAAGGCAACTTAAATCCATGAAAGATGGATCTATTCTTTAATACAACATTATTTTTGGAAGGAGGGAGTGAATTATCTGTAGATAGTAATTTTATGATACATAGATTTGCATCTAACAACAAAGAAATTTCATGTCATTCCACCTAATAATTCTGTGCTAGTTTATGCTCCACATGATCTTCCTCTCATTTTACTTCATCTCACTCTACCAATATATTCCCTTTCCTTCTTTAAGCCTCCTGTACTTATCCAGTTTCCCCTATATGCAGTGATGCATGATTAAATTTGTTACTAAACAGTGGTGAACAGGGATAGATTAATGTATATAAATTAAAAACTGAACAGGTTATAAATGTAGTTTTGTTTCAGGTTATATTTCATATTTCCAGCATTCACAGTATTTTTCTTTTGCATTAATGTCCTTTGAGATTTGCTTCATTACTTTTGGAAATGGAAGAATATCTGTGATGAGCTTCCCTTCAAATCTAATAACGTAAACTGAATAGGGTCAGTGGAAAGTCTAATCTTGGGGGTCGGAATGTATCTTGTATCCAAAGCAAAATAGCAGGACAAATTTAACTCTTAGCCATAAGCTGCATGCACTGAGGCTGAATCAAATAGATGATGTTGATTATGAGATTTTAATTGCCAAATTTCATATCAGACCCTTCTCAAATATAATGCTCTAATTGAATAAGTTGGGATAAAGACAGTTAAAAGAAAGGATCTTAGCAGAGAAAATCAGAACCAATATCAACAACAAAAAGCAAAAACATTGATGAGTCGTTCATAGTTCTTAACAATCTTTAATGTGTAGGGTACAGTGTAAATCAGAAAGTCAATTCTGCATGTAGTAAGGGTCTTACATTAACCATAGGGCACTTTAATCTTAAATATAAAGTGAATAATTCAAATCTGTCGTAATAATGCAAAGGGTGAATTCTTGGAATATTTGCAATATTTGGCTTAGAATGTTAAGGAACCAACTGTGGATTTTTTTGGGGGGAATTAGTGTTGTGTAATAAAAAATGATATTAATAACTTGTAAAGAGGACTGTAAGGAAGAGTGACCATGATAAAATAGAATTTTCTACTGAGTTTGAAAGTGATTTAGGTAAGTTTGAAGCTACATGGAACATATGTCCTAGAAACAGGCTATTCAGTGTAACCAGTCCATGTTCATGTTTGTGCTCCATTTGAACCTTTTTTAGCATCTGTGGAAATGAAGGTCTTCATTGAAGAGAGATTAAGAAGGAAGCTACATTTAAACTATAATGATAGGACAAGTGTTGGTTCACATTTAAACATAAATACCGTATGGATTTATGGAAAAGCTAAATTAAATATTTAGACAAAAGGATGGGAGCAGACTTCTTCTGTGAGTAATGTTATGGAGAGTTTGAAATTACCTTCTCCCATCACTTAGCTTTAATAAAGTTGTCAGTCTGGAGACTGTTTTCACCAGCCCTGTCCCCCAAAGTAGTGCCAAGCAACCAAAAATACACAGACATGAGGAACTGAACAGCCAGCTCCTCAGTGATTCTATTTCCTAGGTGCCTGGGGGGTTTGACTTCAGCTACAAACCAAAGGTAGGTGTACAGTGCTTTTTAAAACTTGGGATAGACTTATACATAAAAAAAATGAACGATACTTTGGTCAAACATCAGGTCAACTTACATGAAATAACCATTGCTTGAGTAATTGCTACAAACACATTCCATTAAAGCATAGAAAGTGGACCCAATATTGATGGAATTTTCAGGTCACCTTTTACAATTTTATTTATGTAGAATATTTGAGATTTGCTCCCTAACATTGTCTTACCTCCTTCCCATTAACCTCATGTATGCCTACTGCCTGCAATTGAAACATGTTCCCTTTTAAGAAAGAGATTCCTATTTCATGAGCACCACTCTCATGTGCAGCTCAAGTACAAAACAATTTGGATCATTTATTTTGAATTTTCGTTTATCACTGTCTGAAGTAGGATGGAATCACCTCAACAAGGTATTACTAAGGAAGGATTTTAATAGTTTACATAATTTGTGAATGTTGCATATTAGCACAGAAAAGAAAACAAGACAATTTTGAAAAGTCTGGAATAAAGTTCAAGTAATTACTTTGTTTATAAAAGTTTTTTGGAAAAAACTGAAACTCTTCTACAGTCATGATTCCTGTGGCATATATCCTAACTTAATTTGGCATTCTGTTTATATTTGGTGTCACAGCTACACAAACTGAAGTTTGTGATTTCAAATAAATCTTTTGGATTATAGCCTGGTGTCATGTGACTTCTGTCATTTCTTCAAGTTAGCTGGAGTGAGATCTCCAGAGAGGAGTTTTGATACAATGTGGAACGATGCCAGCCTCAGTACAGGATACTGCAACAGGCTATTATCTCATCAATCTGCAAATTTTTCATTGAACTGCAATGCCAACAGTTTGTTGTGATTTTCTTACTAAGTATATTTTCATCCTGGATTTATCTTTGTGCTCTCTTGTGGATGGGAAAACCAGTCGGCAAAAAGCATTCCAGCCAGTCTGTTATCCACTTTAGCACAACCTTTCAACTAGCTGTTTAGGTTGATATATATTAAAGTTGATTCTGTGGTCATCCGTCACTTATTATATTTTAATCTTTGGGATGATTTTGCTATTTGTCACATGATCTTCTAGAGGTATTATCATTGTCATGTTAAACATTATTAGCATTCACTGGCATTACATTGTTGAAACTGGCAGCAACTTCACACACCATAGCACAGATTTCACTCTTGTAGAGATCGATAACCAAATTTGAACTCCCAGTGACCAACTTAAAGTAATTGAATGAGGAAATTTCAAGTTTTACGATTTTTCTGTAACAACCTGAAAACAATCTTGATGAAACTCAATTTTGTAGGAGTCTTATATTCTACGCTATGGAAGAATTCCTTGGATAATGTTTTATCATGCCATAAATGTCTTCTACGTCATAATTTACTCTGTCCCAAAAGTGGACTCTTCGTTCTCCAGAAACTAGTGAAGTGATTTATGGGTCCAAATTTTTGCCGTGGTCAAATTTGACTTGTAGGACAGCCTGTAAAGAGCTGGACCCAGTGTATTAATATCTGGATATCATCACACTGGTCTGATTATTATGGAGGTTGAGTGGATACAGAAATCAGAAGCACTCCTGTCGTTTTCAAATCACCGATTGAGCTTCTTAAAGATCCAATTTGATGCAATTTTTCTTAACCTTGACATTTTTTGACAAGAATGATTGCAAAGAATTTGTGTGGTCTTTATGCCGAGCATGAGGAGGCAGCACAAGGATGGACATAAAAACCTTCAGCTGGAAACATAGCTTCAGGTAGCAGCAGTGTTTGCTAATGAGGGTAGCAACATTGCTATGATTTTAGATTTTCAACAACTTTTAACAATTTTGTGCCTGGCATTAGAAATAGAGTGTTTGAGAGGCCAGCCTGGCTTTAGAACAGTGGCTGTGACCCACTTCCTGTTCCTGCCTCCTTCATGACATCCAGGTGAAGATGTCTGACCCTCCCCATCCCCTGACCCCTTTCCAGTCCCTTCCCCCTCCCTTCCACTGGTCCCTCCCACCAACTGGGTTCATTCCTCCCATTGACCAACCAGGTTGTACCCTTTACCTGTTTTCATCTATCCCCACTTCACCACCCTGCTCCTGCCCTCCCCTTTATCTGCACGTCCCCCCACACCCACCCCCAATCCTGAAGAAGGGTTACACCCAAAACATCGACTTCTGCACCTCCTGATGCTGCCTGGCTTCCCATGTTCTTCCAGCTTCCTGCTTTGGATGTCTGATTGGGCACCCAGCTTCCTCTTTGCTCTGCTGATTGGCCACTTCCTGCCAGAGGCCCTAATACTGGCCTGACTGAGCTGAGATGGCAGAGACAAGAGCAAGTGGAGTACTCCTTTTCCATTCTGTCTCACTCACACCACCAAAAATTGTAAAACAAGTCTCAAGATCTCCTTTGCCATTTGTGAATATTTTTTGGAGGCTGTCACCAATATAAAGCAAAGCCACAAAGAATGAACATGGAAGTTAGGAACTTATGGTACATCTTAGTGCATATGGGATATTTTAACAAAGGGAACAATTGAAACAAATGCCATTGTATCTTTAAATTGGCTATTTGGAATCTATGTAATTAAGGTGTCTGGGGACTGCACAGGGTAGTGAGATTACTTTGCAAATAGCTCACACAGGTATGATGCTAATCTGTAAACTCTTTGTGTTTATATCTAAGCCATAAACCATTCTGAGCCATCAGTAAATCACCTTCTGTGCGCACTATGTGAGGTGCCGACATCGCATTAGCAATGTAATGGAAATTAGTTCCAGGAATGAACAAATAATTGGGAGCTCCTTATGTGTTCCTTGTCTTTTAAAGGGCTATTGTGAAGCATGTGGCAAAAAATGGCTAGCACACATTTCCGTTTGCATTAAATACACTAATTTGAGCTGCAGTTAATCTGCACAGAATAACACTTCTGTACTTCGAGGAGAGCTCACTGCTGTGTGCTGACAGAAGGAATAGGGAAGCAAAGTAGACGGCATCTGAATCCACAATTTTTCAGGGAGAAAAAGACATTCAAAAGAAGCATCTAATGGAGATGATGCGGAACATTTGATATATCATGGGGAGAAAGTGAAACAAACTTGTGCCAGAATTGTGGACTGCTGCACAAGATATGCAGCGACTGAGGGGGCTGGATCCATGTCATGTGGAGGTTGGTTCCTCCCTGGAATTCTGTATCTCCAGCAATAGTCACCTTCAGGCACTTCAATTCTTCTTGAGCAGCAGGACTGAAATGGGCAAGAACTGCTATTTTTAATGAGTTGTTTTTAGTCCAACACACTTAAAGGGGCACCATCTCTGTTATATTGCAAGCTGCTTTTTCCTGTATGTTTGCAAAGTGGTGTTCGCTTCGAAAACCTGATTATGAGTCAGGGACATTGAGACTTGAGCCAATAATGTTCACCATGGATGCTCATGATCCAGTGTTGTCCTGGCACAAAAACTGGGAGCTGAGCACAGAATGATAAGCAGCAGGACCCAGGGCAGCTTCTTTACAGGCATCGGTCAATGAAGAGGCTGATGTCAACATGGCCATCTGATCTGATGGAAGTGGTCTGTCTCCCAGAGCTGCCAGCCCCCTCAGATCCAGCTCAGTCACTTTACTCTTTTATTCCTTTCTCCACCATTAACAGTCCCTATGTCTTTGCACTGGCCCTCTGCCGCTCAAAAGTATTAAGATAAAACATTTTCCAAACTCATAAGACTCATCCTTATCTCGAAACCTTACCTCTGTTTCCCTCTCTCCATAGATGCTGTCAGACCTATCTAGATTCTCCAGCATTCTCTTTTTTTTTCTTACATTAATAACCTTCTGACAGAACTATTTCTCCTCATCTCTGTCTATCTTATCTCCTTATCTCTCTACAGCCTTCTGCATGCAAAATTGGGTTCAGCATTTTGAATTATAATCTTTGCCTCCCTTTTGTTCTTTTATTTTAATTTGTACACAAAACTTCCTTTGTTCACTATATCTGCTATCTCTGGCTGTGGTACTGTGATCTTGAATTTCTCTTGGTCTTTACCATTTTGTAGACATTTGTCTTTGTTCTTCCCAATCCTCTCACCTCCCACTGGCTTAAAAACAATTACATCTCTTTGTTTCTACAGTTCTAATGAAAGGTCATCGGCCTGAAATATTAACTTTGTTTCTCTCTACAGATATTGCCTGAACTGACTGCTATTCTTTGGTCTTAATCCAGATGCTAGCTGGTCAAGATAGTAAAGCTTGTCAAGAGCCTTTTTAACAGCAACAGATTGAGTTTTCTGAATCAGCAGGAGGCAGCTTGCCTGGAGGTTGGACGTGAAATGTTGACTTCTCCGCCTCCAGATGCTGCTTTGCTTGCTGTATTTTTCCAGCCTCCTGCTAGTCCACCTTGGATTCTAGCATCTGCATTTGTTTTGTCCCTAATCTATGTTGGAATCCAGTGGCAGGCTAAGAAGCCAGGGGATCCAGGCTAGCCTAGCGGCCAACCCCTGCTGCTTATTCTCGGTGCAGCAACCACAACCCTATTGTAGGCCACCCACCCATCATCCTTGCCAATTATACCTCTTATGCTCACATCCAAATCATTTATATAAATGATGAAAAGCAGTGGACCCAGCACTGATCCTTGTGGCACTCCATTGGCCACAGTCTGAAAGGCAACCCTCCACCATCACCCTCTGTCTTCTACCTCCCAAACTGTGAAATTTCCAGATAAGAATGAACTGCCTCTTATTTATTCATCACAAAGTTAGTTTAAAAAAGATCCCTTCCTTGCAGATGTCTTCTCCCGGACCCACATAAAATATTGTTCCATAAGGAGCCAATCCAAACAGATTTACTTGAATTAACAATTAACAATAAGATTCAAAACCACCAGCAACAGTTCTTCTTCAGGATCCTCTGCTCCACACTCGCAGCAATGTGCCAGCACCTAACCTCTCTACAGTCAGCCCTGCCTCAGCTGAGGGCCACACTCTCTCAGAACTACAAAGGACCCCTTCTGTCCTAAATTCTAAGAAGAATTCATACTCTCGACAAACAGTATTTCAACACCATCTCAAACATCAAAAACTGTAAGTACAGCAAACTTTTATACGCCCAACCTCCATAACCTCAAACATTCCAGAAGATTCCCCTGACCTCTGGAACTGCTCCGATGCCATTAGCCATGTGCCTTTTACAGCTACCATCCCCACAGTGATCAATGACATCACTTCCGCCATCATCATGGCCACTTCCACAGCTACTTCTGCCCCTCACGATTCCTTATGCACCACACGTGACATCACTTGCGCTCCCACTTCATTGCTGATGTCACACGTTCAGCGACTTCTGTCCCCTCTACTGTCGTGTTCATCATCACCTCCACCCTCATCAATGCCACTCACTTGCATTCTGCTGACACACAGTCCGCAGAATCTACTGTCACCATCCACGACCCCAGAACCCCGAGGGAAACATCATCCCTGTTCATGATTCCACCACCATGCCCACTCCAGTTACAGGCTCCGGCCCCACTCCCAGGTACACCAGGTCCCAGGTCCTAGCTTCCAGCCCTGCTGAGTTTTCACCATCCCCCCTGACCTTCCCCTCACTGAGGACGAACGATCAATCCTCAGCAAAGGCCTTACCTTTATCCCTCTCCGTCCACGCATCAATGAATTTAATACACGCTGTGACATTGAGCACTTCTTCCGCCCCCTTGCCTCTGAGCTTACTTTTACAATTAGGATTACTGCCCACCTTCCGAGGAACCCTTCACTCGCCTCCAACACACTCCATCCACCTGGACACCCTGTGCTGGCCTATTACCTGCCCTCGATCTCCTCATTTCCAACTGCTGCCGAGATTTTAACTGCCTCAACCTGTCCATACCCCTCCCCCACTCCAACCTCTCACTCTCACAACGCGCAACCCTCCACTCCCTCTGCTCCAATCCCAACCTCACCATCAAACCAGCAGATAAAGGGGATGCAGTGGTAGTTTGGAGTACTGACCTCTACACCACTGAAGCCAGACGCCAACTCAAAGACATCTCCTCCTAAGGCCATGACCCCACCGCCTCCCCAACACTGAACCATCATCTCACAGACCATACAGAACCTCATCACCTCAGGAGATCTCCCACCTAAGGCTTCCAACCTCATAGTTTGGGAACCCTGCACTGCCCGATTCTACCTCCTTCCCAAGATCCACAAGCTTGACCACCCTGGCTGACCCATTGTCTCAGCCTGCTCCTGCCCACCGAACTCATCTCCACCTACCTCGATACTGTCCTATCCCCCCTAGGCCAGGAACTCCCCACATTTGAGCCACCACCATGCCCTCCACCTCCTTTAAGGCTTTCGTTTCCCTGGCCCCCAATGTCTCACCTTCAAGTTGGATATCCAATCCCTCTAAACCGCCACCCGCCATGACCATTTCTTCCTCTCCCGATGTCCCCACAGTACCCTTCCACTGATATTCTCATTTGTTTGGTTGAACTAGTCCTCACCCTTAACAATTTCTCCTTTGAATCCTCCCACTTCCTCCATATCACAGGGGTAGCCATGGCCACCCATATGGGCCCCAGCTATGCCTGTCTCTTTGCTGGCAACATAGAACAGTCCATCTTCCGTAGTTACCAGCACCACTCCCCACCTCTTCCTCCACTTCATTGATGACTGCATCGACGCCACCTTGTGCTCCCACGAGGAGGTTGAGCAATTCATCAACTTCATCAACAGATTCCACACTGACCTTAACTTCACCTGGACCATCTCTGACACCTCCCTCCCCTTCCTGGACCTCTCCATCTTCATTAATGACGACCGACTTGACACCAACAATTTTTACAAATCCACCGACTCCCACAGCTACCTGGATTACACCTCTTCTCACCCTACCTTCTGCAAAAATGCCATCCCATATTCCTAATTCCTCCGCCTCCGCCGTATCTGCTCCCAGGAGGACCAGTTCCACCACAGAACACACCAGATGGCCTCCTTCTTTAGAGATTGCAATGTCCCTTCTCACATGGTTGAAGATGCCCTCCAATGCATCTCATCCACATCCTGCACCTCTGCCCTCAGACCACACCCCTCCAACCGTAACAAGGACAGAACGCCCCTGGTCCTCACTTTCCAACTTACCAACCTTCGCATTAACTGTATCATCTGCCGACACTTCCGCCACCTCCAAACGGACCCCACCGCCAGAGATATATTTTCCTCCCCACCCCTTTCTGCTTTCTGCAAAGACTGTTCCCTCCATGACTATCTGGTAAGGTTCATGCCCCACAACAAACCACCCTCCCGTCCTGGCACCCTCCCCTACCACTGCAGGAATTGCAAAACCTGTGCCCACACCTCCTCCCTCACCTCCATCCAAGGCCCCAAAGGAGTCTTCCACATCCATCAAAGTTTCACCTGCACATCCACGGATATCATTTATTGTACCCATTGCTCCCGATGCGGTCTCCTCTACATTGGGGAGACTGGACGCCTCCTCACAGAGTGCTTTAGAGAATATGTCTGGAACACCCACCCCAATCAACCCCACCGCCCTGTGGCCCAACATTTCAACTCCCCCTCCCACTCTGCCAAGGACATGCAGGTCCCGGCCTCCTCCACTGCCGCTCCCTCACCACCCAACGCCTGGAGGAAGAACACCTCATCTTGCGCCTCGGGACACTTCAACCCCAGGGCACCAATGTGGATTTTGCTAGTTTCCTCATTTCCCCTCCCCCCACCTCACCCCAGTTCCAACCTTCCAGCTCTGCACTGTCCTCACGACCTGTCCCACCTGCCAATCTCCCTTCCCACCTATTCGCTCCAGCCTTCTCTCTGACCTATCACCTCCATCTCCACCTCCATCATACACTTTGCTACCTTCTCTCCAGCATCTGCCCTCATTTATCTCTCCACCCTGGAGGCTTCCTCTATTCCTGATGAAGCCCGAAGTGTCGATTATCCTGCTCCTCGGATGCTGCCTGACCTGCTGTGCTTTTCCAGCACCACTCTGATCTAAACTCTGGTTTCCAGCATCTGCAGTCTTCACTTTTGCCTAGTTGAATTAACAAAAAGTTTATTAATACTACACTTGAGATGAAGTGCTATCAAAATGCACACATTAGAAATAAGAGGCAAGTCCAAAAGATAAAAGTTTAAAACCAATCAGTCTCTGAATTGTTTAACAAAAAAAGAGTTGAACATTGCAGCTTTGCAGTGAAGCTTACTGGCAGCATTGACCTTGATAGGCGAACAGTTGGCTTCACGATTCTTAGTTTTGTAGTTTGATTGAAATTCTTAGTTCTGATTCCTTTTGACTACAATTGAATTACAGCATCCAGAGGGAGAAGGAGAGTCTTTCGTTGCCCTGTTTCCTTTTTAACAGGTTTGCAGCACTTGAAATTAGAAAGGACCTTTACCTGCAATGCGGGTAATTAGGGTATAGGTCTTTACTGTGAACATCACAGTAGCATATTGCTCAGTCTCAGGATGATATACATGGGTAGGTTCAGTCCCACTATTGTTCTCCAGCATAATTGAAACTGACTTTTTAACCTCTGTCTGTGTGTTCCTGGAAGGTAAAAGAGGTGGCTTTCTGATGAAAGGGGAGAGATAGTCAGTTTCCCCTAATTAATTCTTCTTGTTCAGTCTCTCTGTTTTAAATTTCCATGATAGTTTATCTGTGCAACATTTCTTTGGGTTCACACATGACTTTGTCACACAGTCATCGAAGTAAATCCACAGTTTTCTGCAGCAGTCCTCCCTTTTAAATACAACCCAATTTGGAGTTGAAAGTGAAGAAAAAGTCTATGAATACTTCAGGGTTTTGATTTATTATCATAACAGAAAGGAAGCAATGTGCAGGGTTGGAGGGAGAAGAAAGGAGATTGGTGCTAAGTTAAAATGCTCAGACAGCCAGAGCAGTCATGTTGGCTGAATGGCCTCCTTCTATACTGAACCAATTCTTTGATTCTACGACTGCGTCTCAGTGCAGGTTAAGTGAAAATCCCAATCAGTGACCAATTCCCCTGTGGCATGTTTAGGATATTGAAACAATCCTTACTCCTGTATTCTACCCTTGTAGAGAAAAAAGATGTAACCTCTTGTACTGACAACTCTTTATTTTTGGATATTCTCCTTTCTATTATCACACATTGCCTTCCAGACTTTAGTTGGTTAGGTTTTGCATTTCCGTTCCCTTTCTGAAACTTGGCCTCATCAACTCCTTTCCCTCCTTTTAAGCCCCACCTTTGATTGAGTTCTTGATTATTTCAGGTAATTTTTTAACATTTGGTTCATAAACTTTCAACGTTAAATGTTTTAAACTCGAGTCAAGAAGTCACAGGAAAACTTGTGTCAGTGGGACTCAGGAGGAAAACTCTCCACTGTGTGAGTCATAACCTGGCACAAAAGAAGATGGATGTAATTGTTCGAGGTCAATCATCTCTGCCTCAGAACATCTCTGCAGTAGTTCTTCAGGGCAGTATAATTGGCCCAAACATCTTCAATTGCTTTACCAATGAACTTCCCTCCATCATAATCATCGCGTTCACAAAGATTCAGTCTGTCCATCGCTGATGCTTTGTAGTAACCATATGTACTACCTACAAGATGCACTGCAGAAATTCACCAAGGCTCCTTCCAATTCCACAACCACTACCATTTAGAAGAATAGGGGCAGGAGATATGTGGGAACACCATCACTTGCAGGTTCTTCTTGAAGCCACTCACAATCCTGACTTGTAAATATCTCGCTGCTTCAATGTTACTGGGTCAAAATCTTAGAACTCCCTTCATCATGGAATAATGGGTCCACTGAGAGTAAATAGACTGCAGTAATTCAAGGAGGTGGCTAACCATTGCTTTCTGATCGCCAACTGCAGAAGAACGATAAATGCTGGTCCAGCGGGCAGCACCCACATCCTGTGAAAGGAAAAAAGACTTGGTTTTGTTCTTCAGTTGCTGTTGAGAAGAGCAGAAGGAACCTTTCTTCATGTCTCACTAATAATGTGCTCATTGGAGTATAGAATAATGGAAGGCTAGCTTATTAAAACAAATGAAAGCTTTAATTTTGCACATAATGCTGAGATCAACAATGGAGGAGTAAAATGTTACCAAAAATACAACAATAGCTGTTAATTGCATGTTGATTTTCTTGGTATTTTGAAATCTAACATCAGCTGAGATTCTATATGCAGGATTTGGAAAAGTTTTAAGTAACAATAATATATTAACATTATCCTATTCTTTAAATGGCATTTACATTTTTGCAGTTGAGCTTCAGAGACCAAAAATTAAACACCTGTTCCCTAAACATTGCAGGATTTATTCATTGAATCTCATTTTTATTTGTAGCTAATCATTTATAAGCTCCTGATAATTACTGTGCATGGTAAATATAATTTGAAAAGTTGGCATGATTTTGTAGTTGATCACGACATAACATTTCTTTTTGAAATTCTGATGGTTGATACGTGAGGACGAATTTTAGACGCTGCCAGAGCTGTAGCGTTTTCCATCATCTCATGTTTTCATTTCAGATTTCCAGCATCCACTGGTTTTGCTATTATTTAAACTTTTCCTTTTCTAGGTGTGGATTCTCTGCATCACTGAATTACTTGCCTCGATAAGAAACCAGCAAGGCTTGAGGCTATGCTTTCGGGAGTAACAAAGGCAAAAGGCAACGGAGACTTGCAAAGAATATAAGAAAGAGTGAAAAATATTGTAATGGCAGTAATAATGCAACTTGATTTTTCAGCTGTAGTATAAGTGGATAGTGTTCAGCACTGTCCCCATGACTTGTCCTACCTGCCTATCTTCTTTTCCACCTATTCACTCCACCCTCTCCTCCCTACTCTATCACCTTCATTCCCTCCCCCACTCACCTATTGTACTCTATGCTACTTTCTCCCCAACCCCACCGTCCCCTAGCTTATCTCTCCACGCTTCAGGCTCTCTGCCTTTATTCCTGATGAAGGGCTTTTGCCCGAAATGTCGATTTTGCTGCTCCTCGGATGCTGTCTGAACTGCTGTGCTCTTCAGCACCACTAATTCAAAATCTGGTTTCCAGCATCTGCAGTCATTGTCTTTACCTAGTGTTAAAGTTAGACCAGAGTGGAATTGAATAGAAAAATTGTGAAGAATTAGAAATCACAAATTTGTAAATTAGTTTTTGCAATGTCGATTGCTTTGACTCAAGAGCATATGAAGATCAATAAAACAGAATACAAAGAATTATGTCAGAAGGAATGCACCCTAAATACTCAAGCAAAAGGGGAAGAAAATTAACCAAAATGTAATTTATATTCATAAGATTTTTCAGAACCTAAAAATTAAGGAGGAAATGTTAATATTTAAACAAGGTGAGCCAGGAGTCCAGAAAGTATTAATGATTTCGGCTCACAGTAGGAGAACAGTTTTTATTGGATGCTATTCAGTTTTGCTAAGAGTTCAGAAGTCAATTAGTTTTATTAGCAGTATATCATATCTTGTGACCTTTGTGTCTTATTAAGGAGGTATCTTTGCCATCTCCAATTTTGGTTATTCCATTGCTCTCCAGATTAACATCTTGTTCCAATCTGATGAATAGAGAGCAAAGCTCCTCTCCTTTCAATGCCTTCTCTGTCAGTCAAACAAATATTGTTTAATCTATCCTTTTACTGTATGAAGTGATTTTACTTCAATTGGTTGAGTTGACCAGATCAAAAATAAAGGCCAAACAATTATAAAACCTTTGAGTGAAAGAGACTGGTTTTCTATTACCTGAAAAGGAAAAAAAGCAACATAAATAAACACACACATAAAAACAATTCATGAGCTTAAAGAAGATGGAAGGAGTGGCACCTGCTATAGACAGGAAAGTAATGGTAGCTGCAATTTAAAGTTACTTTTAGACTCTTTGAATTGTGAGTGAAATCTGACTCCCAGTTGTTTAGCTATTGTTTTGTTTCCTTCATAGCGGTAAAGTTCTAGATGTACAGAGTTCTCAATAAATCATTGCTATTATTCCAGGTTGCTTTTCATTAGCTAGTGTCAAAGATTGAAGGAGAGGGAGAGAGGGTCATCTCTATATCCTTGCTGTATTCAGTCAATGCAACTTTAAAAAAGAAAGGGTTTTGTGATTTACACATGAAAGAAGTGAAACTATCACTGTATTCTAACAGATGAAAGGCTTAACAGACAAACAATTTTTCAATGTATAATTTCAGTTACATCACTGCAAATTTTTGCTATAAATTCTGTGTATCGATCGAGCCCTCCACTATCACCTGATGAAGGAGCGTCGCTCTGAAAGCTAGTGTGCTTCCAATTAAACCTGTTGGACTATAACTCGGTGTTGTGTGATTTTTAACTGTATTCAGGCCATGTTGCTTTCTTTCTCACAACAAGTGACTGACTTTTAGTTCTTTGTCTATTCCCAGTCTAACTTCATTAACTTCTCTAAACTGATCATGCCATGGGTAACCATTTATTTTCAATACGTGAAGTTTTCGGGCAAGTGTGAATGAAACAGTAGGTGCAAATTTATTGACACTTCTGAGTTTTCCAGCTTTCTGATTAAAATGGTAATTCTAAGGCAACTTTTTTCTGTGTGGGTGTTGCCTGGGCTTGTCAGATGATCACAGCAACCATTTTAGATGAGCTTCTTTTCTGAAAAACCAATTTAGTCCATGAAAGTCTCAGGTATTAAAGTCAAATTATAAAAGTTGATTAAAGTTCTGCCCGTAACCTATTCTACACACAAGTCTCACTTGCCCATTAGCCTCATTCTTGCTGAGCTATTATTCTATTCCACAAGCTTTAAGTTTACAGATCTCATCCTGGTGTTCAAGTCTATTTATGGCCTCTTTATTCCTATTTCTGTAGTCGCCTCCACAATTAAAGTGCTCCACATATTTTCCATTTCATTGGCTTATTCTTTTTTCCCTTGCATTGGCTGTCAGCTGCCTAAACTCCACATTCTAGAATTCTTTCAGCTTCTCTCTTGAGAGTTTCTTTAAAAACAACCTCTAGTAGCTCCATGTAGACTCAGAATCCAACTTTTCTCTTACTTTTCACTCTGTGAAGGGTCTTGTAACATTTTTCTATGTTAAAGTTGCTGTATAAATTAAAGTTGTCATAATAAATGACTAACCACTAATTATACATACTTGTATTTTCAGAAGTCATTTGGGTGGCACAGTGGCTCAGTGGTTAGCACTGCTGCCTCATAGCACCAGAGTCCCAGGTTTGATTCCAGCCTTGGGTGACTATTTAGATAGAACCTTTCAAACACAACCACTACCATCTAGAAGGACATGGGCAGGAGTTATATGGGAACACCTCCAACTGCAGGTTCCCCTTGAAGCCACTCACAATCTTAACTTGGAAACATATTATTGTTCTTTCAGTGTCACTGGATCAAAATCCTAGAACTCCCTTCTTAACAGTATTGTGGGCTGGAAGTAGCAGTGGTTCAAGAAGACAGCTCACCACCACCTTCTCAAAGGCAATTAGAGATGATGGCCCAGCCATTGACACCTGATATGTTATTGGTAATGAGTTAGGACAAGTCCTCTACACTCAATTGTTTGTGCATTTCCAAATTAATGAATGATTGACTGTACAGTTCACATAGTAATATTTATTCTCCAGGTAACTGTGCATGTATGTGCAAGGGAAAATGTTTACTTGCCACAAATACCTTTTTTACTCATTAACAAGACATTTACCCTTTCCATAAATAATTTTCCATCAACTCAAACTATAAATAATTCCACTATTATGTTTACTTACATTAGGCATAGTGAACAGCAGTAATATTGTTCAGTAATATTATTCTAAAATGCATGTTTCCCTGCCAACTTGATATTTCATAATTAAATGTTCATTTCCCCTCAATAAGAAATTGAAAAATAAAACTCAACGCAATGGATTTACAATAGTTAAAAGCCTCTAAAATATGATAGTGAGTTCAAGGTATGTAAAATCTTCACTGAAAAATGTGTTGCTGGAAAAGCGCAGCAGGTCAGGCAGCATCAAAGGAGCAGGAGAATCGACGTTTTGGGCATAAGCCCTTCTTCACATCTAGATCATTCCTGAAGAAGGGCTAATGCCTGAAATGTCGATTCTCCTGCTCCTTTGATGCTGCCTGACCTTCTGCGCTTTTCCAGCAACACATTTTTCAGCTCTGATCTCCAGCATCTGCAGTCCTCACTTTCTCCATGCAAAATCTTCACCAGATCTTGTTCCTTTTCAGTATTGCCTGACTTGTAAGCCAAGTGAGTGTGTACTTGGATAAGGAATTTAATAATTGCCCAAACTTGATAAAGAACTAAATTTTGCATTACTGTACACAACTTCTAATAAAATTACTCAATTTGGATGTACAGTTCTGAAATAGCATTTTCTGTGTAGCCATTAATACTCTTGAATGATCAATCAATCTGAATTATAGATATTTGTAATCACCTTGTTCAGATATATGATGACATACCTCCAGGGCAGGTGGGACTTGAAGCCGGACATAGGGACATCACCATTGTGTTACAAAATCAACAATCCATTGCATATTCTTAGTGGGAAATATTGAATTGAAAAGTAACCTTTAACAAATTGATGTGCAATGCCACTAATTATGTAAATTATTTTTGTTCCAAGTCTTAAGTCAATTCCATGGGAATTTATCATAGTATATATTTCAGTGGAAAAGTTTTAGAGAATTGAAAACAATATATTATCCATGCAGTGAGAGTTTCAAACACATCTAGATCACTCTGTCTCAACTGTATGTTTATAATCTTGCCAATTGAACCTCCAGTCTCAGAGCAGCACTCCATTCTACATCGCTGTGATTTTGTTTCTTGCACAAGCCAGATTTGTGACTTTCCAGAAGTAGATCACCAATTAGGTTCAAACTGAGTGAAGTTCCATGCTGTTAATCAGTGTCATCCAAAATGGTTCTGAAGCAAGGAAAATCCTTTTCTTGTGGGAACCCTACAATTGTGGCTAGAGGATACTTTTATCTCATTAGCCTGGGCTGGATTTAAATGCAGTCTCCACAGGTGAAAACAGAATGACCTAACCAATTTATCATCCATTTCCCCTCGATAATCAGCTTTGGTGTTGAGTTGAGAGGTTGCAGTAGTACAAATAGCAGGAAGCCAGTCTTTCTTTCTGTGGGAGATCAACTAATAATTCAGAAGGAACTCTTTGGCCATGTGGCCAGGTATGTTCGAGTTAGGACAAAATAACTTTGAGGGCCAACTGGCCGTTTTCTTGCACCAAACCTATTTAGGATTTCAAATTTTGTAATTATATTTTTATGTAGCAACACCAGGGATCATTTCATAACTTATGACACCCGTACTCACCTATGATGGAGTGAGCTAGAATTTTGCTTAATAAAAACATAAATACAAGATAACAAGCTTTATGTGTTATGGCATTTTCTCCCTTTAGTCACCACAGGATCTTAAATGTAGGGGTCAAATGAATGTTTAATTCCCGTGCTTTAGAGGAACTAAGGAGAGGACAGGAAAGGTTGGAAAATCTACATGCACTTAAAAACTAAGCATAATAAAACACCTAATTAAACTACTTAGATAAAATAAGTGAGCCCAGTGAATATTAATTATATATTAAATATTGAAATGAATACAATACCTGTATTAAAAGAATTATTCTTGTTCTATTGTTAATCAGTCCAGTGACAGGTAATTCCTTCCTAACAATCGAACACATTTCTGCTTTCTACAAATTTGGTTGTCTACTGCAGTCCAGCTGTAGATGTGAACTCGAGTATCAGTCCTACAGAAGACAGCTTTGACAGAGGAACATGGGTCACACAGCCTCTGGAAGGTAAAAATATTCCAGTCAAAGTACGAGCTCTTTGCTATCATAATTTCTGATATAAAGAATAAATGATTATAATCAGAATAGAATCAGCTTGTTTTATTGGAATTTTCAGATGCTTATCAAAACTTTTTTACCCTTAAACAAAAAAGATCAGTTTTTCAAATGTTGTATTCGAGAGGAACATATGGAAGTGAGCAGGTTCTTCCGGTAGACAAAACATGATAAGCATTATGTTGGTGCATGACGGATTGGCCTTGTCAAGTCCTCTTATTTAACTGGTTTACTCTCAATAATGACTTAATAAACTCACTGAGGTCATGAGAAGTGGGAGGGGTAGACTCATTATTCAGTTCACCTTTTACTATCCTGTCTGTTACATGATACAGTGATACAGATCACAGATGATCAAATTGAACAGAGGAATAGGCTTGGCCTACTTCTGTTCCTATAATAAATTTGTAGAAAAATTGTAGCAATCAATCTCTATCAAATAATTTACAACAGACCCAGATGTGAGGCATGGAAAACCCCAGTGATGGAGACTTTTGAGAACCTTAGTTCCACCTGTTCCTCTCAAGCGGGGCTGAATTTAACATATGTCATGTCTCCAATTAATCAAAACCTATGTCTCAAAATAGTATTTTCTGAAACAATAATTACTAAAGCTTTGGTCCTGTACAGCAGCTGATAGCTTAGGCAGTCCTGAAAAATGAGATATTTGTATGCTAACTTGCTAAACACAATTGAGAAATGAATTGCAATGGATCTGATGCTCAACAGGAGGAACAGCATTCAAGAGAAGTCTGACTGTGGTGGATTCTGGGAGAAGTCAGGAGAAAGTGAGGACTGTAGATGCTGGAGATCAGAGCTGCAAATGCATTGCTGGAAAAGTGCAGCAGGTCAGGCAGCATCAAAGGAGCAGGAGAACTGACGTTTCGGGCATGAGCCCTTCTTCAGGAACGAATTTTTCAGGAATGAATCAGGAATGATTCATTCCTGAAGAAGGGCTCATGCCCGAAACGTCGATTCTCCTGCTCCTTGGATGCTGCCTGACCTGCTGCGCTTTTCCAGCAACACATTTTCAGCTCTGGGAGAAGTCACCTTGCTGACCACAGCTGAGAAGGGGATCATGGAGAGCCCTGTGTCAAAGAACAGTGAAACCCTCAAATGTGACAATAGTGTATCGCTCCTTCCTTTCTCCTTGAAGCAAAAAAGGAGAGAGGGGCTGTTAGAAGTTTTGCTCGTGCCTTAGACCCAGCAGTGAGATCAATGTGCTGCTGTTGAGGCCAAATTGCAGGCTTGGGCTTCACTGAGGAGGGTAAGTGGCATTAAGGTATTGCAAGATAAAGCTTTCCTGTTTCTCTTAATCCAGTAATTACAAGAGGGGTAGTAATAGCAATAGTGGAGTGGTATGCTCCTCTTGTGAAATGTGGGTGTGGAATTCAAATATCCCTGATAAGTACATCAGCAGGAAATGTGTCCACTTCCAGCTCCTCTCTAACCCAATAGATTGGTTAGAGCAGCAGCTGGACTCATTGTGGAGCATACAGGAGGCAGTAAGTTTTATAGAGAGGAGTTTCAGGGATGTGGTCACACCAAAAGTTCACCAGATAGTTGGGTGACTACTAGGAGTGGTGGGAGGCAGTGCAGGATTCCCTTGTGGTCATTCCCCTCTCAGATAAGTATACCATTCTGGATAGTATTGGGGAAATGATCTCTCATGGGAAAACAACAACAACAGCCAGATCGGTTACACTACAATTGACAGTATTATACAGCAGGAAAAGTCAAAGTGTAGTGAAAGGGGTTTCTATAGCCAGGGCACAGACAGGCATTTCTATGGCTATGAGCATGACTCCAGAATGATTTGCCTGCCAGGATCAAGGATGTCTCTGAGCAGGCACAGGATATTCTGAAAGTGGAGAATGAGCTGCTACAAATTATTGCCACACTGGTACTAATAACATAGGCAGGAAGAGAGATGGCTTCCTGCAAAGATACATTAGGGAGATATGAAAGTTGAAAAGCAGCGCTATTAAGCTCAGAATTCCTTCCTGTGTCATGTGCTAGTGAGGCCAGAAATAGGAAGATAATAAAACTGAATGCCTGGCTAAAGAGCTGGTGCAGGAGGGAGAGCTTCAGATATCTACATCATTAAGGTCTCTTCCAGTGCAGGAGGAGCCTACACAAAAAAGATAGATTGCAAGGAGGTTTGCTAGTGCTGCTGGAGAGTGTTTAAAACAGTGTGGCAGAGGGGTGGGAACCACAGCAGTAGGTCAGCATGTGGAGTGATTGAGAAAAAGGTGGAGTTAAAGTCAAGCAAGTCTAATAAGAAGAACAGGTAGAATTATGCTAATGAATGTGGTGGGACTGGCAGTCTGATGTGTGTTTGTTTTCATGTAAGGAATATAACAGGTAAGGTAGATGAGCTTAGAGTCTGCATTAGTGCACAGAACTTTGATGTTGTAACCATTACAGAAACTTGTTTGAGAGAAGGGCAGGGCTAACAACTCAACATTCCAGGGTTTAGAGAAGATAGAGAAGGATGTAAAATGAGTGACGTGTTACATTACTGGTTAAGGAGAATGTCACAGTTACACTAAAAGAGGAAATCTTGGAGGGCTCATCCAGTGAGGCCATATGGGCAGATTTTAGGAACAAAAAATGTGCACTAACTATGATGGTGTTATATTATTGCCCTCCCAATAGCCAGTGGAAGATAGAAGAGCAGACATGTAGGCAGATAATGGAAAGATATGAAGGCAAGAAGGTGATTGTTATAGGTGATGGCAGTGGGTGATTTTAACTTCCAGATTATTCACTGAGACTCCCTTAATGCCAGGAGCTTCGAGGGGCAGACCTTGATAGGTATATCCAAGACAGTTTCTTGAAACAAATTGCAGAAGGTTCAAGTAACGAAGGAGCCATAGACCTTGTATGAAGGATGAGCCTGACCAGTTGATTGAAATTTCATTGGGGAAGCACTTTGGGAAGAATGATCATAATTCTGTCGATTATAAGACACTTAAAGATAAAGGTGATACTTGTCCTTGGGTGAAAAAAACTGAATTGGGGGACGGTTAATTATCACAGTATTTGGCCGGAACTGGAGAAATTAGACTGAATGTAATTGTTTGAGAGTAAATCCGCATCTGATATGTGGGAAAAATTTTAAGACCAATTGATTAGAGTTCAGGACCAACATGTTCCTGAATGGTAAGATTCAGAAACCCTGGATGACATGAGAATTTGAAAGTTTTATCGTAAAAGAAAAAGAAGCAGATGTAAGGTTTAGGAAACTGAAGTTAGGCAAGGCTCTTGAGGAATAAACATGAATCAGGAAAGAACTAAAATAAGGAATTATGAGTGCTAAAAGGGGCCATGAAATATCCTTGGCAAGTAGGATTAAGGGGAATCCCAAGGCATTTCATATATATATTCGGAGCAAGAGGATAGCTAGGGAAAGGGTAGGTTCATTCAAGGACAAAGAGGAAATTAATGCGTAGAGCAAGACAACTTAGGTGAAGTCCTTTAATTAGTATTTTGCATCAAAGAGAAGACCATGGGCGATGATAAGACTTGGGAGGTGTATGTTTTCTGGGAGATTGTGATATTAAGAACGAGCTGAAGGATGCAAGGGAGGAGGTTGCTGGGACCTTGACAGAGATTTTTGTACCCTCTTTCGTCACAAGATTAGATCCCAAAGAGTAGAGAATAGCCAATGATGTTCTTTTGTTTGAGAAGGGTAACGGGGATAATCCAGGAAATTATAGGTTGGTGAGCCTTACATCAGTGGTAGGGTAATTATTATAGAAGATGCTTAGAGACAGGATTTACTCACATTTTGAAAAGAATGGACTTATCAGGGACAGTCAGCATGGCTCTGTGCAGAGGAGGTCTTTGTCTCACAAACTTGATTAAGTTTTTTGAAAAAAATGACAAAGATGATTGATGATGGTAGGGCATAGCTAGGGATGTTGTCTACATGGACTTTACTAAAGCTTTTGACAAGATCCCTCATGCTGGTTCAGAAGATTAAGTCACATGGGATCCAAGGTGAATTGTTAAGTTGAATACAAAATTAGATTGGTCAGAGAAAGCAGAGGATAGTTGTGAAAGGGTGTTTCTCAGTTTGGAGATCTGTGGCCTGCTGTGTTCTACAGGGGTCAGTTCTGGGAAACTGTTGTTTGTAACATATATAAATGATTTAGCAGAGAATGTAGGTAGTCCGATTAGTAAATTTGCAGACAACTCAAAGATTGGGGGATCTGTGGATAGTGAGGAGGATGGCTGAAAGATATAATAAGATGCAGATAGGCTAGAGACTTTGGCAAAAAAATGTCAGATGGAGTTTAATCAGGCCAAACGCGAGGTGATGCATTTTAGAAGATCTAATGCAGGAGGAAACTAGACAGTAAATGGCAGAACCCTTAATGGCATCAACATATAAAGGGATCTAGGCATACGATCAACAGTTCCCTGAAAATGGCAACACAAGTGGATACAGGGTCAAGAAGATGTAAAACATGCTTGCCTTCATTGCTGGCAGCACTGAGAGTAAAAGTTGGAAAGTCCTTTAGGGAAGAAAACTGACATCCATACCTAGTCTGACCTACATGTGACTTCAGACCCACTGCAATGTGGTTGACTTTTAACTGTCTTCTGGGCAATTAAGCCGGAGCAGTATATTCTAGCCTAGCCAGTGATACCTTTATTCCATAAATGAATAAAAACAAGGTCATGTTGCAACCGTATAAAACTTTAGTTAGACCAAGTCTGGAGTGCTGCGTGCAGTTCTGAATGCCACACTATATGAAGGATGTGGAGACTTTGGAAAAGGTGCAAAATAGATTGTTGCCTGGATTGGAGTGTACCGTGTTAGCTATGGTGAGTCATAGTGTCATACAGCAGGGAAACAGACCTTTCAGTCCAACCAGTCCACGCTGAACATGATTCTAACCTAAACTAGTCCCATCTGCCTACTCCTGGCCCATATCCCTCTAAACCTTTCCTATTCATGTATTTACCCAAATGGATTGGATAAACTTGCATTGATTTCGCTGGAGTATTGGAGGATCAGGGACGAACTGGTAGAAATATATAAAATAATGAGAAGTATGGATAGGGTGGATATTCGGAGGCAAGCGTTTTTTACAGAGTTGTAGATGCCTGGGACATGCTGCCGGGGAGGTGGTAGAAACAGATACAATTGCAATATGTAAAAGGCATTTAGACAGACACATGAATAGCCAATTAATGGCTAAGTTGGAATAAAACCTAGCTGTCATGCTTTCAGGAACAGTAAATACAGTCTGTGAAAGAAAGGAAAGGTGTGGGATGTGGGATTTGTTGTACATGTCTCAGGTGGGGGAAGGGGTGTTAGTTAAAAGCTTATGTTGGAAACTCAATGGTTTTTCACCTTGCGGTAGAGATAATGGTGGAGAGATAGAGAGATGTATAAGACTATGACACGTTTTGATGAGGAAAAACTCAACACATTAACCGGTTGTATGAGGATTAAAGGACAACATTTGAGGTGGTTAACAAGAAATGCCAGGGGAATGTGTGGATGACTTTTATTACATAGAGAGTGATAATTATCCAGAACTCAATGCCCACAAAGATGCTGGATGTAGAAACGGTTAAAGGTTTCAGAGGAAATTAGATGGGCACTTTAAGAAAATAAACTAGCAGGGCTATAGATCTGAGTGGGGGAGGTGATTGAATGGATTTTTCTCTGGGAAGCTGTCATGAACTTCATGGACTGAATTACCTTTTTGTTGCCATAAATGACACAATGACAGAGTCTCCTGCTTTCACTGACAATTAGCATGAGGGTGAGAAGGACATGCAATATGGCAGGTTGGTGGCATACCTGAACCCTGCTACCTACCTGCCTCACCAGATTTAATTTCTGGATGGGAAGGCTAACATCCCACCATGTCTTTCTGTCCCATTGCCAAGTAAAGCCCTTAAGTGACCAACTAAAGGCTCCATCCTTAACTGGTAATCTTCAATTGATAACCTGTAACCATGGTAGATATGATTCTATTGTGAGAAATTGTTTGCTGAATGATCACGAGGGTGTTATGAATTATAAAACAATCAATTTAAGTTTATTAGGCAGCTCATAATGTAGCTTGCTTACATTTGCTATAGTCTTCACATTTGCATTCAGAAGGCCTGTCCTCTGGAGAGAAAAGGAACATGCCCAGCAATTGTGACTTTGTTGAATTAAACAAAAGCAGAAGAAATAGATCCTTGCTACATTCTCTATGGCAATGAATTGACCAATCAGAATTGATTAGTCAATCAATCTGCACCTTTTTGTTGTGCTGTCAATTGTTGTGTCTGTGTAGGAGAGGCCGAATTGAAGAACTTCAGTGATGCTCAAGGCTATATGTTGACGGTTAATGAGGGGGTGTGGGACAGGAGGAGACAGTTGGGAGTGCACCATTTTTATCGTGCAGATGTTAATCTTTACCAGCAAGACTGCCTGGCTTTCAAAGAAAAGCCTTTGTGCATGAAAATTGTTTTGGGGGGAAACTTGTGATATTCCATTGCAGGAAAATTGAATTTGAGGTTTAGGTCAGAAACACAAGAGTTACTCCCCCTCTAAGCTACAGGTTAATTTCCAGTAGAAACTGCCATCCCCAGAGGGTGCATGGATGCAAATAAGAAGATAATGTCGCTGCCACAGTCATTCTGTAATCTATGCCAGCTCACTGTTCTCCTCTGGTATATGTATTAAAATCAGATGAAATATTTCTTTTCAACTGACATATATGCAACAAGAGTTCTGAGTTCCAGTGCTCAAAAAGGGGCTGTGATTTTGTGTTTCTCCTGAGAGGAACAGTATGAATAGGCCAAACTGTCGACAATGGCAGTGATTTTGAGGTGAGTACTGAAATTAAGGAAGTCACATTTTCATTACTATTTTTGTAAATAGTAATTTGAATCAACGATTCCATCCAATTAATCTTCAGCTTTCACCATACTCCTGGCTGCTGAATAACCAGACTGGCTGGAGCTATAAAATGTTTGCACCATTCGATTAACCATTTTGGGTATTGCTTCTCTATTTTTTAAATGTAGAAATTATGTCTGTTAATTCACTGTCTGGCAGGAGAGCCCAGTATTACCATCAAGCAAAATAACTTGTTCTATAATGTCATTACTGACGCTATTGCATGTAACTGATCTATACTTTCTTTGGTTTGTATTTTTATAAAAAACGTATTGCTATGGATTGCACCTCTGTCTCATTACTTTCGTAGGACCATCTTATAAGGTTCACAACAAAATGCTCCAGATGTTGAAAATCTGAAATACAAACAAAAGTGCTAGTAATATTCAGCAGGTTGAGCATTGAAGGTCATTGATCTAAACTTTAACTGCTGCTCTTGACATAGACAATGCAGACCTGCTGATTATTTCCAGCATTTTCAGTTTCTATTCTTCTCATGTTAAAATTAAAATGTTTATACAATAGGTTAGTTCATCTCAAAATTAACTTCTAGTCATAAAGTGTCAATCCTCTGTGCACACAGGGGATTGTTTAGTTCTTCTTTGATTCGATTTGACGTGAATTATTACTGTCATGTGTACCGTGGTACAGTGAAATGTGTTATCTTATGTGCTTTACAGCCAAATTCCACCATGTAAGTGCATCAGGGGACCAGAACAGAGTGCAGGGTATAAGGTGAAAGCTGCTGAGAGGGCGTGGAGAGAGATCAACATTAACATTAAAGAGGTCCATTCAAAGGTCTGAGGGGGAATTCAGCAGTAAATTGAAATTGTGCACTGATTTTTGACATGACTGTTAATTTATTTCTTACAACATAGTACAAATTTGAATAACCTTGATGTCAATAGGAGACCAAACACATTCCTGAAGTCACTCTATTAACAATTTCACATTGATCTCCCATTATCAAAAATAAGAATACTTCACTATCTGGTATTGCCCCAACTTGCACTCCCAATGCAACTCCTGAGTTGTCCCAAGTTTGGAACCCTGCTATCTTATTTTTAAAGCCTACTAACCTTTGTGATGTCCCATATACCATGAATTGTCTGGAATGTTTATTGCTTCTTTGCATAATATGATTCAGCATTTTGAGAGGCATGTTAACCATGAATTTGTTTTCCTAAAAGGCTTCTCTCGGTACAGGAGAAAGTATAATCTGCAGATGCTGGAGAGCAGAATCAAAAAGTGTGGCACTGGAAAAGCACAGCAGGTCAGGCAGCATCCGAGGAGCAGGAGTGTCAATGTTTTAGGCATAATATTCCTGATGAAGGGCTTATGCCTGAAACGTTGACTCTCCTGGTCCTGGAATGCTGCCTGACCTGTTGTGCTTTTCCAGCGCCACACGTTTAGCCACTTTTCTCAGTACAGCCATCAATAAAACTAGGCTCAGCAATTTTTTTTCTTGTTGCAGGGACTCCCTTTACAAAAAGAATTAATTGTTTGACAAAAATATTAGATGCAACTGGATCTCTTCACTGTTCATCAGGACTGATGAAGGTTTATCATTGTTTCATATATTACAGGATAAACAGATGAATTTCAATTTAACATTTTTTTTCTGGCGTATTTATCAGCTCCGGTCAGTTTAAAACAAAGTTCACTCACCCCGCCTTATTTCAATATGGCAGAAAACCGAGAGGAACAGTGTGACATATGTTTCGCTGCTTACACTTTTTGCACAGGGATTTCACCAGCCTTTTACAAAAGTTACAGAAAGGAATTAGGAGAACCTTGTTACAATTCTCCCTTCATTCATTACACCTGGGCAGGTGTGTTTCTTGCCACGAGACTGAGTGAATTTTCTCACCGATTCTGACCAAATTCATCACATCAATTGGGGGCATGATGCCTCAGTGGTTAGCGCTGTTGCCTCACAGCTCCAGGGACCCAGGTTCGATTCCAGCCTTGGGCGGCTGTCTGTGTGGAGTTTGCACATTCTCTCCGTGTCTGCGTGGGTTTCCTCCAGGTGCTCTGGTTTCCTCCCACAATCCAAAATATGCAGGTTAGGTGGATTGGCCATGCTAAATTGCCCATAGTGTCCACGGATGTGCAGGCTAGGTGGATTAGTCAGGGATAAATGTAGAATATTAGGGGAGGGGAATAGGTTTGGGTGGGTTACTCTTTGGAAAGTTGGTGTGGACTTGTTGGGCCGAAGGGCCTGTTCCACACTGTAGGGATCTTATAATTGCCCTTTCTGCCCCAATGGCACTTATCTCACATTAGGTTTCTACTCTAACTTGCCACGCACCAATCCCAGAAAAACCTACCACTCACTGGTGATCCCCAAATTGATTGGCATCCCTGGCACCATTGCTTTCTTTAAAAGTCTGTTGTGCACCAGACAAGTACTGACAACCCAGTGTTGCCTTTCATGGTTTCTGATATTTGCCGTGGACATGGCAGTTAGAGGGATATTGGTGCCCTACTTTACAAATGATCCTGGAACTGCTGCCACTGATGTACAAGGTGGGACACAGTGCTATCTCCTCTTCCCTTAGGACCAGGAGAGGATGCCATGACATCAAGCCATACCAGCCTCTTCCGAGGTCACTCAGCCATCTGGAAGAATGCCCAGCCCTGAGGAAAAATGTTAAGGTCTCTCTCCACTCCACCAGTGTACTTTCCATCTTTTTGCTTTCTGATGGCTCATACTTAAACCATCTCTGCCACTGTATGCACCTTCCATCAAAACTCATGTTCTATCACTGTCTCTGTTTCCTGCAACATCATCCCTACTCACCCACCTGAACCCTGAACACCATTAACCCTACCTGCCTTCTCTCTCACTCACTTGGGTCACCTCTCCAACTGTAATGATTGTGCCTTCTATTTCAGATTTTAGCTGCCTCTTTCTCATTCCAGGATGAATATAGACCACAGTGGGGCAGAAAGAGCCAAGACAAGCAATTTGCCGCCTGTCATCCAGCTCCTCACCCCTTGTGAAGAGTGGTTCCTGACTCTGGCTGCCTCGAATGGGGCCTGGACGAGTATTGGAGTCTGCCCTTGACTTACTTTTCCATGTTCCCCTGAACAATGAATATCCTCCTTGACCTGACTCAGGCTGGCAAGCTTCCAGACTTTGTGTGTGCTAAATGCATGATAAGGCATCAGTAATACGTAGCTAGTATTTTTGACTGAGGGAACAAGATGCAATAAAGGCTAGGTAATACAATGTAAGGATGCTGTAACATCCATACAGGTTCAGGGTGAGTGAGGACTGTGAGAGCAAGTGAACAGCAGAGAAATGAAACCTGGTCCAGTCCATGAACTTGGTGTGTGTCTTTGTAGCAGCACTATAATATTCTTTGCCGGGGAGCCTGAGGTGAAGCACTGAATTGAAGTAGCATCCCAAATGGTTTGGATAAGTGCCACAAGAGTCCTGAGGCTGGTCAGATGCCAAGGTCTGTGGAAATGGGGGTACAAGTGATGCTGGCAAAGTAGAAAAGTTACTTAAATTCATCCTACAGTGCTGAAAATTCCTCAAGGTGGCTAATACTGTTTTAGCCTGGTGGCAACTTTGGACCAGGCCCTGAGATGTTAGTGTCGAAAAGTGTGGCACTGGAATCTGGTGTCAAACATAGAGAATGTTTGGAGAAAGCAGCAAAGTCTGGTTTGAATATTGAGTTTTCCCAACACTTGTTTGTTTGGTAAAGTGCAAATGAAATATGGATGTAGTTAACGAGGCACATAATAAGCAATAATGGGCATCAATTGGGAACTCGTTGCCTACTATTTTGTTTGAGAAAAGCATAAAAGATGAGGTGAGATTATCTCAAAGTCAATATTGCCCTCAGAGCATCTCGCCCAATTCTGTCACACACTTCACGATGGCCCATGTCGTTCAGACTGTTACACAATCCCTCTCATTTGGTTTTATTTGCAAAATATTAGCATCATATCATTTGAGCAATCTCAAGTTTTGCTTTGGGTACAGTTTTTTTCCTTCTTTGACCAATACTCTTGTCATCAACTTTTTCATGTTTTATTGCAATTTTGAACACAATTATCTTCTACTTCTATTTCCAAAATGCTTTGCTCTTTTTAGGTCTTCTTGGGCCAAGTACTGGTCCCTTCTTTTGTTGGAACTAAATTTGGGATACTAAATTAATTAACATTGAAAAGCCGTGAGATCTGTGTGGCATAGAACCAAAGTGTGCCATATGGACAAGCCTGAATATTGTTTTCAATTAGTTGTTGGGTCTCAGCATCATAATTATAGGGAGCTATGGATGTTACTTGGACTCCCTGACATTGCAAGTTGATCAGGCCTATCAATGTTACTTCCTTGGTTGTTGGCTGAATTGCAAAAGTGAATCCAGGAAGAAAGTAGAAATGATTGTAGAAACAGGAGATGATTGGCTGGGGTGAGAGGTTGAAAATCTCGGCCAATAGTAACTGCTGTCTCAATAAGAGTGCTCTGTGATTGTCTTCTGCAGGCCTCCATATTACACTCCCTTGGTCACCGTAGGTGTCCCTGTGATTGTCCTTCTCTGCTTTCCCTTATTTTGGGCAGATATTGTTCATTCAATTTAAAAAGGAGTGAGACTTGAAGCTGAAGTGTCAGTCATAATGACCTGGAAAATGCTGATCATGCACTTTCATGTTGTGGCAGAACATTACTGAAACCCTCAGAGTTAAATATATACACTTTTAGGATTAAGAAAAGTAAAGCATTACACTGAAATGATACTGAAAAGGCAGAACTTATAGATCTTAGGAGTGTTACGATCATCGGGCATAATGTGATGATGTGAATGCCCCTGATGGCTGTGACCTAGGCTACATTGTTTGTTTGTCAATGGCATTCAGTTAGTTCCTCCATGAACATGCCTAGACAGGGACATGGGCTTTGAATTTTGACAAGTTGGAATGATTCCATGCTTTATTCAAAATGGAAATACCGGCAATTCCTGCACCCATGTCTGGTATAAATCATTTTTGCTGAGTGCAAGGGAAACAAAATCAATTTTGTACATTCACAATTCACTGAAGTAGTGACAGCATTAAAAGTGCAGCTGACTGCAATTCAAAGCAGTTGTTGCCACTACCGAATCTCAACTCGTGTAAATTACTATTTTGTGAAAATGTAGTGAGACTAGAGTTCAGTTTTCAGGTCAACAGTTTCCCTTTTGGAGAGTGTAAAAATTTTCAAGTAATTCTACAGAAGTTCAACCTTCACAAACATAGGTGTGTAGCTGGCACCTAACGGTCTTAGAGGATGGGATCTGTAGTCTTGGAAGTCAGATCTATTCAGCCCTCCTGACTCAAGCTTTTGGGTTGGATGAAGGATAAGTAAAGGAGTGTTGTGTTAAATGATAATGGCACAATTGCATTTTCACATCTATAGAGGTATGTGAGCATGTGGGGAAGTGTTTGCCTAACAATATCATCACTAAATTGTTTATTCCAGAGACCAGGCAATGGTCCAGAGTCTCAGGTTTGAATTTCGCCATGACAGATGGTGGAATTGAGTTCAATTTTTTAAAAAACCCAAAAATCTGGAATTAAGAGTCTAATGGTGGTTAGGAAGCTATTGCCAATTATCAGGAGAAACCTATCTGCTTTGCTAATATCCTTCAGGGATAAATACTGATGCATGAGACTCCAGGCCCCACAGCTGTGTGGGACTCTAACTGCCCACTGGGTAATTAGGAGTGGGCAATAAATGGCCAGTAACACCCACATCCTGTGAATGAATAAACGAACCAATGAAGGTTACAAGGAAGCAGTTGGAGGCAGCATATATCCATCAAGGTGAAGGAGGAGAACAACAAGGTTTATTCCCAGCCAAGAATATGCAAACTGTAATGGCCATATCTTGATATGTTGGAAAGACCCATGCAAGAGCAGGCTCAGATTAACCCAGGAATTGGTTACAGACATAAGCGCTATGTGGTGCAGCATGATCTGATACCACTATTTATCAATGTGAATACAGTGCATTGACACTTAAAGGCCACTTTTCTAAATTTCTGTACTGTGTCAGTCAAACATTGGTGCCTCAGGGCAGTTCAGATGCCCATTTTGCTCAGGTGGGAAAGCACATGAATTTCTCAATGGGAAGGCAGAGGGCCAAGGCGTTGTTGGACATAGCAGGTTTCCCCAAGTTCAGGTTTGCGTTATAGTGACTCTGACAGTTTTGGTCACCACCCTACCAGAAGGATGTGGATACTTTGAAGAAGGTACAGAAATGGTTTACCAGGATATTGCCTGGTTTACAGGATATTAGCTATGAGTGGAGATTGGACAATCTTGGTTTGGTTTACACATAAACGCTGAAGAATGAAGGGTAACCCGCTAGAAAGTAACAAAATTTGAGAGACATGGATATAATGGATAGTCACTTTTTCCCAGTGGAGAAATTTAAATTACTAGGAGACATAGGTTTAAGGTAAAAGGGGGTAAGTTTAAAGAAGATGTGAGAGGCAGGTCTTTTTTTTTAACCCAGAGGGTTACGTGCCTGGAAATCACTGCCAGAAGGGGTGGTGGAAGCAAATACAATAGTAATGTTTAAGAGGCATCTTGACAGATAAATAAATAGCCAGGCAACAGAGGGATACAGATCTTGTAGAGGCAAAAGCCTTTTAGTTTAGAAAAGCATCATGTGTCTACGTAATCTAGGTGGGCCAAAGGGTCTGTTCCTGTGCTATACTGTTCTTTGTTCTTTTTTATTTCTGTTTCCAGCTTCAATAGGAGACAATAAGTTGGCTTTTTGTGACCTGACATTTATCATTCTTATAATTGTAAAACTCCTGGGACAAAAGGTATAGGTCATTCTTCAACATAATTATGACAAAGTCCTCCGCAGAATTTCAATATACTGGAAGCTGAAAATTAGTTTGTCAGATATATAAATGCAGTTTCCTTTGTGCTTTTTTATTTATAAATAGCTTTCCTTTTAAATTAATTACATTCTGTATACAGAACTTTTTTTTTACTGTTGGTTCATTCTTGCTTTATTTTCCAGATGCAGTTGTAAGATAGTAATGAGAGGTGATGATAGGATGCATCGAGGAATGGAACGTAAGTCACTGAATTATCTAATTAAATCCCCTCTTTATTATCCCACGAAGGATGGAAATCCTAACAGTAGCCAGTAAGATTTATTTTCTCAGATTATAACAACTTTGAGGGGAAAAAACTAAACCAGAACTATAAAAGCTAACAAATGCTTTCAAAAGACAATGCAGCATCAAAACTGACAATAACGCAAAACCAGCAGTGAAAGCCACTTCAGGTAGATACCAAGGCAGTTCCATTGGATACACCCTTCTTGTAACCTGAGTTATGATTGTTCCACATCCATCCACTTTGATTGCTTGATAACATGGTTGGAAGTATATATTCTGAGGTTGTGTGTCTTAAACTACCTAGAGAGTGATGGGAGCTTGGATTTATTTTCTGTTGCTGTGCTCTCCCACAAAAATGTTCATTTGTGACACTTAGTGATCTAAATTGAACACTATTGTATGTATTTAAAATGGGTACAGCTAGCACTAATTTGGCAGTGCAGAGGCTCCAACACACTGCCTGAATGATGCTAAATTGGACAGTATCTTTTTGAAAGCAACACCAGCAGTTGCCTGAAATCAGGGATGGTTGAAAAACATCTCTGCTCATTTCAACCTCGAATTATTTGTTTTTAACTGATGAATGAAATTGTTGTGACTTGGTTGGAGCACATTGCATGGCCTGCTCTGCATTTCCTGACTTTCAGCAAATTAACCAACAGACATTATCGAAAATGCTGGAGTCCAGCAAAACATCTGAACATTCTTGTAACGTATCCAGTTGGAAGATTCTGGCATGCTTCTGCTGGGTCCATTTAAAAATGACTGCAGGCCGCTCTTAACCTACACTTGCTTTCAGCTTTACAACATTTATGCCATTCATTCCCTTTAATTTTATCTGCTGTCCTTCTGTGTGAGGTGTGAGTTGAACTTGTGTAGGCTGATGGTTGAGTTATGTAAGTTTTGTGACCGCATTTGAGACTTGACTGATTTTTTTCTCCTGATGCTTAAGGTTAACTTTATTGAGCCATTAGTTTCCAATGTATCAATGGGACTTTCTTAAGTTGGTCATGGGATATTGCCCATTTCCAAATACCCTGGGAAAATGATGATGGACCAACATCTTGAAAAACTGTAAGGGGTCGGAACATCATAGTGCCATAAGGAAGGAAAGTACAGAATTTTGACCCAGCAACTGTGAAGGAAAAGCAATATAGGTCCAAAATGGGATGGGGCGTGACTTGGTAGGGAACTTGTGGTGCTCCCATGTACCCACTGCCCTCATCCTACCAGGTGGTAGAGGTGATGTCTTTGGAAGGTGCTGTTGAAAGAGCTGTTTTTGAGTTAAAGTAGTGCACTTTTGTACATACTGCTGCCATAGTGTGTCAATTATAGAGAAGATTAACATTTAAGGTGGTAAATAAGGTACCAATCAAGTGGGCTGTTTTGTGCTGGATGCATTAATCAGGTATATGGATGAATAAACCATGTATAAACCAACATAAACTTTAATGTTAGACCTGTAGCATTTAAAAATATCTGTACAATGCAATAAGTTTTAATTTTCTTTGCTCCTACACCTTCTACATTGTGGGGACATAAGGCAAGATTTGTAGAAATATAGTTGTTGAGCTTCATGGTTGTTGTTGCAGCTACATTCATCCAGATAAGTGGGAAGGATTCCATTGTACACATGACTTCTATATTAGAGCTGATGGACAGACATTGGGGAGTGAGGACTTAAGTTACTCATCACAGAATTCTTAGCTTCTGACCTTGTAGCAATAGTATTTATATGGTTTGTCCAGTTTAGCTGTTTGTTAATGGAGGATTCTGTTGATAATGAGGGATTCAGCAATGACAATGCCATTGCAAATCAAGGAGAGATTGTTCAATTCATTCAATGAAGTCATTATCTGATGCTTGTCTGGCATGAATGTAACTTTACAGTTATCAACACACACCTAGACCTTATCGAAGACTTGTTGCATATGGGCATGAACTGCTTGAGTATCTGATATACCATGAACATTGTGCCATCATTATTGAACATCACCTTATGATGAAGAATGATAATTGGTGAAGCAACTGTCGATGTTCGGGCCTGGGGTACTAACCTGAGAATCTCCTCAGTTATGTCTCCTGACCAACTCCAACAACCACAGCCAGCTTCCTTTGTGCTAGTGAGGAGTTTTCCTGATTTCCATTGACTGTATTTTTGCTGGTATTCCTTGAGTGTGGTGCTGGAAAAGCACAGCAGGACAGGCAGCATCCGAGGCGCAGGAGAGATGACATTTCGGGTATAAGCCCTTCTTCAGGCCAAAGCATTGACTCTCCTGCTCCTCGGATGCTACCTGGCCTGCTGTGCTCTCCCAGCTCCACACTTTTCGACTCAGATCTCCAGCATCTGCAGTCCTTGTTTTCTCCTGGTGTTCCTTGATGCCATACTCAAGCAAATGCTCCCTTGATGTCAAGGGCATTCACTTCCACCTTACCAAATGATGACCAAATTTGGGTTTATATTCTTTTTATTGTGTGCTTTTTAGCATTTTTCAGTCTCCTGTCTTTCTTGTGAAACTCTAATGACAGTAGGCCTTTTTTTTTCAAAAGAAAACAAAGTAGCTGTGCAGACTCAGAAATGCTCTTTCATGAGGAAATTAAAGAGCATCAGTTTTGAAGATTAACTCTGGAACATTCCAAGGTGAAAGTGGAAAAGTTTAAAGGAGATATGAATTTCTTTATACAAAGGGTGGTGGGTACCTGGAATGTGTTACCAGGGGAGGAAGTAGAGGCAGGCACGATAGTGTCATCTAATATGTATCTAGACAGATACATGAATAGGCAGAGAGCAGAAGGATTCAGATCCTTAAAAAATAGGTGACAGATTTAGATAGAGGCTGTGGATTGGCGCAGGCTTGGAGGGCTGAAGGGACTGTTCCTGTGCTGTAAATTTCTTTATTCTTTGTTCATTCCATTTTTATGTCTGTTCTAAAGAACATACAGGATGTGAGTGGAACACAATTAGCTGGTGAAACAAAGCAATCTGCAGCAAAAATTAATTGAAAAAGAATAAAAATGTCAAAACTCAGTGTTTCATGTGTGTCAGCTTCCAATTCATGTCATACAAATGTTCTTGTTGATCTTATCTATTCTAGACAGGTAAACTTCACTGTACTTCAGAGTGATCGCTTTCTCCTTGGCCTCAACTCTACAAATCCTGCCTAATGTTCTCACAATGTAGAAGGTGTGGGAGCAAAGGAAATGATAAGTTATTGCATTGTACAGTGATCTTTAAATACTGCGCGTCTAACATTAGTTTATATTGGTGCATCCATTCACATACCTGATTAATGTAACTAATTAATGGGTGGCAACTAGCAATAAAACAATAATGAATATTTGATTTGATCTCTCACAGTTTGGGAAAAGTAAGGATCTTTGGTTAAAAAGTCAAAAAATTGTACCTCTCTCACAACTTTGATTAGTGTTGGATTTTACGTAGAAGATCAAGATTACAGCCAAGCCATACTGCTATCCCAAAATAAACACAGGGGTTGGAAAATGGTTTGGATAAAGTTTACAGGTGAAATGTGAGGAAGTTGGAACTGAATGGAGGAAGGTTGTACTATGTGGTGGCAATATATTAGAGGAAGACCCTTAGCAGAGAAATTAAATTTGGCATACAGTTGGATAATACCTGGTTAAATCCAAAGGTTGTAAGCACATACTTAAGGGAGTGATCGCAGATTCAAGTCAGAGTGGACTGGCTTTCAGAAATATAGGTAAATTGATGTGTATTTCATGATACACTGTTTGACAGACTATGCAACAGCTCTTATTTTGATTGCATCCACAGGGATAGACAGCAAGTGAAAGATCAGCCAATGTATTCATCCATGTATTCTTTAAGTACCTCTTCTGAGAGTTGAAGCAAGATAATATTGTCCTAAAATTTGCATAAGTGGCAGAAATGGTATTGTACACCTCAAGGCAAAATATGAGCAAGTACAGCTTGAAAATAATATCCAGTAAGTAGATGACAAATTAGGCGAATGCAAAGCAGTTACTCCATGGCAATAGAGTTTCTGCCTCCTAGCACTGTTAAGCATAACTGCTTATGTCAATGTACGCACAGTTATGATATTTGGGCATTTTGCAAATGAATCAGAATTAAGTTTGTAAAGATTTAGTTTTGACTTGGGTTGATGAAACTGTTCCGTTTTCTTTGCCAGGTTGCAACATCATGTGTTTTTAATGTTCTAAAAGAATAACACATTATTTCAATTGAAAATGCAGAAATTAGGTAGTTGAATAAAATCTCAGATGTTCTTAGATTTGTTTAAATGTCTGATATCTTCCATGACTCTCTGTTATAATTGATTGGAAGAGGATTAAAAATAAATTAAAGTTCATTCTGCCTATTTCCTTCTTCCCTCCAATTGTACAGTGCAACTATTAGTGTAAGGCCATGTTAGAACGATTAATTTAGTTCCAAGTGTTTGTTTGTGACATAACATAATTCAACATGAAGTTTAAAGATATGAAAATTGCAGTCAGATAAGTGTAGGTTCTACCCTGGTACCATCCGAGGTTGAATAGCTCATGAGTTGTCATGGTATAGAATCACATGATGAAGAATGTCTCTCTGGGCAAATAGGGAGCTGTTGCAAAGCATTCAAGGAAACTCCAACTTATCCTTGAGGCAGCAAGTTTAAGAGGACTGAAAATATTGTCTTTTTTACCAATTAAATGTTGAGGAGACTGAATCCAGTGATTTGAATCTGCATCATAAAATCCATTCCTTGATCACTGACTTGAACATCTCCCTGGCATTTGTCCAATGTTTAATCAGACTGTTTGTAACATTATTGTCTTATTAGACCATAGGTTATGATCATGGTTAAAAAAGAAGGGACGACAAATATCCAATCAGTTCATTATCCAATTCTAATGTCTGAGATCTCAACATCAAAAATGGTTTAAAGTAGGCAAATGCTGATCTAAAATATCTGCTGTCATCACCTGACTAATTTAAGCCAAACATTGAGCGAAAGGTTGTTTGTGGAGTATTCAACTTTGAAAAACAATGAATATATTTGGAAATATACCAATTGTATGGCAGAGAAAATGAAAATGGATTATACACAAGAACTAAAAGATTTTCTTTTCCTGTCTCTTTTGTCAACCTCAGATGAAGTACCTAGTTTAAAAGGAAATTGGAATAGCAACATCTGTTCACTGAGAACTGCAAACTTTACTGCAGGTAAAGAAACAAAAACAACGACCAAAGAGTCAGGATAAAAGCCTTTCTTCAAAATTAAGGACTGTAAAACATTGCACCATGATTGCTTTTACCTTCTTAGCTGAACTTGATCTTCTTCTTTGTTTACTTATTTTAATATGTGATTGATTCTACTTTTTATTGTTAATAGGAATAAAACTCCACTTTCTGTGACTCAAAAAAGTCTTGTCATTAGTTGGATCCTTCATTTTGACCCAGTTAATTAAGCTTTAACTGAAGTGTGATATCTGTATGCTAACAAAGAAAATAAAAGTTGTCTAACTGAAAGAGGGTTTGAAAGATAGGAGACTTTCACATCCACCTCTGAGGATCATGTCACATTTGGGGACTCATCACATGGTTAGAACTCACTGACTAATGGAAGAATTGGAGTGGTGAAACACAGTTATTCCTTTTAAAGCTGTTAGAAAATCTTCGGTACGGTTTGTTTTTAGTGTTTAAGATTTATAAATGCGAATATGTCCATGTTTGGTAACTTTTTCCAAGAGCAAAATGAAATAACTTATGATTAACTAAAAGCCTTGTCCTTGGGAGAATTAAGTGGAATAACTAAGCACTCTCTGAAAGCCAGGAAAACAGAAATCACAAAAAACCTGGCAAATATCTAGGGCCAAAAACTGAGGTAAATTAAACAAATAAATTAAAATTGGAAAAGCTTGAGATTGGAAATTAGAATTCTAGGGATAGGAGATTAAAAAGAGTGCAGCTCACCACCCTTACTGGTATTTGCCTCTGACCAATATGCATGCCATCACTAAGGCTGCCTATTCCCACCTCCATAACAGCTTATTTATTCCTCAAACCTCCATGTATGCCTTTGTTAACTATATACTTGTCAATCCAATGCAACCCAGATCTCGATGCACTATCCTCTATAATTATGACAAATTTAAAACTGTGCTGTTCATGTCATAACTCACACTGAGTCCAACTCATATTTGCCCCTGTGCTCACTGATCGAAATTGGCTTTTGGATAAACAAAAACTCAACATTAAATATTCAATCCAGTTTTCAAATCCTTTCATTGCCTGGCCCCTCCCCCTCTCTGTAATTTCCTCTAGTTTTACCACCCTCTGAGATACCTGTGCTTGTGGACATCACAAATACCCTGATTTTACTTGCTCCACCACTGACGACCATGCCTTCAGTTGTCTAAGATCAGGAATGTATGTCTACATATTTCTCTTTCCTTCCTTTTTGAGATGGTCCTTAAAACTTGTCTTGTACTTAGTAAAGCTTTTGATTATTTGCTGAACTATCTCCTTATGTGCCTTGGTGCCAAATTTTGTTTGATATCACGCCTATGCAAAACCTTATTAATGTAACTTAGTTTACTTTGTATCATAAATGAAAATGTGTTGCTGGTTAAAGCACAGCAGGTTAGGCAGCATCTCAGGAATAGGGAATTCGACGTTTCGAGCATAAGCCCTTCACTTACACTCTCTGCAATCAGCCCTACCCCAGGTCGCCACTTACACTCTTTGCAATCAGCCCTACCCCAGCTCAGGACAACACATTTTCAGCTGTGATCTCCAGCATCTGCAGATCTCATTTTTTACTTTGTATCATAAATACAAAGTTGTTCTTATCTTTCCCCACAGTGACAATAACATGATAATCATGTTTTTGTCTCTTTAATTTAAACCTCAGGAATGGGATGATATGTGGTTTGCAAGAACCTGATAGGGAAAATATTTCTAGCAGGCAATGCCTTTGCTGCTCAGCTGCGATGGAATTGTATAAACCACAAAATCAGCACAATCATATCGACCTCTTCTGTACTATAAGATGGATGCAGTAATTCCTGAGAGTCACAGTGACTTAAAGTAACTTGTATTTTTTGATTCAAAAACAAAACTTGCTGGAGAAACACAACAGGTCTGGCAGCATCTATAGAGAGAAAACAGAATGGACACTTGAGTCCAGTGACCCTTCCTCAGAACTGATAGCATCCAGGAAAAAGTGGTATTTATCTTGTTGACAAGGGATAGGTGATAAAGAGTGAGCAGGATAGGGCTCTTTGGGATCAGTCTCCACTTATCTGCTCATTCCTTTCCCCTCTCTCACTCACTGTCATCAACATAAATACAACATTTTCCTAGGTATTATAAGTTTTGAAAAGGGTCACTGGACTTGAAATGTTCACTCTATTTTCTCTCAACAAATGCTGCCAGACTTGCTGAGTTTCTCCAGCAATTTCTACTTTTGTTTCATATTTCCAGCATCTGCTGTTCTTAGTTTTGTTGTACTTTTTGTAATGTACCAATATTTTCCAAATTAAAAAAAATACAAATTTCCCATGCAGTTTCTTTTAGATGACACTTGGGAATTCTCTATTCCTGAGATGCTGCCTGGCCTGCTGTGCTTTGACCAGCAACACATTTGCAGCTGTGATCTCCAGCATCTGCAGACCTCATTTTTTACTCTAAAACAAAATCCAAAATGACTAACTAGTTATTTGAAAGGGCAAATTAGATTTAAGCAGAAATAACTTTACAAATGAAAGGAATGTAATTTACAGGAGAATAGAAACACATCTAGACATAGATGACAGAAGTACATTGGATTGACAAGTCTATAGATAAAGATGAAGGTTTGAGCAGTGATTGAGCTATTATAGAAGTGGGATTAGGCATGCATATTGGTCTTTGTTCAAGACACAATTAAGGGCAATGAAAACAATTAAATTAAGAAATATATAGTTAGCAATAACAGTACAATAACAAAAATCTTTAATCTACATTTGGTGTCACAAAGACTTTGCATCTATTTAAAGATGCCTTTGAATGGACTTGAAAAGACTCTCATGGTATAAAAGTATTAAATGATTCATTAATATCACTCTTCATTCCCGTGAATGATACTCAGTTAATCCCCACTGGATGCACTGTAGATATGATTATTCTGAGTATTGAAACATCTGATGGTATATAAGGAAGAATAAGAAGCCATAAACAGGCCAGGTTATTGGTCTGGCTAATATGCATATGAGGCAGGTTAAAAGAAAGGGCATTTGCTATGTCAGCTTCTGATCTATACCTTTAACAGTTTAGTCATGCCTTTGGAAGAAGAGTCAGACTAGAGTCAAAAATTTAACTCTGTTTCTGTCTCCACAGATGCTGCTAGAGTTGTTGAGTTTCTTCAGTGCTTTTTGTTTCACTCAAGAATGGAGACTGTTCTTTTGGACTTGAAAGTTACATGGCCCCAGTATTCAAAAAGGGAGGCATGTCAGATCGAAAGATCAGCCTTGTATTGTTTGATAAGATGTGTTAGTAATTTATCATTGGTAAGATGTGTTAAATATTCCAAACACTTGAATAAAGAGAGGGTTAACTTTAATGATGTTGGAAATAAGCTATCAGATGGATAGTCCATTTTGGGAAAAATGTCATTCATGGCAAGTATTTATTGCCCATTCTGGTTTAAAGTTAAGATTCAACTGCATTGCTGTGGTTTGGAGGTCACACAAAGACTAAAATATCAGGTAAGAATGATAGATCCCCTCTGATCTGTTTTTCCAACAACGGACAGTCATTGCCATTGGATGAGCTTTTAATTCCAAAATTTTATGCATTAGACTGGGGTTCTGGATTACTAGTCCAAAGACATTACCACTACAACACCATCTTCCCTTATTTCGCTGTCTGATTTTCCTTTTGGGGCTGGGTGTGAGGTTAGAGACAGGGAATACTTCCTGCCATAGTACTTTGCAGTGAAAGCAACCTTCCTGGGTTTGGGGAAATTCATTTATCATATTTTTAAGCATGACATTGTAGGCAGCACATCCAATTACATTGCAAAACCAGATAGTATACACTGTAACTTTGGCCCCAGCCCAATCAGCTCCCAGCTGCTCCTGGGTGTAGCATTGCTAAGATTCACTATCAAATCAACCAGTCTTGTACCAAACATTTAGTTCTTAACCAAGCACCGGCAATTTTGGTACTTTGTCTGAAAAGCTTTCTTCCATCCTGTTTCTGACACTTCAGGATATGGAATTCTCAAGAGCCTGAATGAAGGGGAAGAAATGATGCTACCTTGTCAACTGCCATTTAGTACACAATATTAAAAACTTATGAGTGAAAACTATACTAAATGAGAGCATAATAAATTGAAGATCCCATCTGGATTAACAAACAAGCAAAGGAATTTCATTTGAACATGTTCAAATATCTGCATTGCACAAGTTCAGTCTTTTAGAACTACCAGATTCAATGTGCAGTTAGGTTTAATTAAAGAAATATCTCTTTCATAATCTCAGTGATAAATAAAACTCTCATTAATCATCATAATGGAGGCCAGCCTGCACATTATGTGAATCTTTCATTGTCCTGTATATAGAATTATAATGCAAGCAGTGTAACAGAATGAAATATGCCGTGGGTGTTGGTTTAATCACTCATAAGCCAACTGACATGGATTTTTAATGCATATTGCATATGAAAATATATTAATAAAAATAAGCACAAGGTTAAAATATTCTACTTGTGAAAAATGACTTTGAACTTAACTACCCAACTGGTTGGAATCACTCAGATTAATAAAACCTCTAAATGGTTGATCCTTTACAAAAACGGACTGGTTGATTTGTTTTACACTTTGAGAATTGAATGTTGACGTTATTCCTAAAATGTTGCTGGTTACAAGTCCAAATGATGTGGAATTATGTAACATTCATTCTGTGAGCTAATATAAAGCAAAGAAAGTCAGGAGTGATGTGTAACATTGAGGTCCCAATGGGCTCAGCTAGGCAGTAAATTGCATTTTCCCTGGCTGGTTCACACTTTACAAGTCAATTTGAGCAGAGGCTAGTGACAGGGAAAATTATGAAGCACCTGTGAAAACTTGGCAATAACTTGGCTCTTCCCAGCTGGATACAAATAGGTGACTATACAATGGTTGCTTGAAGGACTGTTTCATTCAAATATTGAGTAGGATTGATCCTGATGGTGAGACTGAAGGATTCCATAGTTCTAACCAGATGAAGCTTTGATATGTTACGATGGTGTGAGCTGCAATGTAAGTGACTGATCTAGTGATGGATACATGCATCTCTAACTTCTTGTCTATCATGTCATCATTCAAAGATGAGTGTTGAACCCCTTCCTCCTCCATTACCTGCAAATTTGTCTCCTGTTGCATACTGATCTCACCACAAGGTCTCAATGCTGCTCTCTATCTTGATGAATTTTCTTTTCTGATACACTGTCAAGTGTATCTAAAATACCTCTAAATCCTGATCTTCTCGATTTGAAATTCTCTAAGGTTGATAAAGCAATGCTGTCTGCCAAATACATGCCAGAGAAGTATAGACTCCATTTATACCTCCCGCTGCCTCAGAAAAGCGACCTAATCAAAGACCCCTGCCACCCTGGTTGTACTCCCTTCCATCCTCTTCCTTCGGGTAGAAGATATAAAAGCTTGTATACACGTATGAACAGATTTGAGAACAACTTCTTCCATGCTGTTACCAGACTTTTGAATGAACCTCTTTAACGTTAATGTGGATCTCTCTCTGCACCTTCTTGGCAGCTGTTACATTGTCTCCTGCACTGTGTTCAGTTACCCTGATGCACTCTGTTCAGTTACCCTGATGCACTCTGTTCAGTTACCCCGATGCATTCTGTTCAGTTATCCTGATGCACTCTGTTCAGTTACCCTGATGCACTGTGTTCAGTTACCCTGATGCACTGTGTTCAGTTACCCCGACGAACTCTGTTCAGTTACCTTGATGTACTCTGTTCAGTTACCCCAACGAACTCTGTTCAGTTACCCTGATGTACTCTGTCCAGTTACCCTGATGCACTCTGTTCAGTTACCCTGATGTACTCTGTTCAGTTACCCCTATGCACTCTGTTCAGTTACCCCGACGCACTCTGTTCAGTTACCCCGACGCACTCTGTTCAGTTACCCCGATGCACTCTGTTCAGTTACCCTGATGTACTCTGTTCAGTTACCTTGATGCACTCTGTTCAGTTACCCTGATGCACTCTGTTCAGTTACCTCGATGCACTCTGTTCAGATACCCTGATGCACTCTGTTCAGTTACCCTGATGCACTCTGTTCAGTTACCCCGATGCACTCCGTTGTTACTCCGATGCACTCTGTTCAGTTACCCCAATGCACTTTGTTCAGTTACCCTGATGCTCTCTGTTCAGTTACCCTGATGCACTTTGTTCAGTTACCCTGATGCTCTCTGTTCAGTTACCCAAATGCACTCTGTTCAGTTACCCTGATGTATTCTGTTCAGTTACCTTGATGCACTCTGTTCAGTTTCCCAGATACACTTTGTTCAGTTACCCCGATGCACTTTGTTCAGTTACCCTGATGTACTCTGTTCAGTTACCCCGACACACTCTGTTCAGTTACCCTGACGCACTCTGTTCAGTTACCCCGATGAACTGTGTTCAGTTACCCTGATGCACTCTGTTCAGTTACCCTGATGCACTCTGTTCAGTTACCCCGATGCATTCTGTTCAGTTATCCTGATGCACTCTGTTCAGTTACCCTGATGCACTGTGTTCAGTTACCCTGATGCACTGTGTTCAGTTACCCTGATGCACTGTGTTCAGTTACCCTGATGCACTGTGTTCAGTTACCCCGACGAACTCTGTTCAGTTACCTTGATGTACTCTGTTCAGTTACCCCAACGAACTCTGTTCAGTTACCCTGATGTACTCTGTCCAGTTACCCTGATGCACTCTGTTCAGTTACCCTGATGTACTCTATTCAGTTACCCCTATGCACTCTGTTCAGTTACCCCGACGCACTCTGTTCAGTTACCCCGACGCACTCTGTTCAGTTACCCCGATGCACTCTGTTCAGTTACCCTGATGTACTCTGTTCAGTTACCTTGATGCACTCTGTTCAGTTACCCTGATGCACTCTGTTCAGTTACCTCGATGCACTCTGTTCAGATACCCTGATGCACTCTGTTCAGTTACCCTGATGCACTCTGTTCAGTTATCCCGATGCACTCCGTTGTTACTCCGACGCACTATGTTCAGTTACCCCGGTGCACTCTCTTCAGTTACCTTGATGCACTCTGTTCAGTTATCCTGATGCACTCTGTTCAGTTACCCTGATGCACTCTGTTCAGTTACCCCAATGCACTTTGTTCAGTTACCCTGATGCTCTCTGTTCAGTTACCCTGATGCACTTTGTTCAGTTACCCTGATGCTCTCTGTTCAGTTACCCAAATGCACTCTGTTCAGTTACCCTGATGTATTCTGTTCAGTTACCCTGATGCACTCTGTTCAGTTTCCCAGATACACTTTGTTCAGTTACCCCGATGCACTTTGTTCAGTTACCCTGATGTACTCTGTTCAGTTACCCCGACACACTCTGTTCAGTTACCCTGACGCAGTCTGTTCAGTTACCCCGATGAACTCTGTTCAGTTACCCTGATGAACTCTGTTCAGTTACCCTGATGTACTCTGTTCAGTTACCCCGATGCACTTTGTTCAGTTACCCCGATGCACTCTGTTCAGTTACCCCGACGTACTCTGTTCAGTTATCCTGATGCACTCTGTTCAGTTACCCTGATGCACTCTGTTCAGTTACCCCGATGCAGTCTGTTCAGTTACCCTGATGCACTTTGCATGTGTATCGTATGATCTGTCTGTAAAATACGTCAGACAGCACTTTTCACTGGACCTTGGTACATGTGACAATAATAAATCAAATTAGTGGGAACCAAGACAATAGCTACGATCAGTGAGCTAAGATAAGGTCAAGTTTAAGTACCCATTTGAACTACTGCTGGAATTCATCAGTTTTTCTGGTCAGTTTCCCAAATTCTGGGAAGCATGCAGTCCTCAGGTTACAGCTGAATTAGAAACAAGTTAAGAATGTCTCATTTATGTCTCCTAAGGACATTAATTACACTAACAAGCACCTATCTACATTCAAAATTAAATTCCTGATTTCAACAAGTATGTTTTTTTACACTCCTGCTAAACCTGAAAGTAGATGTTTTGGAACTAGGTTGCTTTTCTGCTGAAAAATTCATGATTTTTAACTTCTGACCCTGTGTTATGATGGACCATTACAGCCAAATTGTTCACAGGAAGGCCTCACAAGAAACAATGAAATAAATGTCACACAAACATTTATGTCTTGCTGGGAAAAAAATAACATTTTGTTGAAATTTTCATCTTAGAGATATCAGGACAATTTGCAAGAAATACCAAAGTAAAAAGAAAGCAAAATTTTCTGAAACACACATAGAGGCATTCAGGACGATGTTTTTTTGTTTTTGATGAAGTGCTATGTTTGCCTTCAGTGCTATTGAGCCAGTTAGTGTAGTGTGTTCAAACAGTTATGAGTATATAATGTACAGTAACATTACTAAGCATGGAAACAAGACCATGTATATGTCTGTGATAAGATGGCGATGTATATATTTAGTATCAATAAACTTCGAGACATTTGTCTCAATAAAAACACTATCTTTGGGATTATGCTATGTGAGCTAATATATAGGGCAACATTCAGAGCTGATGTTACTGGCAATGGCATTTAACCTAGGAAACCACCTCATCAAATTGTCCCTTGTTTCGATGATAGATATTTACTCATAAACTTGTACCAATGCTTTTCATGTGATCGCGCATATTGATTTTTGACCCATCAATCTTTGGACACGTGGATCAAAGTATCCCATGAGGCAATGGGATCTGAAGTGCAGGATCTGTTTCCTTTTCTTTTCTACCATCATTCTGTCTCATCACTAAGGCATTGGGATTCGTAATGTTGCAACTTTACAGACAAGTTGCCACCATTCTGAGAGATTAGTAGCAAGTCCTTTCTGCCACTATTGTAAATGCTGCTCTGCTTCATAGAAACATTCAAGAGTGTCTTTTACTGTATTTTCCTTGACCTACCCTGGAATGAGGAGCCTTAATACAATGCTGGGGAATCTGTTCCTCATTTCCTTGCAAGATTAATGTATAATACCTCGAATATACTGTCCAAAATTGAAGACAATTCTTTTATATGCTCTGGCTGTCATCCAGTCAACTGACTCTAATTCCTAAATTAATGTCATCCACAAACCTGGAGGTATTGCTCTCTATTCTTTCATGTCGTTAAGATATCTACTAATGAAAAATTGCTCGCTGTTAAAGATGATTTTAAGTAGAGAATCCCTATTATTTCCCTCCCATCTCCAAATTATTTACTTATTAATGGCAAGTTCTTTAATTCTGTGTGCTTTAATTTTTGAGAACAATCTTTTGTGTGCAATAATCTGCTTATCTTGTTCAAAGATGTTCCCTATAAAATAAAAATGAAGGTGGTTGTCTTTACTTTGCAGTCTGTCCTGCTGGATTATTTAGCTGCAGGAAATATCAAACAAATTGGATATGTTAAAGCACCAGCTGATTTCCTGAAAATCTCCCCTATTGTGCATGTTTCTAACAGGTTATCATTAACAATTTACATTTGGAACTTGAATACATCTGTGATTTTCTCATAGAAATACTGTACCATTTTTCTGAACTCTGAAAACACTCTGAATTAAAGTGAACACTATCTGCTTTGCACAATGCCAAGTGCACTCTCTTCGCAAAAAAAAAACTGCAAAGTATCTAAGTTATTTGTCCTCACCTTATCATAGCCAATGAAAAGATTTCTTATGGGCATCATTCTGTTAAAAAATATTTATGATTATACATAATGGTCACATTATAGTAAGTACAATATATTCGCTTTATTTACCCTTAAACGAAAACCATTTATTTATTTTTGTTGTGTAATACAACAAGGAACAGCAGACTCTGGAACTGAAAGAGATTTTGTGAGCTAGATAGAACAATACTGTGGAAGATTCAGTGTTTACAATTTTTAATAGGCCAGTCAAGCTTCCCCAATAGCAGATATGATGTTACAAAGTATTGAGAGAGAGGAAAAATCACCACTGTTGCCACGTCGATATCCAACTGTCAGGAAACCCTCAACATGATTAGCACTTCTAATTTACCTAATTATTCCTATTGAATAAGTGCCACTGAATGCATGAAGAATAACTTTGTGCCACATCTAGTATTAGCTTTTGTCCATCCATTTTAAAGTCTCTTGTTTCTCTATCAGTCTTTCAAATCCTGCCTCTTCCCCCAAGTACCACAACAAATCTCAGAAAAGAATCTTGCATGTGACATACATCCAGGCTATTGCCACTATTACCACATAGAACTGATGACTGGCAAGCATGTGGAAGCTACAATTGATGACTTGTTTTCTGATTCCACTTAGCTCCTCAAGAGCTATGAATATTTTCAGAATATCTTGATGACAATTCTTGAACAATCATAAGTCAAGCCTTTTATCCAAGCCCTTGAGGTACAGAATATTGCTGCTTTGATATGTTGGGTTTTACTTGTTCATGAGACAAGAACGTTGCTGGCTAGGCCAGCATTTGTTGTCTATCTCTAATTGGCCTGGAGCTGTCCAATTTCATGAAGGGATAATACTCATCTTGTGTGAAGAAGCAGCCTCAAGAAGTTGTAAGTCATCACGGAATTGCACAAGGCACAATCAAACTAGATGAAGTCAGCTTTCTTGGTGGGCAGGAGTGAAAGGGAAATTGGGGGAGATAATTGGATTGTTCTGTTTTAAAGCACAGGATTTTCATTACATTCTTAGGTGAGGACTGTCTGTTTTCATTTTCACACTTGCACTCTTTTTGGAAGTGAGGGTGGAACTGATCATTTCATCTCCCTGATGCGGATTTTGATCAAAGTGGAAATCTGAAGACTGAGGAAACGCTGCTATTGAATGTGACTTCCCACCTTCATTGCCTCTGATAGGAGGATGGGAGTTTCATGTCCATTTAACATATTTTTGGTTTGAATGTTAACAATAGATCTTCATTTTAGCCATTATTACAGCCAATCTTTGATTACCAATCAACTAAGCTTCTGCAGTGAAGCTTTCATAGTAGTCTGGGTTTGAAACACAGAGGCAGAGCCCTGATTTTAGCTGGCGAGTGTGGGTGAAGTTAGGGCTGCTGGTCAGCCAACCAGCAGAGGCTTGTTATATTTTATCTCCCAGGCATCTACCCTGCCTGAATCCAGAATTGACCATATGAAGCTGACTGGTGTGAAATGCATGAAGCAGAAGAGAGAGTTTGTGGTAATTTGGAGAGTGGATGAATGATTGTGGTCAGGGCAGAAAAATAGGACAAGGGCCCACAAGTGCATTCCTCCATGAGGTGAATCTATGTTTCTAAGAGTTGATGGTTATATTGATTGAATTAGCTAAAGTGAGTGCAAGAACAAGACGTAGACATGTTGGCCCATTGCTATACTGTCAAATTATTACACGAAAAGTTTACCAAATACTGAATGTGTTGCTGCAAGTTAACATGTCACCACAGTCTACAGTCACATCTACAAATACTGAAAACAAAATACTCACCTGTTGATGGGTTCATACATGAAATGTTGAGACTGATCTCTGAAGATACTTACTGAGCAGTTGTGTATTTCTGACAATATAAGTGCTTCTTTCAGATAATTTTCAACTCTCCATAATCAAAATCACTAATCTATGATAGTATATACATGTGAGGAGGCCACCAATATTGAAACTTTGCAATATAAATCACATTAAATTTGCCCACCGTCACTGATAAATGTCCTGTCAAAGTCTCTGACCAGCCCTGGTATGAGCGGCTGTTGCCAATATTTATAACGTTTGAACTCGTTTTGTTTTTGTCTACTTCAAAGAGATGTATTTTGAAGACACAGCAGGTGGATTCACAGTGACCCTTACCAACACAACACATTGTATCAAAGTATTAGGAGCACCGTTAGTTGTGCATATGGAACCCAGATAGCACCAACCCGATAGGTAAGGAAAATCCATAGCCAGAGGGAGAGGATGTTACTAAGTGTGCAAGGCTGAAGGCTCAACTGTGACAGGAAAACTGACTAGTCTCTAGCTGCTGTTCCTATCCATCCCCCATAGTCCAATAATATGTAAATATTTCCATTATTGCACCATAAATAAGCTTAAGTTGAATTCTGTTTAATATTAATATTGTCCCCTGAAGCCATGCAGAGTTAAAATCTCCCAGTAATTGATGGTAATAAATATTAATAAAGCAGCTAGTTGGGTAGGGAGGAGGGGGCTGGCTGTCACGAACATATATGAAACAGATTTAGATGCAGACACGCTATTAAAGGTCTGTGACACCTTATTGGGGAGTTTAGCAGGTAAGCTTAGTTACTGAAATCCTGGGGTGCTCGTGGGTAGGGTTGAGGTGATGATAGTGAAGATAGAGGGACCTCTGAGAGGAGACCAGGGACAACTCTCCAAAAAATAGTGTCAATGACTGAAAAGGGCATTTGACAAGATTCTCTGGAGTTTGTGCCAGTCTAATACACAGGAGCAGCTTGGGAAAACTCTATGCCATATAAAATTCCCACTTAAATACCAGAGTCCTCTGAGGATAAAACCTTTCTCCTGCAAATTAAATTTCTCCTGAAAACATTTAATTTTAATCACAAAGTAATCACAACTTTTGAGACAATATGCTAAGTTGCTTTTCTACAGGCTAACATCGCTGCAACAAAAGGAACAACAACTTTTAATTAAATAGCACCATTAATGTAATGAACATCTCACAGTGCTTTGCTGGAACATTTATGAAGAAAAGTATGATGCCAAATGACATGAGCAAGTAATGACTCAGATTTTACAGACCTCTGGGTGTGGAACGAAATGCTGAGGGTATTACCTGTTTGCCCACTCAACCTTGGCCACAATGGAGCCTGTGCAATTAATAGCCATTTACAAACTCCCCTATAATGCTAAAGTTTTTCTCATGGTGATGGAGGCAGTGGCGTGTGTCCATCCCTGCAGATAATACCTGATGGCTAGGCAAGGGGAGTGATGCTTTCTTTTTGGGTACCCTGTACCCTTCAAAAACCCTTTTGCATGGTTTCCCAGCCTCTCATCTGCACTGACCACTTTTCTCCAATGAGATCCAGTTTTCTGTTACTTGTAAGATGTAGGCGTTGCTGGCTAGTGTTTACTTCCTGTCTCTAGTTGCCCTTAAGAAGGTGGTGGTGAGCTACCTTCTTTGGCTGTTGTAGTCAATGTGCTGTATTGCCATTCACAAAGGAATTCCAGCTTACCAGCACATTTCCTGAGATTCTAGATTAATAATCTATTGATAATACCACTTGGCCATCACCACTTCTGGTTGTAACCACACCAGGGCTCCATGGTGTCTTCTTCGGGGGGGCATGCATCAAGTGCCATTTGAGAGTGAATTCCAGGATTTTGAACCAATGACAGTGAAGGAACAGTCATATATTTCCACAACAGGATGATAAGTGGCTTGGAGGGGAGCTTGCAGTTGGTGGTGTTCCCATGTCACCACTGCTCTTGTCCTACTAGATGGAAGTGGTCATGGATTTGGAAAATGCTGGCTAAGAATCTAATGGGCGGCACGGTGGCACAGTGGTTAGCGCTGCTGCCTCACAGCGCCCGAGACCCGGGTTCAATTCCCAACTCAGGCGACAGACTGTGTGGAGTTTGCACGTTCTCCCCGTGTCTGCGTGGGTTTCCTCTGGGTGCTCTGGTTTCCTCCCACAGTCCAAAGATGTGCGGGTCAGGTGAATTGGCCATGCTAAATTGCCCATAGTGTTAGGTAAGGGGTAAATGTAGGGGTGTGGGTGGGTTGCGCTTCGGCGGGTCGGTGTGGACTTGTTGGGCCAAAGGGCCTGTTTCCACACTGTAAGTAATCTAATCTAATCTAATCTAAGAATCATTGGCCAATTTCTGCAGTGCATTTTCTAACTAGCACACACTGCTGTTACTGAACATTGTTGGTGTAAGGATTGACTGTTTTGGATGTGGCACCAATTAAGTGGGCTGTATTGTCCTGGATGGTGTCAAGCATCTTGAGAGATATTGGATCTGCACCCATCCAGGCAATTGGGGAGTAATCCATCATGCTCCTGACTTGTGCCTTGCAGATAGTGGACAGGTTTTGGGAAAAGTCAGAAGTCATACAACACTATTTTATAACTATAGGTTCATCAAAAATCACAAGCTTTTAGAATGCTGCTTCTTTGTCAGGTAAAGACTTCAGTTTTGTCTGGGCCCTAAGCTTTTGAAGTATCCAGTGCCCGAACCATTTCTTAATATCATGTGGAGTGAGTCGAATTGGCTGAAGGCTGGTATCTGTGATTCTGGGGACCACTGGAGGATGCCGTGATGGTTCATCCATTTGGCTGAAATTTGTTGTGAATACTTCAGCCTTAACTTTTGCATTAATGTGTTGGGCTCTTACATCATTGAGAATATTTGTGGAGCCTCCTCCTCAAATGAGTTGTTCAGTTGCTCACCACCATTCATGACTATCTGTGGCTCTGGTCAGTCACTTAGCTGTATCTATCACTAAAGCTTATGCTGTTTGGCATGCCAACAATATTACTTTGATACCTCATTTTTAGGTATGCTTGGTGTAACCCCTGATATGTCCTTCTGTATTCTTCATTGAACCACGGTTGATGGCCTGTCTTGATAATAGTAGAGTGAGGGATATGATAGGTCATGAGGTTGCAGATTATGTCAGGTGTACAATTTTTTAAAGGAGTTGACTAGGTATGTAAATGAGGACAGTGCAGTTGATGTAGTCTATATAGATTTCAGTAAGGCTTTTAACAAGGTCTTGCATGGCAAACTGGTTAAGAAACTAAGAGTTCATTGGATCCAGGGCAATTTGGCAAATTGCATCCAAATTTAGCTCAGTGCCCAGAAGCAGAGAGGATTGGTTGAGGGGTGTTTTTGTGAGTCAAAGCTTGTGTCCAGTGTCCAGTGGCATAACACAGCATGTGGTGCTATGCCCCTTGCTGTTTGTGTATATATTAATGATTCAGATATGAATGCTTTGGTGCAGAAAGATCTGGGTATCCTTGTGCATGAATTGTAGAAATCTAGTATGCAGGGATGGTGAGTAATGAGGAGACCAAATGGAATGTTGGCATCAATTGTTAAAGGAATGAAGGATAAAAGAGCAGAAGTGTTGCTGCGACTGTACAAGGCACGAGTGAGGCCACACCTGAAACACTGCATACAGTGTTCGTTCCCTTATTTAAGGAAGGATATAATTTCAAAGGTAGTTCAGACAAGGATCAATAAATTAATTCCAGAGATGAAAGGCTTGTTGTGTGAGGAGAAATTGAACAGTTTAGCCCTATACTCAGAAGAGTTTAGAAGAATGAAAGGTGATTTAATTAAGATATGTAAGATGCTATAAAGGATTGTCAAAGTAGATGTAGAGCAGATGTTTCTTCTTGTGGGGATATCAAGAAAAAGTCACGTTTTTAGGCTAAGGAGTGGCAGATTAAAATGACTTCTCTCAAAGGGTCGATGTGTGGAATTCTCTACGTCAGACTGCTGATAATGCTGGAACACTTAATAAATTTAAGGAGAAGATGGACAGATCTTTAATGAGCTATGGGGATTGGGCAGGAAGGGAGAGGTTAGGCTGAGATGAGATCAGCCATGATTATATTAAATGGCAGAGTAGGCTTGAGAGGATGTTTCTGTTGTTAGTTCTTACGTATTTATGCAGGAGCAAGATCTTTAAGCTCACCAGATGACACAAGGATTGGTGATGGGGTAAATAGTGAGGAGGAAAGCCTTAGACTACAGGATGATACAAACAGGCTGATCAGATGGGTTGAATACAAGCAGATGGAGTAATGCTGGAAAGACTGAGATGATGCATTTTGGGAAGACTAACAAGGCAAGGGAATACACTTTGAATGATAGGACCTCAGGAGATACAGAGGATCAGAGGGACCTAGATCCTTGAAGGCAACAGGACAGGTAGATATAATGATTAAGAAAACTTATGGGATTCTTGCTTTGATTCGTCAATTTATTGAGTACAAAAGCAGATAGGTTACATTTGAGTTATATATAAAATGCTAGTTAGGCCACAGCTGGAGTACTGGAGTTCCAGTTGCTACACGATAGGAAGGATTCGATTGCATGAGAGAGGGTGTAGAAGATATTCACCAGGATGTTGCCTGGGCTGAAGAGAAAGAGATTAGAAAGGCTGGAGATTTTTTTTCCTTTGAGCAGCAAGCTGAGGAGGGACCTGATTGAGATGTGCACGGTTCTGAGGTGCATCGACAATGAAACCTTTTCCTGAACTAGACAGGTTAATAACCAGATGGGGATAAGGTTTTAGAGGGGAAAAACAATCACCCAGAGGGTTGTGGGTATCTGGAACTCACTGCCTGAAAGAGTGGTAGAGGAGAAACCCCAAAATATTTAAGAAGCATTTAAGTGAGCACTTGACATGGCATAACATACAAGACTAATGGCCAAATGTTGGAAAATGGGTTTAGAATAGGTGGCTGTTTGATGGTAGGATGAGCCAAAATACCATTTACTATGCTGTAAAACGTTGACTGTATGCTTTTATTGAAACATATAGAATCCCAAAGAGTCTTGACAGGGTAGATGCTAAGACAATGTTTCTACTTAAGACAGAATCTAGACTAAGTGGTCTCTGTTTAAAAAAAGGTTAGGGGTCACCCATTTCAAACAGAGATTAGGTGATTTTGTTTCTCTCAGGAAGTCATGAGTCCTTGGAACTCTCTCCTTGGAAAGCCAATGGAAGTAAAATCCTTGAATATTTCAAAAGCAGAGTTAGAAAAATTCTTGATATGTGAGGGGAAATTTATCAGAGGTAGATCAAAATATGGATTTGAGGTTACAAACAGATTGGCCATGATCTTATTGACTGGCAGAGCAGGCTCAAGGGGTTGAATGGCCTATTCCTGCTCCTGATTCCTATGTTTCTATGTTTATAATCTGGGTTCTGAACTTACTGATGTTACTGTACATTATACATGCATAACTGACTGGCTGCACTGCTTCTTTGACTCTACTACACAGAGAAAATGACAGGCAAGTGAAACAAGTACCTTTACACTGGAGCATGTTGTCAAATCTTAAATGTACCGCCCTGCCTTCTCTCGAATCTATTCCATAATACAATGATATCTTTAGGCTCTTTGTCCAAGTTATCGAAATAGAAAACGTCTAAAGAATGGCAGGTATGAATTAATTTCACTTTATTGAACGTAAAGTTATGTTAAAAAACATCAATTCCCCAAACTTCCATACCAAGTGAGAACATAGAAATAATATGAAACTAAATGTAGTTATACCTTGGTGGGTAAATAAAAATGTTTTTGTTGGGAATATTTTGGTAAAATAGATAAAGTAACCATCCGATTTAATAGATGGAAACATATTTCATTGAGCAAACTTGAATGAACAAAACTATTAGTTATCCAGGTTTTGGGAGATCCTTCTCTATTATTCCTGGGAAGTATCCCCTTGAGGTGCTAAAAATGAAGGCACCTCAAAGTCAAGTAAAATTCCAATGTAACTCTGTTCATATCTGCAACCGCAGTTCCTAATGCCATTTTGCCTGAAGGAAAAAGTGAGCACCAACATGAAAATGAGTAACAACAATGTAAAATAACAGAAAATAGTTCAATTTGTTGGCAACAGATCATGATATACATATAGAAGGGACCTAGAAGTGTCCAAACTGAAATTTGTTTAAAGAGAGGTAAATTCAATACTACATTTGTGCTCATATTATTCTAATCAATTTGTATTATTGATGCTTGTGAATTAAGTGATGACTCTCTCAATGAATAACTTTCACATTCCATAGACAATTATGGATTTTCTCGGATATTTTCAGTATCACTTTTCAAAATGCTCTACAAAATTTAAAGATACTACCACTTGTTCAGTGAATTTCCTAAGATATATTCAATAAAGTATGAAGAGTTGGTCTGTGACTTAATGCTAAACTAATCTTCCTGATTTACTTTGTTTCAATTTTTTCACAGAGATTCCAATGAATGACTTTTCACAGATGCTCTGGAATGTTTGGAGGAAATATTGAATTCGCTTCTGAGTTGAAAAATGTGGTGCTGGAAAAACACAGCAGGCCAGGCAGTATCCGAATGCTGCCTGGCCTGCTGTGTTTTTCCAGCACCACATTTTTCAACTCTGGTACTCCAGCACCTGCCGAACTCACTTTCTCCTAGTTTGCTTCTGAGTTGTGTACTTTAACATCAGTGACTTCACTGTAACAAAAGGTGCCAATTACGACGATCAAAATATTCAGGAATTAACTTCTTGATTTTGTTCATGGAGTCTAGAATTTTCATTGGCCTGTCTTTAATGCCCATCCCTAATAGTCCTTGTGAAGTTGGTAGTGAGCTGCCTTCTTAAATCACTGCAGGCCATTTGGTGTAAATATCCCCATAATGCCAATGGAAAGGAGTTACAGGAGTTTGACCATGTGACTCTAAAGGATAGGTGCTCTGTTGCTAAGTCAGGATCGGTGAGGAGCTTGGGGGAGAAATTGCAACTTTTCGTGGTGTACCCATGTATACGCTATCCTTATCCTTGTAGTTCGTCCTTGGAAGGTGCTGTCTGAGGAACCTAATTAGCCAAGTTTTGTTTTGAAAAACAAAAGCTTCTAAATTAACATGGGGAAATTTATTGTTTACAGGTACAGGAGAGTGAACTGATTTGTGAGCTAAGGTGAAGAATTTCTATTTTCTACCGATCTCCAATTTTTTAGTTAATGGTGTAACAGTTAAGTTAAAGTTATTAAAGTTACAGTACGTGAAGTAACTTAAAGGTATAAATTAAACTGTGGCAGGAAAACTTGGCCAAGCGGAATATCTAGACTATGGTGTATAATGTGTCAGACACTTCTCATGACCTGGACAAAGACACGTGCAGGAAGCAAACACAAGATTGAGCTCCAGTTTTCAGAGATGAAACGTTGGCTACAGTCACTGAGGTGCATTTGTGAGACATAGAACTAAATAGGCTCTGTGTTCAGCGAGGTAAACACATCACAGATAGGGAATGTGTGACCACTAGGCAGTCTGAGAGAGACAAGGTAGTACAACAGTTCCCAGATGTCTTGCTCACTAACCTGTTATCAATGGTGGATTTTGTTGTGCATGTTGAATGAGTGGAATTCAACATGACTGAAGTCTATGCTGCCACACATAATCCAGCTGTACAGGAGGGAAGGAAGAAGCGTGGAAAGGGAATATACAGTATATTAGGGATGCTTTTATTAGTAGAGCAGATAGGATTTCTTGTGGACATCAATGATACTCCAATGTAATAGGATATGGCCTTACTGGTAGTTGGGTCAAGGATGTCACATATTCTCCGTCAGACATTCTTTTGAGAGACAGCAACCAGCCAGAGGTCACGATGCACTTGGTGCTAATGGGAAAGGTAGGAGCTTCGATATAGAAACACGCCATAATGCTAATCATTCAACTCAGTACCTCGTTCCTGCTTTCCCTCCGTACCCTTTGATTCCTTTGATCTTAAGAACTATATCTAACTCTTTCTTGAAAACATTCAATGTTTTGCATCAATTACTTACTGTGGCAGAGAATTCCATAGGCTCACTACTCTCTGGGTGAAGAGATTTCTCCTCATCTGAGTTCTAAATAGCCTATCCTATATTTTTAAAATGGTGAGCCTTGGTTCTGAACACTCTGGTCATTAGGAACATCATTTCTGCATTTAGCCTGTCTAGACTATTATTGGTTTCTATGAGATTTTCCCTCATTCTTATATGTCCTTACTAATCCAGTCTGTTTTTATATATCAGTCCACAAACCAGACTGGTGATGTAGCCACGTAGTCAGAATTTAGAGGGCTGAGTCAAAAATTTTGACTGAAAAGCAGGATCTTTAGTCTTCTCTGGATTACTCCCTGTGGCACGCTGCAAGCAAGTACAGAAATAGAAGGATGAAGCAGATGAATGTGTGTCTCGAAAGATGATGTAGGAAAGAGGCTTTAGATTCCTGAGAAACTGCGAATGGATTTAGGGGAGATGGTACTTGTACATGCAGGGTGATTTTCTAGTGCTGTTGTAGAATGTTTAAACTCAGGGGTGGGGGTGGTGGTTGGTTTGATCAGTTGCCCAGACAACTGGTTTGCAATGTGGAGTGATGCCAATAGCATAGATTCAATGCAAATGTTTCACCTGGTCTATCTCTGACTCCTCCCTTTCCTTCCTTGACATCTTTGTTTCCATTTCTGGGGATAGGCTGGCCATTGATATGACAAACCCATCAACTCTTACAGTTACCCTGAACATACATCCTCACTCTCTGCTTTCTGTAAGGACTCCATCCCATTCTCCCAGTTTTTCCTTCTCTGCCGCATCTGTTCTGATGATGTCACCAATTGCAGAGGCTCTCAGAAATATCCATCTTTTCACTAAACTGAAGATTCCTGCTACCATGGTTGATAGTGCCCACAGTCTTGTTCTACTCATTTCCTGCACTTCTGTACTCACCCCTTCCCTCCTCTCCCATAATCAGCCCTCTTATCCAAAGGATTATAAGTCTGCAGTGGGATGTCACTATCAGGCACATATTCCCTTCCCCTCCTTTGTCAGCATTTCACAGGTACCATTACTGCCAGGGCACCCTGCTTCATTCCTTCTCCATTCCCAACAGCAATATGACACCTTCCCATGCAATCGCAGAAGGTACCTGTTTATCTCCTTCCTCCTCAGTATCCAAGGCTCCGCGCACCTCTTCCAGGCGAAGCAGTGATTTACCTGTACTTCACTCAAACTAATCTACTGTATTCATTGCTCACAATGTGGTCTCCTGTACACTGAGGAGGCAAAACACGGATTGGATGACCCTTTGTTGAGTACCTATGTTCTATTCATAAAAATGATCTTGAGCTTCCAGTTTCCTGCTGCTTCAACACACCACTGTGTTTCCGTGCCAACATTTCAGTTTCAGCCCTGCTGCAGTGCACCTGTGAAGCTCAATGCAAGTTGGAGGCGCAACACTTTGTCTTTCATCTCGTCACCATGGAGCCTTCAAAGTTCAATGTTGACTTTAGAAATTTCAGAATGTGAACACCTTCCTCCATGTTCGTTACCTGCCCCCACACCCCTAGGACCTGTTTTGTATGGGTTGCTCCCAGCACAGCCAACTCGTTTTCAATCACTTACACTTCTTGTTAGCACCCTACCCAGCATTTATCCTCTCAGCGTATCATCAGCATTCTCTTTGTTCGTCTATCCCTTTTCTCTCTCTCTCTCTGGGCATCTGATTCCACATACTTTATTCACTCCACCCCTCCCCCTTCACCCCATCATCAGCATATCTTTCAGATTTTCAAAGTAAAAACAAATTCTCCTCAACTCTCCTGATAAACTTTTACCTCTCATCCTAAATCTATTCTCTCTCGTTATTAACCCCTCTGCTAAAGGAAAAAAATCCTTCCTATCGGTCCTATCGATGCCCTTATAATTACATACAATTTTATCAAGACCACATTCTCAATTTTTGCTGCATAAAGGAAAACAACCTCAGACTATCCAATCTTTTCTCATAGCTCAGACTCACTAGCCAGGCAATTTCCTGATAAATCTCCTCTGGTCCCTCCCTAGTGCAATTACATCTTTCCTTTAGGACAGCATACACTACTTCAGTTCTGGCCTAAAGAGTATTTGTGTAGTTCCAAAATAATCTCCTTGCTCTTGTATTTTATGCCTCAGCTAATAAAGGCAAATATCCCATATGCCTTCTTAAATACCTTACCTACCTGTCCTGCTATCTTCAGGGATCTATGGGGATCCATAGCTCTCCCCAGTGCATTACCTCACACTTCTCTGGATTGAATTCAATTTGCTATTGCATTGTCCAGCAGAACCACAAATAACAATGATCCCAGCAGCAAGCCTCCACTAAGTATAGACTTCCATTGACAGAACAATCCCTCTACCATCGCACTCTGCTTCTTGCTACTCAGCCAACTTTGGACCCAACATGTGATTTGCCTTGGATCTCGTGGGCTCTTACTTGTGGACCAGTCATGATGGAACTTATCAAAAGTCTTGCCAAATTACATGTAGACTATATCAAATGCATTATCCCCATCAACACTCCTGGTTACCCCTCAAAGTATTTGATAAAATTTGTCAAGCACAACCTCTGTTTGACAAATCCAAGCTGACAACCTTCTTATTCCGTATCTCTCTAAGATATATTCTGTCCCTCAGAATGATTTCTAAAATGCCCAGAACTTGCCCAGAACTGAGTTTAGGCTGACTGGCCTGTAATTTCCAGGTCTATCCTTTACTGCCTTTTAAACAATGGGACAATATTAGCAGTTCTCTCGTCCTCTGGCACCTCATCAGTGATCAGACACAATCTATAAGTTACTACTGAGGACGTGATGCTTTGCCTCCCCTTACAACCTGTGATACACCTCACTGAAGACTGTGGACCTATCCACTTACAAACCTTCTGAACTCTCTTGAACCTCCCTTCTCTTTAAGTTAATTTTCTCTAATTTTTCATTGTCCTCCACCCTAATGTATATACCTACATCATCATTTGCCATCGTGAACATGGATGCAAAATATTCTTTGAGGATTATGCTCACATTTTTCGAGTCCATGCACAGATTCCCTCTATGGTCCCCAATGGGTCTTATACCTTCCCTCATTATTCTTTACGTATTTAAAAAAAAACTTTAAGTTTTCTTTAATTCTACCTACCAATGCATTCTCATGCACTCTCTTTGCTTTTATCATTTCCTTTTTAAGTTTCCCTTCTGCACTTTTTCTGCTCCTCTAGATTATCTTCTACTTTGAGCCCTTGTTATAATCAATAAGATTTTTTATTTTTTCTTAATCCTAACCTTTTTGCCCCTTGACATTCAGGGTTCTCTAGTCTAGGTCCAAGCTAAGGAAGACATTTGCTCTGTACTATCGCTCTCTCCTCCTTGAATGCCTGACACTGCTCTGACAGCTTCTTCTGCAAGTAGCTGCTCCCAGGCTAAGTCGTATCTTGTCTCAGTAAGATTAGTCCTTTCCCAGTTCAAAAGTGTTACGCACAGCTATCCTAAACCTAACTGAATTATTGCCAAAATGCTGCCACATTCATATGTCTTCCACCTCCCCAGGATCATTTCAAATATTAGTCCTGACTGCCCGTCCTTTGTTGGGCTTTCCGCATACTGGCTAAAAATATTGTCCTGGATCCAATTAAAAAATTTTGTTCCCTTGTTACATTTCACACTAACACTATCCTGGGTAGTTAAAACCCCTACTATAATTGCCTTATTACTCCTACATTTCTCTAAAATTTGGTTACATATATGATTTCCTATTTCTCCCTAACTGAGCACCTATAGAATAAATCCCACAGTAGTTTTTATTAATGACATCATGACCTTCTCATCTGTATAATTGGATCCTTGATCAATACTGTAACACTTCCTTCTCTTCAATTCCACTCTCTTTGTTGTCTGGATACCCTATAACCAGAAATGCTGAATTCTCAATTCTTTCCATCTTCCAGTCAGGTCTCCATTATAGTTGTAATATCATAATCCCATGTCCTTATTTGGGGCATAAGGATCATCTGTCTTATTCCTGCCTCCTCCCTCTCCTAAGAATCCTGACCATCTACAGTGTCATGGCCTTGGCTCTGACCTGCCACAGAGGAACTGACCTTGTCATAATTTTTCCAAGTCTGACAAATGGTTTGAAAGTGAGATGCACTCTACACATTCCCTCATTACCTGCCTCATCATCTTCTTTTGTTCCTGCCTGAACTAGCTTAGGCTGTGGGGTGACCACATCCTGAAACGTGCTATCCCTGAGTCTGTAGCCTCATGACCATGCTGTGATGCATCCAACTGCCTCTCAAGCACCAAAATCCTGAAGTGGAATTTTGCAGCATGAGGCGTCTATTCCACACGTGGTCATCCAGATCACTAGGAGTGTGTAGGATTTCCCATTTTATTGAAGATGTGCAAACCATAGACCTGAGCTCCAGAGACTATCTTAACTAAATAGAATATAGGCCTTGCTTTTCTTAAGGTGAAAGTGAGGACTGCAGATGCTGCAGATTAGAGTCGAGTGTGTGGTGCTGGATAAGCAAAGCAGGTCAGGCAGCATCCGAGGAGCAGAAGAATCGACATTCCGGGCAAAAGCCTGATGAAGGGCTTTTGCCCAAAACAGCAATTCCCCTGCTCCTCGGATGTTGCCTGACCTGCTGTGCTTTTCCAGCACCACACTCTTGACCCTTGCTTTTCTTAACCCTTATTCCTACTTACATGTAGACTACTTTTGTTCTCATTTATGTCCCAAATCCACTTAAGTTGCTTTGCTTCTCTGCAAGGGTCCCCACTTCATCCGTTCCTCTCCTACTTGATTACTTTGAAATAGTTTCCCTTTAACCATCATTTGCTGAACTAGAATCAAGTATTAGGCCACTGAAAGGTGCTGAGACTTGCCCCTTGGCATTCAAGCACAAATGTTCTATTACTTGTGTGCTGACACCAACCACCAGGATTAATTTTACAAGACATCTGCTCTTGTCACATTTGAAGTTTGCTGTAACCTTTGTTATATTCCCCACTGTACAGAAACAATGATGCGCACAAATGATCCAGGACACAGGTGAGAACCACCATATGGTGTAAGTACACAATGCAAAAGTACACTGTTTTTGGCCAACATTATCTCCAGTTGGTTTACAGCAGTTCATTGGTAACAGCTTACTCTCTGGGAATCGGAATGACGAAGCACAAGTTGGGGAGGGGGAGAAGATGAAAGATAATTCTGTTGATAGATTGATAACAGGTAAGAAAGGAAGAAACACAAAGTTGATCAGAAAGAAAGCACCAAATCAGCACATATATTCCCGAGTGCCATGCAACAACTGAATGCTAAAAGTACAATATCTTTGCTGCAATCATAAACAAAATAAAATTAAATAATCTCAGATTTTTTTTAGAAGTGAAACTGACAGATTCCTATTCTATGTTTGATGATCAGGAAGTCTTCAATTAAATACATTTTCACTGTAAAGGTATTCTGTTCATAATTTGCTCCTTAGCAGCCACTAACTCCTTGCCCAAGGCACCGATTAGCGCAGCAGCTGCAACTGAGGACAACCCTGGTTTCCGAGGCAACAACATATACCTTATCAACCAGTATCCTCTAGTATTGGCAGTTAGCCTGTATCCTTCAGTATTCTTCTGTTGTTGTACAAGCACAAAGTATGCGCACTCAAAGTTATTGTTAATCATTCAAAAGAATGCAGTCATTGGTTGGCTCGAATGTTTGGTCAATCCTGGACAAGACGGCAAATTGAGACTATCTGAAGTTTTGACAGTTTATAATGTTGCATGTTTTTGTTGCTAAAAATAATCTAAAAGCAGTACTGTGTTACTCACACATATTTTATTTATCTTTCCTTTTTTTTAGTTTTAAATACCTTCTGAACATATTCTAAAAGTTCTCACTGCGATTTGAGTGAGCTGTAAAATTCCACACTTATTACAGTTTCTTGAACTGAATAAATCAGAATAACTAAAATAATCTTATATATTATTGGATAATCAATGAAGATAATGCACTCATTCAAATGATCCTGCTTAAAGGAAAACATTATTCTAAATTCTGATCTGGTTGCAGTTTAGAGTTGAGTGGTTCATGTCTTGCTGTTGATGCCCAGTTTATGGTGCAGATTTTGTTGCTTACAGGGAGAGGCTGGTAGACAATTCCTACAGAATCCCTACAGAGTGGTAACAAGCCATTTGGCCCAACAAGCCCACATCTAGTCTCCAAAGAGTAACCCACCCAGACCCGTTCCCCAACCCTATTACTCTACATTTATCCCTAACTCATGCACCTAACCTATACATCCCTGAACACTATGGACAATTTAGCATGGCCAATTCACCTAACCTGGACATCTTTGGATTGTGGGAGGAAACTGGAGCACGCGGAGGAAATCCATGCAGACACGGGGAGAATGTGCAAAAACCACATAGAGAGTCACCCGAGGCTGTGCTAACCATTGAGACACCCTCCCTGGTACAGGGAATTTAAAGGTATGGGAATAATTGAAAAGGAATCAATTGAAGGTTAGAGATTTGTAAAACTCTCTGAAAGGGATCACGATCATTAGCACTTGTCTGAAGATTGAATTGGCATGGGATTAAGAAGTGTTTCGGATCGGATGTTTAGTCATTCATGTGTGTAGATCTCATTGACTGTCCCAAATCCATTTCTAATAAAAGTATTTGCACAATCCAATCGTTTGCCCATGTAAGGTCTGAAAACCTTTCTGGATGCAACTGTTTCAGTCTAGACAAAGTCAGAAGTCACCTGATACCAGGTTAAAGTGCAACAGGTTTATTTGAAATCACAAGCTTTTGGATCCTAACCCCTTTGTCAGGTGAAGTGAGAGAAAAGCATACAGGCACAGAATTTATAAGCAGAGGGATCAAGGGCAAAGAGATCAAAAGATCATCCAAATGGTGTGAGTGGAGTGTTAAATAATAAGTTTCTGTAGGTGATCAAAAGTGTCAGACGGTGTGAGTAAAGTGTCAACAGTGAATAAAGTGAATAACAAGCGAAAGGATGGCCTATAATCTATGGACATGTCTCTCTCAATTCACTTTATGATTTCAAGTAAACCTGTTGGACTATAATCTAGTGTCATGGGACTTCTGACTTTGTCCATCCCAGTCAAACACCAGCACCTCCACATCATAGTCTAGACTGACAGAGCACCTTCTTTGCAGTCTAACCAACCTGGCATCCCCTATCTTTTTCAAACTATATTGTTTTTGAGGATTCCCATTAGAAAGTTTACTGGTAACAGTCCCGGAGCGAAGTAAAATTGAAGAATTGGCACGATCGATCAAAACAATGTGAGTGCAAGCTGCGAACATTTCAATCCTTTATATCATCTTCTGTCAAACTGAATCCCGGGCAAAGTCTCTTATTGGTTTCACAGGGGAATTCCTTCAAAATGAGGTCTGGCACATCTGAACTCCAGAATTTTGCTCACTGCTCAACATTTTAAACCCTCAAAGTAGGCCGATTCTTCAGTGCAGTACATTGGGAATGTGATCTGTTTGGACACTGGTCTTTTAAATGAAATTTTAAACTAGTGCCCATATGCCCATTTGGCTGTATGTAAAATATGAATCTATTCAACAAAGTATGGATGAGTTGTCAAGATGTTCTGCCCAACATTTATTCTCTAACCTTTACTACTAAAAGTGTGTTATCTGGGTCAGTGCTACATGCAGTTTGGCTTCTGAGTTTCCTACTTTACAACAATCAAGTTTAGACTCATAAAAGTTGTAAACACGTTCACAAATTTCTCCTTGGTGATAGCACATCTGAAGACTATTCCAGCTAGCTGTTCAGGATTCTGTGCTTTTCTCCATCATCAGCACTCAATTCCTCTTGGGCTCATATTAAGAGGTGCATTGGTAAGGATAAATGTGTTTTTATTCATTTGAAGTACTTTGATTAAATCACGAGTATGTATTAAGTGATTTGGTACACAACGGCCAAGCAAACATTTCCAAATGGCATCGGTATTACTGAACTTCCACTATCAACATCCTGGGAGTGACTGTTGTCAAAAAACTAAACTGAACTAGCCATATACATCCCATGGCTACAAGAAGACATTAGAGGCTGGGAATTCTGTGATGAGAAATTAACTGCTTGATTTCCTAACCGTCTATAAGGACAAGGGCTGCAGGTGCTATGGGACACAATCATGTTAAAGTTCCCCTACAAGCCACATACCATCTTTCTTGGAAGTGTATTGCTGTTACCTCACTGTCGCTGGGTCAAACCCCTGCACTCCCTTCTTAAAAGTGTCATGTTAAAATACTCCCATCTTAACCTCCCTGAATAATATTGAGGTAGGTTATAACAAATGCATGAAGAACAGCCTGAAAGGAAGAAGTCACAAGCTTGTGTTACTCATAAAATAGGCAGCAGCACAATCTTCCTCCTAAAGCAGAGGTTGTACAGCTAGACAGTCTTTCTATCAAAGTTTCTTGAAAGTAGTTGTTTATTAAAAATACAGCACAATTTTCTAGTGCAGACACCGAAGAACATATACATCCATGTATATTTATCATTACTTCACAAACCAATCACGTATTACTAATCCTTAGAAAGGGATAAACCCAGCAAATTATAAGTGTATTTCATTTTACCTTTGTTTATATTTAATGTTTTAAAGCTGTAGGTGTAATATGATTGGGTAGAGATAGTTTGATCAGGGTGCATTCCTTGCATGTAATTGAAAATGGAGAATGATGTCAATTCTCTCTGTTTCAATGATTTTCAAAAACAAACAATAACATTTGGAGTAATTTAAAAAGAATTAGCATTATTAAGAAAAATAAATTATACATTAAGTAATATGCCAGAAAAAGCCACATCTGGATTTCAGGTATATCATTAGTTCAAATGTTTTAAGTTCTGCCACATAATGGCCTGGCTTGATCAATTACTTCAGACCAGTTCCTTACAGTAATTCTATTAGTGAATGTTCAATTGCATCTCAATAAGCTTCTTAGTCTGCCCTGTTCTGGTTGTCTTCATTGTAAGAAGCCAGTTAGGAATCCATTCAATGTTGGGGCCACATTACCGCTTTGTTTTACAGCAATAGCTGTCATATTCCAGGAAGTCAAATGTTTAAAAGTTTTAAAGTCACTTTGACAGACATCAGGAGAAGCTAGGTCATTGAGGCAACTAAGAGAGGGAGTCAGGTGACATGTGAGTGGTGTCTGAGAACTGGAGAGGGAGAGACTGGGTGGTGGGTGCCTGGAGGAGTTTTGTGTCCATGTTGGGGTGAGGGCAGAATACAGAGGGGGTGTCTCAGTTGACCATTGGAATGGGGTCATCAGATGTCCATGGGTTGGAGAATGGGGTGAGTCAAAAGTCTGTGGAAGAGGTGGTTGGAGTGCTTTAAGGAGAAGTCATTGAGAGTCCGATAGGGAACTGGGGAAGGTATCGGCTGTCGATTTGGTTGACTATTAGTGAGTTGGGGTCAGGTATCCATTCTCGGGGGTACAGTGTTATTTGGCTGTGTCAAGAGAAGGGTCACAGGGTGTCCAGGAGGAGTGGGCCCTATATAACTGGAATGGGGGGAGTAATCAAGCGTCCATAGTAATTGTGTGGTTTCTGGGTGAAGGTTGGGTAATAAGTGTCAATAACTGGGGGAGTGTCAGTGTATTTGATTCTCAGGTCAGTCTTACAGTTACTGGGAGTTATGAGAAGGTTTTAATTCTTTAACTTTTCTTGAGTAATTATTCAGGTAGATATTCCAAACCCTCCAAAATCTCTGATTCTAACGCAGTGTTAGGACTATTTTTGAGGGTTCCAAATGACAGATGATTGCATGTTGGAAATTTAACCTTCCAAGAGGTATCCAGGTAGGGCACATCTATCCAGAATCCAGAAAATCTGATCTATTATCTGCAGTCAGTCTCATAGAAGTCACATTATCATATTGATCTGTACCCATGTTAACTTCTGTCTGCATCAATCTGGCACATTTAATAGTGTTCACTGTCTATTAAACTTATTAGCTTCTTTCAAGTATTTTTGTTTTCAGTGCAGATTTTTCAGAATTTCGGTGCATTTTGATTGAACGGTTAAGTTTAGTTAGAACACATCGGTCTTAGTTCTTCAAACAAACTTCATGGTTGGCAATACCAATATAACACAGATAAGGTGCAGCAGGGCTGAGCTGCCATTGAGACAGTGTTCTTTGAGTGCACTGGTAATTCTAGATGGAGATGCAATGAGAGCTGATATGATCGAGTTATGTTTAGCAGTGGGATCCAAACTTTCAAATATATAACCCCTTTAAACTCTGACATTGGTATGTAGAATTGGCATATTTCTGATGCAGATTGCCAGTCCAGCTTTTCTCTTTTACAAGAAAAGGGAACTCCATATGTCTGAGAGGAGATATCATTCAGGACTCCTTCAGAAATGCAGTTCCCTGGTTCTATCTGACCATGCTTTTTTTGTAGTGCAGAACTGTTTGGGAACTGTTTTTTCACAGTTGCCACCTGATGGGTAGGAGCTAGTGTGCCAGGTTATTAAATTGCCTGGCTCTAGTTAAGTAGGGTGTTAGCCGGCAAGAGGTAGGGTGCCAAATGAGTAGAGAATAGGGTGCTAGAGAAGTAGGGCATCAGCTGGGTAGGGTGCCAGCTGAGAAGGGTGCTAGGTATGTAAGAGGTTGGGTGTCAAGTGGGACCGGTGCCAAATAGGTAGGGTGCTACAGTGCCAAGTGACAAGGCAATGCAATGTTTAGGGTAGGTCAGGACTGGTGGGTCATTGGAAGGGTGGGTAGCAGATCCGGGGGTGTGGGGTGAGTTAGGGGTTGGTGTGGTTGGCTGTGAGGGGGTGTGTAATTGGATCAGGGCTGGCAATGTGGAAAGTGTGTAATTGGGTCTGGGCCATGTTGTGCTTGAGTTGGGGAAAGTGTAGTAGGGGCATGTGAGGTAAGTATGGGTCACTTTTTTAGTTAATCAAGACAATGTATTTAATATTCTAACTTTCTGAGTCATTATTTTACTTAATTTCAATTCTCTGATTGAAATAGAGACTTTTGAAAGCTCCCAGATGTAGAGAAATTGCCCAGAGGAATGTTCATTTTCCTGGGCGATTCCATTTGGAGTCAGCTATGATGGGGATTCTGCAAGGTCCCTTCCATGCTGGAAAAATTATTGTTAGGGCATGGGCAAGTCTGGGCTAATACTACACAAGACCAACTTGCATTGCAAACTATAACACATTCTATCTACTAAACAGCCGCAGTCACAAATGTAATTGTGTAGATGCTGTCAATGATTTCCTTGTATTTAATAATATCCGTTATGTTATAAGAATGGATTATCATATGCACAAATCTCATCTATTATTACCTTACTTTTGCAAACTAATAAACAGTCCTCACACAAAAATCATTAGTGGCACATTTGGATTATTGCAATACTACTTTCATTACGAGAACCGAGATTTAAATCTAGCTCAGTTACCGACCCTTTTTTCTTTAGAAAGACAAACTTGGACTTAGGCGATTTCAATCATGATAAATGCAAATTCATAACGCGTATTTTCCATAATTTGCTTCAAGTTGACACTAAAAAGACAGTTTTTCAGAAAATATAATGTAAGTGATTTTTCTGCCATTGGCAGTGAGGCAAATTTTTTGCAGCACAGTGAAGGAACGGCTTGTGTAAAGGGTAGATGTTACAAATCAGCATGCCTGCAGCACAACTTCATGTGACTGGAGTGAAAACCATCTGCAGTGCGCTGACTACTGTGCTCAAAATCCTGATACACACTCCTGCCACACAAAGCTCTGCAGGGCACAGTGCTAATTCTTGAAATCTTGTCCCAAATATCTTACTCGTGTATATAGTAGACATGCGGGATTCATGACATTGATGCTTAAAATGGAAAAGTTCTTCTTTCCTGAATACGACATTTGTCACCCTAATGAGCACAAAGAAAGATAATGAGAATGGCAATTTGTAACAGTTGTCAGCCTGTTCCCCACCACATTCATAGCTGACTGGAGCATTAATGTCTCACAATATGAAGCTGAAAGGGAAAAATCCCCCTTGCAGACTTTAGCAATGTATCCTTCCTTTCTCATTCACTTACTTTGGTGGATGTTGGTAGGAAGATCGTACGAGGAAAGGCTGAGGCACTTGGGGCTGTTTTCATTGGAGAAAATAAGGTTTAGGGGTGACTTGATAGAGGTGTACAAGATGATTAGGGGTTTAGATAGGGTTGACCATGAGAACCTTTTTCCACGTATGGAGTCAGCTATTACGAGGGGGCATAGCTTTAAATTAAGGGGTGGTAGGTATAGGACAGATGTAAGGGTAGATTCTTTACTCAGCGAGTCGTGAGTTCATGGAATGCCCTGCCAGTAGCAGTGGTGGACTCTCCCTCTTTATGGGCATTTAAACAGGCATTGGATAGGCATATGGAGGATAGTGGGCTAGTGTAGGTTAGGTGGGCTTGGATCGGCGCAACATCGAGGGCCGAAGGGCCTGTACTGCGCTGTATCTTTCTATGTTCTATGTATGTTGCTGGTACTAAATGTGTCCACTCAGGATGCTACTTTGATAGATCATATAAAATTATCAGCTATAGTAACTTATAACATAGAAGGGTGTCCAAAGATAAATAGAAAACATACTAAACTTTTTAGAACCTTGGTAGTGAACCATAATTTGCCAGCTTCAATGATACATTCTAACATAAAGGATAACAGCAGAGGTTGATCATTCTGCCCCTTGAGTTGGCTACGTCGTTCAAAAAGAACATGGTTGATCTGTCTGTGTTTTGAATTTCCCAGACCCATTACCCCTATAACCTTGTTTCCTGTGCTTAACAAGACTCTATCTACTCATATATGTATTCAGTAGCGATCCGTTGAAAATAATACTGTACAGTTATGGAAGTGATCAAGTTGTTTATCTCTCTAATATCAAAGCTTAAAAAAAAGACATGCTAGGGTAAGTTGATTTACATAGACCCAAGATTTAATGCAAAAAATTTGAGGTGAGAGGGGAACACAATTCGACATGAAATGTGCTCACTTCGTTCTTCTGTCTCTGGAAGCTCATTTTGAATGGGAGTGCGGGATAATGTTTGAGTGCGAGAGTTCCTCAATTTTGGAACTTTATTTCATATTTTTACACTGTCCTTGAATCAAAATTCATTTTTATTTTCCATCTGTCTGAAATGTTCATTTCTTGTGAAAAAACTTCTTCATCTTTAAGGGACAATTAACTTTAAAGCACCTCAAAAGCTTTTTGTGATTGAAAATTCACAATGTGAACAAAGCCACAGCAACAAATCAATACTTCTCAGTTTGTGACACGGAATGGAGCAATTTGCAACTAAGATACCTGTGGCACAGCAGTTGATAGCACTCCTCCCTCTGAATTCAAATGTTCTTGATTCTTGACTTGGAATTGCATTGCTGTTCCTTCACTGTTGCTGGATCAAAATCCTGGACCCGTCTTTCTAATAGCACTGTGGACATCCCTCCAGCACAAGGCTGCAGCAGTTCAAAAAGGGAGCTCACCATCATCTTCTCCAGGTCACTGGGGATAGAGATAGGTTCTGGTCTGATAAATGATACCTGTGTGTCATGACCAAATTAAAAATCACCATCCTTCCATTTGTTCTCCCTTTCCCCTCTTCCCCTCCTCCTCATCCTCTGTCGTATTTTGCAAAGTTGAGAGCAGTCTTTGACAGAGGTTCCGAATGTTTTGCAGCCTAGGTGCAATCTATTATAGTTTTAAAAATTATTTGTAGTTTTTTTCAGAACAGAAATGCTGGATGCTTATTTTATAATATTTTATAGATAGATTTGCAGTATCGCGAAAAGAAACTGGCAAGGGTTAATTAGTCTTGGGGAGGAGAGATCAGGACAAGTGGGAGGCAGAGGATAATTGTTGTTGTGGTTCTGTTTGCCGAACTGGGAGTTTTTGTTGCAAACGTTTCGTCCCCTTTCTAGGTGACATCCTCAGTGCTTGGGAGCCTCCTGTGAAGCTTCGGCGAACAGAACCACAACAACGAGCACCCGAGCTACAAATCTTCTCCCAAATTTTGCAAGTTATATCAGAGCAGACCCATTGAGAACAGAAGAGCAACCAGACCTTGGGTAATGTGGCTCGTGTATCAATGTGAACGATTTATTTCAGAGGATAATTGTAAGGAAGTTGTAGAGAATGGGTGATGCTTCATGTCAACTTCAAAATATTTAAAACAACATTAGTACAGATCTAAAAATCACACATTGGATGAAGCTGGGACATATTCTCAAGAACTCATGAAATAGTCATGTGTGGTGATGGGTTAGTTACAGTAGAAGATATATTGCATTGGAGTACCAGCATCAGCAATGCCATAGAATCTGGTCTGGAGGCTGTCATCTTGGTATTGTCTGCACTGCAGAGGGAAAATGAGTAAAAAGAGATGAAAAGCATAAATTGGCCTTTGACAGTCACATAAAATGGATGGTAGTTATTGATGGTCTGGTTAAAACCGACCTGAATTTGAAATTTCCCTATTGATGTCAACATGCAAATCTATTTGCAGTGTCTTTTTATTATTGAGTTATAACTGTCTACAATCTGCTTTACTTTTATATGATTTGCAATGTTGCTATGCAATGCAATAGAACATGAGTCAATTATATTCATAAAATACTTTTACCAATGGGATTGGATGGTTTTTTTCCAGATGGAATATCAATCTCTCTCATTGTTACTAGTTTGAGGTTTGGCTTTCAGCACTGTCAGGTGAACAGGACCAGAAGCAACTCAAACTGCATTGAATGTACGGCATCAAAAAAATATAGGTCATTTAAGATTAAATGTTATAAACCAGTAAAAGTTTCAGATTTGTACTGATGGCATTACATGCTTATCTCAGTTTATGTCAAGTCACTTGTCTTTATTGCTGTCTACTCTTGATATTCAGCCAGGCATGAGTGATTTGCTGGGAGCTGGGAAACTGGGTTGAGATTTGATTCAGTTGAAAGGATAAGTAAGAAGAGATTTGTCTTTTGCAGAGTACTGCAGCTGTAAAAATACTCCTGGCTCTTGTGGAGATGGTAGTGTGGTGGTCATGTCAGTGGAATAGTAATCCAGAAGCTCAGGTTATTGTTCTGGGGTATGACTTTGAATTCCACCATAGTAGATAGTGACATTCGAAATAAATAAATATTTTAATACCTGATATTAAAAACAAAACACTGGTCTAGTGGTGATCAAATAACCATTGTCAATTGTCGTGAAAACCCATGTGGTTCACTAATGTCCTTTAGGGAAGGAAATCTGTCATCTTTAGCTGGTCTGGCCTACATGTGACTCCAAATCCACATTAGTGCTATTGACACTGAACTGCCCTCTGGGCAATTATGGATGAGCAATAAATGTTGGTCTAACCCATGATTCCCACATTCTATAAATGCCACAAGCATTCTCTGTCGAGGTTCAGAAACAAAAACTATCCAATGGAGTATATCTGATGCTCATTGATACAGGCCAGTAAGCAGTCAGTACTTGTTGTTAATCAGTGAACTGTGCTGGAAAAATGCACACATGAAGGCACTGGATGAGGAGAACATTCAGTTTGACTGAGTGACAGTTTAACATTTCATCAGTTCTTATTCTTATGCAAAGTGGTGACTAGAATAAGGCATGAGTAAAATAGGGGTAACCCAGAACCTCATTGTGGAACAACAGAGATGAGAGTTACATGTTCTAAATAGTAATACCACACTACAGATACAATTCCAAGATATTGATTTATTGTTGAAATAATTCCTAACTTGCAACTCTGTACAAGCAGTTTCTGTTTATGTTCAAACTTCACAGTAAAGCAAGATGACCACCACTGAAAAGCTTATATCAGAATACTGGATACACTGTGCCATAGCATTAGATATGATAAAGAATAGGGCTCAGTATGGTAATGCTCAATATTGAATTCATTGCAAAACAGTTCTTGGCACACTCCAATCAGTAGCTTTGTGAACTAATCATGTTCTGCATTTCTTTCAGCAACAGTGGGAGGATGGTATTGTAAGTATTCTTGTGATCCTTGGAAATGAAATAATGTTACCACTTGCCTTTAAGCTGTGAACCAGTCCTCAATTCATTTTTAAAAATTATTTACCCATGAGATTTGGGGCCTGTGGGCAAGGCATTTATTGCCCATTCCTAATTGCCCTTGAGAAGGTGGAGGTGAGCTGCACTGCAGTGATGCAGATACATTCAAAATGCTGCTTGGGAAGGGAGTTCCAAGATTTTGACCCCATTACAGTGAAGAAACAGTAATATCATTCCAAGACAGAATGATGTGAATTTCTCTCTCAGCAGGAACTATGACAACTTACCATGTTTTTAACATGCTTTGTGAATTGCTAGTCTCTGTTAACAAACACCCATCAGCAGTGCTAAATGTTTTATTTCTATGGTGATTCTTGTCACTATAATGTTTTGCTTAGTTATTTATTGTAATTATATGGAAAATGTAGCTGAGATGAGTGTTTGGATGTTAAAACCACCCTGACTTCCTTCATGTCTGGCCCTTCCAGGAGACTCTTCAGTACTGAGCTAGCATCCAGCATTGCAATTTTTAATTGCATCTGTATTTTCATATTGAATGGTGCAGCAGGATTGAAGTGACAATGTCTGAGGCTGGATGCAGTCTCATTAATGGCCACTACTTCCAGTGATGCTGGGAACAGGGAGTTTCTGACCAATCAGTTGGCTGACCCTGGAATAAAGACTTCCCAGAGTGTTAACTCCTACTGCCATTTTTATTTCCCAGATAAACCCTGTCACCTATAAAATGATGCCCATTGAGAAGATACTGAAGTGATGGCAATCAGTAATGGCTAATGTTACGTAAAGTTTAAAGGTTCATGAGGAAGGCTCACCACTGCCTTTCTAAGTGCAGCTCAGGAACAAACACGTGACACCCATTTGCCATGAATGAACTCAGAGAAATTACATTTTGCTTACTGAATCAAAATCATTTGAATGCATGTATGTGTCAGCAGCAGAGTCAGCAATTATTTCCAATCCCAAATTGCCCTTGAACTGAGGCTTGTTCAACCATTTCAAAAGGCAGTTAAGAGTCAATCACATTACTGTGAGTCAGGAGTCACATATAGGCCAAACCAGGTAAAAATGGCAGATTTTCTTCCATAAAGGACATATGTAAATGCTTTTTTCTTAAAAATGTACTGACATTACCTTTCAATTTCTGTTTTATTAAAATGAAATGAAGTTTCACAAGCTGCAATCTTGGGATGTGAAGTGCTATTTCCAGAGCTTTGCTTTGAGTCTTTGGATTACTGATAGCAGTAGCATTATCACAATGCCACTACATTTCAAAATATGCAACAACACGAATTTTAATCAGCTCAGCCATAAGGTGAAACTGTTTGATAAGCTTGGTCTTGATCTAGGCCCTATAAAGATTAGGATTTATCTTCATTCAGAATATGTCAACTTTACTATCTTGAACAAGGAATATTTATTTTTAATTGTATCTGTGTTTTCACAATAATGAAGCAGTATTGAATGGGTCAATAGCCTACTCCTGCTCCTAGTTTCTATCTTTAAGTGAGTATAGTCACATCATTGAAATCACATTGTTTAGAATGGAGTTCTGAAGAAAAGCCACACAAAAATATTGCTTTCTCTTTATTTTGTAAAACAACTGATCAACTTGCCTTATATTTCCAATCCACGATATGAAACTACTGCTTGCAATGATACTGGACGAGCGTTCATATCATATTTCTCAATGCGAATATTTTAAATTAGAAATGAAACTCTGCTCAGAGGCAATTCACTTAAATATTTTGAAGGTGGTTCCAAAATTGTTCATTGAGGTGGGCATTAAATTCCCTCTACCAATGTCTCTTGAGGTTGGCTGACTGTCTTTAAGCATGTCCTTATGTTACTGACAAAGAACAATTTGTTGAACAATGGTGAATTGTAGTGACAAAGGGGAGGGTGCCGCAGGGTTCAGTGCTGGGACTCCAGCTGTTCACAATATACATTAACTGTAGGATGAAGGAATTGAGTGCAATATCTTCAAATCTGCAGATGACACTAAGCTGGGTGGCAATATGTGCTGTGAGGAGGATTCTAAGAGGCTGCAGGGTGACTTGGACAGACTGGCTGAGTGGGCAAATACATGGCAAATGCAATATAATGTGAATACTCTGAATGGTGCCAATTTAGGAAAAAGTGAGGTGAAATGAGACCTGGGTATCACGGTGGAACAGTCGCTGAAGGTTGGCATGTAGGTGCAGCAGGCAGTGAGGAAAGCTAATGGCATGCTGGCCTTCATAGTGAGAGGATTTCAGTATTGGAGTAAGGATGTCTTTTTACAGTTATGCAGGGCTTGGTGAGGGCACACCTTAAGTGTTGTGTGCAGTTTTAGTCTCCTAGTCTGAGGAAGGATATTCTTGCTATTGAGGGTGTCCAACGAGGGTTCAGCAGACTGATTCGCGGGATGGCAGGACTGATATATGAGGAAAGACTGGATCAACTGGGCTTGTACTCACTGGAATGTAGAAGAATGAAGAGGAATCTCATAAAAACATATAAAATCCTGATGGGACTGGACAGGCTAGATGCGGGAAGAATGTTCCCAATGTTGGGGGACGTCCAGAACTAGCGGTGAAAATAAGGAGCAATAATCTTATAAGCCCACTGTGTCCCTATTTTAACCTACATTCTTGAACAGCGAATGAGGCACCTACAGGATAGAAAGGAGGCCTACTTTAAATATACAGCTTGCATTCTATGATATCATCTATGCCCAGTCTAAGACATTGACTCCCAATCAGACTTCAGGTTAATTTTTAGTCCCCTGTCAATTAAAACTTATTAGCAAATAGATCTTAGTCAGAATTCGCCTGGAACAAACGTTTTACTGTTTTTTTGTGGCCTGGTAAAATCAGGAGTAAACTTCCCTGGTAGTGACACGATCTCCTTTAAAATTATTATTTAAAATGATTTCTCATGGCCTTGCTGGATTTTGCCTGTCCTCTCCCACATCGCTCTTTGTCTTCCCTACTCATTAGGTTTGGGTACATCCTGGGAATTTTGTTTTAGTTAGGATCTTTCATGGTTCTAAGCATAATAGATACAGATCCGAAATTTGCACAATAGTACAAAAGGGGCAATGCAAAGTTGGCAGCCTAATTTACACCTCCTTCACTTGAATCAAGATAAAACCTAGAAGAGTTGTAGCTGAACAAACTCACAGCACTGATAACTATGCCACACATTATGATGCAGTATTGGAAGCTAAGCAGGTAACATTTTGAGTACTGAAGGATTTCAGTTATCAGCCTCTGTGAATGGAATCATGCGCAAGGTTATTCTGAGAAAAAAAAAATGTTGATTCAAGTGCAGTTGAAGAAATTATGTTCTGATCCTTTTGGCCAAAGTTGTCATAAATGCCTGCCTCAGAGCAGAATTCTGCGCGATTTCCGTTTTGTGACACAAATGGGATTTGCCATGGAAAAATATATTTTTCATGTTTTATACCCAGCTTTTGCCTGGGGAGTGAACCAGAACAGAGGAGATGGGGTCTGAATTAATGTGGCACCACTTAAACTTGTATTAGTTTCAAGGTATTTGGGGTAAAGATTCACTTCTACAGTCCATTAAAATTAATGGACAGAGAAACCTAAGCTGGCAGTGTGCAGTTCCATGATATGCTTTGATCTTGTATATTGACAGAATAGGAGCAGAATTATTTCGCTTTGTTGATATTCCAATGCACAATATATCAGCAAAGATGAGGCAAAGAAAGATGTAAGGAAATCACCGCTAAAATAGAAAAATCTCATCTGTAATATGTGCTTTCCAGATTGTAGTATTGCTTTTATCCACCAATATTACCTCACAAATGAACAGTCAAATCCTAGGATTAGAATAGATTGGCCAGAAGAGATCTGAAGAAAATTTGATGTAATTTAATGCAATTTAATGTGGCCAGTCTATTTCACTTCTCTCACACCTAGGAATTAGGAGCAGGAGTAGGCAATTCAGCCTTTCATGTCCCCTCCATTCTGCACTTTTTGGGGGCGTTCGTTAAATACAATTAATTGATTTCCCAGCATTCAAATGGGCATGCACTGGGCAGTGCCCCTCCGGAACAGATACGATTGTGGATCAGCTCCCAGACTGTACAGCATGTGCTTCTGATGTCCATAGTGGTGGAGGCAGCACGTCACACCAAAGGGCTTGCTGTTGTTCTTCATGGTAGCATTATAAGGACATTTAAAAAAAAGCAATGTTGATCTGTCCTTCACCTGGAACCCCTCTGGATATGTCTGTTGGTAATCTCACCGATGTTTCCTGGTCAGGCCTCCTTGTAAAAACTGCAGTCGCTGGGACCCAACATGCATTTGCTGAAAATGACTCAGCTGCTTTCAGGCTGTTACTCAAGATACCTGTGATAAAATTCTTGAAGATCAGCTTCTGGTGGGTCCGGATAAGGTTATCATTTTTGTGCATTTTAATTGCTCATTTTCCAAGTGACAGGCAGGCGGGGTTAAAATTATCCCTGAGTTATTTGCAATATTTCTTTTTCTCACTCTCTTTCTCTCTGTCTGTCTGTCTCTCTCTATGGAGCATCCTTATTGTCCAAGGGTTGTTAATCATGTCTCATGCCATAATATCATCATGGGGCAGGGTGAGGAGCCATGACCAAGAGTGACTTCCTGTGATATAAAGATTGAACCAATGCTGTTAGTGTCATTTGTAATGACAAAGTGAGGAGGAAAGAGTTAGCTCCTTTCTTTGCAACATCTTCGGCTGGGTCACAACAAAGATTTAAAGATCTTTTTAGCCATTAGCTACATCTATTTTAATAAAAAATGTAGTTAATTAGTTTACCAGAAATAAATAAGAAACTAATTACAAGGTTTTCTTGACTGAAAAGATGAGCGATTTTATGACCTGCCAATTCTGAGAAAAGTAACAAAAATATCAAAAAATTCAAGAATAGATATAAAAGTTTAAGAGGGGATAGTGTCTAGTACAAAAAAAAAGCAGCTTAGAGTCTTTAGAGTGTTCTTGAGGCATGAAATTGGTTATCAGTATCCCAGATCAATGATAGCCATTAATATTGTTGATGTCTTTTGAGGTCTTGGCATTCAGATGTTTCCCTCCATTATCATTGTTCCTTTGGTATTTGAGAGATTCAGAAAAGTAGGGAAACTTTTCCCATTTTAGTTACAAATTCGCCTCTGTGCACTGCCAAAAACAAAGACCCTCAAAAACAAATGGTTTGTGCATAAAATACTTAGTTCCTTTTTTTAAGCTGATTAATTACAGATACTTTTTAAAAGAAATCTCCAGAGTAACTCCATAAATGTATTAATGCATCACGAGTTATAGATTTGCTTGATTAGTTTCAGTCTCTTTGCTAACCTGTTAGTCTCAATTCTATGTAGAATGCAATCCTCCCCTCCTTTTCCAACAAACTTGTCAAAAAGCTTGTCCTTTTTTTTATAAAAGCTGTTCCTTGGCTCAAGGATACTCTGTCCTTGATTTTCTTCAGAGGGGCAATAAACCGGGCCAGGCTGCGATCAATCTGGTTTGGTCCAGAGATGAAAAGGATTTTGAGAGGCCTTTTGTTTATATGTAAACAGATGAGACTTCAGACTAAAGTGATCGTGTTTTAGAAGTGACCTGTATAAAAAAAGGGGAGTGGTCAGCTCTCTAGCTCAGCTGAGCAGTTTAGTTCAGTCCAGAACTGGTTGGAAGTTCAACAGTGAGCTGTGTGGAAACTCTTCTGCCCTTCTAACTTCAACCTGTAAGCATCTGATCCTTTTTGGTACTGTGTTTTAAAGAGGGTTTGCTTATTGGGACTGTTGTGTATATTTGGAACAGTATACTTAAGTCTTGGTTAGACTGAGTTCTGTAGGAGTTCTTTATTCTGCCCTTTGTGTTTCATTGTGTAATTTTGTGAATACATTTTTTTGTCTGTTTTAAACCTGGTAGTCAACTTCGATAACATAATCCAGATACTTTTCACTGCACACTTACTGAAACAAATTACGAAGTTATGGTCTGGACTGCCTGCTTAAGAATGTTTTAAGTGGTCTGGCATAATCCTTAACAAACTAGACAATGCCAATTCCTGATGATAAAGGACATGGGATGGAATCTTGTATGGGTCTGAGTGATGTGAATTTTGGTAATACATGTGGCAGAATCACTTAACAAGTATGGTGAGGTCCATCATGATATTGAAATTATCTTATTCCATATTTTATGCTTTTCACAAGCAGCATGGTAAGATTCTCACAAGGCAGCACCATTTGGGGGCAACTATAGCTTGTTCCACACCTCAGTAACACACCAACTCAGCCCATTAATATTTAGCCTCCTCTTTTGCCAAACTCAACAAACAAGCTTGATGTCGGTAAAACTCGACAAGGAACCTAAGAACATAAGGACTAGGAGCAGGAGTTAGCAGTCTGGCCCTTCCAGCCTGCTCTGCCATTCAATAAGTTAATGGCTGACCTTTTCATGGACTCAGCTCCATCTCCCTGTATTCTCACCCTACACCTTAATTCCTTTATTGTTCAACAAATATCTATCTTAGTTTTAAAAATATTTACTAAAGTAACATCAACTCCTTCACTGGACAGGTAATTCCATAGATTAACAACCCTCTGGGTGAAGAAGCTCCTTCTCAAATCTGTCCTAAATCTGTTCTCCCTAATCTTGAAGCAATGCTGTCTTCTCCTAGTTTCACCTGCTAGTGGAAACATCCTCTCTACTTCTATCTTTATTTATTCCCTTCATAATTTTATGTTTCTATAAGATCCCTCCCCCCCCATTCTTTTGAATTCCAATGAATATAATCCCAATCTACTCAGTCTCTCCTCATAAACCGACACCCTCAATGCTGGAATCAACCTAGTGAACCTTCTCTGTACCCCCTCCAGTGCCAGTATATCCTTTCTCAAGTAAGGAGATCAAAACTGCACACAGTATTCCAGCACCAGCCTCACCAGGACACTGTACAGCTGTAACATAATCTCCCTGCATTTAAAGTCAATCCCTTTAGCAATGAAGGACAAAATTTCATTTGCCCTTCTAATTATTTGGTGTACATGCGGACCAACTTTCTGTGATTCATGCACAAGGACACCCAGATCCCTCTGCATAGCAGCATGCTGCAACTTTTTACCATTTAAGTAATAATCCTTTTCACTGTTACTCCTACCAAAATGGATGACTTCACATTTATTAACACTGTATTCCATTTGTCAGACCTTTGCTTACACACTAAAAGTATCTCTGTTCCTCTGCAAAGTTTCACAGTCCTCTGCACACTTTGCCCTGCCACTCAGCTTAGTGTCACCTGCAAACTTTGACACACTACACGTAGTCCCCAACTCCAAATCATCCATATAAATTGTAAATAATTGCGACCTCAACACCGATCCCAGAGGCACACCACTAGTCACTGGTTGTCGACCAGAATAGCAGTCATTTATCCCCATGAACCCATGCTGCATCTGTCCAACAGGACAATTTCTAAACTCTGGTTTCCAGCATCTGCAGCCCTCACTGTTGCCTAGTGCATTCCATCAGGGTCAGGAGACTTGTCTATCCTTAGTTCCATTAGCTTGCCCAACACTACCTCTTCATAATAATGATTGTTTCCAGGTCCTCACCTACCTTTGTCTGTTTGTCAATTACTGCCACGTTATTAGTATTCTCCACTGTGAAGACTGATACAAAATACCTGTTCAATGCCTCGGCCATTTCATCATGCTCCATAACTAAATGCCCCTTCTTATCCTTTAAGAACCCAAAGTTTATTTTAGCCACACTTTTTCATTTTATCTATTTATAGAAACTTTTGCTATCTGTCTTTATGTTCTGTGCTGGCTTTTTCTCATGTTCTATCCTACATTTCTTTCCAGCTCTTTCTGTGTCTTTCTATTGACCATTAAAGTTTTTCCAGTCTTCTAGTTTCATGCTGTTTTTGGCCATTTTGTGTGTCTTCTCTTTCAATTTGATAGCCTCCCTTATTCCCTTGGACACCTATGGCAGATAATCCCTTTTCTGATAGTCGTTCCTTTTCACTGGAATATACTTTTGCTGAGCACTTTGAAAAATTGCTTTGAAAGTCCTTCACTGCTTGTCAACTGTCCCACCATAAAATCTTTGTTTAAGTCTACTTTAGCTAAGTACTCCCTCATTTGATTGGAGTCCCCCCTCGTTCAAGCACAGGACCCTGCTATTGGATTTTACCTTCACACTCTCCATCTATATTCTAAATTCAACTGCACTGTGATCAATCCTTCCAAAAGGGTCCCTAACTATGAGGTCATTAATTATTCCTGACTCATTACACAGGTTCAGATCTAGAATAGCTTATTCCCTCATCAGTTCCATTACATATTGTTCAAGAAAACTATCACACATACATTCAATAAACTCCTCCTCAAGGCTACCCTGGTCAAGCTGGTTTGATCAATCGATATGTAGATTAAAATCCCCCATGATAATTGCCATACCATTTTTACAGGCATTAGTTATTACTTTGTATATTGTCTGCTGCAATGTGACCTATAGATGACACCTATCAGTGACTTTTTCCTCTTAGAATTTCTAATTTTCACCCAAATGGATTCAACCTCATTTTCCATAGAACCTATGTCATCTCTCAGCACTCTTCTGATGTCTTCCTTGAATATTAGAGCTATGCCACCTCCCTTACCTTCCTGTCTGTCCTTCCGAATAGTCTGGTATCCCTGGATATTTAATTCCCAGTTGTGACTATCCTGTAACCATGTCTTTGTAATGGCTGTCAAATCATTTTCATTCACGATGATTAATGCCATTAACCTTGTTACGCATGCTGTGAACATTCAGGTAAAGTGCCTTTATGCTTGCTTTCTCATGATTTCCAACATCTTTAATAATATCACCTGAGTTAACCTTCCTTTGTGCTTCTTTCATTGTTTGCCTTGAACTTAAATTCTCCTGCACACATGCTAACCTGTTGTTTAACTTTTTATTTACCAACATATTCGCTGTTGTTTTCCCTTTCTCTCCCCCCCGACTTACTAGTTTAAAGTCCTAGGGACCACCCTATTTATCCTTTCGGCTAGAACATTGAGCAAGCACTGGCGGAAATCAGACAACTACATAGAAACATAAAAGCAGGAGTAGGCCATTCAACCCCTCAAGCCTGCCTGCCTTGTCATTCAATATAATTATGGTTGATCACCAAGCTCAATACCCTAATGCTGCCCTCCACCCATATCCCTTGATCCCTTTAGCCACAGGAGCTATATTTACCTTCTTCTGAAAGCACATGTTTTGGCCTCAACCATTTTCTGTGGTAGTGAACTCCACAACCTCACCACTCTCTGGATGAGGACATTCCTCCTTATGTCAGTCCTAGACATTTACACTTTATCCTTAAACAACAATGCTTGGTTCTTAGCTCCCTCAGCATCGGGAACATCCTTCCTTCATCTAACTTGTCTGGTTCTGATAGAATGTTATGTGAGATAGAGACTTAGAGTTATGCAGCATGGAAATGGACCCTTCAGTCTAACTCATCCATGCCAATCAGTTCAACCCAATCTGACCTAGCCCATTTGCCAACATTTGGCACTTACTCTCTCAAACCTTTCTATTCATATATCCATCCAGACGTTTTACAAATGTTGTAATTGTACCTGCCTCCACCACTTCCTCTGGCAGCTCATTCCATACATGCATCACCCTCTGTGTGAAAACGTTACCCCTCAGGTCCTTTTTCACCTTAAACCTATGCCTTCTAGTTATGGACTTGCCCACTCTAGGAAAAAGTTCTTGGCTATTCACTCTATCCACTGAACCTAAAGGACATTGCTACGAGAAAGGATATATGGCAAGTGGAGAGGGACAATGGAGGGAGAAACATACTTGATCTCATACTCATAAAGCTCTGTGCTGCAGGTGCATCTGTTCATGACAGTATCAAGAGTGACCACAGCACAGTCCCTGCAGAGATGAAGTCTCATCTTCACACAAGGGATACTATTATATGGCACTAACTGCATGCTAATTAGGATAGATATTGAACAGATCTAGCAGTTCAAGACTGGACAACCATGAAGTACTGTGCCCTAATTGCAGCAGCAATATACTCAAAAGCAATTTGCAACCTTATTGCCCAGCATATTCACCCTCACAGTTGCCATCAAGCCAGGGAACAGCCCTGGTTCAATGAAAAGTGCGGGAGAGTATGCAAGGAACAGCATCAAGCACACCTAACAATAAGGTGTCAACCTGGTGAGGCTACAACACAGGAGGTGTTGCTTGTGTGTCAACAAATATAAGCAGTGACTTATAAACAGAGCTAAGCAATTCCACAATTAATGGATCCAACCTCATCTTTGCAGTCGTGCCACATCCAGTTGAGAATGGTGTTGGACAGTTAAACAACTTGCTGGAAGATGAGGCTCCACAAATCTCTCCAACAAACCTCTACAACAAATCTTCATCCAAAGGTGCCAAAGTGAATCCATCATATCTATCTCTATCTCATTCTGATCTCCTCTCATTCTTCTCAACTCCACTGGATACAATACTGAGTGACTCAATCTCTCCTCGCATCCAATTTTGCAATCCCAGGAATTAATCTGGTAAACCTTTGTTGCCTTCCCTCTACAGCAAGAACATCCTTCCTCAGATAGGGAGACAAAAACTGCACACATTATTCCAGGTGTGGCTGCCCCAATACCGTATATAATTGCAGCAAAACATCCTTCTTCCTGTTCTCGGGTCCTCTCACTATGAAGGCTAACGTACCATTTGTCTTCTTTAGTGCCTGCTGCACCTGCGTGCTTACTTTCAGCGACTGGTGCACGACAACTCCCAGGCCTCATTGAATGTTCCCCTCTCTCAATTTACAACCATACAAATTATGACTTGCCTTCTTGTTTTTGCTATCAAAGATGATAACCTCACAATCATCCACGGTTTGCTACATCTGCCGTGCTTTTTCCCACTCCCTCACTGCAACATCTCTGCATCCTCTTCACATCCTACCACCCTACACAGAGCATGCTCCATGGGCATGGTTACCCACACCCCACATCTACGGACATTGGCACCAACATGTGCCAGCCTCCAAGCAATCTCATGGCACACCTGATCCACTTACAGCTCGTTCTTGCCCTTCAATGCTGCACTAGCACCTGTCATTGCAATGTTGCATCAAGGACACTGTGCTCTCAGGGACACACACACACCTCGCTCACAGATGGGACCAGGTTGTATCTCTAGGCTCTTTGCTTTCTCTCATGGCACTCACTCACTCTGAGCCTATCAGGATGCTCAGAACATTCCTACCTTACATTGCTTTACAATGTCTTTTTGCACTCTCCCCCCTCAGCCAGAGATACCAGGCCCATATTATTAGTGTATTGCTATGTATTTTATGGCAAACACAAAGCCTGGAAACTTGTCATAGTTGCCAGTCGGCCTTAGTTAAAAAAAGTGAAATGGCTTTCACTTGGGGGGGGGAGGTGTGTTGGGGGGGGGGGGGTGGTTCCTAGCACAGCAAGCCAGACACAACCTTTGTTACCTGGCCAAGGTCTGTTCAGTGTGTCAGAGTCAGGATACTTTCCTCATAAGGATTGAGGAGCTGAATGATGGACATCTTGCCATCTTGACTCTTTCTGCTCTATTGTGGGCTGGTTCCTTTCTGGATTGAGAAAGAGTTATAGGAATACAGCCACAGTCAGTCATCGAGATTGTCTGATTCCAGTCCAGTGGGTGGTCCATGGTCAGTCTTGTTGACAAAGTGGCATCAGTCTGCAGTTACAGGTACATCAGTCTGGGTGCTGTGAAGAAATCAATCTGGGATGTAGACCCCATTTTCCTGCACTGAGACAAAGGGATAGAGTCAGTAAGATGACAGTAGAGAGCAGAGAAGTTAGTGGTGATGCAGAAGGTGGAGATGTGCTGCTTTGTACCCAGTAAGTGAGTATGAAGTGGAAGGGGCAGGAGGGTTAGTGCTCTGGAAGGATGAGGTTAGTGAGAGCTGTTGAGTTGACATAATGTATGTAATAATGAGCGTTGTAGCCCATGAGTCTTAGTGAAAGGTGAATGCATTGACAGAGTTAGAGTAGGTGCTAACCCCTTGGGTGCAAGGTAACAGGAAGAAGATGGTGCCATTACTCTTGAGCAGCAGAGTAAGTCATTTAACTTCTTTCTGCATCTATGTGTATTATGTTTAGCGCAGGACTTTACAATGACCTGGACCACTATCTGGCATGACCTCCCTTGCCATACTGTCAGATAAAGCACTGCCTTTTTCTCCACCAGCACCTCCAGGTCCTTGTGGGTGAAGCAAGGAGCTAACTTGCATTTCCAGATTATTGCTTTCAGGATTATGACACAGGAACACAGTGTGAAGGGCAGATCCTTACTTGCAGCATCTGAAGTGGTGTGCAGCTGATGTTGAAATCTGGCATCAATGGCACAATTGTTTCAAAGCCCCGGCAATGGCGAGCATTTCCCCCTCTCCTGTTTTACAATTCCAACAGACATGCACTGGTGAAACAATTCGCAAAAGTAATGATATGGGGAGCAGAAGATTGTGGAAGAAATGTTGCCATGGGCCAAGGTGGTGCAATGAATCTCACTCAATAAAGCACTGCAGAATAAAATGGGAAAATTCACACACAGATTGATCTGCATTGAAACCTTGCATTGATTACTTAACATTGTCAACAGACCTGATCGTTAATTTTTATGAAACCTTTCAAACTTGAATGATAGATGTCCCCTCTATGAATAAATCAGCACAGGCTGGCAAGGATGAGTTGGACCGAACGGTCTGTTTCTGTCCTGTGTGACTCCATGATTCTTTGTCAGAATTTTCCCCGTGCTGTTATTTATCATTAGGTGGCAGCATACACACACACACACACACACACACACACACACACACACACACACACACACACACACACACACCCCTTCAACACCCCACCCCCATCCCCCCACTTGAATAAAAGTTGAGCTGGAAGCTGATGGTGAATCTTCTTCATGGCCAATGAAGGTAATTATTCATTAATTCATAATACTGTCTTTGCAATAAAGTAGTTTTAATGCTTTCATCAGTTTAGAACTTAAAACTTTTTTCTGATTTACTGATAGAATCTTAAAAATTTAAAGATATTTGAATATTGAAACTTCCCAACTGTTATAAAAAAAGGCTCTTTCACTGATGCCTTTTAGGGCCTTGTCTGGTCTGGCCTACATGTGACTCCAAACCCCCAGCAACGTGGTCGACTCTGAGCTGCCTTCTGCACTGATCTCGCTAGCCATTCACTCATAACGTTGAAACAAGGAACAAAAATAGGTCACACAGCCCTTTCAGCCTGCTTTGCCATTGAATAAGATCATGGCTGATCTGATTTTAACCTCTATTCTACATCCCTACCAGATCAAGAATATACCTATCTCCGCCTTAAGAAGTTTTAAAGATTGTGTAACCACTGAATTTGAGGAGGGGAGTTTCAAAGATTCATAACCCTCTGAGAGAAACAATGTTTTGTTATCTCTTTTAAATGAGCACACTCCTCCGCCCCTCATTTTTCAACAATGATCTGTAGTACTAGATTTTCCCACAAGAGGACAATGCTTTCACCATCCACCTGATCAACTCCCATCAGGATCTTACATATTTCAATTTAGTCACTTCTGATTTGTCTGAACTCTGGTGCATATAGGCTTATCCTGCCTAGCTTTTCCTTATATGGCAATCTATTCATTCCAGGTATTAACCTAGTAAATCTTCTCTGAACTGCTTCAAAAACACGAACATCCTTTTGTAGATATGGTGACCATTGCTCTCACCAATGCCCTATATAAGTGAAGCATAACCTCCCTCTTTTCCCTCACAATAAACCATAATATTCTATTAGCTTTCCTAATTGTTGTACCTGCATATAGGCACTAGGACACCCATCTCTCTCTCTGTATTTCAGAGATTTGCAACCTCTCATTATTTAGATAATATACTCCTTTTATCTTTTATTCTGCCAAAATGGATAATTTTACACTTTTTCACATTATACTCTATTTGCCAGATGTTTGCTCACTCACTTAACCCATCTATATCTCTTTGTTAAGTCCTCTTTACTACCTATCTTTATGTCATCAACAAATTTAGCTACCATACCTTTGATCTCTTCATCCAAATATTCATATAAATTATATTGAGCTGAGGTTCCAGCACTGACCCCTGTGGCACACCACTTGTGACATCCTGCCATCCTGAAAAAGACCCACTTACTCTTAATCTTTGCTGCCAAGCCAGTCTGTTTCCATGCCAATATGTTATCATTACACCATGAACTTTTATTTTCCCCAAAAACCTTTGATGTATCATCTTATCAATGCCTTCTAGAAATCTAAATACAATGCACCCATCATTTTAGATTGCATTTGATCTTCTCAATGTCATATTCCTGCATTACCTCCATATTTCTCAATGTTATTAGTCTCTAGAAATTTAACGATTTCTGTCTTGAGCTTGCTCAATGTTTGAGGTTTCACAGTATAGAGAATTCAAAGATTCGTCACCTTCTGAGTGAAGAAATTCCTCTAAATGGCTTGCCCTTATTCTGAGACTATATCTACTGTTTCTAGAATCACCAGAAAGAAACATCCTAATTATATCTACCTTGTAACACCTTGTAAGAATTTTATAAGTTTCAATGAGATCATTTCCCCTTCTTTGAAGTTCTAGTTAATGCAGACCTAATCCCTTCAATCTCTCCACATAAAACAATCTGAACATCCCAGGGATTAATCTGGTGAAGCTCAATTGAATTCAATTTGTGGCAAGAAAAGCCATTGATAGATAAGAAGATCAAAATTGTACACATTACTGCAGGTGAGGTTTTGCTTTGGCTCCAAACAATGTGCAGTAATACATTTATACTTCTGCACACAAATCCTCTTCAAATAATGCCAATTTATTTTCTTTTATAATTGTTTGCTCCATCTGCATGCTAGATTACAGTAACTCACAGAGAAGGACAGCCAGATCCCCTTGAAGACATATATTTCCCAATCTCTCATCATTTAAGAAACATTAGGCCTTTCTGCTTTTTTTAAAACCAAAATGAATGACATAATCTTTATTTATAATGCATTCTGTCTGCCACCTTCTAGTCTATAAGGTACCAGATATTAGGCTGCTTACTAAGATAAGAGTACATGGTGTTGGAGGTAGTAAATCAGCATGGATAGAGGATTGACTAATTAATAGAAGACACAGAATTGGGATTAGGGGGATGTTTCAGGCTAACAATCTGTAACTAATAAAGTCAGAAGTCACGTGACATCAGATTATAGTCCAACAGGTTTATTGAAAATCATAAACTTTCAGAACACTGCTCCTTAGTCAGGTGAAATATCCACTTCACTTGATGAAGGAGCAGCGCTTTGAAAGCTTGATGATTTTAAATAAATCTGTTGTACTACAACCTGGTGTCATGTAATTTCCGTCTTGTCTACCCAAGTCCAAACCGGCATCTCCATATCATAATTAATCGTGACCGCTGGACCCCCCCAGTGCTGGGGACACAATTATTTATAATGTATATTAATGATTTGGATGAGGGAAGTGCATGTACAATAGTTAGGTGTGCGGATGACACAAAAATAGGGAAGACAAGTGGTGAGGATGATATAAACAATCTGTGGAGAGATATAGAAGGTTAAGCTAATGGGAAAAATGTTGGCAGAGGAATATAATGTGGGGAAATGTCCGGTTCTGCACTTTGGCAGGAAGAATAAGATATTATTTAACATGAGAAAAACTGTAGAAAGGTATTGAACAGAGGGATTTGGGAATCCTTGTCCATACATCACAAAAATCCAGTGTCCCAAGTTCAGTGATAATAGAGAAGCCAACTGAAATAAAAACTGAAAGAACTGCAGATGCTGGAAATCAGAAAGAAAAACAGAAATTGCTGGAAAAACTCAGCAGGTTTGGCTGCATCCGTGGAGGGAAATCAGAGTTAACACTATAGATGCAGTGATCCTTTCTCAGAGCTGGGGAAAAGCCACATAGAATGTTGGCCTAATTTCAAAGTGAATGGAATATGAAAGTAGTTAAGTTTTGCTAAAACTGTGCAAGGCGCACATCAGACCACAGTTTGAATACTGTGAACAGTTTTGGGGCCTTTAGCTAAGGAAAGTTCCACTGGCATTGGAATCAGTGTAGAGAAGTTTTATTGAGCTAATATCAGGTATGGAAATACTTATGAGGACAGATTGCATAAATTGGGCTTGTACTCATTGGAATTTAAAAGATTGAGAGAGAACCTTGTAGAAAGATACAAGATTCTTGGGGGACTTGACAGAGGAGATGTGGAAACACTGTTTCCCTTGGGGGAAGAGTCTAAGACTAGAGAGTATAACCTCAGAATAAGTGCTTGCACATTTTTAGACAGAGAAGAGGAGGAATTTCTTCTGTCAGAGGGTAGTGAATCTGTGGAATTCTTTACCATAGAGGAATATCAAGGCTGGTCATTGTATATGTAAGGCTGATGGAAATGGATTTTTAATCAGTAAGGTTATCAAGGATCTTAGGAAAAGGCAGAAAATTCTCAGATCAGCCATGATCTCATTGGATGGCAGAGTAGGCACAATGGGCTGAATGGCCTACTTCTACATATATATCTTTATGGCCTTATCTTTAGTAGCCAATCCAAATATTTTTGAAACCTTCTTGAACACTCCTTATAACTTATTTTTCCACCAGGTTTAATGCCTTGGCAAATTTTGAAATATTACAACTGGTCCCCACATCTATATCCTTTATATATATTGCGTACAGTTGTAGTTCAAACACTGACATTTATGGCAACCCAATTGTAAGAGCCTGCCATTCAGTGAATGACAAGGGTCTAGTTCTTCACTTCCTACTCAGTCCAAACTAATATATTCCTTTCATTCCGTGCACATTAATTTTATTTATTAACCATGTGTATTGTATTTTATTAGAAACCTTCTGAATATCCATTAACACCACATCCACTAGTTCCCCTTTGCCTGTGCTATAAGTTACCACTTCCTTTAGAGTAAATTCCAGCATTTTCCATACCACAGACATCAAGCTGAAAGTTCTGTAGTTCTCCACTTTCTCTCTTTAACCTTCCTTGAATAGTGGGACCACAATTGCTATCCTCTCATCAACAGGAACCTTTACAGAATCAATCTGTTATCTTTTTACCTTGCTTCCTTGCAAATCACTGGGATGAAGTTGGTCTTGTCCAAGAGATATATTAATCCTCAATCAGGCTGATTTTGCACATACTATATTTTTGCAAAGACTCATTGCTTTTAGCTCTTTAGTTCTATTTTAAAGGGTAGCACAGTGACTCAGTGGTTAGCACTGCTGCCTCACAGCGCCAGGGACCTGGGTTTGGTTCTATCCTCAGGCGACGGTCTGTGTGGAGTTTGCACATTCTCCCTGTGTCTTCCTCTGAGTGTCCGGTTTCCTCCCACAGTCCAAGATGTGCAGGTTGGGTGGATTGACCATGCTAAATTGCCCTGTAGGGATGTGGAAGAGGAAATGCAGGGTTACAGGGATGGACTGGGTAGGGGTGGGATGCTCTTCAAAGTGTCAGTGTGGACTCAATGTGCTGAATGGCATGTTTCCACACTGTAGGGATTCTACAGTAAGTTTCTTGCCTGCCTAGTTCTGTCTTTGGGTGCTATCTAGTGATTGTGCCAACTGTTGAATTTGTATATAGGACCTGTAAACTTCTTCAACCTTCAAGGATTGCTTCATAGTCAATCCTTCAGTTGTTTTTGATGCTCTAAGTGTTTGGTTGGCCTAGTAAATCTTTCTGGAAAGCTTCCAAGAGGGTGGTATAATCACCAACTTAATTGTGTTTGTGAGCTCTCCATCTGAAAAATCATATGGAAAGCCAATTTCTCTGTCTCTGAATTCTGTGAGTTCTGTTTACCTGAAATTCAGTTATAGCGTCATATAATAAAAAAAAGACCTATTGGTCCAACCTCCCCATGCTGACCATGCAGACATCCCAATCTGATCTAATCCCATTTGTCAGCATTTGGCCCATTTCCCTATAAATCCCTCCTATTCATATACCCATCAAGATGCCTTTTAAATGTTCTAATTATACCAGCCTCCACTGCATGAGGAACTGGAAGGGTGGGTTAGTAAGTGTGCTGATGACACCAAGATTGGTGGAGTTGTGGAGAGTGTGATGGTCTGTTGTAGATTGCCACAGGACATTGACAGGATGCAGAACTGGGCTGAGAAGTGGCAACTGGAGTTCAAACTGGAAAAGCATGAAGTGATTCATTTTTGAAGGTCAAATTTAATGCAGATTACAGAGTTAAAGGCAGGATTCTTGTTAGTGTGGAGCAACAGAAGGATCTTGGGGTCCATGTCCATAAATCCCTCAAAATTGCCACCCATATTGATAGAGTTGTTAAGAAGGCATATGGTATATTGGCTTTCACTAGCAAGGAGATTGAGTTTAAGAGCCGTGAGGTTATGCTGCAGCTCTATAAAGTCCTGGTTAGACCACACTTGGAATACTGTGTTCAGTTCTGGCTGTCCAATGAGAGGAAGGATATGGAAGCCTTAGAAAGGGTGCAGAGGAGATTTACTAGGATGCAGCCTGGACCACAGGTCATGCCTTATGGAGAAAGGTTGAGGGAGCTAGAGCTTTTCTCATTGTAATGAAGAAAGATGAGAGGTGACTGGATAGAGGTGTACAAGATGATGAGAGGCATAGATAGAATGGATAGCCAGAGACCTTTACCCAGTGTCCATCACAAGAGGGCATAATTTTAAGCTGATTGGAGGAAGGTTTAGGGGAGATGTCGGGGTAGGTTCTTTACACAGAAAGTAGCGGGTGTGTGGAATGCACTGCCGGCAGTAGCAGTAGAGTCAGATACATTAGAGACATTTAACGACTCTTGGATAGGTACATGGATGATAATAAAATTAAGGGAATTTAGGTTAGTTTTATCTTAGAGTAGGACAAAAGGCTGGCACAACATCGAGGGCCGAAGGGCCTGTACTGTGTTGTACTATTCTATGTTCTACTTCCTCTGGCAGCTCATTCCATACACATAAAGTTACACCTCAAGTCCTTTTTAAATCCTTCCCCTCTCACCCAAACTAATGTCCTCTAATTTTGGACTCCCCTACCCTAGGAAAAAGATTTTGGCTATTCAGCCTATCCATGCCCTGCATGATTTTATAAACCTTTATAAGATCACCCCTCAGTCTCTGATGGTCCAGGGAAAATAGACCCAGCCTATTCAGCCTCTCCCTATAGCTCAAACTCTCCAGCCATGGTGACATCCTTGTAAATCTTTTCTGCACTGTCTCAACTTTAACACCATTCTTCCTGTAGAAGGGAGAACAGAACTGAATGCAATATTCTAAAAGTGGCCTCACCAATGTCCTGTAGAGCCATAAAGACATCCCAACTCCTATACTCAATATTATGACCACTGAAAGCAAGTGTGCCAAATGCCTACTTCACTGCCCTGTATACTTGTGACTCCACTTTCAAGGAACTATGTACCTGCATCCCTAGGTCTAAGTCCTGCACTGATTTGCCTTACCAACAAGGCATTCTGAGATTATGTTCACTGTCCACTGCATCACTTATTTTGATGTCATCTGTAAACTTAACTAATCACATCTCCTACATTCACATCCAAATCATTTCTATAAATGACAAAAAATAGTGGGCCCAGTACTGATCCTTCTGGCACACCACTAGTCACAGGCCTCCAGTCTGAAAAACAACCATCCATCACGACCCTCTAGCAAGGCAATTGGCTAGCTCTCACTGGATCCCATATGATTTAACCTTGCTAACCAATTTACCATGTGGAATCTTGTTGAATGCCTTGCTGAAGTCCATACAGACAACATGTACCCACTCTATCTTAATCAATCTTCTTTGTCACTTCTTCAAAAACCTCAATCAAGTTAGTGAGACATGATTTCCTGTGCACAGAGCCATGTTCACTATCCCTAATTAGCCGATGCCTTTCCAAATACATGTAAATCCTGTCCCTCAGAAACCTTTCCAAAACTTGCCCGCCAGTGATTTCAGCCTCACCGGTCCATAGTTCCTTGGCTTTTCCTTACCACCTTTCTTAGATAATGGCACCACGTTAGCCAACACCCGGCCTTCAGGGACCTCACCTGTGGATATCAAAGATACAAATATCTCAACAAGAGGCCCAGCAATCACTTCTCTAGATTCCCACAACACTCTGGATATCAGGTCTTTGGGATTTATCCACGTTTATGACGTCAGGCACTTCTTCCTCTGTAATATAGTTAGTTTTCAAGCTATCACTAATGATTTAGCCAAGTTCTCGAGCTTCCACATCTTTCTCCACAGTAAATACTAATGCAAGATATTTGTTGAGTATCTCACCTATTGCCTGCATTTCCACACATAGACAGTCTTGTTGATCTTTAAGGACCTCTATTCTGTCCCTAGTTACTCTTTTGTCCTGAACGTATTTGCATAATTTCTTTGGTTCTCCTTCACCCTATTTACCAAAGTCATGTCATGTTCTCTTTTTGCCCTCCTGATTTCCCTCTTCAGTATACTCTGACTGCCCTTATACTACTCTAGGGATTCACTTGATTCCCAGTTGCCTATACCTGACATATGTCACGAGTGTGGTGCTGGAAAAGCACAACAGGTCAGGCATTATCTGAGGAGCAGGAGAATCGATGTTTTGGGCAAAAGTCATTCATCAGGAACGATGAAGGGTTTTTGCCCAAAGTGTCAAGTTTCCTGCTCCTTGGATGCTGCATTTTGGGCAAAAGCCCTTCATCATTCCTGATGAAGGACTTTTGCCTGAAACCTCGATTCTCCTGCTCCTCAGATAATGCCTGACCTGTTGTGTTTTTCCAGCACCACACTCTCGACTCTGACATCCAACATCTGCAGTCCTCACTTTCTTCTATACCTGACATATACCTCCTCCTTTTTCTTGATCAGACACTCAATTTCTCTAGTCACACCAGCCTTGCCCTTCACACTAATAGGAACATACTGATTAAGATTAAGATTCAATTTATATTGGCGGGGGTATAAGGGCTTCTGTTGAATGACCACACAGGTCAGGCAGCATCCAAGGAGCAGCGAAATCGATGTTTCGGGCAAAAGCCCTTCATCAGGAATAAAGGCAGTGAGCCTGAAGCGTGGAGAGATAAGCTAGAGGAGAGTGGGGAGAAAGTAGCATAGAGTACAATAGGTGAGTGGGGGTGAGGATGAAGGTGATAGGTCAGGGAGGAGAGGGTGGAGTGGATAGGTGGAAAAGGAAATAGGCAGGTAGGACAAGTCATGGGTACAGTGCTGAGCTGGAGGTTTGGAACTAGGGTGAGGTGGGGGAAGGGGAAATGAGGTAACTGTTGAAGTCCACATTAATGCCCTGGGGTTGAAGTGTTCCGAGGTGGAAGATGAGGCATTCTTCCTCCAGGGAACGGCAGTAAAGGAGGCCCAGGACCTCCATGTCCTCGGCAGAGTGGGAATGGGAGTTGAAATGTTGGGCCACGGGGCGGTGTGGTTGATTGGTGCAGGTGTCCCGGAGATGTTCCCTAAAGTGCTCTGCTAGGAGGTGCCCAGTCTCCCCAATGTAGAGGAGACCGCATCGGGAGCAACAAATACAATAAATGATATTAGTGGATGTGCAGGTAAAACTTTGATGGATGCGGAAGGCTCCTTTACAGCCTTGCAGGTCAGGCAGCATCCAAGGAACAGGAGATTCGACATTTTGGGCATAAGCCCTTCTTCATATACCCGAAACGTCGAATCTCCTGTTCCTTGGATGCTGCCTGACCTGCTGCGCTTTTCTAGCAACACATTTTCAGCTCTGATCTCCAGCATCTGCAGACCTCACTTTCTCCTTTATGGCCTTGGATAGAGGTGAGGGAGGAGGTGTGGCCACAGGTTTTACAGTTCCTGCGGTGGCAGGGGAAGGTGCCAGGATGGGAGGGTGGGTTGTAGGGGGGGCGTGGACCTGACCAGATAGTCACGGTGGTCTTTGCGGAAGGTGGAAAGGGGTGGGAAGAGAAATATATCCCTGGTGGTGGGGTCTTTTTGGAGGTGGCGGAAATGTCGGCGGATGATTTGGTTTATGCAAAGGTTGGTAGGGTGGAAGGTGAGCACCAGGAGCGTTCTGTCATTGTAACGGTTGGAGGGTTGGGGTCTGAGGGCGGAGGTGCGGGATGTGGACGAGATGCGTGGGAGGGCATCTTTAACCACGAGGGAAGGGAAATTGCGGTCTCTAAAGAAGGAGGCCATCTGGTGTGTTCTGTGGTGGAACTGGTACTCCTGGGAGCAGATACGGCGGAGGTGGAGGAATTGGGAATACGGGATGGCATTTTTGCAAAAGGTAGGGTGGGAAGAGGTGTAATCCAGGTAGCTGTGGGAGTTGTAAAAAATGTCAGTGTCAAGTCGGCTGTCAGTAATGGAGATGGAGAGGTCCAGGAAGGGGAGGGAGGTGTCAGAGATGCTCCAGGTAAATTTAAGGTCAGGGTGGAATGTGTTGGTGAAGTTGATGAATGGCTCAACCTCCTCGCAGGAGCACGAGGTGGCGCCAATGTGGTTATCAATGTAGCGGAGGAAGAGGTGGGGAGTGGTGCAGGTGTAATTACGGAAGATTAACTGTTCTACGTAGCCAACAAAGAGACCGGCATAGCTGGGCCCCATACGTGTGCCCATGGCTACCCCTTTGGTCTGGAGGAAGTGGGAGGATTCAAAGGAGAAATTGTTAAGGGTGAGGACCAGTTCGGCCAAACGAATGAGCGTGTCGTTGGAAGGGTACTGTTGGGGACGTCTGGAGAGGAAAAAGCGGAGGGCTTGGAGGCCCGGATCATGGCGGATGGAGGTGTAGAGGGATTGGATATCCATGGTGAAGATGAGGCGTTGGGGGTCGGAGAAATGGAAGTCTTGGAGGAGGTGGAGGGCGTGGGTGGCGTCTCGAACGTATGTGGGGATTTCCTGGACTAGGGGGTGATAGGACAGTGTCGAGGTAGGTAGAGATGAGTTCAGTGGGGCAGGAGCATGCTGAGACAATGGGTTGGCCAGGGTGGTCAGGCTTGTGGATCTTGGGAAGGAGGTAGCACCGGGCAGTGTGGGGTTCCCAGACTATGAGGTTGGAAGCTGTGCTTGGGAGATCTCCTGAGGTGATGTGGTTCTGTATGGTCTTGATGAATCCCTTAGAAATTTATTTATCTTTCATTCTCTGAATTTGTTGCAGGTTGCTTGTTAACTGTCTGTGCTTATGTTGCTAATATGCAACACAATATTTATGTATTACTCTTCCAGGCTAATTCAGACACTCAGCTAATGCCTACCAGCTGTCTGCTGAAACAACACAATGGTCTTTAATGAGAAAAAGTATTTTGATGTCACTCCTCTGTCTCAGACATTTCTTTAAAAAATGGACCTGCAATAAAAGGCTGATAAAATCAAACCATCAGAACAAATTGATAATACAGTATTAACTGATGGATGACCCAATGAGATTGGTTGCTCTTGCAGCTGTAGTGACCATGCTATTAAATGTTTTTGACTCAAGCAGTGTTCCAATTTACATTTTTAGCAGTAAAAAAGCTTAAATCTCATTTTGATAATTTAATTGAATATTAGAAAAACTGAGAACTGACAGATTGGTCTGGAATTTTTCTATCTGAATTTAAGTGAGCAATTGGGGACATTCAATATTGACTAAGCACCACTTCCCCACTGCCTAAAAAAATTGACCAATCGCGCAGTGGGAGCTTTTGAGAGCTGACTGGTCAGCTTTGGTGAATATCTTGGTGTTCGCAGTTCTTGACAGTGTCTCTCTCAGTCCCCAGATGCTGCCTGCTAATCAGAAGTCTGCATCCTAAAGACCATCAGTGGAGACCTACTCTTCAGAAGATTGAACTGTGCTTGCTTCTTGGGTGGGAGTGACCATGATGGTTGGTGTTCAGGGGAGTCTAGGCAAAGGCAGAAGTATGGCTTTCAGAGGTTACCTCTTTGACCACCATCCATGCCTCCAATTGTTCCTAGATTGGACAAGCACACACAATATTTTGTCTTCATGTCATCTCTCTCACCAACTCGAGTAAATGGAAACTACCTTCTATTGTTACTCAGTAGATTGAATCACCTGGAAAATATTTCTCTGTCCATTTTCCTGAAAATTAAGAGCTTACTTGCAGAAACCAACCAAGAATCCAGGCCATGTTAATGGGTCTTTGATTACATGATAATGTGCAATATAAAACACTTCACAAATTGTTTTTACAGAGTGTGTTGGAGTGGTTTTGTTAAGGCAATTTTCCAATTTCGGGACATTGGTGTGCACAATATACCATGTTAGACAGTGACACTAATACTGAAGAATTATTGATTACAGAGGAACTTTGATTATCTGAACAAGATGGGCAGGCACTATTTTGTTCAGATAATTGATTATTAGATTAATTGATTTCCTCTGGAGCACGGTGTTTTGTGTGATTTTCTGTGTTTTCTCCCCATTCAGGAGACTAAGCAGCAGCACACTGCGTGCGAGACCCTGCTCCCAATCCCATCCTCAACCCTGTTTGCTCCCACCCATTCCGCCTGCCCCAACCCTGTCCACTCCCACCCCCCCGCCCGTCCCCAACCCTGTCCAATTCTACCCTGCCTCCCCCAACCCTGACCACTCCCACCCTGCCTGCCCCAACCCTGACCACTCCCATCCCACACCCCCACCCACCCTCAACCTGTTCCGTTACCACCCCATCCTGCCTGACCCCAAACCCCGCCAACATCGCCCCCTCTGTCCGCCGCCCCACGAGCTCCCAATACCACTCTCCCAACCCTGTCCCCTGTCTGACCCTATCTGCACCCCCGCTGCCTCCCCCTTTCCACCCATGCCTGGGGCAGTCGGACTAAACACCAACAGTAAGGCTGGTGCTGCCTTTGTGGTGTAATTCTCCAAATACTGCACGTGTGCATGTGCGCGCACACACAGATACAAAACTTTTTGACAAGTTCCACCTTTGCCCTGTACAGGACAATGTTGGAGAGATTATCTGGGGAAGGGAGGTTTAGGGTTCATCCCTGAGTAGAACTCCAGGGAAAGTGTGGGGAGAGAGAGAGAGAGAGAGGAGCCGGGAGGTCAGTCATTTAGAGACAGTGCTTGCACTGTCCAGGACTGATCTCGGCAGCATTTCAGTGAGCCAAGTTTGTTTTTAATCATGGTACCTGTAAACAAAAGACACGATCAGTGTTTGTAGTGGTAAACAATAAAGCTGTTGTTAACCAATGACCAGAATTATGCCACAAAATAACTGTCCCAAAATCATAATTCAATGATATACTGTAATTGCAAGAAAAATGTCCTCACGTAGATTTGGTTCTGATGCCTTATCTGCAAAGCAGGCGATGCCAAATCAAGCATAGGTTATACCTCTCGTTTAATTTTACTTTCTGTTGACTACCCATAATTTGGCAGGTTAAGTTAAATGGCCTTCATTTCTGTTAGGGGTAAATAATTATTTTTAAATTCAAGAACAGCCTTTCGGCATATAGTTTGGCTTTGATTTGGTAGAGCTAGCCTCAAAGGAATTGAGATGAGAACATCTGACATGAACATTATAAAAATTAGGTTTGTTGTTGCTTATCCTTGTAGTTAATTTAAATTTTGCTCTTTAAAAGTATATGCTGCTGGATTATATACCTTAGTGGAAATGCAAAATTTTTACAGGAACAATTTTGCTTCAGAGTGATTGGCTTTGAGAGCACTGTTTGTGTCGGACAATTTAGTTGTTCTTAAAAAGTGATTACCGCATTATTGTCTTACATTCCTTGGTAAGCCTGTGCTGTCTGACAGTGTCTGAGGACCACAGCTGCAATGTTACTAGTGCCACATATATACTTACTGTGTGATATAGAATTCAAGTGGGCACTCAGGCATCTATGTTACTGGAGGCCTCATGTATGCCTGCCATGATGCCATCTGTGCTTCAACAGCAAACATTAATGTAGCTGCTGGTTTATCTCAAGCAATCATCGCCGGTCTCTTCCTCAGGTAAGCGTCAACAAGAAAAACAATCTGAAGTGAACAGAAAAAAAGGCATGAAATTAGAGAAATTTACAAAGTTTGACAAATTGCGTCTTGGAGTAGCCACGAGCAAATGGCTTGTGATGATTAATAAGTGCAACAATAATTGCATTTCATTAAGATTGATGGCACCCCATTTAACCTCCCCTCTCATTTCAGCCCTAAAGTGGAAAAAGATGAAGTTCTCATCTATAATGGCTCCTGCAATGTCTCCATGGCGATGAAGGCAGTGATAGAGTGTGAGGTGTTTCGACAGCCAGAGCCGGTTACTGTGAAGATAACAGAGGCATTCAAACATTAGGGACAAAATATTGAGGTGTCATAATATTACAGAGCCTATTAGTGAACCCTTACACTGTCACAAATTGTTAGAGGTTCAAACAAGATTTGCTCAGGTGTCAATGCGTGTAGGCCCTTAATATTAATTTACACAGGAGGCCATTCCTTTCTCAGGACATGTCGGACATGTTTTATTTGAAGAGAAGTGACAAGTGTAAATCATTTCTATGAACAGTCTCAAATGCTGTCCCATACTATCATATTATTGTGGATTATAAAATTGATGGGATTTGAAAGTCCTGACCAGTTCAGTTTACAATATAGTTTCTGGGTGAAAATGTTCTGATTGATATCACACCTTACCTCTGCCAAAAAGCTGTACGTTACCATTTTATAAAAAATTATAGATTATATTATAGTAATGCTAATTTTACACTGTTTAATTAAACATGATATTGGGCCTTTCAGCTGTTTCAAAATATTGTCGGCTTGATATTTTTGGAAAAGTACTGCTTGCTTATAGACACTGATAACTCTATTTTAAAGACAATACATGAGATTTCACAAGATATGACTGAAACCTCAAAGGTACTTAATGGGCGGCATGATGGCTCAGTGGTTAGCACTGCTGTCTCACAGCACCAGGGACCCGGGTTTGACAGGTAACTGTCTGTGTGAAGCTTGCACATTCTCCCCATGTCTGCGTGGGGTTCCTCTGGCTGCTCCAATTTCCTCCCACAATCCAAAGATGTGCAGGTCAGGTCAATTGGCTATGCTAGATTGCCCATAGTTTTAGATGCATTAGTCATGGGTAAATGTAGGGGAATGGGTCTGGGTGGGTTACTCTTCAAAGGATTGTGTGGACTGGTTGGGCCGAAGGGCCTGTTTCCATACTGTAGGGAATCTAATCTAAAACATTTCAAAGAGCTCTTTTTAATTTGAGATTTATATTGTCATTATCTGAGATCTTCTGTGATGACTCACTAGTGATGTGGAGTAAAACACAGCTAGTATGAGAAATCTAATGATGATGTTTGTCTGTTCTGAATATCTTCACATTTATTGTTATAAACTTTCTGATAGCATTGAAAATGGGATTAGAGGACTGCATACCTTTCTTGCTTGAATCTCTCAGAAACTATGATCTAAGATGGACTGAGGACCAAATGCAATGTCCATCCACTAATTGCTTGGGAGATGACTGGAAATTTCATTGCTTGTTTGAAATGTGGGTAAATTAAGACTGGCTTGTTGGTAATAATGCCACCTCAATTTCCTCTGTAGATACTAGTGAGATGTATAACTGTAGGACTCAAGTACCCAGAAATATCAAGTTAACATGTGAAAGGATAGAGTCCCATGTAATAGATCCCTTCTCCTTTATCTTGCCAAGGCAATGAACATTCCTTAATGTTATGAAGGCCTAGAATGACTTTATCTATTTTTGCACAGAGGGGTCCAGAATGTTGAACATGTTTACTATTTCAGAACTTTTGAGTAAAAAAAATATAATGGAATATTTAGCATGCTTTCTGACAATGGTCCCAGTCAAGCAGTTTCTCACTTTGTATCACCCTGTTACTTTCTTTTACATATTTCTGGTCAAGGTAATGATTAACTGCTGAGGAAACTAGTCATGTGGAAAATTAGAAAGGAAAGTAGGAACCAGTGTGGGCAATTTCACCCCTTGAATCCATTCTGCCATTCACTTAGAGCAGGGATGATCTGTATTTACCCACCCTGGTTCTGGAATCCTTAACACACTCAGTAGGGAAGAGGAGCACAGAGAGCTGCAGATGATTGGGAAATGTGTCTGCATTTCCAGCTCAAGAAGTTTGCAGTAAAATGGACTGTGTTGGAGCTTACAGAATGAAGTCAACCTTAGGTAATCTTCTATTAGTGGAAAGAATACAATCGATACCTGCGTTTGGTAAATGTTGTCAGGATAGGTGTGAACAACTTTACATTGAGATGCTGCACGGCACATACTGCTGGTAAATGTACCATTCAAAACTCAGCTCAGTGTTACAGATCTCTGTAGTTTGGGAGAAGAGAATTCCAAATATTTGCAGGATTTGAGTGAAGAAATTTTCCTTCATGCAAGTCCTGAGTGGCTGACTCCTTATTGTGAGATTGTGACCCTGTATTCTAGATACCCTAGTGAGGAGAAACATTTTCTCAACATCTATCCTTAAAAGCCTTTCAGAATTTCGTATAATCCAATCCGATCATCTCTCATACTTTTAACTGCCAGGGAGTTATAGACCAAGACTACTCAAGGTCCTTACTGGATAAAGACCTTTCTTAGGAACCAGGAGAAAGTGAGAACTGCAGGTGCTGCAGGCAGAGTCGAAGAGTGTGGTGCTGGAAAAGCACAGCCGGTCAGGCAGCATCCGAGGAGCAGGAGAGTCGATGTTTCAAGCCTAAGCCCTTCATCAGGAAGGGCTTTTGCTTTCATTCCTGATGAAAAGCTTATGCTCAAAATGTCGATTCTCCTGTTCCTCAGATGCTGCCTGACCGGTTGTGCTTTTCCAGCACCACACCCTTTCTCAGGAACCAGTATGGTGTATGTTTGTTGCACTCTGTTCTCTGGCATGGAGTGTACACAGTACTCCAGATGTGACCTCACCAAAGCAATCTATAATGTGTGAAGACCACTTTACTCTGATATACCAATCCCTTTGTAACAAAACCAAATGTGCAATTTCCTTACTGTTTGCTGTGTTTGCATGCTTATTTCCTAACAGCATGAGACCAGGTTCCTTGGTTTTTGCTGAGCATTCACAGAATTGTTAGTTTTTATTTCAAATTTTTGGCATTTAAAATATTTTGCTTTTGTATTAACTGAAGTTTGCACTACTGTTAGCTGTTGGAAAGTGTGTATCTGATTGAATCAGCACCCATATTGATTCTGAACCAATGTTGGTGGTGAAATGATGTATGTTGTGTTTTTAGTCCTGCAACCCTTTCAATGGGCTAGTGGGAGGAGGTACCAGTGGCAGGTTGCTTCATGGTGATTCTAGCCTTTGGAATTGGTGGGAGGTGCTGGCTTCTGGTGCCAGTAAGATACCATATGAAACATGCTCCTTAATTGAGCTGACTGGTTATCTCCCGGTTGAGTAGCCTCTGTTGTAAAAGTGCCTGTGGCACAAATAAACGGAAGCCAGGGAGAGCTGACCCACTGTACTGTTTTCCAAATTTCTCCTCCTCCATCATCTCCACAGGGCAGAGAAGATTTCACTTCCTGGCTGAGTTCACAACTAAACTGGTGGAGATGTTGGCAAGTAGTGGAGGACTCTTGAGGCCTCCAGTCTGGGCTTTAATGAGTCATTTCCTTCAGCATGCATCACAGGTGAAGCTTTCAGTGGCATTGACATTGCCCTTTCCAATATGTTTCTGTATTATACAGAAAAGAAAAAAGATTGATGTTGAAACTTTAATAGGCTATATTTATCTTTCCCTAGAACTAGTTCAATGCCTATTATGTCCTACCCTGGAACCTGGAGATTCTTGTTATCCAGCCACTGGTGCTTTCAGACTAAATTAACCTTAAAAAAAATTGGTTGCAATTGTTTATACTTTGCTTTAGAGGATTAATAGTGTCCCTTTAACAACAACACTTGACTTTTCACGATGTGCATTGTACATTTTGAACATGTTTTAAGGCATTGGGCCCCAATTTTAATCCTATTTCCTTGGTGGAAAGCAAGAGCAGCCAGACACTAGTCCTGACTCCAGTCACCATGTTATCCCCAGTGCCTTGAGATGGGAATCAACATCAGGATATTTCAATAAAGCCCAGAAGTGAAAATATACCAGGCTTCACATTGATGCTGAAATGGACACCATTCTGGCGCAAAAACAGAAATTGCTGGAATAGCTCACAGGTCTGGCAGTGCCTGTGGAGAGAAATCAGAGTTAACATTTTGGGTCGAGCGACCCTTCCTCAGAACTATTTTAGTGTCCAGCCTGCAGCATAATGTGCTATGGTACCTGGTTAAAACTGGGTTGTAGAATTCCATATTATTAAAAGAATCTTCAGTGCAGAAACAACAAATTCAGTGCAACCAGTCCATGTTGGAAAATGTTTATACTCCACATAGATCTCCTCCAATTCTAGTTACATCTTCCCACTCTATCCTCATGTCCCACCATTGCCTTGTCCTTTATATACACCGGAAAATGGTTTGAAAAAGACAGTTTTCCACTCTAACCTGGGACATTACCGAGCTGAAGCCAGATGTGTCAAGATTTGGAACAAAAGTTGGTGGCCCCACTGAACTGTTCCCAACATACTCTCATTTCTAGTTTCACTATGGCAAAATAGATTGAAACACAAATAATTTCTCTAAGTGTTTTCCTTTCTGAGTAGGTATCATTAACTTGATGATCATTGGTCTGTGACTTCTTAACCAGAGAGAACATTCACAATAATGACCTACAAAACTACTTGGGATTTTAAAAATGAATACATTGTCTCTTAGCCTTTTCTATAAGAGTAAATAGCCATTGGGGCACCTTCTTTAAGATAGTTTTTCCTGCTGTAGCTTCAATGGAAAATTGGCTGGAAACTGGGAGCCTCAGTGTAAAAAATGAGGTCTGCAGATGCTGGAGATCACAGCTGCAAATGTGTTGCTGGTCAAAGCACAGCAGGTTAGGCAGCATCTCAGGAATAGAGAATTCGACGTTTCGAGCATAAGCCCTTCATCAGGAATAAGAGAGAGAGCCAAGCAGGCTGAGATAAAAGGTAGGGAGGAGGGACTAGGGGGAGGGGCGATGGAGGTGGGATAGGTGGAAGGAGGTCAAGGTGAGGGTGATAGGCCGGAGTGATCATCAGAAGAGATATTCCTACAGTTTTTTTTCTGATTGCCTACCTCATTTCTTAAAAAAAATTTTTTTGTGAGATGTGTAATTCCCTGGTGAGGCAGGGCATTGAGTATATTTAAGACTGAGATAGTTAGGTTGTTGAGTGTCAAGGGGATTAAGGGTTACTGGGAGAAAGTGGGAGAGTGGGGCTGAGAAATTTATCAGCCATGATTGAATGGCAGAGCAGACTCAATGGGCTGAATGGCCTGATTTCTGCTCCTATATCTTATATCTTATAGAGGCCAGCATTTATGATCCACCTGTAATTGTTCTGGAAAAAATGACAGTGAAGAGGGCCAGGGATGGGGTATGTTATGGTCCAATAACTGGTGCCTGGGTCCTCGGTTCTAAGGGGGCCCAGCGGTCTTGGGTCAGGGTGAATGGCTGTGCTGGATCAGGGGCAGAGTTACTATAATCGGGGTGTGATATGGGGTCACTGATCCTGGGTTGGGTGCTAGATTCAGGGACCTAGACCAGGAGCAATTGATTTCTGTCCCTGGCCCTGTGGTGAACTGCCAGCCTGAACCATTGCAGTCCATGTGGTTCAGATACACCCATGGTTTTGTTAGGAAGAATGTTCCATAATTTTATCCCAGTATTGGTGAAAGAATATTGATACAGGTCCAAATCACAATGCGTGTAACTTCGGTATAAATTTGTAGCTGCAACTTCCCATGTAGCTGTTGACCTTGCTCTTCTGGGCTGCAGAGGGTAGTGGGTTCAGACAGTTCCAGTGAAGGCAGCCATGGAAGATGGGATTCTACTCCATGCAGAAGCTAAGGCTGGCAGAAGGAGGCTGGAGTGTGATGGTTGATAACCAAAGGGTCACCCTGGACATATCTGATGGTGTTCAGCTGTCAAATATTCAGATTGCAGTGAGGAAGTGGCTATGGCATATGGGAGACTCAGATAGACCTATTGGTCAGCTGTAGCTGCTTTACAGATGAATGCCATATACACAGAGGTGCTCAGATCTTTGCTGCTCTGTTCTCACAGCTCACTTCATGCATTTGCAATGGGTCTCAAATACGCTGGGGCCATTCTGCAACTTTGGAAGGCAAAAGAGAGTATTTATCCAAAAAAAAGTGTCATGAGCAAGGCAAACCAGAATAGGTTTTAGTTTCCAATTAGCACACCCCTCGACTTTCTCAACACAAATCAATTACCTCAAATTTCCAAGAAGTGCGGATGGCTGAGGCATTCCTTTGATGCTGTTACTGACCCTTGCATCCTCTTTCAACAGGATCTGCAGCCCCTTGACCGTGGATAGAACCCAATGTGTGTGTGTGTGTGTGTGTCCTAATCTGCACATCTTTGGATTGTGGGAGGAAACCGGAGCACCCAGAGGAAATCCACTCAGACAGTCACCCGAGGCTGGAATCAAACCGGGAACCCTAGTGCTTTGAGGTAGCAGTGCTAACCACAGAGCCACCGAGCCACCCAAACTGTGCTCAGTTCCCAAGGAATTCTAATGATTCCTATATCTTATACCACCCCCAGCTCTTTGAGGCCCCTGTCCAAGTTTACAGTTGAATTCTGGCCTTTGATACCAGTGTGATATTTGCACCATCCCTGAAGGAAAGTTACATGAAGCTCAGGCTTCAACTAAAGCTATCAGAGAGGAATCCAAAAGGCTATTGTAATTGTGCTTCCACTGCCTTGCCTGTTCTGGTGGACCACTACAATACAATCTACAAAGGATATCACAGTTTATTGTTGTCTGCTGTCCAATAGCAGTATTACCTTGCAAAGATCTGGAGGACTAAGAATGATAGTGACGATTCTAAAGAAGACACTCGAATGTCACACCAAATTTCCAAGATGAGAGGTAATGTGAAGACGCATTAGGGTGCCAGACATAATTTGATTTTACCTTGTTTTATGCAGGGTATGAGGTACCTAACTACCTGGTGTCTCATTGACTACAAACCATTGTCTGCTGGGGATGGTCAACCAGCCTGGTCAGCCTGGCCCACAGCAAATGTAAAAGCCCCTGTTCTCTGCCACTTTGAAAAGCAAGTCAGGCAGACCTTTCTCATGGGTAAAGACTGTTCCCAAGGACAACTGGTGCACACTTGGATATAAATTGCCAAATCAAGCACAGGTTGTGAGCCTAATGTCAGTAGTAAGTAAGTAACCTTGGCCAATCTCTTTGCCATAAAGGGAATTATATGTTCAGTTATGTTTAACAGAGTCGAGGTTACTGATCATGCCAAATGCATAATCATCCAATAAAAACAGAATGCAAATACACAACAATATCGATGCCGCCAGAAATATCCCTTTGTCCACTGGAGCCATCAATGATTTCCAACCATGTTAGGGGATTCTGTAGTCCGAGATACAGACAGACATTTCTGTGGCCAGCAGAGAAAAGGCAGAATGGTGTGTTGTTTCCCTGGTGGCAGGATCAAGGATGTCTCAGAGAGGGTGCAGAATGTTCTCACGGGGGAGAGGGTCCAGCAGGAGGTCATTGTACACATTGGAACCAAAGACATTGGAAGGGAAAAGATTGAGACTCTGAAGGGAGATTACAGAGAGCTAGGTAGAATTTTAAAAAGGAGGTCCTCAAGGGTAGTAATATCTGGATTACTCCCAGTGCTATGAGATAGTGAGGGCAGGGAGAGGAGGATAGAGCAGATGAATGCATGGCTGAGGAGCTGGTGTAAGGGAGAAGGATTCACATTTTTGGATCATTGGAATCTCGTTTGGGGTAGAAGTGACCTGTACAAGAAGGACAGATTGCACCTAAATTGGAAGGAGACTACCATACTGGCAGGGAGATTTACTGGGAGAATTTAAACTAGTAAGTTGGGGGCGTGGGATCCAGGGAGATAGTGAGGAAAGAGATCAATCTGAGACTGGTACAGCTGAGAACAGAAGTGAGTCAAACAGTCAGGGCAGGCAGGACAAGGCAGGACTAAATTAAACTGCATTTATTTCAGTGCAAGGGACCTAACAGGGAAGGCAGATGGAGTCAGGGCATGGTTTGGAACATGGGACTGGGATATCATAGCAATTATGGAAACATGGCTCAGGGATGGGCAGGACTGGCAGCTGAATGTTCCAGGATACAAATGCTACAGGAAGGATAGAAAGGGAGGCAAAAGAGGAGGGGGGAGTGGCATTTTTGATAAGGGATAGCATTAGAGCTGTGCTAATGGAGGATATTCTCGGAAATACATCCAAGGAAGTTATTTGGGTGGAACTGAGAAATAAGAAAGGGATGATCACCTTATTGGGATTGTATGATAGACCCCACAATAGCCAGAGGGAAATTGAGAAACAAACTTATAAGGAGATCTCAGCTATCTGTAAGAATAATAGGGTTGTTATGGTAGGGGATTTTAACTTTCCAAACATCAACTGGGACTGCCATAGTGTTAAAGGTTTAGATGGAGAGGAATTTCTTAAGTGTGTACAAGACAATTTTCTGATTCAGTATGTGGATGTGCCGACGAGAGAAGGTGCAAAACTTGACCTACTCTTGGGAAATAAGGCAGGGCAGGTGAGTGAGGTGTCAGTGGGAGAGCACTTTGGGGCCAGTGATCATAATTCCATTCATTTTAAAAAAGTGATGGAAAAGGATAGACCAGATCTAAAAGTAGAAGTTCTAAATTGGAGAAAGGCCAATTTGACGGTATTAGGCAAGAACTTTCAAAAGCTGATTGGAGGCAGATGTTCGCAGGTAAAGGGACGGCTGGAAAATGGGAAGCCTTCAGAAATGAGATAACAAGAATCCAGAGAAAGTATATCCCTGTCAGGGTGAAAGGAAAGGGTGGTAACTACAGGGAATGTTGGATGACTAAAGAAATTGAGGGTTTGGTTAAGAAAAAGAAGGAAGCATATGTCAGGTACAGACAGGATAAATCGAGTGAATCCTTAGAAGAGTATAAAGAGGGAGATCCAAGATGGCGGCGACTCAGCAAGTCTGAGTTTACAGTGCTCTTCCCAAAACCTGGGTAAAGTGAGTTACTCACCCCCACCACACTTACCAAACCACCCAAAAACATTTTCTAACCTTAATTAGCTGCTTACTATTATATTTAAGCAGTTTAATATTAAGTGGATAATGAGTAAACCAAAGGGATCCCGCAGCTCTCAGAAAACAAAGACCCCTCCCCCACCCTCCTCTCCTCCTCCGGCTGCAGCTGATGTAAAAACAGGCCTTGAAGAGATGATTGCCAGGCTGGAAACGACACTCGTCAATTTCATCGCAGAATCCAGACAGAGATGGAATGCATTCGAAGAAAAGCTGCAGAAACACAGCCAGGCTCTCGAGGAATTACAGGGCCGAGTGAAGGGGGCGGAGCTAAAGGCCACGACCTCCGAGGCTGCAGCACAAACAGCTGCAGAACAGGTGCGAGCTCTGGAGCAGAGAGTCCGGGCCTTTGAAATCTACATGGATGACCTGGATAATAGAAATCGGAGAAAGAATATCCGTCTTCTGGGCCTCCCTGAACAAGAAGAGAAGGGACAGTTAGCAGTATTTCTGGAGTGATGGCTGCCCCAGCTTTTAAACCTGGGGGCTGAAACTGACCGGGTAAGGGTGGAGTGGGCCTACCGGGTCGCAGTACGCGGATCTGGCCCAAACCAGCGCCCACGCCCGGTCCTGTTCCGGCTGCAGAGTTATAGGGAGAGGCAGATACTCCTGGATGCCTCCAGAAATCTTGGAAAGGATCCTAAAGCCATGATCCATGAAGGATCCAAGATTATGTTATTTCAGGACTTCTCCCCGGCTTTGGCACGAAGGAGGAAGGTGTTTGATGAGGTGAAGAAATGTCTAAGGAACTTAAATATTCAATACACCTTACGCTACCCAGCGACGTTATGCCTTACCCACGAAGGATCCGAGTATAATTTTAGATCACCAGAAGAGGCTAAGGAACTTTTAGACTCATTTAAATAAATCGTAAGAGACAATTTATGTTGGCTTGCCTCTTCCACACTCCGTGGGGAGAAGTGGATACTTTACTCTACTTTACTTTTGCTTCTGGGAGCAGGGTTGTCTTCCCTTGCTATTTTATGTTATTATACTTAACTGTAATCTGTTGGAGTTGTAATTTTATAGTTATGTGTGTTTGTACGTGGCATTGATGCTATCAGATATACTCAGGTATGGGTGGGGAGGGGTGGGGATGGGGCGCTCACTGTTAACTCTAGCTCGGTATTATATCTAAATCCTATTAAGGAGCGCCCGGGTCAAGGGTGGGACACTGTTTGGGAGAGGATATGGTGGACCTTTAGAAAGGAAGTAAGGCCCCCTGAGAACAAGGGGGAGGATCTCCATTCAAACATGTTTTTTTTGTTCTTATTGTTTGGAAATAGTTTCCTTTTTATTATACTGTTATGAGTGTATTAGAGAACATTTTCTCTTGTTTGAAGGATGTAAGTGACTCAACTATACACTCTGGATAATTGTGGATTAGATTAGTAGTTAACTGAGTTTCATTGTTTTTCTTTCTTCTTCAGTATTATTCCTTTGAATTTTGATGATTATATATTTAAGATCTATTTTTATATTAATGTTTGTGCTTGAAAGTTCTGTTTATTTTTGTAAATCTGTCAAAATATTAAATTTCTAATAAAAATATCTTTAAAAAAAAAGAAGAGTATAAAGAAAGTAGGAGTATACCTAAGAGGGAAATCAGGAGGGCAAAACGGGAACATGAGATAGCTTTGGCAAATAGAATTAAGGAGAATCCAAAGGGGTTTTACAAATATATTAAGGACAAAAGGGTAACTAGGGAGAGAATAGGGCCCCCCCAAAGATCAGCAAGGTGGCCTTTGTGTGGAGCCACAGAAAATGGGGGAGATACTAAATGAATATTTTGCATCAGTATTTACTGTGGAAAAGGATATGGAAGATATAGACTGTAGGGAAATAGATGGTGACATCTTGCAAAATGTCCAGATTACAGAGGAGGAAGTGCTAGATGTCTTGAAACGGTTAAAGGTGGATAAATCCCCAGGACCTGATCAGGTGTACCCGAGAACTCTGAGGGAAGCTAGAGAAGTGATTGCTGGGCCTCTTGCTGAGATATTTGCATCATCGATAGTCACAGGTGAGGTGTCGGAAGACTGGAGGTTGGCAAACGTGGTGCCACTGTTTAAGAAGGATGGTAAGGACAAGCCAGGGAACTATAGACCAGTGAGCCTGACTTTGGTGGTGGGCAAGTTGTTGGAGTGAATCCTGAGGGACAGGATGTACATGTATTTGGAAAGGCAAGGACTGATTCGGGATAGTCAACATGGCTTTGTGCGTGGGAAATCATATCTCACAAACTTGATTGAGTTTTTTGATGAAGTAACAAAGAAGATTGATGAGGGCAGAGCAGTAGATGTGATCTATATGGACTTCCGTAAGGCGTTCGACAAGGTTCCCCATGGGAGACTGATAAGCAAGGTTAGATCTCATGGAATACAGGGAGAACTAGCCATTTGGATACAGAACTGGCTCAAAGGTAGAAGACAGAGGGTGGTGGTGGAGGGTTGTTTTTCAGACTGAAGGCCTGTGACCAGTGGAGTGCCACAAGGATCGGTGCTGGGCCCTCTACTTTTTGTCATTTACATAAATGATTTGGATGCGAGCATAAGAGGTACATTTAGTAAGTTTGCAGATGACACCAAAATTGGAGGTGCAGTGGACAGTGAAGAGGGTTACCTCAGATTACAACAGGATCTTGACCAGATGGGTCATTGGGCTGAAGTGGCAGATGGAGTTTAATTCAGATAAATGCGAGGTGCTGCATTTTGGGAAAGCAAACCTTAGCAGGACTTATACACTTAATGGTAAGGTCCTAGGGAGTGTTGCTGAACAAAGAGACCTTGGAGTGCAGGTTCATAACTCCTTGAAAGTGGAGTCACAGGTAGATAGGATAGTGAAGAAGGCGTTTGGTATGCTTTCCTTTATTGGTCAGAGTATTGAGTACAGGAGCTGGGAAGTCATGTTGTGGCTTTACAGGACATTGGTTAGGCCACTGTTAGAATATTATGTGCAATTATGGTCTCCTTCCTTTTGGAAAGATGTTGTGAAACTTGAAAGGGTTCAGAAAAGATTTACAAGGATGTTGCCAGGGTTGGAGGATCTGAGCTTTAAGGAGAGGCTGAACAGGCTGGGGCTGTTTTCCCTGGAGCGCCGGAGGCTGAGGGGTGACCTTATAGAGGTTTACAAAATTATGAGGGGCATGGATAGGATAAATAGGCAAAGTCTTTTCCCTGGGGTTGGGGAGTCCAGAACTAGAGGGCATAGGTTTAGGATGAGAGGGGAAAGATATAAAAGAGACCTAAAGGGCAACTTTTTCACGCAGAGGGTGGTATGTGTATGGAATGAGCTGCCAGTGGATGTGGTGGAGGCTGGTACAATTGTAACATTTAAGAGGCATTTGGAAGGGGATATGAATAGGAAGGGTTTGGAGGGATATGGGCCAGGTGCTGGCAGGTGGGACTCAATTGGGTTGGGATATCTGGTCGTCATGGACGGGTTGGACCAAAGGATCTGTTTCCATGCTGTACATCTCTATGACTCTATGACATGCCAAGACTATAAGGCCTCTGACTAGGTGTGTCGCAATGAATAACCTTGAAGCATACATGAAATCAAATGTAAGATGGTTATGTTTGCATGAGAAGAAATGTTCAGTGGTGAACACCAACATCAACTTTCTGTCTTCATGAAGTCTTAAAATTATTTTTCCTCCCACTATGTTTTGGTATGATCCTGAGATCTGAGATGGAGGTAAGCTGCTGGGTTTATTGCATCATTGCCAGTAATGATTTGAACAGACATCTTGTACAGGGTCAAGTCATTGAGGGCTACTGGAGTTCCTTTCTCTATGGCCGTTCCCTTGTAAATCCTGGCAGATTCTTTTTCTCAAGTAAAATGGTTATGTGGTTTGCATTAAGTACTTTACGAAACTAAGGTTGGTCACATATTCACCCACCTGGTCACTGACTTGGTTCAGGCTTATACATATGCTGGCTACCCTCATGAGAGCTCTAACAATACAATGCCACTGAACCATGGTGTATCTTGGTGTATAGAAGGAAGTCATTGACCTACTTGTGACACTGGACCCAGGATCTTGGTTCATCGTATGCTGTTTACCCTTCCATGATCTCTCTGCAAGTCAGCATTGTCAGCTGGGAGCGCCTTTTATTGTGAAATTCTGAAAAATGTTAATATTTCAAATCTCTGAACATTTTCTGAACATTGACATCTGAAAGTAAAATATTTGGAGGAGCTATATGAATAGAATTACAGATGTTATGGACACAATAGGGATCATGTGCAACATTTTATTGTGGGCACCTATTTATATAAACATATTCAGCTGTTGACATATTTCATTCTGTCAATATTTCAATGTTCACAGTTATGGCAGGTTTTGTATACATTATGAAATGTTACCCTCAACCAAGACACATTAGTGTAATGATTAACACTGTGAATAAAATCAGGTCACAGAATTGACCAATAAAGGTCTCATTGGCTTGTAAATTGTTAAATCTTTTCTTGCAAATGATAATCAGTTCTGTGTGAAGATTCAAAGAATTATAATATCCACTTTCACTATTTTCTGCTGAACTAACAGCTGTGCTTTATTTGATATCTAATATCAGAAAAATAAGTGAGCAGCTGATGTTTGTGACCAAAATAAATGATCTGATAATGTGCTAGTTGACAGACTAGTCAATACATATTAATTCTTACTGTACCTAAGACTCTGTGACATGACTAGGGCTATCATAGCCCAGATGCTACCAGTTTTTCTTTGATGAAAGAAAAACCTGATCCTTTGAAACATTGTGATAATTTACAGTTTCTGGGATTTTAACTGACTGGAAATTATGATGATTGTCAGGGAAAAAGATAATGATGTTAAAACGCGTTTTAAGACTGGGAAGGCTTAGAAACATGGTGAATATTAGCTTATAACATAGAGTGGGGTATTGCAATAATTGGTTAAAATTTTCACTCTTGATAATTACACTCACTCTGGTGAATGGGCAAAATACCACTTCCACACTAAAACAAAGAAAATGAAAGTTTAACATTTGTAGATTAGGAGACAGCACTGAATTGACAATTTGAATATATTTTTCTTACTCAGAGGGCTGCTGTCTCATTAGAGATAGACAAGCAGTGGTGTTTTGACCTGAGGGTCACCATGCCTCAGGCTAGGGGAAAGGCTGAGTAGGAGATCCCTTCGTAGTAACCTCAGCTAATGCAGGAATTGAACCTATGCTGATGACTTTACTTTGTGTTGCAAGCTCACCATTCAGCTAAATGAGAGAACAGGCCAAAGTTCCCATAGGACTATGGAAACTGTATATTTACCTTTATCTTTACATCACTCAACTTATTTCCCTCCCTTTGATACATCCAACAGCTTTCTTCTTCCTTCTTTTAACCTTGATCCTGTTGAAGCAGAGAGAGGGACATCATCAGAGCTATTGGGCAGCACTTGCTTATCAAAAGCCTACTCACTCATATTCAGTCTGCGTTCCACCAAGGCTACTCAGCCCCTGACCTCATTACAGTCTTGATTCAAACAAAGACAAAACAGCTGAATTCCAGAATGGAAGTGAGAATTACTGCCCTTGAGTTCATGATGTAAACAAAAATTAACAATTTATTATTAATAATATAGCTTTAGCAGAACACAGATGAGTGCTAGGTAATCCAATTAATATGTACGTGCTAACCCCAATATTCTTTGATCACCAACCTCCAAAATGACAGACAGATGACATAGTTTGGGGACAAATTTAAGAAAAACATCATAATTTGAGTGTTCAATAACCATTTCAACAATGAATACTCAGCCTCATGAAACCTGATGGGTTTTAATATAGGCACATAGAATTGTATTTTGTCCAAATTCTGAAGTCACTGGACAATAAACTTCAAAAGACTTTTCCTGATTCCTTGGAGACTGTGATTCTTTTCTCAGGACTTTCAACAAGTTAATGATTAGAGATTAACTAGACAAAGCACAGCCAAAAAAGAAAACACAATCCTGCACATTCCAAAGCAACACTGCCTTCTGCCCAAAATCACACTTTGGCAGATGAAGTACAAAGTGGGAAAGTACAAGGTCATGCACTTTGGTAAGAAGACTAGAAGCACTGACCATTTTTTAAATGGGAAGAAAATTTAGAAGTCTGACTTATAAAGAAACTTGAAAGTTCTGGTCCAGGATTTTCTCAAGGTAAACTTGCAGGTTGAGTTAGTAGCTAGGAAGGCAAATGTAATGTTGCCATTTATTTTGAGAGGACTTGAATATAAAAGCAGGGATGTAATTTTGAGGCTCTATAAGGCTCTGGTCAGACTGCATTTAGAGTACTGCACACAGTTTTGGGTCCCATATCTTAGAAATAATGTACTGGTCTTGGAGCAGGTTCAGAGGAGGTTCACAAAAATGGTCCCAGGGATGAAAAGCTTGACATATGAGGAAGGTTTGAGGACTCTGGGTTTATACTTGATCGAGTTTAGGAGGATGAAGGTAGATCTAATAGAAACTTACAGAATACTGAATAGCCTGGACAAAGTGGATGTTGGGAAGATGTTTCTATTGGTAGGAAAGATTAGGACCAAAGGGCACAGCCTTAAAGTAAAGGGAAGACCTTTTAGAGCAGAAATAAGGAGAAACTTCTTCAGTTAGATAGTGGTCAATCTATTGAATTCACTGCCCCAGAAGGTTGTGGCAGCCATGTCATTGACTATACTTAAGATGGAGCTGGATAGGTTCTGCATATCAAAGTGATCATGGTTTACGGGAAGAAAGTGGGAGAAATGGGGTTGAGAAATTTAATGGTGGAGCAGACTTGATGGGCTCAATGGCCTAATTTCTGCTCCTAGGTCTTAATGGTCTTATGATCTTTCTTGTTCAACATACTCTTTAATTGACTGGTCAGTACCAGTCCTCCCTTGATTGACAAATTTAACATCCAACCAACTGCTGCTAGTTGCTGAGCATAAAAAACATCTCAATGCCAGTTCCTCTATACTGTTCTTAGAGCAGTAATTAAATGGCTTTATTTTTCCAGATCAATTATCAATGGAAAATATCAGTATTTCTGTTCTCATGTTTTTTTATAAAGCAAGCTGCTGCTTAAAGTTCAAATTTCAATTCTCAACTGAAAGTCACATTTCCAAAGTGAAAATGAAAAAATAACAGAAAAAAAAAGTTCCAACAATAGTGCCTTTCACGACTACTATCATCTTGAAGGACAAGGCAGCAGATGCATGGGAACATCACCACCTGCAATTCTCCAAGCCACCCAACATCCGGTCTTGGAAATATATCGCTGTTCTTTCACTATCTCTAAGTCAAAATCCAAGAACTCTCCTACCACCAACCCCATCCCCATTCCCACTGAATAACTTTGTCAACGCGGTAGGGAGGTAGCACCCTTGTGGCATTATTGCTGGACTGAGGCCCAGATAATGTTCTGGGGCCCAGGGTTCAAATAAAAAATATCTGGAATTAAGAATCTAATAAATTGATTATTGGGGAAAAACTCATCTGATTCACCAATGCCCTTGAGAAAGGCAAACCGCCATCATTACTTGGCTGGCCTACATGTGACTCCAGACTCACATCAATATGGTTAACTCTTAGTTGTCCTCTGGGTAATTAGGAGTAGGCAATAAATGCTGGTCCAGCAAGCGATGCCCTCACTCCAAAAACGATTAAAAAAAACTTACATCAAATGAACCACAGCAATTTAAGAAGGCATCTCATAATCAACTTCTTAATGGCTCTCAGAGATGCGCTGTAAATATTGTCCCAAGCAATAATGCCTGTATCATGGATCAAATAAAAACATTACCCAATTACCATTTCCTTCCACATGCCATCTTCCCATCTGTGACTATTTTAACACCCTGAACACTCCTGTTACCCTACTCAATGCATCTTTTTGTTCACTCAGGGGACCAATCCTATGTGCCCTTCCAATACTTGACCCTGACTCTGGACCAGCTCCTGCACTGACTGCAATTCACCCCCATCCCCCCAGCCCCTCCCTCCTGCCACTTTGACTGTAATTTTTCTGTGCACCATCAGCACCCTCAGTTTGACCATCAGGACCCATCTTTCAATCCCTGGGTGGCATGTCCACCTGGTCTGTTTACAGGGCCATTACACAGGGTGCTATGACCTTCCCTTCATTGGACCTCCCTGTTCGTGAACACCACCCTCTATTCACTTGCCCTTCCCTCCACTGTTACATTCTGAATCTTGACACTATACATTTATCACCCAATGCCTAGTGCCAGAGTTGTTAATGAAAATGTGCATCTCATCACAACTGTACAAAACCAACTTATACATTCTGATTGTGAACTGGATGCCACAAGATTGTCTTGTGCTACTATCTTTATTCTGAAGGTAGGATTTTATTGTAAACTTTTTTAGACTAGTGACTATTTATGCATATGTGTTACAAGTCGAGTCCACCATAGGCCAGTGTAATATCAGACATACTGCAAACATTTTGCTGACTTTAGTGATGCACCTTAATCCATCACCAGGAAATTGAAAGATTGCGTCCTGAATAATGAAGTCACTTTACATACCTCTCTTCCCTCTGTTGTGGACTCCATAAAACTCTCCCTGTACAGAGGCAAATGCACAAAAAATGGGAATCAGCTTTGCAAAGCTCTGATTTATTTTCTTATATCATTTATTTCCATATCAGTACAGAGTTGGCTTAAAACATGCAGAGGATTCTTTTCATTTTTATCAAACTCATAATTGTGGAAGCCAAAGAGAAAATGAGAGGTGAAATGGGCTTTCATAAACTATTGATTGTATTGGCAAATTAGTCTATCTCAGAATCTTGTCCTATTTCTAATCACATGCCTAAAGCAAGTGAATCACTGCATTGAAATTGTGTTACTTATGCCCTCGTGGAATACGCTACAATTGAATAGTGCCTTTGGAATTAAAATGTGTTCAGATGCAGTCAGTCTTAGGAAAGTTTGGAGCCTTATCAAGGGATAGTGCTGAATTTCTCATCAATGTAGTTCTTCACTGGTAAAGAAGGTATCTTCCTTTAGTAACCACAGGCATTTTAGTTAGATGGATGGGTGACCTAGGTCTGTGTCAAACTTCGATTGATGCCACTATAAACCCCAGCATTTTCCAATGATTTGTAAATCTCTGATAGAGTGTGTTATCTATTTACTTGCATCAGGGCATTGCCCTGCAGTCATTTAGAAGGTCAAACCATGAGGACAATCTTTGTTGCATTAAATGAGGAAAAGACCCCACAAAAATAAAAGCAGCTGTTGGGGCTGTAGAGTAGGATAAGCTAAATTACTTCCCTTCAGCAGGATAGTCCTCAGGCTATATTCTGAATGCAGAGAGGAAACTACAAAACAGCACACATTAACTTTTATAACAAGGAGTATAGTTTAACTCCTGTGCTGCTGAACTTCTCAATGCATTGGGGAAAGGGACCACAAAGTATGTCAAGTATATTAAAAAAATAGAGTCAGGAAATGATAATTACAAATGATGCACTGTGCAACATGTGAGAAACGTAGTACTGCTTCTACATTAATACTCTCACACTACCACTGCATCCTGAGTTTCAGCAAGGCAGCATCTCCTTTGCACAGCTTGGTTCAAATCCTCATTCTTTTGAGCAAGAGAACTCCATGTATGGATTCACATATACAGACATAAGGAGAGCTGCTCTCTAAGCAGTTAAAATGTAATTGTTTACAAGGTCAGGAGGGCAATGGCTGTACAGTGAAGATATTTTAATTAACTCCAGGTGAAGTAGGACCCAGGAAATGCAAAGGGCACCCTGTAATACTTAAATTGGTGTGAGAATTGTATAGCATGCAGCAACAAAATCAAACAGCTTTAGATTGGCTCCTTCAGGGAATCCGCTCTCTGGAGTTAGACTAAATCTGACCGTGAATTTATATTGCAACTTCAGTGCTTGTGTAAAGTGATATTGTTGTATAAATTCACCCTAAATGCCAGTAGAACCTATAATAGGAGGTTACAAGAATATAATAAGATTTTTGCTGTGCTATAAGCAGAAAATTAATTTAAAGCTTGCACTGTGGCCTTTGGTTTATACCTTAAGTACAGATTTACCTTAAACTTCTGTTACTGATAATAAGATTTATGTTACTTGCTGTTGCTACCAAATTTATTCCTTATTTGATGTTGCTCCCACTCAACAATGAACATTCGATGGATTTCTTCAATTTGCACTTATTCATACATCAGATGTTAATCTAGTTTGTGTTTTTAAAATAGTTGATTTTGTTCAGTCTTCTGAATTCAGGTCAATTTTATACAGCCGTGTAAACTATGAATGAAAGCTATTAATTAAGTAGTGAAAGTGTAATGTCCCATAAATTGGCAGGATTAGATGTTCAGAGGAATGTGATATGATGTAAAGATGTGAGGTAGATTAATTGAGGCATGATAGATACAAAGATATTATGGTATTTTGCAGCTGTTTGTGTATTTATTTGTAGATAATATACTTACAGATATGCAAATCTGGGGGCTTGTTATGAATGTTATATACTATATTGCTGTAGTATATTAATCAATTCTTCCTAGCATCAGAGGTCCTGCATGCTGTGATCCAACCAAAGATTAAATTGCACAGGACAGTGGTTGAATTATCCCTTTGAAAACCCCAAGAAGCCTTTAAAATTCAATATATATAGCAACCAAGAAGTTGATTCCATACCTGGAAGTGACAGGGTCTGTTAGGAGCTGACTCTCCAATAACAGCCTCTGAGATAGACTGTGACTGAGCAAGCAGTGAGCAATGGGAAAGTGAATGATGGTCTATCAACCTCAGTACTGGAGTAGCAGCAGAGAGAGAGGCCACTAAAGGGGGGGTGGATGGGGGTGGGGGCTTGGGGATGTAGAATGAGGAGAGGCCTTAGAGGAAATAAGAGGCTCTCAGGGTTAGAGCGGCTGTGCTGATGGGGAGAGGTGCTGCCAGTGGGGACAGAGGCTGCAGTGGGTATAGGGAATGCTACAGGGGAGAGGTTGTAGAGAAGCTGTCAGGGCGAAAGAGGCTATATGGGCTGGTTGAGGCTGTAGAGGGATGGTGAGGTTGTGGGGACGAGGTTGGGGAGAGCAGTTGTGTTGGAGAGAGAGGCTGTGAAAAGAGGGAGAGAGACTATGAGGAGAGAACGGTTCCAGCTGGGGCCAGACTGTCAGGATAATAGTGGGGTCAAGGCGCAATGGGGAAATAGTCTACAAAGTTCAGAGTAGCTGTAGGTGAGAGAGGCAATGTTGCTGTGAAAGATTACTATGGATGAGACAAGCTTAAAGGGACAGACAATGGTTTTAAAACTGTCAACAAAGAAAAACTCAGTCCACTAGGAACCATGAAGATGCGAAGTAACTGACAAAGGAAGGTGAAGCATGCAGTTTAAGGCTGGATAACTTCAGGAAAAATATAATTGAAGTAACATCGTGTTAATTAGATAATTGAATGCTGAAGAGCTTCATGCAATCATGAGTTATCACGTCAAATTCTGTGAATAGCTTGAGGTGCAGTGACAATATTAAAGGCAAATGGGCAGCCATTTTTGCATTTGCAAAGGTCATGTGGCAGAGTGGCCTAAAGTGTTGGATTAAGGTTCCAGAGTTTGTGGAGGTATGGGTTTGAACCCTACCACCATTTCAGGTACTTTAATAAATCGCTTTAATCTGACAAGAACTCCTTTGGTTTATTGGAGGTGATTGTGGTGAAATCAATGGATGAGTAATCCAGAAACAGGCTAATGATATGGGGACCCAGGTTCAAATTCTACCACAGCAATTGGTGAAATTTAAATTCAATTAATACACCTGGAAATGAAAGCTAGTCTTACTTATGGTGACCCTGAAGTCCCCATTGATTGGAATAAGCAAAAAAAAATCCACATCTTGTTTGATCAAGTAGTTTTGCCATCCTTACTTGGTCTAGCTTATGTGAGACTCTGGACCTATATCATTGTAGCTGAAACTTAACTTCTCTCAAGGACAATTAGGTATGGTCAATAAATGCTAACCTTATCAGCAATGCCCATACCCTATGGAAGAGTATATAGAAAAACAAAATCCAAACCAACGATAAACCACTGGCATTTTTGTAAGGCTTTTTATGACCTCAGGAAATGTCAAAGCACTTTACAGACAATAACGTTCTGTGGAAGTGAAGTCATTGTTATATTGAAGGAATTGTAATAAGGTAAGTGAGCAACTAATTTAGGGGAATCGCAGACAAGGAGCACACCTGAAAGTTACAACCAAATCTCTTATGAGTGAAAGTAGGAAACAATTCTATGCAGGAAGGGTGGTAGACATTTAGAACTCTCTTTAAGTATCATCAGTTGATATTAGCTTTTTTTTAATCAATTACAGGATATGGATGTTATTGGCTCAGGAAACATTTGTTGTCAATTCCTAATTGTTGTTGAAAAGGTGAGAGTAAACAGTTTTCTTAATGTCAATTAATATCAATGCTACATCCAATGTGAAATTTAAATCTGAGATTGGGAACTGAGATGCAGTAAAAAAAAGTGATTATCTGGTTAAACTTCAGAGAATGAATTCATAGAATGTTCCAGGTTTGTGCATTTATGAAGAAAACATATTTCCTGTGACCTCAGAAGTTCACAAGAGCTTTGTTTAGGATGATAGCTTTTTGTGTGTATAAATGTATCAATTATTTCGGAAAAAAATATGCTTGCTTACCGATGCTTGCTTGTTTCTTGTGCTAATTTAGTACCACATACCTAGGAATTTGCAGCTCCCTGTATTTTGCAGCTTTAAGTTTAACAAAGAGAATTAATTTTGATGAATTACTTAATTCTGCTTCTTTGTGAGTTCACATGGGTGGAAATGGGATGAGGCATTTCAGTTATGAAGAAAGTTTGGAGAAGTTGGGATTGTTTTCCTTGGAGAATAGAAGGCTAAGGAGAGATTTGATAGAAGTTTTTAAAATCATCAGGGTTCTGGAAAGAGTGCAGAAGAAGAAACTGTTCCCACTCATCAATGATTAATAAATAAAAAAAAAATTTTGGAAAAAGCACAAGTCCCAAGTGAGGAAACTCTTTTCTCATGCTGTGAGTGATTAGGGTCCAGAATGCATTAAAAACATATATAACCATTCTCTCTCGAAACATGCCTTGGAGAAGTGAGATTTGAATTTAGACTTTCTGGTCTGGAAGCAAGGACACTTCACCACAAGAGCCCTTGGGGTTCAGACTATGCCGGCTGTATTGGAGGCAGGTCCAATCGAGATAATCAACAGTGGATTAGATGATTATTTCAACAATGTGCAAAAGTATGAGGGTCAAGGGGGGAGATTGGCACTAAGTTAAAATGCTCAACAAGCGAATGCAAACATAACGGTCCGCACTATATAACTGCTTTGACTCAAATGCCCGACGTGTCTAAACAAATACACGTAGGTAACGTTCCTGTGTGACTGCATCACCTAATAAAGAGAGTGTGTGAATTAAAAAGGAGGATGTGAAAATCAAAAAAACATCGGCCCACTTGTATATCAAAATCTAGCCCTTGAGAAAACCTCAGGAAAAATCATTGAGGTGAAAAAACAACTTTGATCCCTGCGTCCAAATCCATTTCTAATTTGACATTAGAATTGAGCCTGTCAGCAAGAATGGTGCTATTGTTGTCTTGTGTACTGATCTCTATCTTGTAGAGGCAAAGCATCAGCTCTTGAACACCTTGTCTAATCTCTCCCTGGTTCAGAACTCCACCACTGAACATCAAGCTAATATTTCCATGACCATTACTGACCTCATCTTATCTTGCCTTCTCCATAGCCTCCCACCTCACAGTCCCCCAAACATGTACAAACCACTTCATTTATCTTCTTCCCAAAATCCACAAACAAGACTGCACATGGCAGACACGTTGTTTTTGTCTGTTCCTGTCCCTGAACTTACTTCTTCCTATATTGTCTCAATTTTTTGTCTCCCTTGTCCAGTCTTTTTCAACTAACATCCATGATTGTTCTGATGTTTTAAATCTGTTTCAATATTTTGAGTTTGTTGGTACCAGCTGCCTCCTCTTCTCCATGGACGTGTAATCCCTTTACATCAGGACGGTCTAAGGACTCTCCATGTCATCTCTGAAAGAAAGTCTGAACTTGCCCTATCTACCAGCATCCTCCTCTGCCTGACCAAGGTCATTTTCACTTTGATCAACTTCTCCTTTAACTCCTCTCACTTTCTTCAGATCAAAGATGTGGTCATGAATACCCAGAGTAAAAGATCCCCTAGGAACAGCAACCATGATGTTAGACTTTAACAGTGGTGGCACGGTGGCTCAGTGGTTAGCACTGCTGCCTCACAGCGCCAGGGACCTGGGTTTGGTTCCCTCCTCGGGTGATTGTCTGTGTGGAGTTTGCACATTCTCCCTGTGTCTGAGTTGGTTTCCTCCGGGTGCTCTGGTTTCCTCCAACAATCCAAAGATGTGCTCGTCAGGTGAACTAGTGATGGTAAATTGCCCATAATGTTAGGTGCATTAGTCAGGGGTAAATATAGGGTATGGGAATGGGTCTGGGTGGGTTACTCTACAAAGGGTTGGTGTGGACATGTTGGGCTGAAGGGCCTGCTTCCACACTGTTGGGAGTCAAATCTAATCTTATTCAGTTTGATAATGAGAAACGTAGGTCAGAAACAACTGTGCTAAATGTAATTAAGGTTGGGAAGGGTAAAGATGGCTAGAGTGGAGAGTTGAACAATGTGGCCATTACTGTGAAGGTTACGAATAACACTAATGCTAAGATTCGTCGATTTGTAGCCTGAGTGAATTTTCTTTGCCCTGATTCCTTTTTGTTTTAAACTGAATTGCAACCCTCAGAGTTGGAGAGATCCTTTGCATGCAACTCAGAGTAAATAATGGATAATTATTTGATTGTGACCATTATAGCACATTAATGTATAAATGCAGGCTGGAACTGGTTTATGTGAGAGCATTTAGTCCCAATACTCCAGGCCTCTTTTGAATACCCCATCCATGTGTATTCTTCCAAGTAAAAACCACAGAGCTTGCCTGCTGTTTTGGACATAAACTGCACAGGATGGCTTGCTAATTTGCAGGGGGAATCTAACCGTCCCTTATTATCCTGTGCTGTTTAACATAGACTCTGAAAGACTGCTCATCACAATGTACGCTCCCAGTATTGTATTAGTGCCTGCTCCTGCAGCCTTCCTCAAAGGTCAGTTCACCTACTTTTGCGAACAGGCATTTCATGAAGACTGGAATTTTAAAACAACTGCCAAGCAAGAAAAAAAAATGCACAATTCATCTGCTGGCTTGATGGAAGCTTTTCAAGCTCAAATTTGTTTGGCAGAGTACGTCCACAGTCCCACTTTGTTGCCAACTCGGATATCTTTGCAGATTAGACTCTGCACATATTCACTGATACAAAGCAGTGGTAAAATCAAACCCCAATAAAAATTGGTTTCCTCTTGTATGGACTTACATACAAGTGGCCACCAGAAGTTGGTATTACATGAGGATTTGAGCTAAAGAGAGAGGTTGAATAGGCTAGGGCTGTTTTCCCTGGAGCATTGGAGGCTGAGGGGTGACCTTATAGAGGTTTATAAAATTATGAGGGGCATGGATATGGTAAATAGAAAAAGTCTTTTACCTGGGGTGAGGGAGTCCAGAACTAGAGGGCATAGGTTTAGGGTGAGAGGGGAAAATATAAAACAGACTTAAGTGGCAACTTTTTCACACAGATGGTGGTATGTGTATGGAATGAGCTGCCAGAGGAAATGGTGGAGACTGGTACAATTTAAAAGGCATTTGGAAGGGTATTTGAATAGGAAGGGTTTGGAGGGATATGGGCCGGATGCTGGCAGGTGGGACTAGATTGGGTTGGGATATCTGGTGGGCATGGACGAGTTGGACCAAAGGGTTTGTTTCTGGGCTGTGCATCTCTATGACTCTATAAATAGACAAGTCTTTGAAAATAGCAGGGACAAGTTGGATTTTGGGTTCTTGGCTCAGAGTACAAAAACAAGGAAGTTACATGAAGCCTTTAGAAAACACTAGTTAGGTCCTAGTTGGAATAACATGAACAATTCTGGGCATCTTATTTCAAGAATGACTTCAGGTCCATGGATAGAATAATGAATCAACAGTTGTTTTCCTTCAAACAAAGAAACTTTGAGGAGGTTCGATGGAATTGTGCAAAAAATAAATTGTTATCAGTAGCAGAATCATTGGTTACAAGAGAATACAGTTTAAGATAATTGACACAAAAACAGGTGTTGTCATGAGAAAGGTAAAAAATGAGGTCTGCAGATGCTGGAGATCACAGTTGAAAATGTGTTGCTGGTTAAAGCACAGCAGGTCAGGCAGCATCCAAGGAATAGGAAATTCGACGTTTCGGGCATAAGCCCTTCATCAGGAATCATTCCTGATGAAGGGCTTATGCCCGAAACGTTGAATTTCCTGTTCCTTGGATGCTGCCTGACGTGCTGTGCTTTAACCAGCAACACATTTTCAACTGTTGTCATAAGAAAACCAGTTTTGCTCGGGCAGTTTTCTGATTTGGAGTAGACTGTATGGAAATATAGTGGTAGTAGAATTAATAACTTTCAATAAGAAATTAGATAAACTCAAACGAAAAATCTATTGGGTTACAGAGAAAGTACGGAGTAGTACAATTAATTTGGCAGTGTTTTTGAACAGCTGGCTCAGGATAAGCTTTTTTTGTGTTGTATCATGAGCTTCTAAGGGATAGGAAACTGCTTTGTACCAGAGAATATGGAAATTCCAGATATAAAATGCACTCATTAAAAAAAATACAGATCAAGCACAGCCTATTGTAATCTCTAGTTTTTATGGGTAGATAGTAATTGTTTGATCACGTTCTTGTAAAAGTACTTCAGGTTTTGATACAAAGTCAGGCCAGAAGTCTGAATAACTGTTGATGTGTGTTTATTGTTATATTGCACATGATGGTAATGCTATGGTACACGAGGCTCAAAGGCTATACAGAGTCCAAATTCTGTGCCCCTCCCCCCACTGCCCTCCAAACTCTGGACCATGATGGTTGATGTGTAGGTATGGTATGTAGTTACTCTCAAGCAAATACAGTCATACCTGCTCCTGAATTAAGAAAGGATTTTGCATCAAAATTCATGAGATTTAACCTACTGATCAATAATTCTATTTAATCTGATCATGGACTTCACCAGTTTCCTCATTACCCCCTGCCCCAGTTCCAACTTTCCAGCTCAGCACTATCCTCATGACCTGTCATACCTGCCAATCTTCCTTCTCACCTAACTGCTCCACCCTCCTTTCTGACCTATCACCTTCATCCCCTCCCTCATCCACCCATTGTACTCTTTGCTACCTTTTTCCCAGCCTCACTGCCCTCCCATTTATCTCTCCAACCCAGAGGCTCCCTGCCATCATTCCTGTTGAAGGGCTTTTGCCCAAAATATCGATTCCCCTGCTCCTCGGATGCTGCCTGACCTGCTGGGCTTTTCCAGCACCACTTTAATCTAGAATCTGTTTGTAAGGTCAACAGCATCCATTTGAGCAAGAAAGTATATGATTTCCATGTCATCTGCCTTCTCTTGCCTAATTCGCTCAGTTCGGGAGCTAACCTTGACAATTTTGATTCAAAAGATGAACTCGTGTTGCAAACTTGCAGCCGTGAAGGTACAGAAGTACCTGTGATCCTTCCCTGCACCAAAACATCAGCACCTCAAAATGGAAGCTCCCTGCTTTTCCTAATTTTGATGGGTTTCTTGATGCAAAAAGGAGCCATCTTTGGCTTCACTTCATTGATGGCTCAGGCTGAGCTTTGTCCTTATGTTGAATGATCCTTTGGCATTTCGCCCTGTGTCCAGCCTGCCTTGCACACTAGCTCATTTGTTTGAACATCAGTCTTTTCGGAGTACAATAAATAAGGAGTATACAGTTGAGGGTTTGAAACAGTTCACCCTACATCTTTACACAAATTAGGGGCACTGTATAAATCTTTGATAGAGCTTACCAAGGCTACTGGCTTCTGTAACCCCTGACTGGATTCTACGCATTCACTAACAAAATTCTTGGGACTGAAATATGCATCAAAGGCTGCTGGGGCTGATTGAGAATCTGTTAAAGTTTCATGAGCACCTCCCCGTATTAAAAACCTCTTCAGCTATAGTAACCACAGTATACAGTAACGTACAGACATGGAGCTTTTTTCTACTTCACATGGGAACCTGAGGCAAATCCATACCTGTAGGTCTGAGTCTTCTTCCCATCTAAGTGCTAGTTGTGGATCTTTGACTGCATCAAAGGGCCTTGGAAAAGGCAGGGGTTCTCAGCTTGCACCAGCATGCTACCTCTTCTGAGTATATCTCACTTTAGGTTAGCTGACAAGCCATTAACTTGGGGAAATCTTCTGATGATCTTCCTGGCTTGTAATTCTACCTTGCCCCATGGTTGCTCAGTCTTTCCTTATGGTTCTTTAGATTCCTCTGTGGGGAAAAAAAAATCACTTTCCTTAAACTGAAGTGTCTATCACTATCACACCTTTGACAATGTTCTGATGTGAGTTCTTTGGACATAGTCTCAGCCAATGGAGTGGGCAACTCTGAGCTATACATAGTAAGGACCTGTAACACATTCCATGAAATTCACAGTAACCTTGGTTCCTGGTTACTGCCAAGGTCTGTTTACAGAATCAAACTCTATCAAACTCTTGCAGTCCAAATTTGACCCATTCCTTAATTCTTTCACTACTTCAGCTCACCTAAACTATGGTTATTGAATTGGAGTGACCTGGTTAGTATCTAGCAGCAATAAAAACAGAAAGTGCTCAGTGGGTTAGGTCATATCTGTGGAGAAAAATAGAGAGTCAATGTTTCAGGTTATGACCTAGAACTGGGAAAAGTAATAGATTTTAAGCAAATGAAATGGGGAATGATGGAAAATGAATAAAAAGAAAGATTGATAATAGGGCATTACATTAAAACATTAAACAATTGTCTTTTCTACAAGTATCTGATTGCATCTTTTCTGTGTCAGTCTCATTCTCTTTCATACCTTCCAATAGATGGATATTGAAAATAGCAATATTAGAAATATCACATGTGATACTTGCATTTTCCCTTTATCTCTTCATTCATGGTGCACTATGATTTTGAAATGATGAAATTAATCATAGCAGCTGCAAAATATGATTTTGGTAAATGTCAAGTGATGAAGTACAATTTCCGGAATTAATACAACTGTGTGAAAACAGTTTATTCTCTGAATTAAAAAACATTTGATGCTCTTGTAACTTTGATGTAGAAATGACCAGATTACCTTTGCTAAGGGTCTTTTGCCAGTGGAAAACCAAGTTTATGGCTTGTTTCCATTTATCTACTCGAAAGCAAACAATAAGAGGAAGAAGTTAATTTCACAAACTTATTTCATCTTATTTTCTGTTCCTTCTTTTGAAATCATTTATCTGTGACTTTTGTGGAAACTGGTCTCAAGAATTCCAGCTGGTTTATGGCTGTCTACCACAAGATGGAGACAACGTTACAGTGGGGAATGGCCAGACACTCTTACTAACACTAATGTGCTGTAGTTCCTGTGTTCCAAAGGTCAGGTTGTTTCCATGAGTTTAATGGACTGGTTAGGTAAATCTCTGAATGGTGTTGAGACCAGAGTGAGATGGGCTCACATTACTTACAAAATAATTATTGCCACACTTGATGAAAGCTCAACGTGAACAGTATCTAGCCATCTGCATTTTCATGATGGTACTGTCTTAAAAAGTATTTGTTTAAACAACTAAATGTATGTTGGTTTTACTTTTAAGCATTCACAAGTGTGTTCAAGAAATATAAAATTCTGATATATTACTTTCAGCTCTGGAGTTTAAATTATACTCACCAAACATGAAAATAGAGCAAGGGTACATCTACAGAACAATTATTGAACGGTCTTACATAATATTCTCAAGCATTACTAATGCCTTTCCAAAAAATGCTATTTTACTGTGGCAATTTTCTAAACTTTTAGATGATGTTGCTACCCAAAAATACAAAAAAACTGATCAAGAAATTGAGTAAATTAAGTTTAATAAATATTGTATTTCAACCTGAATGCTGGTATTCGTTTAGAAAAATAGCATTTTAAACACACTGCTGTCAATCTTGGGTGCAGACAATTAACAGCAAAACTAAAGTTGGAAAATGCATGTTCTAATGGAGCAGGCAATCCTGAAATGCCAATTCTATACTTATGGAAAGGGCTGTGCTTTCATCTTGCACCACTCCAATGGACGGCATTCTGCTATGTCACAAGGCTCTCTGAAGTAATTTCTATTTGCTCCATTTCCATTTCGTCCTCTTTTTAAGTCTCAACTTCATCTAAAAGATTTACCATAGTGCTCTTTTCAGTTTCATGCATTGTTTTCAGTGCTGCCTCCACTGCCTCATCCAGTTCAGCTACAGCTTCCCTACTTCCACCATCACCGCAACTTGTAGAAGCTTTGACTGAGCAGTGATCTAGATGGCAGGCAAATGAAATTGCATGTTTATGGCATGAATCTAACAATAGGCAGTGACTGCATATTTGGCAATCATATCAGGATCATTTTGAATCATGCAAAGTTCCCGGAGAGTGCCAAAAGGAATTTTAATTTTGAGCTGCATTTGGATAAGACCATCATAGATTGGATAAATATCAAAATTGAAACCGACTGTTCAGCAGACATGGCAGTCGTTGCACATGAAGGGCTAATGCCAAAAACGTCGATTCTACAGCTGTTTGGATGCTGCCTGACCTGCTGTGCTTTTCCAGCATCACACTTTCGACTGATCTCCAGCAACTGCAGTCTTCACTTTATCTAGTCGTAGCACATTGAAAGGTCAAAAAAATCGGCAAGGTGTCCTCAGTTAGTTGTCATTGCTGAAGTGTTTGGGCATCAGATTGTTTTGTTACAGAGCTCTCTGAAAGCACAGCTGTTATGGCCTACCTTTGCTGACTGAGTCTTTCAAAATTGACAGGTGCCAAATTCTAACGGGTTTGCAAGACTGGATCAATTGGAGCTGGATCTGAATTTGTGCTTGTTTTCTTTTGAGTGTTTTTCAGAGCTCTGAAGTTCTGAAGAAGGGTCACTGATCCTGAAATGTTAACTCTGCTTTCTGTCCATCAATGCTGCCAGCCCTACAGAGGTTCTCCAGTAATTTCTGTTTTTATCCTGTCTTTCCACCATAAGTGTTTAATTTTTCAGCCAGCTTTGCCTCTGTATGTTGTTGTGTTATATTTTCAGTGTCTAGAAATACCGATCAAAGATTCTCATTCTCAATATAATGGCAGGTAGCAGTCATGCAGCTTTCTCTACTTAATGCTGTCCAGTAGTCAGTGGTGAAGTGAGTATAATAATGCCTTCCAAATTCACCCCGCAAAGACTTTGCACAGTCCTCCTAACATTTCTTTAGATGTGAGGTTACTGTCTATCTTACAGGCACATGGCAATCAAATCTTTTAAAACTCTTCAATGCATTAAAATCTATGCCCTCAGTGACACTTATAGTTGGCAAATCTGTACTGATCATAGAACATATCATATCCTTTAGATGTTTTGGCATGTTGTATGTTGGGTTTTCTTGAACTGAAACAAACACTAAGTTTCATTTGATTATTGCCTTCATTTTCACATGATACAGAAGGATGCTTTAAAATTAAATGGTTCAGCATGTGTCAGTGCTGTTTATGTGCCTCAGCAGTGCACCATACAGGTTACGTATAACAGTGTTTCCTCCATTTCTGTGAAAATAGTTCTGCTCCTTTTCACTTGCTCAATTTTCAGAATACGGTCATATTTCCTGCTGTGGAAAAGCAATTTCCAAAAATTGCCAAAACTAAAGTGCTGTTAGTATTACTGTGCTTTCTAAAATGTGGTACTATAATGATACTGAATTACTTTGCCAATCTGTTTTATACATAACTTAATATATTCATGGTAAAATTAGCATTTATTGTTTTTACTGTTTAACAACCCTATTTCTTAATATGATCCTTTATTTAAGAAGCGATAAAGTTTTTTTTCAGCTGAGAGATTAAACTAACAATTTAATTTTTTTTATTAAATTCTCTTTGTGCTTTTAGTTATTATAATGACAGTGGAGATTCCCTTCTGTATGAATGAATACATCTGAAGTTTAATAGCTCTAACATATAACTATTAAATGTTTAATTAGTTGCCAAAGCTTTGTTCAATGAAAATATTCTATTTGACAGAGTATTCTTACTGCATAATTCTGTCTTAATACTTCTGTCTGAATGTGCTTCACATAAAAACACAGGCCTCAGAACTCCGCATATCCATAAAATGACTAATCCTCGTCATCATATGCATGAGAACTACTTATGTTATTACTTCTAGCCACTTGGTGTCAGTAGTGGTTCAGGTGAACAATCTTGCTTCTGGGCTGAATTTTACTTGAACTGATAAAGTATCACTGCCAGGACCAAAATCAGGAACTGGCCCCCGCGTGAGCTAGTGGCAGGACCCTGGGGACCATTTTGCTGGTGGCAGCCAATTAATGGCCATTGCCATTAAGATAATCATCCAAATTGGGACAGTGACTGGTGCAGCTCAGCAAATGATCGCTGTCAAAGGCTGCAGGATGGCAAAGCTATAGTAATCTCGAAGAAGGTGGTTAATTTTCCTGGCTATGGGAAACTGGCACAATAACCAGGGACAATTTTTATGGTGTTCCTGCTCTGATTCCTCCATAAACAATTGAAAATGATAGCCTTAAGAACACTTATGCAGTATCTTTGGGGTGCTGTTCTGTCAGCCATACTGTCTTTCAGGTAAGGCATAAAGTCATAGAGATGTACAGCATGGAAACAGACCCTTTGGTCCAAACCTGATTCCCTCCAAACCTTCCTATTCATTTACTTATCCAAATGTCTTTTAAATGTTATAACTGTGTCTGCACCTACCACTTCCTCAGGAAGTGCATTTCACATGCAAACTACTCTCTGTGTAAACAAAAGCCCCTAATGTCTTTTTAAAATCTCTCTCCTCTCACCTTAAAATATGCCCCCTCATTTGAAATTCCCCCATTCAAGGGAAATAAATTAGCCCCATCTATACCCCTCATGATTTTATAAACCTTTATAAGGTCATCTCGCAACCTCCTACGCTCCAATGAAAAAAAGTACCAGCCTATTCAGCTTTTCTTACCTCTCATGCGGACATGAAAGATCCCATGGCATGTGCTAGTCAATAGTTATCCATGAATCGACGGGACTATAAATAGATTATCTGGCCATTATCTCATTCAAGTCCACAATTTGCAACTTAGTTTCCATCTTTCCTAATTACAGGTGATTACATTTTGGGACCTCCTGGGTTCAAGAACGGCAGTATACAAATGCTAATCTATCTTTCACCGACTAACCTAATAGCCCTTGTTGCTTTTCATGAAAATGTTGGAAATTGCAAGAATTTTCTCTCTCGCTAGTTATTTATTTTAAAATTTCTAGCCATGTTGATGGGTGACAGAATATTACAGTACATTATGCATCTAGACCCAAGGCTTTACAGGTATTTCCTCTATTTGCTGACTGTTGTCCCAAAAGAAATGAGTTTACAGCCTAGAGAGGGCAACAGGGAAAGTAGCTCAGAGATTGTTGCATGAATTAAATTAAATACATAACTGGATAGCCCAATGGCATGAAATCTAATGCAGCAAACTATAAAATTTTACACATAGGGAAAAGTACTAGTACTTTCAAAATACAATAATAGGTTCGTAAAATCACAAAGTATAGAAGAGGTCTTTTGGCCCACTAAGTCTGCACTGACAAAAAATGACTTGAAATAATAGTTAAAAAATAGTTTATGATGAATCTGAAAGAAACCAGAAAGTCATAGCAAAACAGATTTTCAGCATAATGGATCATTAAAATCTGATTTCAACAAATTTAAACAGACAATCATGACCAAGTTACTTCAGCGATTTGATCAGACTTAATTACTATTGGACAACTAAGAGTTCAGTTTCTCTCTCAATTCCACTCTTTTCCTCTTTAGTGACAACAGTTTCTATTCTCAAATTTTCAGCCTCTCAGGGCTATTGAAAAAAAAGCTGTGCTGTCTCCCAGATTCATCTCCTGACTGATGCTCATTGTTTCTCTTGGCTGACTCAGACCTGATTCCTTCTCTCCTTGATTCTTTCCAGATTCTGCTTCCTCTTTTCTCCTGTTTTGTTCACCCACTTTTCTCAGTGAGATCAGTCCTTTGGATCTGTTTCTACTCCATCCTACCTTCTCTGCTTTGGCTGCCTGCCAACCGTACAACCAATTACCATGCCAGACTCTTCCCATTCACTTCACAGTGAGCTGTTGGCCATCCATATATCTTGACTGCTCTGACATTACCTGCCCGGCTGAACTTTTTCCCACTAATCCACCTTCACACTTTAATACAGTTACCCAACAGGAATATCTATCACAGGGAGTCTTGAACTAAATCCAACAATCTGAGGTAGCAACTATTCAAAAGGGAGGTTCATATAGAAGTGGAGATGAATGAAGTTTGCACTTCTACCAAAAAGAATGTAACGCATCTAAAGAGTAGAAACAATCAAATCCAATCCAATTCACCAAAAGAAATCAATTGCACAAAACATGATGAGACTACCAAATTAGTCAAAAATCATTACAAAACAAAATGACGTGAGGCACTGTACTGAAAAGTCCACCAAGGTAAAACACATACTCGAATGAAAAGTTCATTTAAATGTCCAGTGAGAAGTACCACAAAACTTTCACAGAGGTAAGATACAAGAGATTAGGTCAGTATTTTTTATTGAAATCATCTCAGCTCCAGGACATCTCTGCAGGAATTCCTCAGTGCATGGCCCTTCTCCGTTTTGAAAATTCATTCATGGGACGAGGGTCTCAGCACTTATTGCCCATCCCTAATTACCCAGAATGCAGTTAAGAGTCAATCACTTTGTAGTGGGGCTGGAGCCATATGTAGGCCAGACCAGGCAAAGATGGCATTTTCCTTCCATAATGGTCTTAGTTAACCAGCTGGGATTTTCCTGACAATTGACAATGGATTAATGTTAATCATTAGACTCTTAATTCCAGATTTGTATTGAATTTAAATTCCACCATCTGCTGTGGTAGCATTTGAACTAGGATCCCAGAACATTACCTGGATCTCTGGATTAACAGTCCAGTGATAATATTACTGGGCCATCACCTCCCCTTGTCCCCGCTTCATCAATGACCTTACCTCTGTCTTAAGGTCAGAAGTAGGGATGTTTGCTGATGATTGCACAATATTTGGCACCATTTGTGACTCTACAGATATTGAAGTAGTTCATGTCCAAATGCAGCAAGATCTGGCCAAATCCATGGGTAGGGTAACAAGTGAAAATAACATTCATGTTGCCTAAGTGCCAGGCAGTGACAATTTCCATTAAGAGACAATGTAACCATCATCCCCTGTCTTTCAATGGAATTAGCATTACTGAATTCCCCTACTGCTCCTGGGAGTTGCCATCAACCAGAAACTCAACAGGACAAAGCAGCCCAATAGGACAAATTCAGGACAAAGCAGCACTTGATTAGTACCAAATCCACAAATATTCTCTCCCTCCACCACTGATGCTCAATAGCACCTACAAGATGCACTGCAGAAATTCACTAAACCTCTTTATATAGCACCTTCCAAACACATGACCATTACCATTTCAAAAGACAAAGGCAACAATACATGGGATCTCACCAATCTGACATTGAAATAAATCACTGCTCCCTCACTGTCACTGGGTCAAAGTTCTGAAACTCCCTCCTTAACAACAGTGTGGGTCTACCAGATACCCCAATCGGACTGTTACTACCTACTTTCTCAAGGGTAATTAGGGATGAGAAATACATTTTTGAGTGGTCAGTGAAATCCACAGCATGTGAATTAATTTAAAAAAAGCATGTAAAACAATGCATCTAATCTGACAACGTACAAACATCATGAATGGTGTCATCCCAGGCCCTCAACAGTACATGCCCTGATGCAAATTTTATGAGAATCATGTGAGAATTTGAGTGAGACCTTCCCTGATGTTGAAACTAACAAGTTACCTTTTCCAACAGACTTCTGAATGTTGAGACAAGATTCTTTGCAAGTGTCCAGCAAGGGGCCTATTAACAGGGATTATCACTCATTGTCACTCTGATTGTTACCTCTTTATTAACATGTGATATCCCATTCAACCACTGCTGAACATAAATGAGAACCATCAACACCAGAGTGAGAACCTGGTCAAACCAGCTCACCATGTGTTCCTTTAGAACTTCATCTTGGACAACCAGTGTCAACATCTCAGCACATGCTCCATGGGGAGCAACTGCATGTGTTCCCTTTTCATGGATGCTGGCATTTCACATGTACCAGCCTCTCTGCACCCTCGTGGCTCATTTCCAGCCCATTTACTGAACAATTTAAGGCTGAATTTTGAGGTACAGTGGAACTTCTCATTGCAATGCTGCTGCAACAACACAAAGTGCAGTGACAGGCACCCAGCTGAGAGGACCACAGGGACAGGAAGAGGCCATTCAGCGCCCTGAGCCTGTTCCCCTCTGCAATGAGATCATGACTGATCTATGTCCTAATTCCACGTACCTGACTTTGGCCCACATTCCTTATTACATTTGCTTAACAAAAATCTGTCAATATCAAATTTAAAATTAACAAACAATCCTGCATCCATTGTCATTTTAAAAACATCACAGATTGTGGGCATCTCAGGCTAGGCCAGCATTCATTGCCCAGATGAGAGTCAACTCCACAAGTATGAACCTGGAGTCACTGCAGCCCTGACCAAGTAATGATGGAAGTTCCTTAAAGGGTATTAGTGAACCAGGTGGGTTTTCCTTCACAGATGATTCATGGTCATCATTGGACTTTTAATTCCAGATTCTTTTCATTGGAATTAAATTCCACCAACTCCATTTACTATGGCAGGATTTAACCCAGGCTCCCAGAACATTACTTGGATCTCTGGATTAATAGTCTAAGCAGTAATACCACTAGGACTTCACCTTCCTTGGATTTCCAGAAGAGAGATCTGTAGGGATTGGAATCAGGGTGACCTTGTTGACTCAAAGGTCATTGATTGGGGTTGGTGACCTGGGCCAATCAGGAATGTCCTGTCTGATTAATATAACCAGGAGATGTGGAGGCAACACCCTAGTGGTATTATCATTGGGTTGTTAATCTAGTGTTGAAAAATGTGGTGCTGGAAAAACACAGCAGGTCAGGCAGCATCCGAGGAGCAGGAGAATCGATGTTTTGGGCATAAGCCCTTCTTCAGGAATGAGGCTGGTGTGCCAAGTGGGCTGAGATAAAAGGTAGGGGGGAAGGAATTTGGGGGAGGGGCACTGGGAATACGATAGGTGGAAGGAGGTGAGGGTGATGGTGATAGGTTGGAGAGGGGGTGGGGGTGGAGAGGTCGCAAAGAAGATTGCAGGTCAAGAGGGCGGTGCTAAATCCTAGGGTTGGGACTGAGATAAGGTGGGGGGAGGGGAAATAAGGAAGCTGGAGAAATCTACATTCATCCCGTGAGGTTGGAGGATTCCTAGGCGGAAGATGAGGCGCTCTTCCTCCAGGCATCGTGTAGTGGTTTGTGGTTTGGGTAACGTTCCTAGGATCTGGGTTTGAATCCCACTGCAAGTAAAAAATGAGGTCTGCAGATGCTGGAGATCACAGCTGCAAATGTGTTGCTGGTCAAAGCACAGCAGGTTAGGCAGCATCTCAGGAATAGAGAATTCGACGTTTCGAGCATAAGCCCTTCATGATGAAGGGCTTATGCTCGAAACGTCGAATTCTCTATTCCTGAGATGCTGCCTAACCTGCTGTGCTTTGACCAGCAACACATTTGCAGCTTGAATCCCACTGCAGCAGATAGTGTCATAGAGATGTGTAGCATGGAAACTGACTTCTAACCAGGAGATCCCATGAGCTGTTCAGGGAATGGAGTGTTTTTTTTCCCCCTCCAACTCTATTTTGATTTAATCCCTGTCCTCCCGTTCACTTTTTTTTTGATCACGCAGCATTGCCCTTTAATGAGAAGGGCATTGCTTGTCACTGGCCATTTGGATGTTTCCTTTCTTCATGCTGGTGGAAACTGAATAAAGATTTGTACACCTGTTGTCTTTCACTTAAACAAACTCTAACCAGGAAATGAGAATCTTCTCAGTTCAGGGGACTGACTCCAAGCTGTCCGGCCACAGTTAGTGTATTGTGCACAAGTGAATAAAGGGTGACTTGGTGATGGGATACCGGCCTCTGCAGTTATTGCAGTGGCAATGAGAAGGGCTTGGGACTATCAAAGGGACCAAAGCCACTTTACATGTTGAGTAGGAAGCAATTCTGAGATTTTTTAAGGCCCACACGATGTTAAATGGCTTGTGGGCAAAAATAGAGGCAGAGATCAGGAGGCTGGAGAGCGAAGGAATCACCAGACTAGTGCAGTTTACAGAACGGGTAGCACCGGTCACAGCGATTGTGAAGCCTGATGGCTCGGTTCGCCTTTGTGGGGATTTTAAGCAAATATTAAACCACTTCTCACACCTGGATAAATACTCAATGCGACATGCCTGGAGAATATATCATCTTGGTGTTGAGGTAGGCATTTTTGGCATCATACCTTTATTTGGGAAGCTTAACTTATTTGATCCTGCTATTGTGGAAAGATATTTTTTCCCAGACAAATGACAATGGGGCAGATGGAAAGCAATCCTTCTGAGTGCTTGCAGACCCATAGCATTCTCATTATTAAGGGCTTAACTTTCCCAGAGGCATCAGACACTAAAACCTTCCAAGAATTGATGGAGCTGGTTAAAGAACATTACAACCCCAAACCTCCTCTAATTCTGAGATGCTATCAGTTTTATTCAGCTGTTAGAGAACTGGGGGAATCTGTATTGGGATTTTTGATGAAGTTAATTTACTCGCAGAAGCATGTGATTCTAGTTTAACCCTGAAAAAGATGTTGAGAGACTGTTTGGTATGTGGGATTAATGTAACCATGCAGAACCTCCTAGTAGCTGAAGCCCAACTGGATTTCAAACAGGTACTGCAGCTGGCCTTGTCATTAGAAGATGCAGTAAGTGGAGCATGGGAGCTACGGTGCATCACAATGAAAGTGGACTCCCTCATCTCTCTGACTGAGCTTGAGAAACACAACATGCATCTGCAGAATGTCACGCAGGACATGTCTTGAGCAGCGGCATTCTAGGTCAACTCATAGCAGATCCCCCAATGTAGTTGCTGCCGGTATATGGACTTGAGACAGCAAAGGAGTCTTACAAGCCTGACTTGAGTAAGAAAACTCATAGGCTGGTACCTAGGAAAGTGCACACCCTGGAAAGTCCCCTATATGTCATTGGAACTATTAAGTTGCTTAGGGACATCCAAATTGGAACCAAATAAAATTAATGTTTGCTTAAATGGTCATCCAGTTCCAATGGAGGTTGATACTGGTGCAGCTGTATCTGTGGATGCAGAATCTATCCTTAACAAGGTTCACTCACTCAGGACTCCAATCCTTAAGTTTGTGCAAGACCTCAGCCAGATTACGAACATACACTGGGGAACCGTTGCAGATTAAGGGTACAGCTTTGGTTCTGGTCTGACATGAGAAGTGATTGGTGCAGTTGGTAGTAAAAGGCTCAGTTGGTAGTAAAAGGCTCAGGCCGAAGCATATTGGTATGGAATTAGTTGAGACAGATTCACCTAGATTGGCTCAACATTTTTTAGTTAGAAAATGGCTGCCTCTGAAGTCCTAGTGAAATACCCAGGAGTATTTCAGGAAGGGCTTGGGACTATCAAAGGGACCAAAGCCACTTTACATGTTGAGTAGGAAGCAATTCTGAGATTTTTTAAGGCCCACACGCTTTTAAATGGCTTGTGGGCAAAAATAGAGGCAGAGATCAGGAGGCTGGAGAGCGAAGGAATCACCAGACTAGTGCAGTTTACAGAATGGGTAGCACCAGTCACAGCGATTGTGAAGCCTGATGGCTCGGTTCGCCTTTGTGGGGATTTTAAGCAAATATTAAACCACTTCTCACACCTGGATAAATACTCAATGAGGACTTGAATGCAAGGATAGTAAAGGGGCAGTCCTTTACAAAGCTGGACATAAGCCACGCCCACCTGCAATTGCGACCAGATGAGGAGACCCAGAATTACGTGACAATTAATACCCATAAGGATTTATACCAATATACAAGACTGCCATTCAGGGTATCATCGGCTTGCACCCTTTTCCAGTGCACCATGTTACCCCAGGTTGCCATTTATCTGGATGATATAGTAATAACAGGGAAGACCAATAAAGAACACTTGGAGAACTTGGATATAATGCTTAAACATTTTTCCCAGGCGGGTGTATGCCCGAGAAGCAAAAAAATGTGTGTTCCAGGCACCCCAAGTGACCTACTTGGGTTACAAATTCGACAAACCAAGTCACACCCATTAGAAGAGAAAATGAGGTTAGAGTCTGTACAGGAGCTTAGGTCTTTCTTTGGGTGAGGTCATTATTTGAGAAAATTCATACATAACCTGACCTCCATCTTAGCACCCTTACACTTGCTAATGAAAAAGAGTCAGCCTTAGAAATGGATGTGTAGTCAAAAAGTAGCCTTTAGGGAAGTGAAAAAGCAACTATTGTTATCTAAGTGTTGGCCTACTATGATCCAAAGCGAGAGGTAGTGCTGACATGCGATGTCTCCTCATAAGGTATTGGGGTAGTGTTGGCTCACCGGTGACCTAACGGAGAGGAACACCTGATAGAATATGCTTCCTAGACTTTGGCTGATGCTGAACACAAATATGACCAGATAGAGAAGGAAGGTTTGGTGGTCATTTTTGGTGTGAGGAAGTTCTTCCAGTACCTTTACAGTTGGGAATTTGTCACAATAGCAGATCACAATCCCCTGCTCAGGCTACTGAAAGAAGACAAGGTGGTGTCTGATAGCTTCTGATAGAATTCAGCATTGGGCCTTTAATCTCAGCACATACAAGTTAGATCCAGGAGGCCAAGTGGCTAATGCAGATGCCTTGAGCTGTCTCCCATTGGAAGATACTCCATTGGTGGTACCTCCCCTGGAAACATCTGTTTTGGTTTTGAACTTTCTGGTCACCCTTCCAGTCACGCTGACAATATCCAACTGTGGACATAAAAAGATCCCATTCCAGCAAAACAAAAACAGCTGGTGGTAATGGGAGAGACAGAAAGGCCATTGCAAGCCGGATTGAAACCTTTCCTGACCCGGCAAGACCAAATCACCGTAGTGAACGGCATATTACTGTGGGGAGCAAGGGTTATTGTCCTGCGTAAAGGTTGTTGCCAGATACTGGCTGAACTCCACCAGAATCATCCAGGGGTTTCCAAGATGAAGATGCTGGTAAGAAGCTCTGTCTGGTGGCCGAGGTTGGATGTTGACTTAGCTGCATTGGTTGGGCTGTGCCCAGAGTGCAAACAAGGCCAAACCTTGCTACCAGCAGCATCCCTACATTCGTGGGAATGGCCAGAAAAGCCATGGACTCAGTTGCATGTCCACTGTGAAGGTCCTTTCATGGACTCAATGTTCCTGGTTATTGTGGACACCCGTTCAAATTGATTTGACATAGATTCAGCAAACTCAAGGATCACGATTGAAAAGCTGCGAGCATCATTCACGATACATGGACTCCCAGAGGTATTGGTTACAGATATTGGGAAATCATTTATTAGTGGGGAATTTGAATATCTCTGAAATTCAAAGGGCATTCGGCACATAAGGACAGTTCCAAACTATTTATTGTCTAATTATCTAGCGGAAAGAACAGTCCAGATATTGAACGCAGGCTTAAAGAAGCAGCATACGTCATTTGATTCCAAACTGTCCTAGTTTCTATTCAATTATAGGACCACTCCACCTGCAACAATAGCAATACCTCCAGCTGAGTTGCTGACAGGGAGAAGACTCCACACTAGGTTATTCCCATATCAGGGAGGGAGTGTGAAACAATAGCAGGAATGCCAATGCCGGCCACATGCCACCTCTAAGCTAGAGAGGCAATTTAATTCAGGGGTTGAAGTTTGGTTCTGGAACCATGGAAATGATCTTGTGTGGGCATGAGGCAAGATTGACACAGGGTCAGGTCATGTTACTTACAGAGTTCGGGAAGGTGATATAGTCCTGAACAAACAGATGGATCATCTGAACGCTGTTACCTCACAAACGGGGTAGAAACAAAACATATCAGCTCCCTCAGAACAATCAAATGTGCTCCCCTTCCGTCTAGTGTTGACCAAACTTCAAAATCTGAGATGAATGCAGCATTGATATAGTTATCGCTGGAAGAAGATGATGAAATGGTCCTGAGACAGTCTGGATGCAAAAGGCAGGAATATGGTCTCGAACATGCCACCCGTTTCAGAGTCCAAATCAGAGGAACCAAACTTGGGGTGAAAATATCACAGGAAAATTTGCAAGCCAAAGACGAGGTCTACATCCCCAGATTCAGATGGGGAGAGATGCAGTGATCAGAACCAGGTTGACCTCATTGATTGGGTTTGTTAACCTGGGCCAATCAGGAAATCCCTGGCTGATTAACCTAACCGGGAGATTTAGAGTCTCCTTAGGTTAGGGAACTGACTCCGTATTGGCTGGGCCACAGTCAGTGTGTCACTGTTTATTTTGGAGAACCTGATTCTGAAACTGCTGGTTTATAAAGCTATTTTTGTTTATTATTGAGGACTGATTTCTAAACTGCTTGATCTTCACAGTCAATGTGTTTCAGTTCTCGTTAGGGAACTGTTGTTTCACTTGCTGGTCACTTCCTGCATCTGAGAAGCAGGAAAATGGATGTTTTGGCAAAAGCCTTCATCAGGACTTTTGCCTGAAATGTTGATTTTTTTTTTCATGTTCCTCAGATGCTGCCTGACCTGCTGTGCTTTTCCAGCACCACTCTAATCTTGACACAAACCAGCATAATCCTTTTATCTCACTTTTACCTCTGCTGGTTTTGAGGCAGGGTTTAGTCCTTGCATTCCGGTTTGTTTTTTGGAATGTGCTTTCACTTGTTTAGTGTTTGGACTGAGCCCTTGTGAGAAAACACTTTTTTCCAGATGAGCTGATCCTGTATAGGTAGGCCTGGCCCTCTGTGGGTGAGTAGGCCTCTGTAAAGACTGCTCACTGTGTGAGCTTGGAGGTGAACAATTGCTGCATCCTAGAGTTGACTTTGCATCCTGGAGTGGACCAAACCACTGTGATTTAACTGTGCCTTTACAATGTACTGTGTTCCTGTGAGTGGAGACTGAACACCTGTGTATGTGCGCTGTGGACTCTGCCTTTAGGAGTGGACCAAACCCCTGTGAGTTAACTGTAGCTTCACAATGTGCTGTGTTCCTGTGAGTGGGCCTGGTTCTTGATGGATGGGCTAGGCTGCTAAAGAGGCTGAACACGTGGGATGTACGTTTCCTGCCTCTGTGTGTAGACTCTGCCTTGGTACTGGAAACTGTATTGTGAGGATTTTATGAATCCTGTTAATGTTTGTGGATTTTGTAATTAATTACTTGGGTATGGGCAAGAGTGGGTTGGTCAGTATGTGTGGCAACCAGGAATGGGAAGGTTGGTGATTGGCCTAGGAGAAAGTGGGGGGTGGGGCGTAGTTCGTTAGTGCGCAGGGTGGCTGGGAGCTAGGCAGCCAACAATGTGCTCGCAGGAAAACTGGTCAAGGGAGGGGCAGCCTGGACGTGGGCTGACTGGGGGACAGAAGGATGATGACCAGCCTGGAGGAAAGAGAGCTGAGTCCAGGCACAGGAGGTTAGGGACCCTCTGTCCAGTGGTTTGTGAATGGTCAGTCAGTCATTTGGGCCATGAGGTTGGGGGTCCTCTCCTTGTAGAGACTGAGAAGCTGTATGTCTGTCTGGCACCTGAGTAACTGCCTTGACACCACCTGCTGTATTGTGGGCTGTTTTCCTTCAATCACTGGAATTTCGAATGAAGAGCTGATCTTATAGCAGCCTATAAAATTCGAACAGGACTAAAGGTTAAATGCAGAACAGATGTTCCTGATGTCCAGAGTCCAATTCAGAGGCCACAGTCAAAAGGATATGGGGTAGGCCATTAGTTGTGTAGGGCACTTCCAGACTTGACCAAGTGAAGAACAGCCTTTAAAAGATAGTGCTGGCACCAGGGATCCAAGGGCGGGTCTCAGGATATCAGGCAGTGGTGAGTGGGAGAATAGTTAGCATTGGGTGAGAAGTTTATGGTATGTATTTGATGAGATGAGGTGGAGATGGCATGAGTCCTCACCCAGGTTTAACTAATCCAGCACAGTAAACATCAACGATAAAGACTCACCAGGTTAAAAGTAGAACAGCTGAACACTGCACTCTTAAAATGTCAGGATTGCTTGATGACTGTTTTACATTTGGATCTCTCGGGATGCTTTTGTAGCTCTGAAGAAGGGTAGTAATTTAGCTTGAAATGTTAATTCAATTTCTTTCTCCACCGATGCTGAGGATTTTGCATTTTTACAAAGACATGTCAGATTTAGTATTGCATGCAGGACTAACGTTTGGCAGTATTGTGGAAAAATTGATGCCATATCTCCATAAAACTTTAAGGAAATGGTTTCAGTAAAGGGGGTCATTGAAAGGTCACTGGATATGAACTTTTTTGAAGCTTGAGAAATCACATGACTAAGTATTTGCTTTGCTTTGCTTTACTGGAGATTTGGAGCAGAGGTGGGTGTAGGATTTGAACAGCAACTGAATGGAGTGCTTTAGTATCTACAATTAGTTGGGGACCCATGATGACGGGCACCCAGATATCCTATTTCTGCAAGATGCATTGTGTTGAGTTCAGGATGAAACCTGTTTGCTTTTTGTGATTTGGAGGAACCTCTCAATATTGCATTTCCTGAGCAGATGTGTCTGAGACTTTTATGATACTCACACATGACCACATGAACCAGCACATTAGTCTTCCAAATAGTCTGCCTTTAGTCCTTTTTTGTCTTTGAGAATAACTTTGGCCAAAGTGTGTTGTTTTTTTCAAATCTCTCTTTTTAACACACTTTTTAGAAGTGTATGTATTTTGTTTTTGTTCATGGGTGTATGGGATCTCGGGCTAGGATAGTATTTATTGACCATCCCTAATTGCCCAAATGGAACGTTGCTGTTGGTCTAGAATTACATTTTAGGCCAGACCAGGAAAGGATGGTAGATTTCCTTTCATAAAGGACATTCATGAATCCGATGGGATTTCAGGATAATTGAAAATGATTTCATTCCCTGTTGTTAGGAGATGCCATGGTTTAGTGGTATTGTAACTTTTTAAAAAAATTAATGATTAGTGGGCTGGGGTTATGTGTTCAAATCCTATCATTGTAGATGTGAATTTGAATTCAACAAAAAAAAAACTGGAACTAAATGTCTAATAATGACCATGAAACCATTGTTGATTGTGATTTTTTTTTTAAAAATGTAAATCTGGTTTACTAATCTTTTTAGAGAAAACTGCTGCCCTTAGTTGGCCTGGCTGACATGATGCTCCAGATCCAGAGTATTGGGATTGACTCTTAACTGCCTTCTGAAGTGGCCTGTAAAGCCACTGTTGTATTCATGGGATGGGAGTGAATTCGGCCCTGCTAGTTACTGCTACATCGCTTGAGTAAATTAAGAAAAATTAAATTAAACTAGCTTCTAACTCCAGGTTTTATTCAATTCAAATGCCTCAGTGGGATTTGAAGTCTGTCTGGGGTTCATGTATTACAAGTCGTCTTCACTATTGTTACTACATTAGCACTACCTCCACTTGGGTGCTGTGTGTGAGACATTTAGTGGTATAAGCATTTATATTTTCATATTACCGACGAGGTATATTTAATCAATTATTGTATCTTCATTGAATATGTATTGATTTGAAAACAAAATACTGGGTTTATTAAGAAGACTCGCTGATAGATCTTTCCTTATTTTAAAACCCAAGATAGACAAGATTGGAAGTGGTTTAGCTCAGTTGGCTAGATTGTTGGTTTCCAGAGCACTGTGATGCCAACAGCATGGGTTCAATTCTCATCACTGCTTTGAGGTTACCAAGAAGAACTCTCCTTCCCTTGCCTGAAATATGGTGGCCCTCAGGTTAAGGGCAGCCCCTATGGTCTGGTAAACAACATCGACAAGATTCTTTAATTTTTCACTTTGACAACAAGAAAAGTTTTTTAAAGTTTGTGAGAAGATTTGTAGCTAGGGTGCTCGTTCTTGTGGTTCTGTTCGCTGAGCTGGGAATTCGTGTTGCAGACGTTTCGTCCCCTGTCTAGGTGACATCCTCAGTGCTTGGGAGCCTCCTGTGATGTGCTTCTGTGATGTTTCCTCCGGCATTTCTAGTGATTTGTATCTGCTGCTTCCGATTGTCAGTTCCAGTTGTCTGTTGCAGTGGTCGGTATATTGGGTCCAGGTCGATGTGCTTATTGATTGAATCTGTGGATGAGTGCCATGCCTCTAGGAATTCCCTGGCTGTTCTGTTTGGCTTGTCCTATAATAGTAGTGTTGTCCCAGTCGAACTCATGTTGCTTGTCATCTGAGTGCGTGGTTACTAAGAATAGCTGGTTGTGTTGTTTTGTGGCTAGTTGGTGTTCATGGATGCGGATCATTAGCTGGCTTCCTGTTTGTCCTATGTAATGTTTTGTGCAGTCCTTGCATGGGATTTTGTACACTACATTGGTTTTGCTCATGCTGGGTATCGGTTCCTTTGTTTTGGTGAGTTGTCTGAGAGTGGCTGTTGGTTTGTGTGCTGTTATGAGTCCTAATGGTCGCAGTAGTCTGGCTGTCAGTTTGTAAATGCTTTTGATGTATGGTAGTGTAGCTAGTCCTTTGGGTTGCGGCATGTACTCATTCAGTTGTCTTTCTCTTAGGCACCTGTTGATGAAATTGCGCGGGTATTCGTTTTGGCAAATACATTGTATAGGTCTTTTTCTTTTTGCAGTTCTGGTGTACTGCAGTGTGTTGTGGCCCTTTTTTTTTGAATAGTGTCTTGATGCAACTTCTTTTGTGTGTTGGGGTGACCCCACCCCACAGCTCACCAATAGGATAAACAACACCGAGGAACCTACAAAAAAACAGACAGATAACCAGGTTTGACCTACAAAGAATGAAACCTGAAAGCAACAACACCCCCCAGATTCTATGGACTACCTAAAGTGCACAAACCAGACATCCCACTCAGACCCATAGTATCACTACCAGGGACACCATCACACAAACTGGCTAAAGAACTACAGCAGAAACTGAAACACCTGATCAGCAGATCCAGACACTGTGTATAGAGAGTGTCTGCAGAAAGGAGACCATGCACTCAGGGACTTACAACCTCATCGAATCCATGAGCTAGGTGTATTCCTGGGCTCTTCACTCAGTCATATCGCTCACTCACGCTGAGCATCCCTGCCTTGCTGCCTTGTGCTTTTCTCCCTCAACCAGAAACACCTGGCTCAGATTACTGCTGGGAGAAAGTGAGGACTGCAGACCAGAGCTGAAAATGGGTTGCTGGAAAAACTCAGCAGGTCAGGCAGCATCCAAGGAGTAGGAGAATCGACGTTTTGGGCATGAGCCCTTCTTCAGGATTACTGCTGTCTTACTGTACCACTTTGAACAGGCAGAGAGGTCGGAAAAGCTTGCGACAGCTGACAGTAGGCCTCTGTCGTGTCAATGGGGATAGCCTTCACTCAGGGCATCCTGGTAAGGCAGGTGCAGCCCCCAGAATCAGCACAGACCCTACTTGCTGCAGTCAGAGTCAGCATCCTCTTGCTGCTAAGAGATGAGGATATTTCCCCCTTACATGTCATCCCACTTACTCCATCCCTACAACTGGTTTGATTAATTTTGCACCAAAATCTGAACATTGTAATGTAACAAAAGTATGATTCAGTCATGTAATATGCATGAGCAGTTAATTTCTGTGAGCGGAATGATCAGGCTAATCAATTGTCTTATCTAAATCACTTTAAGTCACATGAATTCTTCCACGGAGGCATTGTACCTGCCACCATATTCATTGTATATTAATAGCTTAATGGGTTGAGTAATTTGGTTTTTTTTTTAAGTGAAAAATTGGAATTTCCATACTGCCTCCTATAGAGAATCCTGCTGTCAACATTAAAAATCTAAATTTTAAAAAAAATTTAGAAATCACCCTCCCCCTCCTAACAAAAAGGATACTTGATACCTGTGGAGGAAGCAAGGGTCTAGACTTTTAAAGATGGCGGTGGCCTAAATGTCAAGCCTGGGGAGGGGCAGGCTATGTAAAATATCATAGATGTCACCAGCAGTAGTGAGGAAGATTTGGAATTATGGTGGCAGGTTCTTTTGAAAGGCCAGCCTTGGTGATCTAGCCACGTTTTTTCTTCGAAAGAGAGAAACCAAAAGCAGTCCAGCTTTTCAATTCTCAATCTTCACACCCTTTCTCACCTCACACACACGCTTCATGCCAACCAATGCCACTTCATATCCTGTACCCACTGCCCATAGCTCTCATCCCTCCAAACCAGTATATGCCCTGCACCCTCTCCATTACCATACAACCCCTCCATTCCATTTTAAACTGCTGTATCTTTTTTTAATTTCATGGGATGTGGGTCTTGTTGGGTTAGCCTGGCAGTTGTGGCATGAATATTAGTTGCCACTTGTCAGCCCAAACCGGGATATTATCCAGATCTTGCTGCATTTGGGTAGGAGCTGCTTCAGTATCTGAGGATTCACGAATGGTGCTGAAAATTATATAATCATTGGTGAATGTCACTTCTGACCTTTTATGATGAAGGGAAGGTCAGTGTTGAAGCAGCTGAAGATGTTTTGGTTTCAGACATGACCCTGAGGAACTCCTACAGAGATACCCTAGAGCTGAGACGACTGACTTTCAAAAACCACGACCACCTGATGTCAGGCACTTACAAATGCAAATATGACCATCTGGACTGTCAAAATGGAAAATGATAGGTATGACTCCCAACCAGTAGCTAGGGTTTTCCCCCTGATTCCCATTGACCCTAGTTTTTCTAGGGCTGCTTGATGTCACACTGGATCAAATGTAGTTTCAATGTCAGGTACAGTTACTCTAGAATTCCGGTCTTATTTCATGTTTAGATAAAGGCTGTAATGGGGCCAGGAGCTAAATGTCTGCGGCAGAATCAAACTGGAGTCACAGTGAGTAGGTTATTGCTGAGTACGTGATGTTTGATAATCTTGTTGATGATACCTTTCAACACTTTACTAATGGGCAAGAAGAAACAGATTAGGCAATAACTGGCCAAGTTTGACTGTCCTCCATTTTGCATAGAGTGCACACCTGCACAATTTTCCACATGATTGGGTAGATGTTAGCATTGTAACTGTAATGGAACAGCTTAGCTAGGGGAACAGAAAGTTCACTGGAGCACACTTCTTCAGTCCCATTACTGGAATGTTGTCAGGGCCTATGGCCTTTAGAGTATCCAAATCTTCCAGCCCTTATTATCACATGGAGTGAATCGAATTGCCTGAAGATTGTTCTCTCTCATGAGGGCTTTAGTCCTCAGCATATGTTCAATGCAAAACAGTGCAACTATACCGAATACATGGCCTATTATATCCTCTTTGCCAATGTTACGCCATTCAATACATCCAATAGTCCTTGCCTTTATATTCAGCATGCCAACTAACCCAACACCTATGTGCAGACCCCTGGAACTATGCAGAGATGGGGTAAACTAAGCTTTGAGTTAAAATCCTAAATTCAATATTGCAAACTTCGTTGTCTAAGAAAAAAAAACTCTCATGAAAACCCATTGACTGCATCTAAATTTCTTCAACAACACAAAGTTTTGCAACAAAAATATTTCATTAAATTGAACAAACATTTGAATAATTAACCATCTCAAATACTGGACTCTCAAACAAATTGGGAAATGACAGTCAACCTTTTGAGATAATAGATGGTTGAGAAATCATTCATGTACCATTAATTCAATAATGGAAGCCTTGAGGCTTATGTCAATATAGTGAAATAGCAAATAGTCTTGTCAATTGCTTTTGAAAGACTTAAAGGACAAGCCTTTTAAATGAATTCATAGCTTGTCAGCAACTTTTTGACAATTGTTTTGACATGTCCCTTTGACAATTCCTCTTGATTGTTTTGGCAAGTCTCCTTGATGGTTTTGACCAGTCCACTTGACAATTATGTTTGAAGGTCTTGATGGTTGATTTTTTTTTTAGATTTGTTGACTGTTCAAATGATCATGATATGAAATGTGTTATGCATATTTTAATCACACATTCATGCCTACCTTTAACAATTCCAAACTGCATTTTAATTCAATGTAAGAGAAAATATCTTCATTCCAAAGGACACCTTATCTTCCACTGAAAGGTGTGATGGGACTAAATCCAAAGAGGTACGTTGCCTTTACAAGAAACAGAAATAATGTCGACTTACTCTTACCTGGTCTACTCTATGCACCTTTTTGGTTTCAAACTCCTGGCCTACCAAAGTCCAACTGATTGAAGGCAGCTGGTGACTTAATTTGCCAGCTGGAATAAATAAAGAAGCCAGAAAAAAAAGCACAATGTCTTCTAAACAAAATGGAGGTAGAAGATCATTATCTCTAATTTCTAAATTGGAAGAAGTTTAATTTCAATGGATCAAGGTAAGATCTTGCCATTAAACAAGTGAAAGAAAGACTGACAAGAACAATTGCTTGAAAAATGGATGATTTGTGAGAAGGAGGTGTTTTTAGGTACAAACCAGTCTCATTCCAATATGGGTCAGAGAGGAATCAATACCACAGATCCTTAACTAACAAGGGAGATAGAGATTATGGTAGAACAAGATTATTTTAATTAGCTTGATTTGTACAAGGGACCGAGACACAGAGATTTAGATTTATGGGCAAGAGATTAAGGGGTAGATAAGAGAAATAACTTTTTGATGCAGCAAATGGTAATGACCTAAAACTTATTGCCCACCAGCCAGTGAAAGCAGAGATGATGAATGCTTTTAGAAAGATATAAAATTACACCTGAGAGAAATAAAGTTGTAATGCTGTGGGGATATTATAGAAAAATCTGATTGACTGGCTTGCTCCTTGGAGAGACATCATAGACTAATGGGGAAAATGATTTCCTTCTGTCTTGTAAATAGCTCAATGAATCCATGACTCTGTATAAGGGAATTATCACTGGTGTCCTAGAAAATGTTTACAATGGTCAACATCATAGAAACATATTAACTGATCGTCATCATAAATTTGCTGTTGGTGCTCTTCGATTTATGCTTCATTGCCTATGAAGAACTTTGGGATGTCCACTGGTTGGGAAAGGTAATATGGAAATGCAAGTCTTTTTTTAAAACCCAAAACCTATTGATCATTATTATTTGCAACCAAACGTGACAATGCATTCATCCATAAATCCATCCAAAGCACACAGGGTTTGACACCTACACAAGTACACTTGATCTCTCATGTTAATGCATGAAGTACAGGAAATTGTTTAATTTGATGTTACAAATTGGCGTGGACAGTGCAATACGTTTGTAAATATTTGAGCAGAAATATGTAATGTATGCAAATAAATGCTTAGAAATTGAGTTGTGCACTTTATCAAGTACTAAATCTCTAATATGCTCCATCAGGTTAATGCCATGTGTCAGTTTGTTAGGGCTGCTTAGCATTATCCAGGGCCTGTCTGAAACTAACCTTATGACCAACACCCGTACAAATGAAATTCTGTTTTGGAACCTTTCGCATAACGAGATTGTGAGTAATTGTAGCAGTTTTCATGCTACTGCAATCACTATCCTCAATATCAATTGTATTTTTGTAGTACTGCGATGGGACAATAAACCTAATATCTGTGGGACCAGGATCTGTGCCGGATATTCTGGATAATCAAGAAGTCCACACAATCAATATAAAAACACTAAGTAATAGAGAAGTAATGCAAGGGGTATATACATTGCTATTATACTTTATTTACAGCAGCAATCACTTAAAAATAATTCAACCTTGTCTCAAATAAAACCTACCAGCAGAGAGCCTTCTCACTCGTGCCCTCAATTAACTATTCAGACAGTGCAGTAAATTTTAGTATTTGAGTGGAAATTGAATTGAAATTGAATCAACTGTTGATATTTAATGTGGCCATTTGATTGGAGAACAAGTGTATTTACATTGAGGTAAATTAATCTATGATAATTAGACTAAATAATACAATAAGCTTCATGGTATTTGAGGTATATAACTGCCGGTTTATTGAGAGTGCTAGTTCATAAGGTGTCAGTTAAAACAAAGCTTTCAGTAACTTGAAAGTAGCGTAAAGCAACCTAACCTGCATCACAGGCATGTAATCAACCAAAAATAATATTATAATGTTTTCTTCATTAATTTAATAAGTGAAACAAAGCTTGGCCAAAGAGCATTTTAAAGGATTGGAGAGAGGTAGACAGGCAAAGAGGTTTAAGGAGAGAATCACCGAGTTTACAGCCCAAAGAACCGAAGATGCAGTTACCATTGCTGAGGCAAGGAAAATCATGTATCCAAAAGCAGATGAAAAGGGAAAATTTGGTGTTGTTGGAGCATTGTTGAGCTGGAAGAGGTTGTAGTATAGGGTCATAGCAATGGTGAGGGGGTGAGCATGGAAGGAGGTGAGCATGAGAATAAGAATTTTTAAATTCAGATATTCAGGGGCAAATGTAAGTTGATGATAGTGATGGGTGAATGGAACTTGGTGCAAATTGATAAGAAGCAGAGTTCAGATGACTTCACGATTATGCATGGTGAAAGATGAGATGTTGGCAAGGCAACATGGGAATGATTGTGTTTCAAGGTAAGAAAGGAATAGGATTACAGCAGCAGTTTGGGCTGAGGCAGGGTTGTCATGCTATTAAACACTTGGTCTGTGAATGAAGCACTGGAGTCTGCCACCAAAAATAAAAGTTTAAAAAAAAATCATAAAATTACTTTCCTGAACCTGGAGGCAGGCTTAGAAGGAGTGCTACATTTTACAATCCACCCAATTTCATACATGTTTAACATACTCCAACATAAGCCCAATCCAACTGAAAAACAGGATGAAATTAATCATTGTCAATTGTACAAAAAGTATAGTTGGGAGCAGCAGTAGAAATCATTAGGACATATTGTAAAATCACAGTTAGTCTGATTAACACTTGCAATGCAAAACAATGTAATCCCCTAGTCTTCTACATAAACGCTGTATTCCAACTACATTGGTTCGTAAAACCTACTCTTACAGGCATACCAAAATAAACATAAACTGCCACTCTATACTAAATTGAACTCAAACATAATCTATTTTTCTCATTAAATGTCCATATCCAAAGTATTGTATGCACTGAGTTAAACATTAACCTTTCACCTGTGGGACCTGTTTCAAATCCAGACCAGAGTGAAAGGGTGAAATTCTCTTGCTTGCTGTAAAGATTTTTTTGTCAAATGTGCTAGTGCAGTTTGAATCTGGTTCCCAATGGACTTAGGTTCCAACACAAGATTTTTGTCCTTAATTTGGCAATGATTGGCAGACTTCCTTAGTACAGGGAAAAGTAGTAAGGGCTGCTGTTCTGAGTTTGGAGCTGAGGCAGACTGATAGGGAACACTAGAAAGGGGTATATTCGTAAACTGCACATCCCACTCAGAATACATTGCAATACTGAGAAGAAATGAAACCATCTTGATGGTGAGGAAATTAAGTTTAACTAGCCGTGAGGGTGAGATTTAAGATTTAATGAAAAACAGAAGGATGCCTGATTTGTCCATAATTAATCATTTGCTAATGAAATTGTGGTAACATGTGGCTTTTGAAATATATGATTTTATGAGCAGGTCATTAATTTTCCACAACATAGTAGCCACTAGGAGATAACACAAGATATTTGTTAGATCACTTGGCTTCTATTTATTAAAATATAAATATCTTACTTGTCTTTGGGGCAACACCAACCTCTGCTTAATGCCTCTCCAAGCAACTGAATAATAATCGAGACTTGCTGCACAAAGCTCACACTTTGCCATCGAGGTGTGGAGCTGCCCTATTGTTTTAGGCAATGATTCTTGATGGTCTGAGTTCTTTTGGGGAAAAGAACTTTAGATTTAATTCAAAACAAAAGATATAACATTTTAAATTGTTACATTGATAAGAAATAATGGTTCTGTGTGGTTCTAATGTAGCAACTGTAACAAATAATTCTTTCAGAGTTAGTACAGCCATCTTGGTGTTGATTCAACTTAATACTCTCCCACCACCTTTATTGTATTTTAAATAAATATTTCCTCAATCTATATGGGTTTACCAGTGGCCTATCCTGTTTCCATCCCAGACACATTACCTGATTCCTCATTTTGTGTAAACAATGGCAGAATTATAAATGAGAAGTTTGTAGAGTCAAGTTGGAATTGTGCCCCCTTGTTATAAAAATTGGCATTACACACTCTTACTATTGCATCAAGTTATTTGTTATTTCGCAATATTTACATTGTAGAAACACGGAGATTAGAACCAACTTCCGTGTCTTCCCCATAGTCTATGATATGGTATAATATTGTTACAATATAACTTCTAATGAGTTGCTAACATGAACAAAGCTACTCTCAAATTTGGCAACCCCCAGAATCCATCATTGTCCTTAGCTTTCTGCACAATTACAAATGAGAAATGATCCTCATAATGGACTCACTATGGAACCTAAATGTGTGCAAACAAAGATGTGTCAACACACCAGTGCTCATCTCCATTTTCCCCACTGCAACACTCCACCCCATATACATTTCATTTTCTACTGGGTTGGAGCTAATCAACGGGTTGAGTGGGAAACTTTTCACGTTTTTTTCACGTTCCTTGCCTCCAGTCTAAATCAAGGGCAGCTTAACTTCTATCATTGAGCTGCAGTCTACAGATGGAGGTTGTATATCTGCAAATTCACAGGCTGAGCTCGGACTGTTAGTAATGTATTTATTAGAGACAGAAGAAAAAGTGGGCCTTGGGATAAATATCAGGAAAACAAATGACACTGTGCTTCTGCCCATCAGGCTCCATGTTGAACTATTGGATAATGTAGAGCAATTTCAGAAGCTCAGAAGGGAAGGGTGGAGAAAGGTAGAGCGATAGTTCTTGGGGACTCGATAGTGAGGGGTACAGACAGACGGTTTTGTGGGGGCGACAGTGACTCACGTTTGGTATGTTGCCTCCCAGGTGCAAGGGTACGTGATGTCGCTGATCGTGTTTTCCGGGTCCTTAAGGGGGAGGGGGAGCAGCCCCAGATCGTGGTCCACGTTGGCACCAACGATATAGGTAGGAAGAGGGGTGAGGATGTCAGACAGGCTTTCAGGGAGCTAGGTTGGAAGCTCAGAGTTAGAACAAACAGAGTTGTAGTCTCTGGTTTGTTACCCGTGCCACGTGATAGAGAGTCGAGGAATAGGGAGAGAGAGCAGTTAAATGCGTGGCTACAGGGATGGTGCAGGAGGGAGGGATTCCGGTTTCTGGACAACTGGGGTTCTTTCTAGGGAAGGTGGGACCTCTATAAAAAAGATGGTCTACACCTGAACCTGAGGGGCACCAGTATCCTTGGGGGGAGGTTTGCTAGTGCTCTTTGGGAGAGTTTAAACTAACTCTGCAGGGGCATGGGAACCTGGACTGTAGCTTTAGGGTACAGGACCTTGAGTGTAGGGAGGTTATGAATAATGCAGCGATCTCGAAGGAGGGTGCCTGTAAACAGAAGGGTGGCTTGAAGTGTGTATACTTCAATGCCAGAAGTATAAGAAATAAGGTAGGTGAACTTGCAGCGTGGGTTGGTACCTGGGACTTCGATGTTGTGGCCATTACAGAGACGTGGGTAGAACAGGGACAAGAATGGCTGTTGCAGGTTCCAGGGTTTAAATGTTTTAGTAGGATCAGACATGGGGGAAAAAAGGGGGAGGTGTGGCATTACTTGTCAAAGATAGTATTACAGCAGTGGAATGGACGATGGAAGAGGACTTGCCATCTGAGGTAGTTTGGGCTGAGGTTAGAAATAGGAAAGGTGAGGTCACCCTGTTAGGTGTTTTCTACAGGCCTCCTAATAGTCCTAGAGAAGTAGAGGATAATATTGCGAGGATGATTCAGGAAAAGAGTGAAGGTAGCAGGGTGGTTGTTATGGGGGACTTTAACTTCCCAGATATTGACTGGGAGAGCTATAGCTCGAGTTCATTAGATGGGTCGGTGTTTGTCCAATGTGTGCAGGAGGGTTTCCTGACACAATATGTAGACAGGCCAACAAGAGGTGAGGCTATACTGGATTTGGTTCTAGGTAATGAACCAGGCCAGGTGTTAGACTTGGAGGTAGGTGAGCACTTCGGGGACAGTGACCACAACTCGGTGACCTTTACTTTAGTGATGGAGAGGGATAAGTGTGTGCCGCAGGGCAAGAGTTATAGCTGGGGGCAGGGAAATTATGATGCAGTGAGGCATGACTTAGGATGTGTGGATTGGAAAAACAGGCTTCAAGAGAAGAACACTAATGAGATGTGGGGATTGTTCAAGGAGCAGCTACTACGTGTCCTCGATAAGTATGTACCAGTCAGGCATGGTGTAAAGGGCCTTGTGAGGCAGCCGTGGTTTAGTAAGGAATTGGAATCCCTTGTGAAAGGGAAGAAGGCGGCATATGTAAAGATGAGGCGTGAAGGTTCAGTTGGGGCGATAGAGAGTTATAAGGTAGCCAGGAAGGATCTAAAGAGAGCTAAGAGAAGCAAGAAGGGGACATGAAAAGTCTTTAGCTGGTAGGATTAGGGAAAACCCAAAGGCTTTCTATAGGTATGTCAGGAATAAAAGGATGACTAGGGTAGGTATCGGTCCAGTCAAGGATAGTAGTGGGAAGTTGTGTGTGGAGGCGGAGGAGATTGGAGAGACACTAAATCAATACTTTTCATCAGTATTCACTCAGGAACAGGACACTGTTGCTGATGTGAATATGGAGTCACAAATGATTAGAATGGATGGCCTGGAAATATGCAGGGAAGAGGTTCTGGGAATATTGGAGAGGATGAAAATAGATAAGTCTCCTGGGCCTGATGGCATTTACCCTAGGATCCTATGGGAAGCTAGGGAGGAGATAACAGAGCCATTGGCCTGGACTTTTATGTCGTCATTGTCAACGGGAATAGTACCGGAGGACTGGAGGATAGCGAATGTGGTCCCCTTGTTCAAGAAAGGGAGTAGGGATAGCCCTAGTAACTATAGGCCAGTGAGTCTGACTTCAGTGGTGGGCAAAGTCTTAGAGAGAATGGTAAGGGATAAGATTTATGAACATCTGGATAGGAATAACGTGATCAAGGATAGCCAGCATGGTTTTGTGAAGGGCAGGTCATGCCTCACAAACCTTATTGAGTTCTTTGAGAAGGTGACTAAGGAAGTGGACAAGGGTAAAGCAGTAGATGTTGTGTATATGGATTTTAGTAAGGCGTTCGATAAGGTTCCCCATGGTAGGCTAATGCTAAAACTACGGAGGTATGGCATTGAGGATACATTAGAGGTTTGGATTAGGAATTGGCTGGCTGGAAGGAGACAGAGGGTAGTAGTTGATGGACTATGTTCATCTTGGAGTGCAGTTACTAGCGGTGTACCACAAGGATCTGTTTTGGGACCATTGCTTTTTGTTATCTTTATAAATGATCTAGAGGAAGGGCTTGAAAGCTGGGTAAGCAAGTTTGCGGATGACACAAAAGTCGGTGGAGTTGTGGACAGTGAGGAAGGAAGTGGTAGGTTACAGCGGGATATAGATAAGTTGCAGAGCTGGGCAGAAATGTGGCAAATGGAATTCAATGTAGCTAAGTGTGAAGTCATTCACTTTGGTAGGTGTAACAAGAAGATGGATTACAGGGCTAATGGTAGGCTACTTGGTAGTGTGGATGAGCAGAGGGATCTTGGTGTCCATGTACACAGATCTCTGAAAGTTGCCACCCAGGTAAATAGTGCTGTGAGGAAGGCATATGGTGTACTGGGCTTTATTGGGAGAGGAATTGAGTTCCGGAGTCCTGAGGTCATGTTGCAACTGTATAAGACTCTGGTGCGGCCTCATCTGGAGTATTGTGTGCAGTTTTGGTCGCCATACTATAGGAAGGATGTGGAGGCATTGGAACGAGTGCAGAGGAGGTTTACCAGGATGTTGCCTGGAATGGTAGGAAAATCTTATGAGGAAAGGCTGAGGCACTTGGGGCTGTTCTCATTGGAGAAGAGAAGGTTTAGGGGAGATTTGATAGAGGTGTATAAGATGATTAGGGGTTTAGATAGGATCGACACTGAGAACCTTTTACCGCTAATGGAGTCAGGTGTTACTAGGGGACACAGCTTTAAATTAAGGGGTGGTAGGTATAGGACAGATGTTAGGGGTAGATTCTTTACACAGCGGGTTGTGAGTTCATTGAATGCCCTGCCAGTAGCAGTGGTGAACTCGCCTTCTTTATGGTCATTTAAGCGGGCATTGGATAGGCATTTGGAAGTTATTGGGCTAGTGTAGGTTAGGTAGGATTCGGTCGGCGCAACATCGAGGGCCGAAGGGCCTGTACTGCGCTGTATCTTTCTATGTTCTATGTTCTAATTTCCTTGCCTTAGGAACCTTTCATCAATGAATGAAATTCAATTTTGTACCCGAAGGGCTTATGCCTGAAACATCGATTCTCTTGCTCCTTAGATACTGCCTGATCTGCTGTGCTTTTCCAGCACCACGCTTTTCGACTCCAGTAGCATGGCCTTTGGCCAAGTGAGGGAAAAAAAGTGTTTGACAACAAAAATCTCAGATCTAGCACCAAGCTCATTGTGCTACAGACAGTGTTCATCTCAAATCTCTGGAGAAACATCACAGGTGATACTTCTGCAGAGATCTGCAAATTCACTGGCAGGACAGACACTCCCATATCAGTGTCTCAGGGCAATGTTCCCAGTTTTGAGGCACTGGTTATAGTCAATCAGTTGCACTGGGCAGGCCACAATGTCCCCATGCTTAACACAAGGCTTTCAAATAAAGGTCTCTATTCCAAACTTCTTGGTAACAAATACTAATGAGATCAGAGAAAACATTTCAAGGACTTTTTAAAAAACCCAGTTTTGAAATGCGATATCCCCACTGACTGATGAGCATCTCTATTCCAAGATCATCGAGGTTGGGTCAGAAGCATTGGAAAAGGTGATCATTATATCAGTGGGAATTCCAGGCCAAAAGAACTGGAATAAACTACGATTTGGAGATGCCAGTGTTGGACTGGGATGTACAAAGTTAAAAATCATAAAATGCCAGGTCATAATCCAATAGGTTTATTTGGAAGCACTAGCTTTCGGAGTGCTGCTCCTTCATCAGGTGATTGTGAAGAACAAGATTGTAAGACATAGAATTTGTAGCAAAAGTTTACAGTGTGATGTAACTGAAATTATATATTGAAAAAAGACCTGGATTGTTTATTAAGTCTCTCATCTTTTAGAGTGACCATGTTGGTTAAAATTCTTTGTTATTTGCGATTTACATACGAAAGAACTGAACAAATTGAACAAAGGACTTAACAAACAATCCAAGTCTTTTTTCAATATATAATTTCAGTTACATTACAGTGTAAACTTTTGCTGTAATGTCTGTGTTTACAATCTTATTAGATTAGATTCCCTACAGTGTGGAAACAGGCCCATCTGCCCAACTAGTCCACACTGACTCTCCGAAGAGTAACCCATCCAGACCCATTTCCCTCTGACTAATGCACCTCGCACTATGGGCAATTTAGCATGGCCAATTCATCTGACCCACACATCTTTGGACTGTGGGAGGAAACCGGAGCACCTGGAGGAAACCCACGCAGACACGGGGAGAATGTGCAAACTCCACACAGACAGTCACTCGAGGCTGGAATCAAACCTGGGATCCTGGTGCTGTGAAGCAGCAGTGCTAACCACTGAGCCACCGTGCTGCCCAATTCTCCATAGCCACCTGATGAAGGAGCAATGCTCCAAAAGCTAGTGCTTACAAATAAACCTGTTGGACTATAATCTGGTGTTGTGATTTTTTTAACCTGGAATAAACTGTTCAGTCCACTTTCTCCAGGGCAACAAAGGATTAACAATGAATACCCACATCTTATAAGTGATTTTTAAAACAAAAACTGTTCAAGCTTGTTCTGCCATTCATTATAATCTTGGCTGATTTGCATCTTAACTCTGTCTTTCCACAAAGATACAGTGACTCTGATACACTTACTGTTATGATCAAGACTGGAAGAAATGCATAGTCTTTCTCTGGTCCCACTACTCCACAGTTTGTGAAACAAACTGCTTTATCTATGTTACAGGTAGAAAAGAAAGATTAATCAATAAATATACTCTAATAAAGACAAAACAATTTATTATAGCACAAATTTTTAAATGATTTAGAAAACTGGTTAGAACAATCAGTTTAAAATAAAAAAATGTAAATATTTATCCCTGGAAATAGCGCGTGCACGCACACACACTAGATTTCTCTCTGCATGGATTCACATAAAAATAAGTCCTTTTGACCAACAAGTCTTAGTTCTTGAAGGCAAAGTTGATATGGTTTGAATTGTTTTTGTGACCATCAATCTGACATTCTGGTGCACCAAGATGGATGTTGCTGAATAGATGCAGTTATCACTTGGAATTTTTAGAAACACAACAGTCAGGAAGTATCAACAATTATCTCAGAGGGTTCTTGTGACAGCAGAGAGACCAGGTCTCCAGGTACCACAGTGGACTCATAGGAAACGTTCTTATCTATAATCTAGGATGTCTACTTTTTTCAACTTCGCTCCTGCTGCAAATCTAAGCAGCAATCTCCCCCAGACCTAAACCCAGTCAAGTACATTCCCAACAGTGAGTTCCAGAAAACAAGGCAGCAATCATCTGGAACCAGGTGGTTTCAAGAAGTGCCATGTTTTTAAAAAAGTTCCAACGTGGCTTTTTAGGGACCGTTAAAAAAATTCCACAGTATTTCCACAGAACTTGAAATAAATCCATGTTTCCACAATCTTTCCCAACTCAAGAGCGCAAAGAAATATTATCATGTAAAGGCTACATAACAACATAGTAACAAATATCTGTCAATTGTAGTTTTGAAATTTTCAATTGTTCAAGCCTAACTAACTTTCAGGGGAGAAAGTTCTGGAATTTCACTGTTGTTTGTGTGAAGGTTTGTACACTGACAGCAGCACTGAACAGCTGAGCTCTTTGCGGTGTACATTTGTAATCAGGGCCAACAAGAAAAGATGAGTCACTAAGACCCTAAAATACTGTCAGGCTTCCTTGGCTGGTCTTGAAACATTTGCCCCACCCCAAATTTACCTTTACCAAATCATTCTCAATGTTGAGCATTCACCTTGTTTTACATATATTTACACACACTCAGGGGTCAAAATGTATGTGTGTGTTCTCACTCATGCTTCGAGCAGACCTATTGTTTAGGAAAGAATCCCACAGTAAACAAGGATACCCATGATGTGTCTTGGATGATAAAGGTGCTATATAAATGCATTTTTAAAATTGGGACTGCCTAAGACTGAGTGCAGCTTTATGATGTCACCAGTAAACCATTTCTGATTCTTTCAGCTTTTTTTCATGCCCATGCTGTCAGTCATGAAACTGAGTAGGTAGTGAGAGTATGATTGTATTTTTGTCTTCTCTTTGTGTTTGACCCCTTAGTGCCCACCCATAGTGCTTGCAATCTGTGTGTTTGTGAACAGCCACAAAAATTCACATGGCCCCTTTGTTAACAAAGTGCAGAAATTCTCCAGTGTAAACTGCTTGTGCCAGCCCACCCTTGGATCAGGAGGGTCTCTGTGTGTCCACAGCGGGTGGTCCAATGTTTATATGGGCATTTGTCATCTCATGGTTTGTTTGTACAAAATTCTGGAGGTTTCAGTTTGACTTTGGATTTATTTTATCTTAGAATGTTTTCACTTAAGGAAATTTCCTGGCCCCAGGCTATAGCCTAATTGCCTAGCTCATTAAGATAAGCATTAGATATTTTAATAGTTATTTTCAGAACATCAAATACCCCTGTCTTGTTTCTTGCTCTAATTTATTTTGCCAGTTTTTGCTTGTTTTAAAAATTGAAATTTTTTTTGATTGCTGTATGCATGCAGAAGTATTTTGTTCAGCATAATTAACAACTTGTATAAGTTCATTTGCAGGCCAGTTTCAATTGTATTACTCTTCTTATTTCTCTCAGTTCAATTGTCTCCACTCTTATGTCCCTTTTACCACTAACCATTTATCAGCAATGATAAAGTTATATTTTGGATGAGAATTCTCCACAAATGATGTCAATGCTGCTCTCCGATCTCAGAAGCTAAATTTGCTGAATGTTTGGACAATATTACCGGGCTTCTCTCTTGTCCACGTAGTTGGAAGATCACACTCATATCTCATCTTATTTGAGAACCGATTCAATTTGGCCACTGAAGCAGGTGAGTTAAAATGTTGGAATGTGAGCCCTTTGTCCTCCCAGAGTTGCAGTGGACAGTCACTTGTTCTCTTTCTTTACTAGGGCCTCATTATATTTCTGTTCACCTTAAACTTCCTCTCCATTCAGGTAAAGATTGACGAAGTATGTATTAGCAACATCAAAACAAATACAGGTAGCTCCTTCTTCTTTTCAGGGGAATGGACTATTGAAGCTAATTGGGGACCCATTTGGCTGTGACACTGCATCATTGAACTGAAGCAACCATTGACCCTTGTTACCCTCCATGACCTTCTCCAGTGACAACAGGGCTAGCTGCTCTGTCTCGCATGTGAGGACATACGTGCTGCATTTTTAACTCTGACCTCCTGTGCGTTTTTCCTGTCCTCACTCCATCTTCAGTGTACACTCATTAGAGCTCTGTCTAAATGAGTCCACCTTGCTTTCTCCCTTTCAATAGGAAGTTTCTTGCTTCAGCTACAAGCTTGCATTCTTCCAGATGAGTGAGCAGTGTTTTGTGATACACAAAACATCACAACTGAGATGGACCAGTTAGTTCTTTCCACTTTGCCATTTTAAAAATAATATTTTTCATCCTGAGATTCCTTCATACTTTGGTCTTACTTTTTCTGGAAGGAATTCTTTCTCTTATTCAAAAACATGATCAAAACCCATTTTTCTCAGACAACCTTTGGCCATCCTTTTAATATGTTCTCTGAATGTGTCTTGTTTTTTGTATAGTTCTTCATGAAAATGCATGGAAACTGTTTATACGTTAATTCTACAGACAGATCTGGAGTTCTGGCGTCTGTTTGCAAATCAAATGATGCCCAAGTTGGAACACAATGCAGCTGTCTGTAAGTAAATGAAAATATTTGTAAATTAGGTCTTTAAAATTATAACTATCTATGGGATTGATTTTGTAAATAGCATTTGTATGTCAGATTTTTGCAAATCCTGGATGACTGTTGGAAGTTATATTAAAGTTTAAGTTAGGTTTAAAGCAATTGCTTATATCTAGTCAATCCTCTTGAACAAACGTTCACATCTTAGCCATACCAATATAGATAGACATGTATCTGAGTAATCTTGAAAAAAACGTGCATCAATTTGAACTTAGATTTATTCTGGGTTCCTGAAGTTACTCTTTAGCAATTAATGTAAATTTGTCCTTACTCCTATTTAAAAACCCTGGTGTTTTGTGCGTGTAACATTCATCTTGGGACATATTTTCCGAATTAGCAAATTAGATCTGTATTTTGGAGCCGTGCTAATTAGCAGGCGGCGGTGCATGAGTCAGATGACTGCTGTTTGTATTAGTGTGGCTCCAACCACGGCAGATTCAATTTGATAAAAAGGTGAAAGCATGCTGAATAGAGGAGAACTGCAAAAATGAAGCCTCAATATATAAATGGGATCACCGCCATTACTCAGCATAAATGTGAACACTGAAAGTCTGCACCTTTTGAAGTGCCTGTCAGATTTTATAGTGTAACTGCTTCATCAGAGAGGGACGCCAGTGCTGCAGATTCTGCCTAAGTTCATTAAGTGGAAGGGTCCTTTGGGGATGATGTGAATGTGACAGGAAGGTCAGAAAAATAACACAATAAAGAAAAAGTTAAAGAATCATGTATGAGAGAAACAAAAAATAGTGGTTAACAAGTAAAGAGGAAGAAATTGAGAAGTGGGAAAATATATCTGAAAGAAAAAAGTGAATTGCTGTAGAATGTAAAGCAATAAATTTTATAACATACCAGTAAGTAACAAAATCCACAGTGAAGAAATAAGAACCTGTGGATTGTTGGGGAAAAAATATATATAAATTTAACTGAACCAAGGGCAAATGTTAAAAAAGGAACAGAAAATAAAAATTCACAATGAAAAGATGTGGCAAAGGTAGATGAAAAATAATATTTATTGCATCTTTTGTATATAATATTTTTATTTTATATGTAAGCTTTTGAGACACTTTCACTTCTGTATTCATTCTACAACTGTCTACCTTTGTGTTTCTATGTAGGATTATATGTTACAACCTGCATGTCGTGTTTCACTGTTTCGATCCAATCCATTACTTTGTAGATGAACATTCATATCATATTGATTCAAAACATCTTACACATACATGAGCAGCCAATGGTTCAATCAATAATATTCATTAACATCCTACTTCATTTTGTTGATATGTCGGGCTGAATCTTACCTTTTTTAAAAAGTGCATGTTGTACCAGGCTTTTTGGAGAGATTCTCACTACCAGGCCTGGCACCGTATATTACGAAACTCGCCTCATTAATTGCCTACTATGCCCATGGCATCTCTTGTGTGTGCTTTCTGCCTCGTCTTACCTGGAACAGTTTGTCAGTTAGCAGATATCCCAGAATTCACCAGCGTTCTTTGCACACATTCCCTTTTTAAAAGCTTAGATAGACAAACAGGAGGCTGGAGGAACACAGCAAGCCAGATAGCAACAAGAAGTGGAAAAGTCAACATTTCTGGTTCAGACCCTTTATCATTGGGCCCGTTCGGATAAATGCTCTTGACCCAAAACATCGACTTTTTGTTGCTGGCTTGTAGTGTTCCTCCTGCCTCCTGTTTGTCTATTTTGGATTTCAGCATCTACAGTTTTCTAGTCTCTATAAAAAGCTGTTGTGCACCCAGACAAGTGCTGTCAGTCCCAGGCTGTACTGCACAGTTGCTGACGTTTGTGGTTGACATGGTAGAGAGGGTGAAATCAGCACCCCATTATGCAGAATGGGGCTTGGAGGCCCTGCTGGATGGGGGAGTATAAAGGTAGGACTTCGTCATCTCTGAGGAGAAGCAACGGAGGTCATGACACCAGACGATGTCAGCATTTATGTGAAAGAACTGAAGAAAAACATAGATTTTCTGAGGTTGCCATCTGCTGGGTTAAAGCAGATCAGACACTTGGAGGAATGTTCAGCAATACAGAAAAAATGTCCATGTTTTTCTTCAGTTTTTTCACGTAAGTGAAGTACTCTCTGATACTTCATGCTCACTCTATCTCTGTTACTGCATTCACTTCTCACCAAGATCCATGCTGTAGTGCTCTCACTATTGCCTACACCATCTTCCCACTTGCTGTCACCCACCCCAACATCACTAACCCTACATGCTCTCCGTGTTGCCTACTCACTTACTTGGGATACTTTTGTATCTCCATTAGCAGTGACAACAGTTCACCTTTTGTAATACTTGTCTGTCTCTCATTGCATGAGAAAACAGAGCAGAATAGGGCCGAAGGACTCAAGAGAATCTGCCTATTATTCTGCTCCTCACCTCCTATGAGAAAAGGCTCCTGACTCTGATCATTCTAAGCAGATCCTGGACTGGTCTCAGATGTTGCCCTTGACTTACTGTTCTGGGATCCTCTGCACCAAGGCTAATGCCCTTGACATAGCAGGCCTGCTGACAATGATGACAAAACTATTGCAAGGCAACGCTGCAATAATTTGGTCCTTTATTTCAAAACAGAACTTCCAGTTCTAGATCAGGAGAAAAATCTTACTTGCACCTACCCTGCACATTCCTATATATATTTTGTTGGTTTCAACAAGATCATCTCCCATTCTTCAAAACTCTAAAGAATACAGATCCAGTTTGCCCAATCTCTCCAGCCGAGAGGGCATAGAGGCAAAGGGCAAAAAAGCCAAGGCAAGGCAATGCGTGGCAGGGATGTTGTGATCAATTGAGGAGCCTCAGATAGTGAGCAGGCACTATGACAGTGAGCAAAGAGCCTGGTGATGGAACCTTGATCAGTCCATGAGCTGGGTGTGTGTCCCTAAGCATGCCATGTCCTTGCTGCAGCATTACAGTGACGTGCAAGATGACAGTGCAGAACTGTCCAAATTGTTTGATGAATTTGGTAAGATGAGAGTGTAAATATTACTGAGGTGAGTTGTGGCATTAACAGAATTGGGTGTCAATTGGCATCTTGTCACTACCTAGTGAGAATCTCACCACCTTGCTGGTGAAAACGTGAAGCAAGATGATCTTGATTAATAATCACACAACACCAGGTTATAGTCCAACAGGTTTATTTGGAACTACAAGCTTTTGGAGCGCAACTCCTTCATCACGTAGTTAGCTACCTGATGAAGGAGCAGCACTTCGAAATCTTGTGTTTTCAAGTAAATCTGGTGGACTATAACCTGGGGTTGTGTGATTTTTTTTAACTTTGTCCACCTCAGTCCAACACCAGCACTTTCACAAGATTTACCTTGCAGGACTTGTTGCCTGATTCTGACCCACATCTCGCTGTAAGTCTCATCACTCAGATTCTTATATGATTCCACCTATTATTTCTTTTATTGCTTGCTTTTATCATGTTGAATTGCTTTATATCCTTGAAGATTTTCATTTTGCAAAGGAAGCAGGTAACCCAAGAAAAATAATAGTTTTATGAAAGGCTACCGCTGCCAGTGCTGGAAATTTGAAATGGTAATGGAACATGCTCATCATGCCAGGCAGCATCTGACTGTCACCGTAAACACATTTCTCTCTTTTCACAAATGCTGCCTGACCTGCTGAGTATTTCCAGCATTTTCTAATTTTATTACCTCATAAAATTTAGTTTGTTCTTTCACCCAGGTTTCATAGAATCCCTACTGTTTGGAAACAGGCCATTTGGCCCAACAAATCCACACCAACCTTCCAAAGTGTAACCCACCCAGACCCATTCCTCTACCCTATTACTCTGTATTTACCCTTGATGAATGCACCTAACCTACACATCACTGAACACTATGGGCAATTTAACATAGCTAATTCACCTAACCTGGCATCTTTGGATTGTGGGAGGAAACCAGAGCATCAGAGGAAACCCACGCAGACAAGGGGAGTATGTGCAAACTCCACACAGACAGTTGCCCGAGGCTGGAATTGAACCCGGGTCCCTGGCGCTGTGAGACAGCAGTGCTAACCACTGAGCCATAGTTTCTAGATCAATAAAATATTGACAAGCTGGAAAAAAATTATAGAACATAGAAGAACATAGAACATAGAAACGTACAGGTGCAGACGATGTTGTGCTGAGGATTAATCCTAATGTAAAATAAAATAACTTAACCTATGCACCCCTCAACTCACTGCTGTCCATGTGCATGTCCAGCAGTCACTTAAATGTCCCCAATGACTCTGCTTCCACCACCACAGCTGGCAACGCATTCTATGCATTCACAACTCTCTGCGTAAAGAACCTTCCTCTGACAACCCCTCTATACCTTTCTTCTAATATCTTAAAACTAGTGCCCCAGGGGAAAAGTCTTTGGCTGTTGTTAGTTTTTTTTTGGTTTATATTTAAAATAACCTTTTTTGAAGATACACTATGGTGGATTATATCAGGGAAAGAGATTTGGTGCATGAAGTAGCAGAAGGATGACCAAATACAATGGGGTTGCTTTGGCAAACTCATTATTTCACAATATATTTGAATTCCATGTTCACACACTGTTGATCTCAAGAGCCCTTGTCAGCCAGTGAATCTAATGAATGCCATCATTATTCAAGATTAATTATTAAAGATTCTTTACTACATTCAATTTGAAAAAAAACTTCTTTGTTAAATGATGATCCAAATTTTTTGGGAATGGCTATTAAAAGGAATATTGAAAGAAAGCCTTTTTTTGAGTACACCATGTAGAATAACGAAAGTAGAAAATCTTTGTTTATTAAATGCTGTAGAATTGATAACTTCTGTCAAAACTAACAACCTATTCCTTATTGTTCATTGCTAACAAACATTTGGTTTTAACTAGAAATACTTGTCAATTGAATAAATTTTTCCAAGGTCTAAGTATTTACCGTGCTATCTGATTGCTAGAAAATGTGCAAAGGTATGAATAGGAATCATTCCCTCATAACATACTCTGATCTCTAATGTGTGTTGTGTTTTCTCATTGCTTAATGCAGACTATTTATATCTTATTGTTGTTAATGATGGTAGCTTGGAAAAATATAGAGCAAGAGATAGTTAACTCGCTAATATTTTGACAAACATATGATCTGATAGAAAGGAAATGTTATGTGGATTTCTCTAAAGCTGATAGTTGTCAAATAATCTTAAAGGGGCCCCGATTAAAAATGGTTGCTGCAAGCAATGATTGTCTCGATACATCGGCAGGCGCTGTTATCATAGCTATGATTTAATATCAGAGAATTTGTCATTGCCCATGTGGGAAACATTTGTGTACAGTCCAAAAGGGAGAGGATAATATTCTAACTTCCAATTCCCCAGAAACATTATGAAATGAGGAAAGGTCATTTGGCTGCCTCATCCTGGTTCTCCCTTTAATAACTATCTCTTTTTGCACCCCCTAGACTCTGTTCAGTAAGTTAAAGAGGAGGGAATCGAACTGTACAGGATTAATTTGTGATTGTGGACATACTGTGCGAATGTGTGGCTAGAATCTTATAGGGGTCTGAGCGACATGATCCTTCTTCAGTTCCAGGATCTGGGAAGAGGGCAGAGTTTCTTTCATACAGGAAACCTGGACCTTTCTGCATGTTGTCAAAAAGTGCGGTGCTGGAAAAGCACAGCTGGTCAGGTAGCATCCGAGGAGCAGGAAGGTCAATGTTTCCAGCATAAGCTGTTCATCAGGAACACAATACTGATGAAGAACTTAAGCTGGAAATGTCGACTCTCCTGCTCCTTGGATGCTGCCTGATTGGCTGTGCTTTTCCAGTAAGACACCTTTTGACACTGATCTCCAGCACCTGCAGTCCTCAATTTCTCCTCCTTTCTGCACATTGTCTAGTTTTGGCTCCTCAGCATGTAATTTTGCTTTGACGTGCTCCCTGATTGGCAGTCTTTGCTTGCAGTCAGATGGGATGGGTGAATTGAAGGCAGTTAAGATTTTGAAGTCTCAACATACACCCGCCCCTACCCGCCACACCCCCCCCCCCCTCCACCCCGGCCAATCCCATCATTTTTAGGAGCCAATGTTTATCCCATTAGTTGAAAAGACATAAGTTAACAATCTCAAAGCAATATTGTAACGTTAAATGCCATAAACTTGATAATTTGTAGGAAATCACCAGAAAATGACCCAACAATCTCTTGGATTATTTTTAAAGCACTACTGCTTAATAAAGCTCTCTACTTTTCTCCCTGACTTGCTGAATGTCATGATGTAGGTGGAATGATCTCATCAGTCCTATATGGCTGATGAGGTTGTGTAGGTTGGAGCTGTAATTATTGGAATTTAGAAAGGTTAGAGATTACCTTATTGAATCATACAAGATTCTTAGGAGATACAGAAAAGTTGCTTCCTCTTGTGGAGAGGCAAATGGGATTTGACCCCAAACATAAAGAGTTGAGAGTGTGGTGCTGGAAAAGCACAGCAGGTCAGGCAGCATCCAAAGAGCAGGAGAATTGACGTTTTGGATATAAGACCTTCATCAGAAAGGGCTGATGAAGGGCTTATGCCTGAAACGTCAATTCTCCTGCTCCTCGGATGTTGCCTGACCTGCTATACTTTTCCAGCACCATGCTCTCAACTCTGATCTTCAGCATCTGCATTCCTCACTTTCTCCCAGACATAGAGACTCTACCACTGCATCACAAGAGCCTTTAGTATCTCATAACATGTTCTCAAGGTTGGTTCCCTTTGGGGGAGCATTAAGGACCAGAAAGCATAATTTCAGAATAAGGGGTTATACAATTAAACCAGAGATGTGAAAGACTTTCTTCTCTCGTTGCATATCTGTGAAATTCTTTACTTTTGAGGGCTGTTGAGACAGGGTTGTTAAGCACATTCCCAAAGCTTAGACAGACAGATTTTTAATCAGTGAGGGAATCGGGGGTTATGGGGAAAAGGCAGGAAAGTGGAATTGAGGACTATCAGATCAATCATGATCTCATTAACACTACAGCAGCCTTGATGGGCTGAATGGCCTACTTCTGCTCATATATCTCATGGGTCTTGTGGTCTTAATGCACACTTAAGTTCATAAGATAGAGGAGCAGAATTAGGCCATTCAGCCCATCGAGTCTGCTCTGCCATTTAATCATTGCTAATGTGCTCCTCGCCCCCATTTTTATGCCTTCTTTCTATCCCTTCAACCGATTACCAATTAACAATCTGTCTAACTCCTCTTTAAATTCACTCACTGTCCCAGCTTTCACTGCACTTTGGGGTTGCGAATTCTACAGATTTACAACCCTTTGGGAGAAGTAGTTTCTCCTCAATTCTGTTTTGAATTTGCTCCCCCTTCTCCGAAGACTATCACCTCTCATCTTTGAATGCCCCACAAGAGGAAGCATCTGCTTCACATCTATTTCATCCACACCATTTATCACCTTGAATACAGATTATCTGAAAACCAATTATCCAAAAATCAGATTATCCGATTAAACAGGCACCGTCTCCAAATGATTGACCTCCCGTCCTCTCGCTCTCCCCACACTTTCCCTGGAGTTCTACACAGGGGTGTACCTTAAACCACCCCCTTCCCCAGAAAATCTGTCCAACATTGTCGTGTACAGGGCAGAGATGGAACCTGTCAAAGAGGTGCACTAGAAAGTTATGTGTGTGCGCGCGGTATTTGGAGACTTACCGCACAAAGGCAGCTGCAGCAGCAGTGGTCTTGTTGTTGGTGTACAGTCCGGCTACCCCAGAGAGGGGGCAGTGTTGGATGGGTTTGTGGGTGGGGGCGGTCTCGGGGGCAGGGCGCTGGGGAATGTGTTGGATGGGATTGGGGTCCGGGGTGGGGGTGGGGGTGCGCGCAGTGTCAGCCGGGGGCAGAGGGAGGGGTCAGGGGGCGGTGTTGGATAGTTTCGGGGCGGGGGGCAGTCTCGGGGGCTGAGAGGGTGGGGGGTGTTGTTGGACGGTTTCGGGGTGGGGGGAGTTGTTGGACAGTTTCGGGGCAGGGGCGGTCTCGGGGGCCGGGGGAAGGTGTTGGATGGTTTCGGGGTGGGGAGCGGTCTCGGGGGGCAGGGGGGTGGAAGGTGTTGGATGGGGTTGCGGGGCGGTGGGCAGTGTTGGGGGCAGGGTCTTGTGCGCTGTGTACTGCTGCAGTCTCCTGAACAGGGAGCAGACTTTTAAAACTCCGAGCCCCAGAGGAAAGGCATTTAATCGATTAACCAAATAATCGATTATCCGAATGAAATAGTGCCCACCCATCTCGTTCAGATAATCGAGGTTCGCCTGTACCTCAATTTGATCTCCTCTCATTCTTCTAAATTCCAGAGAATATAGGGTCAAACTGTTCAATCTCTCATCAATGGACAGACCCCTCATCTCTGGGATCAATCTAATGAACCTCTTCTAAACTGTCTCTAATGTCACTACATCTTTCCTCAAATAAGGGGACCAAACCTCTGCACAATAGTCCTGGCGTGGTCTCACCAATGCCTTGTATAGTTGCAACAATACTTCCTTACCTTTATATTTTGTTGCTTTAGCCATAAAAATCAAAATTCCATTCACTTTCTTTATTATCTGCTGTACCTGCATTGCAGTTCAGAATGACTCATGAACAAATATATCTAGATCCTTCCGCACCAGAGCACCCTGAAGTCTCTCCCCATTAATATAATAGCCGCTTTCCCATTTTTTCAATCCAAAAGTGTGATCTTGCATTTATCAACGTTAAACTCCATCTGCCACGTTTTGGCCAACTCTTTTAACCTATCTATATTTATTTGTAAGGTTCTTATTTCCTCATTGCAATTTACTGCTCTGCCTAGTTTTGTGTCGTCCACAAATTTAGCTATAGAGCCTTTTATCCCTGGATCCAAGTTGTTAATGTAAATCATAAACAGTTGGGTCCATGACCCAAACTCTGTGGAACCCCACTGGTTACAGCTTACCATCCAAAAAAAAATATGTACTCAGGTCAGGTAGAGATGGGAAGTAAAGTCTATGATCTCCATAAATCATTCTGAAAAAGCATGATAAGGATCTATCAAAAAAGTTAACAACATTTTAGATTTTATGTGTATTTATCACATCACATTTTAAAAAGAGGTACCATCAGAATTAAATCTGTGGATTTCTGTTAGCTTCTGGAGAGTGTATCCTTGGTGTTCATAAAATGAACAAGGAATGGCCTATCATGACCGTGCAGGGAAAGTTGTACATTTCAATTGCAAATGGGTAAGGAGTTGGAAGTTCCCTGCTCTGTTTAAACTTCCCTTACTTTATATTTTCCAGAAATTGACCCTGATGTGCTTTTGAAGATTCTTCAAGGTGCAGAAAGAAGTGCAAAGTTTAAAAACAATTAAGGAGAGAGTTGCAGTAAATTGGGCTGAGGTGGCTGAAAACTAAACAAAAAAAAAAGCCCAAAGAATTGCAGATGCTGGAAACTACAGAATCCCTGCAGTGCAGGTAGAGGCCATTCAACCCATCAAGTCTGCAGACTCTCCAAACAGAATCCCACCCTATCCCCAGATTTACCATAGTCAACCCACCTAGTCTTCACACAACAGGACAATTTAGCACCACCAATCCACCTAACCCACACATCTCTGGACTGTGGGAGGAAAGCTGTGCAAACCCACACAAACACAGAGAACGTGCACACACCACACAGACAGATGCCCGAAGCTGGAATCAATTTTTTGTGCTGTGAGACAGCAGTGTTAACCATTGAGCCACTGTGCCACTCTGAACAGAAACAGAAATCAGAACCAAATTCAGAAAACTCGGCTGGTCTGGCAGCATCTGTGGAGAGAAAGCTGGGTTAACATTTTAGGTCCAGTGACCCTTCTTCAGAACTGATTGTAGCTTGGAAAAGGTTGGTATACATGCTCAAGTTGCAGTGAGGGGAAGTGGGGAGGAGTAAACAATAGGTGGAGATGAAGTCCAGAGAGAGAGAGAGAGAGAGAGAGGGAGAGACCACAACAATCGGACAGATAAAGGAATGGGGAAGAGTCAGCCTGGGAGAAACAATAACTGCGAACGGGACCATTAGTAGCTGACAATGGGATTGCAGTGATCGCATCCCTTATGATGACAAGACCTAATGTTAGGCTAAAGACATGGGAGAAGGTGCTCAACCCCTAAAATTGTTGAACTTGATATTGAGTCCTGTAGGCATAGAGACCTCGAGCAGAAAATGAGATGCTGTTCTTCCACCTAGTGCTGAGATTCGCTGGAGCCCTGCAGCAAGCCTGAGACAGAGATGTTGGCCAGGGAACATGATGGTGTGTTGAAGTAGCAGGCAGCTGGAAGCTCAGGATCTTTTCATGGACAGAACGTAGGTGTTCTATAAAGCAGTTGCCCACTCTGTGTTTCATCTCCAATGTAAAGGAGATCACATTGTGAACAGTAAATGCACTATACCGGATTGAGTGAAGTACAGGGAAATTGCTGCTTCACTTGGAAGGTTGTGTCTGGGGTCTTGAATAGTGAGGAGGGAGCAAGTAAATGGTACTTGCCATTGGAAGGTCCCATGGGGCTCTGGGGAGGTGTCAGGAATGTACCAGGGTGTCCCGAGGGAATGGTCTCCATGGAAAGCTGTTTGGTGGTGGCATTCCACTGGACGTGGTGGAAATAGGCTAATAATCCTTTAGGTGTGGATGTTGGTGGGACGGTAAGTGAAGACCAGGGAGACTCTATCAATACTCTGAGAGGGAAGAGAAAGGCTGAGGGCCAAAGTTTGGGAAACTGCTGAGGGCTCTGTCAACCACGATGATGAGGAATTGTTGATTGAGGAAGGAGGTGAACATTTTGGAGACACCTTTGTTGAAGCTGGCATCATCAGAACAGATATCACAGAGACGGAGAAACTGGGTGAAGGAATGGCATCTTCCTCACTACATTTTAACATCCACCCAGTGAAGGCCTTTTAAGATCTTACATGCCTCAATTAAATCAGCTCTGACTCTTCTACAGGCCTTACCTGTTTAGCCTTTCCTCATGAGGAAATCTGCGCATTCCCAGTATTAATACGGTAAATCTTTAAACTGCTTCCAATGCATTAGCATCCTTCCATAAGTACAGGGACTAGTACTGTAACAGTTCTCCAGATGTGATCTCACTAATGCCCTGTATAACTAGAACATACTCTTACATTCAATTCCCCTCATGATTAATCAGAACATTCTATTTGCTTTCCTGATTACTTGCTGTTCCCGCATACTAACCTTCTGCAATTCATGCGCTAAGACACTCAGATCTCTCTGCATTTCAGAGCTCTGTAACTTCTTACCTTTTAGATAATATGTTGTTATTATGCTTTCTGCCAAAGTAGACAATTAGCCATTTTTCCACATTGCATCCATTTACCAGACCTTTGCCTACTGACGTAACAAAATCTGTATACCTTTGTAATTTTCTTATATCTTCTTCACAACTCACCTTCCTACCTACCTTGGTGTCATCAGCAAATTTAGCTCCCATACCTTTGATCCCTTCATCCAAATAACCTATGTAAATTTTATTGAGTTGAAGCCCCAGTCTACCAGTCTAAGAAATTGTCCCGAAAATATTCATTGAATTCTTCCTCTAGACTACTGTTTCCAGTCTATGTGAGGGAAATGTTCCCCGTGGTATAGCTGTATCTTTTGCCAAACTTCTAATATTTCTTTCTCGATACTCTGTCCTGTTATGTGGTTCCTACAAGAGCACAACTCCCATGAATGAGCTCTTGTCTTCCTCATTTCTACAAGACTACTTCTATTCTGGTTTCCTGAATTTAGGTCATCTTTTTCTACTGTGCTAATATCATCTTTTCTACTCTTCCACGCTTCCTAAATGTCATATACCCTTCAATGTTCTGGTTCCAATCTAGGCCATCCTGCAGCCACGTCTCAGTAGTGGTCACTAGATTGTACTTATTTATATTAATTTGTTCATCTGTTTTGTTTCGGAATGCACTGTATTCAAATACAATGCCTTAAGTCTTGACCTTTTATTATTTTTGTAATCCCCAGTCATCTCTGCTGGTTTTCTCTTGGATCTACATTCTCGATCCTTTTGTTATTGTCTGTTTATCATTTATGACATTAATTCTTTCCTCTGTTCAATCTTCCAACTCTTCAATTCACCACAATGACCTAAATGTGGGCATTTGCCCACACAATTTAATTTAAAACCCACTCTACTTTTCCAGTTATTCATAATGCAAGAACTCCGGTCTCAGTATGTAGACCGTTCTAGTGGGAAAAACACAACCTTCCTCTGTAGTGGTGCCAGTGCCAATGCACTGGAACCCACCTCTCCCACACCAATCTTTCAGCCACATATTCATCTCTCTAACCTTGTGAACCCAGGTTGCACATGGATCTGGTAACAATCCAGAGATTATCACTTTTGAAGACTTTCTTCTTAATTTGGTGTCTGGTTCTTTGCATTAACTCTGCAGAACCTCTTTCCTAGTTCCACAAATGTCATTGATGCCCACATGGATTATGACTCCTGGATGCTCATGAGCGGGCTGGACAGAGTAGATAGGGAAAAGCTGTTCCCACTTGTGAAAGAAAAAAAGAATGTGAGTAAAGATTGAAAGTTACCTTTACAGCGTTTGGCACATTTGTATGACGCAATATTAACATATTATATATGTATTTGGAAAGGCAGGACTGATTTGGGATAGTTCACATGGCTTTGTGCGTGGGAAATCATGTCTCACAAACTTGATTTTGTTACTTCTTCAAAAAATTCAGAGGATTGATGAGGGCAGAGCAGTAGATATGATCTATATGGACTTCAGTAAGGCGTTCAATATGGTTCCCCATGGGAGACTGGTTAGCAAGGTTAGATCTCACAGAATACAGAGAGAACTAGCCATTTGGATACAGAACTGGCTCAAAGGTAGAAGTCAGAGGGTGGTGATGGAGGGTTGTTTTTTAGACTGGAGGCCTGTGACCAATGGAGTGCCACAAGGATCAGTGCTGGGTCCTGTACTTTTTGTCATTTATATAAATGATTTGGATGTGAGCATAAGAGATACAATTAGTAAGTTTTCAGATGACACCAAAATTGGAGGTGAAGTGGACAGCTAGGAAGGTTACCTCAGATTACAACAGGATCTTGATCAGATGGGCCAATGGGCTGAGAAGTAGCAGATAGAATTTAATTCAGATAAATGCTAGGTGCTGCATTTTGGGAAAGCAAATCTTAGCAGGCCTTATACGCTTAATGGTAAGGTCCTAGGGAGTGTTACTGAACAAAGAGACCTTGGAGTGCAGGTTCATAGCTCCTTGAAAGTGGAGTCACAGGTAGATAGGATAGTGAAGAAGGTGTTTGGAATGTTTTCCTTTATTGATCAGAGTATTGAGTACAAGAATTGGGAGCTGAAAATGTGTTGCTGGAAAAGCGCAGCAGGTCAGACAGCATCCAAGGAGCAGGAGAGTTGACGTTTCGGGCATGAGCCCTTTTTCAGGAATGAGGAAAGTGTGTCCAGCAGGCTAAGATAAAAGGTAGGGAGGAGGGACTTGGGGGAGGGGTGTTGGAAATGCGATAGGTGGAAGGAGGTCAAGGTGAGGGTGATAGTCCGGAGTGGGGTGGGGGCGGAGAGGTCAGGAAGAGGATTGCAGGTTAGGAAGGCGGTGCTGAGCGTGAGGGATTTGACTGAGACAAGGTGGGGGGAGGGGAAATGAGGAAACTGGAGAAATCTGAGTTCATCCCTTGTGGTTGGAGGGTTCCTAGGCAGAAGATGAGGCGCTCTTCCTCCAGCCGTGGTGTTGCTATGATCTGGCGATGGAGGAGTCCAAGGACCTGCATGTCCTTGGTGGAGTGGGAGGGGGAGTTGAAGTGTTGAGCCACGGGGTGATTGGGTTGGTAGGTCCGAGTGTCCCAGAGGTGTTCTCTGAAACGTTCCACAAGTAGGCGGCCTGTCTCCCCAATGTAGAGGAGGCCATATCAGGTGCAACGGATGCAGTAAATGATGTGTGTGGCGGTGCAGGTGAATTTATGGTGGATATGGAAGGATCCCTTGGGGCTTGGAGGGAAGTAAGGGGTGGAGGTGTGGGCACACGTTTTGCATTTCTTGCGGTTGCAGGGGAAGGTGCCGGGAGTGGAGGTTGGGTTGGTGGGGGGTGTGGACCTGATGAGGGAGTCACGGAGGGAGTGGTCTTTTCGGAATGCTGATAGAGGAGGGGAGGGAAATATATCCCTGGTGGTGGGGTCTGTTTGGAGGTGGCAGAAATGACGACGGATGATATGATGTATATGGAGGTTGGTGGGGTGGTAGGTGAGGACCAGTGGGGTTCTGTCCTGGTGGCGATTGGAGGGGCGGGGCTCAAGAGCGGAGGAGCGGGAAGTGGAGGAGATGCGGTGGAGGGCATCGTCGATCACGTCTGGGGGGATATTGCGGTCTTTGAAGAAGGAGGCCATCTGGGTTGTACGGTATTGGAACTGGTCCTCCTGGGAGCAGATGCGGCGGAGACGAAGGAGTTGGGAATATGGGATGGCGTTTTTACAGGGGGCAGGGTGGGAGGAGGTGTAATCTAGGCAGCTGTGGGAGTTGGCCGGTTTATAGTAGATGTCTGTGTTGATTTGGTTGCCCGAGATAGAAATGGAAAGGTCTAGGAAGGGCAGGGACGAGTCTGAGACGGTCCAGGTAAATTTGAGGTCGATGTGGAAGGTGTTGGTAAAGTGGATGAACTGTTCAACCTCTTTATGGGAGCACGAGGCAGCGCCGACACAGTCATTGATGTAACGGAGGAAAACGTTGACTCTCCTGCTCCTTGGATGCTGCCTGACCTGCTGCACTTTTCCAGCAAAACATTTTCAGCTCTGATCTCCAGCATCTGCAGTCCTCACTTTCTCCTGCAAGAATTGGGAGGTCATGTTGCGGCTGTACAGGACATTGGTTAGGCCACTGTTGGAATATCGTGTGCAATTCTGGTCTCATTCCTACTGAAAAGATGTTGTGAAACTTGAAAGGGTTCAGAAAAGATTTACAAGGGTATTGCCAGGGTTGGAGGATTTGAGCTACAGGGAGAGGCTGAACAGGCTGGCGCTGTTTTCCCTGGAGCATTGGAGGCAGAGAGGTGACCTTATAGAGGTTTATAAAATTATGAGGGGCATGGATAGGATAAATAGACAATGTATTTTCCCTGAGATTGGGGAGTCCAGAACTAGAGGGCATAGGTTTAGGGTGAGAGTGGAAAGATATAAAAGAGATTTGTGCGAAGATTTGTAGCTCGGATGCTTGTTGTAGTGGTTCTGTTCGCCGAGCTGGAAGTTTTTGTTGCAAACGTTTTGTCCCCTGGCTAGGAGACATCATCAGTGCTGTGGAGCCTCCTGCGAAGCGCTTCTTTGATGTTTCTTCCGGCATTTATAGTGGTCTGTCCTTGCCGCTTCCGGGTGTCAGTTTCAGCTGTCCGCTGTAGTGATTGGTATATTGGGTCCAGGTCGATGTGTCTGTTGATGGAATTTGTGGATGAATGCCATGCCTCTAGGAATTCCCTGGCTGTTCTCTGTCTGGCTTGCCCTATGATAGTAGTGTTTTCCCAGTCGAATTCATGTTGTTTGTTGTCTGAGCCAAAAACGGACACCCACGCAACTTTATCAATAGATGCCTAAGAGATAGACCACGGAACGAGGACATGCCACAACCAAAAGGACTAGCCACACTACCATACATCAGGAGCGTTTCAGAACTGACAGCCAGACTACTGCGACCCCTAGGACTCATAACGGCACACAAACCAACAGCCACGCTCAGACAACAACTTACCAGAACAAAGGAGCCAATACCCAACATGAGCAAAACTAATGTAGTTTATAAAATACCATGCAAGGACTGCACAAAACACTATATAGGACAAACAGGAAGACAGCTAACAATCCGCATACATGAACACCAACTAGCCACGAAACGACATGACCAGCTATCCCTAGTAGCCACACACTCAGACAACAAACAACATGAATTCGACTGGGAAAACACTACTATCATAGGGCAAGCCAGACAGAGAACAGCCAGGGAATTCCTAGAGGCATGTTATTCATCCACAAATTCCATCAACAGACACATTGACCTGGACCCAATATACCAATCACTACAGCGGACAGCTGAAACTGACACCCGGACGCGGCAAGGACAGACCACTATAAATGCCGGAAGAAACATCAAAGAAGCGCTTCGCAGGAGGCTCCACAGCACTGATGATGTCTCCTAGCCAGGGGATGAAATGTTTGCAACAAAAACTTCCAGCTTGGCGAACAGAACCACTACAGATATAAAAGAGACCTAAGGGGCAACGTTTTCATGCAGAGGGTGGTACATGTATGGAATAAACTGGCAGAGGAAGTGATGGGGGCTATTACAATTGCAACATTTAAGAGGCATTTGGATGGATCTATGAATAGAAGGGTTTGGAGGGATATGGGCCGGGTGCTAGCAGGTGGGACTAGATTGGGTTGGGATAACTGGTTGGCATGGACAGGGTGGACTGAAGGATCTGCTTCTGTGCTGTACATCTCCATGACTCTATGAATTTGACTGCCAAACCTACTTTAAAAATATCTTCTTTCCAGCACAACCTTACCAAAGCACTGTGTGCACTTTGATCTAAAGATGTACTGCTGCCAATATTCTCAATTGAATACGTAACATTTCGTGAGCTTACTTTATCTTCTCATAGATACAGAGACAATTAAAACAAGAAAGAGGCTATTCAGCCCATCATGTCCATTCCTATCAATAAAGATCTGACTACACTAATCCCAGTTTCCAGAGTACGACCCATAGACATACAGGCTGTGCTAAAGCAAGTGAATACCCAAGTACTGCTTAAATGTTACAAGAATTGGTGACTCAACCACTCTTTCAGGCAGTGAATTCCAGACTGCCATCATGGTCTGAGTAAAAATAAGTTCTTCCTAATACTATTTCTCTTCTCTACCTTCTACCTAACTCTATCTCTTACCTTAAAGCTATATCCCTGGTTATTGACCCCTCTACTAATGTAATCTGCCTTCCTGTTTACCCTATCTATGACTCTCATAATCTCGTACACCATAAATAAGAACATAAGATCTAAGAGCAGGAGTTGGCCATCTGGCCCTTCGAGTCTGCTCCGCTATTCAATAAGAACATAGCTGATCTTTTTGTGGCCTCACTTATCCCCCTTCTCGCTGATTTCCGTAACTCCTTTATTGTTCAAAGAAAATTTATCTTAGCTTTAAAAACATCCACTGAGGTAGTGTCAATTCGTTCACGTGGCATGATATTTCCATAGATTAACAACCCTCTGGGTGAAGAAGCTCATTCTCAATTCAACCTAAATCTGTTACGCCTAATCTTGAGGCTACGCTGTCCAGTCCTAATTTCACCTGCTTCAATGTTATCTTTTTTAGATTAGATTAGATTACTTACAGTGTGGAAACAGGCCCTTTGGCCCAACAAGTCCACACTGACCCTCCGAAGCGCAACCCACCCATACCCCGACATTGACCCCTTACCTAACACTACAGGCAATTTAGCATGGCCAGTTCACGTGACCCGCACATCTTTGGACTGTGGGAGGAAACCGGAGCACCCGGAGGAAACCCACGCAGACACGGAGGGAACGTGCAAACTCCACACAGTCAGTCGCCTGAGGCGGGAATTGAACCCGGGTCTCTGGCGCTGTGAGGCAGCAGTGCTAACCACTGTGCTACCGTGCCGCCCACTGATCTATACCCTTCATAATTGTATATGTTTCTGTAAGATCCCCCTTCTTCTAAATTCCAGTGAATATAATACCAGTTTACTCAGTCTTTCCCCATAAGCCAACCACCTCAACTCCGGACTTAACCTAGTGAACCTCCTCTGCATCCGCTCGAATGCCAGTACGTCCTTTCTCAGTAAGGAGACCAAAACTGCTGTGGCCTCACCAGCACCCTGTACAGCTGCAACATAACCTCCCTGCTTTTAAACTCAATCCCTTTAGCAATAAAGGACAAAATTCAATTTGCCTTCCTAATTACCTGTTGTACCTGCAGACCAACCTTCTGTGATTCATGCACCCAGGTCCCTCTGCATAGCAACATGTTGCAATTGTTTACCATTCATGTAATAGTCCTTTTTACTGTTATTCCAACCAAAATAGAGGACTTCACATTTATTAACACTGTATTCCTACTCTCTTAATATATCTATGTTCCTCTGCAAAGTTTCACAGTGCTCTGCACAAATTGTTCTGCCACACATTTTGGTGTCATCTACAAACTTTGACACACTACACATGCTCCCCATCTCCAAATCATCTACATAAATTGTGTTTCATTGCAGTCCCAAAACTGATCCCTGAGGCACACCACCAGTTACTGATTGCCAATGAGAATAGCACTCATTTATACTCACTGTTTGGTTCCTGTTAGTCAACCAATCCTCTGTCAATGCTAATACTTTATGTGTAATGCCATGCATCTTTATCTTATGCAGCAGCCTCATGTGTGGCACCTTGTCGAAGCCCTTTTGGAAATATAGGTACACCGCATCCACTGGGTCCCTGTTGTCCACCTTGGTCATAATGTCTTCATAGAATTCCAAAAGCTTAATTAAGCATGACCTGCCCTTCATGAATGCTTGGCTACTCTCTCTCATTCCTGATGAAGGGCTTATGCTCGAAACGTCGAATTCCCTATTCCTGAGATGCTGCCTGGCCTGCTGTGCTTTGACCAGCAACACATTTTCAGCTTCATGAATCCATGCTGCGTTTGCCCAACTGGATAATTTCTATCTGGATGCTGTGCTGTTTCTTCCTTGATAATAGACTCAAGCATCTTCCCCACTACAGAGGTTAAGCTAACTGGTCGATAATTTCCAATTTTTTGTCTGTCTCCCTTTTTAAACGGTGGTGTCACATTTGCTGTCTTCCAGTCTGCAGGAACTGCCCCAGAGTCCAGTGAATTTTGGACAATTGCCACAAGTGCACTTACTATTTCTCCCAGGATCTCTTTTAGTACCCTGGGATGCATTCCATCAGGGCCAGGAGTCTTGTCTATCCTTAGCTCCATTAGCTTGCCCAACACTACCTCTAGTAATAATGATTGTTCCTAGATCCTCGCCTACCTTCGTCCCTTTGTCAATTACTGGCATGTTATTCATGTCCTCCACTGTGAAGACTGATACAAAATGTCTATTCAATGCCTCGGTCATTTCATCATGTCCCACAACTTCTCATCCTCTAAATGACCAACATTTACTTAGCCACTTTTTTTTGTTTTATATATTTATAGCAACATTTCATATCTGTCTTTATGTTCTGTGCTAGTTTTTTCTCATGTTCTTTCTTTTCTTTAGTTCTTTTTGTGGCTTTCTGTTGACCTTTAAATCTTTCCCAATCTTCTAATTTCCTGCTGTTCTTAGCCACTTTGTATGCCTTCTCTTTCAATTTGATAGCCTCCCTTATTTCCTTAGACACCCCGGGCAGATTACCTCTTTTCTTACAGCCCTTCATTTTTACTGGAGTATACTTTTGCTGAGAGTTTTGGAAAAATTGCTTTGAAAGTCCTCCACTGCTCGTCAACTGTCCCACCATAAAATCTTTGTTTCTAGTCAACTTTAGTCTGGTCCTACTCATTCTATTGTAGTTTCCCTTGTTTAAGCACAGGACCCTGTTACTGGATTTTACATTTGACCATACTGTGATCGCTCCTTCCAATAGGATTCCTAACTATGAGGTCATTAATTATTCCTGTCTCATTACACAGGACTAGATCTAGGACAGCTTGCTCCCTCGTTGGTTTCATTACATACTACTGTAGAAAACTGTCATGCCATTTGTTTGTTGCCCGCCCCACTGTGATGTTATTATTTGGTGGCCTATAAGATCCCCCTCAACTTTTTCTGCTTCAAGAAAAACATCCTCAACCTATGCAGTCTTACCACATTGTTCAGACCATTCAGACCAGGCTGCATCCTGGTGAATCTCCTCTGCACCCTCTCAGGTGCAATCACATCTTTCCTATCATGTAATGAACAACGATGCGCATAGTACTCCAGTTGTGTCCTAACCAGCATTTTATACCGTTCCAGCATAATCTCCTTGCTCTTGTATTCTCTGCCTTGGTTAATAAAGACAATTATCCCATATCTACCTAGCTACAACCTTTAGAGATCCATGGATATGCACACCAAGGTCCTTTTGATCTTCAAGACTTTCTAGAGTCCAACCAATCATAGTGTAATCCTTGTCTTATTAGCCCTCCCCAAGTGCATTACCTCCCACATTTCCAAATTGAATTCCATTTGCCACAGCTCTGCTCACCTGATCAGTCCATAGATTTCCTCCCACTGTTTAGGGCCATCCTCCTCACCAAGTACCACTCATGTCATCTGCAAATTTCTTGACCACGTATCCCACTTTAAAGTCCAAATCATTAATATAGACCACAGACAACTGGGACCCCAACAACTTCACTTGAAACAGATGTCCTGTCACAGTAACATTCCTCGACCATCACCCTCTTTATTTAACATTTTTATTTAAGCAGATCTTAATCAGATAACAGTACATGTTTCATCAGAATTAAAAGACTGTGTTTCGCTCAATAGTAGTTGCTTTCTTTGATTTATGTAAAATTTATTTTTCTCACTTAAAAGTTAACAAGCCCCAGGTGAAGAAGCAGAATGTTGGATGAAATTGTAGCAAAGTTTTTGTTTATTCACTCATAAGATATGGGCGGCTGTGGCTGGGCCAGCATTTATTGTGCATCTGTAGTTACCCTTGAGATGGTGGTGAACTGATTGCTTAAACCAACACTATTAAAAGAATTAATAATATTGTTTCAACTGCTCATTCAAGAGATAGAGGTCACATGAATGTGACAAGCCAGCCAATTTACTTTGAAGAAAACTTCATTTATCCTGGTTCTCCTAAATAATCTGCATTTGACCTTCCCTCCAAGACAGATACTGCTCAGGTCAAGGTAACAGTGGAGGGAACTCAGTCACCAGAATGATTTAAAATTGATCAGGAGGAGGTATTGGAAAAGCTACTAGTACTTAATGTTGGTAAGACACTGAGATCTGATAAGATGTATGCAAGAGTATTGAAGGAAGTTGCAGAATACTGCAAATATTTTTCAATCTTCCTTCGATTTACGGGTTCTACTAGATGTTTGGAGAATTTCAAACATTGCTCAAACTATGTTGCAAAGATTGGCTGAATAATGACAGACCAATCATTTCAGCTCTAGTGATGGGAAGGTTATTAGAAACAATTAGATAGTCATAGAGTCACGGAGACAGGCACTTTGGCAGAAGTTGGTCCATGCTGACCAAAATGTCCATCCACGCTAACCCCATTTGCCTGCACTTGGCCCATATCCTTCTAAACCTTTCCTACCCATGTATTTGTCCAAATGCCTTTTATGTGTTGTTAATGTTCCCACCTTAACCACGTCTACTGGTAGCTTATTCCATACGAATAAAAACGTTACCCCTCAGATTCCCATTTATTCTTTCCACTCTAACCTTAAACTGATGCCCTCTAGTCCTCACTTCCCCAACCCGAGGAAGCTGACTGAGTGCATTCATCCTATCCATGCCTCTAATGACCTTATAAGGTTTCCCCTAAGTCTCCTAAGCTCTAAAGAAAAATGTCCTAGCTTGTTCAACCTTTTCCCTATAACTCAGACCATTGAGTCCAGTCAATATCCTTGTAAATTTCTTCTGCACTCTTTCCAGTTTAATAACATCCTTCCTACAGCAAGATGACCAAAACTGAACACAATTCTCTACGTATAGCCTCATTAAAGTCCTGTATAACTGCAACACAACTTCCCAACTTCTTTACTCAGTGAAGGACAGTGTGCCAAAAGCCTTCTTCACTGCCCTGTCTACCTGTGACTCCACTTTCAGAGAACCATGAACCTAAACTTTGTCCCTCTTTTCCACTATTTGAGATAGAATTAATAGTCATATGGGAAAATATGAACTTTTTTTGTAAGGATTAGCAAGAGATTGTTAAGGAAAAACTGTCTAATTTGCTGGTATTTTTTGAAGGGATAACTGTAAGAGTTGATGAGTGAAGATGAGGCTATTGATGTGGTGTGCGTGGACTACCAAAACATGTTTGATACAGAAACAAACAAAATTGTCAGGTTATACTATGAAAAGGACAGTAGCAATATGGATTTAAAATTGGCTGAAGGGCAGGAGATAGAGGATCATGGTGAAAGGTATTTTTCATGCTGGGTGAATATTGCAGTGAAGTTATCTCAGAAATGGTATTGAGATCCTTGCTTCTCCTGATACATACAAAGGATCTTAGTGTGCAGGGAATAATTCTAAGGTTTGCAGATGACATAAAGCCTTGGAGAAATATAAACTGAGTAGGATTGTGTAGAAATTAAAAAGGGCATTGACATTTTGTAGAATGGGGGATAGGTAATCGATAAAATTCGATGTGGACAAATGTGAGGTGATACTCTTTGGTGCAAAGAACATGGAAGAGCATAAACTAAGAGTGTGATGAGAAACCTGCATTTATATGTACATTAGACATTATTGATGGTAGAGCGAGCACTTAATAAAGCATACAGTATTCTATGCTTCATAAATAGGGCTTAGAATCCATGACCAGGGAGATTATGACAAACTTAAGTCAGATACTGATTAGTCTTCAGCTGAAGAATCATGTACAGTTCTGAGTGTTGCACAATAGGATGATTGTTATTGCATTAGAGAGAGTGCACAAGAGGTTGACATGAATGGTTCTTAACCAGGGGTGAGATACTTCAGTAATGAGGGAATGGATGTTTGTCGATGTAGTGCCAATCAAGCAGGCTGCTTTGTCCTGGATGGTGTCAAACTTCTTGAATGTTGTTGGAGCTGCATCTATCCAGGCAAGTGGGGAGTATTCCATCACGTTCCTGACTTATGCGTTGTAGCTGATGGACAGGCTTTAGCAAGTCAGGAGGTAAGTTACTCACTGTTGTATTCCTGGCCTCTACAGTGGCTAAAAGAGCAGGTCATTTATACAGTTAGTTTAGTTCATTTCTGGTTGATGGAAACCCGCAAGACCTTGTTAATAGGGGATTCAGTGATGGTAACGCGATTGAATGTCAAGGGACGGTGCTTTGTTTGTCTCTTATTGGAGATGGTCATAGCCTGGCATTTGCATGGTGCAAATATCACTTGCCATTTTTCAGCCAAACCTCGGTCTTCTGCATTTGAGCATGGATTGCTTCAGTGAGTGAGGAGTCACGAATGGTGGTGAGTATTGTGCAATCATTGGTGAACATCCCGACTTCTGATCTTATGATGGAGTGATAGTTATTGATGAAGCAGCTGAAGATGATTGAGTCTTCAAGAGGTAAAGTCTAGCCACATTGGATCTTGTGGTGTGGTAGTAAGATCCCTATCTTTGAGCCAGGAGGCCCTGGGTTCAAGTCCCAGCTGCTCATGAATAGGCTGATTAGAAAATATTTTGAAATCTAGTCACAGCTGTCTCAAAGCAATATTTAGTGAGCACTTATACCAAAATAATTAGCATTTGTGTGACAGTTTGATGTCATCCTATGTAACAAGAGGCACATTAACCAATTAACATGTATTGGCTACCACTTGAATTTCTTTAAATGTTAATAAGGTAGCCTTGGAGGTCAGAATACTTTGCTGCTGCTAGTTTAAACAGAGCTCTATAATTGGGCATAGCAATTGTATACATATATAGGTATATTAAAATGTAACTGTATTCATAACAACTTACCACCTACTTAATGACCAAATGGTCGCTGACAACAGGATTATATCAACCATCCAAATGCATCTTTTGATCAATTACTACCTTACACACTTCAAAAGGAACACAAAGTAACAGTTGAATGTCTGCAAGTGGTCTTCTAAAACACATACTATTAAAAAAATACACTGCTCAGCATCTAAAATATAAGTACACTGTATAAAGGTCCTTCAACAAGTTTTATTTTTAAAGGATTCTTGATAAAGAAAATGACTCAGTGTTTCTTCATTCCCCCTAGAGTTGGGTTTCGAAAAAAAGAAGCGAGAGGAAAAATATGAAAAGAATAAAAAGGGATAAGCAAGCAGAGTCTGATATGCAAGAAAAGATTAAAACTCTAGGAGGAAAAGATAGGCTTTAATAAAGTTTCCAATTTAAATAAAGAAGTGGAGAAGGAAAAGTAATCAGAGCAGATTAAACACCGACTTTAAATTAAATAAACTAAGATGAGGTGGTGGAGAAGAAATAGTGGAAGAAAAATGTCAGTCCCTACAGGTGATCGGTGAACTTTTGAATGAGCAAAGGCATATTGTGGGGCCATGAAGCAGGAAAAGAATCCTAAGAGTGCACATAGCCTGCAAATTACAGAACTATAACAAGATTTTAGTAGTTCAAACATTTTTGGCACTGAGAGTATGAAATTCTGTCATTAACCCGGCAATGTGTTGGATGGGTGGAAAATCAACAGAGGCTTGAGTTTTGACAGCTTCAGAGAAAACTAACCCAACAGCTGAGAAACTGGTGGTGCACAAGGGGCTTTGTTACAGAAATACAAAAAGATCAGCCATCAGCAATGATACAATATGATTTTTCACAAGTATTGTTTCAAAGCTCATCAGTTTAATACCAGTTTACGATGTCAACACTGTTAATGGTTTCCAATTCTGTACTCATTAACCTTTAAATTTCCACCAATTAAAAATAATGGAGGATAGGGTGGTGTGTTGGGGAAACTGTGGGGTTTCGGGTAGTTGATGTTATGCTGGCTCTGGAGGGATGGTGTCCTGAGGAAATTATAGGGATTGGAGAATACTTCTGTTTTGGGTGTGGGGGTGTTGTGTTGCAACAGATGGCATTGCTTAATGTGGGGCTTTGCTGGGGTGTGGGAAAGATATGTTCAGAAACGTACAGATCATTTTTGTGGATTTGTAAATATTATTAACCTCATAGACAGTTATTTAGGTGCAATGGTTCACAGGACAAAAATGGGCAAGGAAGACAAGGAATCACATCATTAGTCCAGAATAAGTCAACAATAAACTGTTTAAAAGCCGACTGCAGAAGTTGATTATATCTGTAAACTATGTGGGAAGGCAATCAATGTATTGATCACACGTTGTATGAAGTAACATTTGCCAAATCATATTAATCCTAAATTTACTATTGATGGTTTGAATCTGTGTTCTCTTGGTCTATTCTCAGGTTTACATTTCTGTCCCTTGATTACTATCTTAACAAGAGATTATAACTTGGATGCTTCATTTCCAGGTTGTGCCTCCAGTCTTTCCTGATAATCTTGGTCTTTGATGCTACAGATCAGCCTTATTTCAACTTTACGTTACCTTCAGGTCTTGAATTTCTCCCTTGAGATTTAGTAAGCACACTGGATGCAATACACACTGTGTGATCATAGTGTCATAGAATCATAGCGATGTACAGCAGGAAAACAGACCCTTCAGTCCAATTTGTCCATGCTGACCAGATATTCAATATTAATCTGTCAGCATTTAGCCCATGTCATCTAAACCCTTCCTATTCATATATACATCCAAAGGTCTTTCAAATGTTGTAATTATACCAGCCACCACTGTCTTGTGTGGCAGCTCATTCCATGCATGCACCATTCTCTGCATGAAAAAGTTGTCTCTTAGGTCCCTTTTAAACCTTTCCCCTCTCACCTTAAACCTACAACCTCCATTTTTGGACTCCGCTACAATGGAGAAAAGCCCTTGTCTATTTACCCTATCCATTCCCCTCAAGATTTTATCAACCTCAATAAGATCACCCCTCAGCCTCTGATGCTTCAGAGAAAGTAATCCCAGCCTATTCAGCCTCTCCTTTTGCCCAAAACTTTCAACCCTGGCAACATCCTTGCAAATCTTTTCTGAAACCTGAAAAGTTTCACAATATTTTTCTCAGGCGACTGTACAATTTGATTTTGTTTGCTCCTGCTGATTATGTAACTTAACATTATGATGGCTTTATTGTTTGCTGCTTTCCCTTGGTTTGACATGGTGGGTGCCAAATCTACTTTAACCTTTAAATGCCTTGCAAAAGTTAGTACAGTTTAAATGAGATGGAAGGAAGGACTGTTGGGCAATACTCCTATCCAATAATTGTCTAAAAAAGGGTTAAAAAGATATTAGACAAACCGATCTTTTGGAATATAGGACATTTATTTCAGTGTTGCGAGCAGAGGAGGTTTATCTGGCTTTACAATGAATGTGTTAAAGAATACTAAGGTGTAGTTTGGAATAAAAGGGAGCATGTTACCATATTCAAAAAGGGTGACAAATCGTCAAGTAATTCCCGGCCCATTAATCTTACTTCCATTTCATATAATGTAATATTACTGATTATCAAAAACAAGCTTTCAAACTCTGTTGTTTAAAAAGATGAGCTAGTGAATAGTGGTCAACATTGTTTCAAAAGTAGAAGGGTTTATCTGATCAAGCTCATTAATGGATCTGAGGAAATGACAATTCAAGTTTATTGGGGAAATCCTTGTATTGCATCATACCTAAATGACTAAAAGGAATTCTCTATGTTTCAGAAGAAAGGCTGTTGATTAGGAGATTTATGGTAAACTCTAGGAATATAGAGAATGTTTGATGAAGCACTGAAAGCAAGAATAATAATTACTTGTGGAGTTATGTGAGGTAGTGGGAATTCAAAAGTGGAAATTTCAGGGAGTCTAAGGGCTCTGTATTGGGATCATTACTGTTTAAAATTACATCATAAAGTGGATTCAGAAAAATTGCAAATTCATCTAATTTGCCGTTGGTACTGAACCAGGAGGGACAGTGATATCAGAAGGGGCAGCTGCGAAACGGAGAATACCTCAGAAAATGGAAGATAAAATTTAAGAACAATAAATGTAAAGTACTGCACATAAGAAGGAAACATGAGTTTCACGTATGATTAATTTTCTATTGGTCCTGCAGTGAATAGCAGAGAGTTATCTTAACTGTGTAGCTGAGTGAAGCTAAATTACATAACCATTGGACAATTGTTGAGTAATGGAGAAAGCGATGACTGCAGATGCTGGAGATCAAAGTGAAAAAGTGTGGGGCTGGAAAAGCACAGCAGGTCAGGCAGCATTCGAGGAGCAGGAGAGTCGAAGTTTCAGGTCAAAGCTCTAAACATTCCTGATAAAGGGTGTATGCCCAAAACGTTGACTCTACTGTGCCTTGGATTCCGCCTAGCCTGTTGTGCTTTTTGAGAGCCATAGTTCTGGAGTTGTTGAATGATGGAGGAAAGCTGAGAGAAAATGAACTTTCTGTGGCTAGCTACCAGGAAATAAAGTATAAGTTACGCAACTGGACTAGCCATTTCACGATGTATAGGGAAATCTTCTGTTCTATGAGGCCTAGGATGACTTTTTACCACCCCAGAATTGTGGGTCCCGTAATAACTAAATGCTGGATCTGCATATCTTGACACAGGTGGAGAGTAGGATATTGAGCTTTTACAAACTCCTTCTTTTGTTTACATTTAGTTTCCACCTGTCAAAGAATAATTGGCAGCCTCACAGATACTTCTTTGTGATATTACGGTAGAGAGGTTCTACTTAAATGCCCATCCCTTGCACTTTTATGAGTTGTTTTAAAGTTCAAAGCCAAGGAATAACATTTGTACACTAACATTTCTGTTCTTAGCATCTCAATTCATATGACTTTATAGGCTTTTCATCTTTAGCAGTACTTTTCAAACTTTCTGAAAAGTGTCATTCACTTAATTCCTTAATTGGAGATTCTGATTTTAGAAGTGGTTACACAGCAGTTTCAATGTGGCATTATTGGAGATAGTAAGTGTGTGTGTGTAACTAAAAATGTGTGCTTTAAGAGAGTGTTTATTCGGTTTAGCTGAGCTGAAATCCAAGAAATGAATTACAGTGGATTATGAGTGCATGATAAAGGCTGAACCCTAGTTGAAGGCTATCAGCAGGTATCAAACAGATTTAATTTTCCTCACAGACTGGGGGAGGGAGAGAATTAGCTTGTACTTTGCAGTTCGATCATATTCTTATTGTCAATATTGTACAATATCTCTTTCTATATTTTGTAAAGGAAAAAATTCTATATTTTGCACATACAACATCCTTTTTTCCTAAGTTTCTCTCATGCCATCTTTTCCAACATCAGTTACTTTGGTGTTCAAGACCTAAAAAAACCTCAGTTTGAATGTTTAATTAACTTGCGTCTATTCATTTGAGAATAGTCGTCTATTCTCTTCCTGACCCAACCAAAATAGAGTTCAAAGATTAAAAAAAAACACAGACTTTGCTCAGCAATTCCCACATAGGAAGTTCCATGAAAACAAAAACACGTCTCCTGTCACTTCTACAGTTGAAGCCTGTTTATGTAATGCTTGGATGGACAAGGTACGCAGAAACATGCTTTTCAGATGAAACACCCCATCTGAAAAATAACAAGTGGTGGCCCAGACTGAATTCTGTTTAATTTTAATGTCATGAGTGTCTACAAAAGTACCATGTTACATTCTAAATCAATCATAGCTGAAATGATTTGTGAGTTTATTTTTATTTCCGTACATTTCATTGTACATCATAACTATGGTATACACTAAATTAAATGTAAAATGTTGAGTGGGCTTTGGTTACAGTAACTCTTTTACTAGCTCACTTGTTGAAAAGGTCTTAGCACATTCCTGCTACTGAAAAGTTATAGCCGCTGGTGTTTTTTTTTATCTGCAATGCAATTTTGATATAATGAAAGTTGAAATAATTTACTATTATGGCAATACCTTGTGAGATTGTCACTATATTTGCAACTGAAGTTTAACAGTCATAATCTCTTCGCAATTTCAAAGGAGATTGAACTTGATGCAATGTTAAATGAATCAAAATAAATCATTTGGATGAAATTTTAATTATTTTTTATTTTGATGACCAAGCAAATGTTTTAAGGATATTTTTCCCTGTTCACGAGACAAAATGCTTATTGAAAGGATGATAATATGAACTCTTTTTACTTTCTGTTATATGTTCTTTTTGTGTGGCTTCCACCTGATTTCTTACCCTTGTAGCCTTTTGTTTCTCATGGTCACCCTGTAGAAATACAACAATTTTTTAAACAATTTCTTATATGTTGCCAGGATAAGTCTGAAGATCACCATATGCATTTTATTCATAAAAAAACAATGATTATAAGGGAATAAGCTCTGAAATTTCCTCATTAAACCTCTCCTCCACTTTTTCCATCTGGAAAATAAAACTCCCACACCTAATTTTTGTCCCATAAAGCTGGTCTCTTTCTGGATCACAACTGTGTTCCTTATGTATATTTTTGAAGAGCCTGGGGATTCTTTTTGCATTAAAATGGTGTTTTAGTGTTGAACCATAGGTGAAGAATAATTGTATTCCCTGGGTTTTTAATTGAAGCATTGCTATGATATACTGTTGAGTGAATAATACAAACGAATTATATGTTGGCCTCTTCTGGATCTTTCATCTTGTACAAGAGACGGACAACAAGCTTGAAATAGTGGTTTTAAGAAGTGAACTTTATCATTATTTCCATCAGAGCAGCATTTCATTTGAGTTAATTTGAAGCATTACGTGTTTGTCTGTCAGTAATTATTAGAACCTAAAAGACCTTTTCCACTCTCACCTGCCCAGCAGTTACGATCAAAGCAGTGACATACTCTTGCAGCAAGTGGTGAAGAAGGCAAATGGTAGATTGGCCTTCATCGCAAGACAATTTGAGTACAGGAACAGAGATGCAGTTGTACAGACCCTTGGTGAGACACACCTGGAGTACTGTGTGTAGGTTTCATCCCCTTATCTAAGCAAAGATGTTCTTGTCTAGATGGAGTGCAACAAAGGTTTTCCAGACTGATTCCTGAGATGGCACAACGGACATGCAAAGAGAGATTGGATCGATTAGGGCTAAATTCACTGAAGTTTAGAACAATAAGGGGTATCTTTTAGAAACTCATAAAAACCTAACAGGATTAGACAGAGTACATTCAGGAAGGATGTTCTCAATGGCAGGAGAGGACAGAACCAAGAGTCACAGTTAAGGCTACAGGTGGGCAACTTAGGATCGAGATGAAGAAACATTTCTTCACCCAGAGGGTGGTGAGCCTGTGGAATTTTCTTGGAGCTAAAAAGATCAAAGTTATGGGGAGAAAGCAGGAAGAGGGCACTGATTTGGATGATCAGTCATAATCATATTGAAAGGCCCACTCTGCTCCTAATTCTGATGTTTCTATATTTCTATGAATATATTGTGCATGAGCATAGTTTTTCGAGAAGGCCAACTGTCAGCAACTTGATTTGGGTCTGGGAAATTAAACCTTCCATGTTCCATATTTCCTATCCCCTTCTCAAACTGCAATACTCTCTCAATACCACCTCTACCACCACTCCCACCATGATCCCTCATTACTACCACCACCATCATTATCTCTCCTTTCTCCTGACTGCTTGAGGCTATTTCTTTGGGTCTTCCTAGTTCAACATGGCCAGTGAAATTCGAATGTGTACTGCCTTCTTTTCACTTGGTGTCCTCTGTCTTGATATAATTTAACTTCTGTTTGAAGATCAAACTCTTTATGGCAGTTGTATAGAAGTGGTGATTATGATTGCATGGATTTACATACACAATTTATAGAGCTTCATTTCGGTCCCATGTTGCTGAATTCAAATGACATTTATACAGAAATTGATTGATCGACTGGCATTTGAATTTGGAGAAGCATCAGCAAAATGGATGTGAGCTGGGAAGACTTTTCATATTCTTCCCAATGGAAACCTAAGCCACCTACACCATGTTACTTTGTGGAGTTGAAACTTACATCACACATGTACTGTTATGCACAAGCAACATGTCTATACTTACACAGTGAAAACCCTAGAGAATTGACTTAAATAGTGGATCAGTCCCATTTTGTGATGTTTCTGTTAATTTTCCAACAAAGGTAGGATGGAATCATGACTGACCTATTTTCAAACATAGAGTTTTACACTTTATAGGGGAGGTGATGGCCTAATGGTTTATTGCTGGACTGTTAATCCAGAGACCCAGGGAACATCCTGGGGACATGGATTCAAACCTTAACAACGCAGATAGTGGTGTTCAAATTTATTGAAAATCTAGAATTAAGAGTCAAATGATGACCATGAAACCATTCTTGATCATTGAAAAAAAAAACCCATCTGGTCCATTTATGTTGATTAAGGAAGGAACTGCCAGCCTTTCCTGGTCTGAACTACATGTGACTCCAGACCCACAGCAATGTTAGTTAACTCTTAGCTGCCCTGTGGTCCAGGGCATCAACACCCTTAACTCTTGGATAATTAATAAAGAAAATCATCATGCTAGTCCTCTGAATGAGCTACTCATTTAGTCTCATTCGCCAGCAAGGAGCACCATTGCAGAATTATAAATTTGATGTTGTAACCCAACTCCAATGTACTCTCTCTTTGAACATGGCTTCTCAACTTTCAACTTCGGGCCAGAGAATCATCCCTGCATTGTGCATAGGCCAGACACATATAATGTTTCCACTCAGGGATGTTCAGTTTATCCAGCTCACTGGATATACAATGCAGGAACTTGGTGTATTCTATAAACTGAACAACTTAATTAGATTTTCTCTGACGTACAAACATTTGCCCATAATTTATGTCTAAATGATTTTAATGATTTCAAATATTTTGCCAAATAGCTGATCCTTTTGCATTCGTTTGTTTAGTTTAAATAATTGTTTTAAAGAATTTGTCATGAATAAATGTATTCTTTATTCTCAGATTAATTATTACTTCTCTGGGGAAAAGACCTTTGCTATTCACTTTGTCTATACCCCTCATTATTTTATAAACCTTTGTAAATTCACCCCTCAATCTGCTAAGCTCCAGGGAAAAAAAGTCCCAGTCTTTCCAGCCTCTCCTTGTAACTCAAACTGTACATCCTGGTAACATCCTTGTTAATCTTTTCTGCATCCTTTCCAATTTAATAATATCCTTCTTATTGCAGGGCAACCAGAACTGTAAACAGTTTTCCAAAAGTGGCCTCAACAATGTCTCAACAGCCACAACATGATGTTCCATCTTTTGTATTCAATGCACGGACTGATTAAGGCAAGCATGTAAATGCCTTCTTCACCACCCTGTCCACCTGTGACACCAATTTGAAGGAATTATGTACCCAAACCCTCTCTCTGTTCAACAACACTCCCCAGGACCCTACCATTAACTATGTAGGTCCTCCCTGGTCCATCTTACCAAAATGCAACACCTCACATTTATCTAAGTTAAAATCCATCTGCCACTCTTTGGCCCATTGATCCAGTTGATCAAGATCCCATTGTACTTTTAGATAATCTTCTTCACTATCCACTATACCACTGATTTGGTGTCTCGCGTAAACTCACAAACTATCCTTCCTATGTTCTCATCCAAAATCATTTATATAATTCTTTACATTTGTTTCATATTTATAGTAATCAGCAACTGAGTTCCTTCAACATTAGATATTATGTATATACAACATGGATTCAAAGGTTTAAAAGCCAACATAACTGTGTGATTAACCACCCTCTGACAGAAGAAATTCCTCCTCATCTCGGTTCTAAAGGGTCATGCTTTCACTCTGAGGCTCTACCCTTGGATCCTAGTCTCTCCTACTAGTGGAAACGTCTCCACATTCACTCCATCCAGGTACTCAATACTCTAAGTTTCAAACAGATTTCCCCCCTCATCCTTCAAAATTCTATCAAGCACAAACCCAGAGTCCTCAACTACTCCTCATATGGCAAGCCATTTCATCCGAGGATGAGTCTTGTAAACCTCCTCTAGAACCCCACCAAGACCAGTACATTCTTCCCTAGATATGTGGCTGAAGACTGCTCACAATATTCCAAACGTGGTCTGACCAGAGCTTTATACAGTATTTGTATAAAGTACATTTCTCCTCTTGTATTCTAGTCCTTTTGAAATTATGCTAACATGGCATTTACCTTCCTAGCTATCAAGTGAATCTGTTTGTTAACTTGAAAAGAATCCTGAATGAATCCTAACCCTAACTCCCTTTGTATTTCAAATATCGAAACCCATTTCCCATTTAGACAATATTATAAGCCTCTATTCTTCCTACCAGAGTGTATAACCTCACAATTTCCCGCATTGTATTCTATCTGCCACTTCTTTGCACACTCTCCTAGTTCATCCAAATCCTTCTGCAGGCTCCCTGCTTCCTCAATACTACCCGTCGCTCTGCTTCCTCAATACTACCCATCCTCCCACCTCTGCAAACTTAACGACAATGCCTCAGTTCCTTTGTCCAAATCATTAATGAATGATGTTAATTGGTTTGTTCCAACTTGGTCCCCAGTGGAATTCCACTAGTTGCCATCCTGAATAAGACCCCTTTATCAGCATTCTCATCCTCCTGCTAATCAGCAATCCTCTATCCATGCCAATACCTTGCCCCAACACCATGGGCTCTTATCTTATTTAGCAGCCTCCTGTGCATCAACTTGTCAAAGGCCTTTCAGAAATCCACATAGATCATAATCGTTGGCTCTCCTTGTCTAACTTTCTCATTACCTCCTCAAAGAATTTTAACAGGTTTGTCCGGCATCAACTGCTGTTGGCAAAGCCGTGCTGACTAAGCCATAATTTACCATGCACTTTCAAATACTCCACAAACTCATCCTTAATAATGTATACTAAAATCTTACCAATGACTAAGGTCAGGCTAATCAGCCCTAATGTTTCTTGTCTTCTGCCTCCCTCCCTTCTTAAACAGGGGTGTTATGTTAGCCAATTTCCATTCCTCTGGGATCCTCCCTGTCTCTAATGATTCTCACCACCAATGCCTCTATAATCCCCTCAGCTATTCCCTTCGGAACTCTGGGGTGTAATCCATCTGGTCCTGGTGATTTATCTACCTTTGGACCTTTTAGTTTCCTCAGTGATGTCTATCGCACTCATCTCTGCCCCTGATTTTCTTGAAATTCTGGTATTCTACTGATGTCTTCCATTGTGAAAACTAATACAAAGTACCTATTCAGTTCCTCTGCCATTTCTTTTTCCCCATTACTACTTCTCCAGCTTTATTTTCCAGAGGTCTAATTTCCACTATTACATTTCAGATAAACAAAAGAATTCTTGAAATCCTTTTTTATATTACTAGCTGGTTTCCTCTCAGATATTATCTTCTCCCCCTTATTGCTATTTTTAGTTACGATCTGCTAGTTTTGAAAGATTTCCCAATCCTCTGGCTTCCCACTAATCTTCAAAACATTGTATGCTTTTTGTTTGCTATTATATTGTCCCGACTTGTTGTGTCAAGCATGGTTACCTCATCCTCAGCTGAATATGTTACTTCCTCTGTGGGATGAATTTCTGCAGTGTCTCCCGAATTACCCTTAGAAACTACCGGCATTGCTGCTCCACTGCCTCCCTGCTAGGCTCCCCTTCCAATCAACTCTGGCCAGCTCCTCCCTCATGTCTTTGTAGTTACCTTTACTCAATTGTAATACCATTACATTTAATTCCAGGCTCTCTCTTTCAAATTACGGTGAACTTTATCATATTATGTTCACTGTCCCTGCAAGGGTTTCATTCACTTCAATTTCCCTAATCAAGTCTGCCTCTTTACACATCACCAAATCAAGAATTGCCTTTTCCCTCACAGAGTTTACCATAACCTGCTCCAAAAAACACCTCATAGACATTCTATGAATTCCTTTTCTGCAGATCTGCTACCAATCTAAATTTCCCAGTTCCCCTGTATACTGAATTTCCCAATGGTTATTGTAATAGCATCTTTCTTACATGCCTTTTCTGTCTCCCAGTTCATTTTCTTCCCCACATCCTGATTACTGCTAGGAGGCCTGCACACAACTCCCATCAAGGTCTTTCTTCCTTAAGAGTTCGTCAACTCTACCCACACAGAATCCATGCCTTCCGATTCTATATTACTCCTTGCTATTGGTTTGACTTCGTTTCTTACTAAAAGACAACTCTGTCCTCTCTTCCCAGCTGCCTGCCTTTTCAATAGGAAATGTATCTTTGGATATTCAGTTCCCAGTCCTGATCCCCTTGCAACCACATCTCTGTGATACCCATAGCATCGTACCTGCCAATTTCAGTCTATGCTATAGGCTCATTTACCTTATTTCATATACGGTGTGCATTTCAGTACAACACCCTCACTCCTATATTGATTGACCCCTTTCATAGCTTTCCTCTTGTCTGCTGAGCCTGAAATTAGATCCCTGACCCTTTCCATACTGCCTGTCCGATTATTTGTTTTGGAAACTTTAAGAGCCTTTGCTGAGCCCTCTCCTGTTCTAACTTCTTCCATAATATTCGATGCAACTGAAACCAGCCCCCATCCCCACTATTTAGTTTAAAGCCTGATCACCCGAATTAGATGATTCATTGGGATTCTGGTCCCAGCATGATTCCGGTGGAACCTGTTCAATTGCAACAGCTCCTTCCTTCCCCGTACTGGTGCAAATATCCCATGAATTTGAATCCTTTTCTCTTTGAGCCACACGTTTGCCTCTTTAACTTGTTGATCCTATGTCAATTAGTAATTCAGTGATTATTACATTTTGATTCTGCTTTTTAATTTAGCCCCTACCTGCTCATATTCTCTCAGCAGAACCTCTTTCCTCTTTCTACCTATATTGTTGGTACCAAGTAGACCATGATGACTAGATTTTTCCCCTCCCACTCCAAATTCCTCTGCAGCCCACATGAGATGTCCTGGGCACTAGGCATGCAATACAGCCTTTGGGACGTTCGATTCTGGCCACAGAAATCGGTGTGTATTTCCTTAATTATACTATCCCTGATTACAACTACATTTCTCTTTTCTCCTACACCTCCACTCCACCTTTGAATGGTGTTCTGCACCACAGTTTTCTCATCATCCCTACAGCCCCCATTCATCTACATAGGGAGTATGAATCTCAAACCTGTTAGACAAGATCAAGGACTGACGCTTCTTTAGCATTACCTCTTGTCCCTGACCACTGACCAAATACAAGGTAGTTAATCTAAGAGGTGTGAGTGCCTCCTGAAACATAGCACCTAGGTAACACTACCCCTCCCTGATGAGTTGCAGTGTTCAGACTCTAGCTCATCAAATCAGAGTACCGGAGTTCCTCTCCAGAAGTGGTCATTATGAACCACAATGGGGTCCACCAACTCCCACATCATGCATGTACAACACATCACCTGGCTCTGCATCTGTATTTTAATTAGTTTGCTCATAATTTAATATTTTTAAAAAATTACTGCTCTTTTAGTTTGCTAGCCTGTAAATATTTCCCTATTTGTATTCAATCTGAAAGTAACCTATAAAAGATAGTCAGATACCAACCAATGACCTTACAGTTTTCCTGTGATGTCATTTTTTTATATTGGTTTCCTGATCCTGGGTTTCAATTTATCCTGTTTCAAAAAAAACCTTATAAACTATGAGCCAAAAAATACAAGCAAAAATCTCTTCTTCCCCTCCGCACCAAATTCCCACCCTGCCTCCAATTCCCCTAACTGTACACTCACCTGGGCTGTGTCTCACTCTGGATGGGATGCCTCCTTCCTGACTGTGTGAAGCTTACTGGAGTCAGGAGTCAGCCCTATCCCACTCCAGGAATCCATCTGGTATACCTTTGCTGCACTCCCTCCATAGCCAGAACATCATTCTACAGATAAGGAGGCCAAAACTGCACATAATGCTCTAGGTGCTGTCTCACCAATGCCTTATACCGTTGCAACAAATTGTCCCTGCTCCTGTGCTGTTGCTATGAAGACGAACATACCATGTGCCTTTGCCACTGCTTCTGGTTCATACTTACCTTCAGAGACAGGTCACAAGGACACCCAGGTCTCATTGTACCTCCCCCTTTCCAATGTAACAGCAGTCAGATAATAATCTGTGTTACCGTATTTGCTTCCAAAGTGTAGAACTTCAATTTATCCACAGCATACTTCATCTTTCATGCATTTGTCCACACACTCAATCTGTTCAAATCACACTGAAACATGTCTGCATTGTCCTCACTGTTCACTCTCCCATCTGCTTTATGTCATCTGTAAACCTGGAGATATATACATTTAGTTCCCTCATCCAAATCATTAACCTAGATGAGAGTAGCTGGTGTCCAAGCATTGATCTCTATGGTACTGTGACGATACTGCTCCTTTAACAAGGTTATTCTGTCTTTTTTTAAAGTGGGGTTGTAAAGGCAGAGTTGCTGAAATGTATGAGTTGGCTACTTTAATAATGGCTAAAAAAAAAGCTGAAAATGTGTTGCTGGTTAAAGCGCAGCAGGTCAGGCAGTATTCAAGGAACAAGAAATTCGACGTTTCGGGCATAAGCCCTTCATCAGGAATCAGGGCTTATGCCCGAAACGTCGAATTTCCTGTTCCTTGGATGCTGCCTGACCTGCTGCGCTTTAACCAGCAACACATTTTCAGCTCTGATCTCCAGCATCTGCAGACCTCACTTTTTACTAAAAAAAAAGCTGCCATAGTCATCATTTCAGAAAGGGTTTTCAGGCTTTTTTCTTAAAGCACTTGTACAATGAAAGGGGAGTGGCCAGTTCTCCTAGTATCAGGTTATTTCTAGTTTTGGTTAGTTTTAGTTGGTGACCCAAAGAAACATCTCCATGCCGATCCTCTCTATTTCTCTGATATCTCTCTCCTGTAAGATCCTATGTTTGAATTTACGTTTTTGCCAAGAGGTGTGTTTATGGGATTTTGCACGAAATTGGAATGGCTCTTTGTTAAGTCGCGTTTTTGTGTCAGTTGGGTTTTCAAGTAATTATGTTATTCTAAATTCAGTTTTCTTTTGTTCATGTGTAAATAAATTCTGCTTTATTTAAAGCCAAGTGGTTTGACAAGCTGCGTCGCTCCTGGAGTACAACTGCTTCAAACAACTAGAAAAGTTAGGGTCTCGGCTACCTTTCCTACTATGTTTAAAGAGGGTCTGGTTTGGTCTATAACAGTTCCACACTAATCACTGCCTGACACTCCGAAGATGGCCTGTTTATTCTACCTCCTTGTTTGCTATCTGCTAACCACTTCTGTCAATGTCTATGCACTAAACCCAATTTCATGCACTTTAAATTTAATCTTATGTGGAACCTTATCAAAAGTCTTCTGAGAGTCCAGCTAAACCACGTCCACTGGCTTCCCCTTCTCAAACCTGCCTGGTATCTTCAAAAAAATCCAGTAGATTTTCAAACAAGTTTTTCCTTTCATAAATCCACTCTAACTCTGTCTAATCCTGTATATGAACATAATAAAAGGTAATTTGTATAAAATTAACAAACCAGGTAATATCAGAAAGGCCATCTAAAATGACACAGCAAATGAATTTTGTTTAGTCACTTGACATTTAATGCCTGGCAGCTATTCCATAATATTGTGCATGAAAGTTTTTACACAAATTTAAGACCATGTGTATTATAAGCAAACTTGGAAAAAAATGTAAGTGAGGAAAGCATAGAGTACAAGGTAAAACTATTCAGCTTACGAGATAGATTGATTGATTGCTGGAAGAGACTCCAAAGATAGGACTACTATTATCTCTGTGTTAGAAAGAATTACTTTGAACCAGAAATGCAATTTAAATGTTTATTTTATGGTTATCAGACTCTGGTAATTCTGGTCTGTAATCTCCTTTCAATTATGTTTTCTGACAGTTTTGGAACATCATGTTGTGTAAAATAGGAATTACTGCATTAAATCTGCCATTACAAATTGCACCAAAAGCTTCTTCTCCAATCTTACATTCTCATTTAATAATGTGTCCTACATTCCCTTAACATCCCCAGTCTCTGCATCTCGATATTATCATCATATTTGGTAGATTTTTTTTGCTGCTTTGTTTTTAGTATCTAAACCACTACTATACAAGCTGAGATATGAACAGAACATGTTATATTTCTAAGTTTTTAAGATCTGAGCACCATTTCTAAAGGGTGTTCAGTGAGGCATTCAAGTCCTGTGCTTGGTTTGGTTGCTATCCTGGAAATATCGAGACTTTCTCATTGCTATGGATAACTTACAGATGCTGCCATCATGAGTTATGCCTCAGAGCAGATGCTGAATGGTCACATGGTTTAACAATGCATTCCTGCAGGTTCTCCTCCAGCCTGTTGGGGAATGGTGGGAGCTCCTGTATCCCTGTGATGGAAGCAGCAGGCCTCCACACCTGACCAAGGTGGCCTCGATGAGTTTGAAGCAGAGATTAGAAGTTGTTCCCAGCTCAGAAAGAGGCAATTCAGCCCAATGTGTCCATGATGGCAAATAAGGATGTGACTACACAATCCCATTTTCCATCACTTGGCCTATAGCTCCTGGCATCTATGGGAAAACAAGTGAATATTGCTTAAATCTTCAAAAGAAGAGTCATAACAGACTCAAAACATTAACTCTATTTCTCTCTCCACAGGAGGACAAGGTGTAGGTCTCAGCATCAGATAGTGATAAAACTGCTCGTTTTAACAAGGTTATGTTGGCCTTGGGTCTTTTTTTTTCCAGAGAGGTTGTAAAAGGCACAGACTCTGAAAAGTCTAGGTTTGGATGGATTTTTGGGTCCATTTAATTATAGCTAACAGATACTACCTCAAAAAAAAACAACTTTCAAGTTTAAAAGAATACTTGTCCAATGAGAGAGGAGTGGCCAGTTCTCCCAGCTCAGCCTCCCTTGAGTTTGGTTTGGTTTGTAGCAGTAGTGTAGTAAAAGCTGCTGGACCCAAAGAAGCAGGTCCAGGTGGGTATTCTCTCTCTGACTTCTCTCCTGTAATACTCTGTGTTTGATTTTACCTTTTATGCCAAGGAGTGTTTATGGGGATTGTTGCAAGTTTTTGGATCAGCATTATTAAATTGGGATAATCTGTTGGGTTTTTGGATAGGTTAAGCTATTCTGTATTCTGTTCTCTTTTGTTTGTGTTTCATTCGGTAATCTTGTAAGTAAATTTTCCTTTGTTTAAAATTAAGTGGTTTGGCCAGCTGCATCCCTCTTGGAATATCCACCTTACACCTGTTGAAAACAACTAGCAAAGTTAGGGTCTGGGTTACTTTCTTGAACTGAGGTCAGGCCTGGTCCATAACAGGATGGATGACGTTAATTGGATGTATAGGAGCCTTTTCGTTCTGTGACCATTGTATGAGTTGCAGGAAAGTGTATGAGTGGAACACTGATTAAGGAGGGCACAGTGATTTTCCTTGCATGATCAGAACGTGGCTATGAACTGATTCTGCCTGTGGAATAACTGTTACAGGTATCAGAATATTGACCCTTGGTGAAGGGTATCAGATCTGGCCAAGGAGTTTTGTGAACAATTATCCACGGATGGAGGGTCCGAAAGTTCAAGGTGTTCGAATGAGGATGCCTCTGGCTGGTGTTGACAACTGATTGATGAAAGGAGAATGTCTGAAACATTGATATTACAAGGGATTGTGTTGAACTGTGAGCTCATTCTTTATGTTCTCCATTGCAGCATGAACAAGAGCAAGGGAAGAGGCAGCCGTCCCCAGCTTCAACTCCACCTCCACATCTGAGAAGGAAGAAGCAGTGTACTTAGTGGTAAAGTCAGTCCCTGATATCCTCCACTAATACGGAGGCATTGACCTCAGTGGGTCCATATTCTAGATTAGGATCAGAAGCACAATCTGGTGAACATATTATGCCACATCAGCTGGTGGAGAATGTGACAGACAAGTTCCCTGGCACTTGGAGGACTACTGGAGACTAGGCCAATGACATGCCTCTGCAATTGACCATAACGGGCCTGCTGCAGATGCAGAAACAAGCAAGGGAATGTAACAGCAGGAAACCAAAGGTCAATCTCAGTCTTGAGCGAAATGTTGAGGGGTCAGAATTCTGACTGCTGTCATAGCTCTGGCATGAGACCTCTTGGCTTCTTCCCTGGAAAGGGTGGTGACTTATCCAGTAGTGGCTAGGGCAAATGGGTTGAGCCACCTTGATCTCCTTCTATGTGCCCTTTTTTTTTCTCCTGGAGCCAGGGAAGAGGTGTGCCAATAATTTGCACCAGAATAGTCATCTCAGGGTGTTCTGAGGGTGTGTGGTCTCCTCTGCTTCCACGTCTTGTGGTCTCCAAAGGTGAAGAGAGTGTACCTGCATGTTTATAGGTCCTCAGCAGTCCAGAGCCCTCTCAGCGTTGGACCACTACAGAATGGCAGCCAAAGTCAGTTCAGATTGCAGATATAACACAGAGCAGATAGTTGCCAATAGATCTTGGGAGTGTACCTACGAATAGTATTAGGAGACAAAAATTGAAAAGGTTATAATAGTTTAGAAGTGGCACAGATATCCTGTCATTACAGGGTTGTAACTCATTTGTAAATATATGTTTCAGAGCACTTTATTCATATTTATTGAATGGCCTTAATGTTGGAAATTGTAGTAATGAGGAGGTAAGGGCCCAAGTGACATTAATGATATACTATTAATCCAGAGATCCAGGTACAGAATTGCACAGATTTACTATTCTCTGAGAAAAAGAATTCCTGCTCATTTCAGTCTAAACTGGGTCACCTCTTACTCTGAGACCATACTCTCTGGCCTGAGACTCTTCCACAAAAGGAAACAACTTCTCCATATCTCCCAAGGAATTTTGTATGTTTCAATAATGTCTCCTCTCGTTTTTCTAAACACCAGTGAGTACAATCTCAATCTACACAATTTCTCAATGTATATCGGAAATAATTGTGAGCCCAGCACTGATCCTGGTGGCATTCTAATTGTTATAGATTGTCATCTGAAAATGTCTGCTTTGTTCTAATTCTCTGTTTTCTTTTAGTTAGCCAATCCTCTATCTATGCTGATATATTACACCTAATGCCATGGGCTCTTATTAAGTAGATATCTATATTATCTTATTAAGTAAGCTAATATTCAGGGATATTCCTGATGAAGGGCTTTTGCTGAAATGTCAGTTCTCTGCTCCTCGGATACTGCCTGACCTGCTGTGCTTTTCCAGCACCATATTCTCGACTCTGATCTCCAGCATCTGCAGTTCTCACTTTCTCTTGACATTCAGGGGCACTTCATTGTCTGTCAATGATGGGTGATGTAACTGATAGAGAGAAAAAAAATCAATAGTGTGGTCTCAGAGGTAGTGGTATCTCTCTGTGCATGTTGACAGATGTAGGTTTGTCTTTGCTAACTTTGCATAGTCAGTGGTTGCAAGATAGCATTCACAATTTATCAGTCATCAGAAGCTATTGTCTAAACACACCTCTTGCTGAGGCATGCAATATATTGTAGGCGACCACAATGAGCATTCTGAGCTAGTCATCAGCAATAGTTTTTGGCGTGAGTGCCAATGAGAGACATGGCTTACAGGTTAGCATGCAAATGGTCTTGCTCATGCCAGCTGGCAAAACTTTTCCTTCTATCTTTCAAAGGTTGTGGGAATGTAGATTAGTCTGTGGCAGTGTTGAAAAATGTGATGCTGGAAAAACACAGCAGGCAAGGCAGCATCCGAGGAGCAGGAAATCGATGTTTCAGGCATAAGCCCTTTTTCTCCTTGTAGAGGGAGGAGGAGAGTTTCTTCAAGGTAGGCATCCTTGCAAGAAGATTCGCAGTAGTTAAGATCAACTAGGAGAATGTGAGGACTGCAGATGCTGGAGACCAGAGTTGAAAAAGGAAGAAGAGCTTATGCCCGAAACGTCGATTCTCCTGCACCTCGGATACTGCCTGGCCTGCTGTGTTTTTCCAACATCACATTTTCAACTCTGGTCTCCAGCATCTGCAGTCCTCACTTTCTCCTGGTTGACCTTAACCTACTGCGAATCCTCTTGCAAGGATGCCTACCTTGAAGGAAGAAGGGCTTATGCCTGAAACGTCGATTCTCCTGCTCCTCAGATACTGCCTGGCCTGCTGTGTTTTTCCCAGCATCACATTTTTCAACTCTGGTCTCCAGCATCTGCGGTCCTCCCTTTCTCCTAGTCTGGGACAGTGTTGCAGTCTGCTGGCAATTCCACTGTGACACTTACTGATGAGCAGATGGAGAGATCTTGCAGCATCGAGGCCAGAATCCAAAGGCAACGTGGGTGTCACATGGTAGTCTACTATGTTGTTTCATTGTCGTGGAGTCACAGCTGCAGCCACACTGTCCACTTCCTTGTGAACATTACTTCCGTCCCCTTCTTCCTTGTCTATCTCCTGGTCTGCAAAGTACTCACCTCTTTGCTGTTTGAGGTTGTGCAGCAGACCACAGTCTCCCTGGAGACTCTTTTCGGTGAGTACTGCAGCCTGAGCTATGCAGGCAGCAGGACCTCATCTTCAGCAGTCTAATGGCATATTTTAGTTTTGCCTTTCTTGAGGCATGGTCAGTATTGTAACTCTCCTCTGCTGCACTTTACAGGTTCTGATCTGATGAAATTAAGCAGGTCCTCTTGAATATCTCTTGTTGCCCAGAACTCTACCTTGCAGTCGATCTGAGGGAATAGACACTCGAGGCACCCATGGGTAAGTGAGGATGTGAGGGCATACACATGTGCAAGATTTGTTAGTGGTGTTCACAGATAACTTCACAATGATAAAGGGAAACTCTTTCTGTTAATGGGTGCTGCAGGCTGTGTACAGGGAGCTGTTAGAGGTACATGTGTGCAATCCATTGCCTCTTGTATCAGTGGGAATGCAGCGCCAATAGTGAATCCCACGTTTGACTAATGGAAAGCGTATACTTAAAATTGTTCACATCCTGCTGTCCACCTAGCCCAGCAAAGTCAACTCCATCCTCAAGATTGAGCATTGAGGATGTAGGAACATAAGATTTTTAGAATAGACCGTTTAATAAGATCATGTCTGTCATAGTTATGGTCTCAGCCTTTACCAACCCTTTGCAGGTTAAGTTCCGGTCCGTTCCTCCATTAAGAAATCCTCTCAAACGTAAAATGTACCCCATCTGCGGAACTGCCTATCATCTAAGGCTGACATTGATGTGGAGATTTAACATTACATCCAGTGTCCGCCTTCGGACACCTAAGGGTGAGAGTCTTCGATGACCGTGACATCCGTGCTGATACCAAAGTCCTTGTGTATACGGCCATCATCCTTGTGAATCTTCTATGTGGCTTCAAAATGTGGATTACATGTAGACACTGAAATAATTCCACAGAGGCCAGTATCCTGTCATGAAGTCACCCCTTTATTTACATGTGCTTAACACTTGACACTGGTCTGGCTTTCTCAGAGCCAGCTATGATTACATATGTTTATATCTGACAGCCGGTTCTCCTTGATTTACCAGATTAACAGGGAACTCCTATTCTATGACGCTCACCTGGCTGACCTCAATACAATCACTGCAGATACCACCTCAAGACCCTTAAGAATACAACCAATGCTGTTTGAGCTGAAGAGCATGAGGAACCTTAGCTCCAAGAGTCCTGGCAAACTTGAGTTAATGTGAATTGGGAGAAAACTCTCTGCTGGCTTGAGTGACACTTGGCAAAAAGGAAGATAGTTGTGGTTGTTGGAGGTCAATCATCTCAGCCCCAAGACATCACTGCACAGGTTCGTCAGAATAGTGTCCTTAGCCCAATCGTTGTCAATTTCTTCATCAATGACCTGCTGTTCATCATAATGTTCAGCACTATTTACAATCTCTCACATACTGAAGGTATCCACATTCAAATACAGTAAGACCTGGATAAAGTCCAGGTTTGGGCTGACAAATGATAAGTAACATTCATATCACACAAGTACCAGGAATGACCATATCCAATACAGAGAATTTAACCATTCCCCCTTTGACATTCAACAGCATTACCATCCTGGAATATTTCACTGTCTTGATCTTAGGAGTTGCTATTGACTAGAAACTAACCATGTAAATACTGTAGCAAAAGAGTAGGTCACAGCCTGGGAATTCTGCAGTGAGTAAGTTATTTTTTGACCCCCTAAAGCCTGTCCACTATCTGTAAGACATATGTTGGAAGTGTGATAAAATACTTCCCTCTTGCTTGGATAAGTACATCTTGAACAACACTCAAGAAGCTTGACACCGTCCAGGACAAAGCAGCCCAATTGATTGATACAGCCACAAACATACACCACCAATGTTTAGTAGTAGCAGTGTGAACCACTGATAACATGCACCACAGAAATACACCAAGGTTTCTTTGAAAGCACCTTCCAAGCTCATGGCTAGTCCCATCCAGAAGGACAAAGGCAACTAACTGCAACACCCCCACCTGCAATTAATCCTCCAAGCCAATTACCAACTTGACTTTGAAATACATTGCTATTTTTTCAGTGTCGCTGGGTCAAAAAAATCCTGGAACTCAATTGTTAACAACATTGGTGAATCTACCCATATCAAATGGAAGACAATGTTTTAAGAAGGCAGCTTACTATTAACTTCTGAAGGGGAACTAGAGATGGACAATAAATGCTGGCACAACCAGCTCCTCCTATATTCCATGAATGAATACAAAACATTTAGAATAATATCACAGATTTATCCACACATCCATATGTTACTGTCTATTACATATACCACATAGATTCGAAATATAAAGGGAGTGACTAAAGTTCAGGAAAGTACCATTACACTTCATGAAATCCACCAGAAAATTTAGCTCACCCACATGCATGTTGCAGCAATTATGAATCTGAATCTTATTTGGTGATGACTATATTAGAAGCATGTACTTAATCGATGATCTTGCTTTTTAATGTGTAAATATATTAACATGCAATTCCCAGTGCTTACCATTGGGAAGTCCAACCTGTTGTTGATATATCGGCAAATGAATCGTATACTTTCATTCTGCTGCCAGGAAGCTGAATATTGGTCTTCCTCACAATTAAATGTTTGAAACTACCTTTCTTCCCAGTCCTGAGATTTTCAAAGGATCCCACCTTACATCTCACACACAGATCTAGAAAGCTAAATGGAATCAATGATAGAAGAGGGTGGAGGCCAAATTATTTGGCCCAAAGGTGGCTGAAGAAGTTATAGTTTTGTAAATATTTATGATACATCTTTCATATATTTCTTGAAAAATCTGCTTGAATTTCATGTGTGTCAATGAGGAACATGGAATGGTGTCATTCAGGCTCAGCAATAGGCTGGCTTACTGTGAGGAAAAAGATGTGCAGAGGTTGCTGAGTGGAGGTGGATGTTTGATGTGCTGGGACTTTCTTATATATGAATTATATGTAAACGTGACAAGTGGATTCGCTGTAACGCTGAACTTTACACTGCATCTGATTCCGAGGTTTATGGATTGAGGCAACAGCGTCAGCCATGTTATTTTAAGGGTCCCTGACATCCTCTAGGATATTGGCCAGAGCCATTTCCCAATAGCAATATTGTCAAGCATGCAGGTGAGACTGCAGTTAGACAGATCACACTGGGCACATCATGTAAGGCACCCTTGGACTTTTCCAGAAACTGAAACCTTAACTGAGCATCTCCATGGCTTTTGTGATTCTTATTTTCTACAGGGAAAGCAGAGTCTAGTGAGAAGAGAACTGAAGGAAATCAATATTATAGAGTCATAGTCATACAGCTTAGAAACAGACACATCCCTAACCCTATCCCCACTCCCATTTTCTCATATCACTCTTTAATCCCTTTAGTCCTAAGAACTATTTTCAATTCCTTCTTGAAAACATTCAATTATTTGGCCTCAACCACTTTCTGTGGCAGAAGATTACACAGACTCATCATTCTCTAGGTGAAGACATTTCTCCACATCTGAATCCTAAATGGATTACTATGTATCTTTAAACTGTGGCCTTGATTCCGAATTCCCCGTCATCAGGAACATCGTCCCTTCATTTCTAGTCCTGTTAGAGGTTTATAGGTTTCTATGACATCTCCCTTTATTCTTCTAAACTTCAGTGAATATAGTTCTAACCAATCCAGTCTGTCTTCATGGTCTCTCTTACTGCCCTTCCACCCCAGGAATCAGTCTGGTAAATCTTTGTTACACTGCTTTCATAGCCAGAATATCCTTCCCCGAATAAGGAGACCAAAAATGTACACAATATTCCAGGTGTGGTCTCACCAAGGTCCTGTATAATTGCAGCAAGGTTATACTATCGTACTGTTCCTGTGTTCGAATCCTCTCACTATGAAAGCCAACATACTATTTGTGTTCTTCACCATATGCTACACCTGCACTTTCAGTAACTTACGTACAAGATTGATGCAGTTCCCTCTTTCCCAAACTATTGCATTCCGATAATAATCCGCCTTCCCGTTTTTGCATCCATTATGGATATCCTCTCATTTATCCACATTTTACTTCATCTGCCTTGCAGTTGCCCACTTACTCAGCTTATACATATAACACTGAAGCATCTCTGCATCCTTCACAAAGTTCATCCTCCAACCTAATTTGTGTCGTCTGTAAGCCTGGAGAAATTGCATTCGGTTCTATCATCTAAATCATTAATATGTATTGCGAATAGCTGGGATCCAAGCAATGATCCCTAAGGTACCCCACTAGATACCTGCAACTTGGAAAAAGACTTGTTTACTCATCTTTAATCTCATCAATTTCCCCATCACCAGTTTCCCACTAATGTTAATAATAGACTAACAGAGAGACATATGGGTTTAGGTGCATAATTGTTTGAAGTTTATGTCACATATTGATAGGGTGGTTAAGATGGCATTCAGCCATGTTGACTTCATTGCTTAGACCTTTGAGTATAGGAGTTAGGACATTATGTTGAGGTTGTACAGGACGTTGGTAAGACTTCTTCTGGAGTACTATGTGCATTTCTGGTTGCCCTGTTGTAGGAAGGATACTAAACTGGAAAAGGTTCAGAAAAGATTTACCAGGATGCTGCCAGAAATGGAGAGTTTGAATTATGGGGAGAGGTTGCATAGGCTGGGACGTCTTTCACTAGAGTGTAGGAGATTGAGGGGCGACCTTATAGAGGTTTATAAAATCATGAGGGGTGTAGATAAAGGAAATGGCAGGTGTCTTTTCCCTGGGGTGGAAGATTTCAAGACAAGGGAGCATATTTTTAAGGTGAGAGGAGAAAAAATTATAAAAGATTGTGTTTTAGATTTGAGATATGCAGTAACATATAAGCACCTTCAGTATCGCAGCCTCCCTCCCAACCCACCCCCCAAACTGGCCTTGCTGCCTTCACCCTGTTCTTGACATCTTCTGCCCAAGTTTCAGCCTTGCTTCCCACCTTCTGTTCTAAACACTCCCTTCAACTCAGAAATAACTCCCCCAGTTCTGATGGAGAGTCACTGAGCTTGAAACATTTACTCTGCTTTCTCTCCACAGATGCTGCCTGACCTACTGAGTTTCTCCAGCAGTTTCTGTTTTTGGTACAGATTTCCACCATACAAATGGTTCTTTGTTTCACTCTTCTCAAGAGTCTTTCTGAATTCATACTGAATGGCTCCATCTAGTGGCAGAAATTGATAGGTGCAGGGACACCCCAGCTTCACATACTGACTAACATCTGGTACCTGATGGAACTTGGTCATAGAGATGTACAGAGGAGATGACCTGGGGGTGCAGTGAGAGAGAGACTCACTGAAATCCTTGTAAGAGGATTCGCAGTAGGTTAAAATCTTCGAGTAAAAAATGAGGTCTGCAGATGCTGGAGATCACAGCTGAAAATGTGTTGCTGGTCAAAGCACAGCAGGCCAGGCAGCATCTCAGGAATAGGGAATTCGACGTTTCGAGCATAAGCCCTTCATCTAGAGATGTACAGCACGGAAACAGACCCTTTGGTCCAACCCGTCCGTGCTGACCAGGTATCCCAACCCAATCTAGTCCCACCTGCCAGCATCCAGCTCATATTCCTCCAAACCCTTCTTATTCATATACCCATCCAGATGCCTTTTAAATGGTGCAATTGTACCAGCCTCCACCATTTCCTCTGGCAGCTCATTCCATACACGTACCACCCTCTGAGTGAAAAGGTTGCCCCTTAGGTCTCTTTTATATCTTTTCCCTCTCACCCTAAACCTATGCCCTCTAATTCTGGACTCCCCCACCCCAGAGAAAATACTTTGTCCATTTATCCTGTCCATGCCCCTCATGATTTTATAAACCTCTATACAGTCACCCCTCAGCCACTAATGCTGCAGGGAAAACAGCCCCAGCCTGTTTAGCCTCACCCTATAGCTCAAATCCTCCAACCCTGGCAACATCTAGTAAATCTTTTCTGAACCCTTTCAGGTTTCACAACATCTTTCCAATAGGAAAGAGATCAGAATTACACGCAATATTCCAACAGTGGCTTAACCAATGTCCTGTACAGCTGCAACATGACCTCCCAACTCCTGTACTCAATACTCTGACCAATAAAGGAAAGCATACCAAACACCTTCTTCACTATCCTATCTACTTCTGACTCCATTTTCAAGGAGCTATGAATCTGCAATCCAAGGTCTCTTTGTTCAGCAACACTCCTGAGGACCTTACCATTAAATGTATAATTCCTGCTAAGATTTGCTTTCCCAAAATGCAGCACCTAGCATTTATGTGAATTAAATTCCATCTGCCGCTTCTCAGCCCATTGCCCCATCTGGTCCAGATCCTGTTGTAATCTGAGGTATCCAGGAGAATATTATTTTCATTTCTTAATAATATATACAGGAAATATTATAGTATATTTATTTTTTATTTGGTAATATATTTTATTTTTCAAGTTATTTCATTGAGGGATGTACAGTGCTCGATATGTGTCGTACAACATTTCAACTTGTATATTATCTTTCTTTTGGCAAAAATTACCCAATAGGACATAACTCTGATTTTGGCATTAATTCCTATGGGAACCTATGATTCACTTAAAGTTATTCTATTTAAAGTCTTGATTTTCAGCAATGTAGCCAGAACTTTAAGCGAGCACCTTACCGAATGCTTCTGAAAGTCTAAAGACACGATGCAACTAATTGTCCTTTATCCATCTAGCCTTTTACATCATCAGAGGATTCTACTAAAATCATCATATACCGTTTCCCCTTTATAAAACCATGTTGACTCTGCCTGTTTATATCATGGTTTTCTAATTCACCGGTTCCTGGTTCCTTAATAAAAATTCCTGGATTTCTGATGCAAAACATAAGGTACCGATTGATAGTTTGTTTTTTTTTGTCTTACTGATATACCCTCTTTGGGATCATCCAGAAACCTGATGTTAGTTATCACATTGACACGGATGACAATCAACTCTGCTTCACTATCACTGCTAATCGTTAGCTATTGTTCCACATTCAATACAGATTGAGCAATATTTCCTCCAATTAAATGTTAGGCAGGTCAAAGCCGCTGTCTTCAGCCCTAGCTGTCAACTCTATCCCTCTCCCTGGCAACTGTCAACTGATGGATTGGAACGTTTACCATTTTGGTGTCATGTTTGACCTCATACCCACTCCATCACTAAGAATGCCAATTTCATCATCTGTAATATTGAACTCTGACTTGCCTCAGCTATTCTGCTTTGAAAATCTTCACCCATTACCTCTGAGTTCCAACACACAACAGTCCAACCTCCTACTCTGCTGGCCAAATCTTGATTTGTGTAAAATTCTGTTCACCAATCATCCCTGTGCTGGCTGGCCAGAATATATTAGCCAGGATATTGGTGATATCCCCCCTGCTTTTTAATCAAAGTAGTGCTATAGGCACTTTACACCTATCTGAGAGGGTGGATGGGGCCTGAGTTTAACCTCTCGGCTGTGTCTATTAATGTTCAGGACCTATATTTTGCAGATGGAATGAATATGGACTCAAATTGTACTTGTTTCGACTCAAAAGATTAGGCAACAGTCATTCTCTGGTTCATTGCTCAGACTAATACTTAAGTTCCGTACTCCAAAACTATGACTTGTGAACCTATTTATCAAAGCAGTGAGACTAATAACCAAGGGACATAGATTTAAAGTAATTGGCAAAAGAACTAGAGGGGAGTTAAGGAGTGCTTTTCTTTTACCCAGAAAGTGGTGAGTATCCGGAACTTGCTGCCTGAAAGGATGGTTGAGGTTGAAACCTTCATTATGTTTAAAAAAGATACTGTTGACCAGTTTGCAGTAACTCTTTATAACTCAGGTGCATTGTGTGGTGAGATAGACAAAGGGATCAACGATTAGAGGAAGGTCCAATGTAACTTTATTGGGCACTTTATTCAAGAAACACAATATTTATCGGTCTGTACTAATATACTTTTATTAAACTCTATCAAACGCTATCAATATCTTCCCAAGACTTTTCAGTAAACAGTCTTAATTCTCTAAGTGAATTGTCTCAAGTCTACATTAGATATCTATTTCTGACAGACATCTTCAAGAATTCACTACATCCTATCCACAGCTCCTTTACTGCTGTATTCGAACTGTTTGGAAGGCCTGATAATATAATTCAATAAGGCTGGCACAGACTGTTCCTTGTTATTTGATGTTTAGTTGTCGATTTGGTTTCTCCTCTTGTTTAGGGCTGGTTGTGGTCTGTATGTTGTTCTCACTAAGGTGGTCTCTCTGAGTCAGGTCAGTCTGATGATGCTCACCACGAGGTACCAGGAGCTGGAAATGCTGTGCAGCTCTTCTCTCAGCTGAAGGCACTCTCTGCATATTTGGTTGAAGAAGGTGCAAAAATAGAGCCACCTTTGGAGATTGGGAGAGGTGTAAGCAATGGTTCATTCTGCCCAAGCAGTTCCAGGCCTGTCTGGTTTCAGCAGGAAGATGACTGTCTAAGGCCTGGCTGCCTGAACAGTTTGCAAATTATAGAGTTTGGCTAGTTTTAAACTTGGCTTCCACATTTTGAGATTTTATCCATGCTCATGAAGAAATGCCATTATTTCTGTAACAATCCTGGAGGCCATGGCTCACCTGACCACAACATCCATTAGACTGTGAGCTCAAAGACAAGATTTAATTGGACAATCCTTTTCCTGCTGGCAGGGACGTGAAGCCTACATGCTCTAGTTGCCTTTGTCTACCTCAATGCATAATGCTGGTTAATAGACTTTGTTTATGTTTCTATGTTTACAACGTTCTTGTGAAACATCTTGGGATGTTTTATTACATTAAAGATGGTACAAAAATGCAGGCTTTTGTTACTTTAAAATACATTGTGCAGTTTTTAGTTCCTTGTTCAGTGACATAAGATAAGACAAAGGAGAGAATTAGGTCATTCAGCCCATTGAGTCTACTCCACCATTTGATTATGAAATTGTTTTACTATAATATGTTACTGAAAGCAGAGTATGTTTAATCTCAGGTTTCCAATAGTTTCATGAAAAAGCTATTTGCAGCGCCAGTCCATAAGTTAAAATCACAAATGACTTAAATCTATCATTGTGTTAGAGACATGGACTCTGGTGTGAGTATTCAGTTAAGTTTGTTTTAGCTTTACTTTGAGTTTTGGGCAGTTCTGCAAAGTCCTTGGATATGGTTGTACAGACCGGTGCTCCTGAGAAGAGAAGGTTAAAAATCACACAACTCCAGGTTACAGTCCTATAGCTTTATTTGGAAGCACTTGCTTTCGGAGCGCTGCTCCTTCTTCAGGTAGCTCTGGACCAGGACTATAAAACACAGGGGGTGGTGTTCCCTCCCAGTTAGGGAACACTCCAGTGGTCAGGGATGTTCAGCCTTGGATCTTCGGAAGACCATGCTCCAAAGCTGACTTCAGAATACGTAACAACACAGAGCGGACGAGCAGAGGCTGATAGCCAATTTCGGTACCCATGAGGATGGCCTCAAATGGGACCTTGGGTTCCTGTTATACTATAGCTGACCCCATTACACTACACACTCTCTCACATACACACACTCTTACATACTCATACACTTTCACAGACCCTCTCTCATACATACACGCTCTCTCATACACACACACTCATAAACCCTCCACACTCACACCCATGCACACACTCTCTCACAGGCTTATACTCCTCACATTCACACACAAACCCTATACTAAGCATACACACATGCAAACACACTCTCTCTTGCACACACTTACATGCAGACATTCTCTCCCTGTCTCACTCATGCACATACAGACACATAGAAGTCTATGGGGTGAATTTGCATTTGCAGAATTATACTCGCAAATGCATTCTGTTTTGCTCAAAAAGCACACAATCTGCAGGCAGTCAATCCATCTAATATATTGTAAATTCCACTTTGGAAATAGAACTAGTCTGACTCAAGATTGGGATACAGACAGACTCTAACCTCACATCTTTAATACATGGTCTGAGCTGAGATGTCACTTTCTTTTTATAAAACCTTAAGTTATCTTGAGAACATGACTTAAAAGAAGTTCTGGGATTTACATATTAATAAACAGAAACCTACAACCTATACTAAACGATGAAAGACTTAATAACAATCCAGGTTTTTTCGATATATCTTCTCAGAAACACGACACTGTGATTTTTTGCTATAAATTCTGTGTCTTATGGTCCTGGTCCACAGCTACCTGATGAAGGAGCAGTGCTCTGAAAGCTAGCGCTTCCAAATAAACCTGTTAGTCTGTAACCTGGTGTTGTGTGATTTTTAACTTTGTCCACTCCAGTCCAACACTGGCTCCTCCACAATATGAGAAGAGAAGAACAAAGCTAAACTAGATTACCTTGGAGTAAAATATTGGGATAAAACCTTGAAGAGGTTATTTAATGGATCGAATATTTAAGCTCCAGCATCTAATAACATTGGGAAGAAGAAGCTCTATGCAGTTTCAATCTTAAGCTAAAGTTACAAGAGAGTTAAAGCTGTTGAGGTGTTAGAGCTGGGAACTCTGGTGTGAGAGTTGTATGTGTGATGTTTTTGCGTATTTACAGAATGTCCTTGGGTGCTACCTAAAAGCTGTTGTTTTTACTTTATCCAGATGTGTATTGGAATTCATGGGATGATATATCTATTTTGTACTTAAAAATCTTTGAATTTGTATTCTATATAGATAGTTTGGATGATTCTATTTTGTCTTCATTTCTTTTATTGATAATCTTCTGTGTTTTTTGTTAGAACAAAATGCAGATGTGCATGTTTATGTTTCAGTGAGAGATCACTTTTTAACAATCAAACAAAGCAAAGTACAAACTATCATACTAGGTTTTTGTCTGGAATTGAGAGCTGACCAGTAATAACATTAGCCCGGGTCATAGAATGACACAACAGAACATTCAGCCCCTCAGGTTTAATATCCTCTGCCTCTAGTTTGTCTTTTCTCTTCCTTTTTTCCACTCACTCAGCATTCAAATAGCTGCTTTCCAGCCATTCAAATCCAGTTGGATATGCATTTTATTTCTTTACTTTTCCTACTGCTTGACACCTTTTTCCATCCAATCTCTTTTCACATCTACCTTGAGTTTCTCCTGTCCCCCTTTCATCTGTTCAAAACCTATTACATTTATCTTGCTACATTTCTGCTAATGCTCATCAATACAAACGTCAATATTGTCTCTGCAGAAATGTAGCCTGATTTGCTGAATATTTGCAGCATAATGCCTCATTTGACTTTGATTTCTCTTATCATTATCAAGGTGTTGATAACTGCGGACAATGTGGTATCCTTAACTGCTTGGACATGCAAGATTTATTTGAAAAAAGATCGCCAATTTCAGATTTCATCACTGAGGGTTATGACAATTTTTCCAAATAACTGCATCCAAAATTTTGAATGGGCTATTTTGCTGCGACAGTTTATTCGTTTGTGGGCCCTAAGTTTGTCAATATCGGAAGATCCAGACTTCACTGTCTCAATAGGCAACCTCCAAGTGTAAATTTATATCTTGTGTTTATTTGCTAACCTGAATGAGACAGCTTTCTATGCATGTAATCCCCTAACCTCTGAGGGCCAACTGGGATATGTATTATACACACACATAACTTCAAGAAATGTCTAGAAGTGATGCATTAAAGAGTTTTAAAATTTTAGAGCCCTGGCAGAGCTTGTAGAATATATCCCAGTTTTGCTGTTTTATGCTGTATGCACTAGGTTAGCAAAATAGAACTTCCCTTCAGTTTTGATGTCTAATGTCATTTTTATTTCATGGGTAACATTGAAAAGTAAATTCAGTGCTGGGTCTCCTGCCTGAATAGTAGTATAGTATATAGTATGCACACAGATGTCCCTCCCTAGCAATAGACTTGTCAAATGTTATCAAATCACTGTCATATCAGGTGAACTGGACAGGAAACCAGGGGACATTTGAAAGAGCTGTTTACATGAGCCTACTTTCACTCATTCGTAACTTGCAGGTGGATCGGAAACACCATAATGAAATGAACCTGACCAGGAAGCAACGGAGAACAAACAAAGATTGGTTAAATATTGTAATTGGGATCAGCTGACAATCTGGTTACAAATCAATGTTGTACACAGGAAAAGAAAGCTATAGGGAAGACAAAGTGGTGTTCCATAGATGCTGAGATTTACAGGAGTGGGTAATCCCTAGTTTTTTGAGGCAATTCTAGTATTTTACTTTCCTACGCAAGTCATTTTCTTAAATTTTTAATTCCCCGTCTCTTCTCGTCAATAATAAGTGTTGGATATCTGTGTCACTAAAATCAAGACTGTTTAATCATTCAGCCTCTACCTTCACTGCCTTAATAATACACCAGCTAACCCTTCTCTGAATTTTCTCCTGAATGTGTGCCCATGTTTAGTCTTTCTCCTGTCTAACCTATTACCTTCACAGACTCCACAAGCTGTTCCTCCGATCCTTTTCACAGCAAATGATTGAGCATAAAACCTTTCCCTTGTTTGTCCCCATGTTAGCTGATATTGTATACATTTAAAAAACCAAACTACAATGAATTCGGAAAATCAGAAATGTGAATAGAAAATGTTGAAACTCGAGAGGTCTGGCAGCATCTGTGCAGAGAGGAACAGAATTAAAGTTTTGAATCAAATTATGGCTCTTCTTTAAAACTAATAGGAGCAGGAAAAGGGTGCCTTTTATGTTCTTGACAGAAGGGGAGGAGGAAAAAGTGGAACAGAATGCGAGGATGCCCAGAGGAAATGACAAAGAGAGCACCAATGGTGTTAAGGGAGCAAATGTGATGTAAAATAGATGTAAGTGATTGGTGTGAAAAGAAGAAAATGGAACTTGTCTGTTGCGAGCAAAACCAACAAGGTACTAACAAGACCTAGGGTGGGGGAAAGGAGGATAGGTATTGCAATCAAAATGGAAGACAAAGGTCATGCTCAGAACATGTCTACACCATACAAAATGTCAATTATTGTTTTTATTTGTGAATCTTTCTCTCTGTTTAGGCCCTGTCCCACTCTCATTTAAATCTACCATTATCTCCTCAGAAAGAAACAATCTTTGAAATCTTACCATTCACTTGGTAACCTACACTTGTATTTCCAACCTCCTTTTGTTCTCCAAAGACCATGAACCCGTCATTGCCTTCAAAAGCCATGTCTGTCTTTCCTGGATCTCCATCTTTAATCTCCTCAGTGAGATTTACACCCCACCACAGAACAGAATAGCTCCAAACAATGATGCAAATGAGATCCTATGTAACTATAATTTTCCCTTCATATCTTTCTTGAATTGGCTTCAGCCTTTGAGATGGTTGGTCACAATATCCTTCTAAAATCCCTCTCCATTGACTAGTTAGAACCATTATCACAGGGTTTCACCTCATCTGTCTGATTGTAGCCAGCGAATCACTTGCATTGGCTTTTCATCCTGTTCCCACATCAATAATTCTGGTGTAAAAACCAAAAGAACTGTGGATGCTGTAAATCAGAAACAGAAACAGCAATTGCTGGAAAAGCTCAGCAGGTTTGGTAGCATCTGTGGAGAGAAATGAGAGTTAATGTTTCAGGTCTCGTGACCCTTTCTCAGAATTAATTCTGGTGTCCACGGGTCCTTGGCCTCTTTCATTTGCTCATCCTTGTGCTGCCCTCATTTAAAATCAATGCGAATTTTCACAAGTACAGTACAGATATGCTATCCACTGTTGTTAAATCATCAGACTTCCTGTCTGACATTCAGTATTGGATGAGCAGAGATTGCCTCCAGTTAAATATTAGGAAGACAACAGTCTACATTTTATTCCTTATATACCAAGTCCTTCATTAGCCCTGGCAACTGGCTGAGACTAATTCAGACAGTTCACAACCTTGCTGTCATTACCTTGGTCCTGAGATAAGCCTCTGAATTCATGCTTGTGCCATCACCAAGACCACTTATTTACACCTCTGTAACATCTGTCAACTTCACCACAGCCTCATCTCATCTGCTACTGAGACCCTCGTTCTTTCCTGTGTTACCCCCAAAGTGGCTATTGCAATGGACCTCTGGCCAGCCTCCCAAATTCTAACCACCATAAACGCAAGATTATCAAAACCATTGTCGCCCATGGCCTTTCTGCATTAAGACCCATTCATCTATCAGCCCTGTGCTCCCTGACCTACATTGGCTCCAGGTCAAGCAGTCTCACAATTTTAAATTTCTTGCCCTCGTTTTGAAATCTCTTCAGGACCTTATCTCTTCCACCTTCTGCAACTTCCTTTGGTTCTAAAACTGTCAGAGTTATCTTCATTCATCTAATCTTGGTCTTGCGAACATCCATGATTTGAAATCACTCCACCACTGGTGGCTGTGCCTTCAGTTATTTAGGGCTTCAGTGCAGGAATGTGTCCCCTAAATCTTTTCAACTCTGTCTCTATTTCTTCCTTTAGGGCACTCTCTAAAATCTACTTCCTTCACCAAGCCTTTAGACTTCTGCTCTAATATCTAATGTGACTTGGATGCTTTGGTGAAGTACCTTAGGAGATTATTATCAGGTTACTAAATACATACAAGTTGTCATTGTACTAGAAACATTCATTGGCACAGAGAGAGCTCCTTATAATTGCAATGAATTTGCATCTGTCTGATTGAATCAAACGATCTATCAGTCATTTTATTGTGCCATACTTTTCACCACTGAATTTATGAGGCTTGATTTAATAGTGATATACCTGCTTAAGTCAGAAAGTTGGCTTCAAGCCACATCCCAGGGACTTATGCATATAATCTATTCTGAAACAGTAATGCAGTACACAGGAACATAGGAGCACAAGAATTAGGAGTGGGAGTAGGCAATTCAGCCCTTCAAGTCCGCTCTGCCATTTAACATGATCTTGACTGATCTCATCCTGGTCTGAACTCTGCTCCTGTTGATCTCCATAGTCCTTTATCCCACTTTCCATCAGGAACAGATTTATGTTTTCCTTGAATCTGTTGATTGATTCTGCCTCCACTGCACTCTGGGCTAGTAAGTGCCACAGATTCACAATCCTTTGAGTGAAAAAGCTTCCCCTCATCTCAGTTTGAACCTAACTCTTCTCAATCTGTATCTATGACCCCTTGTTTGAGACTGTCCCATGATGGGAACATCTATTCAACATCCACCTTATCAATCCCCTTTATCATTTTATATACATCAATCGGATCCCCCCCCATTCTTCCGAATTCCAGACGAGTGCAAGCCCAATGTATTCAACCACTTCTTGTACGCCAGCCCTTTGATTCCAGGGATGAATCTGGTGAACCTCCTCTGAACTGCGTCCTGTGCCACTACATCCTTCCTCAAGGAAGGAGGCCAAACTGGCCACTCTACTCCAGGTGTGGTCTCACCAACGCTTTATGTAATTGTAACAACACTTTTTTTTACTTTTATAATTCTGTCTTTTTACAATAAGTGCCAAGATTTCATTTGCCTTTCTTATTATATGCTCTACCTGCCCCTCCACTTTCAACGATTCCGGTACACCCAGATCCCTCTGCACTGACACATTTTGAATCTGCTTCCCACTTAAATGACAATTTGCTCTTTTATGTGTCCAGCCAAAATGGACAACCGCTCCCTTATCCACATTAAACCTCATCTGTCTGATTCTGGCCCGTTCTCCAAGTCTATCAATATCCATCTGTAAACTATTTATCTCCTCATCACTGCCTGCTTTCCCTCTATTTCAGTACCATCTGCAAATTGTGCTATGTTGCCCACTCTGCCCCTGCTTGCAGGTCATTTATAGTTGGTAATTTAGTGATGCTGGACTGCAGGAGGTGGGGTATTTTGAGTGGGATGTTAAGCTAAGTCTGCTATCTCTCCTGGACTTGAAATATCCCGTGGCAGTTAAACATGACATGGGACAGTGCCATCTGGATTTCCACTTGCCCTCATTGTGCATGATGGGTTGAAAGCTCAGACCAATTAAAACATGGCTTCATCAAGGATTTTGTTTCGAAAATGAAATTAAATGGTTGATTTTGTTTGATTGACATCTTTAAGGGGTTGTAATAGCTGGGTCTTTATGTACTCTCTTTTGTCAATGTCTCAAAGTTCATTTGAACAAGATTAACGATGTGAAGAGTTGAAGGCCTCTGTTATTGATGCTTTATTGATCTGCCTATTTGACACTTTTATAACTCATAGAAACACCAGTTTGTTTTCTCAAAGCCAAGTTCTGAATAGGTGACACACTTCGCAATGTATTATGTTGGAAATTGGTCTACTGGGTGAATGGACTTGGAAAGGACATGAGTTAGCATTCAGTTGTCATGAGGGGACAATGGGAGTGGTTAGAACATAAATTAGCATTGAATCTACATGGAACCCATGAATGATCAAGGGGAGTGGATATGGTGTGATGGTGAGACGTTGTGAAGTCTGATGGATAAAGAGAAATGTCTCAGTGTACTGAGAGAAACATCTCAGAGAATAGAGGTGTGCCTTTTAAAGGCGCTCACTAGGCCATGGCTGGTTGCCTAGGATCTGCTTCCAGAATTGGCAGACCTGACACAGTCCTGTACCACGTCCATAAGACCATAAGAAACAACAACATGAGTAGGCCATTTGTCCACTCCAGCCTGCTTTACCATTCAATAGAATCTTGGTTGAGCTGACATTCCACAGAACAAAAATCTTAAGATTTGTGGTCCTTTAAACTGAGGTGGGCCTCTGAGTTTGGGATTGAAAATCCAGCCAATTGTTTTGGAATTACAAACATTTTACTTGAAAACCAGAAACATTTTCTGATCCTGTCCCTTTAAAATGTTAAAGGGATACAAGTTTATCGACACTTAATGGGGTTGTAATGTTTGCTAAAACTGTGCAAGAGGAAAATGTGATTTTTTTTTCTCTCTTTAATGGCTGCTTTTAATTTAGGTCAAATTGACATGAGCCCTCTGGGACTTTGTAATGAAAACAATAACTCATGCTAACTTTTTTTTGTTTTCCTGTCACAAAAGAAAATCATTAAGTAAACAATGTTAAAACATTTCAGCTGCATTCAAAACTTCACTGAAATATGTTTTTCAGGGAAAGTCTGGAACATTCCACAGCAGTACCTGAGTTAAAGTGGATCACAAAGGCCCATAGCCAACTTGCCAGACAATCACTTTGATATGTTAATATGACCAAGGTTCCCAGAATTCCTTGTGAGTGACAGAGCTAGTTCGGATGGCTGTTACAGATTGGGGAATTTAACTGTTGCCTTTGGCATTAGTTAAAACAGCTGCCAATCAGCACGAAGCAGCATAAACTAGCTGCCTATCAAATGCCAGCAAGGAAAGAGGGTTACAGTCAATCAGTGTGAAACAGTAGTTTGACAATGTAATTACCAGCCCTGCTGGAGCAGTGCAGCTTAGAGTAGATAGAGAGAGTTTTATTGATTTGTTTAGAGGAGGAAATTTATCAATGTCGTGGTCTAGCTACAGAATGACTCTCTCAGAAGGACGTTGACCAGTTATGAGCAAAATCCAAGTTGATAGCTCTGTCGAAACATCCATTTTACCCTTTTAAATGAAAAAGAAATTGTGGAAAAAAATGATTAATGTCAACAGACATCAGTGCCTTTTGTAACATGAGACAAGCTAACAAGTATTTTTTCCATGTGACTGCTTTTCGAGAATTGTTTTGAGCCAAGTGAACTCGAAATTGAACACTTTCTCAGCTAACTTTTGATCTTTCCAAACTTTATGGGTTTTTTTTCTTAAATATACTGAAGCCTTCACCTTGTGGTCACTTTTGTTAAACAACCACCTGCTTCAAACTGGCAGTTTTCCTCAAATTGTGCTGCTGGAGTCAGTGCCATCAATATATTCACAGCTTCTAATGAAGTCTTATGTTAGCAATGTTATAAAATATGTACTGTGTATTCATCCCCCAGTGCCTATTTTTTTATTTGGTGAGAGTGTTAGTCTTTTTGTTTGTACAATTGTTTCTAATTTTGTGTAGAGATGGCTTGAGCATAATGATTCGGCTCAGAGACATTTAAGAACGATTACCAAATTTGAGTGGCTGAATGAGAGCAGGTCTGTGCCCTGAGAACATAGAGCTCTTCCATACATTGATACTCATCCTTTTTGAGTAATCATCCTACTCATATTCATGTCTGACCATTTGACATGAATCCCCACTACATGAAGTTTTGCATGGAGAGTCCAAAATTGTAAAATCCGTCTTTAACGTATGTTCATGGTGGTTTCTAATCATCAGCCTCCATTGATGGTGAAAAATAAAACTTTTGTTTCTGATTTCAGAAACTGAAGGTGAAAAAGTTTTATGACTGACTTAAGACATGTGACTCAACTGTGTAGCAAATACAAAGAGGGTTGAGCCCTCTTTGTGTCACCAAGCTTGAATTCTGATGGAGAATTTGCAAGCATCTCTAAATACTAATTTATTCAGTAATTATGATTAGGTGGCACTATAATCAGATGAGGTTTCAACGCATTGAATAAAATTTAGAGCTTATGAGAAACAAAAAGGGAAATTATAAGGACCAATAATGATTGTCCTAGTGATTATAAAGAGAAAAACCAAAATTATTGTAAGTTGGTGAGTTTGAAGTTTAGATGTTACAGGAGGGATTATTTTGTAACATTAACAAGTGATGAAGCTGACCCTTCAATTAATTGGATCCTGTCCTTCCAGGCTACCAATTCTACAATGTTCTCTTGAGATCAGCTGCTTCCTAAGTAATTTCTAGCTGCAAATACCTTTCTTGATATCTATCAATTAGAAAACATTTTTATGTATTCTGTTCAGAAGTCTAAAAGATGCATTGGCAGAAGTATTAATGTTTTGTAATTCTATTTTGCATAAAATTTCACCTGTGAAGATCTCCAAGTCAAAGCGTAGCTTTTTTTGTTCCTCTCTTGAATTAATTAAGGAGTTTCCATTGTGGTTTGGACAGAGAAACAAACAGTTTGGAAATGGACCAGAGGGGTGTGTTGTCTGCTTTATGTGGTAGTGTTGATGGTGATTGAAATTTAAATAATCTGGAGTTTAGGCCTTTGTTCACTCAGTGTTTAGTTTTACAAAGCCTCTCCTAATGTAACAGAGTTAGGATTTTATCATAATGGTGCAGGATTGTTTGACATTTAGGGAGATGATAAAAATATTCTGACAGGCATATGCACTAATTGTCCAAGTAAGTATTTATAGGTTGTGAATTATAAAGGCAATAAGAGAATTTAAAAAAAAAATAAAACTGACTCCACATACTTACTTGACCTGACGAAAGGCAATAAAGTCAGAAACATATTGCACATTCAATGCAAGAGTTTAGCTCTGCTTTAACTATGGCTTGGTTAGTATATGATTTAAGTTACCAATAAATCTATAGCATGAGGATTGCAATAATGCAATCAAAGAAAGATGGCATTGATGTATAAAAATATATGTCCTGTAATTGGAATAGTCATGTCTACCTTCATTTGTTTGCTTGAATCCTCTTTCCAACTAGTTTAATCTAGTTCCCTTTTATGCTTTGCTGCTTTGGTCATTTATCACTTGTTGTATACTCACATCATTGACATGTTGAGCACAAATTATTTAAAGAGCAAATTTTCCTACAATCTTCAAGACCCAAACATTGGGACCACATAGAGGATCCACATCCGTACTTACTGCCTGTACAACTTGCTCAACAATCTTCCTACAGGCAGCGTCCTAATTGGCACCACCTGAATACATTGGCCAGCAATTGTCAGTGATGGGCGCTCATTACTGCCTGCCCAATAAAGGGCATGCAACACTGGTGTCTTAACAGTTGCATCAGGGAACCAGCAGAAGGAGATTGCACTGGCATTTCTGTATAGAGAGGTCCTTGAAGACATGCAGGCAAGTCAAGGTATTGTGGGCGTGGAGTGTGAACAAGGTAGACCCCACTGAGAGAAGAGAAAACACCTTCAGTTGGGTTCTTGGCCTTTCACTGCTGCAGACCTGCCAATGGCCTGAGACATTTGTCTCTGATGGCATCCTGATCTACCACCAGGTGGTCACTTACTTTAAATAGCTGACTCAAATGGTGGGAGCATGAGGACTATTCTGCTGGCAGTAACATTCTGGTCGGGTGACAAAATCATCCTGAAACAGGGCCTTAGCTATTGTAAATTGCCTACGTTTAATGAGTAGCTGGTCTATTTCCCAGATTGACCTTGGAAAGATTTCGTGGTGTAGAAATATGTCAGGAAACCATCCTAAAATGGATTTCTCCCCTATTTTATTGCAACTCCTCAACCCTGACCCTAAAGTCTATTGTATAAAATATTAATACATTCAAATAAAATTCACTCAGCTGCATATCTTGGGGATTCCAGTGGTGGTTCTAAGTTGCATGAGCTTTGTCTTGTGACTTCTGATGTAGACTAAGTTTTTCTATTAGATTACTACTTTGTAGTCACTGCTAGATATCCAAAGTGCAATGTATTCATGAATAATTCACATTGTTGGTGTTTGTCAGATTTTTTTCTCACATAACACAAATGTAGCTCAAGGTTTGCCTCAGGATCTCTCTATTAGTGATATGAGATCCTGGGAGCTTGTTCCTAATGGAATGCTCCTGTACTGACGGTGTACCTTGATTCAGTCCCAGAGGAGGCGTTTTAATAAAATTTGTAAGACATCCATTAGTGTTGTTTTCACAGTTAACTAAGGTATTGGTAATTTTTATATTTTATATTGTTAGATATATACATAAATATGTAGCTCAAATGTTAACGTTGTAAAGTGATGTTTTTTCAGTTTTGAATCCAGCAGCTGTCAGTGAGCAAGTTGATATCTACTGCACTCTCCACCTCAGTGATGTACAAGGCGCAGAGAACCAAATGGACAAGATACCACACAATGATCCTTCAGGCTTTTGGAGCAGGGCCAGATCAAATCCAGGTTCGGCAATTAGTTCGAAGTGATGGTCAGAGATACAGACAGTTTACCTCTTTATGTAGCTACCTTTTAACCATCTGATCATGCTCATGATAATTTGTGCACTATTGCACTGCTAAACTTCTGTAGGACACCAGTTGTTCTCAGGCTCTAGCATCAATGTAGCACTCTGATGGCCATATGCCTGAGTCAGAGGTCCAGGTTCAAGTCCCAGCTGTTCCAGAAGTGTGTGGTAACCTGTCTGAACTGGTTATTTAAAAATAACTTCGTAACATTAATGCTTTTTAAGTGCTGTGGTTAGAGTGCAGCATGGTATAGGATAACTTTTGATTTTGGAAGCTGTTCTCTCAATATTCAGTTGCATGTTGGCCTTTAAAATGCCCTTGTAATGTAATAATGAGAGTGGGATAGATCAGAGTAAGAAATGGTTTGCATTCTAATATTTTAAATGCTTGTATTCTGGTATTTACTTCTCTGCTGACAAATTAATTCCACATCACAGAGTATAAATGAGGGAAAAAATGTACTAATAACTTAAAATAATATTTTGATTTTCAGTTGAAATTTTAGCCATTTCAGTTTAATTAACGGCTTAGTATTGATCTAAAACAAAGATCTGCAGATCTGGGGGAAAAAAAGCAAGAGCCGAAATTGCTGGAGAAACTTGGCAGCACTTATAAAGAGAAAACAGATTTAATGTTTCGAGTTCAGCAACAGGTCTGTTTCTGAAGAAGGCTCGCTGGACTCAAAATGTTAACTCTGTTTGCTTTTCACAGGTGCTGCCAGACCTGCTGAGTTTGACCAGCAAATTTGGTAATTAATATAGTTTATCTAGGGAAAATGGTGAGTGTAAGATCTTGCATTTTTGATTTTGGTTTATTGTGGCTACTAAAGGCTGTGTTGGTGGTACTTGATTGGTATAAAGCAGAAATGCAATTATGTAAATGTTCAAGGAATGATATACAACATCACATACATCATATACTGTCGAATGGACAGAGAAGCAAGTGACTTCAAGTCTCATAGTCGTCTTCTTTCTTTCATTCTCTCTCTTCCTGTTGATTCCTCTTCTCAGTATCTTTCATCAATAAACTACTTTTGTACTTGAAGTTCACAACTCATTCACACTGAACCAGTCCCACACTTCCACAATCGCTTTGTTTGAACATTATCGGTATTTTATTGATTGAATGTACATTTCTCCAGCTTTATTATTCTCTACCCTTGAAAAGCACTTGTAACTACATATCTTCACATGTTCCTGCGCATACACTTTTACAATTTGCACCATCTTCACAGGTCGCAGCCTGTCTGACATCATGTCTTTTCACTGTGGTTCTTGCAATTGAATTGTTTCAGCTTGCTTGAGCACTTTTCTGTACCTGTTTTCCTTAATTCTACACGAGAGAGGAAGAAAGAGCAAGTGAGAGAGAGAGAGAGAGAGAGAGAGAGAGAGAAAGTTTCGATATTACAGATTTTGGCAGAGTGAGTGAGACCGAACACTCTCTTCATGCTTCCAGCTCACTGTCTTTATTCCTGATGAAGGGCTTTTGCTCGAAACGTTGATTTCGCTGCTCATTGGATGCTGCCTGAACTGCTGTGCTCTTCCAGCACCACTGATCCAGAATCTGGTTTCCAGCATCTGCAGTCTTTGTTTTTACCTATTTCAAAATGGTGGGCAGGCTTCTGATTTCTGCGTATTTTCACCTTCCTGAATATTGGAGATTGGCATGATGGCATTGGATTGCCAACCTGACATTATCAAACTGCATTTATGTGTGAATTCTATGATGGAGCTGACTGATTTGCAACAATGAAATCCAACCCAATGAGACAGAGAGAGGGAGATGTAGAGAGATAAAAAAATCAAAGTCTTTACCTCCTGTGTACTGTATTTCATTTATTGTTGCTGGGTAGTGCATCCAATCTCTTCAGCACTTACATTCTATATCCAGAGGCCACATTGAAGTAAATTTATTGTTTTTCTAGTAGGAGCTGCATGAAAGCTGCAAATTAAAATAATGTACTTCAAGCCAAATTGAAACCACTGTACATAGCAGGCGAGCTATAGATGTTTTGCACAGCAGACTAGTTTCAGAAAGTTGGTTGCCATTGTACAACAATACTATAAGAACAAGGAAACAGCAAATAAAAATAAAATACTGTGGAGCTTGGAGATCTGAAATAAAAAGAGAAAATGCTGAAGAAACGCAGCCGGTCTGACAATCGTTGTGGAGAGAGAAAAGAAGTTAATGTTTTAATTCCAATATGACTGTTATTCGGAACTACAAGGAAGCAGAAACCTTGGTGTAGGACAATAGCTGAGTTTTGATTTTTTCTAAAGAAGATGGAGAAGCGATAATTAAAATGGAAAATTGAAGGATTGTTCTGCAAACGCAAGGTGTTTGATACACTGACTCTTCAGGTGGAAAGTTTGATTAGCTGAAAAGCCTCTCAGTCTAGACTTCTTCATGGTCACAAGAAACAACCTGAACACCCATCACCATAAGAGCCATAATCATCAATGTCATTGAAGCAAAATTTAACCATGAAATCTAATAAATAAAACAGCAACAGCTTAGATAGCAACAATGTACAACAGATAGAATATCATGTCAACGGTAGTAAATTGCTGTCTTCAATTAACTTGTGTAATTTCTTCCATTTTTGTGAAGCATGCCCAGAAGTACAATATATATTTTGTTTAAATATTTGGAGAAGTAAAGACACAACTGGGAACAGGGGAATTTTGGTACTGACACATCCTACACTTACAGCCTGTCTATAAAAGCTTTAGTCATCCTGAACCAATGGATTTTTTTATAATTGAAGCCGATGTTCTATGGTATTGCTTTAAACACTATAAGCTGATTTACTACCCTCCCTCAAGGTGAAATTGGACATGGGGAGTGCATTTAATCAGGTAGGAGGATGTAGCTGGAGATTCCCTTGCCTTCCTGCCTCTGTCCCAATTAAATTCAGGACTGGAAAGCTTGTGTAGGGACAGTCTTCCAGACACACTGCCAATTAAAGCCCTTCGGTGGGCAATTAGTGCAGATGGTGACATAGTGGCTAATGCTCACCATGACAAATGGTGAAACATGAATTCAATTAATACACCTGGAATTTACTGGCAATCTCATGGAGACCATGAAACCATTGCTGTTTGGTTTTACAATCCCATCTGATTCAACAATGTCCTTTATGGAAGAAAAAGAAAAATCTGCAATCCTTACCCAGTCTGGCCTACCCGGTTCCACAGCAATGTGATTAGCTATTAAATGCCCTCTCAAATGGCCAAGCAAACCCCTCAATTTTATTAAACTGTTGTGAAGCCTGATCAGACCAACAGTTCAAACGAAAATCAAATTTTCTACTCCCAACATCAATGCAGCCAATGATCTCCATTGCAGTATTCCTATATCTGTTTTTTTAAACTTTTATCTTTTCGGGCTCACCTCATTTCTAATATTTGTGTTAGTTTATATTTCTGTATTAATGAGCTTACTCTTGATGTTCATTCAAGAGACTCTAGTTAAATTTACTCTTTTTGAAGCATAAGTTAATTTGGATCTCGGGGACACGTTTCCAAAAAAGAAGGGATCTGTTTCAAATTAACTTTTTTGTAACAAAGGGGAGTAAAGAAAGGGGAGTCAATTCATTGTTTGGGGCTGAACAGTAAGGGGTACCACTTATGGTGCATCATCCCCCACACTTCCATTAGTTCCTGTGAATGAATTAACCTTGGTTCAATAAAGACTTGAGGAAAGCAGACCAGGAACAGCACCAGCACCCAAATATCTAGTGTCAGCCTTCTGAAGCTACAACACAGGTCTAGTTGCATACCAAGCAGCTGAAGCATGAAGCGATGGAAAAAGCAAAGTGATTCCACAACCAAAGGATCAGATCAAAATTCAGCAGTCCTATCCCATCCAGTCATGAATGGTGGTGGACAATTAAATAACTCACTGGAAAAGGAGGCTCCACAAATATCTGCATTCCCAATCAAAAGGGAAGTCTAGGGCATCAGTGCAAAAGATAAAACTGAAGCATTTATATCAAACTTCAGCTAGAAGTGCCAAGTGGATCTCAATCTTCTTCTGAGGTCCCAGCATCACACATGCTGAGAGCACACGCAAGCAAAGTAGTCTTCAATTCATTGCATTCATTCCACATCTTCTTGAGAAATGGCTGAAGACACTGGATACTTTTAGATCTTTGGACCTGACAACATCTCGGCAATTGCCCTGAAGACTTGTGTTCCAGAACTGGATGTGCTCCTGTTCAGTTGCAACACTGGTATCTACTTAGCAACATGGAAAATTGCCCAGGCTTATCCTGTCCACAAAAGGCAGATGTGCAAATGAATTTAAAGTGATGTTCAAATGAAGCAAGGTTGGTGTTTGAAGAATCTCTTTCAAAAAAAAAAGAGCAGTAAGGATATGGAATGCACGGTTTGGAAATGTGATGGAGGCAGGTTCAATGAGGCATTCAAGAGGGTTTTTTTTGGATAGTAATGATGTGCAGCTATATGGGAAAAAGACAGGAGATTGGCACTAGAAAAGAGAGCCAGACCAGGTGATACAGCTGGTACCGGCATAATGGGCCAAATGACTTCCTTCAGCACTGTAGGCAATGCGATGATTCTATGGTTCTGTAAAATCCTACCCAGCTAGTTATTGCCCATCAGTCTACTCTCAAACATCAATAAAGTGATAGACAGTGTTATTGACAATGTTGTCAAGTGACATTTACAAATAACTTGTTCACTGATGCTCAGTTTGGGTTCAAACCAGAGCCACTCAGCTCCTGACCTCTTTACAGCTTTGATCCAAACATGGTCAAAAAACTTGAACTCACAACAGGGGAAGTGAATCTGTATGACCCCGTCCAATCAAAAGCTGCTGTTTACCAATTACAACAAATATATTTGGCTAAATTTGGAGCATGGCAAGCTATTCAAGGAAGAAACCCTGGTTTATAGAGTTAAAAAAACTGTCAAGACTGCACCGATCTATCGACATGATCCCGCTTCCCAGCACCTGGCCTTTGGCCTTGCATTTTATGACATTTCAAATAATGATCTATATACTGCTTAAAAGTTGCAAATTTTCCAGACTCTGAGGCATGGCATTCCAGAATCCCACCACCTTCTGAGTAAAAAAGCATTTTTCTCAAATCCTATCTAAACCTTCTGCCCTTTTAGGGTGGCACAGTGGCTAAGCAGTTAGCACTGCTGCATCACAGTGCCAGGGACCTGGGTTCAATTCTTGCCTTGGGCAACTGTCTGTGTAGAGTTTGCACATTCTCTCAGTGTCTGTGTGGGTTTCCTCTCGGTGCTCCGGTTTCCTCCCACAGTCCAAAGATGTGTAGGTTAGGTGAACTGGCCATGCTAAATTGCCTGTAGTGTTAGGTGCATTAGTCAGGGGTAAATATAGGGGAATGGGTCTGGGTGGGTTGCTCTTCGGAGGGTTGGTGTGAACTTATTGGGCCGAAAGGCCTGTTTCCACGCTATAGGAAATCTAATCTTCACCTTAAAATTATTGTTTTAATTGTTACTGTTATTGACCATTTCACTAAGGGGAATTGCTGCTTCCTATCCAGTAAGCCCCTCATAATCTTATGCATCTCAAGAAGAGGCCCCTTAACCTCAACCTTCTCTGCTCTGAAGAAAACAGTGAGCTTATCCAGCCTCACTTAAAATGTTCCAAAACAGGCAGCATCCTGGTGTATCAGCTGTGCAACCCCCCCAGTGCAATCACATCCTCCCTTTAGTGCAGTGATCAGAACTGCTCACATCACTCCAGCTGTGATCTAACTAAAGATTTATACAGCTTCAACATAACCTTCCTTCTCTTATGGGATATACCATGAATGATAATGTCAAGTGCCTTGTATGCCTTCTTAATCTGTTAATGTATCCTGCCACCTTCAGGAGTCTGTGGACCAGTACCCCAAAATACCTCTACTCTTCTGAGCTTCCTGTTGTTCTTTGAGTACTCCCTTGTCTTATCTCATCTAAAGTGCATTGCCTTATACATTTCGGTTTTAAATTCCATCTGCCACTGACTTGCCCACACGACCAACTCATTTATATCTTCCTGTAGCCTAAGACCTTCTTCCTCATGAATAATCACTCGCCTAATTTTTGTGTCATCCACAAACTTACTTAATATCCTCCCACATTCTCATCTATATCATTTATATATACATCACAAACAGTGAGGAACCCAACCATGATCCCTGTGGTATGCAACTGAACGCTGGTATTCAGTCACATTAATAGCATTCTATCACCACCCTTTGCCTCATATCACTCTGCTAATTTTGGATCCAACCTTCCAAGTTGCCCTGGACCCAGCTTATTTAACCATTTTATCAGTGTGGGACCTTGTCAAAGGCTTTGCTGAAATCCAAATAAACTACTTCAACTACACCACCATCATTTAGACACCTGATCACATCCTCAAAAAGATTCACAATTGTCAGGCATGACCTCCTTCTGACAAAGACATACTGACTACCTGTGATCAAACCTTGCTTCTCCAAGTGCAGATTAATTCTCCCCTTCTGAATTTTCTCCAAATGTTTCCCTGTCACTGATGTGAAACTCACTCATCTGGAATTCCCAGGTTTATCTCTACCAACCTTCTTGAAAAGTGAATCCCATTAGTTGTCCTCCCACAACTGCCTGGGAAACTACTCATTTGGACATGAGGATTTTCCTACTTTTAAGCTTGCTGAAACCTACAATACCTCCTCACTCCCTATGTCAATCTGCTCAAAAATCTCACAGTCCCTCTCCCCAAATTCTGTACTTGTATCCTCTTCCTCCCAAGTGGAGATAAAATGAAATACTCATTTCAAACCTTACCCATATCTGTGTTCCATGCACAGATTGCTCCCTTTGGTCTATAATGGGCCCTACTGTTTCCCGGTTACACTCTTCCTCTGATTATACTTACACAATATTTTGGGATTCTCACAAATTTTACCAACTTGTGGATTTTCATGCCCTCTCTTCCCTATGCCTGAAGTTAACACTTTGGCCACAGTTATGGGTTTTGGTTTACCTTCAGACATTTTACAAGGTGAACCATTGTGTTTTGAGATCTGTTCAAAATTTTAAGACATTTTACAGAAAACACCCATAGCTTAGAGAGAGGGATCATTTTCAATTTAATTTTATTTGGGCAAGGTCTGTGAAGTCCTTGTATGGCGATTGTTGTATATAGAGAGATCTTGGTTGCCCATTAAGTGGCTTGCTAGAGCCACTTCAGGGTACAGTTACCATATAGCTGTAGATCTAGAATCACATGCAGACCAGGTCACGTGAGGACAATAGATATCCTTCCCTGAAAGACGTTAATGAAGTGGATGTGTTTTTTCGAAATTACCAATGTGTATATTGGTTGTAATTAGGTAATCTGGCCCTGAATCCAGTGATTTCTGAAAGATCACCTCTAATATTACTACCAATGCCTCCATAATCTCCTCAGCCAAATCCTTCAGAAATCTGACGTATAGTTATGTACCCACTTTTGGACATTTCAGTTTCCCTAGCACCTTCTCCTATATGATGGCTACTACATTTACCCCGCCCCCGACTCTATTGAAGTTTTGGTATGCTACTGGTAGGGTCCACCTTGGTTACATAGAAAATGGAACAGAGAACAGCATGGCACAGGAATAGGCCCTTTGCCCTACCATATCTGTGCCAACCATTCTAAACGATCAAATCTGCCTGCACTTGGTCTGTACCCCTCCATTCCTGCCTGTCTAAATGATGCTTAAACATCGCTATCCTCTCTATTTCTAACATCACTGTAACCACCCTCTCTGTAAAAAAACTTATCCCTCACATCTTCTTTACACTTACCACCATCACTTTAAATTTATGTCCCTTATTATTTAACATTTCCATCTTGGGAAAACAATTCCCGCTTTCCACTCTTTCCATGTCTCACATAACATTATATACCTGTATCAGGTCATCTCTCAGCCTCCAATGCACTAGCAAAAACAGTTCAAGTTTATCCAACCTCTCCTTTTGTCTAATATACTCTAATCCAGGCAGCATCCAGGTAAACCTGTTTTGCATCCTCTCCAAAATGTCCTCGTCCTTCCTATAATGTGACAACCAGAGCTGCACACAATATTCCAAAAGTGACCTGACCAAAGTCATGTACAGGCTGCAACATGACGTGTCAATTTTTATACTCAGTGACAGATGAAGGCAAAGGTTCTAGCACTTACTGTATATATACTTGTTGCATTTGACCTCCCAAAATGTATCAGCTTACACTTGTTCAGATTAAACTCCATTTGCTTTTTCTCCACTTAACTTTCCAGCTGATCTATAACTTGCCCTGTCCTTTGACTATCTTCCGCACTATCCAAATATCCACCAATTTTTGTGGATTGGTTATGTACTAATCTGCAAATGTGCTAATCAGACCGCTTACATTTTCATCCAAATAATTTATATAAATTACAAACAACAGAGATTCCAGCACTGTTTCTTGTGGAACACCATTGGTCACAAACCTCCAGTCAGAAAACCACCCTTCCACAACTGTCCTCTGCCTTCAATGACCAAGGGGATTATTAGAGAAATCAAGGGTTATGGTGAAAAAATAGAAAAATGGTGTTGAGAAACTATCAGCCATGCTCGAATGGGAGAGCAGACTCAATGAGTGAATGGCCTATTTCGGTACTTGCATCTTATGGACTTAGGGAAAATCTGTATGTCACAATGCCAAGCTTCAAAACTCAATTTTAAAATTAATGATATTAAAAATATGAATAAACCACAATAGTTAGTTATTGCATATATCTATTTAATGCCATCAAATACCAGGTGGGCACAAATTATTTAGTAAAATTTAGTGGAGACTGTGATTTATTTTCAGTGTCTTGAAGTATCTGATTTGTTCTGATTGAGTACTTTTACTTCTCCTGGATTTTACACAGATATATTGAATGGTGGTTGCTTGGGGAGAGCCATGCTGTCCATGTTCCTGTAGGTTTACTCAGGGGTAATGCCTTTACAGGCATAATCATAGTTTGAGACACCTGCAGTTGTTGAAAGTGGAAGGATCAATAGATGCATTTTTTAAAAAAAGATCATTCATTACATTACTTTGCTAGTAATTAAAAGGACACGGTCAGCAAACAGTCAGTAACAGGATAGTAGTTGCCTTATTAGAAATTAAACAAATTAGGATGTTCTTCCACAAATAGCAAGCAACCTATTTAATCCAATGAGACCTGATGAGAGTGGCTGTAATAAAGAAAATCCAGCACTTGCTAAATTATAAAGACAATGTTTTGCAAATGTTATTGTTTCTTCATCCCTATTAACCTCTCATTCATATTTTTAAAGTTTTACCAAATCTCTTTAGCATTCATTTAGAGTCATAGAGTCATACAACACAGAAACTGACCCTGCAGTCCAACTTGTCTGCACCAATCAGAGATCTCAACCTAACCTAGTCCCATTTGCCAGCATTTGCTCCTTATCCCACTAAACCCTTGCAATTTATATACCAACCCAGATGCCTTTTAAATGTTATCTTGTGGAGGTGCTGGTGTTGGATTGGGGTAGACAAAGCTAAAAATTGCATAACACTCGGGTTATAGTCCAACAAGTTTATTTGAAATTGCAAGCTTTCAGAGCACTGCTTCTTCAAAGTTAACTGATGAAGGGGGCAGTGCTCCAAAAGCTTGTATTTTCAAATACAAGCTCATGTTGGACTATAACCTGGTAGCGTGTGATTTTTAACTATTAAGGGTTGTAATTGTACCAGCCTCCACCACTTCTTCTGGCAGCTCCTTCCAAACACGCACCATCCTCTGCGTGAAAATGTTACCTCTCAGGTCCTTTTAAAATCGTTCCCCTCTCACATTAGACCCATGATCTCTAGTTTTGGACTCCCCCATCCTAGGAAAAAGGCCTTGGCTATTCATCCTATACATGCTCCTCATGATTTTATAAACCTCTACAAGATCGCCGCCTCAGTCTCCGATGTTCCAGTGAAAAAAAGCCCCAGCCTATTCAATCTGACCCTATAACTCAATCCTTCTAGTCCTGGCAATGTCCTTGTAAAACTTTTCTGAATCCTCTCAAGTTTAACAACCTTCTTCCTATGGAAGGGAGACCAGAATTGTATGCTGTAATCCAAAAGTAGCCTCACCAATGTCCTGTATGGCTGCAACATGACCTCCCTACTCCTATATTCAATGTTATAACCAATGAAGGCAAGCATGTCCAATGCCATTCTTCACTTACTTGTCTAGGTGCAACTCCACTTTCAAGGAGTTGTGCACCTGCACTGTTAGGTCACTTTGTCCACTGCTAACTGTATACGTTCTGCTTTGGTTTGACTTACCAAAATACAACACCTCCCATTGATCTAAATTAAACTTCATCTGCACTCCTCGGCCCATTGGCTCATGTAATTAAGTTCTGGTTGTATTTCAAGATAATCTTCTTCACTTTTCACTGCACCACCTCTTTTGGTATCATCTTCAAACTTACTAACTTTACCTCCTATATTTACATCCAAATAGTTTATATAAATGACAAAAAGCAGTGGGCCTAGCACTGATCCCTGGGCACTACACTGATCATAGGCCTTTGGTCCAAAACACTACCGGCTAAACCAAACCTCTGTCTCCTACATTCAAACCAATTTTGTATCCAGTTGGCTAGCTCCCTCTGGATCCCATGTGATCTATCCTTACCAACCACTCTAACATATGGAATCTTGTCAAATGCCTTACTGAAGTCCATACAGACAACATCACTGCTCTGTCTTCATCAATCTTCTTTGTCACCTCTTCAAAAAGATCACTGAAGTTAGTGAGGCACGATTTCCCATGCACAAAGCCATGCTGACTATCCTTAATCAGTCCTTGCCTTTCCAAATGTATGTAAATACTGTCCTTCAGTATCCTCTCCAACAACTACTCACCACTCATGATAGACTCACCTATCTGTAGTTTGTGGTTTTACCTTACCACCTTTCTTAAGTAATGGCACCGCATTAGCCAACCTGCAGTCTTCTGGCACCTTACCTGTGACTTTCAATGCTACAAGTATCTCTGCAAGGGACCCAGCAATCGTTTTGCTAATTTCCCACAGAGTTCTGGGTAACACTTAATCACGTCCCAGGGAATTATCTTTTTTTATGCAGTTTAAGATGTCCTATATTCTGTAATATGAACTATTTTCAAGAAATCACTATTTATTTTCCCAGGTTCATTAGCTTTCATGCCCTTCTCCTCAATTTGTACTGACTTAAAATATTCATTTAGAATCTCACCCATCTCCTGCAGTACCACACATACATGGCCATGTTGATATTTAAGGGGCCCTATTCTCTCCCTAGTTACTCTTTTGATCTTTTGTACTTATGGAATATAGAGTCATAGAGTTAGAGAGATGTATAGCATGGAAACAGACCCTTCGGTCCAACCCATCCATGCCGACCAGATATCCCAACCTAATCTAGTCCCACCTGCCAGCACCCAGCCCATATCTCTCCAAACCTTCCTATTCATATACCCACCCAAATGCCTCTTAAATGTTGGAACTGTACCAGACTCCACCACTTCCTCTGGCAGCTCATTCCATACACGTACCACCCTCTGTGTGAAAAAGTTGCCCCTTAGGTCTCTTTTATATCTTTCCCCTCTCACCCTAAACCTATGCCCTCCAGTTCTGGACTGCCCGGTCGCAGAGAAAAGACTTTGCCTATTTATCCTATCCATGCCTCTCATTATTTTGTAAACCTCTATAAGGTCACCCCTCAGCCTCTAACGTTCCACGGAAAACAGCCTAAGCCTATTCAACCCCTCCCTACAGCTCAAATCCTCCAACCCTGGCACCATTCTTGTAAATCTTTTCTGAACCCTTTCAAGTTTCACAACATTTTTCCAATAGGAAGGAGACCAGAATTGCATGCAATATTCCAACAATGGACTAACCAATGTCCTGTACATGACCTCCCAACTCCTATATTGAAAACTCTGACCAATAAAGGAAAGCATACCAAATGCGTTCTTCACTATCCTATCTACCTGCAACTCCACTTTCAAGGAGCTATGAACCTGCACTCCAAGGTCTCTTTGTTCAGCAACACTCCCTAGGACCTTACCATTAAGTGTATAAGTCCTGCTAAGATTTGCTTTCACAAAATGCAGCACTCGCATTTCTCTCAATTAAATTCCATCTGCCACTTTTCAGACCATGGCCCATCTGATCAAGTTCCTGTTGTAATCTGAGGTAACCTTCTTCACTGTCCACCGAATCTCCAATTTTGGTGTTGTCAACAAACTTACTAACGATATCTCTTATGCTCACATCCAAATCATTTATGTAAATGACAAAAAGTAGAGGACCCAGCACCGATCCTTGTGGCACTCCACTAGTCACAGGCCTCCAGTCTGAAAAACAACCCTCCACCACCACCCTCTGTCTTTTACCTTTGAGCCAGTTCTGTATCCAAATGGCTAGTTCTCCCTGTATTCCATGAGATCTAACCTTGCTAATTAGTCTCCCCTAGGGAACCTTGTCGAACGCCTTACTGAAGCCCTTATAGATCACACCTACCGCTCTGCCCTCATCAATCCTCTTTGTTACTTCATCAAGAAACTCAATCAAGTTTGTAAGAAGTGATTTCCCACCCACAAAGCCATGTTGACTATCCCAAATCAGTCCTTGCTTTCGAAATACATGCACATCCTGTTCCTCAGGATTCCCTTCAAAAGGTTGCCCACCACTGACGTCAGGCTCACTGGTCTATAGTTCCCTGGCTTGTCCTTTTCACTTTTCTTAAATGGTAGCACCATGCTAGCCAACCTCCAGTCTTGTGGTACCTCACCTGTGACTATCGATGATGCAAATATCTCAGTAAGAGGCCCAGCAATCACTTCTCTAGCTTCCCACAGGGTTCTAGGGTACACCTGATCAGGTCCTGGGGATTATCTACTTTTATGCTTTTCCAGGCATCCAGCACACCCTTCTTTGTAATATGGACATTTTTCAAGGTGTCGCCATCTATGTCCCTACATTCTATATCTTCTATGTCCTTTTCCATAGTAAATACTGATACAAAATACTCATGAAGTATCTGCCCCATCTCTTGCTGCCTTGCTGATCTTTGAGGGGCCCTGTTCTCTCCCTAGTTACCTTTTTGTCCTTAATGTATTTGTAAAAACCCTTTGGATTCTCCTTAACTCTATTTGCCAAAGCTATCTCATGTCCCCATTTTGCCCTCCTGATTTCTCTCTTAAGTATACTCCTACTGCCTTTATTCTCTTCTAAGGATTCACTCGATCTATCCTGTCTGTACCTGACATATGCTTCCTTCTTTTTCTGAACCAAACCCTCAATTTCTTTAGTCATCCAGCATCCCTATATCTCCCAGCCTTTCTTTTCACCCTAACAGGAATATACTTTCTCTGGATTCTCGTTATCTCATTTCTAAAAGCTTCCTATTTTCCAGCCGTCCCTTTACCTGCAACCATCTGCGCCCAATCAGCTTTTGAAAGTTCTTGCCTAATACCGTCAAAACTGTCCTTCCTCCAATTTAGAACTTTAACTTTTGGATCTGGCTATCCTTTTCCATCACTATTTTAAAACTAATAGAATTATGGTCGCTGGCCCCAAAGTGCTTCCCCACAGACACCCCAGTCACCTGCCCTGACTATTTCCCAAGAGTAGGTCAAGTTTTGCACCTTCTCTAGTAGTTACATCCACATACTGAATCAGAAAATTTTCTTGCACACACTTAACAAATTCCTTCTCCATCTAAGCCCTTTACACTATGGCAATCCCAGTCTGTGTTTGGAAAGTTAAAATCTTCAACCATAACCACCCTATTATTGATATTTCCTTACAAACTTGTTTCTCAATTTCCCTCTGACTATTAAGTGATCTATAATACAATCCCAATACAGTGATCATCCCTTTCTTATTTCTCAGTTCTACCCAAATAACTTCCCTGTATGTATTTCCAATAATATCCTCCCTCAGTCCAGCTGTAATTCTACCCCTTTTCAAAAACACCACTCCCTCTTCTCTCTTGCCTCCCTTTCTGTCCTTCCTGTAGCATTTGTATCCTGGAACATTAAGCTGCCAGTCTTGCCCATCCCTGAGCCATATTTCTGTAATTGCTATGATATCCCAGTGCCCTATTCCTTACCATGCCCTGAGTTCATCTGCCTTCTCTGTTAGGCCTCTTTCATTGAAATAAATGAAGTTTAATTTATCAGTCTACCTTGTTCTCTGCTTTGTCCCTGCCTGCCCTGACTGTTTGACACTTCTTTGTTCTCAACTGTATCAGTCTCAGATTGAAATCTTTCCTCACTATCTCCCTGGTTCCCACCCTCCCACCTTACTTGTTTAAATCCTCCCGAGCAGCTCGAGCAAATCTCCCTGCTAGTACATTAGTTCCCCTTCCAATTTAGGTGCAATCCGTCCTTCTTGTACAGGTCACTTCTACCCCAAAAGAGAACATAATGATCCAAAAATGTGAATCCTTCCCCTGTACACCAGCTCCTCAGCCATGCATTCATCTACTCTATCTTCATATTCCTACCCCGACTAGCTCATAGCACCGGGAGTAATCCAGATATTACTACTCTTGAGGACCTCCTTTTTAAATTCCAGCCTAACTCTATGTAATCTCCCTTCAGCATCTCAACCTTTTTCCTTCCTATGTCATTGGTTCCAATGTGTACAATGACCTCCTTCTGGCCCCTCTCTCCCTCGAGGACATTCTGCACCCTCTCTGAGACACCTTTGCTCTTGGCACCAGAGAAGCAATGCACCATTCTGCTTTTTCATTACATTGTCTCTCATTGCATTAGAGCCAGTCTCAACTCCAGAAACTTGGCTGTTTGTGCTACATTCCCCTGAGAATCCATTACCCCCTATATTTTCCAAAACAGCATACTTGTTTGAAATGGACACAGGCACAGAAGATTCCTGCACTACCTGCCTACCTCTCTTACCTTTCCTGGAGTTAACTCATCAATGTGGCTGTGTCTGAGACATTCTCCTCTTCCAATAACTGCCATCCATCACATCCCCTTGCTCTTGTAAATTCCTCATTGCCTCTAACTGCCTCTCCATCTGATCCATTTGATCTGATAGAATTTGCAACCAACAGCATTTATTGCAGATATAATCCTCAGTAACCAATAAACTCTCCCTAAACTCCCACATCCAACAAGAAGAGCACTTCACTCTACTAAGGGCCATTTTTGCTTCTTTCAATTGACAGACCCAGAAAATAGCACTGTCTTATTCCTCTACAAAACACTGCTCCAGGTTAAATTAATGCTTATGGCTTATATTTTAAATTTAATCAAGAGACATAGCTCAATAAACATATAATCAAGAAAGAACCCACTCTACTACTACAGCAGACTTATTTTAAGGCGGCACTTAAAATTAACTTATCTGCTTCTCTGAGGTGACCTCTCCCAAACAGGTTCCTCCAAGATCAGTTGTGGAGTTCACTGTTTTTAATTTTCCCAGATGCACTTCGATGTCCAGTGATATAGAATTCAACAGCAAAGGCAATAACTGCTAACTCTGCCAGTTAACAATGTGGGTTTCTTTCTCTCTCTCCCCTGCACTGGCCTCACCGTGTGCTTCCTTTGTCTATTCTTCCCCCTTTGAAAAGCGCTGTTGTTTTGATTTCTTTTTTCTCAAAAAATTCGAAACAATGCAACAGCATATAAACAGTAATTGCTGCTGCTGGAATTCAAGGAAATCATCTCCAACACCTAAAATACCTCGAGAAAGGAGCAGCTGTTACAGTTGGAAATATTCTCCTGAGGATTCACTTGATTCCAGCTTACTATATCTCATATACAGCTCCTACTTTTTCCTGACCAGAGCCTCAACTTCTGTAATCATCCAGCATTCTCTACACCTACCAGCCTTGCCCTTCACATTAACAGGAATGTATTGTCTCTGAATTCTCATTATCTGATTCTTAGAGGCCTCCTATTTCCCAAGTGTCTCTTTACTTATGAATAGCCTTCCCCAATCAGCAACCTTTTGAAAGTTCCTGTCTACTTTAGTCAAATTTGCCCTTAATTAATTTCGAGCTTTAACTTTTTGATAAGTTCTATTCTTTTCCATCACGTTTTTAAAATTAAAAGAATTATGTGCTAAGTGGGTCGGGGTGAACTGAATTATGTACTGGGGGTGCAAAGTGCTCCCCGGTGACACTTCAGTGACCTGCCCTGCCTCATTTCCCAAGAGTAGGTCATGTTTTGCTTTTTCTCTAGCAGGTATGTACTGAATAAGAAAATTTTCTTGTACACATTTAACGCCCCACCCAAGCTCTTATCACAGTTGCAGTCCCACTCTATGTTTGGAAAGTTAAAATACCCTACCTGTGCAACACTATTTTTCTTACAGATATCTGGAATCTCTTTACCTATTTCCTTCTCAATTTCCTGCTGACCACTGGGGCCCTAGACCTCAATCCCAACAAGGTGATTATCCCTTTTTATTTCCCACTTCCACCCAAAGAACTGTACTGGATGATCTCCCAGGAATGTCCTCCCTAAATACAACTCTAATGTCATTCCCCCTCCACTCTTGCCTCCCTTTTTATCCTTCCACAGCAGCTATACCCTGAAACATTAAGCTGCCAGTCCTGTCCATCCACATTTCTGTAATAGCTATGATAATCTCGTCCCATGTTTCCAACCATACCCTAAGTTAATTTGTTTTAACTGTCAGGACTCTTGCATTAAAGTAAATGCAGTTTAATTTATCAGTCTTATCTCATTCTCTGCCAAGCTCTTGTTTGCCTTGACAATTTGACTTGCCATTACGTACTGTACCAGCCAAAGCTTTTTCTCCTTTCTTACTATTGCTTTGGTTTCCACCCCTCTCCCCCCACTCGTTACTAGTTTAAAGCCTCTTCCAATTCAGGTGGAAGCCATCTCTTGTACACAGGTCAACTCCATCCCGAAAAAATCCCAACAACCTAAACATGTGAATACTTTTCCCTGCACGAGTTCCTCAGCCATGCAATCAACTGCTCTATCCTTTTATTCCTATTGTAACTAGCATGTGGCACCAATAGTAGCTCAGATATTACCACTCCTATTAAACTCCTACGTCATTTCCTATATTCTCCTCTGCAGACTCTTATCCCTTTCCTTACCTATTTCATCGATCACAAGGTGCATAACAGCCTCCGTTGGTTATTCTCCCCTTTCAGAATATTCTGCACCCTCTCCAAGACATCCTTTACACTGGCACCAGGAAGGCAGCACCATTCTGATGTCGGTCACAGGAAGATCTGTTTGTGCCCCTAACAATAGAGTCCCTATTACAAATGATAACGTGGAACCTGACATACCCCTCATTATAATAAAGCCAGTCATGGTACCAGAAACCTGGCTGACAGTGCAATACTTCCCTGGGAGACCACCTTTGTCTACAGTATCCAAAACAACATGCCTGCTTGAGATGGGAATAACAAAGTTAAAAATCACACATCACCAGGTTATAGTCCAACAGATTAATTTGCAAGTACAAGCTTTTGGAGTGCTGCTCCTTTGTCAAGGAGCTAGTAGGGCAGGGCACGAGATGGGGATAGCCGCAAGAGACTCCTGCAATACCTGGCTACCACTCCAACCATTCCTAGCAGTCAACCATCTCCCTGACTGTATCTGTAGTGCCTTCAACTTCCTGAAACTGCCATCCATCATATCCCCTTATTCTTGTAAATTCCTCATTGCCTCTAACTGTCACTCTAACTGATCTATGCTGTTTGCTAGGTTTGCAACTAATTACACTGCCTGCAGACATAGCCTCCAGAAACATTCAAAATCTCCCTGATACCTCCTATTGGAAGGATGTTGTGAAACTTGAAAGGGTCCAGAAAGGATTTACAAGGATGTTGCCAGGGTTGGAGTGTATAGGGAGAGGCTGAATAGGCCAGAGCTGTTTTTCCTGGAGCATCAGAGGCTGAGGGATGACCTTACAGACGTTTATAAGATCATGAGGGGCATGAATAGAGTTAATAGACAAGATCATTTCCTTGGGATGGGGGAGTCCAGAACTAGAGGGCACAGGTTTAAGGTGTGAGGGGCAAGATATAAAAGGGATTCAAGGGGTAACTTTTTCACGCAGAGAGTGGTGTGTGTGTGGAATGAACTGCCAGAGGAAATGGTGGAGGCTGGTACAATTGCAACATTTAAAAGGTATCTGGATGGGTATATGAATAGGAAGGATTTAGAGGGATATGGACTAAATGTTGGAAAATGGGACTAGATTAGTTCAGGGATTTTGGGTGGCATGGACAAGTTGGACCGAATGGTCTGTTTCCATGCTGTATATCTCTATGATTCTATCTGACAGGTAGAGCATATCACCCTACTAAAAGCCATTTCTGCTCCTTTAACAATCTACAGAGCCAGAAATTAACCAAAAATAAACACAACATACTTTGCTCCAAATGCAGCATTAGCACAGTCTTACTGCTCAAAAATGCTGCTATGGGATAACTTAATACAATCCTTAATATTAAAATTCAAGCAAGAGATAGATCACAGTATAAACATTTCTTTGGTTTGGCAGGCTCATAGTTTTGTAGTTTTCAGTTCAAACATGCTCAACCACAAGTATTCATGTAGCAAAATAAAAATGATTTCAAAGTGGGTGCAATATTCTTCTAATAATAATCATAGAAATGAAACCATGTTTTGAGCACTTCACTTTTGCTCATCTTTCTTTTTTCTTTCGTCCCTATAATCTCTCCTTTATGTTCTCCCATTTTATTATTATTCTATACATCAGACTTCCATCAAACTGTCTATTGTCACTTAAAAAAAAATTTAAGCATCTGACTGATCTTGAGTGTATTCTGATTCTTGCAAAAGAGTAGTTGAAGAGATGGTTCTTCTTTTGTAGACACTGACATTTGTCGCCCCTGAAATTCAGTCATTCATCTTTCAATAATTACTGGACAATTATTAAACATTACAATGTAGTGATTTATGAAATTTATCTCAATGATTCAAATTATGTCATTGTCATCTAAGGCAGAATATAAGCCTTGTTCACATAAATAAGCCATTATTCCATATTTTTGTAAGCCAGAGCATTTTCCATCAATTTGAAATACATTCTTTTTATTTTAAATGGATTTTATTTTTCTTTAAATAGACACTATACTTGTAAGGACCATGTGAGTGCCAGATGTTATGTTCCATTGGCCAATATCCAAGGTATGTTAAACCACAAGCATATGTGATGATTAAAAAATTAGAAATCCAGTTTCACTCTTAATTAGATGCTGATGTCAACCCAATAACTGATCATTAATAACTTGGGAATCCACTGTCACATTTATAGGAGTTTATACTCCGCAGAACATAGCTCCCAGAGTCAAATGTTGATTGCTCTGTACTTTTAAGGATTTGCTTATTAAGCACTGAAGTTTTGTCAGCATGACACCAACAAATTTTCCAGAACCCTGGAATCTCTTTATTTGTTGAATGCTGGAAGCAGTCAGGGATGCAAAGCTTCTTCCATCTGCATTTTCTTTAGGGTGGTAAAGAAGGCATTTCACACATTTGCCTTCCATGCTCAGACCACTGAGGGGTTTGGGATAGGAGTTGGGATATCATGTTGCGATTGTACAGGATGTTGGTGAGGCCACTTTTGGAATAATGTGTACAGTCTGGTCACCTTGTAATTGGAAGGATATTATAAAATTGGAGACGGTGCAGAAAAGGTTTACAAGGATGTTAATGGGACTGGAGGGCTTAAGTTATAAAGAGAGGTTGGGTAGGCTGGGACGTTTTAAAGTCAAGATTAGAGTGGTGCTGGAAAAGCACAGCAGGCTGGAGTGTAGACGATTGAAGGGTGACCTTATAAAGGTTAATGAAATCATGAAGGTATAAATAAGGTGAATAGCAAAGGTGGAATGAACTGCCTGAGGAAATGATCAATGAAGATACAGTTACAACATTTAAACGATATTTGGATAAGTTCATGAATAGGAAAGGTTTAGAGGGTTATGGGCCAAAGGCAGGCAAATGGGACTAGTTTAGTTTGGAAAACTTAGTTAACATGAACAAATTGTGCCGTTGGGTACGCTTCCATGCTTTACGTCTCTATAAGTATTCTTCATGGGCCAGCTATCTTCTGGTTTTATCTAGTAATTTCAAAATGTCTTCTCCAAGATGTTTTCTTGAATGCATTGACTCCTTGTTGAGGACTGAATCACAGACACAAGTTGTCCTCTGGTAGTAAATACCCTTTTTCATGTACAATCCTGAACAGTGACTGTAGGCAGACTCATCTGGCAAGTCTGACAAGTTTCAGTCCTTATCCTGAGTCTACGATTGCATGCTTCCACGTGTGGGTTGTTCTTAGTAATCAAAAATGGGAATTCTGGCCAATTTTCCCTCTTAAAATCAAAATAGCAAGGTGGATAAAAAGAACTTCTTTCAGTACTCTTGTGATTAATGACTCAGTACAGGTTCAGAATTGGATGTGGGATCTCTCTGCTCTGTAAGTCTTAATTGCTTTCCAGTAAAAGTATCCATGCTAAATGCTTTTTCCATCAATGCAAAATTTCTAAACTGTTAAGTTCAGTTATTGTGTCATTGTACTTGTTGAGTTTAGTGTTGACTTACGCTTGTACAGTTGTGTTTTGGCAGGAAGGTAGGGTTTCCAAATTGTCAGGCATTTTCAGTTTCAAATCTGACAAATAAGTTGGAGATTAAGTATGGTAGGAATTCAGCAGACAGATCTTCAACCTGGAGTCTGGATCAAATGAAGCTCAGGTTGGAGGACCATGAGTTTGAAGGCTTTGGAGGGAAAAATCTCTAGGGGTCATAGCTCAGGGAGAGATAGGAGATAAAGTCAGAAAGTTGGCATTCAGTCTCAGGTAGGTAGAAGTTAGTTCAGTAGCTGCCCTTGTCAGTAGGTTTTGATGATGATGTTTGGATTGGACCAGAGTAAACAGAGAGCTGCTAGATCAGAGAGAGGTCAAGTTAGAGTGAGTGAGGTGAGCAGGGAAATCCATCCCTTGTACCTTGGCGCTCTGCGTTCTTTGTGAGTAAAGCTACTGGCTTTGATTGGTTTAAGCCTGGGGGTACACAGATCTGTTTTTAATACCAATCGTCCATCTGTATAGAAAAAAAGAACTGAAAGGATTGCTGATGCTGGAAATCAGAATCACAAACAGATTTTGCTGGAAAAACTCAGTAGAAAGCAAAATTAATGTTTCAGGTCCAGTGACCCTTCTTCAAACCCTTCTCTTTGCTCCATTGATATAAATTGAACTTTGGTGGAGTTTGGAACTGAGAATTCTCACTGTAATTATTTGGCCAGCAGAGTTTGATCTTTCTGAGCAGATTGCAGGGCAGATCAATGTATTACAGTCCCATGGGACCACCACTAGATGTCAGTACAGTATTTACATTACTTAAGCAGTTAACAGGTTGTGTTCTGCTCAGATGGTATCACATACAATATATAATGAAATGGAGCTTGATTCTAATTAGAACATGGAGGCGTTAGTACAGCTGGTCTCATACTTTCTACTTTAGTCAAGTACCCTGGATTGCTATAACAACAAAAGAGGAAAAAAATGGAGCTTCAATCAATGTTTCTGCTTTCAAATTGCAACTGACCTTAATCCTTAATGTTTTATGAATAGACACTACAGCTAAAGTTATCACCATCAATGCATTGATGCATTAATTGAGGGTTGAGAGGGCTTCAGTTTACTTTTCTGAATTATTCTAATCAATTGCTATTGTTAATACAGACTTGGGAGTCTTGGGCAGGTTTGCAGAGCCCATGAGCAAGTTTAGAAGCACCAACTAAACTGGGCTTGCATGCAATTGTTAGTTTATGGTTTGGGTTTATTTAGTGTCATCAATATTTTCTGTCGATAACCTCCATTCCTTTTCAGTAACGTTGACTCTTTCCGGGGATAGAATCCCATGAGACCCATTTTACAATGTGACTCCTCACAATCAGAGGACGATTTTAACTGCTAGTGGGAAACCAATGTGAGTGAACATCAACAAACTGTGGGAGCAGGAGTCAAAGACCTGATAGACCGCAGCCTGCTTTCACTTGAGTGGTCCAGGCCAGCTGCTTGGTTGTTATTGGTGCAAAAGAGCAGCTGACTGATGGAAAGGACCTAAAATTGATTAACATTGTCCTAATTCTCAGAATTATACATTAGAAAGGGCTACTCAAGCACATGGAGAGCACATGGAGAAAGTTGATCACACAAGGTAAGTCTAGTGGATGGAGGTGGTTTGAAAAAGAAAACAAAGACTGCTATCTATATTATACTCTTTAAATTGTGACAATGCTGCCTCTTTAAAAAGGTTACTTTGTCCTTGGGTTTTATTTCAGAGAGGTTGTAAAGATGGTGATGCCAAAATGTCTGAAAAGACCCTAGTTTAACAATGGCAGGGAAATGGCCAGTTCTCCCAGCTCAGTTTTATTCTAATTTATTTTAATTGTAACAGTGAGAAGCTGCGGCAGTCCAGGGATAGGTTCGAAGCTTCAGCAGATGGTTCCTGATTGGCTTTCTCTCTGAAATCTCTTTGGAAGTTGTTTCCTCTTGCCAGTAAGAACCTGTATTTCATTAACTTTTTGCCAAGGGATAGTTAAGTTGCTATATCAAGTTGATTGGGTTTTCAAATAGTTGTTATTCTAAATTCTGTTTTCTTTTGTTCGTGTTTCAACTGTAGTGTTTAAATAAAGTATGCTTGCTTAAAATTGAGTGGTTTGACCAGCTGCATCACTCCTGAAATATCCACTTCTCATCTGCCTTTAAATTAAGAAAATGTTAGAGTCTTAGGCTACCTTCTTAAAATATTTTGACGGGGTCATAGAGGTATAGAGTCATAGAGATGTACAGCATGGAATCAGACCCTTTGGTCCAACCCGTCCATGCCGACCAGATATCCCAACCCAATCTAGTCCCACCTGCCAGCACCTGGCCCATATCCCTCCAAATCCTTCCTATTCATATACCCATCCAAATGCCTTTTAAATGTTGGAATTGTACCAGCCTCCACCACTTCCTCTGGCAGCTCATTCCATACATGTACCACCCTCTGTGTGAAAAAGTTTCCTCTTAGGTCTCTTTTATATCTTTTCCCTATCACCCTAAACCTATGCCCTCTAGTTCTGGACTCCCCATCCCCAAGGAAAAGACTTTGTCTATTTATCCTATCCATGCCTCTCATAATTTTGTAAACCTCTATAAAGTCACCCCTCAGCCTCTGACGCTCCTGGGAAAACAGCCCTAGCCTGTTCAGCATCTCCATAGCAACATCCTTGTAAATCTTTTCTGAACCTTGCCAAGTTTCACAACATCTTCCCGATAGGAAGGAGACCAGGTCAGGTCTGATCCATAACAATGTTCACCAAAAATCTCAATAAAGTACTTTTTGAGATGTGGTCCCCGTGTAATGTACAACATATTGCAGCCAATTTCCATACAACAAGCTTCCAGAGACAACAGTGCTGTAATTACCATATAATTTGTTTTTTCATGATTGACAGATCTACAATACAGAATGATATCATAAATTATTTTAACATCTATATTGTTTAACTTTCTTGTTTAACCTTTAAATGGACTTTGCTCTACTATACATGGCAATCACTGATCATATGGTTTAAGTTCACTAGAATTTCTGGAGATTTCCAATTGGCAATTAAAAGGATAGAGCATAGATACTGTCTTCGTGCAGTTACACATTTTTGCATTGTGTTGACATTGTAGTCACCAGGGACACAAACAACAGTCAAGGAAATTTGCCCCTAGCAGGGTCTGCTAAAACAAAGAGGTCTAGCAAAAAGCATTATATCTGAAAAGGAACTAATGACTATGACCTATTTTGTACAACAATGGGTTTTAATCAGGGACATCAAAAACTTAATCTTGTTTTCCTTTTGGTGGTGCTAATAATCCCATTTATTGCCTAGGGGGAATACTGGACCCTTGACCAGAGAGATGGAAACTAATTGTTGGATTGAAACATGCTTCTTAATGGGCCTGTCACATGACTGAAACTCCTTTTTCATTGGAAGAGCTCTAATGATGCATGTCTGAATACTTGCCTAAGTCTGGTAAAAATCTAATCTACCATTAACTTCACAGTTTGCTGAGAAATTAACTACTTACCACAATTAGAATCCATGCTCCTGTCTCTGGTCAAAATCTATTTCAAAACATAATTCTGGAAGAATACTTGTATTTGACAGAGTGAGCAAAGCCTGTTCACAGATATCATCTTGCTAGGCTGTCAAATTTAAGGTTCTGGATTAGTGGTGCTAGAAGAGCACAGCAGTTCAGGCAGCATCCAAGGAGCAGCGAAATCGACGTTTCGGGCAAAAGCCAATGAAGGGCTTTTGCCAAAACATTGATTTTGCTGCTCCTTGGATGCTGCCTGAACTGCTGTGCTCTTCCAGCACCACTAATCCAGAATCTGGTTTCCAGCATCTGCAGTCATTGTTTTTACCTCGTCAAATTTAAGAGCAATTCTTTACTTCCACCAATTGTACCCACCTAAATCTCAGTTCCTAAAGGAACATAACCTTCATTGGACATTGAATTTCTAAATTCTGACAAAGCCAAGTTTTCCTTAATTGCATACTTCTTCTTTTCCATCTCTTTATTTTCCTTGTATACTTCTATTTGTTGCAACAATCATTCTCTGAATTCAAATGCAAGAATAAATTATTCTTCTGATTTCATCATAAATCCATTGAGTGGGGTTTACAAATGAACTTTACAGACAGAATGTTCACACCACAGCCTATTTCAAAAGAAGGGGAAAAATAAATAAAATTCAAAGCAGTTTTGCAAAAATGTGAAGAACTCCCCTGACCTTGAAAATATCCTGGGGGTCTACTCTGGCCATCCAAGAGATGAGGTTTAAAAACTGATCCAATCATCAGCACTGAAGTATCAATCTTGTACTTGAGACCTGGAGTGAGACTTGAATTCAGAATCTAATGAATCATAGGCAACCGTGTCATAAACATCACACTCTCATGACTGAAGACTCAATGTTGCTGAGTGTCTTAGAATGGCATTGCTATTGCTGCAGGTTCACAATTTGTGTCATATACTCAGTGGCTTTGTTGGTTTCTGATGTTTTGAATTGGTAGGACAAATGCAGTGTATGAATAGAGTAACAAATCTATTCTAACTGGTATGTCTGCTCTTAGCTTGTCATTCAGAGAGAGTTAAAATTACTCATGAGGCTATTCAACTGTGGGAATATTACAACAAATCAATCCTTTCCATATTTGCAATCTACAGTTGTAAACCTCTTGTAAAATATCACGGAATACCGTTAGTGTTAACAATAGCATTGGTAACATCTGGTTTCTCTTTAAGCTTCAATTTCTTGCTCATACTGATCAACTCTGTGCTTTCAAGCATTTAAAGTCTACAGTAAAAATGTCTTTCTTTCAGTTGATAATGCATGTCTGTATGAAAGGAGTCAGCTTGTTTTGGGTGCCCTGCTGTTGTGAGCTACAATCATTGTATGAGCCTTTCAATTAGAGCAGACAGTAATTTGCCCAGAAGGCATAGAGTTTCAACATGTTGGACAAGTATTTCACAGAGATGTCTATGCTTTGAACTTCACTGGAGATGCAAGTATGAATGGTATGACACAATATCAATAAATCTCAGTGAGCCCTTTCTGTGTCTTTTTCTTCTTATATTCACAGTGACGATTTTTCTGACTCTGCTCATTAGCGATACTTTCCGCAGAATGGTTTCTGACTCAACTTGTTCGAGTAATTTGGTACCACAGTGCTGTACCAGATGTCTGAATTTTACAGTCAGCCAATTGATAAATATGCCAATATAACAAATTGTATCTACATAGTTCTTTTAATGAAATATTTCAATGTACTTCAAAGACATTGTAGGTAGCAAAGCCTCAAAGAACATAAGAATTATGAGCAGCATAGGCCTTTCAGCCCCTCAAGCCTGTCCCACCACTCAACAAGTTCATGTCTGGTCTGCCTCACGTTTCAACTCCTCATTGCCCTTAACTTACTGATATTTTAAAACCAGATCTCCTCCTCTTTAAATGCTTTCAGTGATCTAGTCTCCTCAACTCTCTGGAGTAGGGGATTCCAGACATTTGTTATGTTCCGGGAGAAAAAATTCCCCATTGCACCTGAATAGTAAATGAGTAACTCTCACCTCTAGATTAAGACTCCCCCACTAGTGGAAACATGTTCTCAGCATTTGCCCTGCCAAGTCTCCTCATAATCTTGCATGATTCAGGGTATAATCAACCCTGATTCTTCTAATGGCTAATGAACAAAAGCCTAGCCTCTTCAGCTGTTTTTGGAAAGTCAACCACTTCATCCCAGGGATCAACCTAGTGAATCTCCAATGAGATTAGCCTCCAATGCCATCCTTTCTCAAATATGAGGGGAGCACAGCTGTACAGAGTGAACAGTGCAGTATTACAACTACCCTGTACAGTTATAACAAGACTTCTTCATGTTTCGAGGTAAACAGTTATAAGAGACATTAGGTCAGATGACTCAAAGCTTGATCAAGTGGGTAAAGTTTTTGTGAATTTTAGAAAGGAGGAAAGCACACTACAGAGGCAGAAAGATGTAGGGAGGGAATTCCAGCAGTTGGGACCTTCGTGGGTGAACGCATGGTTACCTACTGTGAAACAGTTAAAGTTGAAGATGCAAAGAGGCCAAAATGAGAAAAGTCCAAATATACCAGAGGATTGTAGGGCTGAAGGGGATTACAGAGTTTAGCAGGGATGAGAATGTTCAAGAAGTTGGAAAAGGGGATAACTTTAAAATCAAGCTGTTGCTTGGCTGAGAGCACATGTAAGTCAGTAAGGATAGGGTAATAGGGGACTATCTACAAATTAAGACACAGATGGCAGTATTTTGGGTAACCCTAAATTTGTGGAGCACAGAATGTGAGAAAATGTGTTGGAATAGTTGACTCTAGATGTTACCAATACATGAATGAGGATCTGACCAGTATATGAGCTGAGACGGGAGAAGTTGGGAAATGTAAATGGGGCCGAGCACATTTCCTTGGGGGTGCTGGGTACAATGGAGGGAAAGTTGAGGGTTGAGTCTCTTCAGCTGCTGCATTGCAGTTGGTTTTGGGAGGACGTGGCAATGGGTCAACTTTTAGATGCTTAGATTTAGATTACTTACAGTGTGGAAACAGGCCCTTCGGCCTAACAAGTCCACACCGACTCGCCGAAGCGCAACCCACCCATACTCCTATGTTTACCCCTTACCTAACACTACGGGCAATTTAGCATGGCCAATTCACCTGACCCGCACATCTTTGGACTGTGGGAGGAAACCGGAGCACCCGGAGGAAACCCACGCAGACACGGGGAGAACGTGCAAACTCCACACAGTCAATCGCCTGAGTCGGGAATTGAACCCGGGTCTCAGGCGCTGTGAGACAGCAGTGCTAACCACTGTGCTACCGTGCTGCCCAATGCTAGTAATGAATTTCTTAAGCAAACTATTGACATAGGAGAAAGGAAAAAAGTTTGTGCCATCAAACAGAAAAGCAGCTTGCATGTAGTTTACTGCTGCCAATGGAATTATTTTTGTGTTGTTTCCTCACAAAGCTTGTTACTTCAATCTGGCCTCCTTGCAAGAACTATGGCCAGTTCCAGACTATCTCCCTTAAAATGTCTGATGTAAGTGCTTTTTTTCCAAGTAGTTGACAAGAAGTATTACAGTCTTGAACAGTTAAACTATGCTTCTACTTTGTTGAACTTGTTTAGATTAGTTTTTTAATCCAAGTCAGGTTAAAAGCCATCCCTTACTAATGGCAGATAATTGGGGTAGCAGGCAGCTTTTGTTCACTATGTAACTACTTTGCTACTACATGGAAGTTCTTATCTGTAATTCAATCCTAACGCTTTAAGGTGTATTGTTAAATTTCTCGATCTCAACCTTCAGTGGGGAGCTGCAGTCTCCTGATGTGACAGACTAGTCAGAGTTGTGGAGAAATGGATGGAAAAGACTGCTTATACATTTCACTGGGATTAGTCTTAATCTCCCCTCAGTGTGAGACATGGCCAATGGTTATGAAAATTAAGGGCCACCGCGTGTACAATGATAGCTGGTTTTCAATATTTAAACTGAAGGGGTTATACTTACCTCAGACCCAATCAAATCATGAATGTTTATCTGACCACTAACTTATCCAAATTGTGTGGAAAGTCTCATGTAGGTTTCTAACCCTTCAACCATTCAACCATTCAACCCTCTGGGCATGTTCCATCATTCATGACTGATTAGTGCTTCAATCCTCTTTAATAACCTTTGATACTTATTTTTTGATATCCTCACCTAAACCCATCAATCTTAGTCTTGAAATATTGAATTGACCTAGAATCCACAGCCATTTGGATATTCCATATTTCCACTGCCTCTTGTGTAAAATTCCTTATTTTGCATCTAAACCAGTTTGTTCTTTCTTTTAAGATTGTGAAGTGGATTTTTGAATAGCAGGTAACAGCTTGCAAAATGAATAACACAGATCCCTTTCAAAGGAAAAACAATTTTTTGAGCCGATCAATCCCATACTATTTTTGTGTGGCCTTTTCACAGGTCAGGAAACCCTAGGGTGCAAGCTACCCATGCACCTCTTCCTAGGCCAGGGACTGTATTGTGAGGAACATAAGGAAATTGTATTCCCTCCCTCAAACATTATGTGGCCCCTTCATACACTCCCAAATATGCACCACCTTTAAGACTTCATAACAAATGTGGGATGATTCTGTGGAGTTGAAAACATTCTGAAAGGTAAGTGCTTGGTCACCTAAAGTGTTAACATGTTTTTCACAGTATTCATTTTATTAGAGGAAGTGACATAAAGCATTCACAAAAATAGAAAAATACGTGGATAAACTTTTCCGATGTGTTTGGCTCTTTAATTTAAAAATACATTCTGCAGAGGATACTGGCAGCTGGTGAGCAAGAAAGTCTGAATCTATCTGTAAAAATCTAAGGGGCAATCTGATAGGGGTTTCAGCAAAGTGGGCTTGGGCAAGATTTGTGGAAGAATCAGGCGACAATTGTGGCGTGGCCCATTTCAATGCTGGGAGCAATTGGTGCCATGTCTTATTGTTTTTACAAGTAGCACGGTGAGATCTTCCCTGGGCTGATGCGAGTTGCCAAATCACTGTCATTATTGATAGTTAAACGTCTTGTTAAGAGCTTAAATCTCATTAACATTGAGCATCCTATCTTAACGAGCTTGCCAATTAAGCTCGAGATTGAGGAAATTTCAACAAGGAAACAGAATCTTGAGGTTTCAGCTTCCCTCTCATTCCAAACGACCTCCATGTTGGACACTGGACAATACCAGCTCAGGACATGGTCTGTGGACACTTGCTGCATGCACCTTTCACCATGAACATTGGCATTCTTCATCTGCCAGCCCATCATGACCATCATGGCACCCCACTGATACACTGGTAAGCCATTTCAGAAGCACAGACATGCACTGCAGGTTATAATGCAACTATATTGTGAAGGCAGAGACACTTTGCTTGCAGGGACAGGCACTCAGCTCATGGAATGGGCCAGGTTGCACCTCAGGGCTGTTTACTTACTGTCTTAGCATTTGTTCACTTAGTCCCAACCAGCAAGGTCACACCATCCATGCCGTGTTGTGCAGTGCTGTACCATGTTGTTGGCGCTTTGGTGATTCAGGCATAGCCGGAGCACGGTGCTGATGGTGCGCACCATTTTCCATTCTCCAGATGTGGAGTATTATTAGAAAATGGCTGGGACAATACCCAGGCTAGGCAGAGAAAGTGTCTGTTTGATAGGCAGTAGTATGAGATCCACATTTACTGGATGCTGCAACATTACACGGACAAAGTCATGAAGCAGCTGCTTGTGAAGTGGACTGGCATTGGGTTTGCAATACTTTTATTGTCCATTTTCAATGCATGCAGAGTGAAAGTGCTAAGGTAGAAAGTGCTAGCCAAGGTCAATTTGTTGTATGTCAACGGTACTTGCAAACTAGTGTTGCACAGCAGACATCCCTTTCATGATGCTGGTCCTCTTCTGGTGGTCAATTGAGTGGCATGTCAGCTTCACTAAGCTGCTGCTGGTGCTGGGCCTGAATGTTAATGTATGATCCAGATATGTCAACATCTAGCATGTCTCATTGGATGGGTCTGCCCAGCCCATATCTTCAGGCCTTGTCACCAATGACTGTGCTGAAAGTCAAGAACCTCTTTCACTCATTCTGTCCCCAGTCTAGGGGACTGAGAGTCCTAGGCCCTGCTACTTGTGACATGTTGCCTGCTGTTACTGCTGACCTTAGAAGATGAATACAGGAAGATCAAGGAACAGGCGCATCCTATTGGGGAGGAAAAGGAGCACTTAGCTCTGGGAGAAGATGCAGCTGCAGGGCTGTTCAGGATACTTCTGGAACGACTTCCTTCTCTGGGGATGACTAAGGTGTAGTGTTGACACAGGATCTGTATGTCCCAGAACTTGGTGACAGAAGCATGATGGATGCCAGAGCAGGACCTGAGGGCTGCAGGGTGGGAGGCCATTCTCAGCTGATGGCTGTGAAGGCACTGCAGTTCTGAACTTCTTTGCAACTAGTGACATTTTGTTTCCCCAAGCACTGCAGCCCACACAGTTGGATTCCCGTAACTTAGCTTGTAGCCCTTAGATCCAAGATGCCATCAATTTTACACACATGACATTGAGAGATATTGCAAACCTATGAAGTTGATCATCTGGAAGGTGTTCCATTCAATTAATGTTCAGGTAATCTGTTCCCAGTTCCTGCAGGCATGTATCCATTAGCCTGGCAGCTGTGATGACTCGTACATTCTGGAGCATTTGGTTTTCTGAGTTTGATTTTGATTTTATTGTCACATGTACTGAGATACAGTGAAATGCATTGTTTTGCATGCTATTCAGGTAAAGCATACCATGCATAAGTATATCAGGGTAATAGGACAGAATACAGAATATAGCATTACAGCTACAGAGAAGGTGCAGAAAAAGATATATAAGAGTCCATTCAAAACTCTAATAACAGTAGGGAAGAAGCTGTTCTTCAATTTGTTGGTACATTTTCAAAGTTTTGTATCTTCTGCCTGACAGAAGAGGGTGGAAGAGAGTATAACGGGGTTGGGAGGGTTTGAATATGTTGGCTGCTTTCCTGAGGCAGCAGCGAGTATAGACTGAGTCAATGGATGAAAGGTTGGTTTGCATGACGGACTGGGCTGTGTTCACTGGCTCTGTAGTTTCTTACAGTCTTGGGCAGAACAGTTACCATACCAAGCCGTGATGCATTCAGGTAGGATGCTTTCTATGATGCATCTATGAAAATTAGTATGAACATGCTGAAATTCCTTAGCTTCCTGAGGAAGTGGAGGCCCTAGGAGCGATACTTTTTGGATGAAACAGATTGTTGGTGATCTCACTCCTAGGAACTTCAAAGTTCTCAGCCATCACTGCTTCAGTACCATTGATACGTTCTCGTGTACTTGGTATGTTTGAGTGTCTTATCAGGCTGGTTATTGGGGGCCAAGTTTTACCCACTGTAACCATTATTCATGACACCATTGCACATTCCTGTAAGGCAATATGCTGGAGGCTGAGGAACTGGGGAGTAGGGCCAGTCTTCTGAGGATGAGGATGAGGACATTGTGGAGGAGGAAGCTCTCCTTGTCCATGGTAGTGTTCCACTGTGATAGGTTCTACAAGCCAGTCAGAACCTCATTGAACATTTGAAACTTATTCCAGTAGATGAGAGCTCAGAATAGTGTAAAATAATGTTTGAGCATGTTGCCTCAATGTTATTGACATTATGGGCTGAGGTTTAGTCCCTGTTATTTTTGTTTGTGTTCCAATTTGCTTTCTGTAAATAAAAGCTCACATTTGTCTTGGTATTTCTCTGATTGCTCGCTTGAATGTGCTGTTCTCTCACTGGACAAACTGACAGTCTACAGTGGGCATTAGGCACAGAATTGAGCTGACTTACAGGGTGTTCAGACAGTGTATAGTAATGGACAAATAAAGTATGTAACCTGATGGTTAAACAGTGATTGGGGTGACAGAAAGTGAAAGACATTGTATGTGTGCCTATATGCTATGGACAGTGTGGCTTTGTGGTTACTATGTCATTACACAGCGAGTGATGGGCAACACCAAATTGCCAATGCAACCTCTCAAAATGATGTGTTTACAAGGGAGTTCAGTGGATATCCATTAAGTAACGAGTTGTTCCAGAAAGGCCCATAGTAAGATGGGACAGAAATCGGGCATCATCATCATGGAATCCCTACAGTGTGGAAACAGGCCATTTGGCACAAGTCCACACTGACCTTCCAAAGATGCCTGACCCAGACCCTTTCCCCTACTCTATGACTTCATATTTCCCCTGACTAATGCACCTAACATGCACATTCCTGAACACTATGGACAGTTTATCATGGCCAATTCACCTAACCTGCACATCTTAGGAATGTGGGAGGAAACCGGAGCACCAAGAGGAAACCTACACAGACATGGGGAGAATGTGCAAACTCCACACAGACAGTCACCCGAGGCTGGAATCGAACCTGGTTTCCTGGCAGGGTGAAGCAACAGTACTAACCACTGAGTCTCTGTGCTGCAAAGGACATGAGACATGTGATCGGGTTGTGCTAGGTAATCAATAGGGTAAGGTGAAAGAATTTTTGGTGGTGCATTACCCTCCAAAAAACTCTGCAACTCAGAATTCATCAAAAAGCATAAAACGCAGTACTAATTATTCTTTGTATTTAATGTTGAACTGAAATTTATTTTTAAAATTAAAAAAATTAACTTAATTCTCTTAAATTTCTTACTATCCATCTCAACTGGTTCCTATGGTAATTTAAGAAACTCTAATCACCTCTTCCTGAATATCCTATGAAGACTTTGGTGATATTTAATAATTTAGTGGTATTAATTTTCCAGTTTTGTTTGCAGCCAACTCCCTGTCTGCATCACCAAATTAAATAAAGTATGCTGAATGACTGTGTGAAGATTAAAATGAGTTCACTCTAGTTTCTTCCAATTCTTTCCCTTTCCAGTTTCCTCTCTAACTTTCTGTTCTGGAAGAAGCAGGTCTTATGATAACTTACAATTTGTAAGGCACTTATAGCATTTGCACAATTTTCCTCTCAAATCTTTGTTCTTACTGTGGCAGCCTGCTGTGAATATTATCAGATTTTTGATGGTGGAGGACATGGCCCCATTTAATGTCCAGATGTTTACTTTTTAACAGAGTTTACTGTCAGAAGTGAGAACTCTCCTTAGACATCCTCAGCTGGTAGATACTGAGGCACATTTTTATGCACTATTTACCTGCTGAAATTCAAGGGATTTTAGACTGAAGTATTTTTGCATGAAAGACTCTGACTTCTGCATATTACAGGCCTGGAATTCTTTTACTGGTATATGCCCCCCTGTAAACTCTGGATACTTTTTTAACTGTAGCACATTTTCAAAGTTGGTCCTTTCAATTTGGATCAAATGATGGGAGGGTGTAACCCCAGTTTTTTATATGTAAGTTTGAATCAAGGCCAAATTCATACTCTCTGGGGGAGCTCAATTCTACACCACTGATATGTTACTATTCAACTCAGCCGAGCTACCATACTATCCTGTTGTGTTGGCTGGGCAGCATTTGAAGGATCTATATCTGTAAATGCTATTTTCCTTTCTTTGATTTAATTAGAAATAAAATTGACCTTGCTTGAGTCATTTTGTCATCAAAAATGGTACTCAGACACTTGTGCTTCAATAATATTGATGTAAACCCATTCTGTTTTGAAGCTGCTCCAATGTAACAGTTTGATTCATTCCATTGCTAATATGCTAACAAGCTTAGGGAGCACATGTGTTGTCACCATGATTTCTTTCTAAGACATCAAAGACCAGGTTATTTAGAAGCCTTGCTGGAATATTTGTGAGGAGAAAGTGAGGACTGCAGATGCTGGAGACCAGAGTTGAAAAATGTGGTCCTGGAAAAACACAGCAGGCCAGGCAGCATCCGAGGAGCAGGAGAATCGACGTTTCGGGCATAAGTCCTACTTCAGGAATGAGGCTGGTGTGCCAAGTGGGCTGAGATAAAAGGAAGGGGGGAGGGAATTTGGGGGAGGGGCACTGGGAATACGATAGGTGGAAGGAGGTGAGGGTGAGGGTGATAGGCCGGAGAGGGGGTGGGGGCGGAGAGGTTGGGAGAAGATTGCAGGTCAAGAGGGCGGTGCTGAATCCAGGGGTTGGGACAGAGATAAGGTGGGGGGAGGGGAAATGAGGAAGCTGGAGAACTCTAGATTCATCCTGTGAGGTTGGAGGTACCTAGGCGGAAGATGAGGCGCTCTTCCTCCAGGCTTCGTGTGGTCAGGGTCTGGCCATGGAGGAGGCGTCCTTGGCAGAGTGGGAAGGGAGTTAAAGTGTTCAGCCACAGGACGGTTGGGTTGGTTGGTGCGGGTGTCCCAGAGGTGTTCCCTGAAACGTTCCGCAAGTAGGCGGCCTGTCTCCCCAGTGTAGAGGAGACCACATCAGGTGCAACAGATACAATAAATGATGTGTGTGGAGGTGCAAGTGAATTTGCAACGGATATGGAAAGATTCACTGGGGCCTTGGAGGGAGGTGTGGGTGCAAGTTTTGCACTTCTTGCGGTTGCAGGGGAAGGTGCCAGGAGTGGAGGTTGGGTTGGTGGGGGGTGTGGACCTGACGAGAGAGTCACGGAGGGAGTGGTTTCCGGAACGCTGATAGGGGTGGGGAGGGAAATATATCCCTGGTGGTGGGATCTGTTTGGAGGTGGCGGAAATGACGGAGGATGATACGATGTATCCTGAGGTTAGTGGGGTGGAAGGTGAGGACCAGTGGGGTTTGTCCTGGTGGCGATTGGAGGGGTGGGGTTCAAGGGCGGAGGTGCGGGAAGTGGAGGAGATGCAGTGGAGAGCATCATTGACCACACTGAAGGGGAAATTGCGGTCTTTGAAGAAGGAGACCATTTATATTGTTCAGCAGTGGAATTCGTTCTCCTGGGAGCAGATGCGGCAAGGCGAAGAAATTGGGAATATGGGATGGCGTTTTTACAGGGGGGAGGGTGGGAGGAGTTGTAATCTAGGTAGCTGTGGGAATTGGTCGGTTTGTAGTAAATGTCTGTGTTGAGTCGGTCGCTTGAGTTAGAAATGGAGAGGTCTAGGAAGGGGAGGGAGGAGTCTGAGATGGTCCAGGTAAATGTGAGGTCGGGGTGGAAGGTGTTAGTAAAGTGGATGAACTGTTCAACCTCCTCCTTGTGAGCAGGCCTGAATGGTCAACCAGAGAGAATATATAGAGTGAAGAACATCCTTCTCTATACATGTTTATTGCATGTTGAAGGACAAATCCCACTTTAAACCAGGGAGATGACCACTTTTGCAGACACAGTAAAGGAGGATCATCAATTAGAATTGTGTCTATCATAAGTGCATTCTACCAGCTGCTATAGGTCTGTATATGTTAATAAATAAGTGGTCCTGCAGTGGGGGAACAGACCAAAGGTCTGTACTATCACATATGCACTCAATATGTATGTTATCAATCCCAGATGCTGTATATTTGAGATATGTATGAGCCACAATTGCCTTGTAACTTGTAATGCAATGTCTAGATTTTCCTTCTATTACAGGAAATGATGTGATACATTTGCCTTTTAATCGATTGATGTAGTATTTGTGTATTTTATATTTAATCTAGATATGAACATAAGTCATCCTTTGCACATGCCCCCAACGTGCTACATGACACGCTTGCAAGGTTGTGTTCTGAATGTATGCTTGGAGTATATGGTTGGGAGGGTAGGATTACTCTCACGGCAGTCATCCTGATTCTCCAGCCATAAATTTGAGTAGGAAGGTTATGAATTGAATTGGGTATGCTGACTCTCAGAGCCATACACCTGAGAAACCAGGTTTAGATCCAGAAAATTGACAATGTTACCCTATTTTGCCATTGAAGCTCTGGGTTGGAGCTTCCAGTTGTGTTTGCATTAGATAATATATCTGGTGGAAATGCTTGCTTTTATCAACCATTATACACATATAGTTGGTAGTGTGTAACTGACTATCTGGCATTGTATAGCTTGTACACAAATTGTGATTAATGTATGGATATTAAACTAGATAAGTGGTCATTTGTATGTACAGGATAGAAAGGACTAGGATATTCTAATTAAATGAGCAATGAAGAGCTGGAAAAGGCCTCTTTCCTGGCCTCCATTCAACTTGCTCCATATCATCACACACTCTCTATCCCATCTAAAACCATATAATCCTTAATCTTGAATTTTAATCCCTGAGGTAGTAAATTGGGCCATTTCTCAATGCTGTGACCCTCACCCATGTCTAGCAGTGCCTACCCCTGCTATTTTCACACCACTTTGTTTGGGATAGGATTGGACCACAGTCTTCTCCAAAGGCAGGCCTTAGGCTGGAACAGGGTGATGCAGACTTCGAGGCGGGCAGGTTAGAAGACATGAGGACAGTGATCCTGTTCTATACATCAGTGCTACTCACATTGCACTTCAACTCTAACTCTCTTCACCTCCTACCCATATCTCATGCTTGCCTTGCCTGATCACCCGGGTGATCCACCTGCTCCACTGACCTCAAAGGCTGAACAGATGGCTGAGCTGATTACTTTAAAACCCTCACAAGTAACCAGACCAGATAGCCATCTGTTCAAGTGTTCCAGAGGATGGCTAGATTATCAATCAAAGAAAAGAGTGAATCACAAAGCAAATTTACATATTAGAATCAAACTTGGTACTACTGAATTTGGAGAACATGCAATTCAGTGCATAAAACACCCCGATAAATCTGAATACTTCCAGTCCAATGGTCACATTATTTTAATGGAGGCCTTTTCCAGGTTTTCATTGCTTGTTTCGTTAGAATATACAGGTCTCTCCAATCCTATACATATAAATGATCACTTATCCAGTTTAATGTATACACGTTAATCATAATTTGTGTACAAGCTGTACAATGCCAGATAGTCAGCTATACTCTGTCAACTATATGTGTATAATGATTGATAAAAGCAAGGATTTATAAATGTAGCCTTATTACTAATCACTATATTAAAACTTATTTGATCTATCATGCTCATATATTTAATTACATTGCAATCTGTAAAGTTTTCAACACTCTTGAATCTAGGTATTGACATTTGTAAAATTATGAGTGGCACAGATAAGGTGAATGGTTAGCGTCTTTTCCCTAGTGTGGGGGAGTTTAAATTAGGGGGCTTAAGATTTGGTCGGAGAGGCAAGGGGCAGCATTTTTAGAGTGGTTTTGTGTGGAATGAACTGGCAGAGAATGTGGTGGATGCAGGTACAGTTACAATGTTTGAAAGATACTTGGATAAGTACATGAATAGGAGTGGTTTGGAGGGTTTTGGGCCACATGCAGGCAGGTAGGGCTCGTTTAGTTTGGGAACATGGTTGGCATGGACTGGTTGGACCAACGGTTTCCAAATAGACTTCCTCCATGATCCATAACCCTACTGTGGTGTTGTAGATCATAACATCCACTGAAACAGGCCTGTCTCCATGGAAGTAACGTGGAGAAGGGCTGTCTTAATTGCAAAACCCACAACAATGGAGTTCACAAGGGTTGGATTGTTATGTATAAGCTTGCTACCCACAACCTTATCCTAGGGCCCAAAAATATCATATGACTGGAATGGGAGCAAGAATCCTAGACTCAGGTCCTGCTCTTTATTTTAAATCCTGTCCATCTCCATTCCAACGTCAAATGATACACATTGTTTCTATTAACCCAATAGTTACAGAGACTGTCATAAAATGGATGAAATACACCCACATTTGTCATCCTGAGCTGTAAATATATAAGTTACTCAACAAAATTATAACTAGTGCTATGCTGTTTAATGCAAATTCAAAAACCTCTCTAAGGCTATTAATAAACAATATTGCTGCAGCATTGAGAGCAAACGGGGTGGTACAATGGTGTGGTACCTATTTCATGTGAAGATTGTACCATTCTTATGCAAACATGTTTTCTTCTTTTACAACGTCTATGATGGGTAAAGAATGCATCTGGTTGTGTGAGTCGGTATATATGAAATCTGCTTTTGATCCTTCTCACAACTGTTAGAAATATTCCTGAACCTGCCAGCGCAGCACTCAGTACATTTTAAAAGAAGGACCATAAAACTCACTCAAGTATTATCACTGATCCATGAAATTTTTAGCTGAACCACTCCCTATTATAATTTTCTTTCCATAAAGTTGAAAATTAATGACAGTTCCGTGCTCTTCTGAATATGCTCAGCAATGTTTATGGGGTTTTAATTTTAGCATTCTGAACAACCAGTCCAACCTTTTTTTAATCAGAATATATGTTTTCTATACACACGAAGAAAACTTCTTTATGGTTTAATTTGAGTTGAAATAAAAAAAATTGAGGTAAGTTGTAGGATACATAATTTTTATCTGATTTCAGCTTGTGATGTCCACACTGAATGTTATTGTTAATGCAATGTGAGTACCAGAATGCTAATTTTCACAGCTAAATGAATATGAAAACATTTATTTGACTTTGCCTCAACCATGATTTTGTCCCAATGTGTGGAATTTTACTGAAGAATCAAGGAATTCCCTTTTGTTCCCTGTCTTCCTCAAGCATGTAGCTTGTAATCACCTGAGATTGCATCAAATTGATCTCAGCTATTTGAAATTGGCAATTTTCGTCAAATTCTTATAAATGTTGGACAGTTTTGGAGCTTAGCACGATAACGGTGAAGTTATTCCACCTCCACATTAACATTGCAATTAAATAATAATGGGGAATGACTGAGCTGAAATTGTGAAGAATGAGTGATCATTTGAGCCAGTTTTATAATCCCTCTTATTTCTCCTCCAGATTCATATATCTGTGAGTGCTCCATTTGGCAGAGGTATTGATTTGGGGGTGCAGAAGAGGAATGTGTTCATTTCAGGTCATGGCAATTATGAGTGAAGTGGTGACATGGGTCATTCAGGACACTTAGGAATTATGTATAGGTTCATCCATGGCGCTTCTTGCTCAATGTTGCAATGCTAAATGATAGCTGCACTGCTATCAGCCAGTCAACCAGCCATTCTGTTTGCATTATCATTTGTACCATCTAAACTGTTAACAAATCATTTACTTCAGCTTTTCAATTCCTTGTTTTAACCTTACCTTGTAAATATTCAAAAATATCCTCAAGTTATGGACTTAAGGAGTGGTACTTCATCCTGTATTGTTAACAGGGGCAATTACTGATGGCAAACATAAAAAGGTCATAAGTAATTTCTTGTTTTGTTTTTATTGCTCTTAATTGTTCTCATTTGTAAATCATCATTTCCAGTTATTTTTCAGAGGAATTATCTGAGCAGACAGAGTTGAGTTTGGGTGGAAATTGAACCCCTTGTAGTGTGTCCATCTTCCAACACTTGAGATCAACATTTATCAATCCCTTTAGGAGCTGGCTGAGGCCAAAGTATTGCCGGTTTTTGGCAGAACTATGAAATCTCACCCAATGATGTGAATGGACACAATTTATTCCAAGTCTCACTGCCTCAAGAAATAGTCTACCATCAAACACTTATCAGAGATTGACAAGTATGAGTGACAATACTTAGTTCTGGATTTTCATCTTTAGAGTATTTTAATGGTGTGTGATCTTATGGTACACATTTTCATTTCAGGCTTACAAAATGTGAGTTGGACTAGTTTGTAGACCTGCAAGTGTCCTCCTAACTCAGGTCCAATTTTGCCCATAGTTTTTATTTATTCAAAGCGCAACATGCACATGTCCTTCCCCCATCTCTTCCCCAAGTCTCATGACCCCTTCATGTCCTCTTTGAACCAATTGCCACCTTCATTTACATTTGTATCCTCTATGACCATTCACCAAGTAATGATCATGGGTTATTCTCAAAGGTTATGCAATGAGAGTGGGAATTATTTTAAATGCATGTACAAAATGACAGGAGATGGTGGTGTAACGGTAATGCCGCTTGCCCAGTAATCTGAAGGCTCAGGCTACCACTGTGGGAGCATGGTTTCAAATGCCACTATGGCAGATGGTGGAATTTCAATTCAATTAATATATTTGGAATTTAAGCTAGGTAACTGTCAATGATGACTATCATTGATTATTGTAAAAATGCAGTTGGTTCACTAAGGTCCTTCAGAGTAGGAAATTTGCCATCCTTGCTTGATCTGATCAATGTGACGTCAGACTCACAGCAATGTGGTTGACTCTTAAACACCTTTCGAAGTAGTCTAGAAAATAGAAAGCAGTACAAATACTTTAAGTGCCCATAATCAAGTGAAAAAAAAAGCCACTCACCATATCATGTTAGTTTATGTTATCACAATCAGTTAATACTGTCAACCTTACCCCTGAGCATCTGTGCCAACAGAGCATTGGCAAACTCTAGCCATTCCAGCTTTTGCAACTAAGACAAACATTTATAATAGCCAAAGCTGTCACAACATTGGGTTTCAGCTACCAAGGATCTGAAATTGAAAAAAAAACTGCTGGAGAGCAATATCTCCATTTCAAAGTAGATTGGTAGTCAATCAAAGAAAGGGAGAAACTGTTTAGAACATTTTCATATTCAATATAGGGGGACAAAGGAATATTACTTTCAAAGTCAGAAATGTTTGTACGCTTAAAGTATAATACAAAACAGCTCGGGAGAGTTTACCACCATGTTTGTGTATATTTTTGAATGAATTGTGGAATTTTCTTCATGAAAAAGGTGCTTCAATGAATGTTAGCACTTACGTAATGGCTAATATGATGTTAAATGCATTAGTTGGATTATGACTAATAATTAAATGCCAAACTTTTTTTAAGTTTAAATATCTAGGTTGACTATGATTGGTTAAGGTATTGCCCTGAGAACTGATAGAGAGAATGTATGTATTCTCTTAAAGATACAAAAAACATCACCCTGTGTATTCATGTAAATAGCTTCCAGACATTATGAGCCTGACTAACAATCTGAAGTTGGTTGTTAATGTAATGTATAGCACACTCAGGATTATTTAGTGATTGTAGTCCAATCACAGAATTGCTTCTAATGTTGACATGGGTTTTTGAGCTCTGCAAGCACTGTCAGTACCTTGCCCATTATTATCAGCTGATGGTGCATGCTGTTTTAAACTTATCCAACAATCTTTTGGATATAAGGAGACATTCCTAACATCACACAGGCATGAAATGTTCTGCATGTTCCGGACCCATCATCAGACTTCTCTAAGTTATGATGAAATTTTGAAGGAGGTTCCTTTTTCAAGGCTTCCATAGCCTCGTCCAGCACCAAAAAATAAAGTATACGAAGGAATACACATCTCCAGTGCTCCTCGCAATGTTGTCAATGACCTCAAAAGAGACATGAACATGTTTTGCACCCCAAGCCTTCCCAATCCTTCAAAAGATCTCACCAAAATGGCATAGGATCAGGAAAGCACATTTCCTTCAAAAAAGCTTAGCCAAGTTCTGTATTTTGCCAACTGTTTTTTTAGCTTTCTTGAGACAAAGGATTGTCCCACAGTGTCCAAATTTTTATGAATCCTGCTATATCAATGCAAGTGTGGTGGACCAAGCTGCCAGACGGAATTACGGATATTGGTGAATCTTTGGTTTTGTCACTTCTGGTCATGTAATAGCTAATCGTATGACATTTTCAAATGTTAATGCATTTAAAGGTTGTATCTCCTATAGTTGACTGTCTGTGCTTTGTATTTTCAGATCAACAGCTATTTGTGTGAGATGTTATGTGAACGAAGTCACTTAGCAGATGAAGAGGGCAACCCAAAGGCTGGGATCCAGAGCAGGATAGAAAGGAACTGAAGAGCAGTGTAAACAGAATACTGAATTGGCTGAAACTGACAGTGGTGAAGAAACTGTTAAGAGGAATTGAGAACAAAAGGACACCAGTCCTGTCATGTATGTGGGGCTCTTTGCAGGAGCTGCCCAATTAATGCCTTTCTCCCTGTTCTTTCTCCTGCATTTCTACGACTTAACTGTATCAATTACACCAGCAAAGATCAATGTTGAAAATCCTTTTTTGCCCACAAGAATGATCTGCAAATGGTGACACAAGCAGATTCAGTAAGAACTGTCAAAGGGAATTGAATAAACTCCTTAAAAAAGGCTATGTTTACAAGTTTTAGATTAGATTAGATTACTTACAATGTGGAAACAGGCCCTTTGGCTCAACAAGTCCATACCGACCCGCCGAAGCGCAACCCACCCACACTCATTCCCCTACACCTAACACTACGGGCAATTTAGCATGGCCAATTCACATAACCTGCACATTTTTGGACTGTGGGAGGAAACCGGAGCACCCGGAGGAAACCGACACAGACACAGGGAGAACGTGCAAACTCCACACAGAGAGTTAGGTGTTAGCAAAGAGTGAGCAAGACTTACCAAGTCTTCAAAGAGCTAGAATGGGCAGGACAGGCCAAATGGCTTCCTCCCTTAGTGTATCATGCTGTGAACTTTGATATATCTTTCTCCCCCAACACAGAAAACAGGTCTATGGATGAGGTGGGTTGTTGTCTGTTACAGTTAAAACATGTTACAGACAACTCTGATCAGAATGTTATGAATGAATTTGCCCAAGTATCTGACAAGACCGAAGTGGTCAAATCAATACAAACACAAGCTGGTACCAAAGTCCCAACTTTATTAAGAACAAAGTTACAATAATCTTTAATATTAAACATAATATCCCTAATCCTGTTTGGCCCCTTAAGGTTATAATACTTCCCAAGTCTCCTGTAGATTTTGCAGTCGCTCTCACTGTGGTTCTGTCTCTGGTCTGCTTTCTTCCTCTCTCTCTCTCTCTGGATTGTCAACATGTCTCTGCCTCTTGTGATGCTGGTCTCCTCCGAAGACCTCAGATGATTCCAAGAACAGTTCAAGAAAGCGATTTACAGGTGAACCTTGTTTTTATGCCTTTAAGATGGCTTTTTCGGAACTTTCTATACTCTTGGCCAATCAGTGAGACACCCTTAACAGTTTAAAACAAGAATCAATCATTTAGATGGCATGTTATTGTTAGTTTCTTTGTGTAGCAAGATATGATGTTTTTCTGTCTGAGTTCTCCTTTGTTTAGTGGATAAATTGTTGGGGTATGCCTGTCCAGAATAACTGTTGCCTTTTATGCAATGCTAATGTCATTAGCACCTAGCTGCTGTGTTTGCACTGTTTCTGGAGTGTGGGATTTGTGGTTTCAGAGTTTTACTTGGCCAATGTACCCATCATCCCTTGCTGTTTGGCCAAGTTATCAATCTCTGTATTTTAACAGCCAGAATGCTACTATAGGGTGACCAGTTCAACTACTGCATCCATATCAATTTCCAAACCTGATTAGATCACAAACAAATTAGGATATAATAAGGTAGTTTGAATTGGTTTAGTTTCTTTTGAATTGATCACAGATTAGGGTTTATGTTCCAATTGAAAAAAAAAGATCAAAGGTGCTGATGAACTGAACCATTAACTGTTCCTCTTGAAATCAACTTTTTAAAACACAGTTTATAAGAAATGGACAGTTTGTAAATGAGCTTTTACCAGTCTTATTGCTCAGTGCCCAGTTAATGAAGATTTTAAAGTTTTCTCTTATCCAGAATAATGAAGTGAGTACTGCAGTTATGTGTTTTTATAATCCCCGCCACAGAGAGATTTTCTCAGGCTCTACTAATTTTCTTCAGATCAGCACAGTTCACACTTGTCTCAGGTAATTCCTGAAGAAAATTAACCAACAGGTATTCTTACTATTGTGTCATCACCATAAAATCTGTTGACTCAATAAGAATTGGGTTGATTTGAAAAGAAAAGTTATTTTAAAAAATACCCCTGGAGATTGATCCTGACCTACAACCTCAAAGAATTCCTGTTTCTCTGGGCAAATGGATTCTCCTTGTGAAATAGGTGTCTGCCGTCCCTCTGTGCAGCCGTGAAATGTCCAGGGTTCATCTGACAGTATGTACGGCTTCCCCTTGCAAGGTGAAAGAATATTTCCTGAGGAACTGCTCACTAGATGTCCCAGAGCAGGACACAGAGTGAGAGGGAATTATGCTTATGGCTGACTCAAGCTGACCAGAAGTGTAAAGAGAATATTGTGGCTCTCTTGGCTTACCACACAAAAGAAGACTAGGAAAACATGAAATAACATCTTTGTAAGATCTTGCTTTGCAATTCCCCTGAAATCCAAATGGAATAATTGCAGACAAAATTGGGAAAAGCATATAGAAAATCTGAAATCTCTCTGCTCCCATTACCATTGCCATTTGCACTGTCATAACCATTACTAATCACTTCTTTTCTCATTTGCTGAATGTAAATGATGCCAGAGAGATGAAGCCTGATTTCTGGTGGACCTTCCCTTTAGTTCTCTGTCCCAGAAGAATCAGGGGAAACTGATGTTACAATTGGAAGGCCCAAAATGTGATAATGAATGGAGAAACCCAAGAGATAGTCACCAAAGACTAACTTCTGTTATACTCAGCCTTGCCTGAGACGCAAAACAATTCAGTGGAGTTCATCTTTGGGGCTCTTTGGTCGAATTGTTGGGATTCAATCCCCTTGAAACCCAGATGAGGTGTGCACTGTTGGCTGACCAGAGGGTGAGAGTAGACCCAGGCTTCAGGCCTCTCTCTCTCTCTCTCTCTCTCTTTCTCTGCTCTCTCAAAGAAGTCAATGTTTTGGGTGTAACTCTTCTTTGGTCCTGAAGAAGAGTTACATCCGAAATGTTGACTTCTCCACCTCCTGATGCTGCCTGGTTTGCTGTGTTCTTCCAGTGTCCTGCTTGTCTCCCTTGAATTCCAGCATCTGTAGTTTTTTTTGTCTCCTCTCAAAGATTACAAACAGCCTCCATTAGCAGCCAGCAAACCCTTTATCAGTGGCCTGCAAATGCATTCAAATTTTCTTTCTCTTCAGTCACTGCGAGATTCATCTAGGACATATCGAATAGGAAAAGGCTACTTTGAATGTGCCAGAGTGGGGACAGAGAGGCAAGCAATCAATGAAAGTTTGGGTGCTGGGTGTGGAGGAGGGGGCAGAAGTGTGGTGACAGACAATCTGTAACCATTTCACCCTAAAGAGCTGCATATATTCTTGTTCAGTAGGAATGACAAATGTGAGAGACAGAAGTCACTCACAAATCCATCAGCCTGAGACAAAGCCTTGGAAACAAGAACAATTTATTACAGGTTTTCTAGCACCAGATGCCTCTGCAATCAAGCAGAAATGTGTGCAAAACCAAACCATTAAAGCATTCTTATTCAGTTTACAAGTTGCAGAATCACGCCTCCTTTTTCCCATCCTATCATAAGCCGATTACCTCACTTGTTAGTTATTTTCTTATCTGGCCATCCTGCTGTCCTTGTCTGCATTTTTTTGTTCCTTGTTTGTTACAGCTTGTTCTTTTATCCAGTTTCTCTTATTATACTATAAGCTTTATTGTGAAATGCTCCTGCTGCTTCTTTTTGTGGTCAGCTACAACCCTTCATAGTTATTTCCTAACTTTCTTTAAAAGACCCTCTATATTCATTAAAGTCATAGCCTTAAGTATGCTACATGCTACATGCTGCAAGAATTAACACCCCGCCCCCCCACCTGCAAAAACAACATTTCTAATCTCCCACAATTCCCCCTTTTACTTTTTCTCTAACTGTTGTTTTTGTGCTTATTAAGTCTCCTTTAAATCATTTTCTTATGGTCTGCCCTCTTATACCTTTTGGCGATGAGGTTCACAATCTTACATTTTACATTTGTGTTATTTGTCCCTCGAACTCTAAAAGCATTCTTTGACTTTCTCTTTATTGCATATCACCTGCTGATTGTAAAAGCATCTGGTGATTTATTTGGATTCCCTCCCAAGGGATGTCATCAGTCGGCCCATTACCCATTTTAGGACATTGAACCGTACCACCAGACCATTAATATCAATAATCCATAGATAGCTAGATTGACTAACCACCTTCCCCAACCAGTCAATCCCCAATTCCCCCATTCCCATCCTTTTTTGTTCCAGTGCCGATTACCGGCCTCCCTTATCTTGGCGATTTTGTCTCGCACATGTTTGGAGATATCAGTAATGTTAGAGGAGACCTCAAGTATGTATGTACAACATTCCTCTCCAATTAATGCACAGGTACCACCCTTCTCCGCTAGAATTTAATCCAGAGCCATCCTGTTCTGAAGGGTCGTTAGCCTAGTGGCAATCATTTCGGTCGTTATGGCTGCTACTTGGGATTGGGTTTCGGCCAACGCATTGGCAGTATTATTGGCCAACTCTTCCAGAGAAACCACTAACTTTTGTATTTCTACTCCTGCTCGAGGGGTCCCATACATAGGTATCAAAGTCCAGAGGAGGCGATCTCCTTCAGTTACTTTCCGGGTTACTTGCCTTCCTCCCCGTTTATTCCAAGGTATTTTTGGGGCTCTCTTTAACAGCCTCAAGTGGGGAATTATATAGGCAAGGTAGCAGCAGCCACTCCAGCCTTTCTGGTTTTGAGGTAGTGTCTGAACTGGATGGTCCCAGCACCCATTCCCGTTACATCTGCCACTCCAAACATACTTCTCGCCGGGGATAAATGGGTAGGTGTTTAAGCCACCCACCCAATATGTCCCATTCAATACTTGGGGAATGGTTGTGGTGTAGACACAAGGTGATATTCCTAATCGGAAGGGTGTGTTATCATTCTGATTACAGAAACAAGTGGTATTTACTGCTCCTTTCAGTGGGGAAACTCTAAGGCCATTGATAGCACCCAGAGATTTTAGGCTGGTCAAGGGAACCACCCCGCAAAGTTATAATTACCCATTTCAAATCTCCAAGTTGTATCATTTGAGCCAGAGTCAAATTGTTGTACATCGTACACTTCTTCTTTAGTAGGTGGTATTACCGTGAGAGGAATTCCAAATTCCCCATGGTATGCGATCTCCGCACACACCCAACAGTTGGTATGCCCCTTTAGTTTAGCATAATTTGACATAAAGTGGTAAAATGATTTTTCCCACCCACCCCCCCACCCTGGCAGCTAGTGCCAATATTATCTTGACAATATAAAGCTGACCACTTATTTCAGCTCACAACCCTATCTGTCTATTCTCTAACTCTTTAAATACCAGGCAGGAGTGAGTCCATGCAACACTTACAATTGTTTTGGGATACAGTTTTTTAACCAATTCTTAATAGTCTCTTATCTCAATCCATTCTTTTTGCTCAGCTTGACTTTCAGAGGGTTGTCTGAAGGATGTGCTTGCCACTCTGCCGGAGGGGAAGGAGCATCCACCGGGCCCTTGACACGAGTGTGATGACTCCACTCTTTTTCAGCAGTTTGGATTGCTGTTTCAGTCGTCAGGAGGGTTAGGAACGGTCCCTCTCAGTTTGGGTGCAGTTTGGTATCTTTCCCGGTCTTTATCAGGACCCAATCATCCGGCCGTATCGGATGTACTGCGAACCCAAGTAGAGGTGTCTGGGTCAACAGACCCTTCTTCTTAAGGACAGACAAAGAAGAACCGAGTGCCACAATATTGTTCTTTAAGCACTTATCATTGAACTCTACAGTTGGTAATTCCCCACTTCCACCCAAGAAAGGTAATCCAAACATCATCTCATAAGGAGAGAGGCCTATATCACGTCTAGGTGCAGTCCTAACGCGTAGCAACGCGATAGGTAAACATTTTGTCCATGGTAATTGAGTCTCAAGGACTAGATTAGACAATTGCTTCTTTAAGGTTTGATTCATTTGTTCCACCTGTCCAGAGGAAGGCGGGTGCCAAGGAGCATGGAATTCCCAAGAGATCTCTAATCCCGCCATTACTTCTTGTAGGATCTTAGAGGTAAAATGGCTACCTTGGTCTGAATCTACTCTTTCTACCACTCCATATCGAGGAATTATATGTTCTAAAAGAGTTTTCACTACTCCCTTTGAGGTAGCTGAGGACATTGGAAATGCCTCCACCCACCCAGTTAGGTGATCCATTAGGATGAAGAAGTACTTTTGTTTCCCTACTGGGGTTAATTCTGTGTAATCTACCTGTATTCTTTGAAAAGGTCTTACCCCAGCGTTTCTTCCACCTCTTGGCCTCCCTCTCCTTACTTTCTTATTAATCCTTTGGCAAGTCGGGCATCCTGCACATACCTGCTTGGCTAATGTGTATATCCCTTTACATCTGTACTTCCTTAACACTGTGTCACACATAGCTTGGGAGCCCCAATGACTGCCTTGGTGCGAGGTGGTTAGGATGTTTCTCATGACTGGTTTACTTAATTACTCCCTTCCATCCGGGAGGAACCATCTTCCTTGGATTGTCTGAGCCATTGTTACAGCTACTGCACTATCCTTCACCCCAATTTTTAAGCCTAGCAATATAATCAAATCCCTACCTAATGATTACTTCCAATGTCAGGAATATATAGTAATTGTCCTATCACTTCCTCATCATTTCTTCTGATTAGGGTTGGGTCAAAAATAGGCACCAAGAATTCTTCGCCTTTTACTCCAGAAACCTTAAGATACTCCTTAGTCAATTTAACGCTGGTAGCTCTAAAGCTTAGAGATGACCGTGCCGTTCCCGTGTCCACCAAAAATATTGCCTCCTCCCCTTCAGGGGTTTATCAAGGGTTCCCTGACTCCCCTAATCTTCATCTAAGGTCATTCGGGAAACGGCTTCCCTTTCTCGTGCTAATTCCAGGCATTCCCGTTTAAAATGCCCCATTTTCCTGCAATGGTAACACCCTGCCTTTTGCCTCCTTTCCCGGGTATCTGACCCTTGTCTTTTGTGTCCTCCCCTACCCTTCCTGTTATCCCTTGATCCCATTCTCCTTTTTGTTATTCCTTCTACTGCCGCCACATCATTTTGGCTTTCTGTTTCTGCTTCTCGTCTCCCCTTTTCACATACACTTCTTGTGCCTCACATAACAGTTCTTCCATCTGTCTTTCACTCCATCCATCTAGTTTCTGTAATTTCTTTTGTATGTCCGGCCATGATTTAGTTACAAACTGGACATTTAAGAGTCCCTGTACTATTGGATTATCGGGATCCATTCCCGAATACTTCTTTGTGGCCTCCTTGAGCCTTTTAAGAAATGCAGAAGGGGTTTCATCCTTCTCTTGTCGTATTTCAAAGGCCTTAACAAAGTTTTGTGATCTAGGTGCCGCTTCTTTAAATCCTAATATTATCATTTCTCGTAAATCCCACGTTGACTCCCTATCTTCTCTGTCATTATTCTCCAAATGAGGGTCAACATTTGGGAATTTCTGTTCTGCTGGGGCCCCTTCTTCCCCAACTGGGTGTTTCTTTTCCCATTCCTATAAAGCTGCTCTCCTAATCATACCTCGTTCTTCCCCTGAAAATAACGTTCCTAAAATTGCCATCAGTTCTCCCCAGGTATATAAATTAGGCCCTAGGAATTGCTCTAATTGTTCGGCTAGTCCAACTGGATCCTCTATTAAACTTTTCATTTCCTTTTTAAAGGCCCTGACTTCACTGCTAGTTAAGGGAGCCTTTACATACCCGATTGTACCTTCCCCAATCGGAACCGCTCGTAAGGGACATAATTTTACATTTTCCATTATCTCTGCCCCTCCTTTACGTGTGGTGGCTCAAGTGATTCTGAGCCCCTTAGGTTCTGCATCGGGAGCTGTAGGCTCGTTCCGGGGAGTAGTATATGGGGGCGGCAAACATGTTAAGGGATCCCATTGTGGCTTCCCTTTTTCATTCTTTTTTGTTTTCCCTGATTCCTCCGTGTTCATGGGACATAATTTTACTCCTGCGCTCCCTATCCAACAAGCTGCATAATTGGACTCTTTTTGACTGTACAGTTCTTTTCTATTGACATATACATTAAGATCTTGACACAACCAATCCTCATCGGACCTATATTTGGGCCAAAAAAAAATACCAGGCACCTTAATACTTTCTCTAGTCCAAATGAAACAACAATAGTTTATCATTTTAGCCTTATCTTTCTCCTGCGTCCGGGAGTTGTATTCCCAATTACCCAACATTCTCCCCAAAGAACTGTCGGGCGGGATATATCCCCTTTAATGTTATTTACAGATAGATCGTTACACAGGCAACTCCCCGTGCCTTCCATTGTTGCTAATTTAATTAATCTTGACGAGGTCCGGTGTCACCTTCTTCCCCACCCCCTTCAGGGTCCTGACTAGACACCTTACTTGTCCAATTAATCTGACCAATTATATGCTTTTTTTTGACTTCAACTGTTCTCCATAAATCACTTTTATGTAAGGAAAAAGAGATTAGTTAGAAACTGATAGTAAGGCAGTCATGACCTGTAAAAAGAACAGGAGTTAACATTTTATTTCATAATCAGTAAAATCCTTAACCTTAAAAGAAATCATGTTAAAATTTCCATAGTAGAAATCAGTTTCAAAACGATCCCGGATCTCAAGCTCCAGGGAACAAAGCACAAACATTCAATCACCAACAAACAAATGTGCATTCAAACCGAATCACAAAGGGTTAAACTTTCTACTTGCTGTACAGCTCTTTCTCTCTCCCCCTCTCTCTCTCACTCACACACACACACACACACCATGTCTCACAACACTTTGAGTTTCCTGCAATGGCTCCTCTAGCTTTTGAATATTTTTCTGGACGTCTGGCCATAAGTTAGTTACGAAGTGCACCTCAGTAGCCCTTCAGCTACTAGCCCTCTGACACGGGCTGTTTTCCATTGTCATATGCTTAATTTTATATATCGCCAATTCCCTGTACTTTCGTACGCCCGACCACCAAAGCAATACTTAAAGGTCTCTTTTCTTAGCCTGGTCTGTGCACAGAGTTACCTGGTCATTTCGGTGCGCCCCATCCTGCAGCAATTCCTGCAGCAAATACTGCTGCCCCCGGTCGCCCGGATATATCCTTTAAGACCTTTCCCTACGCCGGTCTTGTGCATAAGGGTTGCCTGACCGCACCCGCCGTGTCTGCCCACCTTGTTTCCAGGGTCTCCCAGTCCAGATCGTACTCGCCCAAACCGCGAATGACAAGCAAGGGAGTTGGAGATCACCGAAATTGGTGAGGTGCACCTCCCCCCTCGCCCCAAGAGTCTCGAACGATAGGAGTTTTGGATCCCGGACGAACCCCCCAAATTGTGAGAAACGGAACTCACTCACAAATCAATCAGCCTGAGACAAAGCCTTGGAAACAAGAACAATTTATTACAGGCTTGCAAGCACCGGATGCTTCTGCAGTCAAGTAGAAATGTGCACAAAAACATTAAAGCATTCTTATTCAGTTTACAAGTTGCAGAATCACGCCTCCCTTTTCCCATCCTATCATAAGCCGATTACCTCACTTGTTAGTTATTTTCTTATCTGGCCATCCTGCTGTCCTTGTCTGCATTTTTTGTTCCTTGTTTGTTACAGCTTGTTCTTTTATCCAGTTTCTCTTATCATACTATAAGCTTTATTGTGAAATGCTCCTGCTGCTTCTTATGTGGTCAGCTACAACCCTTCATAGTTATTTCCTAACTTAAAACTATTTTCTTTAAAAGACCCTCTATATTCATTAAAGTCTTAGCCTTAAATATGCTACATGCTACAAGAATTAACACCCCCCCCCTCCCCAGCTGCAAAAACAACATTTCTAATCTCCCACACAAAGGAGAACTTTACACACTACAAATAATGAAGCCAATCTTCCAAAACCACATCAGTCACTCTTTTAGTTACTTTGATTTTTTTCGGATGCAATGTAAAAAGTAGTCAGGAAATGTGAAGCCATTATCATGTTATTTAATGAGCTTGATGACTCCTATTCAGGAGGAGAGCCATTCCAGGATTGCATTTACAGACATTACTGGCCTTTCAACAATGCATGTGGTGCTATTTAACTAATCATTTTCATGATTCACCAGGTGCCATAAGTAGAGTAGAACTCCTTGTCCATAATAGAAATTGTTGGATAATTGAGAGTTCCCTATACTTATCCTGACACAGTTAGCATTTAGATTCTGATTGATCTTGTTAGATTCTCTAATCAAATTCCCAGAATGTGTGGATAAATCACACATTTTCTCCATTTTAAAATTGTTTCCAGAGAGGAAGCCTGTTTCCTTGCTTTTCCAATGCAAAAATAAATGGTAAGTTCTGTATGCAGACCTACAGCTAATAACAACTTATGAAGCGGTCCTTTTTTGAACTGGCAGTTCTGGTATTTGATTTTTGTCTTTTTTTATGCTTACACATTTGGACATGTGTGCCTCAAGATTTGCTTACTTTTAATGGACGGGGTAATTGAGGAGTGAAGCTGCCTAAAGCCCTGGTGTGAGCTGCTTGTGGATGAACCTCTGTATCAGGGTATGGACATCATTAAATCATTCTATCTCATGCTATAAATCCCAGAATCTGAGAAAAATCATTAACTGAAATGATCATTGCAATGAAGCTATCTAGGTTAGATAAGATGGACGCAAGTTCAAAGGGGCTTAAGAGACTCAAGGAAGAATTCTGTTGTTTTTCTGTGGACTTTGGTGAAGGCTGAGGCCTAGAAGGTTTTGCCTTTAGATCTAATTTCTCCGACTTTTTTCTGTTTCTATCTAAGTTTCTCCCAGTAATTCTGGGCACAGAGCTAACAAAAGTGGCCACCAAGAAGCTCCAGCAGAAATGAAGATTTTCATCCCTGGTATCATTTACATCCAGCAGATGGGAAAGGCCTGTTAATTGATTTCTTAGATCAAATGCCTCTGTCAGTATGATATTGCCTGAGTGCTTCCTTATGTGTAGATTACTTACAGTGTGGAAACAGGCCCTTCGGCCCAACAAGTCCACACCGACACGCCAAAGCGCAACCCACCCATACCCCAACATTTACCTCTTACCTAACACTACGGGCAATTTAGCATGGCCAATTCACCTGACCTGCACATCTTTGGACTGTGGGAGGAAACCCACGCAGACACGGGGAGAACGTGCAAACTCCTCACAGTCAGTCGCCTGAGTCGGGAATTGAACCCGGGTCTCAGGCGCTGTGAGGCAGCAGTGCTAACCACTGTGCCACCGTGCCGCCCACTATGTCTTAGTTCAGTCATCCATTCCACAAAGACTGGATTCTTATTGAGATGGATGTCTAAAGTGTATTAACAACGCTATGTGATCTGTGGTGATATCTAAGACTTACATATTGTCTGGGCTCTAGATGGGTTTTTTTAGATTAGATTAGATTACGTACAGTGTGGAAACAGGCCCTTCGGCCCAACAAGTCCACACCAACCCGCCGAAGCACAACCCACCCACACTATGGAGAGGAAAATCTGGTACAGACTGCTACTTCATATTTTCTATTTCTTTTGTGGCAATGCAAGAGGGCTACTGTAATTATAGAATCATACAACATGGAAAACAGACCTTGCGGTCCAGCTCGTCCATGCTGACCAAGTTTCCCAAACAAAACTAGTCCCACTTGCCTGCTTTTGGCCCATATCCCTCTAGCCCTTTCCTATGCATGTACCTGTCCAAATGTCTTTTAACTGTTGTAACTGTGCCTGCACCTACCACTTCCTCCGGCAGTTCATTCCACATACGAACTACCTTCTGTGTGAAATTTAGAAAACAAAATCAATTTTGGACTCAATCTTGGAATGTCATTGATAAGGTAAGCATTTCTAGATCCTGGCTTTTCACCAATCCAACTAGTTCACTCCAGTAGTGTTGAAACGAGCTTTTTAACCTCTGTTCTTGGGCAATTTTCCAAAGGAAAAACATAGAATGTGTCTCCAGTTTGGAACAAAATCCATAGAGGGTGACTTGATGTTGTAATCACAAGATATCACAGTTCAGTCTGTTTGATGTTTCTTTGGCACTTTATGTGTTACATTCCATCTTCACACAGGACTCAAATATTCACTTATTTTAAATCCACAGTTTTTCTGTAGCTGTACTCTCTTTAGACGTAACAACTTTTGGAATAAGAAGTTAAAAAACAGGTCTATAAATTCTTGGGCATTCTGATCTATCGTCATGACAATCCAGGGCCCAGGGTAACTTCTCAGTTCAGCAATGTTTGAAACATTTTTATAGTTTGGAAGAGCAAAGGGGGACACTCAGATAAGACTAAAGATCAACTTCCTCACAAGGAAAGACCGCACAGTACTTTCTTGGAGATTGAATCTCCGATGTTTGTGTGCTGCTGCATAATTACTTGCTTTTACAATCTATTTTGTGGAGAGAAGCTGAGCATTTGACCCAACAGATCTGTGCTTGTCTTTATGCTCCATTTGCCCCCCCCGCCCTGCTTTCACACCATACCCTTTTCCATTTGGAGCAGTGTATGTTATTTGTGTCACTTCATAAGTTGGGGGTGAAGCCACCATCAAATCCACCAACATCATTATTTATTTCTAACTTTGTGCTATACCCAGTCAGATTCCCCTTTGCAAGAGTGAAGTGTTATGTGTGTCCTGGCCCGTTGTTTGTATTTATTCAGTCGAGAAAGAAGTGACAAAGAAGTATAAGGAGAATGAAATAATTTGACTGGTTATTTCAGAATTTCACGAGGTCAGGAAGTGATGACTGTGCATTTTCTATTTCCATATTATTTTTTTCTGTTCACTCGTTGCACCTCTCAACATTTGAAACAGTTAGTTCTGTATTTAATCCCCAATGAACTTAAATTCCTACAATTGCCCTATACTGTGGGATGGCATCGGTTAGTTCAGATGCCTGGCCAGCTGGTTTATGGTGCAGAGTGATATTGACAATGTGGGTCCACTGGATTGGCTGAGGAAGGACTCTCCTTCTCAACCTCTACCCTAGTCTGAGATATGATGATCCTTCAGTTAAGCCGCCATTGGTTCTCTTTCTAATAAGAGAGCAACCCTATGGTCTGGTGCGACTATGGCGATTTTACCTTACAATGGGTAATGTGTTGCTGTTTCCTCATTTATCTAATTATAAGATTGGCTAGAATTGGGCTCACACTGTTGACTACTGAGTATGCCGCAGAAAGCAACATTTTTAGAAAACATGTGATGCAGCTTGTTTACTGCTTTTAAAGGTTGTCTGTCCCTTTTAAAGGGGGAGCTGCACTCAATGAAAATGACCTGGTGCTGACAGCTCTGTTAACACTGATTGTCTGCAGGGGCTGTGCTACTGGGTCATCAGAGACAAAGGAAGGCTCCCAGATGTAATGCTGATGGCCTTAATCATAGAAGTGGACAGGACAAGAGAAGTTGTGTTCCCACATTTTGGGGGAGCAGGGCTCAAGAACTACCTGCAAAAGGACTAGCAACAGGTATTCCAGGTGTTCAATGTGAGGAGTTTGGCCCTGAGATGGGATAGTGATGCAGCAAGAAGTGAATTGACCTTATGGTCAATGAATGGATCTACAAAGGCCCTCAAAACCACTATAACACCAACTGTTTTACTGCTCAATGGATCACACAACCATTCAAGTCTCACCCTTACTATTTAGATGCTCAATGTTGGTCTCATACACACATTCCAATCGTGCTCTTATTTTCCATGTTTCTTTGGCTGTGAATTGATTTGAATTCTTTGGAAGGCGTCTCGCTGTATGGCATAATGATGTTTCTTGCCATATTTTACCAAATGTACCTGTCAGGCGTAAGCACAGCTATTCAAACTCGACTTGAGAAAAATTTCCTCTTAAATGCTCACAAATCTGTCAACATTAAAAAAAAGCCATTTAATAACAATATGAGATTTACATTATCATATTTAATGGGCATAGCCTGTTGATCTATCAAACTTCACTGCCTTCAATACCTATGAGTATAATTTCTGCTGAGCTAAGCATGCTAGTGGGGATTGGAACTTAGTAAAACATTTGGCTTAGTAAAACATATGCCATTTCTATAAGTAACCCTTCCTGAGCTGAAATGCAGAGAATTTTGAAGTTGAGTGAAAGGTTGGCTAACCAACTGGTCAGTCTTATCAGAGGTTTAGCAGATAGATTTTCAATTCAAGAGGTCAGCGAAGCATTCGGTTTTTCATAAAGGTACATCCTGTACAAAAAAGCGGGACAAATCCAAACTGGCCAATTAGTTCCCCATCAGTCTAAACAAAAACTGAAAAAAACTGTATGTGCTGTAAATCAGAGACAAAGATAGAAATTGCTGGAAAAGCTCAGCAGGTCTGGCAGCATCTGTGGAGAGAAATCAGAATTAGCGTTTCAGGTTGAGTGAGGAAGAGTCACTGGACCAGATTACTGAGCTTTTTCAGCAATTTCAATTTTGAACCCCATCGGTTTGGACCAGACTGGTGTGGTCAAAATAGAAATTGTTGGAAAATTGTTGGAAACAGTCACCAACAGTCCTAGTGAGTAGCACTTGCTGAGCAACAACCGACTCACTGATATTCAGTTTGGGATTTGCCAAGCCCTTATTACACCCTTAGTTCACAATTGGAGAAAAGAGCTGAATTCCAGAAGTGAGGTGTGACTGACAGCCCTTGACATCAAAGATGCAATTGACTAGCATCACGGAGCTCGAACAAAAGTGGAATCAATATAAATCTACTGGTTGGAGTTATATTTGATACAGAGGAAAATGATTGTAGATATTGGAGGCCAATTATCTCAGGTTCCAGGACATCTCAGGTTAGTTTCCTTGGCTCAACCATCTTCAGCTGCTTCATCAATGACCTCCATAATAAAGTCAGACATTCGCTGGTGATGGTACAATGTTCAGCGCTGTTTGGTATCCTCTGACACTGAAGCAGTCCGTGCCCTGGTTAGACCTGGACAACATCCAAGTTTAGTTTGACAAGTGGCACCATACGTGCTTGGTAATTACCACCTCTAACAGGGGATTCTAACCATTAGCTTTTGATATTCTAACATCATTAGCATCACTGAATTCCCCACATTCGACATCCTAAAGGTTAACATTGACCAGAAACTGAACTGAACGAGCAATTTAAATACTGTGGCTACAAGAACAGTAAGTTTGTGAGAACATTTTCCAGATGGCCATTATCAACTGTTTAAAATGTGCTTCCTGCTTTCACTCCTGAATCGCCAAGCTCTGTTTTTAAAAGGCTCACCGCCAAATTCTAATCTCGGTTAGGCCTAACATTGAACTTTGAAATGTCTTGGGAGAACTTATTATATTAAAGAGGTCACATAGTTGTACATATGTTCTTGCAAATGTTCTCTTTTTATTTTTATGCTTTGTTTCGAAAGAATGCTCAGAAATGATTGTAAAAAAAGAACAATATTATGTTCTTGTGAAACTTGTTCAAATATTCTAATAATTCTGAATTTGTTTCACCTGTTCTGATACTTTGTGACAACTTAACTTACATCATTTAGAAATAAATGTCAAAACAATTTGATATAGTCCTTATTAAAAGTGTGCCTGACTTCATAAGCAATAAATTTACTGGCAAATTAAACAGTTCAGTCTCATATGTGGAATAATAACTACCAAATGGTCAGAAATAGAGTACCGGGTATGAAAAAGAGTTTAGAATAGTAAAGATGAACGGTTATATTTCATTTCTGAAAGTCAGCTGCTGGAAGTTCAAGGCGAAAGCGGGGACTGCAGATGCTAGAGATCAGAGTCTAGATTAGAGTGGTGCTAGAAAAGCACATCAGATCAGGCAGCATCTGAGGAGCAGGAAAATCAACGTTTCGGGCAAAAGCCCTTCATCAGGAATGACTTCCTGATGAAGGGTTTTTGCCCGAAATGTCGATTTTCCTGCACGTCGGATGCTGCCTGACCTGCTGTGCTTTTCCAGCACCATTCTAATCTAGATTCTGCTGGAAGTTCAAGGTTAAAGTTATTTATATTGGGTCATATGATATGTTGAAGACCTGCACATGTTCTGTAAAGTGGTTGAGATCAACTTGAGGTGGAAATCAGCTTACATTACCTCTAACCTGACAGGCTTCAAATTTGTACATGCATGAAGCTCAAAACATTGCTCTTATCTTGTCCTGTACTCAGCAATGCTGTCATCCTTAAAAACATGCGATTTCAAAGTTATGATGAAGAAAGAGGAATAACTCTGTCTGCTTTTATTTCTGGTGAGTGTGTGATATGTATAAACATTGAATGTTATAACTGTGCAGTTTTACACTGTGAATTTTCATCTACAAGGACTTAAGACTGAATTGCCCCCAAAACAGTTTTAATTTGATCATTCTGATAAAATCATACAGCACAGGAGGAGGCATTCAGCCCATTGTGCCTATCCTAGCTCATTCAAAGACCCATTCAATTAGTACCATTCCCTTAAATAACTCAGCAAATTGTCTTCCTCAAATATTTCTCCAATTTCACTTACTATTGAGTCTCCCTCAATGTACTTTCAGGACAGAGATTTCAGATCAAACCAATTTGTTCCATAAAGAAAATCTCCTCATCTTACCTCTTTGGGCACTCCCTTAAATCTGTTACCTCTGGTTACCGAACCTCTTGTCAGTGAAAGTAGTTGCTGTCTACACACTCGACCAAAACTCTCAGGTATAGATATTCTGATGGCCAAAGAGTTACTGGAGCAGGGCAACTGGAATTATATGTTGCAGAATCCCAATGCAGCAGTTTCCATGGAAATTGTCCAGGAATTCAAACTATTAATTTTAGTTTGCCAGCAATGCCCATTTATAAAACAATTTATTTTAAGTGCAGGATGTTGTATGTGGTGCTTTTATGTTATAGCTGAGTTTGACCTGTATTCCTTTTTATTGGGTTTCTTTGTTCATGGTAACAAACAATGAAATAATTTTTATTTTGCTTTGTTGTATCATAATAGCAAATAAATTTTGGTCACTCTTTTTGCAGGAAACATGAGGAAACTGGCTTTTTATATCTACTTTGTCAATCTCCTTTTGCATCTTTATCTCAATTACATCTCCTTTCATTCTTTTAAAATCCAAAGAATATAAATCTATACTACTCAGTCGCTCTTTATAAGACAAAAGTTTCATCTTTGGAATCAATCAAATAAACCTCCTTGGTACTGCCTCTAATGCAACTACACCCCTCCTCAACACAGGGGATCAATACTTCGGATGTGGTCTCACTAATGCCTGTAGAATTGCAGTAACACTTCCTTATTTATATACATTATTTCTTAAGCAATAAATGAAAAAGAATCTATTTAGTTTCTTTCTTATCTGCTGTACTTGCATATTAATTTTCTGTGATTCATGTACAAAGACATCCAGATCCCTCTGCACTGAAGCACACTGAAGTTTTTTTTCCATTTAAATAATAAGTTGACTTCTATTCCACTGACCAAATGGATAATGTCACATTTGGCGATGTTAAACTTCATCTGCCACATTTTTACCTATTCACCTAACCCTTCATATCCACTTGTAAATTTCTTATTTCTTTATTGCAACTTACCTTCCCACCTGTTTAGTGTCATCTACAAATTGGGCTTTAGCATCCAAGTCATTAATATTGATCGTAAATAGTGGGGGCCCAAGGACTGTGGTGACCCATTATTTGCAGAAAAAAGCCACTTTTCTCCCAACTCTGTTTTCTGTTGGTTAGCCAATATCCTGGTTAAACTAACAATTTACCCGTAACCCCATGTGATCTTACATTGTGGAACACCGTTTCAAACGTCTTCTTGAAGTCTAGATACACTACATCCAGAGGATCCCCAGTATCCACATTGCATGTTACATTTTCAATGCACTTTTAAAGCCATTGCTTCCTTAATGATGGTTTCTATCAATTTCCCAATGACCCATGTTAAACTAACAGTTCTGTAGTTTCCTGATTACTGCTTCTCTCTCTTTTTGAATAAAGACATTATATTAGCACTTTTCCAAACCACAGGAATTTACCCTCCTTAAGGGAATTTTGGAATATTAGAACCAATACATCCACTGCATCTGCTGCCGTATCCTTTAAGACCTCTAGAGTGTAGAAATTAAGCCATGGGGACTTGTATGTCTTCAATCCAATAGTTTACTCAACACTTTTTCCATAGTAATGATGGTTATTCTGAGTTCCTCCCTTTCTATTAACTCTGCGTTACCTGTTACTATTAGGATTGTACTAGTGTTCTTCCTTGTGAAAACTGAAGCAAAAACTGCATTAATGAAGACACCAACGGCTCAGATTTGCAGATGGACAGAACCCAATTTGCTCATTTAATTCCTGAAGTTGAGGAGGCAGAAGTAGAAGTTTTCTCTATCCCATTTGAATGCGTAACACAGCAGCTAAAGTAGTGAATCCAACATCGGCTCCTATAACTGAAGAGGAAGCGCTCGGAAGAAGCGCACAAAATTTGCTCCCTCTTTCCTGTCTGATCATAAAGCAGTTGAAAGGCTATTTTAATTGTGTGTTGGTTAAGACTAGAAGGGTACCATCAAACATTCCTGCTGTATCAGAAGGAAACAGCTGTATCAGACATGCCCGGGATTATTATGGTGCAGAATGAAGCCATTCATGCCTGTACTGGCTCTTTAAACTCAAAGGATGACATCTTCCTCTGTTCAACCATCATGGACATACTTAATGAATCCAACAGTTTTACTCCATTTGAATTAGTTTACAGGTGCCAAGTGCAAAGGGCCTCTGAAACTACTGAAGAAGATTTCTTTAGAACAGAAGGAGCAAGTCTACATGTTAGACCACAGAGTGGAGCTCCATGGGTGACTGTTGCGAGCCTGTGATGAGAACCAAGAGCACTTGAAAATTTCTCAAACAATGATGAAACAAAAAGCAAATGAATATGCCAGGGTGAGATCCTTTCACCCAGGAGACCTTTAAATATGAGGCGAATCCTAAAAGGTCCGGTTCCATGGCCTATGCAGAATAGCAAAGAAACTAAGGGAAGTGAATTATCTGACTGAAACACTAGATGAGTGAGAAAAGTAAAGGATTACATTGTTAACCAACACAAATCTGCTGCCATGGTGAAAAGGAATACAAGTCTGATTACTTGTCATGTCAAACTTAGTTAAGTATCTCTACTCAGAGAAGGTGACGACTGGATATGATGACGGGCTATTTCCAGAAACGCCGATTCTCCTTCTGCTCCGATGCTGCGTGACCTTTTCCTGCACCACTTTCTCAGCTAAGTTGGTGTTCTCCCTTGTCGACAATATGCGTCGATTTATGTAATTTCGATGGCCGTCAAAGGGCACAGTTACTGGGCACAGATTCTTTTTGTACCAGTAGTCATTGATTTGCTTTACATGCAAAAGCCGGCTGGTTCAGTGTTATGGTGCACACTCATTTGCTATTGTCACAGCGCACAGCGGATTCCTGATGTCACTGTCTCTGTCAAATGCATCAAGTAGGCTCTAAAATTGATTTTAACAAATCAATGCTCTGTGCATCTGCCATTATCTGTGAAAGGCATGAAATTGTCCATTTTGTCCTTGAGGAGGAGGGAAACCACTATATTTCCTGTGTTATGACATCGGGTACCCCCCTCTCCCCCCACCCCGCTATTTTAAACCAGCAACGCAAAAGATTTATCTCACGCGGCAATCTGTTAAAATTCGAGAAGCCAAGAACCAATCCAAAAATCACTATTCAAAGTGAAAATTAACACTTTCTTTTAAAAAAGTCTAATAGAGAATAATTAGCTAACAACTATTTACAGCTCCTTTCTCTAACCTATCTTTTACTTTCCCTTTTACAATACTAGTCCAATAAAGCCCCTGATTTAAGATTTCCCAAAAAGATTCATATTAAAAGCTAGCCAGCTGTCAAATCTTCTCTTTGAATCTTCCTCTGTAGATTTGCTCTCCAGGGCAGTGTTGATGCTTTTCTCTGTGCAAACTCCTTCTTTATAAAGGTTCTTCTCAGAGAGTTCTGACTAGCAGTCTACATCTGTTGTTCTTTTGGCAGTTCTCCTTGTCACTCTGACTAACTGTTCTAAAATGTCTGATTTTATACCCCAAAGCATTGGATCATTTCATTGGTGTTAATATTATCAAAATACTAAATTCAAACTTGATTGGAGTTTAGTATCTTGGGGCATAATTTAAACTGTTTGGCTGAATTTGAATTTGTTTCGTCTCATAGCAACCCAGGTACTGCTAGCTGCTGGACAAAATGTTACATTGTAAGTTTTCCAGTACAGGATTTACTTGCTAAATCCTTTACCTCTCTCTAAAGTATGGTACACCTCTACACCTTCATACACATGTAGAAGATGGGAAACCTGCATCACAAGAAAAGCATGGAAAGCATCCACTAACAGTACTATAGTTATATAGCATTACTGTTTAATAGAATGAAAAGTTTTAGGAGAAGGAAAAGAAGTCAGCATTTTTATTTACAGAAATAAAAGTCATCAAAGGAAATATTACAGCAGCATTAAAACTTTGCAGAATTTAAAAGCCTTCAAATAAGAATAAAAATCATGAAATTCATGGCATGTGAAATAATATAATCTGCAAGCTTTAATAACAGAGATAGGGCAAATAGAACATGGGATGGGACATCTTGAAGAAAACAGTTTTTAAGATATAGAATTTCTTAATAATTAAATACTAAATTGCAAGATGAACAAGTAAATACTTTACAGTATTCAAGAGTACTTATAGCTAATATGTTTTTCATTGTAAAAACATAAAATAAAGCACAGATACTTTTTAACAGATGCTATAAGCTTTGAACAATTACTTTAAACTGAGAACACACAACATTCTCAATAGATGAGTTCAGTAGCCAGATGAATGCCTAGGTAATTTTATCAATGATCTTTGGAGATAAATGGAAAACAATAATCACAGAGTTTTAAAATGAGAATTCACAAGGGGCAGAATTATTGCTGGGAATATTGAGAAGACTTTGTTAGATAGACATACGACTGAGCAGAAGAGATTTAACTCTGGAGCAAACTATTCAAGTGTGATGGAAGCAGAAACTAACAGGAATCATGGACAAGTCTTGAAAGAAGAACAACATTTTCACTGGAGGGGAGAAAGAATCCATTAAAGTCATTATGTGTAACTATCCTAGAGACACACAACAAGCCAACACAAAAAGTAGGCCAAACAGAAGATACTGAGAGTCAGCATCAGCAACATGGAACAAGGACACCTCACAGGCACAAGCTGTGCTTGACTATTAAAAACAAATGTTATAGCTGTATATCACTTCTAGAAGATAAGCAGAAGTAGCACACAATTTGAAGAGCAGCAAACATTCAAATGCCTTCTCTTATAAAGATATTTATGTGGTAGAACTATCACCATTAGAGAAGACATCCATTCTATTCCTAGGAGAAATTAGTGATCTAAAGAACTTTGAGCTTGACAGAACCTGCTAATGTGAATGCACATTTCATTCATCTTTAGCTTGATATAGTGGTAATGTCGCAGTCTCATCAAATACCACGGTTGAAGAAATGTAAGTCACAGCCTACAGAAATGAAACTATATAGATCAGATGGCATAATTCTCAACAACGAAGACGTGCTACAAGTCACTTGCAGCACAAAGCAAATACTGACAATAAGAATGAGTAGTACAAACCATTTGAGCTCATTGAATAATTATTAACTGAATTTATTCAGACAGCAAAATTATGAACTCTGCAAATTTCTATTGCAAACTTGAATTTGCTGTCTGACAATGAGACAACACAAGTACAAAAGGGATATTTCATTTCTTCATCATTCATACTATCTTGATATTTAAAAATGATGTAGTTGAGAATGTGGGTAGAATGTTAAATATGTTTGCAGATGACACAAAGATTGGATGGGTGGTTGACAGTTAGGACGTAGGTTTTAGTTTTCAGGAGAATATAAACGGATTGGTCGGATTATGAGATCAATGGAATTTAACACTCATAAATGTGAAGTGATGCAGTTTAGAAGATGGAAAAGGATAAGAGAGTATTCAATGAATGGCAAAATACTAGAAAGTTCAGAGGAACAAAGGGATTTTGGGATCATTGTCATAGATCGTTAAAGGTAGCAGGATAGGTAACAAGTTAAATAAGAAGGCATTTGGGATGCTTGCCTTTATCAGTCATGATAGAGATTAGATTAGATTAGATTCCCTACAGTGTGGAAAGAGACCCTTCGGCCCAACAAGTCCACACCGACCCTCCGAAGAGTAACCCACCTAGACCCATTTCCTTACTTTACCCTGACTAATGCACCTAACACTATTGGCAATTTAGCATGGCCAATTCACCTAACTTGTACATCTTTGGATTATGGGAGGAAACCAGAGCACCTGGAGGAAACCCATGCTGACACTGGGAGAATGTACAAACGCCACACAGACAGTTACCCGAGGCTGGAATCGAACCTGGGTCCATGGCAATGTGAGACAGCAGTGCTAACCACTGGAATACTGCTTACAGTTCTGATCACTGAAACATAAAAAGAATACAACTGCACTCGATTGAGTACAGAAGTGATTCACCAGAATGCACCTGGGATGGAGTATTTTAGCTATGAAGACAGACTGGATAAATTTGGGTTTTTTCTTTTGAGCAGAGAGGTTGAGGTGGGACCTGATAGAATTGAAAAAGTTTGAGATGGGCATGGACAAGGTGAATAGAAAACATCTGTTCCTCTTTATTGAAGGGTCCCTAACAAGGGTTATAATTTAAAATAAAAGGCAGGAGATTTTGAGGAGATTTGATGAAAAAACATTTTTACTCAGAGGATAGTGGGGGTCTAGAATGCAGTCAGGAGGGTAATTAAGGTGTGAAATCTCACAACCTTTAAAAGGTACTTGGATGTGCACTTGAAGTGTCATAACATTCAAGACTATGGATCTATTGTTGATCTAAGCAATAGTGACTAGTGTAGTAGTGATATATTTTTGGCAGTACAGACTTGCTGTGCCACAGGGCTTCTTCTATATTGTATAATTTTATGATTCAAACTGAATTATCAGTACGAATGACAGATATAATGCTAACTAAGTAGAGTTCATCCTGTATCAAATCTGAGGATTGGAAAATACCTGGTACACCAATGTAACATCCACAGAAAGTAAATAAGATGTCTGACCTAATTAATAGTTGAAGTGTAGAGTTTAAACACTTCAATGCAGATCTATCAACAAAGATTTGCTTGTGATGTCCACAGGTTAGGATATAATCAAACAGCAGAAACGACTTGGTTTAGAAATCAGGGTATCGTGAAGAAGAAAATTATTCTTTCTACCAAGCAGGAATCTTCCATGATGGAACTTCATGAGGATTACAACTGTTGTTATTGGGTAATTATCTGATTCAGCAGGCAATAATTCCTCTGTGAGAGACATCAAAGAGATTAAGTATCCTTCAGATAAGGTAATTGACCAACCAGCTGGGTTAACAGGAATAACATCCTCAGTGAATGGCCTCTAGGACATAAATGGTCCTCCAATGGAGAGATAGGGTTTATGGATAGTGCAATGTCAAGCTCTGAATCAAAGTGAAGAACAGAACCAAGTGAATCATACTGAAGTAAAAACAATGACTGCAGATGCTGGAAACCAGATTCTGGATTAATGGTGCTGCAAGAGCACAGCAGTTCAGGCAGTATCCAAGGTGCAGCGAAATCGACGTTTTGGGCAAAAGCCCTTCATCAGGAATAAAGGCAGTGAGTCTGAAGCATGGAGAGATAAGCTAGAGGAGGGTGGGGAGAAAGTAGCATAGAGTACATTGGGTGAATGGGGGGAGGGGATGAAGGTGATAGGTCAGGGAGGAGAGGGTGGAGTGGATTGGTGGAAAAGGAGATAGGCAGGTAGGACAAATCCAGACAAGTCATGGGGACAGTGTTGAGCTGGAAGTTTGGAACTAGGGTGAGATGGGGAAAGGGGAAATGAGGAAACTGTTGAAGTCCACATTAATGCCCTGGGGTTGAAGTGTACTGAGGCAGAAGATGAGGCGTTCTTCCTCCAGGTGTCTGGTGGTGAGGGAGCGGCGGTGAAAGAGGCCCAGGACCTCCATGTTCTCGGCAGAGTGGGAGGGGGAGTTGAAATGTTGGGCCACGGGGCGGTGTTGTTGACTGGCGCGGGTGTCCCGGAGATGTTCCCTAAAGCGTTCTGCTAGGAGGCGCCCAGTCTTCCCAATGTAGGGGACACCGCATCTGGAGCAACGGATACAATAAATGATATTAGTGGATGTGCTGGTAAAACTTTGGATGTGGAAGGCTCCTTTAGGGCCTTGGATAGGGGTGAGGAAGGAGGTGTGGGCACAGGTTTTACAATAATATTGAAGTCTGAAAAGGATGTGAAACCTCCAGATCATGCAAATTTTCAAAGTTAGAGTCATCGGGAGGGGGTGGTGATAAATATAATTATATGTATGAATGTATACATGTTAATGGAGAAGAAAAAGATCAGGGGAATATTGTGATAAATGATGGTCCAGGAAGGGTTAATGTTGTGAATTTCATTAAGCTCCATCCAACCTAGAATGCAGGCTTGAGTGGGAATAAAATACTACATCTTACAATCTTGTTCAGTGCAGAACAATTTCTACTGGTCTCGTTGTCATCTTAATGACAATATAATCTTACTCTATCATGTAACATGTACCTGATTGCTATCATTCAATAATCTACAGTTTGTTAAGACAAGAGCCTCTTTGTCACAAGACTCACCCATATTGTTTCTCCAAAACTGTCATCTACAAAGACTTTGAAGCCAAGGCTCAGAAAGAGGAATGTGGGAAGGATTCTTCCTTCTGCAAATACTACTGTTACATTCTCATTTTGCCTAACAATAGGAGTAGGCCTTGCTTTGAGGTTTTCAATTGGTCTCACAAAGTAGTTTGATGGTTAAAGACTCCGAAGGAATGAGTAGGAGAGTCAGAGAGACACAGAGTGAGGATCAGTGAAGTAAGCTCCATGCAAAAAAAGTGCTGTTATTATCTGAATGCTGCAAAGGTGATTGAAGGCTCTATGTAATTGGGGCTCAGGAAGAAACCCTGGTAACTGGTGGTAACCAATCAGGAAGTTAGGGATAAGGAGATGGCCTGGGAGCTAGTTGACACAGCTAGGCACTGGGTCTAGGGCGAAGGAAAAATCCTGGGAACCAGGAGGACTTAGAAGAAAGCACTGAACCACTAATAGTTGGGTGCAGCAGAGTGCAGTTGAAGAAGGTTACAGCCAGGTTTTGCTTTATGAAACCGAACAAAGTTAGTGCACAGAGAAACCCAGGGGCCTGGCAGTCTTATTGAAGCTAGCTGTCTATGGAAAAGATAAAGCTAGGCCTATGAGTATTTGCTGGAGCACCGTTTCCAAAAAAAAGGTGGAAATACAGACCCAGGGAAAGAGACTGAATTACCACCATGTGAACAGTCATTGAGTCAGTCCATAACAGAGTGGCTTTTGAGGGATTTTCAAAAGCCAGGTTTTGAAAGTGAATATTTGGCATCCATCATAAAGTTTTAATGACAGCTTGAGACTCAGAATGTCACTGCCACCAATGGCAGTGACCACATCTGCAGCAAGTGTTGGTTGCTGGAAGAACTCCGGATCAGAGTTGATGATCTGGAATCTGAGCTTCAAACACTGCGGCACATCCGGGAGTTACCTGGACGCTTTATTTCAGGAGGCAGTCACACCTGGGAGATTAAGTAATTCACATTCAGCTAGTGATCAGGCACATCAGAGTGTGACTGTAAGCGAGGCAGGTAGGGGGAACCTGAGTTCAGGAGTGGAGGAGCCTCAGCCCTTGACCTTGTCCAACAGGTATGAGATTCTTGCTCCCTGTTCGGATGAGGAAAAGGGCTCTGGACAGGATGAGCCAACTGACCACAGCACCATGGTGCAAAGGCCATTCAAGAGGGGGGAGCAAATAGACAAGTAGTGGTTATAGGGGATTCTATAATTAGGAGGACAGATCGTATCCTTTGCAAACCGGATCGGGAGTCTCGCATGGTGTGTTGCCTGCCCGGTGACAGAGTGCAGGACATCTCCGACTGGCTTGAAAGGATATTGGAGTGGGAGGGGGAGGATCCGGTTGTTGTGGTCCATGTTCATACTAACAACATAGACAAGACTAGGGTGGAGGACCTGTTTTGAGATTACGAAGCACGAGGCAGGAAATTGAAGCACAGGTCCTCAAGGATCATAATCTCCGGATTACTGCCCGAGCCACGTGCCAATTGGCATAGGGACAAGAAAATTAGGCAAGTAACATGTGGCTAAGGGATTGGTGTGGGAAAGAGGGATTCCACTTCATGGGGCATTGGCATCAGTTTTGGAACAGGGAGGATCTGTACCGTTGGGACGGTCTCCACCTGAACCGATCAGGTACCAATGTTCTAGCGAAGAGGATAAATAGGGTGGTCAGTAGGACTTTAACTTCTGAGTTGGGGGGGAGGGAAAGTGAAAGTGACAGGGAGTATGGAGTTAAATGGAAAGATAAGCAACAGGATAGCATATGTGCAGGTGGATCTAAACTTGAGGCAGACTGGGAATGCAGCAAAAAGGAAGGATAACTTCTGACATCTTAAGACTTCCAACACCTCTAATGATAAAGTTAGCATTAAGGCACTTTACCTGAATGCTCGTAGCATTCATAACAACGCAGATGAACTAATGGCACAGATCATAGTGAATGATTATGATGTGGTAGGCATCACAGAGACTTAGTTACAGGGGGGTCAGGACTGGCAGTTAAACCTCCAAGGATTTTCGACTTATTGAAAAAACAGGGAGGTCAGCAGAGGGGGTGGGGTTGCCTTGTTAGTTAAGAACAAAATTAAATCTATGACACTGAATGAAATAGTGCCAGATGATGTTGATTCTGTGTGGGTGGAATTGAGGAACCACAAAGGCAAAAAAAAACATAATTGGAGTTGTGTACAGACCTCCTAACAGTGGTCAGGACCAGGGACGCAACATGTACTGGGAAATAGAGAAGGCATGTCAGAAAGGCAAGGTCACAGTGATCATGGGAGACTTCAACATGCAGGTGGACTGGGTAAATAATGTTGCCAGTGGATTCAAAGAAAGGGAATTCATGGAATGCTTACAGGATGGCTTTTTGGAACAGCTTGTTATGGAGCCCACAAGGGAGCAGGCTATTCTGGACCTAGTGCTTTGCAATGAACCAGAGTTTATAAAAGATCTTAAAGTAAGGGAACCCGTAGGAAGCAGCGATCATAATATGGTCGAGTTCAGTCTGGAGTTTGAAAGAGAGAAGGCAAAATCGGATGTAATGGTGTTACAGTTAAATAAAGGTAATTATGAGGGCATGAGAGAGGAACTGACAAAAATAGACTGGAAGCAGAGTCTAGCGGGGAAGACAGTAATGCAAAAATGGCAGGAGTTTGTGGGTATAATTGAGAACACTGTACAGAGGTTCATCCCCAAGAAAAGAAAAAATATCCGGGGAGGGATTAGACAGCCATGGCTGACAAAGGAAGTCAGGAAATGTATTAAAGAAAAAGAGAGATCCTATAAAGTTGCCAAGAGCAGTGGGAAATCAGAAGATTGGGAAGGCTACAAAAGCAAACAGAGGATAACAAAGAGAGTAATAAGAAAGGAGAGGATCAAATATGAAGGTAGGCTAGCCAGTAATATTAGAAATGATAGTAAAAGTTTCTTTCAATACATAAGAAACAAACGACAGGCAAAAGTAGACATTGGGCCACTTCAAACTGATGCTGGAAGCCTAGTGATGGGAGATAAGGAAATAGCAGGAGAATTTAACAAGTACTTTGCGTCAGTTTTCACAGTGGAAGAATAATTAATCCCCAATAATTAAAGGGAGTCAGGGGGCTGAGTTGAGTATGGTTGCCATTACAAAAGCTAAAGTGCTAGAAAAGTTAAAAGGTCTTAAAATTGATAAATCTCCTGGTCCCGATGGGATACATCCTAGAGTTCTGAGAAAGGTGGCTGAGGAAATAGTGGAGGCATTGGTTGAGATCTTTCAAGAGTCATTGGAGTCAGGGAAAGTCCTGGATGATTGGAAGATCGCTGTTGTAACCCCCTTGTTCAAGAAAGGATCAAGACAAAAGATGGAAAATTATAGGCCAATTAGCCTAGCCTTGGTTGTTGGTAAAATTCTAGAATCCATCATTAAGGATGAGGTTTCTAAATTCTTAGAAGAGCAGAGTCTGATTAGAACAAGTCAACATGGATTTAGTAAGGGGAGGTCATGCCTGACAAACCTGTTGGAATTCTTTGAAGAGGTGACAAGTAGGTTAGACCAGGGAAACCCAGTGGATGTGGTTTAGCTAGACTTCCAAAAGGCCTTTGATAAGGTGCCACATGGGAGGCTGCTGAGCAAGGTGAGGGCCCATGGTGTTTGAGGTGAGCTACTGGGATGGATTGAGGATTGGCTGTCTGACAGAAGGCAGAGAGTTGGGATAAAAGGTTCTTTTTTGGAATGGCAGCTGGTGACAAGCGGTGTCCCGCAGGGTTCAGTGTTGGGGCCACAGCTGTTCGCATTATATATTAATGATCTGGATGAAGGGACTGGGGGCATTCTAGTGAAGTTTGCCGATGATACGAAGTTAGGTGGACAGGCAAGTAGTACTGAGGAAGTGGGGAGGCTGCAGAAGGATCTAGACAGTTTGGGAGAGTGGTCCAGGAAATGGTTGATGGAATTCAACATGAGCAAATGCGAGGTCTTGCACTTTGGCAAAAAGAATAAAAGCATAGACTACTTTCTAAACGGTGAGAAAATTCGTAAAGCCAAAATACAAGGGGATCTGGGAGTGCTAGTCGAGGATTCTCTAAAGGTAAACATGCAGGTTGAGTCCATGATTAAGAAAGCGAATGCAATATTGTCACTTACCTCAAGAGGGTTGGAATATAAAAGCACCGTTGTGCTACTGAGACTTTATAAAGCTCTGGTTAGGCCCCATTTGGAGTACTATGTCCAGTTTTGGTCCCCACACCTCAGGAAGGACATCCTGGCACTGGAACGTGTCCAGCAGAGATTCACACGGATGATCCCTGGAATGGTTGGTCTAACATATGAGGAACAGCTGAGGAACCTGGGATTGTATTCATTGGAGTTTAGAAGATTAAGGGGAGACTTAATAGAAACTTACAAGATAATACATGGCTTGGAAAGGGTGGACGCTAGGAAATTTTTTCTGTTAGGTGAGGAGACTAGGACCCGTGAACACAGCCTTAAAATTAGAGGGGTTCAATTCAGAACAGAAATGCGGAGACATTTCTTCAGCCAGAGAGTGGTGGGCCTGTGGAATTCATTGCCGCAGAGTGCAGTGGAGGCCGGGAGACTAAATGTCTTCAAGTCAGAGATTGATAGATTCTTGATGTCTCAAGGAATTAAGGGCTACGGTGAGAATGCGGCTAAGTGAAGTTGAAATGCCCATCAGCCATGATTGAATGGCGGAGTGGACTTGATTGGCTGAATGGCCTTACTTCCACTCCTATGTCTTATGGTCTTATGGCATTGCTGAGACAGCTGTGGGATCTCCCTTTGCTGTTTGCTGTGTTCTGTGGGGTGTTCAACATTGTTTGTCTCCAACCCATATTTACCACATTTTAGTTCTGGATGTTAGAGATTATGTTATTTTCAAGAAGGTGTTAGATATATTTGTTAGAGGTAAAGGTATCAATGAGAATGGGAGGAAAGCAAGAACAGGGCACTGAGTAAGAAGATCAGCTGTGATCATATTGAATGGTGGAGTGGGTTTGAAGGACTGAATAGCCTACTCCTCCTCTTATTTTCTATGTTTTGCTATCTATGAGTGTATGTATGTAAATAATAGATTGCACTATTCTCCTCACTTTGTGTAGTCAACTTTATTTTTGTTTATTCAAAATTATTGTATACTGTTGATTTTGTTCTATTAGTACATCCTGGGATCTCATACCTTTTCTACTTTAAAAAATAAATGACTTGTCCTTAGCGAGATTTTAAAATAAATTCTGATGTAGGATCATGGCATGTTCCAAAAAGAACGTGATCCCAACAGAACTAATAAGGTGCTAAATGGTTACTGTTCTCCAACCAAAATAAATATAGGCCACTTTCATTTCACTGTTCAATCTTTGGGTGAGTAACCTATTAATCTCCTTTAAAAAAATTATTGTCAGAATCCTACTGAAATTTGCCAGGTAGCCTCCAGGCTTCAGAGGTTTTGGGGATCAGGTCAACACCCAAACGCCTGACCTGTTGGGATGATATGGTGGATGGGTAAAGTTGATGGTGTTGATGAGCAAAATGTTTGATTGTCTTTCACAATGGTGGTCCAGGGATTTTTATTTCAGTAGTTAAGCATATTGAAGAAAAATGGGCCTGCTCCTTCTTTCAAGCTAAAGAGTCTCCTGTTGATCTTCCAGTTTTAAAGCCCACCCCATTTCCTTAATTGGACAATGAGCTATCCCTCTGACCACTAATTAGACAATTTAGGGAAAATCATGGCCAGGTTTCTCCCTCAGTGCAATGTTTTGACTCCCATTTGATTGATGTCAGGGACCTGAAGCCTGCAGTGACATTTAGTTCTATGTGGTTGTTAGAATCATGCAAATAATTTTATCTCTTGCAGTGCGTTCCACGGACGGTGACATAACCTTGTGGAAGGGCAAACATTCAGTGAGGAACTGCCAAGCCGAGTCCTGGTTTGGTTCAAATTTGCTTCTTTTTCTTTTCAGAGTGTTTGCACAATCCAGACAATTTTCCTACATTCTACTTTAACTTTCTACAATTACTATCAATAAGAAATGTGAAGGGAGAACAATTGCTTCTTCTTGCTGTTCACTCCACAATAAATTTATATCTTCTTGTTTGATAGGATGAGCAAAGTCATTTTTTCTCAGGTTAAGTGCCTGCTCTTATTCTGTTAATTAAATGTTTCACTGGGTTGATGATATGCATACGTTGGGGAAGTGTGTCTCCTGAGACTTTTTAATCATTTTATTTCCTACCAACTGTAATCTCTTCTAATTAAGGGACGGGATGGTGTCATGGAGTCTCAAGGATCCTAACTTTTGAGTTAAATCCCAGGTAGCCCTGAGAAATGAACCAAGTTGAGAAAGACAAGCTTCTGTCCTCCAAAGGTCAAGTTGACCAGAATAGAAACACTCTGTTATATTTCACAGAAATGCATTGTTTTTAAAGTCTTCAGGCTGTAGACACTGAAAGCAACTCAGAGTTGTTTGGTCCCTAATGAAAGCATACCAATGTTTGTTTGAAAATGTTGTTATGTGCACAAGGGACACACGACTTGAGGATCAGTTTAAAATATTGGCTTTAAAAAAGCCCTAGAATTTTCGGAATACTGAAAACTGAACATTGGCCAAAAGTAGCAGTAATCTGGCTGTATGAAGAATGAAAGCGGTTAAGCATTCAAGAGAAAGTTACTTTGTTAAATTTTGGTTGAGACCCACAACATTCCAGCTAACTGGAATGAAACATAATCTGCATTTTTTTATCTCGATGCATTGGTCGCAGTTTTTAAATGTTCATTTTCAAAGTAGGCCTCAGTGTCTTTAACACAATGGCTTTGGAGGAAAGAAAACCCTATCAACCATAAAAATAACAAGAGAAATTTAAAAGAAAAGCAAATGCCATTATTTAGATGTCTTCTTGATGTCTATTGACAAACACGATGTCAAAGGTATATTGGATTATTGCATAGTAGCTGTTTCTTTTCTCAGAATTAGATAGATTTCGTCACTCCAACTTGTTTCTCCCAATAACAGCACTGGGATCTTAGAGCTTAACTAGGTTCCTCCATTGCTATTTATTGGTCAGGAACTGCGTAGGTTTCATCACAGGGTGACAGAACTGGAGGAGTCTGCCAAAAGTTAACATTAAATGATTGTTGCAGACCCCAGATGTGCAGGAATATACCTTCAGAGCCTATGGAAATAATCTGAAGAACTGCCTCCTGGATCTAGCAACCTCAGTGATTGTAATTCCCTCACCCCAACAATTTACCTGTTAGCTATTCCACAGGCCTGACTTTGAAACTTCAATCTGGTGAGCTGCATGGAGATATCTCTTTGGTGTGACAACTGAATGGGCGACTCACCAGCATGCCTGAAAGTCAAAATAGATGCCTTTCCAATGCTTAAAGCTAATGCTAGTACAAAAGATGAGGGGCGTGGGGTGGGGTGCATGTGTAGTTATGAGGATTGGAATTTATAGTGAGTGATATTTGTGAAGAATTAAATATTAATTTAAATTAGATTAGTATTAATTCTTTCACAAGGAAAATGACTGTGTGTCCTATTTCGGGAATGGAAAATAAATGTTCCAGAAAATGTTGATTTGTTTAGCGGGGAGTCTTTATGCTTATCAATAGGTTTTAAGGGTTAAGTTAGCATACAACTATGAGCATGTATTTATTAATATGTATTTTTATATAGCTTTATTTATACACTTTTCTAAACACATTTTAGTATTCAGAACCTTTTGATAACTTCAGTCTTGGAAACTATCTCCTTAGACAGCATCAAAACCAGTCCATTTCTTTCAGAATATTTAATACAGAAAATTGTGGAAAAATTAGAAGATAATTACTTTAGTCTTTGCCTTTTTCAGACAATGGCAGTGCTTGTGATTGGTTCCATGACAGCAGTAGAAAGGCAATCAAAAATCTGGTTAAATGAAGTATGAATACTTCATTTGAAATGCTCTGAATTCCTGCACTTCACTGTGTGAAAAAGAATTGAAATTAAACAAATGAATTCCATGAACGATAGCTTATGTCACAAAGTTGTGGGTAATTTATAGCTTCAGTGGTAAAACATGAAAGTGACAGTCCATTTCCTGTCTGACCATATTTACTTCTCATGTTGCTAGTCGCAGAGTTTTCATTTGGATAGAGGAAAAATATTGAAGCTAACTAAGAGGAAATTGGATTTAAAGAGAGACAGGAACCACATGAAAATTTGCTTGCTATTAATATTGACTTCACACATTAATGGTCTCCATTAATTGTCTCCACCGTCTAATTGAAAGAAATACTTTTCTAATTGGGAGTAAAGCTGAGTGTCTTCCCAGCCCCTGAACATCATGGACCCTGATAAGAAAATTGGCAGAAAGGTGTGAAATGGTCAGTTAGGAGCTTCCTGTTAGCGAGAGCAGAATATCCCATTTTCAGCTGAGTGATTGATCAGTGGCATGAATTTTCCACTTGTGAATGAGATGCCAAATAGCATCGATGATCAATCCCATTACTACATTACCTTGTCACATTGATATATAGCCTTCTCTTCTGGCCAGGTTAAAAGCTTGATGTGAAATTTCCAACATGAAATTTGTATAATAACCTAGCAACTCCAGCTTACCTCTTGCTCCTACAGACTTACACCAGTCACCAATATCTCAGGGCCCACTTCATGGTCAATGACCACACACAACCCTCACACTCTACCAGGACCCTGTCGGCAAAGCAGGGAGCCATTTTCCCTCTGTCCATCACGTCTGAAGCAAGTGCCGGGTACTGTGCAGTGCAGCTGCCAGCACTTGACTTGGTGCCTGGCTGGGCTTTAAATAAAGAGATGGTGCCAGGAAACCTGAGATCCTGGCAGTGGTTAATATTTCTGCCTGTGGTATGTGGGATAAAATGGTGACTGGGATGCCCTAAGGTTTTGGTCCATAGGTAATGAGATGAGTATGGGAAGGTAGTGTGAGAAAACACACTGCACATTGCAGGGAGAGACCCTCCAAAAAACTTGTCAAAATTGACACTTTGCCATTTTATATTAAAATACAGAAAATTCGGTCTGTTGAAGTTAAATATCTAACCCTGTACTCTTATATTTCTTAGTAAAAAGATTCTCTGCATCTATCTTCCTTTTCTTGATTTCTATATGATATCATACTATATCAAACAGCAGGCAGCCAGAGGACTCAGTGCGAGACAATTGCCAGTTCTACAATTGATATGGCCTGTAGGAGGTGTCTTCTCCCTACAATTCTCTATCTCTGTTAAGAATTGTCCAGCGAATGCTCCTTTCTCCTTCTGACAGGAAATTAAGATTTGTAACTTAGTCTGCAGATAATGAACCTAATTCCTGCAGTCTGTGCCTCATTGCTTGGGAGATAACAATGCAGTATGACACAATCCACAGAATTTTGTGAACAATGTTTCAATGTTTTCAGGAAGTTTTGATTTGACTGTTCTAGAAATTTTACAATTATGGAAATGGTAATGAAGGAAGAGCTTACATGTCATTTTTCTATTACTTACAATGACTGCATTTTGCCTGAGTATCAGGTTAACAATGAGGGAGTCGGAAGAATAAAACTGTTTTAACATAACAGTTTCTATTTTCACAAATGTTTAAAAGCATTTTCTTTCGATTGAGCTTCTAGTTGTGTTAGATTTGAATGATATACTGGATACACCTAATTATAATGATAACCTCAAATTTGCATATTCCATTAATGCTCCACTTAAGTCATATTTTCCCTAGTAGGAAGGTTGCATTTATTGTGTAGAAGAGAAGATGATGGGTGAATGTTATGAACTAGGCCTTTACGGATAGAAGATCATGAAAGTGGAGTAATTCTACAATCCCAAATGCCTAATATGCTGCAGGAAACTCTTCTGAAGTTCCATATTATAATTCTACCCCATAATCACGGGTTAGAACAATTGCATCCTTTTGCCAGTTTATCACAGTTTATCAACTGGTGAACAAATGTCTTTTCTTTTACCAGTAACAGTAACTCATATACAGTTAGCTAATCTTTTCTTCAGGTCATGTTAAGTGGTTGTTTCTAACCTTTGCAGACTAGATGGACCGAAAGGCCATTTTCCTGTGCTCTATAACTGCATGGCTATGATTAATGGTACGAGCAATGCACAGATGGAGCACAGACATATGTGATTGTCAGTAAATATTGGAATAGACCATTAAAAATATTTCTGGTGTATCTTTAATCCTAATGGTCACTGATCTGGAACTCCAGACAAAGTAATTAGATTAGATTACTTACAGTGTGGAAACAGGCCCTTCGGCCCAACAAGTCCACACCGACCCGCCAAAGCGCAACCCACCCATACCCCTACATTTACCCCTTACCTAACACTACGGGCAATTTACCAAGGCCAATTCACCTAACCCGCACATCTTTGGACTGTGGGAGGAAACCGGAGCACCCGGAGGAAACCCACGCGGACACGGGGAGAACGTGCAAACTCCACACAGTCAGTCGCCTGAGGCGGGAATTGAATCCGGGTCTCTGGCGCTGTGAGGCAGCAGTGCTAACCACTGTGCCACCGTGCCGCCCACAAAATGAAGTTAAAAAGGGAATGAAGGAGTATTTTGTTTCATCTTTCTACCACTTGCCTCAGTCTTAAGAATTTTAGGGCAGTATTTTCCCCTTGCTGGTGTGGCATGAGTAATGGCAAGAAATGTAGGAAGAAATTCATTGGATTCATCTGAGAGATGAGGGCTTGTTTTGTGAAGAGAGATTGAGCTGTTTAGGCCTATATTCTTTAGTTTAGAAGAATGAAAGAAGGCATAATTGAGGTATATAATAAGGCGAAAGTGAATTGAAAAACTAGATGGAGAAAAGATGTTTTTTTCTTGTGGGACAATCTAGAATTAGAGGTCATAGTGTTAAGATAAGGGATAGCAGAATGAAAACAGAGAGGAGGACAAATTACTTGTCTCAAAGGGTTGTGAGTCTGCAAAAATCCCCACAGCCAAGTGCAGTGGATGTTGGAATGTTAAGTAAATTGAAGGAAAACTTAGATGAATTTTTCATTAGTAACAGATTCGAGGGCTATGGAGAGTAGGCAGGAAAGTGGTGTTGATATTAAGGTGAGATCAGCCATGATCATATTAAATTGTGGAGTAGGCTCAAGGGGCAGAATGGCTTCCTCCAGCTCTTAGTACTTTTGTTCTTATGTTGTTAAAGTGTGGCATGAATAAACAAATCTGATTGCTGACCTCAGGAAAAAGGCTGACAATTTTCCCCTCAAGTCCTAAATGTTGAATTCAGAATTTTGCCACTCATTTACAACCACCTTATTTCCATGAGTTTGCATCTCCTTAAAGCCCAAGCTGACCTTATTTATACACCACTTCCTATTCAGTTTTCTTTTCCTAAGAAACTAGGTGGTAAAAGCTCAACATGTAAATCAGGCCAGGTTCATAGTGGTTGCAGCTCACCGAATGTTTGTCCCAGCCACTGTCCTCCTTCACCTTTGTCCATGCAAGGCAGCACCACTTTCACTCACCACACCATCATTGTCTCAGACCAACTCAAACACCACTTCAGCCCTTCAACTCTGGGCTCTGGGACTTGAATACTACGGCCAGGTCACCTTGTACACAGAGCCACCCATGTATTTCATGTATCATACAGGATGCATCTTGCAGCTTATAGCTTGAGCTCTTAGTGTGACTTCACATTGCAATCTGAAGGCATGCATCTCTTGACTTCGGCACAGACTTTTGAGCTGCCAGATTCTGTGTGTCCCAATTGCTGTTTAGTGCAAAGGCTGAGTCAGGCAGCCTGTTAATATGGGGAGTCAACATCTCTGTCAGGCCAAGCTACTCATGTTGCTGTGTAGCACTGTGCTCCGTCAACAAAAGACATGCAACATATGCCAGCAGTTCATATAGCAAATATATTGCAAGTGCTTTAAGCAAATGACAATGTGAAGGTTTAAGAGGTTGAATTCAACCCTGGTCAGGTGAAGAGGATTCCAGTCACTCAGAGTCTTGGTCCTGTTAGAGTCCATGTCCTTGTATTCTGGAGATTAAGTCACAGTCAGTCCTGCAGGTCAGGTGTGTCCAGTCTAAAAGACTGTAGAGTTCCTAAGCCTGAAATGTAAAAGTGGTAAACTACAGACCAACATCTCTGTCTCAGGCTTGCTGCAGTGCTCCAGTGAAGCTCAGTAAAAGCTGAAAGAACAGCACCTCGTTTTCCACTTGGAAGTGTCGAGCCTTCTGGTCTCAATATTGAGTTCAACAATTTATGGCCTGAAGCACCTTCTCCCATATTCTTAACCCAATCCCCACACACCAAATCTTGTTATCACATGGTCTGCTATTAAACACAATCCACTGTTAGCCACTAATAGTCCCCATTAGCAGCTATTCATTGTCCCATGCCTTTGTCTGTCCAACTGTTCTTCTCTTTCCTTGGGCTTATCTCCACTTAATGTTTACTCCTTACCCCCACCCTCCCTTTATCTTCTGAGCTACCATCAGTTGTGAGGAAAGGTCACTGGACCTGGAACGCTAACTCTGTTTTCTGTCCACAGATGCTGCCAGGCCTTCTGAACTTTTCCAACAATTTCTTTTTTTGTTCCATTTTGTCCAAGTGGCCTTTAGATGCTACAGCAACAGGCCCAATGTGACTTGGCAAACAAAACACATTGACATTGAATAGTGCTTGATTCACAGGATTCACAGTATGTGTTCCAACTTTGGGTTGCAGAATTCTGCGATGCAAAAGTTCCACTATGTTGCTGAATGTATAGATTCAATATTATTTTACAGTGTTGTCAAAAAGCTGCAGTAATACACAGCATTCACCATGTTTAAAGTATTACAAGTACAGTGATTATTCAGCTGCACCAGGAAATGTTTTAAACCCACCATAAAGAATTTCTCTGCACAGAATGACAATGATATTTTCATAAAAATACAGATGTGTTGGATAACAATAGCTGCTTTTAAACAAAAATTTGGAAATGGCATAAATGGTTAAACAGTGTTATTCAGTACACAGCCAAAACTTCCTACCTGATTAAGATTGAAACATCTTTCAAACATAAACCATGTATTTTCATTGATATATTAGAGCAGGGGCTCAGACTACCCTATGTGGAATTTCTTGGTTTTAGCTTTGTTAGTAAATACCCTCTTTTGTTTTTCATTCCTTACTTACTTAGATCAGGTATGGGTATAACCGGAGAGAACGAGAGCTGGTTATTTACATTTGGAGCAATGAATTGTCCTAAGTACTGCAAAATACATTTTTTTTTGCCACAAATGGAAAGCAATCAGATATGTCTCATGACTATTTCAAAAGATGTCTATCCGAATAAAACTACACTGCCTTCTGATTTCAGTTCTCTTCACAGTATTCTTTTCGCATGTGTTCAAAGCAGAATTTGCGACACTATCAAACTTTACACTGAAACAGCACATCTGTCAGTAAAGTAATTATTTTAATTATTCACCCTCTTTTTAAGTTCATTATTTGGGAGATAATATTCTGTGGAAGATAAAGAAGGATGATGATCTCTGGTGGCCTGCCCTTGTTCTTTGGTTTGTTATGTTTGGCACATTTCAGGGACTTATTTTATGGGGAGCTGTCAATCTAAAACCTGTGAATGATTAGGCTGTGACGCTGTACCTCAAAAGACCACCGTCCCAAACCACCACACCACAGCACGAAGGTGTAATTTACACTAATAGACATATCAACACTGACACAAATGGATGTTGAAACTGAAAAATTTGGAGAGCATTAGTCCTGAAAACTTTTCAAAATTAAAAATACCCTGAGCTCTCTATTTTTAAAAATTACAAAGGTGAATCCTCTGGGAAACTATCAATCACTGAGCTTTATGCTTTTCATAGCACACATGAGTCAATGAAATAATTAAAACAAATAAGCTGCAACATGGTAAATAAATATTGCAGCAAAATTTCACCACTGGAACAAATCTCAGTTATACATTCAGTGCCATGCTTTTATCATCATACTAATCACAATGTCATTTTTCATAATTTACTGGAGTGCAACATTATCCTGAATTTTACCTCTCTCTTATCATATCTTTATTCCCATAAGTTGCTGTAAGAGCTACCTGACATCCTCATGAAATATAATTATGTGATGATTAATTAAAGAGGTTGATCGATAAATAGATTACACTCCTTTATATTTATATGCATCAGTAATTCTGATGCAAACATAGCATAAGAGAATAATTTAAGCTTGGAAAATATGGAATTTATATATATAGTACACTGGCAAACAGTAAATCAGACATTGGACAGGGGAACTATGGTGATATGTTCTCAAGTAGATGCATATACTCGTGTGTGCGTGTGATAACTTTTACACTGTGCCATACTTCTTTAAATAAGGAATGCACTTCCACTTGACATTAGGGTTAGATCATTCCATTTTGAATAGGAATTTAAAAATAAAGTAGACATTTATAATTAAAAACTGTTTCTCACAGAAGTACCATTGAAAGTTTAGAGAACCATGTGATTATAACTGTGGGTCTAGCCTTCATCTGCTGACTTCACAGTCTGTAGTTAGAGCCAAATTGATAATTTCACGCTTAGGCCCCTATCTGCCTCAAAGAACAAGGCATCTCTGTCGACTTTAGTCCAGATTTAGGCCACCACACAAGAAAGGCCTTTCTTGTAGGCCTGACAACATGGAGCCACTTTTTCTTATTGGCCTCCTGGTAACTGTTGAGCCAGCTTTCAATCAAAAGACCTGAAATGAGGCAAGGATAATGAGCATGGAGCATATCAAAAAGGGGATGAGTATTAAGACTCAAAAGAAAAGCTGTTAAAGACAGCAAGCAATAGCCACATCAAAGGGAGGGTGGACTGCCTTGTCATCAGCCTCATAAAGCATCATTTGTTCCCACTTGACTTATGCAAAAGGTTTGGCATGTTAAACTCCCATCTTGCAGACGCAAGCCCTGTTGTTCGTGTGTCAGGAGTTAGGCAGCTGGGTACGTTACTCGAGCGGGAAAGCGTATAATCGCTTGACTCCATCGTAACAAAGAACACTTGTAGGGGGCTGGCTAAAGGGAGGAACCCACGTACAATGGAAACACAAAATTGCAGCTGCACTGAGAGCAATAATTCTGTATGGGGAATGGGACAGAGTTCCCCACACTGACAGATTCTGTTTTTTTTTAATTCATAAGCAGATTTTTAACACTTTCAGCTGGCGGTAGGAGGCCAGCAGCTGCTTGTGCTCAGAGGATGTTCAGATTGTACATTCTGACGGAGGTCATTTTACTTTTGACCTTTTACTTTATGATTAGAGAAGATTTGAGGACAACTGTGGCGTGTGGAAGAACGTCAATAGAAAGGCATTGACTCTTAATTAATCGCAATAAATTCATATTAGTTACTGCTTTCTGCGAACCGTCCTGCTCTGTTGTAAGGTTGTCCTGACTTTTACAAATTATTCTGCAAAGCTTTATTGTGACAATATACACTAACCAATGCACAATAAGTGGCTGTTTTTCTCTGTGCGTTCAATAAAGATTTACTGCCGGATAGAAATAGCGTTATCAATCAAATACTTCCCTTAATGATATATAAAAATCTGTTGTTTGAATTTTCTGCTCACCAGTGGCTGTTTTCTTTGACTACTGGAAACATCTCCTGGAACAGTGATTATTATCCCATTTCTGTGATCAGTTGCTTTGTATAGAAAATAATTTACAATCTTTTATTTATAATCTTTTCTTTACACAACTCGATCCATTTTCTCAGTTCCTTTGCACTGAGGAAACACTTCAAATTACACTTCACTATTTGTTAAAGAAAGCAGAAGTGCAGAGCTTCCAGTTTGGGTATAAATGATTGAGAAATAGTCTGCAACTCTCCTTGAACACAAAACAAAACCTAAGCATGCTCTTTTTTTCAGACAATTCCAATGCTACAAGAAGTGTCAGACTTAGCTTGATCATAAGTCAGAAGCTCACCAAAGAGAATGGGTATAATACTTACATTTAGCACTGGAAGTATTTTATTATGAGATATTCATTCTTGTGCTGAAATAGCTACAGTGAAGTATTCCTTATACAATGCCCATGTGTGCCATTGTTTTTGAATGTATTTTGTTAGCATTTTTCTACTTTATATTTTCACATTTTACATTCCTCAAACCATTCAATGAACATTTAGTGAAATAGAATTGAAATTGCCAGGAACACAATATCTTCGACCTATATACCACATTGGATTAAATTTGACTTAAGATCCATTGCTATCCTGTTGCTTATTTATCCCTTCAAAATCTGAAAATTGCTGTTGTGTTGACAAATGGGGACTCATATATTCTACTTTGCTTATTTATGAACAGAGTGTATCTCAGTATTTTATTTTCAGTTGCAGGAATGGGAAGACTTAATGTGGCTTTCGGAGCAGAAGGAAGTGTGGATTGTTTTTATTCACATGTGGGATGTGAGTGTTGCTGGCTGGGCTAGCATTTATTTCCTATCTCTAATTGCCCTAGAGAAAGTGATAGTGAGCTGCCTTCTTGAACCGCTGCTGTAGGTAGAGTATAACCCCTCATGAATCCATCACGTGCACTCACTGTTCTGAGTATGAAACATGTATTTTACTGCTGAACATTAATATTCATCTCACTGAAACAGATCAAAACAAAGAGAGTTTGAAAGATTTGTAATTGGGGGTATACTATTATCAATTTAGTGAGAAACTAGAGATGGTCAGTAAATGTGCCATTGCCTGTATCATCCATATTCCAAGAATAAATACATTTTTAAAAAGGTTATAATTTTGGCTGTATCTTAATTATATGAGCAATGTACAATAATTGTATCGTACCTTTAACAATTTGACAAATGCTCCAAAATATTTTCAGGGAGCAAACGTCGTAGTATACCTGACCTATGGCATAATCTGATGAGATCAATATTGTACTTACTGGACAATGCCCATGTGCACATTGTCTTTATTTATTGTTACAATTCTATTATATTTCTAGTGTAATAATATTAGCTGCAGAGAGCTCATTTATTTGGGTTTATTGGGTATTATACTAAACAGATTGTGTTGAAAGATTATAAGGTATTCATGGTAAATACCTCTGCTCAGAAGAGTGAGGAGGATACATGAAGGAGGGAGAAACCAATTAGTAAATCAGAAATTGGGGACAAATTTATGAAATTCATGATTTGGGATCAAATTGAAAATTATCACCAGGGCAGTGAACAAATATTCATTTGAGAAGCAATATTCATTTGGGGGAAGCCGTTAAGAGACTGCAATGCTTTGCCAGAGGGAATTGTTGAGGTGAACATCATTACATCTGTTAGAGAGGAATAGATGTGCTTGAAACAAAGGAAGATACAGAGACTGGTAGACAGTAGGACACTGAGATTAGTTCTGGATTGCTTTAGCAAAGAGCTGACTGACCTTCTTCAACGCTGGAAATGTCTGGTTCTATGGGGCACCAGCCTTTCTTGTCTGTTTGCAGGATTCCCTATGCCTGTTCATTGTACATAACAAGGAATAAGAAAGCATAGGATGATAAAAGATATTTGGTTTGTCAACCCTGATTCCGCACAGGCCAAGTATTTACATTAATAATTGCTTAACCAATCAGTTGGTGGGTAAGATTTATACAATTTATTTCTGGTTCCGATATACATTGAAGAAAACTCCAGATTATTTATTTATCTCTATATCTGCCTCATTTAGCAGTGGTTTTACACAAGCAATGTTCTTTAGTCTCACAAGCACAGGAATCCTTGTTTTCCATGCTTTGCAATAGTTACTTAGAGAATGATACAATGCACTTGCAAACATATTCATTTGGGAAAAGGTGAGGACTGCAGATGCTGGAGATTGAGCTGAAAAATGTGTTGCTGGAAAAGTGCAGCAGGTCAGGCAGCATCCAAGGAGCAGGAGAATTGACGTTTCAGGAATTAGGAAGGAGACCAGAACTGCACGCAATATTCCAACAGTGGCCTAACCAATGTCTTGTACAGCCGCAACATGACCTCCCAACACCTGTACTCAATACTCCAAACAATAAAGGAAAGCATACCAAACACCTTCTTCACTATCCTATCTACCTGTGACTCCACTTTCAAGGAGCTATGAACCTGCACTCCAAGGTCTCTTTGTTCAGCCTGAAATGTTGATTCTCCTGCTCCATGGATGCTGCCTGACCTGCTGCGCTTTTCCAGAAACACATTTTTCAGCAAACATATTCATTTAACAGGTCCTTCTGAGGTATTCCTATGTGATCTTCACTCTCATTATGGGTGGACACAATCACACTGCAATGAAAATAATGTCATTGTCTTACCAGATAGATTAGAGAATAGAATACATCAAACTTAAAGGTGTCCTGAGAAAATAATGTTACTCACAATTAAAATACTTTCAAAATGCAAGAGGTTTTTCATTCTGAAATTTAAAGAATACTACTTCAGCAAAGAGTATGAAATAAGTGACTACATTCAGTCACTTAGCACCACTGTCAGAATTCAAATTATACCTGATTGCAACATTTTTTTTGATGATGGGAAGGTAACTTTTTATTTAAATCGAAAGGTTTACTGACTCTTTTTACAAAACTTTAATAAAGTTTATATAATATGGCTGAATCAGCAAATAAATGCAGATATGAAATATATACAGGAAAAAGCTACTGTTTATTGTAGATGTCTCATCCCAAAGTAAACAATACATAAATGTGTTTTACTGGTGTCCTGTGCAGAATTTTAAAGAAATTCAGGAGGAACTATTTATCATTGTACTTGTTTCCATTTTGTGATGCCGTATGCAACTGCAATTCAACATGTATAATAATTTGGCTGAGTAATTGATGTTTGATCTGAAAGTAAACCTTTTCTGCTGTGCCCTCATTTATATTGGCAAATAAATTTTGGCAAGACCCTGTGCACAAACTTTGTAGACTCTGTGAGACTGCTACTCCTTCAACAAGGTTTTAGAGTCATAGAGTCATAGAGATATACAGCATGGAAACAGACCCTTTGGTCCAACCCATCCATGCCGACCAGATATCACAATCCAATCGAGCCCCACCTGCCAGCACCCGGCCCATATCCCTCCAAACCCTTCCTATTCATATACCCTTCCAAATGCCTCTTGAATGTTGCAATTGTATCAGTCTCCACCACTTCCTCTGGCAGCTCATTCCATACACGTACCACCCTTTGTGTGAAAAAGTTGCCCCTTGGTCTGTTTTATATCTTTGCCCTCTCACCCTAAACCTATGCCCTCTAGCTCTGGACTCCCTGGTCCCAGGGAAAAGACTTTGCCTATTTATCCTATCCATGCCTCTTATTATTTTGTAAACCTCTATAAGGTCACCCCTCAGCCTCCGACGCTCCAGGGAAAACAGCCCAAGCCTATTCAACCACTCCCTATAGCTCAAATTCTCCAAGCCTGGCAACATCCTTATAAATCTTTCCTGAACCCTTTCAAGTTTCACAACATCTTTCCAATAGAAAGGAGACCAGAACTGCATGCAATATTCCAACAGTAGCCTAACCAATGACCTGTACAGCCACCACATGATCTCCCAACTCCTGTACTCAATACTCTCACCAATAAAGGAAAGCATACCAAATGCCTTCGTCACTATCCCATCTACCTGCGACTTCACTTTCAAGGAGCTATGAACCTGCATTCCAAGTGTTCAGCAACACTCCGTAGGACCTTACCATTAAATGTAGAAGTCCTGCTAAGATTTGCTTTCCCAAAATGCAGCACCTTGCATTTATCTGAATTAAACTCCATCTGCCATTTCTCAGCCCATTGCCCCATCTGGTCCAGATTCTGTTGTAATCTGAGGAACCCTCTTCGCTGTCCACTACACCTCCAATTTTGGTGTCATCTGCAAACTTACTAACTGTACCTCTTATGCTAGTATCCAAATCATTTATGTAAATGACAAAAAGTAGAGGATCCAGCACTGATCCTTGTGGCACTCCACTAGTCACAGGCCTCCAGTCTGAAAAACAACCCTTCACCACTACCACCCTATGTCTTCTACCTTTTGAGCCAGTTCTGTATTCAAATGGTTAGTTCTCCCTGTATTCCGTGAGATCTAACCTTGCTAATCAATCTCCCACGGGGAACCTTGTCGAACGCCTTACTGAAGTCCATATGGATCACAGCTACTGCTCTGTCCTTGTCAATCCTCTTTGTTACTTCTTCAAAAAACTCAATCAAGTTTGAGAGACATAATTTTCCACGCACAAAGCCATGTTGACTATCCTGAATCAATCCTTGCCTTTCCAAATACATATACATCCTGTCTCTCAGGATTCCCTCCAACAACTTGCCCACCACCGACGTCTGGCTCACTGGTCTGTAGTTCCCTGGCTTGTCCTTACTATCCTTCCTAAACAGTAGCACTACGTTTGCCAACCTCCAGTCTTCCAGCACCTCACCTGTGACCATTGATGATGCAAATATCTCAGCAAGAGGCCCAGCAATCACTTCCCTAGTTTCTCACAGAGTTCTAGGGTGCACCTGATCAGGTCCTAGGGATTTATCCATCTTTATCTGTTTCAAGACATCCAGCACTTCCTCCTCTGTAATTTGGACATTTTGCAAGATGTCGCCATCTATTTCTCCACAGTCTATATCTTCCATAACCTTTTCCACAGTAAATACTGATGCAAAATACTCGTTTAGTATCTTCCCCATTTTCTGCGGCTCCACACAAAGGCCGCCTCGCTGATCTTTGAGGGGCCTTATTCTCTCCCTCGTTACCCTTTTGTCCTTAATGTATTTGTAAACATTCTTTGGATTCGCCTTAATTCTATTTGCCAAAGCTATCTCCTGTCCTCTTTTTGCCCTCCTGATTTCCCTCTTAAGTATACTCCTACTTCCTTTATACTCTTCTAAGGATTCACTTGATCTATCCTGTCCATACCTTACATATGCTTCCTTCTTTTTCTTAACCAAACCATCAATTTCTTTAGTCATCCAATATTCCCTACACGTACCAGCCTTCCCTTTCACCCTGACAGGAATATACTTTCTCTGGATTCTCGTTATCTCATTTCTGATGGCTTCCCATTTCCCAGCCGTCCCTTTACCTGCGAACATCTGCCTCCAATCACCTTTCGAAATTTCCTGCCTAACACCGTCAAAATTGGCCTTTCTCCAATTTAGAACTTCAACTTTTAGATTTGGTCTATCCTTTTCCATCACTATTTTAAATCTAATAGAATTATGGTCGCTGGCCCCAAAGTGCTCCCCCACTGACACCTTAGTCACCTGCCTTGCCTTATTTCGCAAGAGTAGGTCAAGTTTTGCACCTTCTTTAGTAGGTACATCCACATACTGTATCAGAAAATTGTCTTGTACTCACTTAGCAAATTCCTCTCCATCTAAACCCTTAACACTATGGCAGTCTCAGTCTACGTTTGGAAAGTTAAAATCCCCTACCATAACCACCCTTTTATTCTTACTGATAGCTGAGATATCCTTACAAGTTTGTTTCTCAACTTCCCTCTGACTATTGGGGGAAAAAAAAGGTTTTGTTGTCCTTGGTTTCATTTTCAGGAGGTTGCAAAAACACAGACTCTGAAAAGTCTGGGCTTGGATGGGTTTTAACACCAATTTGATTATAGCTAACAGGTGTACTGCCTCAGGCAAAAGGTTTTCAAGTTTTTTTAAGGGAAAAAAAGCGCTTGTACAATGAAAGGGGAGTGGTCAATTCTCCTAGCTCATCTTTTCTCTGGTTTAGTTTGGTTTTGGCAGTCTGGTCATTCACTGAAAGCCGGTCGTCAGTTGTGATCTTGCTGGAGCCAAAGAAGCAAGTCCATGCTGGTCCTCTCTCTCGGACTTCTCTGCTGTAAAAGTCTGTGTTTGATTTTACCTTTTGTGCCAAGAGATGTTTATGGGGATTGTTGCAAGTATTTGCAACTGCATCATTAAGTTGGGATGATCTGTTTGGTTTTCGGATCGGTTAAGTTATTTGGATTTTTAAATTCCTTTTACATTACTTACAGTGTGGAAACAGGCCCTTTGGCCCAACATGTCCACACCGACCCTCCGAAGAGCAACCCACCTAGACCCATTCCCCTACACTTACCCCTTCACCTAACACTACAGGCAATTTTGCATGGCCAATTCACCTAACCTGCACGTTTTTGGACTATGGGAGGAAACAGGAGCACCTGGAGGAAACTCACGCAGACACGGGGAGAATGTGCAAACTCCACACTGACAGTTGCCTGAGGCAGGAATTGAACCCCGGTCTCTGACACTATGAGACAGCAGTGCTAATCACTGTGCCACCGTGCCACCCTTTGTTTGTGTTCATTTGGTAATCTTGTAAATAAATTCTGTTTTGTTTAAAATTACGTGGTTTGACCAACTGCATCCCTCCTGGAATATCCGTGCTATACCTGCTTAAAACAACTAGCAAAGTTAAGGTCTGTGATGCTTTCTTGAAATGTTTCAAGGGGTCTGGCCTGGTCCACAACAGAGCTCATATAGATCCTCCTTCATAACTGATAACGGAACATTTTTCTCCCATATATGTTGATGGGACTCTTATATATTTGCAGCAAGTTCTGGTAAATTTCAGATTTACATCAGTCAGAAGCTTTCTTTTTATCTCTACTTCAGTTAGCTCAACTTACTTGACTTTGTCTTCACCAGTCTAGATTAGATTCCTGATTAGATTAGATGCCCTACAGTGTGGAAACAGGCCATTTGGCCCAAGAAGTCCACATCAACCCTCCGAAGAGTAAGCCACCCAGACCCATTTCCCTCTGACTAATGCACCTAACACTATGGGCAACTTAGCATGGCCAATTCACCTAACCTGTACATTTTTGGATTGTGGGAAGAAACAGGAACTCCCGGAGGAAACCCACGCAGACACGGGGAGAAATGCAAACTCTACGGTTCACAGTCTAGTTGGATGTTTTCAGAAATGTGTATCAACAGGAAAATTAAACGAAAGCGATATTATAAATCTTGCAGCTGAAATAGCTGTACTTGCTCTAGCAGTTATCTAGTTTTCTTTACACTCTGAAATTGGGCCAGTATTCATGATGAAACATATGAAAGTGCCCAATTCAGTCTTGTAGAGACTCAGATGCATACTATTATGGCATGAATTAGCCATTTACTCATCGGGAACCGTAATATAAACGGTACAAAAAGGTCTATTTTTGTTGTGTTTTTAACCTCCTTCCCAGTGATAGTTCAACAGTTTTCATTCAGTCTCACAATGGTTCAGGTATTATGAATCAGAGATGAAAGCAGTTTTTAGTGGGGAGAGTAATGCGGCTTCTCAATTGAAAATGCAAATGCTGAAATTGTGAAAGAGAAACTGAACAACATAGAAGGACCACAGACAATTAATAGGTTAATATTTTAGATTGCCAGGCTTCTTTTATTCTAAATTGATCTAAATGATTGATGGAAGCTCAGGAAATGTTACAGCTAATTGTTCAGTGCTGCGTTCCATGGCCTTGAGATGGGCAACAACATCATGGCCCAGATTCTCTGATCTATGTTCTCTGAAAGTGCAGCAGACCACACAACTGCCCCATTCGGTATTCTCAAAGTCTTGAAATATATATAGAATTCCAGTTAGAGGTTTATTAAAAAGTACAAATTCAAAAAATGAAAATTCTCTCTCTGAATCTGTTCCTAGCTTCTCCTAGCCCAATAAATAAGAAAACGTTCAATAAGTTTCCTTTGCAACACAAAACCATAATTAATAGAAAATGTAATAAAAAACCATAAAATAGAGTCTTGCAACACTACCAATGGAAATATTAACTACAGTTTATAACAGAAACAGAGCTCTCATATTGAAGATTATTTCTGGAGGAAGAAAAACTCAATAGGACGAGTTTGATGTTATCCAGAAGTTGTAAGGTCCAAGAGAATTATGACTAACATACTGACCTTGATCTTGGTGGAATCATAGAGACTCCTTGGCATACCCAGAATGGTACAAGCACCCACTATTTGTGACAGATCCAAGTATCATCAGTGAAGAAATTTAAAGATGGCAGAAACTTAAGAGGAGAAAGTGAGGTCTGCAGATGCTGGAGTAGCAGAGCTGAAAATGTGTTGCTGGAAAAGTGCAGCAGGTCAGGCAGCATCCAAGGAACAGGAAATTCGACGTTTCGGGCATAAGCCCTTCATCAGAAACTTAAGAGGGCCATTTAAACTCTTGGTTATGTACAAGCAGAACCCATTTTTTTCTGTAATACAAAACCTATCCTACAGAGTGTGACTTAGAAACTTTTAGTGTAGACACAAGGGATAGGTAAGTTTGGTGGAATTTAACCTAAAAGGAAAACAGACTTCCTGTGTCTTTGAGAAGAAAGAAATAGTGCTTATAATAGTTTAAATAGACATTTGTTAACACAGCCCTATTTGTTTAGCATTATTACTGCTTGAACTGACTCCACAGCCTGTCATTAACACAGTAAAGGACTATAAGTTCACAGTTTAATAGATAAGTGGGAAAACTTGTACAAGTGATGATTTGGAATATAATTGATAGTCATACAGAAAAATATGGTTGAGTGAGAAGAATCAGCATTGACTAGTTAAGAGCAAATTGTGTTTAATTCAGCTTGCTGGATTTTCTTTTTGAAGAGGGTTGATCAACACAAGGCTGTTGGTGTGGAGTATATGAACTTGCAAAAGGCATTTTGATACAGTGCCACACAATAGACTTGTGAAGAAAGTTATAGTTTGTGAAAAAAAGGGACAGTAGCAACATGGATACAAAATTAGCTGAGGGACAGAAAACAGAGTAATAATCAATGAGTATTTTTGGGGTTGGAAGAAAATTTGTAGTGTAGTTCTACAGGGATATTGGAACACTTGCTTTTCCTAATATGCATAAATAATCTAGATCTAGGTGTGCAGGGGAGAGTTCCAAAGTTGATGAGTGAAATAAAACATGAAAGAATTTTAAATCGGGAGGAGCAAAGAGGTTCAAAATGACATTGCCTTATTGATGGATTCGGCAGATAGGTGGCAAATGAACTTCAATGTGGATAAGTGTGAATGAATGAATCGAATGATTCATTGTTGTGTGCACTTTACAGTGAGTAATGCAGGAAAATACAGTGAAAAGCTTCAATCGTCACCACAATCTGGCAATATTTTAAATAGTTTAAGAAAAAAAAGGTACAACTGGAAGGGAATCTATTTTCATTTCTCTGCTTCCACTATACGTCCTTAGCTGGCTCACCAATAACAGCTGCGTTGTCACCCCTCCTTCACCGCCTCATTGGAGTCGCCACTCCTCAGGCACTATGTCTTCACCCACTGGGTCCATCTTATCACTGCCACCACAGCTGCTATGTCCCATGCTGAACCCACACTTGCCTGCAACCAGGCATCCCCAGCTCTGCTGTCACTGCCGTCTCACTAATAACCAGGAGTCCCCCATTCCAGTTCTACCATCACTACAACCAGGACTCCTGGTTGTAGTCCTGGTTTCACTGCCAGGCCAAGCCATCGCTGTGCCAGGAGTCCCACTCTGGTTGCCCTCCTGCAAGATGTTGCCTTAGCCATTTTGAAGAGTATACTGTTGCTGGTCGCTGCTTCCAACCTCCGGGAGGCTGCTGCCAATCTGCGCACTTCCATTCTCACGTCTGCATTGATAATGCCAACTAACTAGACAAAGAAAAGATAAAAGAGAAAACTAAAGAAAAAGAGCAGAAGAGTAGGAAAAGAGCTGGATGTGCTCCGGACACGCGTCCACATGCAGCCCTGCTACACTGCTGCCATCTTGGATAAAGGATAAAGTGTGAGGTGATGTACTTTGTCACAAAGAACATGGAGACACTGTACAAAAAAAAAGAGTACTTTTCTAAGGAGCAGAGAGACCTGGTTGTTAAAGGTGGCAGGATAGTGGAGAGAGCTGTTAATAAGCATTCTGACTTCATAAATAGGGAAATAATGTTCAAAGCTAGGAAGGCTATGCTGAACCCATTATATGGCACTAGTTAGATCTCAGCTTGAGTATTGTATAAGGTTGTCTGGGCACCACACATTACATAAAGGATTTGAATGCATTGGAGTACAAAAGAGTTTTTTCGAATACTCCCTGGAAAGAGAAATTTAAATTATGAGTAAATGTTGGACTGCTTTCCTTGGAGGGGAGAAGGCTAAGAGGAGATTTGATAAGTGTTTTTAAAGTCATGAGGGATCCGGACAGAATGAATGGAGAGAAACTGTTCACATGTGAAAACAGATCAATAATTAAAGGGCATTATTTTAAAATATTTTGTAAAAGAAAAAAGTGTGAAGTGAGGAAAATAAACTTTTTCATGCAACAAGTCTGGAATGCATTGCTTGGAAGTCTGATGGAGGTAGATTCAACTAAGGGTTTTATGAGGGCATTGAATGATTATTTAGAGAAAAAATGTATAGGTTATGAGAGAAGGTAGAAGATTGGCATTATGTTAAATTACTCAGAGAGTCAGGGCAGACAAGTTGGGCTGAATGGCCTCCTTCTGCATTGTACCAGTTCTGAGTACTGAGTTGGTATAAGTGGGCACTTACTTAGTATAGGGACTATAAGATCCAACTGGGAAGTGTTATGTCATGAGGTGGTCTGGATAATATGAGGGGCTGTTTAGATGGGTGAGTAACATGAGTTTCCATGAGTTGGGACGTGTGGGTGCGATGAGTAGGTGATGGAATGAAGTGTAAGGGTTAGAAGGCCTAATATCTAACAATACATTTGAAATTGGGATGGACCTCTGCACTCAGAAACCCTGTAGCATCTCTAATCTGCGACTTGGTCTACAGGGACACCCTCCTGGAGCAAAGCTCCCATCATTTATGGTCTTACATCTTAAGGGATTTGCAATAAGTCAGAGCATTTCCTGATCAAACACACTTGCCTCACTACAAAAATCCGGGCTAAAATCTAACAGCATTACTACCAACAGCCTTTATTTGAAAGCAATGCAGTATGATTTAAAACTTAGTTATTCCGAGTTAGCCAGACAAGGTTGACTGGAGGCCAATTGGATCTGATCCAATCCAGTCTATTTCCAGTCAGACTTCTCGCTTTGATGATCTTGATGGCTCTGTTATGATGAAAGATTTTAGCCTGATTTCATGACCAGACTGCATGGCAATTGGTCCCTTGCTTAACCACTCTCAGCCACTCAATTGGCAGTCTCTGATTGATTTGGCTACAGCATGTGGGAACATGTTCCAAGCCTTGTCAGCTCAACTCGACAGTAAATTTAACCAAATCTTATAACATATTCTTACATAATTGATAGACATCTGTCATGTTTCTCAGTTAGAAAACTGAAGGTTTAATAACTGGGTCTAGGATATTGATGAAATATATCCATGATCATTTGGGCCACTAGGCGGCGATCTCTGGTCTGAGTGAAAACTTGTGCATGAAACTTATTAATGTACAATATTCTCAGTGAAGGTTAGGAGTGAATTTGATCACCATCGAGATTTGCTCCGCACTGGTATCTCGTTCAAGCCAGTATTCAGCATGTGCGAACTGCAATTTCACTTAAGGTAAGTTACAGTTTAGTGAAATCACAGATAATCTTAATTCTGTCCTTGTGTCTAGAAGAGCTCACTTGGTACTGCTCAGAATGGGTGTTCATGTTTCCCTCCTTAAACTAATTGCAACATCTTACACCTGTTTAGATCAGAGCCGAAATTTATATTTTAACATAAGATAGACAGAGAAGAGTGATCTAGTAAAGAATGGATCAGATCAAAGCTCCATAGTCCTTTCCCAGCCAGTCTTGAATGGTGGTGGAGAATTAAATAATGAAACAGGAGTGGAGACTTCAGAGACACCCTAGGGTAGCCAAGCTCAGCAGTGCAGAATACCAAGGTGAAGCATTTGCAACAACCTTCAGCCAAAGTGACTGAAACATCTTGGCCATCTCCTGAGGTCTGACTAATGCACATGCTGGTCTTCAATCAATTCAGTTCAATCCATGTGACAACAACAAATTGCTAAAGGCATTGAATGCAGCAACCCAGAGGTGAAAACACAGTAAAACAATACTTGCAAATGAATATATTTCCCGTACAGGAGTTCCATGTTGAATTACAGAAGGCGACCTGGATCACTATATTTCATTTGTTTTTCTTGTATCTCTTCCTGCGAAAAGTCCTGAGAATGCATGAACAATAGAACAATAGCTCCACAATTATTTGGGTCTCCAGCTGAGCAATCTGTTTCAGTTCAGTTACATCACAAAGATCCAGCTGATAATATGGATGTGTTCAGATATGTCCTATCCACAGCTAAGACAAATCCAATCTGACTAACTATGCTTAGCAGTTTACTCTTGGCCATCAGCAAAGCCATGGAAAGTGTTGTTGTCAGTGCAAACAAGCAGCTTTCACATAGCAATAGCCTACTTATTGATACTCAGTTAGGTTCTAACTGACCCAACTAGCTGCTGATCTCATTACAACCTCAGATCAACCATGGGCAAAAGAAGTGAATTGAAGATGTGAGCTGAGAGTGACTTGACATTAAGGTAGCATTTGCTGAAAATGTGTTGCTGGAAAAGCACAGCAGGTCAGGCAACATCCAAGGAACAGGAGATTCGACGTTTCGGGCATAAGCCCTTCTTCAGGAATCTTCCTGAAGAAGGGCTTATGCCCGAAACGTCGAATCTCCTGTTCCTTGGATGCTGCCTGACCTGCTGCGCTTTTCCAGCAACACATTTTCAGCTATGATCTCCAGCATCTGCAGACCTCACTTTCTCCATTAAGGCAACATTTCACTTAGTGTGGCACCAAGGACCCCTAACAAAATTGATGCAGTTAGGCATTGTGGGAAAATGTTTTCATTGATCAGAGAAATAAGTAGCACAAAGGAAGATGTTTGTGATTCTTGTTGGCCTGAGGACAGGGTTGCAGGAATTCCTCAGGGTATTGTCTGCCATAGTCTCAATCACCTTCAACTCCCATAAGATCTGAAGTGTCAATATCCACTAAAATTTGCACAACATTCACTTGTAATTCGTTAGGTATTGATGCAGTCAATTTCTAAATGCAGCAAGACTTGGACAATCTTCACGGGTGAATATGACTCTAACAGCACTCAAGAAGCTTGACACCATCTAACACAGTCTACTTGATCAGCACCAATTTAAACATTCTCTCCCCTCGACATCAATGCATAGTGGAAGTAGTGAAACAAAACAAAATTTCTCTCCGGAGCCTTTGACACCTCGACTAATATGTGGACAGTCTCTACCACAAACTCTGTGTAATCCATCCTCTCCTTCCTCAGGTTTTTTTTTCTTTCTCACATTTTTTTTTGGACATTAAAAGTTCCAAAAATAAACTTAAATGAAAAGGTTTTCTGCTTCTGTTATAGAAAAACCAGAAGAAAATCACAAGAAAAATCTGCAAGCTCAGGAGCAGCTGCAAGATCCACACAACTCTCGTTCCACCATTGTTACTTACTCAGACCCAGAGCTGACTGATAGAGAATTTGAGGAGGAAGCTGATTCCATTTGCTGGAAGCTTCAGCTAAGTGCTGGAGTTTTAAGACTTTTTGTTTCCTCTTTTGCATGCTCAACATTAAAAACTGTGGGAAGGGAAGAGTAGTTTAAAAAGTTTCATTTTTAAAGTTTCTCCTTTTATGTGTTGCAACATAGAATATAGTTTTTTAAAAAAGTTCTCCCAGCATAATTTGTTAGCAGTAATCAGTCTACAAACACTAGATTTGGGAAAGGAATGGCTCTTCTTTAGACAAATCTAAGTAAACAAATTTTAAGGAGTAATTATGGCAGTCAATGGTGGGGTGGGGGAGGAGGGATGCTCCTACAGTCAGATGTGGCAGATTAGGGAACAGTTACTTATCCCTGAAGACCTTGTCTGCAGGAAGTGTATTCGGGTCTATCTCTTATTAAAACATTTGGATCAGCTGGAGAGGCAGAGGAGAGTGACTGAGGAGAATACAAGAGACACAACGTGTGATGGTTAGTAGATTTAGCGACCATGTTTGGTCAGAAAGATGGGTGACTGTCAGAAGAGGTAGGAAAGTAGTTCAGCATCTCCTGTGGCTATTCCTCTCTTAAAGAGATGTATCGTTTTGGGTACTGCTCAGGATAGTCTCTCAGAGGAAAATAGAAGTAGCAGCCGTATCTTGGGCATCAAAAATAAATTTTATGATAGCGGGGTTTGTCAAGATTCAGAAGAGTAATTGTTATCAGGGACTCTTCTGTTAGGGACGCAGACAGGAGATTCTGTGGCTGGGAGCATGGATTCAGGATGGTATGTTGCCTCCCTGGTGCCAGAGTCAAGGATGTCTTAGAACAAATGCAGCATTTATGAAAAGGGAAAGTGATAAACTGGAAGTTGTACACATTGGTAAGGACGTCATAATTAAGGAAATGGTTGAGGCTGTGTAGAATGCAGTAGGAAGTTAGGTAGAAGCTTTAAAAGCAAAACCTCATAGGTAGTAATTTCTGGATCACTCCGATTGCCACATGCTAGTGAGAGGAGGAATAAGAACGTAGAGCAGGTGAATCAATGGCTGAGGAGATGGTACAGTGGGGGAAGATTCAGATGTTTGGATCTTTGGGAACTCTTCTCAGGCAGAAAAGGCCTGTTTAAAAGAGACCAGTTTCACCTGAACTGGAAGGAGACCAATATCCTGGCAGAGAGCATCAAAGGGTCTAACAGATGAGGTGGATGAACTCAGGGTGTGTCTATGAACATGTAACTGGGACATCATAGCTATTACAGAAACGTGGCTGAAGGAAGGACAGGGTGAGCAACTCAATGTTCTGGGGTTTAGATGCTATAGGAATGATTGAAAGGGAGGCAAGAGAGGACGAGGTGTAGCATTTTTGATCAAGGAAGACATTGCTTCTATGTTTAGAGAGGATATTTTTGAGGGTTCATCGAGTAAAACTATATGGGTGGAACTGAGAAATCAGAAGAAGAGGATGATCATCTTGATGGGATTGTACTGTAGGCCACGAATAGTCAGAGGGAAATTGAGGAACAAGTCAGTGGAGAAACCTCAGATATATTTAAGAATAATAGGATTGTAATTAGGGTTGTAATTGTAAAGGATCTTTACTTTCCAAACTTTTAAAAGTTGATTGCAGTGGACTGATCGCAGGTAAAGAGATGACTGGCAAGTGGGAGGCTTTCAAAAGTGAGATTACGAGAATTCAGAAACACTATGTTCCTGTTAGAGTAAAGGGCAAGACTAGTAAGATTAGGGAACAATGAATAAATAAATATGTTCGAGGCTCTGCTCATGAACAAGAAAGAATCATATATTAGGGATAGACAATTGGGATCAAGTGAATCTCTTTAAGAAAATAAAGGCTATGGAGGTATCTTAAGAGAGAAATCAGGAGGGAAAAAGGAGATATGAGATAAGCTTGGCAAATAAGATTAAGGATAATCCAAAGAGATTCTACAAGTACATTAAGAGAAAAAGAGTAACTAGGGAGAGAATAGGTCCCTTTAAAGATCAAAGAGGTTGTCTATATGAGGAACAGGACATGGGAGAGATACTAAACAAATATTTCACATCCGTTCTTACTGTGATGAAAGAAATGGAAGCTAGGGAACTCTGGGAAATAAATATTCATGTTTTAACAACAGTCCACAGCACAGAAGAGGAAGTGCTGAATGTTTTAAAGAAAACATTAAAGTTGATAAATCTTTGGTATCTGACCAAGTGTATCCCAGGACATTGTGGCAAGATAGTGAAAAAATTGAAAGGTTCCTAACAGAAATATTTGTATCAGGTACAGCTATGGGTGAGGTGCCAGAGGACTGGAGGGTGGTTAATGTGGATGCTTTTATTTTTAAAAACGCTGTAAGGAGAAGCTTGGAAAATATAGATCTGTGAGTTTAACAACAGTGATAGGTAAGTTGTTGGAGGGGTTCTGAAAGATAGGGAATTACATTCATTTGGAGATGCAAGTTCTGATTAGGGCTAGCCAGCATGACTTTGTGCATGGGAAATTATATCTCGCAAACTTGACTGGTGTTTTTGAAGACATAACCAAAAAGATTTTTGTTTTAGTTCTTTCACAGGATGTGGGAATCACTGGCTGGGCCAGCATTTATTACCCATCCCTAATTGCCCAGAGGGCAGTTAAGAGTTAACCACATTGCTATGGATCTAGACTAGATCAAGTAAGGATGATAGTTTCCTTCCCTAAAGGACATTACTGAACCAGATGTTTTTTTTAAAACAATCAGTAATGAATTCATGATCATCATTAGACTCTTAATTCCAGATATTCATTGAATTCAAATTCCATAATCTGCCCTGGCAGGATTTGAATCCTGGTTTCTAGAACATTACCCACATCTCTGGATTCATAATCCAGCAATAATACCAGTAGGCCATTGCCTCCCCTAAAAGATGAGGGCAGAGCACTAGAATTTGTCTTCATGGACTTTAGTAAAGCTTTTAACAAGGTTCTACATGGTAGGCTAATTAGTAAAGTTAGATTCAGGGAGAGCTCATCAATTTGGCTTGATGGTAGGATTCGGAGTGTGGTTGTGGAGCATTGCTTTTCGGACTGGAGGCCTGTGACCAGTAGTGTTCCACAGGAATCAGTGTTAGGTCCACTTATTTTTGTACTTTATATGAATCATTTGGATGAGAATTTAGGAAGCGTGGTTAGTAAGTTTGCGGTGACACCAACATTGATAGTATAGTTGACAGTGAGAAAATTATCTAAGATTACAAAGGGATCTTAATCAATTGGACCAATGAGCTGAGGAGTGGCAGGTGGAGTTTAACTTGGATAAATGTGAGCTATTGCATTTTGGTTAAAAAAAAACAAGGGCAGGATTTGTACAGAGAGTGTTGTTGAACAGAGAGACATAGGAGTTCAGGTATATAGTTCTTTGAAAGTTGCATCACAGGCAGACAGGGTGATTATGAAGGCAACCAAATGGTGGCAGACTGGCTTAGTGGTTAGCATTGCTCCCTCACAGTGCCAGGGACCTGGGTTCAATTCCAACCTTGGGTGACTGTCTTTGTGGAGTTTGCACGTTCTCCACGTGTCTCCATGGGTTTCCTCTGGGTGCTCTGGCTTCCTCCCACTGTCCAAAGATGTGCAGGTTAGGTGGATTGGGTGCCATACTAAATTGCCCTGTCGTGTCCAGGGATGTGTAGGTTAGGTGCATTAGCAATGGGAAATCGGGGACAGAGTCTGGGTGGGATGGTCTTTGAAGGGTTAGTGTGCATTTGTTGGGCTGAATGTCCTGTTTCCACATTATAGGGATTCTGTAAGGCATTTAGCACACTTGCCTTCATTGCTCAGATCATTGAGTATAGGGGTTGGGATGTCATATTGAGGTTGTACAGGATATTGGTCAGATCACTTTGGAGTACTGTGTATGGTTCTGGCTGCCCTGCTATGGGAAAGATACTATTAAATAGGAGAGGGTTCAAAAAAGATTTACCAGGATGTTGCTGGCAACAGAGGGTTGGAGTTATAAGGATAGGCTGGGTCCTTTTTCACTGGAGCATAGGAGGTTGTGCTGCGACGTATTAGAGAATTAAAAAATCATGAAGGTACAGATAAGATGAATAGCAAAAGTCTTTTCCCCAATGTGGGTGAGTTCAAAATTAGGAGGCACATTTTTAAGGTGAGAGGAGGAAGATTTAAAAGGGATCTGAGGGGCAATATTTTCACACAGAGGGTGTTTTTTGTGTGAATGAACTATCAGAGGAAGTTGTGGAAGCAGGTAGAGTTGCAACATTTACAAGACATTTGGATAGGTACATGAATAGGAAAGGTTGAGAGGAATATGGGCCAAATGCATGCAAGTGGGACTAATTTAGTTTGGGAAACTTGGTCGGCATGGACAAGGTGGACTGAAGGGTCTGTTTCCATGCTGTATGATTCTATGACTCTATGATTAAATGCAATGCAGCAACATGCTAATATTCCTTGCCAACCCAGTACCACCACTACCAACTAAAAGGACAAGGGCAGAAGATGCATGACCACCTGCAAGTTCCTGTCTAATGTCTGGAATTTGAACTATATTGCTATTCATTAACTGTTATTGGGCCAAAGATCCTGAAACTCCCTTCCGGGCTGCACTCTGAGTGTTTCAGCATCAGACGGACTCCAGAAATTCTGGCAGAAGAGCCACCATCATCTCATGAGTAATTAGGACTTTGTCAGTGATGTTCACGTACCATGAAAGAATTTTAAAAAGTAATGAAAACTTTGGAAAAATCACGTGCTGTATGTGGCAATTATGATGGCTTTTCAACATTTCCATGATTCTTGTTGAAGGCATTCAGGATGAGTAGAAGACCCCCTGGGGAAATGTTTGAATCTCCAAAAACACTGATGTAGTGTTTAAATTTGCTTCTGTCTTGCAGATATTGGCAAATGGCACTGAAGCAACACTCCCTGTACCGTGAACCTCCTGTGTCTGCAGGAATATAGCCACATCCAATGCTGACCTTACTTAACACCTATAAGTGCACTTTAGGATGTGTCTGCTGGATAACACAAGAAGAACTGGATAATAGTTTGGGAAGCAGGAGATAATGTAGTTTGTGAAACACTTACGGCTCTGTCAGGTAAGAGGCACCAGAATGGTCCTAACCTCTCTCGTTTATTCATGTGAGGTTCCTAAGGGCAATTTTAAGCCTCATGCCTCTGGTTCTAGAAGTCTGGGGTTTACAGGAAGGCCATCAGGATGCTGTTGGCACATCAGTCCTGAGACTGAAAGATTGGTGGTTGGGGAGTGGCTAATAGCTGTAGATAATTCATAAAGAAGAATGGAAGTCTACGTAATAGTTATTCATTGGTGTTGTAACATCTGATTTCTTGCCTTTAGACTGAGCTGTTACATTAAAAGGTTTAAATTCTGCTTTAATCAGTAAAGTGCAGCCTTTGTAAATTCAATAATCTTTCTGTGTGCAGTTTTTTGCATTCCTGCTATTGTTCTGTTGTTTTTTGTGACAACATTTGTCCAAAATTGACCAAACTGGTGCATTGCAAATGGAGATTCTACTTCCTTTTACATTGGTTTTTGCTTTAAGGAAGCTGCTGGAAATGTGGTCCCACTTATAAAAGCAGCCACGTCTTCATAATCAATTGATCACTACAATGAGTTTCCGCTAACTGTGTACAAAGATTCTTAAAATTATTTTTCTTTTCTTTAGGTGCAAAGATCAACAAATATTGAATTTACTAAAAACCTGAATTGTGTATATCAGTGCCTATAAGTAGCATTTGGTTCTATATTACTCTTGAAGGTCATTTTAAATTTTTAAAAATTGAGTTACTCTAAGGTGGTGCACTAGGCATGCTCATTAAAATGATTTTAATTTTTTTTACTTTTGTTTCTATGATAAAATAAAATTTCAACTATATTCATAGAAGTTATTTTCTTATGTATATCAGGTTAAAAATCACACAACACCAGGTTATAGTCCAACAGGTTTAATTGGAAGCACACTAGCTTTCGGAGCGATGCTCCTTCATCAGGTGGCGCTCTGAAAACTAATGCTTTCAATTAAACCTGTTGGACTATAACTTGGTGCTGTGTGATTTTAACTTTGTACACCCATCCAAAGCCGACATCTCCAATTATGTATATCAAGAGATACTTATCAATGTTCAAATATACATTATGTTCTAAAATGCTTTCTGATGGTATGAATTCATGCATTCAGGTATATGCAAATAAATTTGAGTGGAAACTTAAGCAAAGTGTTCAATTCAGAAAATTATTACATTTTACATAGAAAATGTATTTGGTAAAACAGGGATCACTCAGAAAGCATTGCAAAGTGATCAGAAAATTTAAAATAACGTCAAGACTATTGGCTGTAATGACTTGGATGGAGATAATCTAGAAGCTGGAACTATCAGTACTATTGATTTTCATAAACGTACTGATAATAGCAGTTTATCTAATAATGTTGAATAATAATGTTGGATGTTTTCTGAAGAATGTTGTTTGATGTCACATTTTTCACAATGTTTAGCTTTAATATTATTTTGCTGTCGAGGCAGATGTAATTTATCAATAAGTTGCAGGTTTTTCATTGAGGAAAGGGTATGGAGTCTGTGTTTCCCTGTTGCATTCCCCATGACAATGTCCTGACCAAATGAAGTCTTCCCTCCTGATCTGAGTTTAATCAGTTAAATAAGAGTTCCAGTTAACAGTCCATCAAGTTAGCACCCTCTTCTCATGCTATGCAAGTTGAAAAAAAACAAGGAACTGCAGAGGCTAGAATTCAGAAACTAAATCAGAAATTGTTTAAATTATCACCAGTCATCTCACTCTAATGAGAGAACACTCATATGATCTGGCAAACTTACATTTTTACTATACTATATTCTTGTTGTGTGCTGTTGAAGAATGTTTACAATCTGCTACGGTAAGGAAAACATTAAAGTGATATTAAAAATATCTTATTATGTCTTCATCTTTGCACAGGTCTGCAAGAGAGAAAAAAGATCATGCACCACTATGACACTTGTGATGATGTATGCTATGTCTTATTGGTCTATTGGACAGTCAAACCTATTACCTTATACGACATATAGAAGGAATGAAGGATTTATCTTGAAAACTGCAAAGATCCATCATGTATCATAGAGATCTAGTTAATTTTGCCAAAGGCTGAAACTGTTCCAGAAAAGGCACAAAACATTTCTGATCTCATATCACAAAGTGATTGTGATGTAACCCTCCCCCCAACACTTTTTTTAAAGAATGTTCTTTTGCTTATTTCAAGCTCTGATTCGCACATTCAGTTTTCCTTTGGTGATAACTGCAGTGTGTTTGTTGGAATGAAACTCAAAAGAAAATTGGAGCTGGCATGACCTGGTTAGAACTGAAATGTACTGCAACCGTAAAGGAAATTTTTATCCAATCATGACAGCAAGGCTTTCCTCCTTTCTTTCATTGAAGAGGATTGTTTTGGAGAATGATGTCAGTTGACATCTTGAGAACAAATTGTCACAACATCCTCTTCATATGACCCTCTTGAAATGGAATTTGTGACAATGAGAGATGTCCAAGGTCAAAACATTCAACTGTGAGAGTGCCTATTGTACTGACACATTGATATGAATTCTGGTCTGAAGTATTGAGCCAAGGTTTAATACTACAGATTCTACCAATCATTTTTCAGTGACCTCAGAAGCCAATGTGTGAGACATTTATTATTGTTATTGTTTTCTTCAACTGCACTTGTTATTATGCCACCAAGTAATGTTTGAAGGGCAACTTCAGGATCCCATCACACTGTTAATGTAACCAAAACAATTTACGCATTTAATTTAAATCACTTCTTTAGAAGGTTGATGGTATTTGAGGAGGTGGAGAGAGGCAGGATATACATTTATTTGACTTCATCTCACTAATAACGAAGTAACATGGTAAGTATTCACATAAAATGATCACTACTAGCTTGACATAGGAGAATGCTGATACAGATAGAAAAACTATATTGATACTGAAACATTGGCTACATATTGTGTGGTGAACTCAGTTGATGTTACATCAGGACAAGTCAGATCTCAGATTGAAATCTGGTTTGATGGATCAATTTTGTTATCTTTTTATTTCAATAAAGCATCCTTTCACTGAAATACCAATATGCAATGCTGCAGATTTGCTTTTAACAATAAAAAGGAATATAATTACAGAAAAGAAATGAAGATAAAATAGAATAAACCAGACTATTTACAAAATTTGAAAGATTTTGAAACACAGGGTAAAATTCAATCCCATCTTTCCTCGCACCATCATTTTATGGTACTCAAATACTATAGAGAATTTTCTTCTCTGTGGGTCTGACTTAATGGTTTATTTCAAATCTCAGTCTTTAGAGTTTGATAGATCCTCCCTTGATTATTCACACAACTGAAAGTAGACTTTTTCAGCTTTAAATAACCGTTTCAAAGTTCAAATTAAATACCAAGTGCAAGTAAATGGGATTAATGTAATTTGGCGTTTTTTGGGTCAGCATAGACATGATGATCCAAAGGGTCTGTTTCTATGCTGTATGACTGTGTGACTATGACTTCTGGTCTAGAACTTTCAATCTCAAACTCTTACACAGCTATTTTCTAGCTATTCAGGATTATCCCCTTTCTTCATGAGCAACTGTTTCCAATATGTAACATCAACCAGGATGTCTGAACTGAAGCCAAAAGCTTTCCAATTCATATTTTTTTATATTTATATGCAACTAACTGTCAATGATGGAGTAAAATGATGGCAGGTACACAAATGGCTGAAGAGTTATTGGAATTGGGAGGTTATAGGCATAGAAAGGGTTGAGGTTCTAGAGTTAATTGAACAACATTACATTTGCCACATTGAAAGAACCATAACTTTTCACACTGTCACAGAATCACAAAATTATTGCAACACAGAAAGAGACCATTTAACCAGTTTTCTGTTGAAGCAAATTACTGAGTATTGCTTCCCTGCTTTCTTGGTATGACACATTTTCCTGTTTCAGTTAACAATCCAGTTCCCGTTTGAAATCTTCTAATTAAACTGCCTCCATTACACCTATAAGCTGTGCATTCCAGATCCTAAGCACTTCTTTCACCAGTTACCTTAAAGTTGTGCCCTTGGTTCTCAATCTTCCTGCAAATGGGATTTTTATTGCCCTTTATCTAGACCCCTCATTGTTTTGACTACCTCTATCAAATCTCCCCAACATTCTCTACATTACAGAAGTTGCTCACTTGTGAAACCATTCCTCAGAATCCTTTTCAAATGTGTTCTATGTCTTTGTGACAGAGCCAAATATAATACTCTAGTTGAGACTGAACCAGTGTCTGTACATGTTGAACATAAATTCATTGGTTTTATATGTTATGCTTCTATTAATAAAGTTTACAGATTTGCCTGCTTTATTCACTGTCCCTTCAATCTGTCTTGGAATGTTCAATCAAAATTATTTGCATCAAGGTTTTTTTCTTCAAGACCCAATTTATGTAAAACAAGGAAAGGTTGGAATGATTGTTGGGGAATTTTATTGAGGAGAAAGCAGTAACAATAGGTTTGAATGCTGTTTGTTGGCTGTTTCTTGATTTGAAGATGGCATCTACTCAAGTTGCAAGTTTCTGCCACTGATGTTCATGTGAATTAACAGAACTAATTCTTGACTAATTAAATCTTAAGTGTATGAGAGAGAGATGTACAGAGATATATCTGGTCCTTCAGAACACCTTTTGCAGAAGTATCACATTGAGCTGGTTTTAAGAAGCACACCAGCCTCATTCTATGGTTCTCTCAGAGAGACAGGCGCCTCTTAGGAGAGCAACCATTTACAGCTAATGTACAGTCATGAGGAGAAGTTGAGTGTGAAGCAGCTCATGAGGTCAGTCTTATGGTGGGATTTGGGAGACATTAAAATTCAGAACTTTGGTCTGGAGGAACCTATGGGGAAGTTTCCATGGTACAATAGTGTTGTGTTTGTATGGTGATAACATGCAACATATACATTTATATAATGGCATTGCTCTGTAATAAAAGTTCGCATTGCGATATTGCATGTAATTTAGGCATACATAACATAGGCCTGGGTTTTGAGTTGAGACTAGGAGGTAACAGCACTCACCATTTTTATTGACTAAATCAAACATCCACTTTAGAACAATGCCACACATGCAGTTAAATATAGTAATCTGTCAGTTGTGGTCTGAGTTACCCAGCCCCTCTACAACCTGCACATTATTAGTACCTTATAGATTCAGCATTGAAATCAATGTAATGGTGAGGGATATTGGTACTAACCCATGAACTACCCACTGAAATGTTAGTACATTAAAGTGTAAATGAATTTCTAACAGTCTGCTCAGTTTTGATTATTGACAAAGCAACCTCTCTGACACTTGGGTTGATTTGGAAAGTGAGCATTGCAATACTTGAGAATTTAATTCATTTCTTGAGTTTTAAAATTAAAATATCAAAAACAAACAAAAATAGAAATTGCAGGAACAACTGATGAGGTCTGTCGGTATTCAGGAGTTCTGAAGAAGGGTCACTGTACTCACTGTTTTCTCCTCACAGATGCTGCCAGACTGATAGAGTTTCTCCAGCAGTTTCTGTTTTTGTTTGTTTCAAATCTCCAGCATCATCAGTTCTTTGTTTTATTTTAAATTACTTAAGCTCAGATACCAAAGGGTGACAAATTCCCACTCAAAAGCTTGCAAAATGTCTGTAGCCAACTGCTAGCAAACTAAACAATAAACACTAAGCTAACAGTAAATTCTAGTCCAGCATGTTTTGAATGTTTCTTCAAAAATTACAGACATTGTAAGAACTTGACAATATCACACTGCATGAATGTTTGTATGATAATATCACAATCTACATTTCAGATGTATAAGAATTCACAGATTATCACAGCTGATATGGGTCATGCAATGACATTGTTTTTTGGATGGTTATCCTAAAGATTTGATTCAAACCTTTTAGATTGTTTTCTATGTTGATTTACTCCAGGCTTGGTAAACAATGAATTTGATTCATTTCCAGAATTTGCATCTATACTGACACTAAAGTGGAAGCTAATTACAAATGTTGAATTTTATACCAGCATAAATTACACACAAGAGATGCCATTTGAATATAACACACTGATTTAATTAAAATTTCTATTTGCTTTTATAGTGCTGTTGCTCTACTTTAACTTGTGTTGCAAAGTGAAGATACTGACACCCAGTATCAGTGTTAAAGGAACAATATCGTGGGAGTGCACAGAGACGCCTTTGTGAAGTTGTGAGAAATGGCACAAAAGCATGTAATCTCCATGTCACGAAAAAGTCTTTCAAATTTCAGTTGACAGCACTTGAGGCACAGCAATAATGATTCTTTTTCATTCAGTTATACTCCACTTAAGATGAGTAAGGGGAAAGATCCTACTGGGCAAATCAGTCACACAGCAAGAGAAGGTCAAATGGTATTCATTCAAAAAGCACCTTAAAGGAAAAGGCATATTTGAGTCTTTGGAACATATTTGTCATGCCACAGGATTGTTGGCTTGTTTCATCTGAAGAATGACAATCACAACAATTACACAGAGTTGTCTTACAGTTTTCTTTCCTTTTCCACATGATTGTTATAAACTTGTACCATTGTTAATGGGTTAGGAATTAAATTATTTTATTTCTATTTTTAAAACAATTGAATGAAACAAAAGGTTGAAGGTTCAATTGATAGGGAGATATAACCTGTACTTGTAAAGGTGAGGGATGATTTTTAATATCTTGTTGGCAACACCATTTATTCTTGTGGCTTTTGTTGTTAATGGCAACATACAAAGAAAGCTATTTTTAGATAACCATATTGGCCTCTTTTGGCCATTAAAACTGACTTCCTTTGAATTATGATTGCATCCTCACCAACAATGTGTTTGTATTCTGCCATGGAATGTGAGAAGCAAATCTTGCCTTGTCAGTGGAGCCCACAAGCAATGACGAATTTTTTAAAAATATTGCATGTAGACCAGACTTGGTTAGGACGGCAGGTTTCATTCCCTAAAGAACATTACTGAACAGATGGGTTTTTAACAACAATCAATGATAGATTCATAATTATTATTATTGAGGTTGGCTTTCAATTCTAGATTATTTCATTGAATTTATGTTTCACCAGCTATTGTGGTGAGATTTGAACTCATGTCAACCTGGGCCTCTAGCTCTGTAATATTATCTGTAAGTCACCATCATCCCCTAAATGCCAGTAACGTTTCAACCATTTATTTTTCAACTATTGCCCTATTTTAAATAAATTCTTAAACTCATTCCACGTTTCATCCTCGACCAAATTTCCAAGTACATATTGGAATACTATAGATTCTCTACCTTTTGCTGTTCCTTAGTTTTATTAAACAAAGGTTCATTGAAAAGCATCTTATGTTTTTCAATCTGGTGAGAATATTTTTGTAATTGCATATGCAAACTCTGACATGTTCATATTACTGATTTACATATTGAAATTGCCATTTCTGTCTTATTGTTATTATGATCATAAAGTTCTAGATGCTCCATTCTTTGTACACCATGTACTATACCTGAATTATAACTATAGGTAAGATTCAGAATGGCTTGTAATTGCTTTGGCTCCCAAAGTATTCCCAAACTCATCTAATGGCAGGTATTTTCTCAATTTTGGTCCCTTGTTTTCTAGATGAATATCAATCCAATTAAAACTCCCCAATCAACAATCTCCTGGTCTTTTACAGATCAACTTTGACTGAAAAACTGTCTCTTAATAATTAGTAAGTCTGTAATAACAGCAACTGAAAGATAACTTTTGTCATCCTCTACCTCATTTTACAATCAAGACACTTCCATCATTTGTTTACAAAGATGTTATGGTTATTTTTAACAATGCTGCAAGACTTTTTTTTACATATTTGCTTCCTCTGTAGGAAATGCTTGCTCCAACCATTTGAAACCCCCAGTCAATATCCTGATTTAATCAAGTGAGTAGTTTATCAATCATTACAACTATGTTTCCAATCTGCAACTTCTTTCATACTGCTTCATCACTTATATATACTGAAGGGAGCATTTTAACTATCCCTATTCTATACTTTATCTTGGATTTATGTAGAAATAACGCTGTATAAGCAACAGGTTTAATTTGAGTGTTTTAAAAATTCTACTGTATGCTTCACCTCTGGCTTCTAACTTTTACCAATTTGTTTACATTTCCCAAAGTCCACAACCAGGCTTAATCAAGCACCATGAGCTTCAAGAGTAAACAGACTCACATAATAAAATATAGATCATTGAACACTATGATCTCTACCCAAGAGAATGGGGTGCTAATGGACTATTTGGAGATTGATTTATGTCCTGTCATTTTAACTGCATTTTTTATTGTGCATCTAAGACACCTGCCAGAAGCAGAGTGTTGGAGGATTCTATTTCCAACAAATGAATGAATTCAGCCTCTTTTTAAAAGATACACATATAGATTGACTAGCCCTGTCTATCTTGTTACAGCTATGATCTTGGTGGAGAGCTACCTTTTTAAATTCATTCACAGATGTAGGCATTGCTGGCTTTGTCATCATTTATTGGCACTGTCTTGTTGAAAAGATGTTGGTGAGCTGCCTTCTCAAACTATGGCAATTCATCTGCTCAAGTTATACCCACAATGCTGTTAAGGAAGAAATTTCAAGATTTTGACCTAGCAACAGTGAAAGGAATGCATTTCTATCTCTGGATAGTGAATGGCTTAGAGGAGAACATGCAGGTAGCGATGTTCCGGTGTATCTGCTTTCCTTGTCCCTCTCAATGTTCCAAGCAAAGAGCCTTGGTGAATTTCTGCACTGCATCTTGCATACTACAGCTGCTGATTGTCATTGATGGAGAGAGTGGATGTTTGCAGATGTGGTGCCAATCAAGCAAGCTGCTTTGATAGGATGGTGTTGAGTTTCTTGAATGTTGCTGGAGTTACACCAACAGGTTAATAAGGTCTGGCAGATAAAATACATGAGGCCTTCGCCAGGTTATCTTCCCAAAAAACTCATTGGCAGTTAAAATTCACCCTGTAGCATGTTTCCTGTTTTACTACTTCTTTCTTTATTCCACAATATTTACTGCACTCTCTCACCCAAGCATTAGTCTCACAAAGGAAAATGTAATCGTCTTTTTCTTAAACATTGCTTAAATAATGAGTCAGTTAGGCTCAATTCTAGAGCACCAGAATTAATAGATCACTGAACTGAAAAATTCCTGAAATGCATCACCTTAAAACAGCATTAATTGAACAATCAAAAACCATGGTGACAAAGCAGGATAAAAGCAAATTTCACACTTTTCTTGTTTTACCTCTTATAACTGGTTGAACTTCGGCCTAGGTAGAAAAATTGAGAGTATTTTCATCCCTTGTGCATTAAGGTCCAATCTGACAAAGAAAACTGGGAGCAATGTAATTTGGTTTATAATAAATGAAAGCAAATCACCAGTTGGTGAATGCAGGAACAATGAACAAATTATTGATTGTCAATTTTCCCCACAAAAGCTCACATGAAATCTGAATGAGTTGCTTATTCCTGAGTGCAAGATGAAAATCATGTCCATAACCTCAGGCTAATAATTTAACAATTAAAGTCTGAAAATTGAAGTAAATATTTGTTTCATTATCCATTTGGGATAAATTAACTAAAGAACCAAAGGAGGCCTTCAAATGCTTGCCAAAGAGTAATCTCTGCCAGTGGACAATGATGTTTGTTGTGTTGCTTGTTCATGACACTCAAATAAGACTGGAGCCTGCTGATGTCAATTAACTGGAGAACTGAAAACTTTAGAAAGTAGACCTTAAAAAAAAGCATTTGCAGATGCCAACTAATAGAAAACAAGTGCACTTATGATTGTTACAAGGGTTATTCACTGCTTAAGGGATTAATGCTGAAGATCTGATAAAATAGTTATTTACAGTTTTGTCACAAAGATATATAAAATTGTGGATTCTTATCCTTTTTAGTAATGTAGTTTAGCATTTCACTTCAGCCATGAGAAATATTGAACAAGGCAATGGTAACTAAATTGGACATTCCCCCTCCTCAACCAAAGATGATTATGGAGATTCTGATTTGTGATTACTCTGCACCCATTCAATTTAATGCAGGAAAATGGTATCTTCGTGCTGCTTGCTCATTATCATGATTTCTTCATGCAGTCAGTACTAACCGCACTGTTAATTGGCCACACGCATCAGCAGGGGGCCCAGAAGTGCAATTTGCCAGTACTACTCATTGCCAGCCTACTTAGTTTAAAGCTAACCTTTATCTTTTAAAGAGGACGTATGTTATGGCCCGAGTACACTCAGAGGAGAATGGTCACCCATGGAAAATGAAGATTCTAACATTATCAACCGCACAACATTTGGAAGTTGACCCCTGAATTGCATCCACTAACCCCATCTTGGACGGCTTCAACAGTTTCTCAAACATTGAGATATCCTAGTCTTTCATGAAAACATAAGTACATAAGAACCAGGAGCAGAAGGAGGCAATTCAGTCCGTAAAGCCAGCTCTGCCATTCACTACGATCATGGCTGATCTCATCTGGACGTCAACTGCACTTTCCTGCCAACTCTCCATAACTCTTCAACCCTGTTATAATGAAAACTCTATCTATCTCCTCCTTAAATTTATTCAGTATCCCAGCATCCACTGTGTTCTAGTGGACCAAATTCACAACCCTTTGGTAGAATATTTCCTCCTCATCCTTGTTTTAAATCTGCTACCCCTATCATAAAATAATGATGTCTCATTCTAGATTGCCCTGTATGAGGAAACATACCCTCCATATCTACTTTGTGAATTCCCTTTCGCTACTTCTATACTTTGATTAGATCTTCTCTCATTCTTCTAAATTCTAGACAGTATAGGCCTAAACTGCTGAATCTCTTCATAAGACAAACCATTCATCCCTGGAATTAATTTAATGAAACTCCTCTGAACTTCTAGTGCAACTACATTCTTCCTCAAGTAAGGGGACCAAAAATATGAAATATTTCTGGTGTAGTCTTACTAATGCCTTGAACAGTTGCAGCAACATTTCCTGACTTTTATATTCCACTCCTTTCACAATAAGTGCCAAAATTCCATTTGCCTTCTTTATTAGTTGCTGTTGAAAAGTGTGGTTCTGGAAAAGTGCAGCAGGCCAGGCAGCATCCGAGGAGCAGGAAAATCGACGTTTCGGGCATAAGCCCTTCTTCAGGCTTATGCCCGAAATGTCGATTCTCCTGCTCCTCGGATGTTGCCTGGCCTGCTGCGCTTTTCCAGCACCACACTTTTTAACTCTGGTCTCCAGCATCTGCAGTCCTCACTTTCTCCTTATTAGTTGCTGTATCTGTCAACTGTGATTCATGCAAGAGGACACCCAGATCCCTCTTCACCAAAGCACTCTGAAATTTCTCTCCATTTAGATAATAAGTTGTCTTTATGTTACTCCAACCAAAATACATAACCTCACATTGATCCATGTTAACGTCCATCTGCCAAAGTTTGGACTATTCACCTAAACTATCAATAACCACTTGTAATTTTTTTATTCCTTCATTGCAGCTTACTTTCCTGCTTAATTTAGTGTCATCTGCAAAACTGCCTCTACCCCTGTATACAAGTCATTTGAGACAGACTGGGCATGTTCTACATCCGAAAATGTTTGCTTTCAGTTCATTTATGAGCTTGCATGATGTGCAGTGATCAGTGACTTGATTGCAGAATCCAGTATTCCATCGAATAACATTGCTGCACCACATTTCAATGCTAATATTTTACTATGAGTTTATTCAGTATGTCTGATTAACATTGACGCTGATACCACACAACTTGGAATGAGTTTTTTCAGAAAATCCTTTCACAATATATGAGCATAACTGGCAAGAGCAGCATTAACTATCCATCCCTAATTGCCCTTGAACTCAATGGTTTGATAGGCCATTTCAGTGGGCAGTTTAGAGTCAGCACAGTGTGGCTGACACAATATTTATTCAAATGGTTGGTCTAATTCAGTGTGGATCTGGAATCATAGGTGGGCCAGACAGAATAAGGACAGCAAATTGAAACACAGAGAATGCTGGAGAAATTCGGCAGCTCGGGCAGCATTTGTGGAGGCAGAAACAGAGTAACAGAGATATGACTCCTCTTCAGACCTTCTTCAGTGAGCCCTTACATTGGAACAAAGGACATTTATGGGATTGGGCCTAGGGCACTACCCTGAGGAGATCCTACAGTATTCTCCTGGAATTATTGCCCCCCAAAAGCTGTTGAATTAAGTGCCCTTCACTATTTTCTTTCCATTTCTGAGGTGAGTCCCTGATCTCTACTTACTATGATGATTTTCCATCATATTTTGTTGATATTTAAACAAATGCTTTGATCCCAGTTGATATTGCAGCTGGACAAGTCATTTCCCAGAATGAAAGTTTGCTTGGTAGTTTGTAATGTATAAAAATTTAATTCAGTGGTCTTCCACCCAAACATAAATGAATAAGGTTGCACTTATGTGTTTAACAATAAAATAGAGATTTATTATGCAAAATGAAGACAAATAAAATGAAGCAAACCAAGCTATCTATGTTAAACATTGTTTAAAAGATTTCAATGCCTGGCAAAACAAAATTCCAACTGCTTCCCAACAACAGCATAGTGTAGAAGGTGTTTGGTATGCTTTCCTTTATTGGTCAGAGCATTGCGTATAAGAGTTGGGAGGTCATGTTACAGCTGTACAGGACATTAGTTAGGCCATGTTTGGAATATTGTGTGCAATTCCAGTTTCCCTCCCATTGGAAGGATGTTGTGAAACTTGAAAGTGTTCAGAAATGATTTGCAAGGATGTTGCCAGGGTTAGAGGGCTTGGGCTATAGGGAGAGCCTGAATAGGCTGGGGCTGCTTTTCCTGGACCATTGGAGGCTGAGGGATGACCTGTGCGAAGGGGATGGACTGCGTAAATAGACAAGGTCTTTTTCCTGGGGTGGGAGATCCAGAACTACAGGGTGTCGGCTTAGGGTGAAAGGGGTAAATTTTAAAAGGGACCTAAATGGCAACTTTTTCATGCAGGGTGTGGTGTGTGCATGAAATGATCCAGAGGATGTGATGGAGGCTGGTAAAATTACAACATTTAAAAGGCATCTGGATGGGTATATGACTAGGAAGGGTTTAGAGGGAAATAGGCCAAATGCTGGCAAATAGGGCTAGATTAATTTACGATATATGGTTAGCATGGACGAGTTGGACTGAAGGGTTTGTTTCTGTGCTGGACATCTCCATGACTCTATGATTCTATGCCTATTACTTTACAGTTAAACAAATTCAGAGATATTTTATTTACTTTTCAAAGTTATAGGTTGACTTAACTTCTTCTGGGATTCTATTCTTGCACCTAACTCCAGTCAAGTTCCCTTTCAAATTGGTTCAAAAGTTTTCAACTAAATAAAAATCATTGCTCTCATACTTCTGCTAAGCTAATAGATTAATGTATTCTTTTTTACTTTTTTGAAGTCCTTCTTTTAAAATAGGATGGCCTCCTTCTTCAAAGGCTGTAATTTCCCCCCAGACGTGATTGATGATGCCATCCACCATATCTCCTCCACTTCCCACTCCTCCGCCCTTGAGACCTGTCCCTCCAACCGCCACCAGGACAGAACCCCACTGGTACTCACCTACCACCCCTACAACCTCCATATACATCGTATCATCCGCCGTCATTTCCGCCACCTCCAAACGGACCCCACCACCAGGGATATATTTCCCTCCCCTCCCCTACCAGCATTCCGAAAAGACCACTCTCTCCGTGACTCCCTCGTCACGTCCACACCCCCCACCAACCCAACCTCCACTCCCGGCACCTTCCCCTGCAACCGCAAGAAATGCAAAACTTGTGCCCACACCTCCCCCCTTACTTCCCTCCAAGGCCCCAAGGGATCCTTCCATATCCGCCACAAATTCACCTGCACCTCCACACACATCATTATTACATCCGCTGCATCCGATGTGGCCTCCTCTATATTGGGGAGACAGGCGGAACGTTTCAGAGAACACCTCTGGGACACCCAGACCAACCAACCCAACCACCCCGTCTCTCAATACTTCAACTCCCCTTTCCACTCCACCAAGGACATGCAGGTCCTTGGACTCCTCCATCGCCATACCATAGCAGCACGATGGTTGGAGGAAGAGCGCCTCATCTTCTGCCTAGGAACTCTCCAACCACAAGGGATGAACTCAGATTTCTCCAGTTTCCTCATTTCCCCTCCCCCCACCTTGTCTCAGTCAAATCCCTCGAACTCAGCACCGCCTTCCTAACCTGCAATCTTCTTCCTGACCTCTCCGCCCCCACCCCACTCCGGACTATCACCCTCACCTTGACCTCCTTCCACCTATCGCATTTCCAACGCCCCTCCCCCAAGTCCCTCCTCCCTACCTTTTATCTTAGCCTGCTGGACACACTTTCCTCATTCCTGAAGAAGGGCTTATGCACAAAACGTTGATTCTCCTGCTCTTTGGATGCTGCCTGACCTGCTGGGCTTTTCTAGCAACACATTTTCAGCTTCTTTTAAAATATTTTGGCCAAGTGATAGCTAAACTCATGTAAAAAGTTTATGTCATGGATTATTCCAAGTGCTGTTTTGTATCTAAAGTTATTCCATGCACCCTCAAGCTGCTGCACTTCGGTCAGTGGAACCATTGTAATTGGTTAATTCCATTTGATTTAAATGGTGCGATAGATTTGAAGAGACAGAGATGCCAAAGATGAGTTTTGGTAAGTTTTCAGCTCATAAACATTGCTGAGAGGAGTTGCAAAATAGAGGCAAAGAGAGAGAGAGAGAGAGAGAGAGAGAGAGCGCAATGGGCTGTTGCTACTCAAGACAGGTCTTTGTAGTCTTATCCCACTGTCAAACTGGGCCAATTGGCCTCTTTTTCTGCTCATATATGACTTCATCCAAAATCCCTGCTACTTGGATGTGCAATGTGACTGCTGCACCCAGTACCTTTTTCTTAGTGAAGTGCCTATTGTTTGAAATTTCAAGATGTATTTGTTGTGGGTCCACATTTATTTTAGTTTAAAAAAAAATTGGATCATATCTCTTCATGATAAAGTGTTATTTCTAGAATGATATAGTGTATTGTTGCTCCTCAGTACTGTTTTGCTGCAATAAATAGAGGAAGGAAAGCTGGAATCTATTTAATAAATTGAGAATTTAAAATTCAATTTATAATGAAACATATGACAAAATATAGGAGTAACATTAGTTGAAAAGAAAATCAGGTGGAGTATAAAGATCACTAGAAATACTAAGAAACTGTTCAATACAGATTTATAGGGAACATAGAGGACAATAAAGAGTTATTTCAACAGATTTTCAAAAAATAAAAATGGTACAATAAAGTCGCCATTGTGACTCTCTCATTAGAGGGAAACGACTAGTGGTGGTTTTACCTGAGGGTCATTACTCCTCAGGCGAGGGCAAAGGTTGAGAAGGAGAGTCCTTTATAGTAACTTTAACCAGTGTGCGAATCGAACCCATGTTGTTGGTCTTACTCTGCATTGCAATCCAGCCAAACAGCCAACTGAGCAAGGTAAAGAAAGGGATGATCCAATCAAAGTTGAGAAAGAAAATCCCATGGAGGATGAAGTTACCAGCAAGCTTCTAAAAGAGCACTTTTTAAATTTAACAAAATCAAACTGGGAATGCAACTGTTAAATAAAATTAGAGAAATTAAATAGGGTAATTAGACATAAAATATAGTAGTTTAACTGAGAAATGAAAAAAATGCTGAGACTTGATGGTAAATAAGTCAGAATCCTGAGAGAATTCAAGGAGGAAATAAAAGTATGAATGGATAAAGTGTCAATGTTCTACTTCTGTTAAAAAAGACAGGAAGGGATTAAGAAAATAAGTATAGACCAGTCAGCCTAATATTGCTGTTGGGAAATATTCTGCATGTTTCCATATGGAGTAGGATTAGTGCTTACTTGTAAATACATAAACTAATTAAAAGCAGCTATTATAGACTTGAAAAGGACATTTTATGTCTGAAAAAACACATGGCAACCACAGAATAAATTAATAAAAGAAATCTAGTGTATTTCAGAGACACGACTTTTCAAAATTTGCCCAAGAGTAAGTTGCAGCTGCTTAGGTGGATTGTGGCTCTGTGTGTAAGAAAGGCATAAAAGAGAACTACAGTGTTTCATGAATATTTTTCAGACTGGAGGGATGCACACAATGATATTGCTCAAGGACTAATATTGAAACAAAACTTTGATTTATATAGCTAAATGATCTGAACTGAAGTCTAGGGAAAACAAGGTTAGCTGAGAGGACATTGCAATTCTAGGATGCTTGGTTACCTATGAAGGTGGACATTGTTAGGTTGATAGTATTTATTAAGTAATATATGGAATGTAATATACCAAATTGATTCTTATTGGCACAATGATATACTTCATGTCTTGACACTGTTTCATATCACAAAAATTTGCAAGTTCACGGGAATTTCAATGTTGACAAATTGGCTGGAGTTATCCACCCATGTGCTGTTCATCAGCTGTCTTTGACATCCCCCCATCTCTTTATTAAAACAGGTATGGATCATATAACTCCATGAAACTGCTCAACCATTCAATAAGGTGATGAATGATCTTCCATCTCAATTGCGCTTCTCTACTCTTATTTTCATTGATTCCCTTAGTCTCCAAAAAAAACCTATTAATCCCAGTTTGAGATATACTGATTGGTTGAGCATCCAGACTTCCATAGGGTAGAGAATTCCAAAGCTTTGCATTCCAATAGCTAAAGAATTTTTCCTCATCTCAGTTCTAAAAGAGCAAACAAAACAGGATCCTTTTTCATAGTTCCAACCAAAAGGAACAACCTTGCAGCATTAACTCTGTCAAACCCATAAGAATTTTCCATGTTCATTAAGGTTGCATTTCATTCTTCTAAGCACTAATGAATATTTATCTTTTCTTCTCAACACCTTATCATTAAAAGTCCTTTCATCCCAGGAGTCAATCTAGTGAACCTTTTATTGCATGTGCTCAAAAACAAATAGAAAGAAGATCAAAACTGCACTCTAGGTGCATCAAAGCACTGACCAACTATATCAAAATGCCCTCTCTTATACTCAAAATTCCTTGCAAAGAAAGGCTAACATACCATTTGTCTTTCTAATTGTTTAATGTGCTAAAACTATGCTTTGTGTTTAAATTTTTGTATGCACAAAGAATAATTGCAGGCTCATGGCCAAAGGAATTACATAGTTGAAAATGTGTTGCTGGTTAAAGCACAGCAGGTTAGGCGGCATCCAAGGAATAGGAAATTCGACGTTTCGGGCATAAACCCTTCATCCATTTTCAACTGCGATCTCCAGCATCTGCAGACCCCATTTTTTACCCAAAGGAATTGCAAAGCCATTGTTGAGTTGTATTTTATCTTTGCTCGAATATAGAATAGAATTCTGGTTTCTTGCTGAATGTGTACGTCCCAAATAACACCATAACCGCTGAACTCACCTCATTGGCTGTTTGTGGAGAAATTGTAGTGTGCAAAATATGCTTGCATGTTTATCTAAACAAATCTTTATTAGACTTTAGAAAAGGTGATCAGTAGGCACCACAGTGTTTTGATACTTTTTCCAAAGGAACTTAAAATATGTGTGTACATATCTAGAAAAGCCATGTCTTGGCTTGGTGCTGGACCACACTTGGATTGATTTTAAAATTAACAGTAAAATAAAAAGAGCAAATAGACAGAAACAGTGATATGATGACATTGTTGCATTTGTCACATCCTTGTCAACTTATATATCCAATTAAATATCTACTATGCATTTTACCTTGTATGATGGGCCGTATTTCACTCAATTTTAGTGATTCAGCTGTAGTTTACAATTTGGCTTTACTCTATGCTCAAATTGTCCTTCGTGGGCTAATATCATGGCTCCCAAACTCTTAATCCTCATTGATCAATGACTCAGCCAGGTTCTTAATCCAATTCTTTACGGTTTTAATTCTGTTTGTCATTTTCAAAGTAATGTAGGCATATTATGTTCGCATTATCTCTATGAAATTCCCCTTTGAAGGGGAATGGGAGACAATGTATCGGATATTTATCTTTCTGAGAAAAAAAATGCTGTTTCAAGCTTTCCATTTTGGGATTCCTATTGTTTTTGTTTGGAAAGTTGACACTTACTTGAGCCTGATTGTGTTATTCACAAAAGGCATAAATCAGTATCAGAAATAAATGAATATTTTACAGTGTGTTTGCATGGCAGGTTTAGCATTAATTTGAAGAAGTTTTTGCTGAAATTGAGGAAGAGATTGATCATTTGAATAATAGGAATAAAAGAGAAATAGAGAGAGAGATTAAAAAGAGAGCAATGAGGATTTGGACAGTCATGAATTGATAGAGGCAAACCTGAAACTATATCAGAGACAAGGATCTGATTTTGTGGTAATTGAAAGTAAAAGGCTTGGAAAATATAATGAGAGACCTTCCCACTGTCTTTCTGCATCCCACTGACCAGCCTTCCCTCAATAGGGAAGGTTTCAGGCAGCCTGTTGAGTCCTATTGAGGCTTTTATGGATTTTTTTTCTTTCTTCGCGATATTTTACATGCACTAAGGAAGGTTGCCTGGCAACAGTCACTGCACAGGCTGCTGTCGGAAGGAGGAAAGGAAACTCGTTTGGAGAGAGCATGATGTCTAAACGGAAACCCCTGCAGCATCTTAAACTCACACTCACCATCACCTCACTGTGGTCTGCAGTACAGGCCCACCAAAAGTACCAGAATTCTGGGTGCGATTAATTATTTTTCCTAAGGAACCGTCTGTAGCCCCAGGAGTGGCCAATTCTCAATCCTGGTGCTGCTGGGAACAGTGGAGGTGTTGGTGGTCAGCTCTGGAGAGTGGGAATTTGTCCAAGACGTTAGTCACACTCTTGAACAGTTGAGGTTGGCCCCAGAGTGACATCAGTGTTGACTGCTGGGATTTGGGAGGATGGTCTGATGGCTGACATCTTGGTAGATGAGGTGGGAAACATGACATTTTACAGGGTAAAATGTATGGTGATGGCTGGGTGGGGTGGAGGAGAAAGTGGAATTAAATAAAAAAGACAAAAGAGAGGAGAAAAAGAATAAAATTAAAAGATATTAGAAAGAATATAACAATACAGAAACTATAAGTTGTGACTAGATTTTTTTGAGGTTCCCTGGTGGGTAATCTCACCATATCTTATCAAACCCATGTTATTAGTGACCTATCACCATCCCTTTGACATTCTTCACATCCAATTCTAGCCCCATCTTACTGCACTGTATCCCAGAACAATTTTGTTGAGAAAAATTGTCGTGTATCTGACATGCAAGCAGGTAGCATGTACTGTGGGTGCTAGATTGGCCTCTCTGTTCTTCCCTGCCCCAACCCCACCCTCTCCCCAGATAGATTCCTACTCACAAGCAGCTTGTCTGTGTGTCTGCACAAAAGAGCATTTCTGTATGGCAGTCTTTGGTACTGGCTGAAGCACAAGCATGCTAACAGGGTATGGCATGGTAAGGCATGGATTGTATGAGAATGCAGGGATGTGCTAAGTGAGTGAGTGCTAAGAGAGCAAGCAAGCAACCCTGAGATACAGACTCAAATCTATGATTTAGATGCCTGTCCATGTACGCAAAGTATCCCTGCTACAGTCTTCCAACTCATCTGTTCTTCCTGAGCAACCTGCAAATAAATTGGAGAGTTGTCATAACGGTAGTCTAGAACCAAGGGTCACAGTTTTAGGATAAGGGGAAGCCCATTTAAATGGGGAGAAACTTCTTAACCCAGACAGTGGTGAGCCCATAGAATTCTCTGCCACAAAAAGTGGTTGAGGACAAACATTGACTGCTTTCAAGAAGGTGTAACATAGTTCTTAGAGTTAAAGGGATCAATTGGTATGGGGTGAAAGTGGGAACGGGGTAATTGAGTACAATGATTGGCTAAGATCATATTGAATGGCAAATCAAGCTTGAAGGACTAAATGACCTTACTCCTGTTCTTATTTTGTGCCCTAGAACTCTGTGGGAAGCTAGGGAAGTGATTGCTGGGCCTCTTGCTGACATATTTACATCATAGATAGCCACAGATAAGGTGCTAGAAGACTGGAGGTTGGCTAAATTGGTGCCACTGTTTAAGAAGGGTAGTAAGGACAAGCCAAGGAACTATAGACCAGTGAGCCTGACGTCAGTATTGGGCAAGTTGTTGGAAGGAATCCTGAGGGACAGGATGTTCATGTATTTGGAAAAGCAAGGACTGATTAGGGATAGTCAACATGGCTTTGTGTGTGGGAAATCATGTCTCTCAAACTTGATTGAGTTTTTTGAAGAAGTAACAAAGAGGATTGATAAGGGCAGAGTGGTAGATGTGATCTATGTGAACTTCAGTAAGGCGTTCAACAAGGTTCCCCATGGGAGACTGATTAGCAAGGTTAGATCTCATGGAATACAGGGAGAACTAGCCATTTGGAGACAGAATTGGTTCAAAGTTAGAAGACAGAGGGTGGTGGTGGAGGGTTGTTTTTCAGCCTGGAGGCCTGTGACCAGTGGAGTGCCACAAGGATCGGTGCTGGATCTGCCACTTTTCATCATTTTTGCAATGCTGGCAGGTGGGATTAGATTGGGTTGGGATATCTAGTCGGCATGGACGAGTTGAACTGAAGTGTCTGTTTCTGTGCTATACATCTCAATGACTCTATGGCTGAAGTGTACTTTCAGGAAATCTACAATTGAACAGATGGTCATTGATATCAGCCAGCCTAACTCCCAGTAGTCAGAATATTAGTGGACAGTGAAATGAGAGTGAAAATATCTATCTCCTCCAAACTTCATTCATCTATCAAGCCTAGACGCCAGGTATCAGTAGCAGCTTGCTGAGTTTGGTATCATTACAAGCACCACACTGGCTGATATGGTCCTAAATCTCATTGTTTATAATCATAGAATCAGAGAAACATAAGCAAAAAATACCAGGAGTAGGCCATTGAGCCCTACAAGTTTCCTTTGCCATTCAATATGATCAGAGCTCAGTGCTGTGTTCCTGCTTTCACCTTTTGATCCCTTTGACTCTGAGAACTATACATAACTCCTTCCTGAAAGCAGTCAATGTGCCTCACCCACATTCTATGACAGAGAGGTCCATCGGCTCACCGCTCTCCAGGTGAATAAATTTCTCCTCATCTCAGTACGCTTTGACTACTCCGCATCTTTAATACATCGTCATAGGGACCATCCTTCTGCATTTACACTGCATAATCCTGTTAGAATTTTGTAAGTTTCCATGAGGTTCCACCCTCATTGACTGAGTGTGGCATCAAGGAACCCTGGCAAAACCAAGGGAATCAATAAGAATCAGGGAGAACGCTTTCTGCTGGTTGAAGTTATACATGACTCAAGGGAAGCAAATTGTGGGTGTTGAAGGTCAATTGCCTTAGCTCCAGGACATCTCTGCTGGAGTTCCTCAGGGTAGTGTCCTAGGCCCAACCAGCTTCAACTGCGTCATCAATGATATTCCCGCCATCATTAGAGCGGAAGTGGGGATGTTTGGCTGTGCTTGTTCAGCACCGCTCCTCTAATACTGAAGCAGTCTATGTCCAAACGCAGCAGAATCTGGGCAATATCGAGGTTTGAGATGGCAAATAGCAAGTGATAATTTACCCACAATGCCAAGTAATGACCATATCCTGCAGCAAGTTACTCACCTTATGTTTAGATTCTACAAAGAACAAGTCAGGAATATGATGAAATGCTCCCCATTTGCCTGAATGATTGCAGCTGCAAAACACTCAAGAAGCTTGACACCATCCAGGACAAAATACCTGCTGGATTAGCACCACATTTGAAATAAAATCAATGACCAATATCATTGACATTCAGTAGCAGCAGCATGTATTATCTGCAAAATGCTCTGCAAAAATTCACGAAGGCGCCTTCTAAAGCACAAACATTTCTATCTAGAAGGAGAATGGCAGCAAATACATGGAAACATCACTAACTGCAAGTTCTCCTCCAAGCCTCTCAACGAACTGACTTGGAAATACATAATTTAACGTCACTGGGTCAAAATCCAGGAACTGCTTCCCGAACAGTAATTTCTAGTATACTGACACCATGTGGACTGTCACCGTTCAAGAAGTAGCTTACCACTGCTTTTGCAAAGGCAACTAGATTTGAAAACAATTGCTGGCGCAGCCGGCAAAGCTCACATTTCCTGAATAAATAATTTTTAAAAATCACAAAACATTGTTAGTTCTCCTGTTGTAATGCTCTGGCTGAAAGTTGCCTATCTCAGATGTTCTGCCTGTGGAAGTTGCTACCTTGAGAGTAGGTTTCTCCTCTCTGACCAGCTGCACTCTTACAGCAGGATCTCTGATACCTAAGTCTTCCTACCTCTGATGAGCCAATCTTTCAGTTATCCAAATCGATGGAACTTAGTTCACCCTCTCACATAAGCTCTGATATTGAACACAACAGCAACATTAACATGGGGCTTACAATGCATCTTTAAAGCTTTCAAAATTTCTACAATCTGATTTTTCTACTTCTCAGTGAAATCTTGCACACCTATTGCACTCTTTACCAGCATTGACAGAAGAGTTACCACTCTGTTTACTCAGGTTATTAAACTAATTTTGTAGGTATTTCATAACCTTGCCTCAGAGAATAGAAAACATCCAACTCTGACTCTTAGTTCCTTTCCTTTGCACAGCAGCAAGGAATAGAGATGGACACGCATCTAGCCCTAATTTCAGAATTGTAGGCCACTTCTTTAAAACAAATTCTTTGCTATTTCTTTCTGTAGCTGGCATTTTACAATTTCACAAATCTATACATTTTCAGCTGGACATCTCTTGTGATCTATTTCACAATAGATGGCTCCTATATAGCTCTGAAAATTCATGTATTTTCAGCCTCAACATTCTTGAAACCATGTTTCAAGTGATGTACTTTTAGTGCACTGCATTCAAAAGTACTTACTGTACAGGTAAAGGCTAATGACTACAGCAAACCAACCAGAACGCTAAGTACAATTGCATTTCTCTCAACTCGATTGTAAGAAAACCATTTATGAGTCATATATATGAAAAACTTCCTCAAAATGTATTTTATAAATGTGCATATCACATTTAAGCCCTATAAAAGTTTTCTGTTCTGTCCATTTCCACCTCACTATTCTGGTCATGCTTCTTAATCTTTCTTGTATTTAATGGTGATTGTATTTACCTTTGATGCAGACCAAGACCAATAATTCACCCTGTTCATTATTTATATCTGAGACTTCTAAACTGCATTTCAAATATTAATGGTGGTAATGGAACCGGGTGGAAGAATTATCACTCTATTTTCCTGACTCAAAACCAGTGTTAACCATCGTGTGCTCCATTAGGGATGCCTAAACCGAGGGAAGAAATGAAAGTAATTGTGGCGTGTATTCCTGAATATCCCTCACTTTCTGCCAGTCACTGGAATACCAATGGCAGTGGCTAAGGCTCTGAAGTGTCTCTTAAATGACTCTTTGAGGAGCCTCACTTTGATTCCAAGTGGGAAGGCCTTTTTCAACTCTACGTGACCCAGCCTTAATTGGGGGCGTTAGGAAGATCAACATTCCTTCCCCATCAAATGCCATCCAACCAGTATCTTCTACTCCATGTTAGTCTCAATTGGAAAGGGTATAGAAAAGATGTACAAGGATGTTACCAGGGCTGGAGTGTTTGAGTCATAATGACAGGCTGGATAGGGTGGGATTTTTTTTCCCTGGAGCATTTGAGGTTGAGGGGGGACTTTATAAAGGTTTATAAAATCATCAAGAGCATAGATAAGGTGAATAGCAAATGCCTTTTTGCTAGAATAGGGGAGTTCAAAACTAGAGGGCATAGTTTTAAGGTGAGAGGGGAAAGACTTAAAAGGGACCTGTGGGGTAATGTTTTCACATAGAGAGTGGCTCGTATATGAAATGAACTGCCAGAGTAAGTGATAGGTGCAGGTACAGTTACAACAATTAAATGACATTTGAACAGTTACACAAATAGGAAAGGTTTAGCGGGATATGGGCCAAACACAGGCAAATGGGACTAGTTTAGTTTGGGAAACCTAATCTGGAGGGATGAGTTGGGCTGAAGGGTCTGTTTCTGTGCGGTATGACTCTTTGACTCCATAACTCTGGACAGAGCACTAAATTATGTCTATTGTCTTCAGACCCTGTCCATATGGGTGAAATGAAAAGATTCCACAGCATAGTTTAGAGTCAATTCTCATAATACCCTGGCCAACATCTTCCTCTCGTTTGAAGAAACACATTATTCACTCATTGACCTTATTTACTGTGGATGGAATTTATATGCAATGGGCTGCAGTCTGAGCTTATCTAAAAACCTCTTTGAAAAAGATATTAGAAATCAAGTGGTTGGGGTATGCTGACTTCCAATCAGACACTACATAAATGCAAGTTTGTACAAAAACTATGTAAAAGTGATCAGATAAATGTGATCTCTGCGATACCAGAAAGCCTCTTATGAATATCTTTCCAACATAAAAAATTATAATTTTCTTGCGCATACTTTTGAGATATTGTAAGCATATTGGAATTACAACTAATCTTCTATTTACAAGACACAGTCGATTAACTCATAAAACAATAATAACATGTCCAATGAAACGCAAGTCTAACAATTAGTTGCTATTATTTTCTGTTAAGCAGCTATTCACACATCATTAAATTGTCATTAATTCCATGTGGGAATCACCCTTTGCAGACTCCAGAGGGATTTTTTCTTTCCTTTGCAGGAATTCTAACCAACGGTAGCAGCCTTTGAATTATGAAGTGGTCCCTGCAGAGAATTACATTGCAAATGATTTTTCAATATTCATTTGCTTCCTCCTATTGTCCTCCATTAAAATTCAGCCTCATTGAACAGTACATTCGGATCCAATATTCGGGTAGATTGGAGAACTCAGAATTTCTTCGACAAAATTTCCAACAAATGCAGAAACTTGTAGGCCAGGGTACCTTTGAGGTTAATTTTGGGATGGTTACAATTTTGAACAGCGTTGTAGAAGGCCATTTTTCCAATTTGTTCGAATGGCACTGAAGTAGGAGGCTGAATAACTCATTAAGAACAGTGCCACCATATCCAGGGGAATTTGAACCTTTCAGATAACTGGGTAACTCATGCATTAAGGATCCCTATAATTACTAAAAAGATGGAGTGTATGTTATTTCGAAAAGTCATTATATACATTCATTAGGAAAACAGTCGAGAAGTAGATTTTCTTCAAGCTTTTGCCAAAAACCTGCTAAAACTTTAATGGCGATTGGTGTCAACTCTGTTGAAACTCTGAAAATGGCCTAAATTTTTTCAATGCCTCCAGAGTTGCCCTGATCATTTTCTCCAAAACTACTTTGGGTGATCTGGAGCATTCCTGTGACATTTCCAGGAGTGACAGATTCCTGCTAATTGCTTTTTAATAAACTTTTAGCTCTTGAGTTACAGTAGACTATGATAGATACAATGAGTTGGATCTTCCATATTTGCTCCTGCTTTTTTACCTTACGATGAAATTCTGAATTAATGGCCAGGCTATCAAACCCAGCGTCTTTAGTGATGTGGAGTGGTCTTCCTTTGGAATCAGTTCTTACCCTCAGTCCCCTCTGACTGCCTGTGACACCATGGCTGCAAATCCCATAAGCCAACCTCAGCCACACTCCTTTAGCCTGATCCTAAAGGCCATCATCCTAACGGGACCCATTTCCACCAGCCCGAATCCACTCCCAACCACACTACCTGCCCGACTTAAGGCACTGACCCACTTGACTATCACCTTTCCTCCTCAATGAATGCACAACCTACACCCTCATCTACTTTCGGAGCCCAAACCTTCATCCACCTGACAATCTACCACTCACCCTCCTGACAATCTACCACTCAGCCACCTGACAATCTACCACTCACCCACCTGACAACCTACCACTCACCCTCCTGACAATCTACCACTCACCCACCTGGTACTTGACCCTCTCCCATCTGACCCTTATTTTGCAACCACCTTCTTTCCTACATCTCCAACCACACGGCAGGCCACCTTCTGAACTGCCTTCTACCCTAAACCCTTACCCACCTGTGACCTTACCCTTTCATTTTTGCCACCCTACACCCTCACCCACCTACCACTGGGCACCCCAACCACGTGGTACTCCAACCTTTCACCAACCTACTCCACAAATTCGTCACCTGCCAATCATCCAAACTATTGACTTATGTTATGCATGCACCTTCTCTCAGTGACTGTGAAATCAGCTTCAGTATCTTTAAATCCTCAAATTTCCATGAGAAAAGCCATGATCTCAATACCAATCTGCTTCACTGTTGGCAGCATGGTTTCCTGGACTACACTGGAGCATGAGAACTGAGAAGGTTCCTGTTTCTGGTTCTATTCTGATCAGATCTAGGCCATGATTTTTGTGTTAGTCATATAAGGGCAGTCCACAACCAGTACTCAGGGAGTTAACGAACTTAACATTGAAGAAAATAATATTTTAGTAGATTTTACAAACAGGTTGATTTTTCTACTGGCATGTCTTTAACTTAAAATGCAGCTCAATTTGCCCATTTCAGCATTTAATTCCATGAATCATTAAGGCTGATATTTACAAGCCCCTATTACTTGATGAACGCAATTGCAGAGTGTGAAGTGAGAGATACTCCATTGTTGTCATCCTACCTTTGACCTATAATAATGTCCAGTGATAATTCTGCTCAGACAACACAACATAGTCATTTTTGGCTTAATGACAGAATTATTTTTAAAAAGGCATCCAGGCAGTATGTATCCTCGAGCGATGTAGCATGTTGATATATTGAGCTGGAAGTAATTATAGTTTTGGCCAATCCAAATTCCATTCGAAAACCTACAAGTCAAGAAAACAAAGGTTTCAGTGTTGGCAGAACGGATGTTTCCTGAAAAAAATATTTTGAATTTGAGCATATTTGTTCAAAGTGATTATTGTACATTCCAGGAAACTTTTAAATGAAGGCCATCAAATTTTATTCACGTAATAGGTTTGATCATAAATGTGCAGTTTTGGTCTCCTTATCTGAGGAAGGATGCTTTGGCTATTGAGGGATTGCAAAGGAGGTTTACCAGACTGTTTCCTGCAATGTTGCGATTAACGTACAACAGGAAATTGGATCAGTTAGGACTATATTCATTAGAATGAAAGGTGGTCTTATAGAAACCTGTAAAATTTGAACAGGATTAGACAGGATAAGCCCGAGGACTGGGGAGTTCAGAACCTGGAGACACAGTCTAAGGATAAGGGGTAGGTCTTTTAAGACTGAGATGAAGGGAGGTTTCTTCATGCAGACAATGGTGAACCTGTGGAATAATCTGGTACAGAAAGTGGTTGCACCAAAACATTGAATGTTTTCAAGAAGGAGATAGATATCGTCCTTCAGTCTGAAAGGGTCAAAAGAAATGGATTGAAAGCAGAAAACAGTACTGAGTTGGATGATCAGCCATGGTTATATTGAATGGATGACCAGGCTTGAAGGGCTGAATGACCTTCTCCTATTTTCTTCATTTCTATAACCTTTTCACTCTTGCAAATTTACATGTAAATGCTAATAGAATAAGTTTGGAATATGTACCATATTAGTTTAAACAAATGCTGGAAAATATACAAGCGAAGCCTTAAAATATTTGAAACCAATGGTTTATTTGTTCTTTTAAAGTTTGATATAAAAAAGTCTTGCTTACTGTACCTAATCTCAGAACATATAGAGATTTCAGAGACACTTGAAGGCAAAGAGGGAGAGAAACCTTGGACAAAAAATTGCGAGTTTGAATCTTTCATCTTTGTGTCGAGCAATTTTGGATTCCAAAATATATCAGTCCCTGTAAAAGTCCTAGTTTAGTATAGGTGACAAAAAGACAAAGCCCAAAAGGTCCCTTTCTGGACTTTGAATTTTCTCAATGAGGGTGTAAGGGATAAGGGTTTTGATTGAGATTTGATGGAAGCATCCCCTTTGAGCACAGTGCCGACATTTACTCTCAATTAAAGAGTGAGTTGTCAGGGCAGGCAGGAGGGTGGGGTGAGGTAGGTTGTGTCTTGGAGTTATGTGGGCAATAGTATGCTCTACATTGGGATGGGAGAGAAGGGGGATTCATTCCAGCAATATGATCCAATTCACAGTTTAATGAGGAGTCAGGCTTCCTGTAAGCAGGTGGAGCAATTGTCCTCTCTTATCCAGATCTCTAGCTGCTTGCTGATCACTGTAGTAAGCTGGATCATCACTGGTTTTCTCCACGGTGGTGAGAGATGTACCATGCACTGCCGTCCATGTTGATGAAGTCCACATTTTGGTCAGTTTCTGCCCTTTTTGCTGAGGTGTGCATTTTGTGTACTGTGGGAAGGCTGGAAATTCTTCATCATTCTGTTTCCAGCATGGAATCTTTTTCTTAATAACCCTCTATGTAGATGAATTGAGAATCAATGTATTTACAAGCATAATAAAATTATTAGCTCAGATAATGGGGTAAAATGTTATTTGCTGTCACCTCATTCAACACTCAATCAGTGAATTGTTATTGAAGCACAGTTTGTTAAGGATTTATCTATGGCATTCCTAACTGTCCTTGTATACACAATACACACATTAATATTTTCACAAGTCTGATATCTTAGGATATTTTCAGCATAACCCAGGCCACTAAGAAACTGAGTGGATTGGATTTGCCAGTTGGCTGTTTTCTGATTGGTGAAACATTACTGGAATCTGAAACAAAAGGTACTTAGGAGCACCAGTTCAGGATTCTCTTCAGGTTAATATGTATGGTTCAGTTAGCAGTTAGGAAGGCAAATGCAATTTTAGCATTCACTTCAAGAAGGCTAGAATACAAGAGCAAAGATGTACTGCTGTGGCTGTATAAAGCTCAGGTCAGCCCACATTTGGAATACTGTGAAGCATTTTAGTATTATTTCCAAGGAAGGATGGGCTGGCTTTGGTGATGGTCCAGAGTAAGTCCATCAGAATGATCCCAGGAATGAAAGACTTGACAATATGAGTAGCGATTGAGGACTTTGCGTATGTATTCCATGGAATTTAGAAGGATGAGGGGGATTTTATTGAAACTTACAGAATATCAAGAGGCCTGAATAGAGTGAATGTGGAGAAGATGTTTCCCCTGGTAGATGAGACTAGGACTGGTGGCCACAGCCTCAGAGTGAAAGAATGACTCTTTAGAACTGAGATGAGGAAGAATTTCGTCAGCTGGAGAGTGGTGAATCTATGGAACTCATTGCCACAGAAAGCTATGGAGGCCAAGTGATTGAGTGTCTTTAAGACAGAAATAGATAGGATCTTGATTAGTAAGGGGATCAAGGCATACAGGCAGAAAACAGGAGAGTGGTGTTGGAAAACATAACAGCCAGATTGAATGCAGAGCAGACTTGATGGGCTGAATGACCTAATTCTAATCCCATATTTTGTCTTATAATTTTAATCTTCTTTGAAGACATTAGTGTAATGTGGATAGGTGGGATTAAATTAAAATTAGTTTGGTTTTACTCATAAGAGCATCTATCAATTTTGCGCAATGTATCAAGTAACATTGTCCAGTAATAAATCAACAAATAAGGTTTGGAGGGTTTCCTTCCAATTACAATTTGCAGTTAAAACTGAATTTGATGTTGTCTTCAGTTTGTTTTCTCTTCTGTAGTTCTGCAATTCAAATTGTTTGCAGCATCAAGTAACTCCATCTCTGAGGGATTTTCCAACTTGAGAGCAACTAAAGGGAAAATAAATGTGACCTTTCACTGGATTTAGGTTGCCACTTTATCCTAATTATGCCTGCAGTATGAATTGAATGAACAGGTTTGAAAAATGGGTACACATAAGGACTATATCTGACATATGCCCTCATGCAATGTCACAATACATACACAACTAAGAGGACACAAATCACCGTAGAAGCATCTCAGTGAAAACTGGATGTGAAAACAGAGCAATCACATAAATTTCAATGCCATACTGGTTCCAGTCACACAGTTTCTTCATGCGCTGATGTGTAATATGAAGAAATCAACTTCTGGCTGTAACTAATTTGACTAATGAGACTGGACTAAGGCAGTTTGATTCAGTGTCAAGTAGGTATTAGATTTAGATGCTGCAAGCGACAAAATGAGAAGTTATAAACCAAATTTCTTTATCAAATTTTAATCTGGAGGTGGTGAAAAAATTACAGTTTTAAATCAGGCTGCCTGTAGTGTTCACATCATGTTTTTCTTTGTTACTGAGTTTTTCAAAATGCCAAGAGCTTTGGATTTATTGCAAAATGTGTGTTGCATCTTTTCTTAATGGTTTCTTTAGTTTCTCAAAAACTTCTGAATGCTCTGCATTTGAGAATGCTCAGTCCTATACAATGCTCTTCTTTTCTCCTCCTGTGCTGGTCGTGCATGATGTAGATGAAGCACACACAAAAAATTCCATAGCTTGCTTTTCCTGGACTAGGATGTGAGCCTGTTGCTCTGGATCAAACTTGTCTGACCAGGAGTCTCTGCATTCTTACTGCCTGCCATGCAGTGTATTGGAAATGGTTATATGTTGATGCTCAATATAACACTACACAATACATTACAGCTTATGTATGCAAACATATGAATTAAGATGCAGGAGTAGGCCATGCAGTGGGCAGGAAGAGCTTCTTATTAATATATTAAAAGGAAGAGAGAAGCCACAGTGAATGTCAACTGCTTAGAGAATGGGACTGGGGGAATAATTATGGGTAACCAGGAAATAGTAGAGAAGTTCAATAAATTTTTTGCACCTGTCTTCACTGTAGATGACGCTAAGAGGATCCCAAAATTCCTAAATATTCAAGGGCAAAAGGAGGAAAGGAAATAAATGAAGTAATTATCATTAGAGAAACTGTGTTAAGAAAACTAATGGTGTGAAGGACTGAAAAGTCCCCTGAACCTGATGGGATACATCACGGGACATGAAAGATTTAGCTACAGAGATAGTGGCTGCATTAGTAATACTCTACCAACAATCATTAGATACTGAAAAAGTCCCAGAGGATTGGAAAATGGCAGATGTAGCAACTTTATTCAAAAAGGGAGGGAGATGAAAAAAAATCACATAGCTGGAGACTTTAGCTTTTGGGAAAATATTAAATAAAGAATGCAATAGCATAGCATTTAGAAATACATACTCTACGTCAATCTATGATCAAGTGGAGTCAGCATGGCTTCATGAAAGGGAAATCATGCCTGACAAATTTATTAGAATTTTTTTGAAGCGGTAATGCTAGATAAAAGGAAAGCAGTGGATTGTAATATACTTCGCTTTTCAGCAGGCATTTGCTAAGGTACTATACATTAGACTACTTAATAAGACAAGAGCCCATGATGTTAAAGATGGGATATTAGAATGGATACAAGATTGGTAACTAATAGAAGCCAGTGAGTTGTGATAAAGGAATATTTCCAGGATTGCAACTTGTAACTTGTGATGTGCCAGGGGGATCAATGCTGGGACACAATTATTTACATTATACATTAATGAATTGGATGAGGAAATTGAATATACTATCACCAAGTTCGCAGATGACACAAAACTAGGGAGGAAGGCAAGTGGTAAGAATGACAAAGGATCTGCAGAGGGATAGGGACAGGTCAGTGAGTGAGCAAAAATGTGGCAGGTGTAATATAGCGTAGGGAAACATGAGGTTATGCACTCTGGCAGGAAAAATAGAGGAGCTGAATATTATTTAAATTGGGAAAGACTGTACAAAGTTACAGAACAGAGGGATTTAAAAGTCCTTACATGAATCACAAATAAGACTAGCATCAAAATTCAACAGGTACACGGAAGGTAAATTGAATGATGGCCTTTATTTCAAAAGGAATGGAGTATAAAAGTAGGGAGGTATTGTTAAAACTGTACAAGGTACTAGACAGCCTATAGCTGGAATATTGTGGACAAGTTTGGGCCCTGTATCAAAGGAAAGATAACTAGCATTGGAGGTAATCCAGAAAATATCCATGCCTTATACCAGATATGGAGGGACTGTCTTATGAGAAGAGGTCAAGTACTCATCAGAGTTTAGAAGAATGAAGATATCCTTATTGAATCATACAAGATTTTTAGGGAATTTGCCAGAAGAGATGCAGAAAGATTATTTCCCCTTTAAGACAACCTCGGACCAGAGGGCATAATCTTAGAATAAGGGGTCACACATTTAACTGAGGTGAAGAGGAATTTCTTCTCTCAGTGGACTTTGAATCTGTGGAATTGTTTATCATAGAACCCTGCTGAGGCTTGATTATTAAATATACTTAAACTGAGATAGACAGATTTTTAATCTTTAAGGGAACCCAGGGATATAGGGATATGATAGGAAAGCGCAGTTGAGGGGGACTACCTGATCAGCCATGATTGAATTGAATGGCAAAGCAGACTGAATGGGTGAAATGGCCAAATTCTGCTTTTCCCTTTTGTCTTCTTGCCTCCTTCACCATTAAATAAACTCATGGCTTTCCTGATTATTCCACATTTCTGCCTATCCATGATTACTGGTAGCTTTCCTCTTTTTTTTTGTAACATCAGTTAATTGAATAAACATTGGGCCAATCTTGATATGTATTCTGGCTTTTATTTAAAATGTGCCAAGCTGAGAGTGGGATGTCTGTACCTAATCTATGTGGGTGTCGCTATTTGCTAAACTCATGGGACCTATTATTTAGGCCTTGGATAGTTTAATCAAGGATAAGATGACTGATGAGAATAGGGCAATGGATGCTGCCTATTTGGACTTTACTAAAACATTTGAGAAGGTTCCTTATGATAAGTTGGTCCAGAAGATTAACTCGTATGGGAGGATGGTGAGTTGGTAAGTTAGATACAAAGTTAGCTTGGTCATAGAAGACAGCGGGTAGTTACAGAGGGTATCTTTCTGACTGGAGATCTGTGACCTGTGGTATTTCACAAGGATCAGTGCTGGCACCTCTGTTGTTTGTAATATATATAAATGGTTTTGATGAAAGTGTAGATGGTGTAATAGTAAGTTTGCAATAAGTGGCAGGACCCTTAGGAGCATTCATAATACAGAGGAATCTTAGGGGTGCAAGTCACAGATCCCTGAAAGTGGCAACACAAGTGGTTAAGGTGCTAAGAAAGGCATAAGGCATGCTTGCCTTCATCAGTCAGGGCACTGAGTTTAAAAGTTGGCAAGTCATGTTGCAGCTATATAAAACTTCAATTAGGCCACATTTGGAGTATTGTGTGCAGTTCTGGTCACCACTATAAGAAAGATGTGAGGCCTTTGCAGAGGGTGCAAAAGAGGTTTGCAGGATGTTGCCTGGCTTGGATTGTCTTGGTTAGATAAACTTGGTTTGAATTTGCAAAAATGTTGGGGGCTGAGGTGTGACCTGACAGAAGTACATAACATTCTGAGGCATAGATTGAATGGATAGTGGGAGTCTTTTTCCCAGGGGGGAATTGTCAAATGCCAAGGGGCATAGATTTAAGGTAAGTGGGGAAAGTTTATAGGAGATGTGGGAGGCAAACCTTTACACAGAAGGTAATAGCACATGGAACACACTGCCAGGGGAGGTGGTAGAAGCAGATATGGTGGCATCGTTTTAGAGGCATTTGGACAGACACATGAACAGGCAGGGAATGGATAAATACAGACCATGTTCAGGGCAAATGGAAGTAGTTTAGAATGACTTCATGGTCGGCACAGACTTGGTGGGCCAAAAGCCCTGTTCATGTGCTCTACCTGTTATATATTCTAGGTCCTATGTACCTTTGGAATATGTTGATTACGGGAAGAATTCCTGTCAGAGGATTCCCTGGGCAATTTGGCAACCATGAAATGGTCTGATGTTTGGACCTGGGCCATTCAGGATTTCTCAATGGACCTGCATCCGCCAATTTAGTCAGTACAGTTTTTTAAAAAAACTATGAATGAGCTTTAAAAACCTGTTATTAGTGAATGAAGCAACTGCAGTTGTTCTCACCTCTTTCAGCCGTGGTTGTTTTTCCCAGAGTCAGTCCTTATTGAATGTTCAATGAGTTCCTTGCTTGGACTTTGCATGTAGTGGTCAAGTGGGAATTTGCAGATGTTAAAAAACTACTGGTGAAATATGTCTGCGAACACTCCATGGTGATGTACCCTCCATAACTGATCATTATATGGACCTGAGATAAAGTTCTGATAAAGAAGGATTGGTGACAATGAATTAGCTTAAACAACCCTTATTCTGAACAATACACTGGCTGAGGTGGCAGATACAACAAGATACCTGCACTAATAATTGAGTAATACCATATTGAGCATGATCCTATTAATGATAATATCATATCATATTACCTGTAGGATATTATAGATCAGAGTTTAGTGGTGTGGGACATAATATTTCCGTTGCAAATTCTGGATAATTTCCAAGAATTATGGTCTTTATGAGGTTAACTTAAATAAGTTGGAAAAATCCCTGTTGGCGGAAATTAAATATCCTCAGTGTAATTTGAAGTGAGCTTTTAATGGTTTCCTCTGACTTTGAAGTGTTTGCTGCCGGGACTGGATTCAAAAATTACAGAGCGTTGCATCTAATAACAACAGCACCCATTACATGAGTGAACTGAAAATTCAATTTCGCAGAAATAAATCTTAGTCATGTACAATAAAATCTGACTGTACTGATGATACCAGCAGAATATTTCACCTGCTGTTATTTTATATTTATGCCCTGATCCATACAATGATAGTAAGCCAACTTGAATTTACCAAACAATGAACTGGACTAGCCACATAAGTACAATGGCTACAAGAGCAGGTTAGTGGATAGGAATCCTGCAGTAAACAATCCTGACTCCTCAAAACCTATCTACCATCTACAAGGCACAAGCCAATAATGTGATGGAATATTTTCCATTTGCCTGGATGAATACAGCTCCAATAACACTCAAGAATCTTGACACCATCCAGGTCAAAGCAGCCAATTTGATTGGAACCGTATCCACAACCATTCTCTCTCCAACACACAGTAGCAAAAATGTGCATCATATACCGGATATATTGCAGATATTCACCAAGTCTCCTTAGACAGCACCTTCCAAACCCATGATCACAAGCACCTAGAAAGGAAGCCAATACATGGAAACACCACCAACTCCAAGTTCCTCTCCAAGCCACCCACCATGCTGACTTAGAAATATATCACCCTTCCTTGACTCTTGCTGGGTCAAAGTTCTGGAGCTCTCTTCTGAACTGCAAATTTGAAAAGGCTGCAACCACGTGCTGAATTGGGTGGAGAAAGTATTTCTTTTTCTGAGCATGTGGGCTCTGTCTGAGAATAATGTGAGGCCCTTCAGATGCAATTGAATTAACTGGGCATTTACACAATGCAGTTTGAGGTTTTCTGTAATCATATTATCCTGTACTGTATATGAAATACATGGACTGTCCAACTGAGTGGGATGCAAATGGCCTCAAGCAATCTTGACTATGTCATTGGTCATTGTGGATTGAAACGTTATTTTTGTGAGGCAAAAATAAACACAGGTGACCTTACACATGACATGTATGGGCGACAGTGCACAAAGGTACTGCGGGATTCCCTCTCACCTTTGCATTGTAAGTATTTGCTAATATGCTTTTATAGGAAACTATGTCTTTCTTGAGTAATGTGGGGCAGAGAGCAAAACATCTTAATGCTCATCTCCTATTCGCTCTTTGCAACATAAATGGTAGTATATCCATCAGAAAAACATGCTATATGAATGTTGCATATAAATGCATTCCATTGTGTTGCATATTCCACTGTCTGAATCAGCCTACCATACCATCATTTGTGAGTGAGTGATGTGAATGCTAATTGCTCACATTACTAAGCATCTGTACTGTTTCTTATGTTCCCTACATGGGTCCATTGAAACTGTGACTGATGGGTCCTGCCACAGCAGGGATAGTCACCATCATTACTGTTGTACAACAAACATGGAGAAAAATGGAAAAGCAACAGATACATCAGCAAACTGAGGACCAGCAGCAACCTCAAGTGGCTACAAATAGTCTTTATATGAAGATGTCACACCGGAAGTTCTCCTCAGGAGGTGCAGGAGGTCCCAAGTCTATTGCTCTTGATGCCATTTTCTCCAGATGGATGAAGTGCAGTGTTGCTGTGATTTGCTGAATGAGGATACCCTGGGACACTGTCACAGAATTATGCCAACTGCTGGATGGAGTAGGACCTGAGACATGATGGATTGGGTGGCCATCCTATCAAATGTGCTCTATTGGCATTCTACCAAAGGTGATAGCTGCGCTAAACACTTATGCAACTAACTGCTTTTAATGAGTCTTGTTGGGGGACTTGTTGTGAGATGTTCAAATCTATCAAAGCTGTTGCCTGCACCAGATCACGCCACTTTATTTTATTTCTGAATGACAATGTCAGTATTCCAGTCCAAGCAGTATGCTTTGGCAATATAGCTAGTTTGCCCCTGGTACAGAGTACAATAGACAGTACAGATGTCATGCTGAGAGGGTCATAATGCACCTGAATCCATCAACACAAAAAGTTCCACACCACCAACTTGCAAGTGACCTGTGATGTTTGGTACCATATCCTAGAAGTTTGTGCCAGGTACCCCAGGACTTTTCATGATATCTATATCATTGAGAACATTAATGCTCCAACTGAAGTTCAAGGCCTATGTACCTTACATGCCCGCTACTTATAGTTTGCACATGGTTTTCCTCGTACTTGCTGAGGTTACCATGAAGGTCTCATCTTCACAACCTCCTCACCTCAGGCATGGTGACCCTCAGGTTAAATCATCACCAGTCATCTCTCATGAATCTCTCTTTGGTGCTCTGGCATTATGGCAATTTTTTACCTACGTTTACTTGGAGATCAAGGATACTGTCTATGACTATGGCAGATGACTCCATTACACAAGTCCCTGACTGATGCTGAGCATGGATATGATGCTGTGCTTTCTTTGACCAGGGCCATGGTGAATCAGACTGTAGACCTGTTGAAGATGAGGTTCTGATGCTCAGATCAGTCTGTGAGGAAGGACCTTGCATTATGCTACGCACAGAATTTGCCACACAATCCCACCCTGCTGGGCTTTATACAACTGGAGCAAGCAAAAGGGGAATGTGATGGAGGCTGAAAGCCTGAGGGAGTGGAACAAACTTCTGAGGAGGAAGATGGTAACATGAAACAGGAGGAACAGCACCTTCTGCATGACAGACTGCTAAGTGCAAGAAGTCAGACAGGACTTAATTGACAACCGGTCCCACTAGATGACAACTGGGTCCAGTGATCATTCATTGACTATAAATTTATGGGTGCTTCAAAGACAAGTTGTCCATTTCTGTTCCATGAAGCAATGCAACTTCTGTTTGTTTTTTATTGATTTTTAGTGTTAATAAATAAAAATAAATGCTCTGAAACTTTAAAGGTTTTCCTGTATGTCATGGTCCAACATTGAGTACTGACTTAGTCCAGTTTGTAAGTTATGATGTGGCTAAGGATGGATAAGCTGTGTGGTTTGGTTCGTAACTAGTCATAAATGTAGGATCATGCAGTTGCCTAAGCAATGAAGTGTCAGTTCTGCCACCTACATGCCCTGACTAGTGTTAGTTTGCAGTTGCTCTCCCACTTTGTGAATGGTGAATGGCAACTCTGGACTGCCGGTGCAAGACCGGATGGACAGCTAAACTTCAAAGATGGCATCAATGATCCTGGTGTACCTCAGCTGTAGTGACAACATCTGCTAAGGCAAGTGAGAGAATAGAATGTCGCATCATGGTGTGTAGGTAATGAGGTGAGTATTGGAAGATAGCACAAGAAAATTTGTTAGGGCTCCTGGAGAGAAACCCTCCATGAGATCCCCCAAAAATGACACTTTGTTGATTTTGAGTACGATTCAACCTGGAGCCTTTTGTCAAACATTTCAAGCTTACAGTTCTGAAAGGATAGAGTGTTACTTTGTAACTTATTGAAGAGAGTTTCTGAAATTACAGTCATTTTCCGTATCCTCAGGTCTCCAGTTCGAGGCTGAGTGCGATCTCTGACACCAGTACTTGGTGCCTCACTTCATGTGTTATATGAGTAATAAATAAAGCACAAATTGTTTTATTTTACATGGAGGACCTGAGATCAGTGTCAGATAGTGTCCTGGAGGCTTTCTCATGTTGTTGTGCTTATTGATTATGAAAGAATTTTCCAAGTGTTAGTGCTGACTACTACTTCCTTTCTATCTGGTAATGGCTTCTTAACAGTATTATTCACCGCAGTTAAATCTTTTTTCTGAGAAATCAGCCATAGAGTGAGTTGCAGGTGAATCAGCTATTGAAGTACGAAGTGATGACTTATGAATAATGACTGTGGATTTAAGTGAACTATTGGAAAGATTTCTATTACATGAAAAAAAAGAGCAGGAAGTAGGATTTCATTGTTTGGCAGTGGAATAGGTGGAATGAGAGGACACTGTAATAATTTAACTTGCTGAAGGAAAATTTGAGTGCACCATGTATTACAAGTTTAGTTGAGAGAACACACCCCTATATACTATTATTGGTGAGAAGGGAGGAAGTGACTGTGGTTTTGGGAAGCACTGACCTTGACTGAGAACTGTCCTTTGACCCTGATGAAAACAATTCTATTTGAGTACACAGATCCTCACATAGTCGTCAAGGCAACTCAGATATGAATGAAAGCTGCTACTCCAGAGATGTGAGTTTTTTTGATCGTTGGAGAATGTTAAAGAGCCATAATGACTTTTTGTGTCAGATACAAAACAGAGCTAAGATAAACCTTTCCTGAAAGCTGAAAGCGTGTTCCTCATTATCATTTCTGGTGTCGGCTGCTTTTTCACGTTGAGTGTAATAACATGCTTCCTGTAGTTTTTGTGACCCATTGTTCAAGAATCAATACTTTGTACTTTACACATTACTTTTCTGGCTTATAATCTTTTGTTGTAGTTTGACATTTTCACAGCAGCCCTGGAAATAAAGTAGCTGTCCAATGACCCTCCAAAAGAGCTATTTGATATTAGGTGGCACCAACAGGTGAATTCTCAGCATCAAAATCAGGATCACTGTCGTGCAATTTTTGACCAAAAGGAGTGAAGATGGGACTGTATTTTTATGACATTCAATGTCTATCCACATGTTAGCCTTGCTAAGTTGTCTGGAAGACAATGAAAATAAATGTGGTAAAAGGGTGAAAACAGATGTGCTGTTTTTATAAGTCTTTTTTTATAAGCATACTTTTTCCTGAGTTGCTGATCACCATAATTTGAAATTATCAGGAAGTGAGAAATCATATGCCTGCCTGCTGGTTTATCACTTCAACATTGCTTAGAAGTAGTTTTAGGAGGAATATTCATTGGTACCAAACATCCACTTTCACTGAAGGTATGGGAGGTGTTAGCTGAAACACAATGTATTTAGTGTGTGTTACATGGTGGGTCATGGACAGAGGAAACGGAGATACATGTTCTCAGCTGCAGAAGTGGCGTTCCGTGTGGGAGGATTGCAGAAGGAGTTCAATTTGTCCTCCTACACTTCTCTTCTGTAGCAGCTGACACTACTCTGCCTGGCATCGTGTCATTTTTCCAATCTCCTTGCATGCCAAGGAAGAAAAGCCTAGCCCATGGCCAAGTATCTCTTTCTCATTGTAACTCCCACAGAGAATCTGGTAAGATCGCAGTAAACCTATAGCACAGCATTTAATCTCTTTAGTTGAAGATCTTGTAGAATTTCCAGATAAACCTCAATAGTATGTTGATGATGGCTTCGAAAAACTGACCCATAAAGCCTTCCAAGGTGTGTCAGAAGTCCTTCTCCAGTATCAACTGAACAATAAAGGGGCACACACCTTTAAATAGTCCTTGAAATCCTTAGCAATGAGCTGTTACTATTCAGCTTGTCACTGTTTGGAAAGGAAAGTAGTTGAGCAATAACTAAATGATGTGTACCCTCTTCCTGGCAGGCAATTTAATCGGCAATCAACCCCATAATGAGATAGTGAGGGTGACAGATGCTGGAGAAGTCAGAGTCGATAAAATGCGGTGCTAGAAAAAGCACAGCAGGTCAGGCAACATCTGAGGAGCAGAAGAGTCAACGTTTCAGACTTAACCCTTCATCAAGTCTCATGGAACTGAGAAATAAGAAAGGGATGATCACCTTATTGGGGTTGTATTATAGACCCCCTAATAGTCAGAGGGAAATTGAGAAACAAATTTGTAAGGAGATCTCAGTTATCTGTAAGAATAATAGGGTAGTTATGGTAGGGGATTTTAACTTTCCAAACATAGGCTGGGACTGCCATAGTGTTAAGGGTTTAGATGGAGAGGAATTTGTTAAGTTTATACAAGAACATTTTCTGATTCAGTACATGGATGTACCTATTAGAGAAGGTGCAAAACTGGACCTACTCTTGGGAAATAAGGCAGAGCAGGTGACTGAGGTGTCCGTGGGGGAACACTTTGGGGCCAGCGACCATAATTCTATTAGTTTTGCAATAGTGATGGAAAAGAATAGGCCAGATCTAAAAGTTGAAGGTCTAAATTGGAGAAAGGCCAATTTTGACGGTATTAGGCGAGAGCATGGTGGCTCAGTGGTTAACAATGCTGCCTCACAGCACCAGGGTCCCAGGTTCAATTCAAGCTTTGAGTGACTGTCTGTGTGGAGTTTGCACATTCTCCCCGTGTATACGTAGGTTTCCTCCGGGCCCTCTGGTTTCCTCCTACAGTCCAAAGATGTGCAGGTCAGGAGAATTGGCCATGCTAAATTGTCCATAGTATTAGGTGCATTAGTCAGAGGGAAATGGGTATGGGTGGGTTACTCTTCAGAGGGTCAGTGTGGACTGGTTGGGGTGAAGGGCCTGTTGTCACACTGTAAGGAATCTAATCTAACCTGAAAAACTCTAAAAAACTTCCAAAAGCTGATTGGACACAGATATTCGCAGGTAAAGGGATGGCTGGAAACTGGGAAGCCTTCAGAAATAAGATAATGAGAATCCAGAGAAAGTATATTTCTGTTAGTATGAAAGGAAAGGCTGGTAGGTACAGGGAATGCTGGATGACTAAAGCAATTGAGGATTTGGTTAAGAAAAAGAAGGAATCACATGTCAGGTATAGACAGCAGAGATCAAGTGAATCCTCAGAAGAGGATTAAGGCAGTAGGAGTATATTTAAGAGAGAAATCAGGAGGACAAAAACGGGACATGAGATAGCTTTGGCAAATAGAGTTAAGGAGAATCCAAAAGGATTTTACAAGTACATTAAGGACAAAAGGGTAATTAGGGAGAGAATAGGTCCCCTCAAGGATCAGCTAGGTGGTGTTTGTGTGGAGCTGCAAGAATGGGGGAGTATTTTGCATTATTATTTATTGTGGAAAAAGGCATGGAAGATATTAAATGTAGTGTAATAGATGGTGACATCTTGAAAAATGCCCATATTACAGAGGAAGAAGTGCTGGATGTCTTGGAATGCATAAAAGTGGATAAATCCCCAGGACCTGATCAGGTGTACCCTAGAACTCTGTGGGAAGCTAGGGAAGTGATTGCTGGGTCTTTTGCTGAGATATTTGCATCATCGATAGTCACAGGTGAGTTACTAGAAGACTGGAGGTTGGCAAATGTGGAACCACTGTTTAGGAAAGGTGGTAGGGTCAAGCCAGGGAAATATAGACCAGTGAGCCTGATGTTGGTGATGGGCAAGTTGTTGGAGGAAATTCTGAGGGATAGGATGTACATGTATTTGGAAAAGCAAGGACTGATTTAGGATAGTCAACATGGCTTTGTGCGTGGGAAATCATGTCTTAATTGAGCTTTTTGAAGAAGTAACAAAAAGGATTGATGAGGGCAGAACAGTAGATGTGATCTATATGGACTTCGACAAGGTTCCCCATGGGAGACTGGTGAGCAAGGTTAGATCTCACGGAATACAGGGAGAGCTAGCCATTTGGATACAGAACTGGCTTGAAGGTAGAAGACAAAGGGTGTGGTGGAGGCCTGTGACCACTGGAATGCCACAACGATTGGTGCTGGGTCCACTACTTTTCATCATTTATATAAATTATTTGGATGTGAGCATAAGAGGTATAGTTAGTAAGTTTGCAGATGACACCGAAATTGGAGGTGTAGTGGACAGTGGAGAAGGTTACCTCAGATTGCAATGGGATCTTGAGCAGATGGGCCAATGGGCTGAGAAGTGGCAGATGGAATTTATTTTAGATAAATGTGAAGTGCTACATTTTGGGAAGCAAATCTTATCAGGACTTATCCACTTAATGGTAAGATCCTATGGAGTGTTGCTGAACAAACAGACCTGGAATACAGGTTCATAGCTCCTTGAAAGTGGAGTTGCAGGTAGATAGGATAGTGAAGTAGGCATTTGGTATGCTTTTTCTTAATTGGTCAGAGTATTAAGTACAGGAGAAAGTGAGGTCTGCAGATGTTGGAGATCAGATTCAAGAGTGTGTTGATGGGAAATGGCAGCATCTGTGGAACAGGAGAATCCATGTTTTGGGCCACAGCCCTTCATCAGGAATGAGCTCATTCCTGATGAAGGGCTCTGGCCCAAAACGTCAATCCTTCTGCTCTGCAGATGGTGCCTGACCTAATGAGTACAGGAGTTGAGAGATCATGTTGTAGCTGTACAGGACATTGATTAGGCCACTGTTGGAATATTGCGTGCATTTCTGGTATTCTTCCTGAAAGGTTTCAGAAAAGATCTACAAGGATGTTGCCAGGGTTGGAGGATTTGAGCTACAGGGAAAGGTTGAATAGGCCAGGGCTGTTTTCCCTGGAGCATCCGAGGTTGAGGAGGTTTATAAAATCATGAGGGGCATGGATAGGATAAATAGACAAAGTATTTTCCCTGGGGTGGGTGAGTCAAGAACTAGAGGGCTTAGGTTTAGGGTGAGAGGAGAATGATATAAAAGGGACGTAAGGGGCAACCTTTTCATGCAGAGAGTGGTACGTGTATGGAATGAGCTGCCAGAGGAGGGGTGGAGGCTAGTACAATTACAACATTTAAAAGGCATCTGGATGGGTATATGAATAGGAAGGGTTTAGAGGGATATGGGGGCGGGTGCTGGTAGGTGAGACTAGGTTGGGTTGAGATATCTGGTCGGCATGGACAAGGTGGACTGAAGGGTCTGTTTCTGTGCTGTTCATCTCTATGACTCTATGACTCTATGACCTGCTGTACTTTTTCGACAGCCACACTTTATCAAATCAACCCCAGAATGATTTCCTGGATGGCCATTTTTTGTGTGTGTTTCAACTCCTTTACCAAGATGGTGAATTGTACGAAATGTATGATAAAATGATGTTTCAGCTCAAGATGATCAATTTTTGCCATTTTGGAGATTCTTTAGTGCAGAAATATGGGAAGTAAAATCAGTCCATTCTCCTTAACCCAATTATTTTATTGGTGACCAAATGAGGTGGTTCTTACTAACTCCTCATGCAATATATTTAAAGTTTTCTTTTGATGATGGTTATCTGACAGCCTTACCTGAGTTATGTGAAATACAAAAATAAACTTTATCCATCATAAAACCTGAAACATAAACAGGAAGTGATGAAAACTATAGGATAACGCCTTAGCATCTACAGATAAATAAATGATGCAGCTAAAATCTCATTGCTGTGATAGCTGGTTATACCTGACACATTTACTTGTCCCTTTCTCGATAGAGATGCTGATTAATCTGCTGAGAGTATCCACCATTTTCTCCTTTTGTTCCTAATTTAAGTGATTTCCAGGACCTTTCACACCATTTTTGAAGCCCCACATTCCTATTCACAACATATCAATTACCCATTTATTTTCCCTTATTTGCAATATGGAAAACTGCAGCAAGCACACATTAGCTTCAACTATTATGATGTTTGCTGTCAGAGCCATTTATTTATGCAACCTCATTGCAAAGCCAAAAGGCCTGGGGCAACCGTAAATGTTTCAGAATCACAGCGTGGGGTCACGGAAGCAAGGGGCCGCTACTGGTTCACTGAATGGAACTGAGACAGGAAATGTACACATATGGCACAGATTTATTGTATTCAGTACGTCCCATTCACATTCCATTATGTCAGATTCTCAAAGCTGAATGTGTTAGAGCTGTATTCATTTCCAATTCAGGTGTTGGCCAAATTTTACAGCCAATGATTTGGACAGCTCAGTAACTGTATCAAGTTGTGCAGTGTATATATGTTTTAATTGTGTAAATCTAACATTACAATGAATACTACAAATTATGAAACACATTTAACATTGATGAATAATTTCACTACAGAATTTCAAACGAAAGTGAATTTTGAAATGATTCCAAAAAATATGAATTTAGCTCTGATTATTTTTCATACGTTTCAGGAAGTTCTATCATTTTCATTGAAATTCATACTTATGTTGGGCTGTTCAGGTTAGTGAGTAAATTGAGAAATTGGGATACCCACTGTAATAAAAAAAATTTTCACTGTATGCAGAATGAATTGATCATCATTAGAAAAACATTCTGAGATGTTATACTCGATTTTAACTGTGTAGATGGTTGCAGTTGAGCAGGCATTCAGCATGGCCTCTTTGTTATGGTATCCAGGGCATCTCATCTCACGGGCTCCACATAGATTGGCCAGCACCATGAATGTAGTGGAAATGATGTATAATTCACTAGGAATGGTCTCTGACATAATGTCCAAAGAACTGGTGGGACAAAAGAGACTTGCCAATGTTGGAGATCACAAGGATTCTTTGTTGGGTGCAGATGTTCATTTGTGCTCCTCCTTGCCCACAAGTAATCCTCACAAACATTGTTAAAATGGAGATTACTGCCTCCTCTTCCAGTTGCTACCTCTTTATGTGTTTCAGATGTACTTGGTTTGATAATTTCCGGAGATTTCATGTTAAAATTATGCTCATGCCATTGAATTTTTAGTTATGTCCCTTCCTTTTTGGGGCGCCTTCCACATTGCCAGTAACATGTCTGTTAAAACATCAGATAACTGGAAAGCAATGATTATTGCCTTACCTCATCTCAATGCAGGGCCATCTGTGTCAGTATTGCTAGAGAGGCTAGAATGCTCAACTAAAGCATGTTGAAGATACCTCTCAGAAACCCAAAGAATGAGGCCTAGGAGTGATACTAGAAATATCATATGATCACCAAATGTGCCTCCAATCACCAAAATGGTGAAGATATATTTCAGACAGCTGGATAGGTCTGGAGGCATCATTCACAGAGCATGGTGGGCAGGGTAAACTCTATCTTGCACAACACGACACAGCTTTTGAGGTTTGGCCTACAATGGAACAAGAACACAGAGCCTCAGAAAGTGATTTCAGGGAGGCAGATGCAGCAAGTGACATGGCCAATGCATCATCCACAATCCACACTGTTGTACAGGGTGCCTGCATTACTGAGAGCTTCTTTTAGGTTTCACCTGTCTACTACCTAACAACCATATGCAAAAGCAACTTTTGACCCCTGCCCAATGTCATTCACTGAAAACAGTCTGCTGCCTCTGTCTTCATTGTTCACTTAGGAGTCAGCTGGTATAAGGCAATTATATCTCCAGTTCCTCTGCAATATGAGTATCTGAATTGGTACAAAATCTGTATGAGTCCCATAATGGAGCAACCTCCAAGCGATGGGCTATCTCTGGGTTGTCATTATTAACTAGCTGGGTTACCTTCAATGGGGTTGAGAAACTCTCTGATATGATAAAGACATGAATGAGTATTGTCATTATCAGAATGTTTTAAGTGATCATTATACACATGATTACATCTCATTTGTATTAACATTAATGCAATGTGAGTGAGCATTAGATGTGGTGTGGTTATCTAATATTTAGTCCAGCCACTAGGTACCTGGAATGCTCCTATTTCTTCACCTCCAATAGCCAGGTATTCTGAATTTGACTGGTGTCCAACGCCTGCTCCCTTAATTGTGGGATGACTGGAGTGCTATCTTCAGTTCTCTGACTCATTCAATTGGTCTGCACTCTCTTTACCTGCAAGAAGGAAAGGAATTGAGTGACTTACAAGTGCAGCAAATGGCAAATGGGTGGATAGACAGAAATTGTTAAAGGTCACAATGAGGGATAGTTATGACATTATGTTATGATGAGTGGCTTCTCAGCCTCCAATAGCACAGCCAGTGAGATGTCAGTGAAAAGTTTGATCATCTACCTTCCACGAAGAGAATTGTTTCTCTCTCCTTCCATTTCCAAATGCTTCACCTTGCGTGCTTGGAGTGATCTTTTAATAATGAAATTGAAACCATATCATGGGTCATAATAGCACCTCCTGATCCTAATTGGTCAAGAACCCCATACCCATCATATTTTAATACATATTAAACGGGTTAAAAAGCCCGAAGAGCCACTGGCAGACATGTTGCATTCCTTTCCTGTTTCCTATATGCTTTTGGCTCCCACGTTCCAGACCACCTGATGTTACAAAGTTAAGGTTCAGGTGGTGCAGAATACAGAAATCTAATACAGTTAAGTGCTGCGATATTAATATTAAAATAATCATTGCATAAATGGTCAAGTCTGCCTTAATGTGAGTTTCAATAGCAGAATGACTTTTTCACTTTTTACAAATAAGCGCAGCAATTAAAATGTCACTTCCAAATAACTGGGTTCAGGTTAGACAGGCAAGAATCTCAAGACGTATTTAAGTATCCACGATCCTAACTGCTAGTTAGTACATTTCAGAGCTCAATGCAGAGAGAAATGTATGTACAAATCTATATGTGTTGCTAATCTATAATTATTGTTGTAAATTATGAAGAAGGTACAAGTGTAGTAGCTCTAATGGAATTACAAAACATGTAGTAAGGGTCACATGGTGGCTCAGTGCTTAGCATTGCTGCCTGACAGTGCAAGGGACTTGAGTTTGATCCCAGCCTTGAGCAACTGCCTGTGTGGAGTTTATATGTTCTTTCTGTCTCTGTGTGGTTGTCTGCCAGGTGCTCTTGCTTCCTTTCACAGGTCAAGTGGTTTGGCTATGCTAAATTTCCCTGCCATGTCTGGGGATATACATGCTAGGTGGATTAGCCCTGGTTAATGCAGGATTATGGGTGCTCATGTGGGATGCCCTATCGCGGGTCAATGCAGACTCAATGAGCCAAATGGCCTCTGTCTACACTGTATGGAATAATTATTCTGGAAGGAAAATATAACTAAAAATTGCTAATTATACATTTTGAACACAAACCTAGGTACTTTTCTCCCATTGATGGCTAGGTTTGATCAAATCCAGTCCTCCTGTGCTTTTTTTTATTTGAGAGAATGTTTTCACTTATTAATTTTTCTTGATGAGTTTATGCAGCTGAGGAAGTACAATTAGGAGAAAGTGTGGACTGCAGATGTTGGAGATCAGACCCGAGAGTGTGGTGCTGGAAAAGCACAGCAGGTCAGGCAGCATCCAAGGAACATGAGCCCCATAATGGTCATGCCCGAAACATTGATTCTCCTGCTCCTCAGATGCTGCCTGACCTGCTGTGCTTTTCCAGCACCACACTCTCAGCACTGAGGAAGTGCGATGAATTGTAACCTGCTGTGATGTCCTTATTGTAATATTTATTCTTTGCTGTACAAAGTTACCTTAGGAGGAAGAGATGTAGGAGGAGAAATAGGGCATTTGGCCCATACTGCAAGCTCAATCATTCAAAGAAATCATGGCCGATCTGATCATCTTCAACTCCACTTTCCTGCCTTATCCTCAGAGCCCTTGAGTACCCTGATGATTAAAAATCCATCCATCTCAGTCTTGAATATACTTAATGACCCAGCCTTCTGTGGTAAAGAATTCTATAGATTTGCCATCCCTAAGTGACTCCTTACTTTGAGGTTATGCCTACTGGTCCCATATTCTCCCAAAAAGGTAAATAACCTCTCTGCATGTACCCTATTAAGTCCCCGAAGAAATTTATGTGAACCAAAAAGGTTGCCTCTCATTCTTCTTAAATTCCAATGAGTGCAAGCTCAACTTGCTTCATCTCTCCTCATACGACAGTCCCTCCATATCCAGATTCAAATAAGTGAGCCTTCTGTCAACTGCCTCTAATACCAGTATATTTGTCCTTAGATAAGAGACCCAAAATTGTGCACAGTATTGCAGCTACAGCCAGACAAATACCTTGTATAGTTTCAGCAAAACCTCCCTATATTTATAAGCCATGCACTTTAAATTACAAGTCACCATTTTACAGTAAAAGCCAATATTACATTTACCTTCCCTATTGAGCTTGGACGCTAACATTTTATGATTCACACAGTCTCATCTCAAATCCCTCTATGCTGCCGTTTTCTGCAGTCTTTCCCTGGTCAAATAACATTCAGTTCTGCTATTCTTTCTGCCAAAGTATATAACCTCATATTTCTCACATTATATTTCACCTGCCAAGTTTTTGCACACTTGCTTAACCTGCGTTCTGTAGTCTCCATGGTGTCATCCTCATGACTTACCTTCCTAGCTATTTTTGTGTCATTCACAAACTTGGTGACAGTGCATTCACTTCCATCATCCACGTCAATAACATATACTATAAATAGGTTACAGGTTGTCATCCTGAAAATTACCCATTTGTCCCAATTCTCTGTCTTTCCACACTAATGTTCCACCCTGAACACTATGGACCCTTACCTTTTTTAAGTAGCATTACATACGGTATCCAATTTAATGTTTTTTGGAAATCCAAATTTATTACATCTACCAGTCCTCTTTGTTTACCTTGCTTGCCAACTCCTGAAATAATTACCATAATTGTATTAGGCAATTTCCTCTTCATATAGCCATTCTGAATCTGTTTAATTATGTTATGTAATTCAAAATACTCTGCTTTACATTCTTTATAATAGACTCTAACATTTTCTCAATATCTGATGTCAAGCTGATTGGCCTACAGTTGCCTTTGTCCAACAGTGAAAATGTTCAACCTGATTATCTGGTCTCTTTCTTTCTATTTTTATTCTAACATTGATTGTTATTGTAATACCCACAGATGGATTCTTCAAATTTGGCGTATATCTTCTGTGCTGCCTGAAAGAGCATCAATACACCCACACTGACTCTCAGAAGATATAATGGAACTTCCTCCTGACGGAGGAAACCAGGGTACAATATCCTGCCTGCTTAAAACTACCTTCCAGTTAGAGGCCAGCAACTCCATCATTCAGCATTGCCATGGAGTAGGACACATCTGCCGGCACATTAACCCTATTTCCCTCAAGTTCCAAGACCTAGGGATTAATGAACAATCCAGGGATCAAGTAAATGTTGCTGGGAGGGAGTCACATTGGGTAAAAAACATAGAGAGAGGAATACAGTGGGTTGGAAGGGGTGTCAGCCAGCAGCTGCTCCCTTCTCCATACCCATGTCCTTGATCTTCAGACATTATCATAGAGCGACATGCAGCCTATACAGGCGATTGGCTGGAGGTTATCCTGCCTACAGCTGAGAAAATTTCAGACCATGTGGGTACATTAAGTCACCATTAATTGACTATTACAAGACCTGAGGTGAAGGCAGACTAAAAAGGTACCCAGGGCCTTCCTGCTAGAAAGGTACCTCTGCGCAACTGTAGGAAGAGGTCGAGTATCAGTCCCCATGCTAAATCACCCAATTTTCAAGTCCTCCCACATCCTTCTTTGCCTCGTAAAAGATTCCACCCTCTAGCTTGACTCCTGACCGGTTGTAACCATCAACATTGCTGTGTTCAGCGTGGAGTGGGAACATATGCAATGTTAGACATATGGTATAATATTGTTTGATCAACCAACCAGAAAGGGTTTACAAGCTCTACTCCTTTGATTGGAAAAAGAAGTTTGACACAACTTGGGATTCAAAATACTTGTAAATGCATGTCTTCAATTTCAGACTGAACTTAAAGGAAACATGTGCAAGTGTATCATCAACAATGTAGGTTTGTGTGAACATTGGCTAGCAGCTCTTGATCAGACAGAATGCGACATTTGCAGTATTTCCATTGAAGTCTCATTAAAAATTGAGTAATGAAGTGCTGCTGAAAACTCTGGTATTTCATTTGACATTCATTTATAAAAGGATGCCAAATTGGTGGCTATCTTTCAGAAACCAAAGCTGTGACAGCACAGAAAGATGCTATTCAATCCATTCCACCTATAACTAAGGCAATTCCTCAAGTATAATCTAATTTGTGGCTACTTCTCAATACTTAATTTTGGTTTTCAAACATTTATCCAGTTACCTTTGAAATTATGACTGACTGACTTTGATTGGTCAGGGCATATCCTGAGAATGGTGAGTGCCCATTTTGTTAAGTTGAAAGAGGCATAATGTGTCCAAATGTTCTGTCCACAAAGCCTGGTGCCATTTGCGTTAATATGTGGAGCTTCTAGAATGTATAAGTGTGCCACTCTCTATTAGTCTAAATGACAATCTTTACTTGGCTGTCAGCTTAATTCTTAGTACACTCTGGATTATTTGGCAAGTTCTACCCATACAGAATTACATTTTGAACACTGTTCTGAGTTGCACAAGTATGGGCTGATTGTTATGAACAGCTGAAGGAACAAGCTGTCTGATATGATCCTACAGTTTTGGAACATATGGCCTACATGCCTAAATTCATGCTGGCACTGAAATTCATATAACATGTCACTCATTTGTATGATAAACAAAATGTTACTTTGGGTTCCCTGCACTAACTTGGTTTTAACATTAGTATTGCATACTCCATAGTAGCAGCATGAAACAATTAGCTTCATCTATTGTTCAAATCTTTGAAACATCTTACTTTTCCAGGGTAATTGGAGATAGATAGTGCACTTTTCCTGCCAATAATGATGGCCAATGCTTGTTTATGAGTCTGAAAGGGAACAGTTAAATGAACTTCCTTTTCCTTGCATTGCTACTTGGAAAATGTAAAGGGCACACTACCATTGTCAACTACAAACATACTTTCACTGGTCAGTATGCACAGTGGAATTCCAACAGTTCCATGAGTTAGACAATTGCCCTTATCTGCAGCCTCCTTGTGCAACAATGGCTACCCTGATCAGATGATTTCTCACTCTATAGTGCACAAACTCATGTGGAAATGTGAAATGTGAAACTCCATCTCCATTTCCTGTGTCCCAATCAAAGATGGGCACAGCCAGGGAAAGAAATGAACGCTAGTTTCTGATGCTGCTTCTCTTAGGTAAATATGCTAAGGCTTAAAATACAAGACATAAAGCCTTTATTTTCCTTCAGAGAGGTTCAGCATAAAATCAGACAAATACCTACACTAGAATGCTCTGAATTGAAAGCACCAAGTAACTTGAGCACATATTCCAGGCTGATTATACAATGCAGTATTGACCGATTTACACTCTTTGAGGAGTCATCATTTGGATGCAATGCTAAAACAATGCTCCATCAGGATTATCAAGAGTTTGAAAAGACTCCATTGCAATATTCCAAAAAAGCTGGTGTGTTGTCCCTGTAATCCTGATGAATAGTTACCTATCAATATTCACTTAAACAGATTATCCGATGGATCATCTTGTTTTGATGGATTCTCACTGTGTGAATTTTCTGTCACATTTCCTGTTTTATAACTGTGACTACATTTCTAAAGTTCAAATGAAAAAGTCACAAATCTGAAATATTAATTCTGTTTCTCTCTCTATAGATGCTGTCAGATGTGCTGAGTATTTCCAGATTCTTCTCTTTTTAACTTCAAGAGTATTTGATAACCTGTAAGATGTTCAGGAATATCCTGAGGTGGTTTAAGGTTCTTTATAATAACCCTGTTGGAGTGAGACTCCATTGTTGCATTAGATGTTTTATAGATCTACAGGGCCATGGAAGCATTATAACTCATATCATTACTGGGGTCCTATATGACATTGAGTGTCAGCTCTAAATATCTAGGGTAAGAATTAATTATGATAATGTTGTAAATGCAGAAATTCCACAGTCAGTTTTTCAAAGTGAAAATAAATTTTCAATCATTACTGTGAGACCATGTCAGCAATTATGGAGAATCAGAGTGCATGGTGTATCTCTTCAACACTGCAAACCGCTGACTATTGTTACAATAATATTGTTATTATTGTTGATATAAAGCCATTTTACTGCCTTGATTTCTGAACAATTTTTGGGTATTAAGCCAAAACAGCTTGTCTCAAACAATATTGTATTAAAGGGGAAAAAAACTGCAGGACAATATAACTAATAAAGAGTAACTATATTCAGGTGAGTTGGTGGCAAAGTGGCAATGTCACAATAATTCAGACAACCAGCTTAATGGTTTGGGGATATTGCATCTTGGCAAATGGTAAAATTTGTATCCAATATACTATAGCATGAGCAGTTTGCCTAATGGTTACCATGTAACCATAGCCAATTATTATTAAAAATCCACGGATGGAATCTACCCTCCTTTTCTAGCCTGCATGTGACTCACAGAGAATGTGGTTAACTCTTAAATGACCTTTGGGTAATAACTGTTGGCTGAGCCAGTGACACTCACATTCCATTAGTGAATAATAAACAACAAATTACGAAAAAATTGCAAAGCACATACGAACAGGATCAATTAGTTTTAATGCATATGAATGTGAATTGGTCCAATTTGTTTGGAAAAATATGGAAGCCATCTACTCTTTGGAAAATAGGCATTGAAATGGTGTAAGGTGCGAAGGGCTCTTGGGACATAGATTTATAAATCAAAAACAGTAGCAATACGATTAGCAAAGAGTACAGTGCAAATGGTGGTCAGTTAGCCCAGTTGGCTGGACAGTTGGTTTGTGATACAGAATAATGGCAACAGTGTTGGTTTAATATCTGCACTGGCTAAGGTAACCATGAAGGTCCCTGCTTCTCAATCTCTCACTCAGCCTGAAGTGTGATGATCCCGAGGTTAAACCATGACCGATCCTCTCTCTCTCTCTCTCTCTCTCTCTGTCTCTCTTCCAAGAGAACAGCCTAATCCTCTGCTAGGCCGAAGGTGACTTTCCTTTGATAATGCACACTTCTGACCTCCCTGTTACAAAAATGTATAGAAGCACTGAAGAAAGTAGAAAGAAAAGTTTATAAGACATTACCAGATCTAATAGTGTACAAATATCAGCTTAGGTTTCATTGGGTAAGACTCTTTTCTCTGGAAAAGGAAACACTCAAAGCACTTGAATCTAGTAGAGATCTTGAATATTGTAAACCTGAAGACAGAGTGAGTGCGAAATTGTAGAATCCTAATTGGAGGTCATAGATATAAGATTGTCAATAATAAATTCAATAGGAATTCAGGAGAAACTTCTTTAGATTAGATTAGACTTACAGTGTGGAAACAGGCCCTTCGGCCCAACAAGTCCACACCGACCCACCGAAGCGCAACCCACCCATACATTTACCCCTACCTAACACTACGGGCAATTTAGCATGGCCAATTCACCTGACCCGCACATCTTTGGACTGTGGGAGGAAACCGGAGCACCCGGAGGAAACCCACGCAGACACGGGGAGAACATGCAAACTCCACACAGTCAGTCGCCTGAGTTGGGAATTGAACCCGGGTCTCAGGCACTGTGAGGCAGCAGTGCTAACCACTGTGCCACTGTGCTGCCCACTATGCCACCGTGCTGCCCACTGTGCCACCGTGCTGCCCACAGACAATGGTGAGAATGTGACTTTTGTTACCAAATGAGGTAGTCGGAGGTTGTTAACATGGATGCATTTGTTCCAAAGTGAGATTATGAGGAAGAAAGGTACTTGGATATGCTGATATAGTGGAAAGAAAAACATGAGAGAAGGCTCATATGGAGCCTATGTTCTAAAACTCAATGTGTTTTTGTGTGAAACCTGATGACATATTTGAATTCATTTTGCCTGGTGTTCACTACAAAATAGTATTGAATTGATCAGAAGTTTCATAAGTGCATGTACAAATTCTCATTGCTTCATTGAAAAAAAAAGAAATGTGGCAGTAAAAATGTAAATGAAACTACCAGGTCAATGAGTACAATAACTTTCACCTATATATAATATCTAATCTGTAAGTTACTGTATCTATGTAGCAATAAAAATGAGACCGTCATCACTTCTCCACTATTAGACATCCTGAAAATGCATGTAGTTATCAATGTCTTTAGCATTATAAACAGGAATATTTGCACCATAAGGTTAAATACTTGTGTCATTGTATTGGAGCAAGTCTTTAGGAATTCAGGGTTGTGTTGTAGTTTTGTCAAAATGGTTACCTGTGATAATGCTTTCAATGTATTAATAAACCCCAAACACAAAAATATTTCAGCAATTTATGACCTAAAATGTGTGCGGATCTGAAACTGGACCTTGTGCCTCCTGGTCATGTGATTGGAATCCTGGTTTTAAGTTATCACTGAAGAATTCTGAGTGGAGTAGGCCTAAAGTTGCCATACTCCACACTTGAACAATTCTTGCCCCATTGTATTAAAACAGCTTTACTAACTTTCTTGTTTATCATTACAGGTATAAAAGTTACTTATGTCGTCTCATTATTGAATTATCGCCCATAAATCAGTCACTTACCACGTTCTCAAAGTATTTCAGAAATTAAAACCCTCTGTTAGATAGCCCTGAGTGGACTTCCTTCTTTCTGTGAAAAAAAAGTCAGTTTTTGAGCCTTGCTTCATAATGATAATGCATTCCTGGTCATGAGTATTTTAGTCCTTCTTGCTTCACTAAACACTACGTTATGATAATGATGTTGTTAATCTAATGCTTGCTGACAGTACATCTACAGAGTCTGAATGCTCTGGTAGCTGGAAGAGACAATGAATGGAGAAATATTGGAATTGTGCATTGGATAACAGCGTGAAATTAATGGAAATACAATTCAAGAGAGATGCAGAGTGGGCGGTTACATTGATACCACCTGTTTAACGTTATTGTCTAAAGTTAAAATCAACCATTATACTGTGACAAAGAGCAGAAGAAAGGTGATGGAGTCAAGAGAGCAAAAAAAAAGCAAAATAAAGGGAATTAAAAGCAATAAATCCAACATTTTTAGATGCTCATTAGAGAAAATTCAGGGGAAAATTCAGAAAAGAAAGCAAATCATAAGGCACTGATAGCTACACAATGTCAGGAAATGATGGCTGCTTTATTGTGATAACGACGAAGTGAAAAGAAACATTCATATAATTCGTTTTTACAAATAAAGAATGTAGTTTAAAGTTATTATTATATTTTGACATTTATACAGACTTTCACTCATTTACAAAACCAATTACAGTTCTATTTTATGGACAATAATTGGGAAACAGTTAAGTGTACAACCTGGGCAGTCACCTCATTAATAATCATAAATTATGAACTTATTGCTTACATTGTTCAGTTCACTGATAACCTGGAAACCCAACTTTTTATACTGATCCCTCTCTGGTTTTGAATGTAACGAATAAAGCTTGAGTCATTGTCTCTTTAATTTCCTGTGATATGAACAGCTGTGGAGCAGCTTTTGTCATTCACTGTGCAATATTCAGTGGTCACTCACAATGTATGAGGCTGCCCACATTGGCCTTTTCAGGCCATAGCCTGGGGCAGATTGGGCTCTGACCCTGACAGGTCGTGATACTTATCCATTGGGCTTAATGACGGATGTCACTTACCACTAAACCTCACTTTCTCATTTTCAAGCTCTGTTACAAGCACCCTTGTGTAGATGTTCATAAGGAAGTAATCAGATAAGGCTGGCAGCCGAGTTCATGTATCGGAGCCTCTCTCCTTTAGCATGTTTGCTAACTGCATGAGTGCGCTTTGTAGCAAATTGTAAATGACATTGTGATTACAGGAGCCCAGCTGGGTTACATTTAGAGGCGATCAGAGTTCCTGGTTCAATAAGATTGTCAGCAGAAGATGTGTTTGTCACGGGAACAATGAAGATAGAGGAAAGTGGGGAGAAATTCTTCAACAATGTAGCTGACAAAACTGCCATGTATATGTTCATTTTATTTTCACTGTAAGTCTTTTAATTGCTTGAAATAATGTAATTGATTTTTGATCCAAGTTGGTTACCCATCCTTTACAGAATGTATGCGTTGATGTAATGAAAGCATTTCACAGTTTTTTGATTTAGTGAAGTGTAACATAGGGGCTCAATCACCAGAGTGCTAGAATAGCTTATCTAGACTGAGCAAATATGTCAACTTTAGGGCTGATTAAATAGCTGCAGCCTCAATTCCAAATGAAAAAAAACACACTGGGATGTTTGAATACACTCGGATAGTGAATCTGCTGAGTATATTAATTATTGTACTCTTTCAGAATAATAGTACATATGAGAATTAAATGAATTCAGTTACTGCATTGAGGAAAAACCAGAAAAATAATCCTACCATTGCAGACTGAAAGGATATATCCTGTATCAACCGTAAGATTCAGGTGATGGCTATAAAAACTAAAAACATAATTTTCTTGATTCTCTTAAGTTCACAAGACACATGAGTAGAAGTTGGTCATTCAACCCATTGATTCCCTGTCATTCAATGAGGTCATGGCTGAGTTGATAATCATCAACTCTATTTTCATGTCTTTTTGCCATTACCCATGTTTTCCCTTGTGATTAAAAATCTATCTAAGCCTTGAATATATTGACTCAATCTTGATGGCCCCTGTGGTAAAGAATTCCATATATTCACTACAGTCTGTGAAAAAATATTTTTCATATCTGTCTTAAATAAGCATCACCTTATTACAAGACTGCCCTCTAGTCCTAGAGTCTTCCACAAAGTGAAACAATTGCCCTACATCTACACTGGCATGCCCCTGAATTATCATATATGTTTTAATATGCTTTTTTCCCATTCTCTTAAACTCTAGTGTCTTAAACCCAAACTACTTGACCTCGTCTTCATATAAGAATCTCTCCTTACCCAGGATCAACCTAATGAACCTCCTCTGCACTGCTTCCAATGCCATTCATTATCATTCTTTATATAAGGGGACCAGAATTATTTACAGTATTCCCAGCTGTCTGAACAATGTCTTGTATTTTTTTTTAGCAAGTCCTCTCTATTTTTATACACCATTCTCTTTGAAATAATGGCCAACATTCCATTTACTTTACCCCCTCCCTTACGAACTTGTATGGTAGATTTTTTTGTGATTCATGCACTGGAATCACCAAATCCTTGTGTATTGTGGCATTCTGAAATCATTCTCCATTCAAATAATATTCTGCTCTTCTACTTTTCCTGCTAAAATGCATAACCTTACAATTTCCCACATTACATTCCATCTGCCAAGTTTTTGACGACTCACAAAATCTGCCTCCATCCCTCTGTAGGCTCCTTGTGTCGTTCTCACCACTTACCTTCCCACTTATTGTTGGGTTTTCACAAATTCAACAGTCGTGTATTCACTTCAGTCATCCAAGTCACTAAAATTCATGCTGAGATACAACCTTGAACACCATGTGCCTTTATCTTATTAAGTATCATTATGTGCAACATCTTATCAAATGCCTTTTAGAATTTCAAATATGTTAGTTCTACTGGTTTATCTATCCTATTGTAACCCCCTCAAAGAACTATAATAAATGTGTCACGCATGATATCCACTTCCTGAAGCCATGCTGAGTCTGATTGATTATATTATGGGTTCATAAATGTTTTGCTCTTACATCCTTTATAATAGACTCTACCATTTTCCAATAACAAACATTAAGTAACTGGCCTATAATTGCTTTTATTTTATTTTCACTCATTTTTGAATAAGTATGAAAGTTGATAGTTTTCTAGTCCTTTGGGATTTGGTATCTAAGGATTGATGCAGGATTTCTACCAGTGCACTTCCTAACTTTGTAGCTAATTCGAATAAAATCGGACAATGTAATTATTGTGTCTAAGGTACATATCAGCCTTTAGATCCATTAATTTGCCTAGTACTTTTCCTTTGTGATTATTATTATGTTTATTTCTTCTTGCCCTTTAGACCCTTCATTATTTAATATGTTTGGAATTGTCTTAATGTCCTCTACCATGAAGACTGATGCAAAGTATTTCTTCAATCCTTCACTAATCCCTGGCTCCCCATTATTATTGCCCCAGTTTCATTCTCTAAAGACCAAATGTTCACTGTTGCCTCTCTCTTCCCTTTTATAATTTTTAAGAAGCTCTTCTATTCCATTTTTATGTTGCTTACTGGTTTACCCAGATTGACAACCACTTCGTTTTTTTTGATAATCTTAAATTGGATTTTCCCAATCCTCTGATTTACCACATCTTTGCCAGAAATGTGTTTTTTTTTGGATTTGGTACTGTCCTTAACTTTCCTTATTAACCATGGTTGGTTTATCCCTTTTCTAGAATCCTTCTTTCTCACTGATCTATATCTTTGCTGTGAGTCATAAAATTTATTCTATAAAACTTTATCACTGTTCATCAAACTTCTTTGCTGTTTAATTTCTTTCCCAGTCTACTCTAGTGAACTCTACCTTTATTCCGCTGTAATAACCTTTATTTCAGTTAGTACAGTTGTTTCTGACCCACATTGCTCACCCTCAAATTTAATGCTAAATTCTACCACATTATGGTCATTGCTCCCTAAGGGATCTTTTACTCTGAGATAATTTATTAAACCTACTTCATTGCACATTACCAGATCCAAAATAGCCTGATGGTTGGATCCATAACATACTGTTCTTGGAAAATATCCCAAATGCACTGTATGAATTCTTCCACATGGTCACTTACAGCAATTTGATTTTCTCAACGTATGTGAAGATTAAAGTCACCCATGATTAATGTACTGCCTTTTGTACAAGCCCTCATTATCTCCTGATTTATTCTGTGACCTACAGAACAACTACTGTTAGGGGGCTTATGAATTACTCCCAGCAGTGTCTTCTTCAGCTTGTTATTTCTCACCTCCACCCAGATGGATTCTACATCATCCTTCCGGGCGTTGAGGCAAGATTCTCGTTAGGCAACAGCGAGTTGCCTATTAAGGAGGATTTTTGCTTGTTAACGACCTTATTAACTGCAGAGCTTGCCTCATTAATATGCAGCTTTCTATCTTACCATCTGCCGCGAGCAAACCTGACGACGAGAAATCTCGACATTGAAGTTTGAGCGGGTGCCTGATGATTTCAGCTTGACGCTGGCTGCAAAAAGACTCCATGTTGGTTACCATGCAACAGCATCGCGGGGAATGCTCCATGGGCACCAACTACACACAGGCTGCATCCACAGACATTGGCAACTGACATATGCCAGTCTCTAAGAATGCTCATGGCACATCATTGGTAATTATCCAATTTACTAACAGTCTGTACTTCAGTGCAATTTCTCAGGATATAACTGCAATTATCATTGTAATGCTGCAGAGAGAGCACATTGTGTTTAGGTATATATACCCAACTCAAGAACTGGACGAGGCTGCACCTCCAACTGTCTGATTGTTCTCATTCACTTTGAACTTTGCTGGATAGTCACAGTGTCCCATCTGGCTTGCCAATCTTGCCATTTTATGACTTGCTGCCTCAGTCAGAGATATCTAGGTCACAGTGCAGCAGTATTGCTTGATGTTCATTGCAGATACAAAGATAGGAAGCTTATTCTAGTTGCCAGCAGTCTTCAGCCAAGCCTTTGGTCAAGGATTCTTGGCACCATAAGTCAGGGAAAGGCTCCATTACCAGTCCAAGTGCTTGGACACAGTTAGTCACATTCAGGATTGGCTCCTCATAATGGTGAGAAGCTGAGTGTCAGGCAGTGAACAACCCAACTTGACTCTTTCTGCCTTAATGTGGGCCATTTTCCTCCTGGAATGAGTATAAGAGCAATGTTAATGGGGATGAAACTGGCTGGCACAATACCTGATGCCCTAAGACCTCTCCACCATCTACAAGGCATAGGTCAGGAGTTAGAATACTCTCTTCTTATATGGATGAGTGCAGCTCCAACAACACTCAAAAAGCTTTACACCGTCCAGGACAAAACACTCCAGTTGATTGGCACTACATCCACAAACATCTACTCCCTCCACCATTGATGCTCAGTCACAGCACTGTGTACTACCCAGACGATACACTGCAGGAATTCATTTAATCAGCACTTTTCAAACCCATAACCACTTCCATTTAGAAAGATAAGGGCAGCATATAGATGGAAATATCATCATTTGCAAGTTTCCCTCCAGGCCATCCACTATCTAGACTTGGAAGAAGGGTCACTGGACTCAAAACATTAAACTTGTTTTCTCTCCACAGGTACTGCTAAACCTGCTGAGTTACTCCAACAATTTCTGTTTTTTATTTGTTTCAGATCTTCAGTAGCAGCAGTTCTTTAATTTATTTTTGGAAATATAACGTTGTTCCTTTAGTGTCACTGGGCCAAAGTCCTGGACTTACCTTCTTCATAGCATTATGGGTCTACCTAGAAGAAATGGACCGCAGTTGTTCAAAGAAAGCAGCACACCACCAGCTTCTCAATGGAAACCTGGGACAGACAGTGCAGCTACTGATGCCAACATCCCACAAGTGATTAGAACAAAACAAATAAGAACAACCGTGAAGAGAAGATTGAGCAGACAGGGATATAGAACATAGAACATAGAACATAGAAGGATACAGCGCAGTACAGGCCCTTCGGCCCTCGATGTTGCGCCGACCGAATCCTACCTAACCTATACTAGCCCAATAACTTCCAAATGCCTATCCAATGCCCGCTTAAATGACCATAAAGAAGGAGAGTTCACCACTGATACGGGCAGGGCATTCCATGAACTCACAACCCGCTGTGTGAAGAATCTACCCCTAACATCTGTCCTATACCTACCACCCCTTAATTTAAAGCTATGTCCCCTAGTAACACCTGACTCCATTAGCGGTAAAAGGTTCTTAGTATCTACCCTATCTAAACCCCTAATCATCTTATACACTTCTATCAGATCTCCCCTAAACCTTCTCTTCTCCCATGAGAACAGCCCCAAGTGCCTCAGCCTTTCCTCATAAGATTTTCCTACCATTCCAGGCAACATCCTGGTAAACCTCCTCTGCACTCGTTCTAAAGCTTCCACATCCTTCCTATAGTATGGCGACCAAAACTGCACACAATACTCCAGATGAGGCCGCACCAGAGTCTTATACAACTGCAACATGACCTCAGGACTCTGGAACTCAATTCCTCTGCCAATAAAGCCCAGTACACCATATGCCTTCCTCACAGCACTATTTACCTGGGTGGCAACTTTCAGAGATCTGTGTACATGGACACCAAGATCCCTCTGCTCATCCACACTACCAAGTAGCCTACCATTAGCCCAGTAATCCATCATCTTGTTATTCCTCCCAAAGTGAACGACTTCGCACTTAGCTACATTGAATTCCATTTGCCACATTTCCGCCCAGCTCTGCAACTTATCTATATCCCGCTGTAACCTACCACTTCCTTCCTCACTATCCACAACTCCACCGACTTTTGTGTCATCCGCAAACTTGCTTACCCAGCTTTCAAGTCCTTCCTCTAGATCATTTATAAAGATAACAAAAAGCAATGGTCCCAAAACAGATCCTTGTGGTACACCGCTAGTAACTGCGCTCCAAGATGAACATAATCCATCAACTACTACCCTCTGTCTCCTTCCAGCCAGCCAATTCCTAATCCAAACCTCTAATGTATCCTCAATGCCATACCTCCGTAGTTTTAGCATTAGCCTACCATGGGGAACCTTATCAAACGCCTTACTAAAGTCCATATACACAACATCTACTGCTTTACCCTCATCCACTTCCTTGGTCACCTTCTCAAAGAACTCAATAAGGTTTGTGAGGCACGACCTGCCCTTCACAAAACCATGCTGGCTATCCCTGATCACGTTATTCCTACCCAGATGTTCATAAATCTTATCCCTTACCATTCTCTCTAAGACTTTGCCCACCACTGAAGTCAGACTCACTGGCCTATAGTTACTAGGGCTATCCCTACTCCCTTTCTTGAACAATGGGACCACATTCGCTATCCTCCAGTCCTCTGGTACTATTCCCGTTGACAACGACGACATAAAAATCCAGGCCAATGGCTCTGCTATCTCCTCCCTAGCTTCCCATAGGATCCTGGGGTAAATGCCATCAGGCCCAGGAGACTTATCTATATTCATCCTTTCCAATATTCCCAAAACCTCTTCCCTGCATATTTCCAGGGCATCCATTCTAATGCCATCCACTTGCAGCAGAGGTCAGAGAGATACTCAGGAGGCTCACAGAAGCATAATCCTCTCTTGCTTCGTGCATGAGAGATAGGCAGTGTGCAGGCTGTACATTGGTGCTCTGAAATATTGTGTCTCCTTGAATGATGTGATTGCACAGAACAGCCTCTGTTTCTGAAATATATCAGTCTTTGGAAAAAAACATTCACCACGAGGCAGATTCCCCAGCTTTACATACGATTCCGGGGCTTCATCAGCCAGCCCATTAAGCAGCCACCTTAATATAAATGACGTATCAGTGAAAGTATAAATATGGTTTAATCATACATATACAACAATACTTTAACAGCAAGATGTCAGCACCCATGCCAGCCTGGTGTATTGAAGTGGTTTTTTTTTCTAAGTATTTTATTGCCACGATGAGGTGTAAGATCTGCCTGAGGTGGATGCAGGTTGCTACTTTTCCTACCTCATGGCCTGTGATGACAATGGCAGGGCATGTGAGAACTGAAGATCTGGGCGGAATGGCACATTGGTAAGCACTGCTGCCTCACAGCACCAGAGACCCAGGTTCAATTCCCAGCTCAAGTACTGACTGTGTGGAGTTTGCACATTCTCCTTGTGTCTGTGTGGGTTTCCTCTGGGTGCTCTGGTTTCCTCCCACAGTTCAAAAATGTGCAGGTTAGGCGAATTGGCCATTCTAAAATTGCCTGTAGTGTTAGGTAAAGGGGTAAATATAGGGGAATGGGTCTGGGTGGGTTGTGAGTCAGTGTGGACATGTTGAGCCGAAGGGCCTGTTTCCACACTTTAAGTAATCTGATCTAATCTCTGTTGCACCACTGTTGAAGTGTCCTCTGTGACCACCTCTACTTGAGGAGTTAGGGTCACTGGAAAGATTGGGGAGCTCTGTATAACCACCAGACCCCATACAGTGGTAGGCCGCACCTAGAGGGTTGGCCAGAAACTCCATGTGTTAACTATGATTTCTCTCCCCAGATGCTCCCACTCCTGCTGAGCTTTTCCAGCAATTTCTGTTTTTGTCTCTGATTTCCAGCATCCACATTTCTTTAGGTTTTTATTTGTGCTTTCATGGTTGTCCTTTCTCCTGCTGACAGAAGAAGGGGAGAGTATGTAGCCAGTGGTTGATTGTTTTGACCCCATGCTGCAATGTCATCCAAATTCTGGAACCCTGCAGAGCCCTGAAATCTTATCTTTAAATTTTGCACATGGGAATTCTTCTTCATTACTAATTGTCCTATGCAGGTAGAGTTGTGTCTTTCTTTGTAACTGCTTCATAAGCAACTTGTTAGCTTACTCTGGGTGACCACTGAAAGCCAACCATCTTGAGGCAGCACTGTGCTTTCGTACAAGCAAGATCAAGCAAGACCAGTTTCCTCCCCTCAAAAGCATTGATACACTAGTTGGATATTTAAACAATCCATCCTGATCACTTTTGCTGATACCTGTTTTTATCTCCATATTATTTTTTGGTAATCTGAATTCAAATATGCAAACTAACATGGTGGAATTCAAAGTCATGTTCTCTGGATTGTTAGTTTACACATTCAGTTTACAACCCATGCAATATAGCCATTGCACCACCATTCATAGAACATGTATGTTTATATAAGACTAACTTCCCAACTTTGTGTTCCCAGAGGGAGCGTCATACTCTGAGGACTCATATTGATTATTTTAGTGCGCACGTATGAGGGCAAAGGTCCCAATTTGGGGTGGAACTAGAACATTGTCATTAATTGGAACATGTATTTCATAATGATTTGATCTATTTCTGATCGTAACATGAATGTTACAATCGGATAAGGTGCATAGAATTATTTATTTATTTAACCATGTAGGTAAGACAAATCGTTTGTTATAACTCAAAATAACCTGTGAGTAGCAGCATAGGAGTTATGGTGTCATTTGTCTTCTTTTTCCATGGAACAATCTTGTGAATTCCTTTGATTTTTGAAATGTATTAAATGACAATGGTGTTCAATTTCTACTTAGGTGCCTTGACCCTCATCATTATTATTTTTTTTAAATCCACTAAGGAATAACAAATTAGTTAGATACCCAAAAGTACTTAAAGAGAGGAACAAGGTAACATTAAAACAGAATTAAATCAGCTAACACTTTGCAGGAGAAAATATGGTGAGGCTATCAGCACTATTAAGTAATAAGTCAGACCGCAACTTGTGTTAGAACTCAACAGGTTGTTGGCTGAGGTCCTTTGCTCCTCCAGAAATTTTGATGTGACATTATCTTGTCCAAAGATTCAGAATCCACATACCTGCAGGGATCTGACTGTTCCTTAGTTAGGTTGGTAATACCCACCACTCTGAAGAAGTGGATGATTCTGATCATGGATGGTGCTACATAAATGCAGGTATTCAATTTTCTTGTTCATGAAGTTGCTGAACTCATGCATATGATACACATTAAACATGCCATTAAAAGATAGGGTCTGTCCATTCAAATTTAATAACCCTTCATTATTGCCAAACAACTTCTCTGGCAATAAAAAACTTGTGAAATTACGGGATTTTATTTCTTCAAATTTTAATTATTTTTGTGAATTTAAAAACAATCAGCAAATTGATTCTTTCCCTTTTATCTTTCTCTTCATTCCATCTTTCTTTCCTTTTTTTTCACTTTTTGAACATGTTTTGGCTTTGAATTTAATATTCAATCTTACAATTTCTAGATTAGTATCTTCAGAACATTTTTGAGTTTGGAGCTTTGGAATTCACAATCAATTTATCCTGATTCTGTGAAATTGAGTTTGTCCTGCAATGGATCCCTGTTTTCTTGCCACTTCCTTTTTGAATTGATTAGATTAGATTCCTTACAGTATGGAAACAGGCCATTTGGGCCACCAAGTCCACACTGACCTCCGAAGAGTTACACACCCAGACCCATTCCCCTACATATACCCCTGACAAATGCACTTACCTGCACATTTTTGGATTGTAGGAGGAAACCAGAGCACCTGGAGAAACCCACGCAGACACAGGGAGAATGTGCAAACTCCACACAGACAGTAGCCCAATGCAAGGATTGAACCCAGGTCCCTGGCACTGTGAGGCAGCAGTGCTAACCACTGACCCACCATGCCATCCCTTTCCTTCACTTCAACCTGCCCCTTTTGACTTTCTACTGTGCAGAGCAATATCAGGAGGAAGAATGAATGCAATGCCACAGCACTGTTAAGAAAACTTATCACTCTATCCATCACTCACAATTACCAGCTCAAATACTGACATTGGCACTGTATGAACTTCATTCCATAGTGCAGAGTTACAGAATCTGTATGTTGTGAGGCACTGGTCACAAATTGACTGCAGACAGACCATGAGAAATCAAAAGCTCTTGTGCCAATTCACTTAAGAACAAAGATTAATAAAAACGAGAACTCAAATGAGGACTTCAATGAATTGGCTTGCAAGAGAATGTTCTTCAGTATGGAACAAAGATAGTTAATGCATGGGCAGGTGTGTCAGATAGCTTCTTGTCACAGTTAAAGATCATGGATGAGTCCCCAATAGCACAGTGCATCTCACAGAGATTGGAGCCTGATCTTTCCACCATGGAAGTTGTGACCAACTCCTTGAAAGTGGAAGTTCATGTGACAGAGCATTCAGCATCCACTGCAGCCAAGTCAGAGCTCATTCAATGTCTAAGTGCTGCAGCAGAAGCACTTCTGGAGATAATGGGAGATCCATACTTGATGGCACCTAGAACCAGACTGCTGCCATCATGGCTGCATATCTCTCTGAAAGGGGCTTGCAGGCTCTCACAGCAGTCCTGCAAATTGTCTTCCAAATTACTAGGACTGTTCATCTGTTGCCCATTCCAGTAGCGGTGACTTGATGATAAAACTAACCAGTTCTCTTCTCTCAGAATGACAACCTTCATGCTCTTCCCACTGTCACTCCCTCAGTACTGCCTGTCAGCCAGCTAGCCCAGAGTACTGTTTCAGGTTGCCAAGCTGAGCCACATTTTGTTTTCTGGTGCTGCTCAAAATGAAGCTCTAATACACCTTAGCAGTTGTCCACCATGAAAGTGAACAGCATTCTACTAGCCATGCTGAACCCATTGGGCTAGCATTGTGTCAGAAAACCAGGACAAGAAAAGGCAGACATTAAGGGCAGACATTAAGATGCATAGTTCACTTATTGCTGTTCAAGCAGGCATGTTGTTGAATAATGATGTAATGAAAAGGCTTTTTATTGGTGTCCATTGTTAGAGGATTTTAGTCAAGAAGATGTGACTGCACATGAATGGGAAGATGTAGAAATACTGGAGCGAAGATGATAAAAAGATCATCTTCTGACGGAAATGGAGTCTGATGAGACTGTCTGTAGTAGCCTACCTGGAGCAGCTGCTCTTCCTCCTTCTGAACGGCTTTCAAATTGGATCAGATTAGATTACTTACAGTGTAGAAACAGGCCCTTCGGCCCAACAAGTCCACTCCGACCCGCCGAAGCGCAACCCACCCATACCCCTACATTTACCTCTTACCTAACACTACGGGCAATTTAGCATGGCCAATTCACCTAACCCGCACATCTTTGGACTGTGGGAGGAAACCAGAGCACCCGGAGGAAACCCACGCAGACACGGGGAGAACGTGCAAACTCCACACAGTCAGTCGCCTGAGTCGGGAATTGAACCCAGGTCTCAGGTGCTGTGAGGCAGCAGTGCTAACCACTGTGCCACCGTGCCGCCTAAGCTTGGTGGTAAATGGTGTGTGTCCTCATGATGGCAATGTTTTGGTGAATAAAGCAGAGCACCACAAACATTGATAGTGTATGCTCTTCCATTTGTGCATTCCAAACAGAAAAACTGTTGCTTAAAGACTTGGATGGCATCATTTGGTGTGTTTTTGGTGATCGTATGGTTGTCATATGAGCAATGACCTTTTATAAATGGATGATGGAGGTGCCATCAGGCACGTGTGGAGGAGAAGGTCTGCATTGCCTCTGTGTAGCCTGAAGACAGTGGCAGTGACAACCTTCCTCACAGTAAAAGTGTGGTGACTGCTATTGGGATATTGTGCATTTACAGCAAAACAAGAATAGTATGTACACAGTTACCTCAAATGGCACATTAATGGAGTGTAAAGTTGTACCTGTAACTTTTCCCGTCGTGACAGGGCCATGTGCGTATAGATAATGTCTTGCATCACTGGGAATCCTGTTCTCCTGGCAAAGCCACATGCTAACATATCTTGCTTCTTTCTGGTTAAACTGAAAATGATAAAATCTTCTCTCCTTGCACATCGGGTCCTCATCATCTTCTGAAAGCAGCAATGGATGATGAACTAAGGTATATTTGCTATGGTGCTTGCTCATTTATAGTTGGTTAATAGCAATGACCTTGATGACTACTGGCAGCACTTCACTTGTCCTGCTGTGAGGGTGCATGACCTGAGGCCACCAACTCCAGGTTTGTGCCCACCTCTTGTTGAATCTGAGGTGCCTTAGAATTAGGTTTTGGCTGAGGTGGAAGTAGGAGAAATACTCCTTAAGGACTCCTGGTGGTCCAAGCCTTGTGGACAGCTCTCCGTCTCCTCATCCGCCAAGCTCTGCACATTATCATCCATCTCTTCAGCCTCAAATACCTTTGTCTATCATGTTGCAGACCCATTGTACTGGAATTTTAGCCCATGTAACTTTCACAGAAGGGCACAGAATGTACTATGGGATGAAGACTTAAATGTTAATATCCAAGAGTGGCTAGATAGCAGCATTATGAACCAAGAATACTCTCCATTGTGTGTCACACTACCATTGTGCTAAATGTACCAGACTTTGAACATATCTAGCAAGTTAAGACTGGCATCCATGCGTTACCATGGGTGTTCAGCAGCAGAACTGTATTCAACTGCAAGCTGTAAATCATAGCTGTCATACCTCCCACTACATCACTGGTTCCATGGAGAGTGCAGGAAGGCACGTCAAACAGTACTGATATACCTGAAAATGAGATGCTAACCTGGTGAATCTACAACACAGGACTACTTGTATGCCAAATAGCACGAATAGTGTTTATTAGACAGAAAAGATTCCTGATGAAGGGCTTATGCCTGAAACGTCGAATTTCCTGTTCCTTGGATGCTGCCTGACCTGCTGCACTTTTCCAGCAACACATTTTCAGAAAAGAACTCTGTTAGGTAACAGATCTGGTCTAAGCTCTGCAGTCTTACACCATCTAGTTTTAAATGGTGATGGACAATTACATGACTAATAGCAGGTGAAGCCTCCAAAAATACCTTTTTCCTCAATGAATGGGAACACCAGCAATATTGATTGTGCAATGTTGAAGTGTTTACACCTAACTTCAGCCAGAACTGAATCTTGGCATCCTCCTGAGGCCCCAGCATCACAGATACCAATCTTCAATCATTCAATTCATTCCACACGATAAACAGAGCAGCTGGAGACACTGGAAACTGCAAAGACTATAAGACCTCTCAAAATTCTGTCAATAGTACTGAAGATTCATGCTCCAGAACTAGATATGCCTCTTAGCCAAACTGTTTCAGTACAGCTACAACACCGGCATTTACATGACAGTGTGAACATTGTCCAGGTAGTTCTTGCACTAAAAAAGGCAGGAAAGTCCAACACAGCCAGTTGCCACCTGATTAGCCTGCTCTTGGCCGTCGGCAAAATGAAAGGAGGTGTCACCTACAGTGCTGGCATACAGCACTTGCAAATTACTACCTTACTTACTGAACTCAGTTTGAGTTTCTCCATGGCCAGTCAGTTCCTAGCCTCATAATAGTCTTTGTTCAAAAGGGCTGCATTCAAGAGATGAGGTGAGTGTCACTGCTTATGTGAAGGCAGCACTTGACTTGGTGTGCTATCAAGAAACTCCAGGAAAATGTGAATCAGTCGAAAGCAGGGTAAATTCTGCTGGTTGGAATCATACCTGGTATAAAGGAAGATATTTGTTGTTATTAGAGGCCAATTATCTCAGCCCCAAGACATCTCCACAGCAGGATCTCAGGGTAATGTCCTTGACCTAAAAGTCTTCAGTTGCTTCATCAATTACCTTACTTCTATCATTAGGGCTGAAGTGGGATGTTTGCAAATGATTGTACGATATTCAGCACCATTCACGACTCCTCAGGTACTGAAACAGTCCATGTCTGAATGTCGCAAGATCTGGACAATACCCACTTTGGGCTGAAAAGTAGCAAATAACATTCACCCCATACAGTTGCAAGGCAATGACTATCTGAAACAAAAGAGAATCTTATCATTACTGTTAGCATTACCAATCTATTGGGGTTACCATTGACACAAACTGAAACACCCAGATAGTTTCTGTGGCTTCAAGAGCAGATTGGAGACGTTCACTCCTTCCACAATGCTACTACTATATTCGAGACCTAATGCAGTAACTCAATAAATTTCTTTCTTCAGCATCTTCTCAACATGCAAAGCCCACCACCTAGTCGGATAAATGCAACAGACTCATGGGATCATTACTACCTGCAAGTACTTTGTCAAGCCACACAACATGAAAACGTAGAACTTAATTACAAGTCGTTCACTGTCGCTGAGTCAAAATTGTGAAACTCCCTTCCTAACAGCTCTGGATATGTTCCTGCACCCAAAGGACTGCAACAATTTAAAAATGCAGCTCACCACCACCACTTTCTCCAGGGCAATTCGGGATTGGGGCAATAAATGCTGACAAAGGGAGTAACGTTAAAATAATGTCCAGGGCCAGTAATATTCTTACCTGCATTTTACATCACTGTTCCCTAAGTGAATGCAGCAAGTGAAATAGTTCCTGCTTATGTTCCATGCTAATTTGGAAGTTACCTAGTCAAGTAAGAGAAAGTGAGTATTGCAGATGCTGGAGATCAGAGTCGAGAGTGTGGTGCTGAAAAAGCACAGCAGGTTAAGCAGAATCCGAGGAGCAGGAGAATCAATGTTTCAAGCATTGACGTTATGCCTGAAACGCTGTGAGAAACAAAGCTCACTCACTTCAATAATTTCAGTTCGAGACAAAATCTAAATCAGTCGTGTCATTTATTTCACACTTGCAAGTGGGTGCGATGTCCACTGTCCACAAGGCAGGGACAAAACACACACCAAATTCAACGAATACTCGATATTTATACAATTTGATTTTTTTTAATATTTCATTGCTCCTCCCCGTTTACATTTTCCACTTCCCCAAGACCGGTACCAATTACTCCTGTTCATCTCTTGCCTTATCTGGCCTTGTCTGTGACAGAATGCTTATTTCTGGCCTCACAAGGCTGTTTGACCTCATCCCGCTGTGGGTCATTGTTAGGTTTAAATTTGAAAGTTTTTTTTTGAAAAAATGCGCGGAGTGGACCCGGAAGCTGGTGTAGCGCAAGCTTACCTGGGTAAGTTTTTTTTTCCCCTATAAAGGCATGCAGCTTCAAGGCCTCGGCCTCACTCTCTCAGCAGAGCAGATAAGAGCTGTTTGGCAGTGGCTGCTTGAAGGCTCAGTGACGTTTGTTTAACCGTTTAAATTTGAATTTTTGGGTAAGTTGTTTTATTTCCCTATAAAGGCGCACAGGAGAGGAACACGAGGCACTACAGAGGTAGTGCTTCCCACCCGCCCTCCTCCTCTCACCTAATAATAAGACCCGTTGTGGTAAGAAGCTAAGTTCTGCATTTTGCTTATTCTAGTGTTTAGACCTAGTTTTTTTTTTAAAAGGTTACTTTTAGAGGGATGGCAGTGAAGGCAGTGCAGTGTTCCTCTTGCAACATGTTTGAGGTGAGGGATGCCATGGTTGTCCCTGCTGATTACGCTGTTAGGGAACAGGAGCTGGAGTTGGATGAACTTAGGATCATTCGGGAGGCAGAGGGGGTCATAGATCAGAGCTTTAGGGAAGTAGTAACTCCAAAGATTGCAGACAAATGGGTCACAGTGAGGGGGACTGGGAGGAAGCAGCCAGTGCAGAGACCCCCTGCGGCCATTCCCCTCAAGAACAAGTATACCGTTTTGGATACTTGGGGGGACGACTTACCAGGGGTAAGCATTGGGGTTCAGGCTTCTGGCACGGAGTCTATCCCCGTTCTCAGAAGGGAAGGGTGGAGAAGAGCAGAGCAATAGTTATCGGAGACTCGATAGTTCGGGGCACAGATAGGCAGTTTTGTGGGGGTGAGAGAGTCTCACGTTTGGTATGTTGCCTCCCAGATGCAAGGGTACGTGATGTCTCTGATCGTGTTTTCCGGGTCCTTAAGGGGGAGGGGGAGCAGCCCCAGGTCGTGGTCCACGTTGGCACCAACGACATAGGTAGGAAGAGGGATGAGGATGTTAGGCAGGCTTTCAGGGAGCTAGGTTGGAAGCTCAGAGTTAGAACAAACAGAGTTGTTGTCTCTGGTTTGTTACCCGTGCCACGTGATAGAGAGTCGAGCAATAGGGAGAGAGAGCAGTTAAATGTGTGGCTACAGGGATGGTGCAGGAGGGAGGGATTCCACTTTCTAGATAACTGGGGTTCTTTCTGGGGAAGGTGGGACCTCTATAAACAGGATGCTCTACACTTGAACCTGAGGGGCACCAGTATCCTTGGGGGAAGGTTTGCTCGTGCTCTTTCGGGGGTTTAAACTAACTCTGCAGGGCCATGGGAACCTAGACTGTAGATTTAGGGTGCAGGACCTGGAGTGTAGGGAGGTTAGGAACATGGCATCAATCTCGAAGAAGGGTGCCTGTAAACAGGAAGGTGGCTTGAAGTGTGTATACTTCAATGCGAGAAGTATACGAAATAAGGTAGGTGAACTTGCAGCGTGGGTTGGTACCTGAGAGTTCGATGTTGTGGCTATTACGGAGACATGGGTAGAACAGGGACAAGATTGGTTGTTGCAGGTTCCAGGGTTTAAATGTTTTAGTAGGGTCAGAGGTGGGGGTAAAAGAGGGGGAGGTGTGGCATTGCTTGTCAAAGATAGTATTACAGCAGTGGAAAGGACGATGGATGAAGACTCGTCATCTGAGGTAGTTTGGGCTGAGCTTAGAAATAAGAAAGGTGAGGTCACCCTGTTAGAGTTTTCTACAGGCCTCCTAATAGTCCTAGAGACTTAGAAGAAAGGATTATGAGGATGATTCAGGAGAAGAGTGAAAGTAATAGGGTGGTTGTTATGGGGGACTTTAACTTTCCAGACATTGACTGGGAAAGCTATAGCTCGAGTACGTTAGATGGATCGGTGTTTGTCCAATGTGTGCAGGATGGTTTCCTGACACAATATGTAGACAGGCCAACAAGAGGTGAGGCCATACTGGATTTGGTTCTGGGTAACAAACCAGGGCAGGTGTTAGAATTAGAGGTAGGTGAGCTCTTTGAGGACAGTGACCACAATTCGGTGACTTTTACTCTAGTGATGGAGAGGGATATTTGGTCGTGTGGATGAGCAGAGGGATCTTGGTGTCCATGTACACAGATCTCTGAAAGTTTCCACCCAGGTAAATAGTGCTGTGAAGAAGGCATGTGGCGTACTGGCTTTTATTGGTAGAGGAATTGAGTTCCGGAGTCCTGAGGTCATGTTGCAGTTGAATAAGACTCTAGTGCAGCCGCATCTGGAGTATTGTGTGCAGTTTTGGTCGCCATACTATAGGAAGGATGTGGAGGCACTGGAACGGGTGCAAAGGAGGTTTACTAGGATGTTGCCTGGTATGGTAGGAAGATCGTATGAGGAAAGGCTGAGGCACTTGGTGCTGTTTTCATTGGAGAAAAGAAGGTTTAGGGGTGAATTGATAGAGGTGTACAAGATGATTAGGGGTTTAGATAGGGTTGACCATGAGAACCTTTTTCCACGTATGGAGTCAGATATTATGAGGGGGCATAGCTTTAAATTAAGGGGTGGTAGGTATAGGACTGATGTTAGGGGTAGATTCTTCACTCAGCGAGTCGTGAGTTCATGGAATGCCCTGCCAGTAACAGTGGTGGACTCTCCCTCTTTATGGGCATTTAAACAGGCATTGGATAGGCATATGGAGGAAAGTGAGCTAGTGTAGGTTAGTGGGCTTGGATCGGCACAACATCGAGGGCCGAAGGGCCTACTGCGCTGTATTTTTCTATGTTCTATGTTCTACTTTACCTATATCCCACAATTTCCCCTCTTTCTTTAATTACCATTTATTATCTTCTGCATTTTTCTTTTAAGCATCGCACCCCGAAATTTGCAAGCATCATACTGGAGATTTCATCCATCTTGGTCTCACTCATCCCCTCATTATTTAGTTGTTAATGTTCCTCTGCCTGATTCCCTTTTAGGGGCATCTGTTTCATTAAGGTTGTCTCAATCAGTCTTTGGGTGAGCCCTTGTATACAGGGTATGATACAACAGCCAATGGCCATCAATACCCCGACGACTACTTTTAGGGAAGTAAGGATGGAAACCACCACCCCCTTCCATCTTCCAAACCATGATTCAAGCCATCCCGTGAAAAATGTGTCTACTCCTGAATTCTCAGCCAGTTCCTCTGCTAAGGTAGTCAATCCCCTTAAGGCCCGAGTAATTGAACCATCAGGTGCAGTGTTATTAGGAATAAAGGTACAACAGCTTCCTCCTAACATCACACATACACCCCCTTTTTCTGCTAAAATCATATCAAGGGCCATTCTGTTCTCCCATGCCATCCTATTTGTCGCATTAAGCTGTTCTGATATTCCTTTAACCGCATCTCTTGTATAATTTATAAATCGCTGTTGATTATATAAAATGTAATTTATCCAATCTACATTTTTATTAATTGTTACCCACCAAAAGAGAGCTGACTCAAAGCCTGCTGCAATCTGGTTACAAGCCTTGAACTCATCAGGTACCCCCCTAGGAACTCGTATAGAATCGAGATAAATCCTGTCATCGAAAGAAGTGTCTAACAGTGATCTCTTACCCCTTCCCTTTTTCCCTACTATCTTTTCCTTCTCAAATGCCAGGGTAAATGGAATTGCCAATTGTACAATTGTACATATCCCTCTCCAATCCGGAGGTAGGGTGGGTCTCAATATTTTGCCTCCACAGTACCACCACAGATCCGCTCGGGGAACCTTTAGTGCTGAGTAGTTCCCTCCCTTCTCCGTTTTGGTAACATTTTTAATCTCTGTACATAATTTCAGCTCCCCCAAATCTCTGGACCGACTTGTATCTCGTCTACGCACACACGACGTGTGATTTCCAACTGCGGCGGAAAATGTGGGGTGACTTTTGCATCTTTCTTCTCCAAGGGAGGGAACATTAGAGATAGGGAGGTACAATTCCTGTCATTCCATGCAGTCTCATCCTGATGCAGGGTAGCATACATTTCATGTCCTTCCTGTCTCGCTTCCACCCGAGCGGAAAGGGATCCGCCTGGGCCACTGGCCTACCGGAGGCACATGCATAGCAATTGCTTTTGTTCAGACTTTTTACAGTATACTTTACCCATTCAACCCTGGAGTGTGCATCCCTGTACCCAGTTTCTATTTCAATAGTCTATTTCAAGTCCTTTACCTCTATAATTTTTACTACTTTAGGATCATCGGGAGGGTTGAAAGTTTATATCTCATTATCCAGTAGTTCTGCCAGATTTCCCTGTCCTATGCTAATTTGAAAACAACAGCCTGAGAAATCCTTCCCAGTTGCTTTCATTTCTATCCCAAATGTTTCATTTAATTGTATCTCATAGGTGCCCCCCCCCCCCAAGAATTGCTTCGTGCCATGTGGTTTTCTTTATTGTTAGGTATATTGGGTTACACTTTTTATCGGGACAATCGCGAGTTGGTCGGAAAGGGGTCCGGTGTACTGTGACGAGACCATTATACCAAGTACCATCCCCATAGGACTTAAGATGTATCTCAGAGCTGCGGTACTGTCTCTGATTATCTACATCCCCGCAATTTACTAAGCTGCATGCATCAGCGTCTATTACTTGTGAATTATCAGACCCAGGAACCGTTAATAATATATATGAAAATAATATTTGACAAAATCCCGATACTAAGAGGGGTTTAAGCATTCCCAGTACTCTAAACATCATGCTGAAGCACAAAAAGACTTCATATGCAATCCTATAGAAATAATCCCGTGCTTGCCTTGCCACTGTATAATCAGTTACTCAAAGTCTCTTTAGTCTAAGTTTCAGCGGGTCTTGCGTTGATTCAGCTGTCCAGACTCCTTCCTCAACTGGAGAATCCACTGGCCCTTTGATCCGAGTGTAGTGAGTCCAGCTTTTCTCCGCCATCCTTATTGCCGTTTCGGTAGTCAAAAGAGCCAGGTACAGCCCCTCCCAGTCCGGCTGCAATTTAGTCTCTATCCATGATTTTACTAAGACCCAATCTCCCGGCTGGATGGGATGAACGGTGAATTCGAGGGGTAGAGTCTGTGCCAATAAACCCAGTTTCCTGAGGAAAGACAAAGAGGAGGACAAGCCCAGTATATACTTCTTTAAGAACAAATCTTTAGTTTCGGGAATTGGCAATTCTCCATTCATTCCCAGATAAGGTAATCCAAATAAGATTCCATAGGGGGATAGTCCCAAATCTTTCCTTGGGGCTGTTCGTACTCGCAAGAGAGCTATAGGTAAACATTTGGTCCAAGGGAGTCTGGTTTCTATTATCAATTTAGAGAGCTGTCGTTTGAGTGTTTGGTTCATTCTCTCAACCCTTCCTGATGATGGCGGGTGCCATGGAGTATGGAACTCCCAGGAAATTCCCAACCCTTTCATTACCCCCTGTAACACTTTAGAGGTAAAATCAGTTCCTTGGTCGGAATCTATATGGTTTACTAACCCATATCGGGGTGCTCCAGTATTGTTTTAGACACCCCACCTCACAGCCTGCACACACTCAGGCCATCCCCAGGATACTGGATCCAATAGCTTTGAAAGATATGCTACTGGCTGTTTCATTCCTCCCCACCTCTGGGTTAATATTCCCAAAGCCGCTCCCTTATCTACAGTAGCAGAGAGGTGGAAAGGTTTATCTAGGGAAGGTAAGGCTAACATGGGGGCATGGATCAGATCTCTTTTGAGTTCCTCAACTAGTTCTTTTTCCTCGTCATCCCAACTTAGACATTTTGGTTCCTCCTCTAATAGTTTGAGATATAATTTCTTAGTCTTTTGAGCATAGGAATCAATCCACAATCTGCAATATTCCATTAGACCCAAAAATTTACATATCTCCCATTTAGTCTTGGGCAGCGACATCCCCACTATTCCCTCTATCCGTTCCAGGCTTATCTTTCGCTTTCCCTCACTAACTAAATGTCCCAAGTATTTAACTTCTTGCTCCACAGATTGTAATTTGTTTTTAGATACTTGCAGGCCCTGCTGGCCCAGGAAATTCAATAATTTGTTAGTGGCTTCTACTACTCTTTCTCTTCTTTTTCCTGTCACTAAGAGGTTGTCCACATACCGCAACAGGGTAGTCCCCTTGGGGCTGCTAAATTTCTCCAATATTTGTTCTAACATCTGTCCAAATAAATTCAGGGATTCTGTAAACCCCAGGGAGAGCACAGTCCACCGGTATTGCTGTTTCTGTCCTGTCCTGGGGTCTTCCCATTCAAAGGCGAACAAATTCCTACTTTCCTCTGCCAAGGGACAAGCCCAAAAGGCATCCTTTAAATCTATCACCCTAAACCATTTATGATCATGAGGGATCTTACTTAATAACGTATAGGGTTTTGGCACCATTGGGTGTCTGATCTGTACTATTCGATTTAATGCTCTCAAATCCTGCACCAATCGATAGGTTCCATCAGATTTCTGCACAGGTAGAATTGGGGTATTATAAGGAGACATACATGGCTCCAACAATCCATCTCTAATCAGTCCCTCAATTACTGGCTGCAGTCCTCGTTTACCTTAAATGGAAATGGGATATTGTTGCTCACAGACAACGTCCCCTTTCCTTTTTAAATTTATTTCAAGGGGAGGGATCTGTAGTCTTCCACGATTCCCTTCTCTAGCCCATACAATAGGGTCTATCTCTCTCCCCACATCCTCTCTGTCCTATATGCTGCCACCCGCCGCTTCGGTTGCTCAATATTGGTTCCATTCTTTTCTTAATTACCTCATCAACCGTAGCTACCATAATTTTCACCTTCTGTTTTTGTCTCTTATCCTCTCTCTTTACAAACACTTTCCGTGCCTCTCTTAACAATTCATCTAATGGTTTTTCACTCCACCCTTCTATCTTCTGAATCTTTCTCTGTATGTCTGGCCATGCCTTTGACACAAAATGTACTTTCAAAAGACCCTGTGCCACTGGGTCCTCAGGGTTCATTTCAGAATATTTCTGCATTGAGTCTCTTAATCTTTGCAAGAAAGGTGAGCGAGTCTCATCTTTCTCCTGTCTAACTACAAAGGCTTTAGTCAAATTCTGCGACTTTGGAACTGCCTCTCTTATTCCTTTTAGAATCAGGTCTTTCAATTCCCTCATTTCTTCTCTATGCTCCGGGTTTTGATTTTCCCACTGGGGGTCGCTGAGGGGAAACTTCATCTCACCCTGTCCAGCATCCCCATCTCCAATCAGGTGTTCCCTGTCCCATATTTTAATGGCTGCTCCTCGTATAAGTCCCCTTTCTTCCCCAGTAAATAGTATATTCAAAATAGACATTAACTCAGCCCACGTATACAGACTGGGCCCCAAAAATTGATCAATTTGTTCAGACAACCCTACTGGATCCTCAACCAGGACCTTCATTTCCTTTTTAAATGTTCTGACCTCCCCACTGGTGAGGGGGACACTTACAAACCCAATCTCCTGGTCCCCTATTGGTACCTCCCGAAGAGGATAAATCGTTATGTTTTTCCCCCTTTTTTTAAAGATATATTGCAATATTTCTAGCTCCTCATAACTTCAAATACCAATTCATCAATTCATGCTTGACTAACTTTAAAGCCTGTTCCTAACTTGTAAATATATTTATATATTTACAAGTTAGGAACAGGCTTTAAAGTTATATTTACATTCATTTATTCAGTATTTAATATTTAAAATGTAAAATGCATGCAGTTCCCAACTTTGAAATCCACTATAATTACCCAGTTTTAATACCTTAATTTAAATCCAAAATTAGTTTTCTCAAGTAGGCCTGACCAATCATTGCTCAATTACAATACTATAGGTTGTGAAATAATCAGAGCTGCCGTAAAAGAATTTGTCTATTCAAGTTAAAAAAAACTTCTAATGCATGAACAATGGCCGAAGCCAAGGTCACAGATATTAACCATAGGATTTTGTTTTTACTACAATCTAATGTTGAACTGAAACTTCAACTGTCCTCCATAAATTGCTTTTATGTAAGGATAAAAGAGATTAGTTAGAAACTGATAGTAAGGCAGCCATGACCTGTAAAACGAATAGGAGTTATCTTTTTTTCATAATCTCTATAGAATCTTTAACCTTAAAAGACATCATGTTAAGTTTCCATAATAAAAATCAGATTCAAAACAATCCTGGAACTCAAGCTCCAGGGAATAAAGCACAAACATTCAATCACCAACAAACAAATGTGCATTCAAACCAAATCACAATGAGTTAAACTTTCTACCATCTGTACAGCTCTTTTCATTCTCTCTCTCTCTCTCACTCATTGACATATAAATTCAGATATTTACAAACCCAGTCTTTGTCTGACCTGTACTTTAGCCAGAAGACGGCGGGACGAAGAATGGATTCCTTAGTCCATACAAAGCAACAATATTTAATCATCTTTTCCCCTTGTACAAGTATTATTTTTCCAATTCCACAACATCCTGCTCAACGGACTTTCTGCAGGAATGTTGTAAGAGACCCTGTCTCTATTTCCATTGCCTTATTCTTCTTTTGTTTTCCCGGAAGCTTTTTTCCTTACCCACGGCACAACCCATATTGAGTTCCTTCGTTAGTCCCTTATTAACTACTAAAATTCAATCCCGGCCACCAAGGCAGTACTTAAAAGTCAATTTTCTTACCCTGGTCTGTGCACAGAGTTGCCTGGCCCCTTTTCGCCGTATTTTCTATCGACCTCCTTTCACTGGCTGGTTCAGATGTCTCTCTTGGTGGGATTCGTACCAGTTGCCCAAGGGAGCGGATCAAACTGGGACACAAGACCGGTCCTCAATTGGGAACAGGACACATCTTCCCAGCGTCCAGGGCCAGCCACTCCCCCCGGCGATGGAAGAACATCCCGGACGAGCCCCCAGTTGTGAGAAACAAAGCTCACTCACTTCAATAATTTCAGTCCGAGACAAAATCTGAATCAATAGTGTCATTTATTTCATACTTGCAAGTAGGTGCGATGTCCACTGTCCACAAGGCAGGGACAAAACACACATCAAATTTGACAAATACTCGATATTTATATAATTTGGTTTCTATTTTTTAAATTTCATTGCTCCTCCCCTGTTTACATTTTCCACTTCCCTAAGAATGGCACCCATTACTCCTGTTCATCTCTTGCCTTATCCGGCCTTGTCTGTGACAAATTGCTTATTTCTGGCCTCACAAGGCCGTTTGACCTCATCCGGTTGTGGGTCATTGTTAGGCATATCCTTTCCTTACCATTATCTACTCCCTCCAACTGTGCCTTCCCTCTCAGCATCTTGTCGTTAAGACCCTTTTAATTGGGGTTTGTTCCTGTGTTTCTCTAAAAGTGGGAAACAGATGTTTATACCTATTGTTTGTACAGGCATATCTAGCTTAACTGCCTCCCCTCACAGCATCTTATCTATTCACCTGTAATATCTATCATTGTTTTGTTGCCCCATTTCTTTCTTGCATATAAGTTTAGCTAATACAAAACAACAATTATGTATTTCCTCCACATAGATTCCATTCTTGTTGACTCAGCTCTTGGCTGAAACAATTACACACTGGTGTGAGTTCATTTACTTTGTATAAGTAATTATAATTGCAGAAGTAACACTACTTTACCTATATCCCATAACGCCAATTCTTCTGCTCCTCGGTTGCTACCTGACCTGTTGTGTTTTTCCAGCACCACACTCTCGACTTAGTCAAGCAGTCTAAATTTCACCATGTAGGATTGTTAGAATCTGAAGATATGGCAGTTAAAGTTATTTAAACTTTAAGCTTTAAACAAGCTTTTTTTTCATAATTGCCCCTGCTTCGGCATTGACACATTAAATTCACATTGAAATGCCCATTGCTGTAATCATTGCTACTAATGTTAAAAATTCCTTAAAATATTTAAATTGTTCAATAATTATATTCAATGTTAATAAATCTCAATGGTCTATAAATCATTTTCATTTATACTGGCAGCACACACATACAAATATGGGAGGTTTTTGAATAAACATTTCTTTCACAGAGGGTGGTTATTAAGCCATAATTCAAATGCCTATTATTGCACATGTTGAGAAGTGAAATGAGAAATAATGCCAGTTGGTTCACTTTAGCTAGAATTGCACCTTAATAATTGGTTCTTTTCTCTTTGGATAGTAGTACATTATGCCTATAATAAATGAACTGAAGCAAATTCAAGTTTTGCTATAATTACAACAAATATCGGAAAATAAATGTTCCACCTTTAGTGAGCAGTGGATGTTCGGAATTATCTTGCCCATGGTGTTTTCATGCTTTTTTTCAACCAACACTAATCTCTTTTCATAACTTTTTAAAATATCTATTAGAAGCAGATGCATATAATAATAGATGTGATTTCTTAATCTGTTTGTCACTGAGATATCAGGATAGTGTTCTGGTTGAGGTAGAATAACTAACTAGGACATTACATTAAGGCGTTAGTCTCAGTTACTGCTCTTCTCCCCTGGAGGCATAAGTTCAGTTCAGGTAAAGGAAATGAAAATCTCCTTTGACAACTTTAAAGGGTCAAAGGTTAATTGAGGTCAGCTGTCTTAGCTGAGTCCCTGTGTATTTGGTCTGTAATTTGTCATTCTCTCTTCTGATTCATGTCGTTCAATGTCAGAAACATTGATAGTGTGCTTATAACAGACAGAAAATCCAACTTTTATTATTTTCCCTTTAAGATATTTAACCTTTAAGAAATCATTGAATCTGTTCCCGATCTCAGTTATCGAGTGAATTATAATTTTTAAAAACTTAAAGGCAAATGACCAGAATTCTGTATGTGTACAATTCCAATAATTTGCACTTGCAGTTCCTCCCATTCTGCCGATGTTAGGTTATGCCACACTTTCCTGTCAATCTCATTAGTGTAGAGCATAAAAATGGATATAAATCAACTTACATTGCCAATGTGGTTTTATTGTAATTGGAATCGACTATTGAATCTGCAAAATGTTAGGATGGTGTACTAAGATAGTTTGGGATGAAATCCCTCAGAGTTAAGTTGCGACCAGCTCTCCTTGTCAAAAAGATTTTTAATTAATTCACTTGGTTGGTTAGGAGAGAGCTTCCACTGCCCTTCTCTGTCCCTTCTCTGATAGGAATACTGATGTTTCAGAACACTGGTCTTCCAGGAACAGAATCATAGAATTGTACAGCACAGAATGTGGCCATTCAGCCCATCAAGCCCGTAAGAGTTCCCTGCAAAAGCAACTTGGTTTATCCCCTTTCCCTGCTCTTTCTCCTTAGTTCTGCATTTATTTTTTTCTTTCAAGTGGTTATTTAATTATTTTTGGAAACATAATTAACTCCAAATCCAACATCTTTTCAGGTTAATATATTCCACATTGTGGCCACTCACTCCATAAAACCTTACTCCTTATGTTGCCTTATTTTTATATCTGTGCCCTCTAGTTGTCACTTTTTCTCTCAGGTTCCCAGAAGTGTAGAAATGACGAGCACGGATAGCCCTTTCAGCCCTTTGAGTCCATCTGCCATTTGTTATGAGTATGGTTGATCCTCTGTCTCAATGCTATATTCCTGCTTTCTCTCCATGCCCATTGATGCCATCACAATCTAAAGATGTAGCTTTTCTTCCTTGAATATACTCAGTGACCCGGCCTCCAAATCTTCTGTGGCAGTGAATTCTAAAGGTTCGCTATTCTTTGTGCGAAGAAATTTCTCCTCATCTCAATCTTGAATGATCTAGTCCATATCATGAGACTATAATCAATGTGTCTAAGACTCCCCAAAGGGAAAACATCCTCCCTGCCAGGGAGACAGTCTAGTCTGTCCAGCCCTGTGAGGATTTCATACATTTCAATCAATTAAAATCTAGTGACTACAGGTCCAGTTGAACCAAGCTCTCATCATAGAACAATCCTGCCATCCCCACAATCAGCTTGGTAAACCTTCACTGTGCTTCCTCTACAGCAAGTATGTTCTTTTTTAGGTAGGGAGACTGAAACTGCATGCAAACCTCCAGGACGATCTAACCAAGGCTCTGTATAAATGCAGTAAGACATGCCTACTTCTTCTCTCTTTAGGAAAGGCAAGTATGCAAATTGCCTTCCTAATTGCTTGCTCCACATGCCTATTACGTTCACTTACTCGTGTACGAGAATACCCAACTCCCTGTGTACTTCCACACTTCCCAATATATCATTGTTTAAATACAGCTCTTCTTTTCAGTTTTTCCCACTGAAGTGTATCATTTTTGGAATTTGCATTTCAAATGGTTGTAGGGTGGGTAGAAAGATGTAGAAAAATCTAGGAGGAGCAAGCTTGGCAAAGAAAATCCATTCAGAAGATGCCGGTGGTGAGTTTAGAGCCATGGTTAATTTCCCTTCCAGGAATAGATCAGGGACCAGTTATATTTAGATTACAACAGTGTGGAAACAGGCCCTTCAGCCTAACTAGTCCACACCAACCCTCTGAAGAGCAACGCACCCAGACCCACTCCCCTACATTTACCCCTTCATCTAACACTATGGGCAATTTAGTATGGCTAATTCACGTAACCTGCACATTTTTGGACTGTGGGAGGAAACCCATGCAGACACAGGGTGAATGTGCAAACTCCACACAAACAGTTGCCTGAGGCAGGAAATGAACCCAGGTCTCTGGTGTTGTAAGGCAGTAGCGATAACTACTGTGTCACCGTGCTACCTATGTTAGAAGAGTTTAATTTATGTAACTTCACAGCCAGGAGAGTTTGGTTAAAATTACGCAGGTTATTAAAATGGAGAAAGTTTAGGCTCGCAGATTTGAGAGGATACAGTCCACACCAAGGAACCTGTCAACAGTCAGTCAAGTCAAACCTTAAAGAGTTAGGCAAAGTTAAAAATCACACAATACCAAGTTACAGTCCAATTGGGTTTATTTGGAAGTATTAGCTGTTGGGTACTGCTCCTTAATGGAGCAGGATCATAAAACACAGAATTTATAGCACAAGATCATAGTGTCATGCAACTGATATGATATTTTGAACAAACCTAGATTGCTGTTAAGTCTTTCATTTTTTTAAATGGGTTGCAGGTTTCGATTCATTAATATGTAAATCCCAGAACTTCTTTCAGGTCACATTCCCAAGATAACCTAAGGTTCTATAAAAAAAAGTGACATCTCAGCTCAGACAATGTATTAAAAGTTTGAGGTTGGAGTCCGTATCTATCCAATCTTCAGTCGGGCTGGTTGAGATGGACAGATGTAACTTCTCTGTATTTGAATCTCTACTGCAGATAATGTCTAGAAAGAGGTTGAATTTTTGTTTTGTTGCATGTTTATGATTATTTTAACTGATACAAGTAGACAACCCTTTATCCAAAATCCGGAAATCTGAAAAGCTCCAATGTCTGAGGGATTAGCCTTAAAAGAAGAGCAAGGTTTAGGTTTTTGAGGTTTTCGTAAATCAACACTGTGGTTGCTGTAGCTGGCAAACTCTGTTTTGGAAAACTGACAATGCTCAAGACACGTGTCCAGCTGATGATATCATAAATTGATGAATTAAAGCATTAAAACAATAAAGCACAAAGGATTAAGGGTAGTGTATTGATATGGATAGAAAACTGGTTGGCAGATAGGAAACAAAGGGTAGAAATAAACAGATCATTTTCAGAGGGGCACGCAGTGATTAGTGGGTTATCCCAGGATTCAGCACTTGAACCAAGATATTCACAGTACACATGAATGATTTAAATGAGGGAGCCAGGTATAATATCTTCAAACTTGCAGATTAGGCAAACCTGGCTGGGAGGTTGATCTGTGAGAAGGATACTTCATTGTAGTTTTGATAAGTTGAGTGAGTGGACAAATGAAGGATAGATGAAGTATAATCTGGATAAATATGAGGTTGCCAACTTTGGGAACAAAATTGAGAAGACAGAGTTTTATTTGAATGGTGATAGATTGGATGCCCTTGTGCGCCAGCAGTGCCTGTGACCAGTGGAGTGTCACAAGGACCAGTGCTGGGTCTTCTACTTTTCATCATTTATATAAATGATTTGCATGGGAGCATAAGAGGTGTAGTTAGTAAGTTTGGTGATGACACCAAAATTGGAGGTGTAGTGGATAGCAAAGAAGGTTACCTCAGATTACAATGGGATCTTGATCAGATGGGCCAATGGGCTGAGAAGTGGCAGATAGAGTTTAACTGAGATAAATATGAGGTGCTGCATTTTGAGAAAGCAAATCTTAACAGACTTATACACTTAATGGTAAGGTCCGAGGAAGTTTTACTGAATAAAGAGACCTTGGAGTGCAGATTCATAGCTCCTTGAAGGTGGAGTCACAAGTTAGGTAGGATAGTGAAGAAGGTGTTTGGAATGCTTTCTTTCATTGGTCAGAGTATTGATTACAGGAGTTGGGAGGTCATGAGGGCATTGTTTAGGCCACTGTTGAAATATTACGGGCAATTCTGGTCTCCTTCCTATCGGTAAGATGTTGTGGAATTTGAAGGGGTTCAGAAAAGATTTACAAGGGTGTTGCCAGGGTTGGAGGATTTGAGCTATAGGGAAAGGTTAAATAGGCTAGGGCTGTTTTCCCTGGAGTGTCGGAGGCTGAGGGGTGACCTTATAGAAGTTTCTAAAATCATGAGGGGCATGGTTAGAATAAATAGACAAAGTCTTTTCCCTGAGGTGGGAGAGTCCAGAACTAGAGGGCATAGATTTAGGGTGAGAGGGCAAAGATACCTAAAGAGGCAACTTTTTCACTCAGAGGGTGGTACGTGTATCGAATGAGCTGCCAGAGGATGTGGTGGAGGCTGGTACAATTGAAACATTTAAAAGGCATCTGGATGAGTATATGAATAGGAAGGGTTTGGAGAGATAAGGCCCAGGTGCTGGCAGGTGGGATTAGATTGGATTGGAATATCTGGTCGGCATAGACGGGTTGGAGCAAAGGGTCTGTTTCCATGCTGTACATCTCTATGACTCTGTGACTCTATGAGCTGGTAAAGGTAAGCGTCCATCAAACGGTGAAGAAAGCTAATTGTATGTGGTCATTGTAGTGAGATGATTTGAGCACATGAGTAGGGATGCCTTGTTCCAATTGGACAGGGTTTTAGTGAGACCATACTTGGAGTACTGTGTGCAGTTTTGGTCTCCTTGTCTGAGAAAGAATGGTCTTGCTTTAAAGGGGGTGCAGTGACTTCATCCTGGCAAGGCAGGATTGACATATGCAGAGAGATGGAATCGATTAGAACTGGAGTTCAGAAAAATGAGAGGGAATGTGGTAGAAGCCCTGCAATTCTAACAGGAATGGACAAAACCAATACAGGAAGGACACTGCTGTGTACCAGGTGTCTCAGTGTAAGGATACAGATTACCAATTTAGGACTGAGATAAGAAACTTCTTCACCTAATGAGAGGTGAGCCTGTGGAAGTCTCCGCACTGAAAGCAGTTGAGCCAAAAATGGAATGTTTTTGAGAAGGAGATAGTGCTAGAGAGATCAAAGAACATGGGAAAAAACAGGAAAAGATATTGAGTTAAATGATAAGCCATCATCATAGAGAATGGCAGAATAGACCTGAAGGGTTGAGTGGTCTATTTCTGCTCCAATTTTCTATGTTTATATGGGCATTGCTGCCGGGGCCAACATTTATTTCTGATCCCAAGTTGCCCTTAAGAGAGTGGTGATGAGTTGCTTACTTGAACCACTGCAGTTCCTGCACTATCTGAACATCCACAATGCTGTTAGACATTTTGGCCCAATGACATGAATGAACAATGAAATATTTCCAGATTAGGATGGTGAGTGGCTTCGAGGGGAACACATAAGTAGTGGTGTTCCCATTTACCTATTATCCTTGTCCTTCAAGATGGAAGTGGTTGTGAGTTTGGAAGGTATTGCCTAAGGAGAATTGGTGAATTTCTGCAGTGGCTCATTTCATGATCACACAGAATACAGCAGTAGGCCTGAAGGGCTGAATGGCCTATTCCTGGTCTTATTTTCTATGTTTCTATCCGGTCAATAACATTATATATTAGTATGACAGATAACAAATTTTCACAACAGGATTTGCAGGAATATTTTGAACCACTTTTGTCATTATTTCCATCAGCCATTTTAACTAGACTTAATAAAACTGTACAGGGGCTTTGATAGCGATTTGATGAGGGTTCTTTGTAACCAAGATGTATGACAACACAGTATGATTGACTGTGTAGAAAAGCATTAGAAGAATTTTCCCCAGCAATTTGGGGACATTTGTTTTGATCATTAGATACAGTATTCTCAAAATTCACCAATACATTATTGTTGAGCTTAAATTTAAGCAAACCTTATTTCAGAGTTGTTGTTTCATAGATAAATCTTGGCCTCTTCTGGTGATCCCTAGCATCACAGTCCCTTGTCTTCAGTAAATTCAATTCACTCCACATGATATCAAGAAATGGTTGGGAGCTGTGGATACTGCAAAGGCTATGAGCCCTGCCAACATTCCAACAATAGTACTGAATACTTGTACTCCAGAACTTGCTGCTCTCCTAGCCAAGCTATTCCAGTACAGCTATAACACTGGCAACTACCTGACAATGGGGAAAATTGTCAGGTATGTCTTGTACATAAAAAGTGGGACAAATCCAACCTGGCCAATTATTGCCCCATCAGTCTACTCTCAATCATCAGTAAAGTGATGGAAGGTGTCATCAACAGTGCTATCAAGCAGCACCTGCTCAGCAATAACCTGTTCAGTGATGCCTCGTTTGGGTTTTGCCAGGTTCACTCAGCTCCTGGACTCATTACTTGGATCAAACATGGACAAAAGAGCTGAATTCCAGAGGTGAGGTGAGGATGACAGCCCTTGACATCAAGCCAATTTGACTGAGTGTGACATCAAGGAGCCATAGCAAAACTGGAATATATGGGAATCAGGCAGCAAGCTCTTCACTGGTTGGAATGATACTTGGCACATAGGAAGACAGGTGTGAGTATTGAAGGTCAGTCATATGAACTCCAGGACATCTCTACAAGAGTAGGGTACCTCAGGTGGTGTCCTAGGCATAAATATCTTTGGCTGCTTCATTGATGACCTTCCCTCCATTACAAAGGCAGAAGTGGGGATATTTACTGATGATTGCACAAGTTCAGCACCATTTCCAACTCATCAGATACTGAAACAGTTCATTTCAAAATCAACAAGATCTGGACAATATACAGGGTTGGGCTGACAAGTGGCAAATAATATTTGAGCTATATAAATGCCAAGCAATGGCTATTTTCAATAAGAGACAAGCTAACCTCTACTCCTTGACATTCAATGGTGTTACCCCACTATCAACATCCTGAAGGTTACCCTTGACCAAAGCCTCAATTGGACTCACCACATATGTACTGGCTATAACAGCAGGCCAGAAACTAGGAATACCACAGTGAGTAATTCAACTTCTGACTCCTCAATGACTGTCCACCATCTACAAGGCACAAGTCAGGATTATGATGGAATATTCCCCCCTTGTCTGGAAGAGTGCATTTCCGACAACGTTCAACAAGCTTGACATTATCCACAACAATGCAACCCATTAGATTGGTACCATACCTACAAGCATCCATTCCCTCCACCACCACCACTCAGGAGCTGCAGTGTGTGCTATTGGCAAGATGTACTGCAGAAAATCATCAAAGATCCTTAGAGAGCACCTTCCAAGCCCATGACCACTTCATTTAGAAGGATAAAGGCAGCAGATACATGGGAACACTATGACATGCATGTTCTCTTCCAAGATACTCACCATCTTGACTTGAAAGTGTATCAATGTTCCTCCACTGTTACTGGGTCAGAAACATGGAATTCCCTCTCTAAGGGAATTGTAGGTGGATTTACAATGCATGTACTGCAGTGGTTCAAGGCAACTCACCACCACCTCTTCTCAAGGTCAATGAGGGATAGGCACTTATGTCCTTCTACATTTTATGATAACCTAATGTTCTTGAGTTGTAGCCTGATACTCATTTCAGACACAGTTATGGTGATAATTCTGAGAATTAGGCTTTCTTAATTATCATGGTTTGAAGCTGCACATTTAGAAGATAATGAGGAAAAGTTAATAGTTTTACATAGGCTCATAAGTTAGAGGAATCACATAACCCAAGGAATAGTGAATATAGGTGCAATATATTTTCAGGAGGAACAATATCAATGAGCACATTTAAAAAAAAATAAGCTACATAAATATTTGAATTTGACTGAAGGATATAAAGCTGCAAATGTGTTGCTGGTCAAAGCACAGCAGGTTAGGCAGCATCTCAGGAATAGAGAATTCGACGTTTCGAGCATAAGCCCTTCATCAGGAATAAGAGAGAGAGAGCCAAGCCGGCTGAGATAAAAGGTAGGGAGGAGGGACTAGGGGGAGGGGCGATGGAGGTGGGATAGGTGGAAGGAGGTCAAGGTGAGGGTGATAGGCCGGAGTGGGGTGGGGGCGGAGAGGTCAGGAAGAGGATTGCAGGTTAGGAGGGCGGTGCTGAGTTAAGGGAACCGACTGAGACAAGGTGGGGGGAGGGGAAATGAGGAAGCTGGAGAAATCTGAATTCATACCTTGTGGTTGGAGGGTTCCCAGGCGGAAGATGAGGCGCTCCTCCTCCAGCCGTCGTGTAGTTGTGTTCTGCCGGTGGAGGAGTCCAAGGACCTGCATGTCCTCGGTGGAGTGGGAGGGGGAGTTAAAGTGTTGAGCCACGGGGTGATTGGGTTGGTTGGTTCGGGCGGCCCAGAGGTGTTCTCTGAAGCGTTCCGCAAGTAAGCGGCCTGTCTCACCAATATAGAGGAGGCCACATCGGGTGCAGCGGATGCAATAGATGATGTGTGTGGAGGTACAGGTGAACTTGTGGCGGATATGGAAGGATCCCTTGGGGCCTTGGAGGGAAGTGAGTGTGGAGGTGTGGGCGCAAGTTTTACATTTCCTGCGGTTGCAGGGGAAGGTGCCGGGGGTGGAGGTTGGGTTGGTGGGGGGTGTGGATCTGACAAGGGAGTCACGAAGGGAGTGGTCCTTGCGGAACGCTGATAGGGGAGGGGAGGGAAATATATCCTTGGTGGTGGGGTCCGTTTGGAGGTGGCGGAAATGGCGGCGGATAATACGTTGTATGCGCAGGTTGGTGGGGTGGTAGGTGAGAACCAGTGGGGTTCTGTCTTGGTGGCGGTTGGAGGAGCGGGGCTCAAGGGCGGAGGAGCGGGAAGTGGAGGAGATGCGGTGGAGGGCATCGTCGATCACGTCTGGGGGGAATCTGCGGTCCTTGAAGAAGGAGGCCATCTGGGTTGTGCGGTGTTGGAATTGGTCCTCCTGGGAGCAGATGCGGCGGAGACGAAGGAATTGGGAATATGGGATGGCGTTTTTACAGGGGGCAGGGTGGGAGGAGGTGTAGTCCAGGTAGCTGTGGGAGTCAGTCGGTTTATAATAGATGTCTGTGTTGAGTCGGTCGCCCGAGATAGAAATGGAAAGGTCTAGGAAGGGGAGGGAGGAGTCTGAGACAGTCCAGGTGAATTTCAGGTCGGGATGGAAGGTGTTAGTAAAGTTGATGAACTGTTCAACCTCCTCGTGGGAGCACGAGGCAGCGCCGATACAGTCATCGATGTAGCGGAGGAAAAGGTGGGGGGTGGTGCCAGTGTAGTTGCGGAAGATGGACTGTTCCACATATCCTACGAAGAGGCAGGCATAGCTGGGGCCCATGCGGGTGCCCATGGCAACTCCTTTAGTTTGGAGGAAGTGGGAGGATTGAAAAGAGAAGTTATTCAGGGTGAGGACCAGTTCAGTCAGTCGAAGGAGGGTGTCAGTGGAAGGGTACTGGTTAGTGCGGTGGGAAAGGAAGAAGCGGAGGGCTTTGAGTCCTTCGTGATGGGGGATGGAGGTGTACAGGGACTGGATGTCCATAGTGAAAATAAGGCGTTGGGGACCGGGGAAGCGAAAATCCTGGAGGAGGTGGAGGGCGTGGGTGGTGTCCCGAACGTAGGTGGGGAGTTCTTGGACTAAAGGGGACAGGACCGTGTCGAGGTATTGGGAGATGAGTTCGGTGGGGCAGGAGCAGGCTGAGACAATGGGTCGGCCGGGGCAGGCAGGTTTGTGGATTTTGGGCAGGAGGTAGAAACGGGCGGTGCGGGGTTGTGGGACTATGAGGTTGGAGGCGGTGGATGGGAGATCCCCTGAGGTGATGAGGTCCTGGATGGTCTGGGAGATGATGGTTTGGTGGTGGGAGGTGGGGTCGTGGTCAAGGGGGCGATAAGAGGAGGCGTCCGCGAGCTGGCGTTTGGCTTCAGCGGTGTACAGGTCAGTGCGCCAAACTACCACCGCGCCTCCCTTGTCTGCGGGTTTGATGGTGAGGTTGGGATTGGAGCGGAGGGAGTGGAGGGCTGCACGTTCTGAGGGTGAGAGGTTGGAGTGGGTGAGAGGGGTGGACAGGTTGAGTCGGTTGATGTCACGGCGGCAGTTGGCTATAAAGAGGTCGAGGGCGGGTAGGAGGCCTGCACGGGGTGTCCAGGTGGATGGGGTGTGTTGGAGGCGGGAGAAGGGGTCGTCAGAGGGTGGGCGGGAGTCTTGGTTGTGAAAGTAGGCACGGAGGCGAAGGCGGCGGAAGAATTGTTCAATATCTCGCCGCGTGTTGAACTCATTAATCCGAGGGCGTAGGGGAACGAAGGTGAGGCCCCTGCTGAGGACTGATCTTTCATCCTCAGAGAGGGGGAGATCTGGAGGGATGGTGAAAATCCGGCAAGGCTGGGAGCTAGGACCTGGTGTGGGACTGGAGCTGGAGCTGGAGCTGGGGGCGGGGTTAGGGGCGGGGACAGAGATCGAAGTAGGGGCGGAGTTAGACGTGGTGACGTTGCTCGACATGGGGGCGGAGTCATGCGTCGTGACGGAAATAAGCGTGGGGGCGGGGTTACGTGAAGCGACGGGAGATGGCGTGGGGGCGGGGTTATGGGCGGGGTTATGCGTAGTGACGAAAGACGGCGTGGGGGCGGGGAAACCTGAGGATTTGTGCTCCTGCAGGTTAGTGATGTCAGTGGGGGCGGAAGTGGCTGCGTCGACGGCAACCGGAGGGGCGGAAATGGTTGCGGCGACGGAGGAGTGGTGGTCATTCCCGGTGGCCGCGTGGGTCGCGGGTCCGTCGGCAATTGTGGAAGCAGTTGTGTGTGTGGTGGTCACCGGGGCAGTTGTAGGGGCGGCGATCGCGGGGCTCCGAGGTCGGTGGGGGTCCCACCACCAAACCATCATCTCCCAGACCATCCAGGACCTCATCACCTCAGGGGATCTCCCATCCACCGCCTCCAACCTCATAGTCCCACAACCCCGCACCGCCCGTTTCTACCTCCTGCCCAAAATCCACAAACCTGCCTGCCCCGGCCGACCCATTGTCTCAGCCTGCTCCTGCCCCACCGAACTCATCTCCCAATACCTCGACACGGTCCTGTCCTCTTTAGTCCAAGAACTCCCCACCTACGTTCGGGACACCACCCACGCCCTCCACCTCCTCCAGGATTTTCGCTTCCCCGGTCCCCAACGCCTTATTTTCACTATGGACATCCAGTCCCTGTACACCTCCATCCCCCATCACGAAGGACTCAAAGCCCTCCGCTTCTTCCTTTCCCACCGCACTAACCAGTACCCTTCCACTGACACCCTCCTTCGACTGACTGAACTGGTCCTCACCCTGAATAACTTCTCTTTTCAATCCTCCCACTTCCTCCAAACTAAAGGAGTTGCCATGGGCACCCGCATGGGCCCCAGCTATGCCTGCCTCTTCGTAGGATATGTGGAACAGTCCATCTTCCGCAACTACACTGGCACCACCCCCCACCTTTTCCTCCGCTACATCGATGACTGTATCGGCGCTGCCTCGTGCTCCCACGAGGAGGTTGAACAGTTCATCAACTTTACTAACACCTTCCATCCCGACCTGAAATTCACCTGGACTGTCTCAGACTCCTCCCTCCCCTTCCTAGACCTTTCCATTTCTATCTCGGGCGACCGACTCAACACAGACATCTATTATAAACCGACTGACTCCCACAGCTACCTGGACTACACCTCCTCCCACCCTGCCCCCTGTAAAAACGCCATCCCATATTCCCAATTCCTTCGTCTCCGCCGCATCTGCTCCCAGGAGGACCAATTCCAACACCGCACAACCCAGATGGCCTCCTTCTTCAAGGACCGCAGATTCCCCCCAGACGTGATCGACGATGCCCTCCACCGCATCTCCTCCACTTCCCGCTCCTCCGCCCTTGAGCCCCGCTCCTCCAACCGCCACCAAGACAGAACCCCACTGGTTCTCACCTACCACCCCACCAACCTGCGCATACAACGTATTATCCGCCGCCATTTCCGCCACCTCCAAACGGACCCCACCACCAAGGATATATTTCCCTCCCCTCCCCTATCAGCGTTCCGCAAGGACCACTCCCTTCGTGACTCCCTTGTCAGATCCACACCCCCCACCAACCCAACCTCCACCCCCGGCACCTTCCCCTGCAACCGCAGGAAATGTAAAACTTGCGCCCACACCTCCACACTCACTTCCCTCCAAGGCCCCAAGGGATCCTTCCATATCCGCCACAAGTTCACCTGTACCTCCACACACATCATCTATTGCATCCGCTGCACCCGATGTGGCCTCCTCTATATTGGTGAGACAGGCCGCTTACTTGCGGAACGCTTCAGAGAACACCTCTGGGCCGCCCGAACCAACCAACCCAATCACCCCGTGGCTCAACACTTTAACTCCCCCTCCCACTCCACCGAGGACATGCAGGTCCTTGGACTCCTCCACCGGCAGAACACAACTACACGACGGCTGGAGGAGGAGCGCCTCATCTTCCGCCTGGGAACCCTCCAACCACAAGGTATGAATTCAGATTTCTCCAGCTTCCTCATTTCCCCTCCCCCCACCTTGTCTCAGTCGGTTCCCTTAACTCAGCACCGCCCTCCTAACCTGCAATCCTCTTCCTGACCTCTCCGCCCCCACCCCACTCCGGCCTATCACCCTCACCTTGACCTCCTTCCACCTATCCCACCTCCATCGCCCCTCCCCCTAGTCCCTCCTCCCTACCTTTTATCTCAGCCGGCTTGGCTCTCTCTCTCTTATTCCTGATGAAGGGCTTATGCTCGAAACGTCGAATTCTCTATTCCTGAGATGCTGCCTAACCTGCTGTGCTTTGACCAGCAACACATTTGCAGCTGTGATCTCCAGCATCTGCAGACCTCATTTTTTACTGAAGGATATAAAGGTAAAGGTACAGATAATCAAATACTTGGTGACATGGGTTTGGAGAATTAGAACCTTGGAGTATACCAAGTGATCCATATAGGGCACAGTGAATCATATAGGATACTAGACTTTATTTGGTTGCACCCATTAACAATGCCTTGAGAAGGGAAATTTGCAGAGAAATTTGGTGAACCTGGAATGGAGAAGAGCCTATGATTCAAACGCATGAACAGCAAGTTATCTTGTTGGACTAAAGGGTACTTTTTCATTCTATTGGTTCTATGAAATAACAAATGATCACATGAACACCTAATAAATTTCACCTTAAACAAGACAAAGCCGATCATTTGACCAGGGCTTTCAACAATCATGATCATCATTGCCAAATCTCCAATCATTGATTCCTTGCAGAGGGTTACAATTCCTCTTGTAATGATTTACCACAAGGATTTAGATTAAAATCAAATGTGTATCTATCCATTTTGTCTCCCCATCTCTCCATCCCTGCTGTGGAGTCGGATGAAGACGAAGGTCCCAGTTTTATTCCTGATTCAGGAATGGGACATCTTCCAGCCCCACAAACCTGACTGGAGCCAAACTAACCCAGAAGATTGTAATTCCATTCTGAAATGGCAGACTTACCAGTGAGGCAGGCCAGGCGATCCCCAGAATATAAGTGGAGACCTCTGGCTGGGTATAAATGCTGAAGGCAAGGCCTGCCTCTTTACACCAGAACTGTTTTGAATATTAATTTTAAAAAATGAAAGCAAAGACACATCACCTCGAACAACTTCTCATCCCCTACAAACAGTTAAAAGAGATCACATGTTTTTCCTTGTTGAATCATAAATTGGAATGAATGTTGGACAGGCTAAAAAGCTGAAATACCAGGAGAGTTTTGCAACTTGGAAAGATCACATGGTGCACATTCCTTTACTGTGCAAGACAATGTTGCTGTTGGAGTAGTGAGATTGATACATTAACAAATCAGAGTGGCATCAGGAGATTGGAGTTCATGGATAACTGCCTGACAACAGCCTTTGAATTGGCCCATCTGCAGTTTGTTACAAATCTGGAAATGCTGAACTGTTAGAGATGTCCAGAGTCAGGAAAATGGGAAACATCCCTCTCCTCCAAGAGAGAAAGCATTTCAGCTTTAAAGAAAGTATTCTAAAAAGAAAAGACCTAGGTTGACCAGGCAACAGTGTGTCATCAGCTCCCAAGTCAAAAGAAACTGTGAGATACAATGTAACCCATATTTGTGACCTGGACATTTTGTATTATTTTTATCTATAATATTTATGTCGAATTGTCTACTTATGTCTGTCTTAATTATGAAATAATGTATGTGAATTTGGAGTTATTGAAGGATATCGTTCAAATTGGATTTTAGTAGATTACTAATCTTGTCTTTTCTCCGTTATTTGTTAAAGTTGTGCTTTACAATAAATAGTTATGTTTTGTTAATGAAGAAACATGGTGTGAATTGATTTTCTCCTTCATGTCAGTCGGTTGGGTAGATTGGTTATCTTAAAGTCTCCTTCATTTTGTGATGGGTTGTGGAACAATGGGACTCAATAATCAGTGCTCTGTTCCCAGTGAAGTCATAACACTACATCTTATATAATATTTTAGTATAGAAACTTCACAAATACTCACCAAAATCTGTAATGGATTGATTCCTCATAACTTGAGGTAATTCTTATTACAGAAACATTGTGTATATTGTGGTTATTCTTTGAAATCAATCCACAGTATATGTCAAAGGGGATCTTACTTCTGACTTTCTTCTCCTTCAGTATCTGAAATCCTGAATTTTGACCATCCAGGGACGCAGTATTTCACTTAGACAGAGATTATTCTCCATATCTTACTCACAGGAGTTCTCGCTGTTGAAATTCACATGAATAGTCCTATACAAGGAGAGGTAAGGAAAAGTCAGGGAATTGTAGACCATTAAGTCTGACATCGGTGGTTGTCAGGTTGTTGGAGGGAATCCAGAGGAACAGGATTTACATGTATTTTGAAAGGCAAGGACTGATTAGGGATAGTCAATGTGACTTTTTGTGTGAAAAAGCATATCTCATTAACTTGTCTGAGTTTTTTGAAGAAGTAACGAAAAGGATTGTTGAGCAGTGGTCATGATCTATATGGACTTCAGTAAGGCATTCAACAAGATTCCTCATGATAGACTGGTTAGCTAGGTTAAATCACATGGAATAGAGGGAAAATTAGCTATTTGGATATAGAACTAGAAGGTAGAAGGCAGAGGGTGGTAGTCAAAATTTAGTGGGCGTAGGTTTAAAGTAAGAGGGAAAAGATCTGAGGGGTAACCTTTCAAACAGAGGGTGGTGTGTGTATAGAATGAGCTGTCTGAGGACATGGTGGAGGCTGGTAAAATTACAACATTTAAAAGGCATCTGCATGGGTATATGGATAAGAAGGGTTTAGAGGGATATGGGACAAATACTGGGAGATGGGACCAGATTTATTTAGGATATCTGGTCAGCATGGACGAGTTGAATCGAAGGATCTCTTTCCATGCTGTATAGCTCTATGACTCTATGACATGGTGCTTTTTACTTTTGTCTTAGGGTTATTAACACTGAACATAAATTAAGTCTTGATAGAACAGTTGATTATTGGCTGTTTAACAAGTCCCAGATTCAAATCGTTCAGGAGATGAACAAAGGCTGTAATATTGTAGTTAATATGTTAAAAAGAAGCTGTGAGTGCTTTATGTTGTTATCCTGTACTGACCCAAAGCTAATTGAAATAAAAAAAACAGTTTTTCCACAGGGAAATGAAAATGATACCAGTAACCCTGTATCACAGAAATACATGAACTCCCATCATTTCAAGTCTAGGTCATATTGAATTAGTGACTTTCCACCACTATTGCTATCCCTTGCAGCTACTGCAAATGCCACGCTCCTCACAACTGAGACTTGGAATAACTTTGCAAACCATATTTTAAACACCCAACAAGCAGGACAAAGACAGAGAGGATTGGCTTTACAGGGATGCTGCTGTACTGATCTTTCCCTCCAGCCAGAATCAACAAAACATTGAAAGTACAATATTCTTCAGATACACGTAGATACACGAGACCTTTGAAAAGTAATTAGTCTATGGGGTGTTTGCCAGCTCCTCCCAGTCATAATGTTTAATGCTGTACACCTCAAAGATGACTTTAGAGTGCCTTCAACATGCTTTTTACCTCCTTGCTTGTGAGGAATCTTGGCCATTTGAGACTTGATGAACAGGACCTGGTGCACGAGGTGATATTTGACCATCCAGACAGTGTTCAATGCATTAAAGCTGATTTTGCCAAAATTTTGCTTGGATGCTTGTAGGACTGGATTCAAGAGGAATACTAGAATTTGTTTTATAGTCCACCTATTGAATCCAAAATCATTGCTAGTGGAATATCTTGCATACTCTTAACTATTACTGCTGCAGTGTTGAGGTCTTAGTGCAGTGCAGCGATGCATTAATTGTTGCGTACGCTAGGACTCTAGGTGATGTTCAGAGGGATTTGCTGTCAAATACTCACCACCATAGTTTGTAGAAGGCAGAGCCTGCATCACTGATCCAGCTGCTAGATTTCCTCATTACTCTGGCTTTTGAGACAAGTGACTGCTGAGGTATGGGAAGTACTCAATATATTCCGGGGTCTCTGCTTCGTATGTGGGAGACAGAATATTGAGTTGATCGGTGTTTTGATTGAACAAGTTTGAAGGACGGGTCATGCTTCTAACATGCAGAATGAAGCAGTTTGCAAAGCGTGAGGATTCTGTTAAAAAGACTACAAAGAAGTATTATTTTTCAAATTAAAACTGACTGGCAACTCCCAGCTCCCCCAAAGGATATGTGATCTGAATCTCCAACTTATAAGTAGGAAGGAATAGTTTGTGCAACACAAAATAAAAAGACGTATTCAATTCATAGTTTACTCCTTTATGTACAACAAGGAAATGGCACTTAAGTTGCCTTTGTTTTTGTCTCAGATTCATAACATTTTGGCAGTATTGCATCCTTCATATGTGAAGGTCTCTGCAGACACTTTTCTGTGCATAAATGCAATTTATGTAAGAAAATTAAAAGTATAATGATAAATCAGGCTGATTAAATACAAAAGCGAAGAAAAAAATCTGGAATCTTTATGATGCTTCTTCTGATCTCCAACCATAACTTCAATGGCAGTATGGCAGAAACTTGGAAGGAATAAGGTCATTCAGAGTTATGTTGCAGAATCCCAATGGAAGCTAATCTAGAAAGACCTAATTGACCTACACTTCCAGGCAATTTCCTCACAACCTCAATGTCAACCTTTAGCTTTTGTTTTCATATTACCTTCTTAGAACATTTGGCACTTTTATGAATTGTTTATTTTATGGAGGCTTCAGGTAAAGTATAAAAGCAATTAATATTACATTTGGCATTTAATATTAAAATTTATTATTATTTATGATTACATTTGAGAGATAATAAGACTTTTATGGTTTTGACTTTTATGCCAACATTGGGAGGGACTGATCTTTGACAGTAGTACCATATTAGCATTCATTTTTTACAATGCTCATTGTTCCACTTTATTATATAAAATAAATATATAATTCATAATTATTGGACCTTGTTAATTATAATACTGAACTCTTTTTAAATGACTCATTTAAAATAAAAGATAGGTTTACATTGGATTGTAACTTATTGCACACACACAAAAAAAGTCAAAGCTCCACACTGTAAGTAATCTAAATCTAAATCTTTGTTGAACCATGAACAAAGTAGAAAGAACATTACAATTTGTGGTAGATAAATTATACTGGAAAAGACCAAACAAAAGGTCAAAGAATAGAAGTGGTGGGATGTGGGGAGCAGAAAGCAGTGGGTGGAGAGGAGCACATTTAAAGTTAATAAATTCACAGATACTGACAAACAGTTAAGGGGGTAAACAGAATAATCATCGATAAATGTGAGGACTACATTCCTATCTTGTTATGGCAAAGATAATGTTATCAAATCACAGTTTGACACTAAGTCTAAGAAATTGTCTTTATGAGTCTACAAGCACAGATTTACTGAAATATTTAGCAGATTTGTCATTATGATGGACAATTTAAAACTGCCACCTTAGTCAATATATGTTTTTCTTCACGATAAACCAACTCCTTATCTTGGAATGATTTTGTAACCTATATTAGTGCTGGCAAGTTATTCCAAACATTTTTTTTCAGTGTCAAGCAAGCTCAGTTTTTAAATACTTCCCTTCCATAAAATCTAAGCTTATATTTATTGCAATAAAATTAAATTGCTGAATAAATAAATCATAAATAAATGAATGGCAATGTTTAACATTTCATTAGAAAGTCATTTTTGTGATTGTAATCAGGAATGTAATTATTAAATGCTGTCTAAGACCTTCACAAACAAAAGTAGTTTATTTTTCAGGAATCTCATGCCTTGAAGAAAGCTAATACAAGGAGAAAATATATGTGGACACGTAATGTGCTCTTTTGAAATTTTTCTCTGTTATTTTAAAAGAGGCCTTAAGGTGTTTTAAATAAATAGGTTAATGCCTCCATCGAAAAACAACGAAGAGTAGATTGTGAAACAAACGTGTTAAAGCATTTACAAATACTTCCCATAGTGTTGTAGGAACACACAACGTTAGATAGACCTAAAGCAGTCCCATACAAGTTTCATGGCTACTCAAAAGCACTTAAATTTTGGGAAAGGCATGCTCCCCTCACAAAGTCAATGAATTTAGCATTATTGAAATCTTAATAGGTCGCAGAATAAGCAAGGCATGAGTCTATGTGCAAAGAAAAAGTTACAGATCTCATTATCTGAATGGGGCGCAGTTGTTTTCCTATAGAAGAAAGAACTGGAAGGGTTAAAGTTTAGGTTTTGGCCCAGGTCTTCATGCCTGCAGGCACAGTCACATTACTGCCAGTAAATTAGATAATGAAGGTGAAATGACAAATCCAGGTTGCCTGCAATAAGGTGCTAATCCCCTGCTTTAATATCAGAGCAGCATGTAATGATGTTTGGACATCACTCCAGTTTACTGACGACCCCACTGGGAAAGCAATCCAACCTCACCACTTTGTAACAAGATGTCAGGTGACTCTCATTGCCATGGCAACAGACCTGGGAATCTAATATTCTCTTCGTCCCTCGTAGGACCAAATAAGGGCTAGATTATATAAGTAGGCCATCACAATCTGTACTCAAATCAATTAGTGCTAATCCACAGAATGCTATGATGTATTGTGATCACTCTCATTTCAGAGAAGGGAAAAATTGCAATAATTCACTGAAAATGAGGTTGTCCGCCAAGCTGAGATGTTAATTGGGTGTCCACATTTAATAGGAAAAAAGGATGATGATGGGATGAAAGGTGGATGTGTGAGTCTCCTGGCTGCCATTGACCTATCCAGAAAAGACAGTGCCCTTTCCGCTTACTTTTATCTATTACCATTTTTGCTGCCTATTGTCAGTTTGATATATTATAAAGAAAATTCATATGATGACCCATAACCTTAATACAAATTAAAAATGGTAATATCATCTTATACTGTAATATTCACCTTTAATCTTGCTTTGAATTCACATCAGTTAGGCAGAAGAATTATAACTGCCCTCGTACAAATATGTTTCAATGTTAAAGTCATATTTTAACCCCTTCACTGCCCTTCTATTTTTAGTGATGAATGATGGTGTAACTCTGGACTGGTTCAATTCAGGGGTCAGAGTTATTAACTGTATATTTTTAACTTTATCTTGCAGTTTTCTAAATACCTCTTGGCAAACAAGGCTTGTTTTGTTCTGCTCTATTCTTTGTTTGTCTTCTAGTTAGCAGATGCCATTACAATTCGAGGTAATCCTTGTAATAAAATGGTCATGGAACCCTCAAGTACTTCCAGACTAAGTGTTGCCGTATGGTATTTATTCTAGTCTACTAACTGCACATGCAATTTATTTTATTGCTTTCTTGACCTACAAAGCTTGGTAATAGCATTGCCCCCACTGGACCCTTAGATTCCTGTTGGTGATAAGAACTTCCATTAATTCTAACAGGTGATCATTTGGGGAAAGCCCTAAGTACCACTTTATTGTAAAGGAAGACATGGCAAGACAAAAGACCCTCCCAACTAAGGATAGCAACAATACCCATTGTACAGTAGCCTGCAACCAAGTCCTCCATTTCAAGGACACCATGTACAACTGGAGGATTTTGTGTGAAAGCCACATAGATCACTATAACTCACTGCATGATTGCAGATACATCCTGCTGAATTTTCCATACTTCAACAATGTTTCATTTTTGTCTGGCCTCAAAGATGGTTTCTTTCCCCAAAACACATGTTATCAATCATCTTCTACATGGTGTCTAGTGCCTCTCTCATCCAATGCTAGCCCGATTCTCCCATTCATTGCAGCCAGAGGTTCTCCCCACTGCCAGGATATCCTGGGATATGCTGGTAACCCTGGCATCGACGCTATCTTTGAACACCAGCCATGCAACTGATCAAGTCTTAGCTTCACCATCAACTGGGTGGCGTAGCAGCTGAAAACCAATGCTTCTTAAGGCACAGAGATTTTGTTGCAATAAAAATGAGCTTAGATTTTAGGGATAATACGTATTGAAAAACAGTGCTCACTTCACACTGAAAAAATATTTGGAAACATCTGTATGCTTATCAGCACTAATCCCACTTCTCCCTCTCTAATTGACTGCTATGCTTTCCTTAATGCATACTGTAGCTCAGCATCATAGTATTGTTCACGTACAGGAAAGACTTTAGTCGCCTGAAAAAAATTACTTTTATTTACAAACAACAGCAGTGCACAGAAATTAAACAAACAAAAGCTATAATTGTCCCTTACATCACAAAACAAATTGCTTGTAATTCAGCCAGCTCTCATCCACTGAAACTGATATCAATCAAATTTTCTCTGGTTTGTATCCCCATAGTTTGTCATGCAGAAGGTGATGTTCCTCCGACTCAGGATCCTCCTCCTCCTGCTTTACCTGTTTGATAGCATTCACCACGTCCCCTCTTTGATTGATCTGGTTGTGCAGAGCGCAGCATGCAAGGATAATCTATCTCGAAGACACGGTGAGAGGGCTCTCACACAACAGCTCCAGCAGTAAATGTTCACCTTCAGAAGGCTTAGCATGTGCTCCACTGTGGCCCAGGCCAACTTTTGGGCACAATGTAACTACACTCAGCTTCTGTCAGGGTGGTGTAGAAATGGCATCATCAGCCATAGCCATGGAGGGAAACCCTTATCTCCCAGTAACCATTCTTGTAAGGTATCGGAAACACTGCACAAAAATAACAGGAACATGAGAATTTCCAAAGATCCAAGCTATAGGCACTAAAGTATAGAAAGCGGAATCAATGATCACAGATCACTTGCATGTTGATGAAATGCACCCTTTTCTATTGATGAGTTCAGTTTCACTATACATGTTCCTCCCTACGTGATGCGTGTAGTGTTTATCCTGGGCAGCACATCCCAACTGAACTCACATAAATTCCTATCCACCCACCACCTTGAACTACAACTCTGCAATTCCATCCTTACCCCTTGAGCCCCATCCCTACAGTTTGGTCCTGCCCACTCTGATGCTGCACCATCCCCCTATTGAAGCCACGGTGCCTGTGATCTCCCATCACCCTCCCACTCCTGCAGCATCCAATGGCCTGCCATGCACTCCCAGCTACCCCTTATACATCAAATTTCTCCCCCTTCACTATCCTTGTACCCTCAGCACTCCAGGCTGATGCCTTTGGTCCCCATTGTTGATTCTCCCCCACCCCCCCCCTTCTACTCACACAGGATTCATTGTATTCTACCCCCTGGTTGATTTGGAGGGATAGACCAGTGTGATATCCAACCAGACCCTGACTGATCTTCATGTATCTCCCTGACAGATGATCTGCTAATCCACTGTCTGGTTGTACTGGACCTGCAGGACTGACTATGGCTCATTCTCTTGACTGCAGTGAGATTAACGGTCTGACTCATCTGAAGCATGTGACCTGACTGTGTGGGCACTGGACTGATCCTAGATACGGCCCTTGAATGACTGCACCGAGACCCCACTGACTTACAGCAGCCACACCTTGAACTGATTGAGGACTATGCACCTTGAGCTTTGAGACATAGCCATTTGATTCATGCACATCCAGCATGTTTGCTGTGGATGCTGGAGGCACTTGCTGTAGGTGGGAGATTGATATAGCACAGTGCCATTCAAAATCATTCCCCTTGACTGATGACTCTAGACCAGTGAGACAGACTGCCTGGCTTTGTCTCTGTGCTAAACTGCAAGATGATGCAAAAATACAGTGAGTCTTTAAACTATGGCTGAGGGGCTGAAACTATAAAGGCAAGACAAGGCTGGATGATATGAGCAACCAGTTAGGCAATAAGAAAGCATATGACCAGCCTTACGGTGCAATCCATGAGCTCAGTGCCTGCTCCTGTGGGCAAAGTATCCTTCCAGCAACATTCCAATGATAATTGCCAGTGCGCTTCATAGGACAGCTTAAAAGTTGGCGAAGTGGATAAGAGAGGTGCCATGATGATGCAGTGAGTCTGATGTGTGTTGAATGTCAGTGTCTGTGGAATGCATATAGCCACTGCTCACAGCATTTCCTGAGATATTGGTGCTGGGTCTCCAAGATGGAGGTCCCAGAGCCAGAGGTGCTTTACCAGGAAAATACAGCTTGTTGCTCTCAAGGTGGAGAAAGGCCTTGCTCAAGTTCTCATGAGATTCTCCCAAATTTCTTGCCAAAGCCCATGCCATTCAAGGCCTGGGAATTTTCTGCCCAATGAACCGTCCACACAGTCAACAGAATCAGTTCATATGGGAATGGGAAGATCCCGCAGGAAAAGGAAGGAAAATGACAAGAATCAGATTAGAACACTGCCATGCCCCACAATAAAAATTAATTTTACAAATAGATATTCTTAATGTTTATATTAATATATGACAACACATTTGAAGTGGAGCCCATTCCATAAACATAGAATCCCTACAGTACAAAAAGAGGCCATTTTGCCCACCAAGTCTACATACATCAATCCTCTCAAAAGCATTCCACCCAGACCCAGCTCCCGATCCTATCCATGCATTTAGCATGGCCAATCCACACAACCAGTAGATCTTTGGACTATGGGAGGAAACCAGAGCACCCAGAGGAAACCCAAGCAGACATGAGGAGAATATGCAAGCTCCACACAGTCACCCGAGGCAGGAATTGAACTTGGGTCCTTGGTGCTGTGAAATATCAGGACCAACCACTGTGCCACCTTCAAACATTTTGAATGGTATCAAGTGAAACCAATGTCCTAAAGTAATGGCTTCAAATTTCAGTGATATTTACCTTGCAAAGACCTTTCTAATGATGGACAGATACTATTTGTGCAGGGGATGGAATACAATGAACCCTGTGTGAGTAGGAGGTGGCAGGACTCAACAAACAGTACAAAAAGTGAAACATCAATTTCACTTCTAAATACAATAAGATCCTGTGATTTGTAGGACTGCTTTTCCAGAGAACGCCACAAGTGGCAAAATCATGAATCACAGACATACTTGACAATAGGATCGTAGAGTTGTAGAGTCATACAGCACAGAAACAGGCCCTTTGGCCCATCATGTCTATGTCTATCAATCAAACCCCAAATAAGATTAACCCCATTTACCTGCACTTGATCTGCAGCCAACAATGCTCCAATATTTTAAGCACTTATCCAGATGCTTCTTAAATGTTGTGAGAGTGCTTGCCTCCACAATCCATGCGGGCAGCACGTTCCATATTTCTACCATCCCCTGGGTGTAAACATAATTTCTCAGATCTCCTCAAAATCACTCGTGGTCAGAGAGCAACCAGACTCTTATAATATATTTCTAACTCTATGTGGATGTATGTGGAAAATTAAATCCTGAGAAATCAATGTTCGTGACCATGAAAACAAACTTCAAGTGGAATGGAAAAATTAAGGAACTGGTTACAGATTAATGATGAAAGCAAGAAGTTGCTGTTTTAAGTAATGTATTTTGAAGAGGACATCAATAACCCTATGATAAGGGCATAATAGAGTTTTATCTTCAATATGTGCTTTTTTTTGAAAGAGCAGTTTCCTTAACAATTACTTGTAGTTAATTAACGGCTAATGTAAATATACAATAGTAAATTATATCCACAAGGCTTTTCTTAAATGCGAAAACAAATGATTTTAATTAAATTAATATGTAAAATTTTTTATTTCCCATTACTTTCTTCTGATAGAGTAAACAGATTAGAGCTCTAACAAAGGCACTTGCAAAGTCTAAGACACAATTTTGCTAATAAAATAATGATCACCATGTTATTGTTATGCATGTTAATATTTTCATCATTACCTGTGTCAAAAATCATTGTCTTTCTTGACATGTTGCAAAGAAGTCCCTTTTTTTCACATGGGGCAGCCAATCTTATAATTAAATTTGCTTTTAACTGTTGTAATTTTAATGCAATTTAATTAAAAGATGGAGATGAAGATACAGTTTAGGCCAACTAAGATGTTATCCAAGTTAAATTGTCAGAAAGTCACCGGAATAATTAGGTGAAATATGTCTTGAGCTAATTGAAGTTAATTGAATAATTTAAACAAATTGTATAATAGCCTTAGTTTTCTTCAAAATTGCTTTCTGACTGGAGTGTTTCTTTATTAAAATGTGCAAATCCCATTAATTGTTTCAGTTTAATGTTCATTCAAGGATGCCAAGATTGATGCTTAACATTACTATACTTTTAAAGTGCTTTTCGAGTTATCTAATCCATTAAAAATATAACTAATTGCTTTGGATTACATACTTTAGCCCATTGTAAACGAAAAAGTAGTGGGATAAATTGAAAGGGGTGTAATGTTTTGCTTTTGGGGTCAGAAAAGTAAGTAATGGGCCCTCCTTTCTCAGAGATGGTGACCTTGGATTTGGGAACAATGTTAAATTTGGTGGCACCTTCCTCCCTCCACTAGAATTAAATTCTCGGCAGAAGATTCCATGGTTGACCTACCTGCTCCATTGCCAACTGAAGCCCTTAAGTGGCAAATTATGGACCACTTCTATGTCTCAAACAAATTGCCATGTGGTGCGTGAAACTGATTAAAAGTTGCAGGTAGTTGGTCACCCTGTGAGTTGAGGGAGGACTATCCCTTGATGATTGCGTGCACCCACTGGTAGAACTCTGCCCCCGTACATTCCTCAGAAATCCCCTGTACTGCTTTCTCCATGAACCATTACGCAAAAATCACACTCCCCACCAAAGAACATTATTTAGCTTAGTCCTGAGTTGTGTGTGATTCTGAAACAACAGGGTCTCTCTTCCAGCAGTACCCATAACCTCCAACATAGTGCTACTGGGTGTAGGAGCTGCCTTGTTCTCAATAAGGCAGGAGTTTGGCCCTTTGTCTTGATTCTAGGAGAGGGCCTACTATTGCCTTGCCAATGAATGATTAGAAAGTGGGTAGCATGTTGTCTTGGAGAAAGCCAACAACAGAACGTTTGGTGAAAATCTTGAGCTTGATTTAAATAAATATAATTTATTGAATTGAATTGAATTTATTGTCACGTGTGAAAAACTTTGTCCTGTGAGCAATATAGGCAGATCACAGAGTTAAGTAGCATAGATAGTAAATAATAGATAAACAGCAACAAAAACAAAAACACAGGTACAGGTGACTGTTAAGAGTTTGTGAGTCCAATCAACATTCTAACAACAGTAGGGTAGAAACTGTTTCAAAACTGGCTGATGCGTGTGTTCAGGCTTCTGTACCTTCTCTCTGATGGTAAAGGTTTTGAAGAACATTGCCAGGGTGGGATGGACCTTTGTGAACGCTGGCGGTCTCTCCTTGACAGTGGGCCTGGTAGATGGATTCCGTAGATGAGAGGTTGGCCTTTGTGATTGTCCAGGTCAGGTGCACCATTCTCTGTAACTATCTCTGATCTTGAATGGTACAGTTGCCATACCAGGTAGTGATACATCCAGACAGAATGCCCTTGATGGTGCACCTATAAAAGTTGGCAAGGGTATTCGCCGTCATGCCAAATTTCCTCAGCTGCATGAGGAAGAAGAGACATTGTTGGGATTTTGTAGCCAGTGTGTCCACATGAAGAGTCCAAGAAAGCTTGTTGTGGATGACCACTCCCAGGAGCTTGACACTCTCCACTCGTTCCATCTCTGTGCTGTTAATGTATAGAGGGGCATGAGTAAAATCCTGCTGAAAGTCAATAATGAGTTCTTTGGTTTTGTTGGCATTAAAAGCTAGGTTGTTCTCAGTGCATCATTTTTCCAGGTCTTTCACCCCGCCATCTGTAGTCTGTTTCATCGCCATTGGAGATTCGAACCAACTATGGTGGTCTCATCAGCGAACTTGTAAATGACATTAGTCTGGTATTTGGCAATGCAGTCATGAGTATACAGTGAGTACAGTAGGGGGCTGAGTACGCATCCCTGGGAGGCTTCAGTGTTGAGTGTTACTGACGATGAAATATTGTCCCCAATCTTCACTGATTGTGGCCTGTAGGTCAGGAAACTGAGGATCCAGTTGCAGAGAGTGGGGCTTAGTCTGAGGTCATTAAGATTAGTAATCAAACTTGAGGGGATAATTGTGTCGAAGGCTGAACTGTAGTAATGAGTAGGATTCTTACGTAGCTGTTCTTGATGCCAAGGTGTTCTAGGGAGGAGTGAAGAGCAAATGATACAATATCTGACATGGATCTGTTGGCCCGATAAGGAAATTGGAGTGGGTCAAGAGTAGCGGGGATGCTGGAGTTAATTAATGCCATGACCCACCTTTCAAAGCACTTCACGACCACCGAAGTTAGGGCCACTGGGCGGTAGTCATTGAGCCATGCTGCATGAACCTTCCTTAGGCACAGGGATGATGTTGGCCCTCTTGAAACAGGCAGGGACAGTGGCCTGCTGCAGGGCGAGGTTGAAAATGTCCGAGAAGTTGATCTGCCAATTGATCTGCACATGCTTTGAGTGCACGGCCTGGTACTCCGTCTGGTACCATCACTTTCCTTGGATTCACACGAAAGAAAACTGATCGCAGTGACTGTTAGAATAGGTCCAGTCAGGATGTGTCAGAATAGGTATTACCTCTCTACCGAAAATCTGTTCAAAGCAAGCATAGAAGGCGTTGAGATGATCTGGGAGGGACATGTCATCATCTGCTATATTGCAGTGTCTCTTTTTAGAACCTGTGATGTCATTCAGTCCTTGTCATAGTCGCCACATGTCTGTCTGGGTCTCTAGTTTGAATTGGTATTGGTCCTTGGCTGTCTTAATGGCCCTCCTTATATTTGAGTGGGTCTCCTGATCTGAAGGCCTCATGCCTGGTTTTTAGCAGGTTCTGTATGTCTTGATTCATCCAGGGTTTCCTGTTGGGGAACACCTGGATTGACTTCCTCAGTATGCAGTCCTCCACACACTTGCTGATAAAGTCTGTGACAGTGATGGCGAGAGATCAAACAGGAAAAAAAACACAACAGAAGGTATTTTGACAACAATCCATCCATATGGTTCATACATTCTTACTGTAATATACATATTGTGGCTGCAAGAACAAGTCAGAGGCTAGGAATTCATCAGGGAGTAATTCACTTCCTGATGTCCCAGTGCCCATTTCCCATCTATAAGACTCAAATCAGGAGTAGGGATGATTGCACCACGAGCAGCACTCAAGAAATTTGACATCATCCAGGACAAAGCAGTCTGCTTGCAGTCCCGAGGCAACATATTCAATATTTATTTCCTTCACCACCAACACACAGTCGCAGCTGTTAATACCATCAACAAAATGCAATGCAATAACTCATCTATGCTCCTTTCAAACCGCAACTCCTATCGAGCAGGCCCAGTCAAAACACAGGGATAGTGACAGCAATCCACCCAACCCAACGGCAGTGGGTGGCATCAGATTTTCACATGACTTAATATCAGCAGTGGTCATCTGAAAAGTTGATTTAGCTGCACTATTATGCCAGTTTACAATTAACAGAAGGACACCATGTATGTATGGAAACAACACCTCTTGCAAGCTCCTCTCCAAGTTCACCTACCATTCAAATTGGAAATAAATCATCATTACTTCACTGACATTGGTGCAAAGTCCTGCAACTCCACCCAACCCCTGTGAACTACAGCACACCTTTTCCCAGACAATGAGGAATGGTCAATTAAAGCTGGCTTAGCCAATGGTGGCATTCATATCCCATGAATGGTCAAACTCTGTCCTCACGATCAAGACAAAATCCTATCCTATTTATCCAGCATCTTCCACATCCTAAGGACATTTCAAAACACTTAGAGACAATTAATTATTGAAGCAATATTTAGGCAATGATAAATTAACGAGTTATGTAAGACTTCAGCAGAACAGTACCTTAAGTGGAAAAGATGAAGCTGAATTCTAAAATAAATGATAATTGTAGCTCAATTATTAATAGATACTTATAAAAGTATAATTTCGCTATTCGTATTATTGGATTCCATTCACAAGCCTATATAGAAAAAGGATATTGTTTTATTAATTGGTTCAGTTAGCTATAATCTGCATCCCAGCATTAAAGGTCCTAGATTCAGGAGACTATCTGACTTCACATATTGACTCGGCACAAAGGAGCTTTAGTAGTTTGCAACTGGGCTTCAATTTTTTTTAAAAAAAACCACAATACTCTACTGCTAATTGCAAGTTGTCATAATGATGCAGCTAGATCAAATTTTCAACAGCCATCCTGATACCAAGTCGCCTGCGAGAATGCAATACCAACCACTGGCAACATGTGGTTTAATTAACAACAGCCACCATCCCTTTTGTTTTGTTTGGTTCTACAGGACTTTGTCTCAAGTGATAGCAAGACCCATTGGATAATTGAATGAGAAAAGGCTATTATCATTAGAAGATGCAGTTTATTTCATGATAGCAATCAGGCACAGGATACATTGATAAGATTACTAAGATTATAAGGAGGATTAAGATACCTCTTTGAGATCCTAAGATATTCTGTCTTTCCCCATTCAAGTCCTGGTGATAGAATCAGATTGGGTAGAGTTCAATGCAGTCTTCGGCATTAACTCTTCAGAACCCTTTCAACCTTATGTAACACAAGGCTGTGGTCAGTATCAAACTGCATAGCTGTAGAGTCAGGGTAGTGCTTGGGTGTCATTCTCTCGCACTGGGACAACCTGTCTGTAAAACATCATAATATGGAAAAAGTGCAAGAAGGTTGCCAGTGAGAGAAGAGAAGTAAAATAAATCAAAGCATAGTCTGATTTTGAAAGGAACTAAATGAAATAAAGAGTTAATCTATTCTGAGTATTCATAGTGATCCCATAAAATACATCGCATTACATTTTCTGTATCATAGAGTCATAGCATCATTGAGATGTACAGCATGGAAACAGGCCCTTCAATCCAACCCATTCATACCCACCAGCTGTCCCAACCTAATTTAGTCCCACTTGCCAGCACTTGACTCATATCCCTCTAAACCCTGTCCAATCATATATCCATCTAGCTGCCTTTTAAATGCTGTAATTGTACCAACCTCCACCACTTCCTCTGGCAGCTCATTCCATACCACCCTCAGTGTGAAAACATTGCCTCTTAGGTCCTTTTTATATCTTTCCCCTTTCACCCTACACCTATGCTCTCTGGCTCTGGACTCCCCCACCCCAGGGAAAAGACCTTGTCAATATATCATATCCATGCCCCTCGTGATTTTATAAACCTCTATAATGTCACCCCTCAGTCTCTGATGCTCCACGGAAAACAGCCGTAGCCTATTCAGCTTCTCCCTATAGCTCAAATCCTGGCAAAATCCTTGTAAATCTTTTCTGAACCCTTTCAAGTTTCACAACATCCTTCCAATAGGAAGGAGACCAGAATTACACACACTATTCCAAAAGTGGCCTAACCAATATCCTGTATGGCTGCAACATAACCTCACAACTCCTATACTCAACACTGTGTCCAATGAAGGAAAGCATACCAAATGCCTTTTCACCATCTTATCTACCCGTGGCTCTACTTTCAAGAAGTTATGAACCATGTCATAATTACCATGTGAAATGTTGCATTCTAAAAACTTTGTGGGCGGCACGGTGGCACAGTGGTTAGCACTGCTGCCTCACAGCGCCAGAGACCCGGGTTCAATTCCCCACTCAGGCGACTGATTGTGTGAAGTTTGTACATTCTCCCCGTGTCTGCGTGGGTTTCCTCTGGTGCTCCGGTTTCCTCCCACAGTCCAAAAATGTGCAGGTCAGGTGAATTGGCCATGCTAAATTGCCTGTAGTGTTAGGTAAAGGGGTAAATGTAGACGAATGGGTGGGTTGCGCTTCGGCGGGTCAGTGTGGACTTGTTGGGCCGAAGGGCCTGTTTCCACACTGTAAGTAATCTGATCTAATCACTCCAGTACCAGTACATCCTGAGTCAGCAGTCACAAATCTGTTAAGATACATCCTATAATAAAAGGAAAAACCTGTGGTTGCTGGAGATCTGAAGTAAAAACAGAAAGTGCCAGAGAAACTCAGCAGCATCTGTGAAGTGAGAAACCAAGTTAATGTTGTGAGTCCACTATTATTCGCCTTTAGAATTGAAATACAGCCTATGGTGACACTCCTGGACAAAGAGTTGTTGATCATCAAAGAATAGTCCGAGCTAATGAGCTGACTGTTAGGCATGTAAAATGGGGTCCACAACTTAAAGGCACACCTTTGACACAGCTGACTTTGTAAAAGGTAAAGGTGCCATAGTCCGAGTAGATCACAGTCTGGTCTTCCATTAGACAAAGACAACTGCTTAATCTGAGAGTCACCACTTCTCAGGTGAGGAGAGAGATTGAGGAGAGTCCTACATGGCAACCTGAGCCAATGTGGGATTTGATCTTATACTGCTGGCTTCAGTCTGCAACACAACCCAGCCAAATGAGCTAACTGATCCCGGAAGTGCTTTGTACACTGTCACAGTTAGCACTGACAGAAGTCTACAGAGAAGGCAGATCATGATGTCGATCAGCATGCAATGCTGACTTCACTCCAGTGCAAGTGCTTTGGAGATTAATGCTCCAGTGGGTGCCCTGTCTTGAACTGGCACTGTGGAGTATGCATGCCAGCAAGTCAGGCAGTGTTTGGGCTCCTGTCCCGTCTGCTCGAAACCGGCCGCTTCCTCCCTTCTTTACTTACCCTTTTTGTCTTCTTTCTTTTTCTTCTGGCTGCAACACCTAGTATAACTAGGCGAAAGTGAGGACTGCAGAGCTGGAGATCAGAGTTGAGATTAGAGTGGTGCTGGAAAAGCACAGCAAGTCAGGCAGCATCCGAGGAGCAGGAAAATCGACATTTTGGGCAAAAACCCTTCATTCCTGATGAAGGGCTTTTGCCCGAAACGTCAATTTTCCTGCTCCTTGGATGCTGCCTGACCTGCTGTGCTTTTCCAGCACCACTCTAACCAAGTATAACTGCTTGTTCCTTAAAATGTTATTTGGATCTGTGGGCTTTAACCGAAAGTAATAACGTGAGTCCCGAAACAGCAACGTAGTTTGTTTTTTGTTATCCAAAAATGTCACCAGTCTGTGATTTAAGTTTCTTCTTGCTGCTCCTCCCTGTTTCAGATGAGAAAGTTTTGCCGCTGAAAAGCTTCTTCCTCTATTATCCCCCAACCTCACAAATAAACGGCTGTCATGGGGTGCACTGTGAGTGGATCTGAAGTTTGTTACATTTCACAGCTGTTACTGCTCCATTTGTATCCTCCACTAGAACATCAAGCAATGTGTAAGAGATTCTGTGAAAAGTCTGAGTATGTGAATCCTGAAAGCTTATTCATAACATGTGGAAGTGAGTTCTGGTAAAATGGTTGCTTTTTGAATTGCTCTGTTTTTAATCCACCTAATCTGTTCGATTTTTACAGTCAAGAGCAGGAATTTGGTAGCTCCATGACAACAACAAAATTTAATGGAGAATCAGATCATTGTGGTAGATTTGAACTTTCTTAAGCATGTTGGTTTGAAACTTTAAAGTGATGGAGGAGCATCGAGAATGTTATTCTTCAACCTACATGCTATGATACAGTGTTTATTTTTGCAAGGACCGAGGGTGAATTCAGTAGGACATCCATCCAGATCCTGGACCATAGCGACAGCACCACTAGGATTCATTGTCTCTGCCATTTTAGGTGTTTGTTGTGGAGAGTAGTGACTAGCTTACTCCTGACGCTTACACAGAATTAACAGACCTTGTGTTCAACCTCCCTGCTGCAGTAAAGCTTTCCTGTGGTTCTGCTATATTTGGATGACAATTTGTTTACATAGCTACATTTAAGAAATTGTCTCATTTCACACCTGAAGATACAGGTTTTGGTTTAAAAATATTTTACTTTAACATATGCAAGGGTAAAAGTGCATGGTGGCTACTGAATGTGTAGATAAACTAGGGATTTATTCTCAAACTATTATTAGGACTTGGAAATTTGTGTTGAAATTCATCATGTGTTAAGAATGAAACCAAACCCATAGTTTACAGGGCTGAATCTTTGCTAGAAGTCACTTACTGTCAATCCTGGTGAGTTTCATGGAGGATTTCTCTCCAAAAGCTCTAGCAAGTGTTCTCATGGTATTTTCCAAAACCTGGCTCATTACCTAGGTACCACACTTATGGTGGTCTCACTCGTTTTCTCTCATTCACCACCTACTGAAATATGCCCACTGCCAGGATCTTCCTGGTGCTAGCACCACCTTTAAGCCCAACCATATACCCAGGCAAATGCTGGTGGTCTGTAGATGTCCTGCACAATTCCTATCAATTGTCCCCGACTGAGAGAAAGTGGCACCCTGTTTTGCTAATGGAAACTTGGAGATCCTGGTGGATGGTGGTGGGTGTGCAGTCGCTGTCCATGGAGTGTGCTCTAAGATATCAGTGCCTGGTTTCCAAAATGGTGGAGCAAGTGGTGGGCTGAATTCGCCAGTTTGTTGTTCTCAATGTCACGTCGGGAATTGACGCTGTCTACTCTGTAGCCAGCAGGTGGGAGACTGTATATCAATGAGGCGAGCTGAAGAGGATATAAATGCATCCAAGTAGACCTCTCACGACTCACTAGTGAGAACCTTGTCTTACTGTCCAATGCTTCATTTGAAAATAGAACCTTGGCTCTCAAAGTTGGGAATCTCCTTACTGCCAATCTCACACAATTCTCCAAACTTTTTCACCAATGCCCATGTCATTCAGTAGTTATAAAGAGTTTGCTGATATTATTTGTTGTTCATCCCTTAGTAATTTTTCTACCCGGTCTGGAATTTCTGCTTGATTTCATTATTTTATAACAGAATTTCCTTTGATTTGGGGTAACAACATCATGGAATTTAAAGTGTGAGTTGCATTCAGTGTAATTCATGTTTCTGAGATCCTTTGTGCTGTGGTTATTACCAATAGATTCTATCCCTCAAACCGGCCCTAGCACCAGCAAAAATTAGGAGTTCCCACTAATGGCATTCATTGCAACCTTCAAGAACGTACAAAGAGTTAAGCTTTATCAGTTGGATGAAAACAGATAATTTTTTAAAGTTTTGATACGTTTTGAAATACAATTCATAAAGAAGTCACCACTGCTCCCCAATCTAACTGGAAAATAATTTAAAATTTTCTGTCATTTCAAATTACTTATTGGAGTTAGATTTACATTGCAATTTGTGATGTGCATCAGTTTGTGATACATCAATTTTCAGTCATAGCAATCAAAATTTACTAAGTTATCACTGTTAAATACATGCAGGAATATTCTTAAAACATATTTTTAAGCCGGATCATGTTTGTCCACTATAGATTTTAAATTGTCAATCCACAAACGGGTTTGACTGGAAATACTGGGTGTCTGCTGAATGCCTGATTGCTGACACAAAGCAGAAAGTGTAACATTGCTCCCTGCATGACTTTACTTCAACTGTATACTATCAACCAACTCCTTACTGAGAAAGTCTGCAAATAATCTTCACCATTGCGTTCCCTGAGAGCCAATTTTAAATGATTAGCTGAAGATGTAGAGAAGTCACACTGATTAATTAATGCCTTATTGTTTTTACAAATCACTGTGGGAATCTCTGTTTGCCATTTTCCAGGTGTTTCAGCTGTGACGCCATGTGGGAAACCCTGCACCCACTAATTGCACATGCTATACCACCCACTGTAATCTTGTACAAAAGGAAACAACATAAAAATGATCACTGTGTGAAAGTAAAACAAGACAAAAAAAAATCTACAGTACACCTAGGTGGAATTCCTTGTGTGGACAGTTTTATTGAATATAAAATACAAGATTTTCCTTTTTGTAGTCTTGCCTACATTTTTTGCTGTAAGTTTTGACTGGACAAATTTTATTTCTTTGTAATTTAAAGATGCTGTTTAACATGTTAATACACAGTGTGATAATTCAAAATCACAGCAGCAGTCTCAGCTTGAGTGCAGGATATGTCACAGTATATGTATAGTTTTGTGATAGCTCATTGCTGTTACATTGAATTTCTTCATGAAGAGGCGCAGAATCCCTCAGTTTGGAAGCAGGCCATTCAGCCCATCAAGTCCATACCAACTGTCTGAAGAGCATCCCACGCAGACACACCGTTTTACCCTATGTTCCCTATGGCTAATCCATCTAACCTGCTCATTTTTGGACTGTGGGAGGAAACTGGTGCATCCAGAGGAAACCCACACAGATACAGGGAGAGTGTGCAAATTGCACATGGACGTTCGCCCAAAGGCAGAATCAAACCCAGGTCCCTGGTGCTGTGAGGCATTAGCGCTAACTACTGAGCAAACACGCTGCCTATAAACATTGAAAAATGCTCTCATAATATCAGTCAACACAACACCATCAAAATTTAGATTGCTAAGATTGATGCAAGAAACAGATTACAGAATATGGATTGAATTTCTTAATGTTACTTGTTCTGAGCTTTGAGTACAGAATTGTCAGAGGAATGCATCCCACACCCTTTTTCATATCCGTAGTCTGAAATTTAAAATTCCTGCCAGCCACTTTGTCAGATGCTGTCAAACTAAATGTACATAATGTGCGTGTGACGATCAGGTGTTTGGAGGGTCAGTGGACAGGACTCCAGGTAAGTAGGATGCCAGCCGGGAAGCTTGCCAGAGGGGTAGGAGCTAGCTTGCTGGGCTAGGATGCCAGGTTAGAGGGTGTCAAATGGGTAGGGTGCCATGTTAGTAACGTGCCAGTAAGAAAGGGGGTAGTGTACCAGGTATAGCGTGCCGGAAGGGTTGGATGCCAAGTCTGAAGGAGGTAGGGTAACAAGTGGGGAGGGTTCTAAGGTGCATGGTGCAAAGGTGCATGGTGCAAGTAATGCAGCATTTGGCATTGATTGGGGTGGGAGAAATAAGGTACAATGGGGATTGATGAGAAGGGGAGGATGGTTGTTAGGTTGAGGCCTGGCAGTATGTAGTTTCAGGTGTGAAGTATGTATGGGATCAATTAAATAGTTACTCAGCAGTTAGACAATTCAATATATTTAATAGTCTTAACTTTTCCTTAACTTTTGGAATCCTCCAAAGTAACAGATTTAAATGGAGGTATTCAGAGGATTGCAGGCAAAGTGGAGTTGCCCAATAGAAAATTCAACTTCATACTGTGTTTTGTTGGAAACACTGCAGGGTCCCCATGCTCACCTCTGATCTACACTGGATGAACTACCCAACAGAAAATCACTAACTTTGTCATCGTTTAACCTCTTTTGGTATTTTCTCCTGAAAATGAAACCTTTTCATGTTAATAAACTGCAAAGCACTCATTTCTTCGTGTAAAGCATGAAAAATTAAATATACACTGGGAAAATGCACTTGTTTAGGCTTGAAAGATAATTATTGGACTGGCAATCCATCATGCGCATTTAAAAAAAACAATGCTGCTTCATTCGTTAAGCAGTTTCCAACTGGGTCATCCTTTAAAAAGCGCATCTTTAAAAAAAAGCAAAGTTTACAATTATTCTCCAGCAAACAAACTTCATGAAAGTTACTTTGATCAATGGAATACTTTGAATTATGAAAGCTCAGATAGAGGGTTAGAAGCCCATGATCCCAGTACTGTATGCAGAGGAAATAAAAAGAGAGCAGAATTGATTTTGTCACAAACATATACCAATCAAGACTTTTCTGGATGTCTACTCCCCTGTCTGTGAAGCTCAGGTCATTGATGAAAGTAATTATTTGGAAAATTGTTGAATGCCTAATTTTTCACCTTGTTAATGATAAAAAAACAAGTAATTAAATAATTGGAAAAATAAATATTGCAATTAAGAATAAAATATTTCATAGGAATTTCATTTCTACTTTTGTCCTATTTTAGTTAGACCATTCAGCCTTAATTGAAACATGAGTAGTTAAACAAGTTTGTTAACTCTATTTACAGTTTTCACCAATTTATTCTTTGAACAGTGAATTAGATGTTCTGGAGATTGCATAAACCAAGGAAATCAGAATCCTCCTTGTCCAGCCATGTGCTCATTTCAGAGCAAACAATGCGCTGTGAGATTTCTTGCTTGTTGTGTTCTCCATGGTGTACCTTGTCAACAAATGACTTGATCTTCACTTAAGTAATCACTCCGGCTGAGCCAGTACTCATTTATTGGATTCCAAATTCTTTCAGGAAAACTAAGGAAAAAGGCAAGAGGCTGAATTTACCAGAAATTGGCAGAATGCCAATTTTGGTGAGTTAGACAGAGAGCTTTTCACTGAAAGGCCAGCAGGTTTTCTCATGCTATCTTTCCAAACTTGCCTCGTTACACATGCATCATGGCCCTGTGGTCAAGAGCTGGCTGTCTGGAGCTGTCCTTCACTATACACACAGTGGGACAATGACCAAAATCAAAGCCTTCTCAGAGTGAAAGCTGCAAGGCTGTCATTCCATTGCAAATACACATTCTCATTCATACATTTATTGCTATTCAAAAAGCAAGCTACACAACATACGTGTCCTGTGCTTCTTTCCAGTGTATAATCCTGTCTCAGTGTAAGCTACTCTTTCCCAAATGACCAATGTAGCCTAACATCCTTTCATTGTTCAACTTTGGGTTAACACATACAGGAAAGCCTTCAAATGCTGTAAAGCATTAACATTTATTTAGAAACAGCCTGCTTTACTTATGCAAAGCTCAACGTATTAGAATTATGTGGCAGGCTCTGCAGGGACTATAATGTATCACCTCTGAAACCATGCACCAAAGTCTCATTCTCAGGAGACCTATCATTTAATTGGCATTGCGCCTGGTCAAAGAATATACTACATTGTATCTAAGCTCAGCCTCAGATAAGGGGTTGCATTATAGGGTCATAGAGGGTAGTTCTCTTCTCCATACAAGCATCCTTATAAGGTATCGAGTCCTTGAAGCTGGCCCATGAGAGTTCTTAAAGATATAAGCATCATGGTTTTTTCAAAGGTACCTGTTGCAAACCTCTAAGATGTGGCACTGATGATCACAGCTGACTTGTACATTAATAGAATGGAACCACTTTCTATTGATGAACTCCACTACACTGGAATATGGTGCTCTCACATAACATGCATACAGTGGCACCCACATCCCACACGTGAATGAAAATGAAAATGCCGTACATCTAGAGAAGCTAACTATGTTTGCAAAGTCTACTGCCCAGGCAACAGCACTAACCTTATCATAGGAAACAAGATGAACTGGTGTGATCTGGCACAAAGAGCATCAGTAGTAGACTTGATGCAAACTGCAGTGACCAGGTACTCACTGAGGTTTAGATGTCAGGAATTGTTGACATCTAGTTACTCTCCACTGACTGGGAAAATGGCAACCTGCATATAAATTAGGTGAGATCAGATAACAATGAGATGTTAATACATACAAATAGACCCCTCCATTTAAGTGAAATCTCGTTCAGCTATGAAAACCTTAGGTGGAAAAATCAGTGTTCCTTTTTTCAATTTCAAGAATCTCATTTTCTCAACCTCATCCTATCTTCTCAACTGACTTGTCATTACTCATGTTGTTCAGGGACAGGGAAAATTTCACACAATGATCCAATTCAGAAAGTTAAAAAATATAAAGAAAATCTTAAAATTAGCATTGGAAAAAAATTGTCACAATGGAAGTTACAATAACACTGCAACTTTGCATTTAATCTTTCACTAATGCAAGCTAAGTTGGTTCAGTTCCACTCAGTGTATATAGATATGCTGAATACTATGAGTGATCCTTCAATTGACTTTGTAAAATCCACTGTGGGGTCTTGCTAACATAAGGAATTAGCTTAAATAAGAACATACATTTGCTTGTAGAGCACCTTGTGCCTTGCAGAATGTGGCGCAATGTAAATTGGATGCATCATCTTCTGGAACAAACTTCATGAACTGTGCACATCCCTTTTACATGGCTTGGTGCTGTTGACAAGGCTTCATAAATCAGTTTTTATTTCTTTTTATTCCTGATGAAGGCCTTTTGCCCGAAACATCGATTTTACTACTCCTCGGGTGCTGCCTGAACTGCTGTGCTCTTCCAGTACCACTAATCCAGAATCTGGTTTCCAACATCTGCAGTCATTGTTTTTACCTCATAAATCAGTTTGACAATATCTGCTTTCTGATGGAATGTAGAGACTTACCCCATTATAATGGTTAGCTTATCCAATCACGGAATAATAAACACCCTACATTTTTCTTGCTGGTATGTATTTTTCCTTAGACCTATCAAATTCTGTTCTTTTTCTAGGTTTCATCAGGATAAATGCTCATTTAGATAAAGGCTAGGAAAACATTACAATCTTGGACAGTCTCATATCTTGGAGTTGATTATTCCCTTTGCTTCAATATCCTCTCACCCAAATGTGAACTAGCAGGTTTTGGTTTGATTATCTCTGCATAGTTTAGGTTCCTACAAAGTGTCCTACAGCATACATGCATGTGTCAGCTAAGAGAATATGAAAACTGACCACTATCTGTTCTTTAATTTCTAAAACTGACCAGCAATTCGACTCAGGGGAAGTGGACAAGAACTTTAGGGCTTTAGGAATTTTAAATCAAAATGGGATTCAGCATAAAGACGATAAAGGGCTAGCTAAATTCTTTTTGCTTTTCTAAATCTGACCAGCTTTGTAGGAATGAGTCTTGTGTGGTATAAAAATGTTAATTTATCTTAACTATTATGTGTTATTTCAGTCAAAGTATTGGCTCATTGCAAGTCCAGCGTGACGAGGTTCTAACATAAAGATTTTATACATCTCAGCACACAGAAAATCAGATTCCCCCAAAGCATAATGCTGATACTTCCTATACCAAGATCCTGAATTGGAAAATCTCCCCTTTCATTCTTGATGATGAGAAAGTTACTTCAGGGTGGCCCTCTTGCAATATTGCTGACAGCAACTGAAGTTCTTTTCTGCCAGCATATACCTGGAAATGAGACCCAAGTACAGTTCATCCACTACAGGAAATACTGAATAACAATGATTGAGGACATGTGTTATGCTCTAGATTGATAGTAACTTTGCCAATTTTTATTTATTTTATTAATCAGCCTTTGCTTTAACTTAACTATCAATGCCTTAGCTAAGGAATTATTCAGTAAATGGCGTCAGGTTAAATCTCTACTTTTAAATCATGGCAACAGACTTCCTTTTTTTGATCTAATCTGAATGTCAAATCAAAACCGATCACTATCTCCCCAGTACTGAAAAGGGACTCAAATAACATTACTTTTTCAGCAGTTTTACATTCTGTGATTGGTTTTGTAATTGCAATTCTCTGCATAAGAAAAGCAAAACAAACATTACTAAGTTCATCTATTTAATTCCTTTACGACAATTATGTTTCTAGAGTTACACCATTCTTTGCTTCTCAGGTGGGTTTGAGTCAACGATAGGGATTGTGCTATATGACAGTAACAAACTGCTCATTCATCGAATTCCATTGTCATTTCAATGCAAATCAGTTGCATTATCATCTTTTCTGATAAACCTGTGATTTCAGCCTTGTATTTGAGCAATTTCCCTTTAGTTCTTTTATGGAATTACATACAGTGTATGTCAAGTGATTATTAGCCTTCTCAGCTGGGAATAAGGTTGGCTATCACTGGCTAAGTGCAACACAGGAAGGAGACTTTAGCCCTGTTTTTAGATGATGTGGGAAAATGAGTTAGTTTGCAAGGTGAGCTACAATTATGCAGGATATTAGACAAAAGGTAAACAACTTTTTATAATTGCTACAAAAATGAACAGTAAGTTTGATCATCTGAACCATTCAAGACAGTCAATTCATTTGATGGCTTATAATTTTCACCCAATTACAATGAGACCCTACTAGATTTTCCTGATTGCTAATTATTGCTTGATTGGCAGCTTTGGTTCTCTTATCTCTTCTGTCAATTGCACATTATTTCTTTCTATAGTCAAAGATATTTCGAATGTTTGCAGTTTCTGATATTTATAGTTTAAAGGCTTCAGATGATTGAAACTTTTGTTAGCCTGTAATGAATTTTTTTTTAAGGAAATAACAAGTTATGATTTTTTAAAAAATCAACACAACCTATTGTCACTATAGTGTTCATTGGTTCCAAACAGAGTATACTGACTGAATTGGCATGAAATTACTATGGCTTGACATTGAAATGAAGAGGAGCTACGGCAGGGCTACATTGATAGAGCTTAGCATTAGAGTATGAGGTATTGGAGGATGGAAAGAGGGGTGTGAGGTAGTGTGGATGGGGCACATAATATAAGGATGTGTGAGAGATGAGGGCTAAAGATTAGTGTTTAGCATGTGGTGAACCATGCACACAGTTTGCCTCAACACACAGATGACTTTATAGTTGCTTCCAAACCCTTTATTGGGTCAGCTCACCCTGTTGAACCAGCAGCCACTCCACCACTGCAATGAAATTCCCATCTTTGTCTGGGGTATTTTCTCCTGAGACCTGTGCCAAGCTGGAAAATTTCACAATTGCCAATACCCACTCGAAGAGTAAAGTTCTTGCTAATGTTTCAGGTCTGTAACCATTGCATTTTTAAAAAAAAACAAATTGTTCCCATTGTCCATTCTGCATCAAGATGGCTGCTAGCTGAACTGTTCCAATATATTAACTAATCAAATGCCAGTTTGATGGAGATGCATGGGTGTAACTCTGATTGCCCCTGTACATAATCTTCTTTTTCACATGAAAAAGTCCTTCATGAAACATGAAAGTAAAAAAAGTGAATGGGTAACATTTGCTGAGAGATTTTTAAAAAGCTACACATCTTCAGCGTTCTTGATGTGATACAAATCACATTTTTGATAACTGTCACAGCTGGATCTACAAAAAGGTTTGTAATTTCTGGTTTAGATTTTTATTCAAAAATGTTCATGGCGTGGCATGTTTCTGGCTTGGCCAGCATTTATTACCCACCCCGTATGGATCTGGATATTAGAATATCAACCTGCTGCTTAATCATGCAGATTTTTCCACCCTAAAAGAGGAGGGATATTTGTAAACATGATGATGACTCTGCACAGAATTAAAAGTCACCAAAGCAGCATCTGCAGTCCTCAGTTTCTCCCAACAGAAGAACTCTTGCAAAGTTACGGATCAGAGGAGCATCTCAAGCCAATGGTATTTCCTTACTTTTAGTAATTGTGACTATTCTGAAGAGGAAATGGTATAATGACCATCAATCTCTCCCACAGCAAGTTTACAGGACAAGCTTATTAGAGCTTTCATCCACTTTTCAGAGCTATATCATCATAATCCATAGAATGTGACCTTTATCTAAGTAATACGTTTGGAGCTTTCACTTAATGGTTAACCTTTAGAATGATTATCAGTGCCATTCTCAGTGAAACATTTCCCACTGAGTACATGTTGATTGTTCCATGCTGCACGTCTTCTGAAGAGCTTTCATTTCCGCCAGTTTAAAGAAAGTGATTGTGGGTACGTGATAAGAAAAGAGATGCCTTTCTCTATTAACTATTGATCTAATATGCAAAAGTTACTTGTTTTTTTCTCTCACCTAGAAGATGGAGTTGTTTGATACCACTGAAAATGAAGGAGGGACAAAAGTCACTAGAATCAGGATTCAGCACTGCTTTCCTGATATTCACCTAATGTCATTGAAAAGGAGGATGAAAACAGTTTCAAAACAACAGAAGAGGAATGTAAGAAGATTGGTCCAAGTTTAAAGCTGGATAACTGAAATAAAGGGGAACTATCTACTTAGCAGTAACCTATGATCACTCTCTTCCTAAGTCATGAATATACATGATACGTATCAGCTAATTCATAAATTTACTAAATGTATGCATGTTCAATTTGTATTGAGACTGGCATTCAAGTAGAACCCACTCTGAAGCAGTGTGTGTTATATTTGGGATGAAAATCTGACATAATAGGAAATAATAGGTTTACTCTCCCCAGATACTAACTAAGAAACCTTTCAATACTGCTGAAATTCACCTTTCTTCATCAAATGAAGCCAATAGTGACCAAGGTGTCTTTGCAAACTATTTTAACATCCCGTCTTTCTCCAAAGTCCTTGAATAGCTCCCAGACCTGAGCACATCTTTCCACAAGGTCCTGGCCCTTCCACAACATTGAAACAACCTTCACTAACATCATTGACACAACTCTCTATTCCTGTTCTGTGTTATTCTTCCTTGGCTGCCAGGCAACATTTGACAGAGTTAACCACAACTTCCTTCTCCTCCACTGTCCAACTCAATGGGGCTACCATGCTTGATTCTCACTGACTGATTGCGCTTGGAACATTGCGAGCACTGACTGCTTTACCTACTGCCCCATTATTCACCTCAGGAGTCCCCAAAGGAGGAAATTCTGATGTCTTTCTCATTTGTACACTGCTATTCGACAATATCATCTCTGGTTATTTCAAACAAAGTACTTTTCCAGTACGTTTTGATCCCTTCCATGAGACCTGTGCTGTCAGATAGCTTGTTTGACCTCCAGTCTTGGGTAAACTGTCATTTCTTCTAGCTAAACAGTGGGAAAACCTAAGTCATCATATTTGGTTTCTTTATGTCAAATGTTATATTCTTGCTAACAAGCTCAGCCACGTTTCCAGCCACAGACTCAGATTGTTTGTAAACTTAGTTTTTTGATTGACTTTGACCTCAAAGTTCTCACACCATATTCTTTTTCCATAAAGAAAGCCAATTGTTTTACCTTTGTAATGTGACTTACCTCTATCCTTATCTAGTTTATTTTATGCTGGAACTCCAGTTAGGCCTGTAACTATTCCAGTGCTCGACTGATCAGCTTTCTGTTTTCCAAGCTCTGTAAATCTGATCTCATCTACAACCTTGCCAGGAGGATGTAAAATATCCTATGGCACCATCTGACAAAGACCAATATATTTTATGCCAAATTTGGCCAATAATTTCTCTGAACCACCATCACTACTACCTCTAACACCACCAGCCAAATTGAGTTGGTTATCCATTTAATTTTGACATTTTTGGAACTGCTTCTTTATTTCCTACATTTATACCTGTTTAAAAGGTATAAACACAGTTTAAAAGCACTTTGAGGATTTCCCGAGGACATAAGAGCCCCCATATAAGTGCAAGCTCTTTGATTAATGAAGTTTTATTCTTTGTTGTTCCTGTGACTTAAATTATCATATGGCAAATACATGTATTTACATATTAATCAATTAGCTCCTCTGTTCTGTGGGGATTTTTAAAATAATGCTGTGGTGAGTTGGCAAAGAGGAATTGCAAACTCAGAAATGAGTACAACTTTGGTGAGAGTTTGGTACTCATTGACACACCCATATTCATTCAAAGTAAGTTAGCCCTCTCTGTGGTGGAATCTGTTACAGGGCAACAGAAACTGTATGAGCTGAGGGATAAGATTGCAGCAGCATACCAGGTAATAACAAAAATGTATGGCACCGAGATGCCAGAAGAAGTGGTAGAGGTGGGTACAATTACAGCACTAAAAAGATATTTGGACAGGTACATGGATAGGAAAGGTTTAGAAGGATATGGGCCAAATGCAGGAAAATGGGGCTAGTTCAGTTTAGGAAATCTGATCGATATGGATGTGCTGGGCCAAATGGTCCATTCCTCTGCTGTATGACTCTATGACTCGATGGACCTTTGAGAATTAAAAATAGATGCTAGCTACTGAAAGGCTGTTTATTTGTGAATTGGTAAGATGGCAGGGCTACATTTTACCGTTCTTAAGTCTTTGTTATTACATTGGTACATTATTTCTGATGGACTGTCCAGTAATCCTCTGTAGAGTGTCCTGGACAATAATTAAAGGACTATTTCTAACATGTGAACTTACCAACCAGTCGTAACTTTCTTTCCCAGCTTTGTTCAAAGCTACTAGGTTCCTCTGAATAAATAGCCATATTGACCAATTTCCACAACAAATCCCCAACAGAAGTTTTAAGTAGTCCTTGCATTGCAAATTCTGGGATCTGCTTTGGAAATCTGGTCCCAACAGTGTTGAAACTATTACCAAGTCAGTGTTGAATAAAGATTACTTAAGCAGTCACTACAGGTGAATCATTTCACAGCCTCATAAGTCTCAGTATTAAGCTTTTTAAAAAATTTTTAATAGGCAAAATAACTACCAGTGACATGAAATATTTCATATAATGTGATTGGTCCCTAATGTACTGCAATGTGATTTACTCTGTAAGTAGGAATTATTTTTCATGAAATACCTTAATTCTTTACAGCTTCTGTAGCCTGTATAGTCTTGAACACATATCTCTTGAAACTTCATTTAGATTTTCAAACTGTACAGAGATCTAAGCGCCCTGCTGAGGGTTCAGATCAAAGAGGCCCATTCTGTCTGATGTGTGCCTTGAATGTTACTGTTCTCTGACAGGCCAAGGTCTGAAAATCCACGTCTGGAGACCACAGATTTCCCCCAGCACCTTTACATAGATTCCTTTCATTTCAACAATGTAGCTGACAGGCTGAATGTTGATTGGTGCATCCCAATAAATAATGAATTGAGTGGAGTTGTTAGAGAGGAGTGAGCTGCTGATTCAGGCATTTGCACACTGAACATTTTTAGTATCGTGTCTATGTATTTGTGTGTGTAATGGATAGGAACTTTATCCAGTAAATGGATTGTAGCTTCTGCAGTAAGTGCCTTAATGAGATTAAATGGAGAAGAGGGTTGGTTAGCTCAGTTGCTGGCCTGCTGATCTGTGATGCTAAGTAACACCAGGAGTGTGAGTTTAATTCCCATACTGGCTGAGGTTACCAAAGAAGATTCTCCTTCTCAACCTCTCCCCTCACCTAAGGTGTGGTGGCCCTCAGGTCGAACCACCACTAGTTCTTTCTCTCTAATGAGAAAGCTGTCTTATGGTCTAGTAAGATTATGGCTACTTTATCTTTTACCTTATTAAACAAAGTGAAAGTTAAATTAAATATAAATGGTATTTTAATGATTTCTGCTTGCGATTCTGTCACAGTTATAGCCCAAAATGTTAATAAATGGAGTCGATTGGACTTTAAAAAGAGTATGATGTTGAAAATGTACCAAATGAGTATTCAGTCACATTTATCAATGCTTTAAAATGATATCTAAGACTAGAAGTATGTAAAATATAAACTTATATTTATTGCTGGAAAAAGGTATATATTTTGTCAAAGCTTTCTAGCTTACACTTACCAGGACCATCTTACAAGAATATCAAGAAAGCTTACACTCAGCAGTACAGACTCAATGGGCCGACGTGAGATTCTGTGCATGAGAAGAGAGTACTGATTGGTTGGACTGTCATTGGTAGGAACATTGCCATTGAGAATGCTGATTGACAGTTGACAGCAAAATCTTTGTCAAATTTTAAACCAATCAGGTTGACTCAGATTGGTCAAGGCATTACCCTGAGAGATAAATCAGCAAATGACTTTCCTTTATTTTGTTGAGTTGATACAGGAGTAGTGTGTATATATGTTGTCAATGATGTGAAAGAACAGAGTCCTGCACTGTTTCTACTGCATGTAAGTGCACCACACTGTGAGCCCAAATGCCAATCTTAAATTGATTGTCAGCATAATGTTTTGCATACTCAAGGTTATTCAGCAAATGTTGTCAAATTGCAGAATCACATCTAACGTTAGTTACTATGTTACACATTTTGCAAATGGAGGCTGGATGGGCTGGTCGATACCTTTATTGTTGCAAATAGTCACAGGACATGTGTTTGACATGCTCCACCAGTCTTTGGGGCAACCTATAGATTTGGCATCATCAACAATCTGAAATTCACATTCCACATCACTTAGTTGTGTGACAGGCAAGGCATATTTTTAGGTTGGAGCAGCGACCTGTCAGTGGTGAACACGCGTGTTATTGCATAATAGCAGCATGAAACACCTTCATCTCTTGCATTTTAATATTGATTCATAATTATTTTCTTTCATCAGTACATGTTTAAATGAACGAATCAGGCATGAACAAAGGCATATCAAACATAGGAGCAGAAGCAGAAGTAGGCTGTTTGCCCCTTTAAACCTGTTCCATCATTCCATATGACCATGGTTGGTCTGCTTAGCCCTCTTTCCTGACTGTTTCTCCGAACTCCTTGTCTATCAGGAAATATATATTTAACTCAGCCTTGAATAAATATGATCACCCCTACTCCACCATCTTCTGGGGAAGAGAATTTCACAAACTATTCACCCTCTGACAGAAAACAAAATAATTTCTATCTCAAAAGGGAGACATCTTCTTCTTAAATTGTTTCTCCTAGTTTTTCCTCTTTCACAGGGCAAGCACCCTTCCAGGATCTATTCTGTCAAATTCCCCCAGAATTTTATATGCTTCAGTCACATCACCTCTCACTCTTTGAAACTGCAATGGGTAAAGACCCAACCTGTTCAACTGTTACCACAGGAGTAAGTCATGTGGACCTTCTATGACCTGATTCTAACATAATTATACACATTTTTCAAGTAAGTATACTAAGATTTTGCACAATACTCGCGATATGAACTCACCAATACAGTGTAAACCAGTAGTTTACTTACCCTTATAATCCAATCACACAGATTTGGCCAAGATCAAACCACAACAATAATAATTGATTTACAATGATGATACTTATCATTAATCCACTGAGGCTTAATAATAATTAATAGTTATATACATTATTAAATTATCCTACACCAACAGGTGAGAGCTAAGCTCTGCAGTTCTGCTATATACAATCATGAAGGAAGCAGACAATTAAACCACGAATAGGAGGAGGCTCCACAAATATTCCCTCAATGAGGGGGCTTGAGTGCAAAGCAAAAGCCTAAAGCATTTGCACCCATCTTCAGCCTGAAATGCAGGGTAGATGATCCATCATCAACTTCTCCAGAGGACCCCAGCATCACAGATACCACTCTTCAACCAATTCAATCCACTTCACATGATGTAAGAACCCACTGATGACACTGGATATTATAAAGACTATGGGCCCTGACAACAATCTGGCTGTAGTATTGAGGACATGTAGTTTGGAAGTAGCCACACTCTTAGTCAAGTCATTCCAAAACCAGTACAACATGGGAAACTTGTCAATGATGTGGAAAATTTTCCAGGTATGTCCTGTACGCAAAAATCCAATTGGGTCAATTCCTGCCCCATCATTCTACTCTCGATAATCAGAGAAGTGATCAAGGCGTCATTGATGGTGCTTTTAAATGGCACTTACAAATGAATAGTCTTTCACTGGTGCTCAATTTGGATTCTTCCAAAGTTGTTCAGATCCTGCCTTCATTACAACCATTATCCAAAAATAGAACAAAATGTGCAAAACTGCAGAGGGATAGTGACAGTGACTAGAATTGACATCACAGCAACATTTGACCAATTGTGGCAACAATGAGCCTTAGCAGAACTGAAGGTAATGGAAAGCGGGGAAGATCGACCTTTAGTTAGAATCTTAATTGTCCCAAAGGCTGTGGCTATTGGAAATCAATCATCTCAGCTCCAGGACATCTCTGCAGGAGTTGCTTAAAGTAGTGTCCTAGGTTCAAACATCTTCAACTGTTTCACTAATGACCTTCCCTCAATCAATACGTCAGAAGTAGGGGTGTTTGCTAATATTTGCACAATGCTCATTACCATCTGTACTCCTCAGATACCTGAAGCAGTTTATGTTCAAATGTAGCAAGGCCTGGACAATATTCAGGCCTGGGGTTATAGATGGTAAGTAATATTCTTGCCACACAAGTGATGGACAAGATAGAATCTAAACATCACCACCTGAAATTCAATGACATTGCTATCACTGAATCACCCATGATCAACAACCTGGGCTTCAATTGACCAGAAACTGAGCTGGACTAGCCATAGAAATACTGTGACCACAACATCAGGTCAGGGGCTAGGAACTCTAGCATTAGTAACTCACCTACTGATTCTCCAGTGACTGTCCACCATCCGCAATCCACAAGACAGGAATGTGATGGAATACTTCTCATTTGTCTTGATGCATGCACTTCCAATAATAATCAAGAAGCTCAATAACATCCAGGTCAATTAAGTCCTGTTATGTGACACTGAATTCATCACCTTTAATATTTATTCCCTTTGTCATTGACCTCAGTGACAGCCATGTTTCCTTATCCACAATGTGCACTGCCAGAACTCACCGGTATTTTGACAGTCCCTTCCCAACCTCCTGCTCTATTACTTAGAACATCAAGGACAGCAGATATATGTGAACACATTCTGTATGAATCCCTCCAAGTCACACATCATCTTGACTTGAAATTTTATTGTCATTCATTGTCATTGGATTAAAATTCTGAATTCTCTTTCTATCAGCACTTTGGGGTACCTGCACTTCAAAGATGTAATGGTTCAAGAGGTCAGCTCCCCACCACCTGCAGGGAAATTAGGAACAACAATAAACACTAGCCCAGCCAGAGATGCCCACATTCAAAGAGCAAATAAAAATAATTCAGAAGTGGAGTTGCTGTCAAGTTATCAGACTCGCATCAGTAACTAATCCATAATCTAGACCACCTTGACAGGTAAGAACACAAACTTAAATATGTACTGGTACTAAACTAAATTGTTGCTCTTGCAGATTACCAGGACTGAATGCCAGCTAATAATGTTTAAAAGCAACCAAAATGTTCAATGGGAAAGAAACACACTAATGAGGAGTAATGACTTCTTATACCATATCAACATGGTCTGCAAATCCTCAGATATCTGAGGAAACCATACTGCAGGATCCAATCACTTTCAAAACCAGTAAAAAGAAAGCCATAAGTCACCCAAGGATTAGAAACGGAGAAGGATGCTCATCAGGTTGTGATGACATGGGGTATAGGGCTAAATCTAAGGATCCTGAAGCAACTTTGTGTAAAAGAGCTGGATGTCTTTAACAGTGATTGACAGCTTCATTGTTACTCAGAAAGAGCCATGTGGACAGAGATGACTTACTGCTCCTTATATTTAGAGTTAAAGGATTGCTACATTGTCAGAAAATATGGAATGAAATCAACCACATAGGGCACCAGGTGGAGAACAATTCAGAAACTGATTCTGATATTTTCAGACTCACCTCTGGGATTCTGGGTGTTTCTGGAGCTCAGTTGCAAGTACATGGAAAGAAAATATGAAATGTAAGAGTAAAATATTGAATAATTAACCAGCAAATGCATGAATACTTTATAAACATGCAATGTGACACCAAAAGTCTATTTTTAGACTTATATGTAGATTTTCCTTTATCACATTCAGCAAAATATTTACAATCGTGCTGTAGCTTTACTAATAATGGACACATATGTGAGAAACAAGTCAATGAATACTGTAGGAAACTGATTTTAAAAAGCAGCAGAAAATGCAGATTTAACCTCAGCTTTGATTAATGTTAGTAGTGAGCATTACTGACACTTCAGCAAATTGAGCTAGCCAGGGAAGAGGTGAAAGGAGAGTTCGGAAAGACTCACAGAGAAACTGAAATGTAAGCAGATTGCATGGTATTGTGGTGGTGTGTGAGTTTTAACTTTGTACACCCCAGTCCAACACCGGCATCTCCAAATCATGCATGGTATTTGTGGATGACCATTTAAAGTTGAACCCAGTATGTGCAAATACCCCAGCGGAAAGCAATCAGCTAGAAATTACAGTTCAGCTCTCAGCTGAAGAAATGCCAGTGCACCAGAGATTTACATAGACAAGAGGAATGCTAACAGCTGTATGCTAATGAGCAGTGGCTTTACAAAATAAGTTTCCTGCAGAGTAGCATCAGTCTAGATTACCCATGAGTGTATTAGGAGCTGGGACAACCTCTTCATGAGCAGGAATTGCTTTTGAACCTCCCGCTGTTAATGTATTTTCTATTTATACTACACAGATGTAAACCAATATGTTTGTTTTGAACTTTAATATGCTACCATTAAAAATCTCAAGCTTATACACAATATAGATGAGGGCTGCTATTTATTCCATTTTTAAAAAATCTTCTATTTTATCTCATATACAAACTGCATTTGGTGTAAATATTGCACTGGTGTGCTACTTTTTTTTCTTGCTCTGCATTGTAAAATCCCCATTGCAAGGTATTCTTCATAACTCTTTTATGATGTACAGAAAATTATTTCAATACCACTTAAACATTTTCTATTGACAGTGGAAAATAACTAATTTGAAAGTGCGACTATAATGCATGTTGTATGTTTTCTTAAGATTATTTGAAATAAAGGTAAGGCAATTGCTGCTACGTGAATATTTCATAGGTCATAAAGCAATTGTCCAGATTTTACTGAGATCTGAATGGTCCAAATGATGGATATTTCTAAAGCTTATACAAACAGCCCTTTTTAATTGGCTCATCAGCAAAGCACGCTTGAATGATGGTGAAAGATCCCTTTCCTCTGAGCAATCACTCCTCCCAGGCCAGGTACGCAGGAGCTTTTGAAACTTCACTTGAGATTGCTGTGGGATCTTGGGCAGTTGGTGTCCCAAACTGGGTTTGATTAAGGTGCTGTGCACAACAACTCCCGCAATTTGTCCTCAATAACTCAACTGAGCTGCAGACAGTAATGTGGTACATTGACACAGCTCACATATCATAGCCTGCCATTTCAATTGTGGTTTCTATTCGTGCAGTAGTAGTGTTCCTTCTTCTGAGTCAATTGGTTTGTATTCAAATCCCACCTATCCCAGATGTATGCCTGAACAAGTAAAGTTAAGAATATCTACCAATGTCTGCTGAAACCAGCTGTTAAGTATAAACTAGGAGGGGGATCTTCTGACTATAGCTTACGGTTACAGTCTGTTCTGATATAATGTGATAGTTCTGTTCCTGTCAAATCCCATGTTATAAGAAAATCATGTACTAGCAGCCCCATCTCAACCAATAGGACTGTAAATGTGTCATAATTACTACATAAGTAATGTTTGCGTTTTACAAATAATGGTTTAAATTCTTCAATCTTGTTATAGCCAATTCACGTTGAAGAAACATGCATTTTAGCAGAACAGCCCGTACTCAGAAGAACAATTCTGCTCATTTTGACTGCACAAAAAAAGTACATCACTTTTTGATTACACCTTTGGTGATCTGTTGAAGAATGGTTGGCTATGCTACTCAAAACCTGGAGATACTAATTGGTGCCTGCACTCGATGTTTTACCAGCTCTAAATGAATTTTGGAGATTGGGTTAGAGGTGGTCACCAAACTGTCATATCAATATTGGACAATCTAAAACAATGGGTGTGACCATATGACCATGTAAGAACAGCTATCTATCCTGCTAGCTTACTTTTTGTGGAGATTTAACTATGCTGTAAGAATAACCACAAAAATGTTGACCTTAGATTCCTGTGAGTGAACCCAGTGTTAGGGGCAAGAATTGGAAGATGGAATTCACTCTACCATTATGATCCCACCTTTGTCTTGAGACTGCCAGTAGGTTGAATCTTCCATGACTCCTGGTCTTCAATGGCCCAAAGGTGAGCAAAGGAGTGAACAAATGAACATACAAAATAGAGCCAGGAATAGACCATGCCCTCCCCTCTCCCACCAAACCATACACCGAGATCATGGCTGATCACATTTGAGCTGTTTGTGTTTTAAATTCCACATTCCCATCTACTTCCAATAATCAATGGTGTCCCTACTATCAAGAACATATCTACCTCTGCACTTCAAGTACTTAAAGGATCTCTCCTCCCTTGCCTTCTGAGGCAGGGTTCCAAAATAACACAACTGTTGAAAAGAGAAACATTCTCTTCATCGTTGCTCTAAAAAGACAACAACAAATTTGAAAACATTGTTCCCTAGTTGTGAACTGACCCACAAGATTAACCATTGTTTCCACTTCCATCTTGTCAAGACCATTCAGTACATTATACGCTTAACTAAGTCACCCCTCACTTTCCTAAACTCCAGCGGAAAGACATCAGCCTATCAAGCCCAAAGTGAACTTTTTGGGAAAGCTAATATGATGTTAACATTTATTTCAAGGTAATTGAATACAATGTAGGGAGGTTATGCTTCAGTTATATTGGGAATTGGCGAGATCATATCTGGAGTACTGTGCAATTGGTATTCTTACTTAAGAATGTATTTAAAGACATTGGAAGGAGTTCAGATGTTCACCAGACCAGAACCTGAAATGAATTACCTTATGAAGAGGTGTAGGACATCTTGTATCTGCTGGAGTTGAGAGTAAGAGGCAATTTGATTGGAATGAATGGGATCTTGAGGTTTCATGTGAGGGTGGATATGGACCTCGGGAGTCAACATTTAAAAATAAGGTGTCACCCATTTTCAATAGAGATAAGGATAATTCCTTTCTGACAGGAGGCCATTTGTCTTGGAACTCACTTCCTTAGAAAATGGTAGAAAGAGAGTTTTCTACCATTCTACCAGCGGTAGATAGTGTCTTGATAAAAAATGGAGTGAAAGGTTATTGGGAGTGAGTGGGAATGTGGACTCATCAGGTCAACCATGATCTTATTGAATGGCGTAAGAGGTTTAAAGATCTGAATGGCCGAGCCCTTTTTTAATTCATACGTTTCTTTGACATAACCCACCTTACTGAACACAGCTGCAGTTCATGTTACAATATGCCATGAATGGTAAAGCAGACAAGACCACTTTCCTTACTTTTAAAATGTTCCCACTTCCAATCCATGGTTCATATCTCCATGCACCTGCTGTAAAACTTGTCAGCTGCTCAGCTCTAGGCATCTTTGTTAAAATTAATACAATTTGATAGAATCACAAAACTCCTACATTGCTGAAAGAGGCCACTTGGCCCATCTTGCCTGCACCCACTCTGAATGCGTCAATCTCTTGCCTTTGCCCCATATCTCTACACACCATTACCATCTCAAAAAGTCCAACGCCCTCTTGTATGTCTCAATCGAATCTGCCTCCACCACATTTCCAGGCACTCCATTCCATACTACTTGCTGTGTTAAAAAAGCTTTATCTCACATCACCTTTGCTTCATTTGCCCGTCACTTGAAGTCTATATCCTCCCTTTACTATTTTTTTCCCACAATTAACCAGCTCAGAGATGTTATTACACAGCTCTGGAGCAGATAGGACTTGAATCTAGGCCTCCCTTTTCATGGGTAGGGACACTATCAGCATATCACAAGAGCTGTATGCTCACTTTCTTGCTTCTTTAACAAATGGGAACAACTGCATCCTATCTACTTTGTCCAGCTCATTCATGATTTGGAAAGCTTTAATCAGACATAATCACAGCCTTTTCTACATGGTGAATTGTCCCAACCTTCAATCTGTCCTCATAGCTGAAGTTTCTCATCTTTGCAACCATTCTAGTAAATTACTTCTGCGCTTAACGAGTTTTGAGAAGATTTGTGGCTCAGGTTGAGGTCCTGGATGTAGGTGTGCTCGCTGAGCTGGAAAGTTCATTTCCAGACGTTTCGTCACCCTACAAGGTAACGTTTTCAGTGGGCCTTCAGGCAAAGCATTGTTGGTAATTCCTGCTTTCTATTTATATGTTTGGGTTTCTTTGGGGAAAAAAAAATAAATGGAAAGCAAGAATTATCAACAGTGCTTTACCCGGAGCCCTACTGAAGAGGTTACCTATTAGGGTAATGAAATGTCTGGAAATGAACCTTCCAGCTCAGCGAGCAAACCTAGATCACTTCTGCACGCTCTTTAATGCATTCACAACCTTTCTATAATGCAGTATCCACCACTGTAGTCTAACAGTGTCTTGTACAAGTTTAACATCAGCTTACTCTTTACATTTCTACAAATTGCCAAGGTGAACTGTCAATGAGCCCACACACAGTCAGTTTTATCCATCAAAGGATCAGGTGAGGCTTGGGGTCTGCTATTGTCATTATCCTTGTGAAAACGGATGTGGCTGGGATCCGTAGTTAAGTCACCTGGCTGTTGGTTGACTGTTATTTAGCTAGAGGTAGAATTCCTATTTCTCATACTGGAGGAAGTCACCCCTTGGGAAACTGCCAGCCAGCTAACTGACTGATAGCTCTATCATGAAGAAAGTGAGGACTGCAGATGCTGGAAATCAGAGTCAAAAAGTGTGGCACTGGAAAAGCATAGTAGGTCAGGCAGCATCCGAGGAGAAGGACAGTCGACGTTTCGAGCACAAATGCATCTTTAGCGACGTCCGTGGAAACATGGAAGACAGGAGCAGGTGTTGACTAACTAGCCCTTTAAGTCTGCTCCATCATTCAATATGATCATGTCTGGTCATCTAACTCAGTATCCTATTCCTGCTTTCTCCAAATATCCTTTGATCCCTTTAGCCCAAAGCATTGTATCTAACTCTTTGAAAACATTCAATGTTTTAGCCTTGATTGTTTTCTGTGGCAGAGAATTCCACAGATTCACCACTCTCTGAGATGAAGTAATTCCTCCTCACCTCAGTTCTAAATGATCTGCTCTATATCCTTAAACTGTGACCCCCTCGTGCTAGGCTTTCAGTTCTTCAGGAACATCTTTCCAGCATTTACCTTATCCAGGACTACGGGAGGGCTGTAAGGTTCCATGAAATCCCCCACATTCTCCAAAACTGAAATGAATATAGTCTTAACTAATCCTCTCTTCCTTCATCAGTCTAGCAGTTCTAGGAATCAGTCTGGTAAACCTTTGTCACACTCCCTCCATAGCCAGAACATCCTTCCGCAGAAAAGAAGATCCAAACTGCACACAAGGTGAGGTCTCACTAAGGCCATGTACAATTGCAGCAAGACATGCCTGCTCTGGGACTCAAATCTGCTCGCAATGAAAGCCATCATAGCATTTGCCATCTTTACCACCTGCTGCTTGCCTACTTTCAGTGACTGGTGTACAAGGTCACCAGGTCTCATTACACATCCCACTCTCTCAATCTATCACCATTCAGGTAACAATTTACCTTTGTGTATTTGCTACCAAAGTTGATAACTTCACACTTATCCATGTTATACTTAATCTACCATGCATTTGCCTGCTCACTCAACTTGGGCTAAATAATGCTTAAACCATCTTTAAATCCTTATCACAGTTCAGCCTCTCTCCTGAACTTTGTGCCATCTGCAGACTTGGAAATATTGCATTTGGTTCCTCACCTAAGTCATTGAAATTTACTGTGAATATGCAAATGCCCACGAATGAATAATCAAAAGCAAAAGAAGGCTACTCAGCCTAACATGTCTGCTCAGCCATTGATGCATGCAGTTCTGGTCACTGCACTATACAAAGGATCTAATTTCATTGGAGTGTATGCAGAGAAGGCTGAGAGGGGATCTGATTGAGGTGTATCAGATTATGAGAGAAATGGACAGGTTGTTCCCCTTAGCTGAAAGGTCAATTACAAGGGGGCATAATTTTATGATGATTGACAGTAACCCTGGAACGTCGGAGACTGAGGAGTGACCTAACAGAGGTTCATAAAATCATGAGGGGTGTAGATAGGGTAAATAGACAAGGTATTTTCCCTGGGGTTGGGGGGGTCGAGAATTAGAGGACAAAGGCTTAGGACGAGAGGGGAAAATTTTAAAAGGGACCTAAGGGACAGCTTTTTCACACAAAGAATGGTATGTAAGTGGAATGAGCTGCCAGAGGAAGTGGTGGAGGTTGGTACAACTACAACATTTAAAAGAAAGGGTCTAGAGGGATATCAGCCTAGTGCTGGCAAATGGTTAGGTGAGGTTAGGATATGTGGTTGGCATAGATGAGTTGGATCAAAGTGTCTGTTTCCATGCTGTACATCTCTATGATTCTAAGTTTAAAAGGGATTTGAGGAAAACATTTCTCAAAGGATGGTGTGAATCTGGAATACACTGCCTTAGAGGGGCTGACTCAGGAAAACAGACAAACTTCAAAAAGTACTTGAATGAGCATTTGAAAAATCATAACATTCAAGGCTAAATGCTGGAAAGTTGGAATAGAGGAGATATGTTGGTGCCGACTTGATGGGCTGAAGATCCTCTTTTGTATTGCATGATTCTATGGTCATGGCTGATCTGATAATCCTCAACTCTACTTTCCTGCCTTTACTCCATAACCCCATGGTTCCATCCTAATTAAAAAGCAGTCTGAGTCAGTCTCCAATATTCTTAATGGCCTAGCCTTAACAGCCTTTTGTGGTAAAGACTTCCACAGGTTCACTGCCCTTTTAGAGAAGAAATTCCTCCGCCTCTCTGTCCTAATTGGCTGACCCCTTACTCTGAGATTATTCCCTCCAATCCTTAACTCTTGCAAAAAATTCAAACAGATGCTCAGAATTTAAGGCTACCTGCCAGATAACCCCCACCATCTTCGATCTCCTCCCAGTAGCTACAAAAATACAGCTGGCTCCGAAGTGTTCCTTGATAGCTGATAGTAGGTTACTCAAAGATTTCAACTGGGGTGGGAATGAGCGTGATCATGGATCCTCCAGTATACAATTATGCAAAGCTTTCAAAGTGGGCAATAGAACTAGAATTAGAATTAGGTTTTATTGTTACATGTAATCAAGTACAAGGATTGAGGAGTACAATAAAACGTATACAATGTGTCCATTCCTGGTACCATTTAGGTACAAAGGTACAAGATCTGAGGTACAAAGTAGAAAAATTAAAAAAAATTACAAGTTCATCATAACAGTTCTTCTGGTGGCATGACAGGCATTGTGAAGGCCATCTGAGCAATCTTACAGCCCTTCAGCTGGCAAACCCAGCAGTGAGAGCCTCTGAAATTCTGCTCTGAGTTGCACAAAAAATACAAGCTGATCAACAACTCTCACGCATGGGTAAAAAATTAGGTCTGCAGATGCTGGAGATCACAGCTGAAAATGTGTTGCTGGTTAAAGCACAACAGGTTAGGCAGCATCCAAAGAACAGGAAATTCGACGTTTCGGATTCCTGATGAAGGGCTTATGCCCGAAACGTCAAATTTCCTATTCCTTGGATGCTGCCTAACCTGCTGTGCTTTAACCAGCAACACATTTTCAACTCTCACGCATGGCATTCTTCAAAGTTCTCTTCTCAGCTTGGTAAAAACCGCATTTACTGTGTTGACATTTCATCAATTCACTAGGTAAAAACAATGACAGCAGATGCTAGAACTCATATTCTGGATTGGAGTGGTGCTGGAAAAGCACAGCAGTTCAGGCAGCATCCAAGGAGCAGGAAAATTGACGTTTCGGGCAAAAGCCCTTCATCAGGAATACAGGCAGAGTGCCTGAAGGGTGGAGAGATAAATGAGAGGAGGGTGGGGGTGGGGAGAAAGTACCATAGAGTACAATAGGTGAATGGGATGGGATGAAGGTGATAGGTCAGAGAGGAGGGTGGAGTGGATAGGTGGAAAGGAAAATAGGCAGGTAGGACAAGTCATGGGGACAGTGCTGAGCTGGAAGTTTGGAACTGGAGTGAGGTGGGGGAAGGGGAAATGAGGAAACTGGTGAAGTCCACATTGATGCCCTGGGGTTGAAGTGTTCTGAGGCAGAAGGTGAGGCATTCTTTTTCCAGGCGTCAGGTGGTGATGGAGCGGCCAAGATGGAGGCCCAGAACCTCCATGTCCTCGGCAGAGTGAGAGGGGGAGTTGAAATGTTGGGCCACGGGGCGGTGTGGTTGATTGGTGCAAGTGTCACAGAGATGTTCCCTAAAGCGCTCTGCTACGAGGCGTCCAGTCTCCCCAATGTAGAGGAGACCGCATCGGGAGTAACAGATACAATAAATGATATTGATGGATGTGCAGGTAAAACTTTGATGGATGTGGAAGGCTCCTTTGGGGCCTTGGATGGAGGTGACGGAGGAGGTGTGGTGGGGGTGGGGGTGCGTGTATCTGACCAGATAGTCACGGAGGGAACGGTCTTTGCGGAAGGCGGAAAGGGGTGGGGAGGGAAATATATCCCTGGTGGTGGGGTCCGTTTGGAGGTGGCGGAAATGTCATCGGATATTTGGTTTATGCGAAGGTTGGTAGGGTGGAAGGTGAGCACCGGGGCATTCTGTCCTTGTTACGGTTGGAGAGGTGGGGTCTGAGGGCAGAGGTGTGGGATGTGGACGAGATGCGTTGGAGGGCATCTTTAACCAGGTGAGAAGGGAAATTATGGTCTCTAAAGAAGGAGGCCATCTGGTGTGTTTTGTGGTGGAACTGGTCCACCACAGATATGGTGGAGGCGGAGGAATTGAGAATACGGGATGGCATTTTTGCAGGAGGTAGAGTGGGAAGAGGTGTAATCCAGGTAGCTGTGGGAGTCGGTGCGTTTGTAAAAAATGTCTGTGTCAAATCGGTCATCATTAATGGAGATGGAGAGGTCCGGGAAGGGGAGGGAGGTGTCAGAGATGGTCCAGGTAAATTTAAGGTCAGAGTGGAATGTGTTGGTGAAGTTGATTAATTGCTCAACCTCCTCGCGGGAGCACGAGGTTGCGCCAATGCAGTCATCAAAGTAGGTGGGGAGTGGAGCCGGTGTAATTACGGAAGACGGACTATTCTATGTAGCCAACAAAGAGACAGGCATAGCTGGGGCCCATAAGTTTGACAGTTATGGGCTACCCCACTCACAAACAAGGAATTATCTTCATCATTTCTTTATGAATTCCAAAATTATTATAATACATAAAGGAAAATTTTGGTGCACAGCACCCAAAAACACCGAACTTCCATTATGACATTTCTTGTATTCAACAGATGCCTGTTGCTGGCCTAATAAGCTGGTGACCCAGAGTTCAATTCACACCATGTCAGCTTGAAAATTTGAACTAAGCCTAAAACATGGAAATGAAATGTTGGCGTCTTTAAAAGTGTTCATCAAATTTATGAGTTTTTATTAATACTCAACTGAGTCACTAATGATTTTTAAACATTTCCAGAAAAAAAAACATAGAGTTTTTGTCTTACACTTACTGGGACTGACGTACTAGAAGATAAGCTTATTGAGGAGACACCAATTTATACAGAATGAATACGGTGACGATTGTTGGACTATGGCTGATATGGGGAAGCTGCAGGGATTTTTAACTGTCAATCTTCATTAGCTGATAAAGGTCAGACCAAGCAAATCTTTTAGGGTGTTGCTGTGGGAAATGCAGCAAGAAACAGCAGACTACAAACAATAGTGCACCAATGTAGATTGAAATAACTCTACAGCAATAGGAGAGAGAAAATATTTGGAAGAAATCTAATAGGATTTAATACTTTGTAGTAGATCCAAGGAGAGATGGAGCATACATAACACAAGATTTGATTTTAAAATTATATTAGTTAGTTGTCATATGCTCCTTTTAAGTGAGAAGATACAGTGATGGCTAAGGGCAAGAGCATTAAAGTTGGTAGTATGGAATGTTGGTGTGTGATAGACTATGAATTGTTGACTTGAATGCTAGATAGTTTACAAATAAATCTGCAGTTCACAGTTAGATTAATTTGATTGACACATTGATTTTTAACAAAGAAAAGAACTTGCAGGCAAACACAGGTCGAAAGTACAGTCAAGTAGGGCTTGAGGAATTCAGTGGATGGACATCTGGACACAGGCTGCCCTGACCCACAGTGATCCATGTTTACACGAATGGGCACACTGGGGACAGGAAGCAGTTAAGTGGCAAAATCATCCGCAGTTCAAAAACTGGTTGAAAAAAAATTAAAGAAAAGGGGTATTAAATTAAACTGTTTGGTAGACATGTGAAATCAAAGTTATATGAATGAAAAACAGCTTACCTGCAGAGAACACAGAAGCAAGAACTTGAAAGAGAAGTCAAATTATAACAAAATTGGCTTGCAGCATAATCTAGTGGAATGGATCGCCTAGAGAGAGAGCTTGGTGGAACAGTAATGCCATCACAGTCTGGGAAGAATGAAAGAAAAAGTGAAACTATTTAGCAATCCCTGTCTACAGTAATACCATGTAATGCCCAGATATGACATTTCGGATCTAGAAGAAACATTACACAAGGAACCATGCCACTGTGTGTAAATTATGATTTAAATGAGGGAGAGATATGTATAAAGGACATATAGTTAACTAATGTTGGCTCCTTATAAGAATCAACAAATGAATGTAGTTGGCACAGTGCAGGCTGGTATACACTTGCACTTGGAGATCCAAGCCTGTTTGGATGGGTGACAAGTGACCATAATAGTTGGTTTTATTCATACAAACTTCAAAATATATTAGTACAGCAAACCATCTTGATACTTTGTCTCATTGCAGAAACTTAGCTCAAAGCTCAAAATCCAAACAAGTGCTTTCACATCTAACAGAAGATAAAATTGTAAATCAATGCATGGAAAATCTTAACAGGGCTCTCTTTTAAAAAATTATTAGAAGATGAATGTTGTTAGCCTCATTTGCCATGGCCCAGTGGAACACCTCTTTCACTGATACAGTTGTTATCAACAGCAATTCATTTATAGATCAAATAGCTTGACAGATAGGACAAGCTGAGGATCACTATACTGCCTTCAGGCAGCCTAGAGCGAAGCAAGGTTTCCCAGTATGATTCCTCCTATCAGGCCTACCTGCCTCACTCTCATCAAGGCCTTTTACTCTGAGTTATAGTGTAGCAGATATAATAAAAGAAAATAAGAGAAATCTGTTTCCATTTTGCCTAGGGCCTAATTTGGACAGAGGATTTGATTTGCCAGATTTGGTTAGTATCTGGATTGATCCACGGTGGTGCAAAGGTCGCTTAATAAAATTTACATTTCATTGCCTTACTCGGCTCCAATTGCCTGTCACAAGATGAATGAGGATTTTGTTCAGAGGAGGAAATATTAAATTTAAAAGGCAGCAGTATCTTTTATTTGCAGGCCATGTTTGCAAAATGAAATCTATACTACTTCAATATTATGTTAGCCTTGTAGCAAGGATCCTTCTACTTGTATTCTCTATGACAACAGCACTTGATCGATTACCAGCAGAATCCTTGTAATGATCTATAATGAGCAAATACTTCAAAGTAGTTAAAATGGACAAAAATAACTTAGCATTTGTTTAAAATCTCATTGTTAAAAATTGTTGGTTGTCCTCATGTTATTTTAATTGTATTTGGATTAGTGAATCTCTGATGTATAATCCTTTTTCCATTTAATGAACAAATGTTGCCAAATACCCCAATAAATATATTGTTGCCAATTGCAATTATTTCAATGTATATTGTACCCAGACAGCAAATTCAATCATAGTGACATACAGACCAAGTAAGTGCATAGTTACAATCTGCCTTCTACAAAAACTGGCCACTTTTGTTGTAATATATGCCTAGTAAGATCATCAAGAAGCTAAATATGTTTGTGTCCCATCATAACTACATATTAAATAAATGTATCTTTTAAAATTTTCTTGTTTATAATAAGTTGCAGAGTTTATGGCAGTGTCTGTTTGTTGAATCAGTGCAGAAATGGAACATTGAATGGTAAGTAATCCATTTCTGACTTGGAATTATCTGTAAAAGAACAACTAATATTTCCCTCCCCACACCCCCCCCCCCCCCCTTCCCCCGTCCCTCGCTTATGATTTTCTTGGATCTTTCACTCCTTCAGATCTGTTAGGCATTAGTTGCTCTGAATGAACATTCACCAGGATGAAAGTTCCTCTACCTTTCTACATTAGCATGAACGATACTGAAATGCAGACATTTTGTAAACTTAAAAGGACTTAATAAAAGAATCAGCAAGGGGTATGGAGCTTTTATCATTTGGTACTCAACCTCCTGAACCTTTCTACGTAATCACATTCTGACAATAGATATCCAAATCCAGACCTATGCTGATACAGTACTATGTTTAACAACTATTTTGAGGTTTAATTTTGGTACTAGTTTTCTTTACCAATGCATAATAATTCTGTTCTAGAAAGGTTATTTTTTTATCAATACATCTGTGGTATACATTGTGTGCTGAAGGATTTTCTCTGCACTATGACTGCATCCACCGGGACAAATCATTATCCAGCCTGTGACACAAAACTGTTTTAACTCACTTGCTTATATGGATGGATGAAGAACCTCCAAATGAACTATTACCAAATTAATAGTTAGTTGATATTATTTAACAAAGCTAAGAGTTTTAAAAATTATTTTAATTGTTCCTATGGGCAATATGGGCATCTCTGGTTAGGCCAGCATTTATTTGCCAATCCTTAGTTGCCCTTGAGAAAATAATGGTGAGGCACCTCTTGTATTGCCATTACCCATGCTATTAGAAAGGGGCAGCAACAGACAACAACCTCATCAACTCTTAACTGCCCTCTGGGCAATTAGGGCCAGGCAATATATTTTGACTGAGCCAGTGATGCCCAGACTGCATGAAGAATTTTTTTTCAAAAAAACATTGAGACCATCATCTACTTACAAGTTAGTTGATGGTTAATTTCTTCTGTCTGCTGGTACTAATCTATTAGTTTTTGACATTTTCTATCAGTGTTTTCAAGATATCATTGTCCAGAGGGCACGGAGTGACATGTACTGAAGGACTCCCTTATAACATTAAGACCTAACCACAAACATGCAGGTACAGTTAGGCATTCCCCTTTTCTAGTGCATGACCTGGAGAATAAGCAGAGAACACACAAAAATGAGAGAAACTGCTCGAAAAGGGAGGAGGTGGTGGGAATGAGGATACAGGTAAGGGGCAAGGAGTAAAAGCAAGACGAGATAGAGAAATAGATGCAGGACTGTGATGCAATGCAGAGCTTTACATGAAGAACTACTTGGAGTGAGATACCTGGAACCATAGCCCCAGCTGTTCAATCAAAGTCTCACACTCTTCACCTCCCCTCTGACATTCACCTTCACATTGCTCTTTTAGCCACAATACAAACATAAACGCGATCACAAGAAAAAAAATTCCAGGCCAACTTTATAATTAAAATCATGCCAGAATGAGTATAAATTTAAATTAATAACACTTGTGCATTCTGTTAGTGCTTGTCTTTCCATCTTCAGCTGCTTCATCAGTATATTTTCCTCCATCATAAGGTCAGAAATGAGGATGTTCACTGATGATTGGACAATGTACAACATCGTTCGCAACACCTCAGATTATAAGCAGTCCATGTTTAAGTGTAGCTGGACCTGGACAGTATTCAACCTTGGGCTGACAAATGGCATGTAATATTTGCATGTCACAACTGCCAAGCAATGACCATTTCCAAGAGACAATCTAACTATTGGCCCTTTACATTCAGTTGGGATGCCATCACTGATTCATCCTCTAGCAATATCCTGGGGCTTACCGCTTACCAGAAACTCAGCTGGACTCACTATATATGAACAGTGGCTACAAGAGCAAGTCAGAGGCTAGCAATCCTGCACCATGTAACTCCCCAAAGCTTGTCTACCATGTACAAGGTACAAGTCAGGAGTATGATGGAATATTTTGACTTGACTGGATAGGTACACTGTAACAACTCTCAAGAAGATTGACACCATTCAGGGCAAGGCAAAGTGAGGACTGCAGATGCTGGAAACCAGAGTTTAGATTGGAATGGTGCTGGAAAAGCACAGCAGGTCAGGCAGCATCTGAGAAGCAGGAAGATCAACGTTTCGGGCAAAAGCCCTTCATCAGGAATAGGGCATTCAGGACAAAGCAACCCACTTGTTTGACACAATCTCCATAAGCATTCCATTGTGAAGGATGAGATTTTTGAATACTTGGAAGTGTATGATAAAATAGGGCAAAGTCAGCATGGTTTCATTAAGGGAAGGTCATGCCTGACAAACCTGTTAGAATTCTTTGAGAAAGTTTCAAGCAGATTAGACCAGAGAGAACCAATGGATATTTTCTACCAGGACTTCAAGAATGCCTTTGACATGGTGTTGCACTAAAGGCTGCTGTGTAAGATAAGGGCCAATGGTATTAGAGGCAAGGTGCTAGCATGTTTAGAAGCCTGACTGTCTGGCAGAACGCAGAGAGTGGGGATAAAAGGGTCTTCCTTTGGATGGCAGCAGGTGACAAGTGGTATTCTGCAAGGTTCAGTGCTGGGACCACAACTTTTCACTTTGTACGTCAATGATCTAGATGAAGGACTGAGGGTGTTCTGGCTAAGTTTGCAGACAATACAAAGATAGGTAGAGGGACAGGTAGTTTCGAGGAAGTGGGGATGCTGCAGATGGATTTGGATAGATTAGGAAAGTGGCCAAAGAAGTGGCAGATGGAGTACAACGTGGGAAAATGTGAGGTCATGCACTTTGGTAAGAAGAAGACAAATATGGATTATTTTCTAAATGGGGAGAGAATTCAGAACTCTGAAGTGCAAAGAAACTTGTGAGTTCTAGTCCAGGATTTTCTCAAGATAAACCTCCACATTCAGAAGTTAGGAAAGTAAATGCATTGTTGGCATTTATTTTGAGAAGACTTGAATATAAAAGCAGCTGTGTATTTCTGAGGGTCTATAAGGCTCTGGTCAGACCATATTTGGAATATTGGGTGCAGTTTTGGGCCACATATCTCAGGAATGATATATTGGCCCTGGAGCAGGTTCAGAGGAGATTCATGAGAATGTCCCAGGAATGCAGAGCTTAACTTATGAAGAAAATTTGAGCACTCTGGGTCTATACTCGATGGAGTTTCGAAGGATGAAAGGGGATCTAATAGAAACTTACAGAATACAGAATGGCCTAGACAGAATGGATGTTGGGATGATGTTTCCATTGATAGGAGAGACTAGAACCCAATGTCACAGTCTTGGAATAAAGAGAAGACCTTTTAGAATGGAGATAAGGAAAAATTTCTTCAGCCAGAGAGTGGTGAATCTATGGAATTCACTGTTATAGAAGGTTGTGGAGGCCAGGTCATTGCATATATTTAAGAATGAGACAGACAGATTTTTGATGGTCAAGGGCATCAAAAGTTGTTGAGAGAAAGTGGGAGAATAGAGTTGAGAAATGTATCAGCCATGAATGAATGGTGGAGCAGACTTGATGAGCTGAATGACCTAATTTCTGCTCCTATGTCGTATTGTCTTATGATCTAATCACACACTTTCTCCACCACCAATGTTCAGTACCAGCAATGTGTATTATCAATAAGACGCACTGCAGAAATTCACAAAAGGCCCTTCGATGGCACCTTCCAAACCCACAATACTTTTATTTAGAAGGACATGGCAGAAACATGGGAACACCACCCCCTCCAAGCCACTCACCATTCTGATTTGGAAATATATCTCTTTACCTTCACTATCGCTTGGCCAAAATCCTGAAATTCCCTTCCTAAGGGCATTATGATTTACCTACAGCACATGTACAACAGCAGTTCAAGAAGGCAGTTTGCCACCGTCTTGTCAAGGGCAACATAGAGGCAGGTATAAATGCTGATACCCACGTCCCACAAGGGAATAAAGAAAAATGTACTTTTGTCTTATCAAAAGCTTCTATACATTTTTGCATCAATGATTTAGCATGGTTGGAGGACGATTATTAACATTAATGTGATGAGGTGGGAGTGGAAGGTTAGTAGTAGAGTTGGAAGATGGCTTTGGACTATGACCTTGAGTACTTCTTACACTAGATGGCCCAGCTTCAAACTGCATTATATTGGCTTGATGATAGCAGTCTAAATTATGTGACAGTCAGCTTGCATTATGGGAGGACAATGGAATACAATGTAGCAAAGGGTGAAATTATCCATTTTGATAGTAAGATTAAAGAAGGTATTTTCTAAATGCTGAGAAATTGCTGGGACCTGAGATGCAGAGAGATCTGGGTGTCCATTGCATGAATCACAGAATATTATATGCAGGTACAGCAAGTACCAAGGAAAGCTAATGGAATGTTATGGTTTATTGGCAAAGGGTATTGATTTCCAGAGTAAGGAGGCTATACTTCAGTTATATAAGGCTTTGGTATGAATGTATCTGAGACCAGTGGCTGTGATGACACAAAACACAATGTGATGTGAGTGCAGAGAGATATGCTCATTGGTAAGTAGGATCAGTAAACATTTCTGGTGTTTAAAGTAAAAGTCAGTCTTCAGTTTATGTTTCGCTCTCCAGCATTTTCATTTCCTCTTTTCTTCAAAATAACCACTTAAGTATTTGAGTGATACTGGTGAATTTTTTTCTCTTTTGAGCATACAACAATGTTATCACAATGAAGTATAAAAGGCAGAGAATCTCAAGTAATTAATTTATAAGTTAAATCAAATATGATGGTGAAAGCAGGACAAGTGATATGTTGCTGCTGGGAGCCATTCAAGTCAGGGAAGGAAATAGGGAATTGTGGAAAACGTAGTATTCACTGCAACCGTGAGTGGGAATCCAAAAGGTCAGGATTAACGGCATCTCCTCAGGGCTGGAAAAGACCTTGGAAAGGTGGGAGGTATCAAATAAGCTACATTAGCACCAATGACATTGGTGGGACTAGAAAGGAGCCTATGGCTGAAAGACATTCAACAAACAAGAGCTGAATTAAAATAAAAGCAAAACTTCCACATTATTAATCTTTGGATTGCCACTTAGTTATGGACAAACCGGCAAAGGGTGAATAAAGTCAAAGAATTAAATGCTTGGCTGAAATATTGGTGTGGGTGGAATGATGTTCAGTTAGTGGAGCACTGGCATCTGTGCTGTGTAGAAACCCCTATGTTCTACAGCTTTTGCAGTCTTTCTCCACGTAAATAACATTTAGCTCTTTTATTGGAAGCACACGAGCTTTCGGAGCGCCGCTCCTTCATCAGGTGATTGTGGGGGACACCATTGTAAGGCACAGAATTTATAGCAAAAATTTACAATGTGATGTAACTGAAATTATACATTGAAAAATACCTTGCTTGTCTGTTGAGTCTTTTATCTGTTCAAATACCATGATAGTTTCACTTCTTTCATGTGTAAATCACAAAACCTTTTTTTAAAAGTTGTATTCTCAGGTTAACTGTAACAATTGGGGTTAGCTAGACAACATGTTGAAGGTGTTAGCCCCGTGTTCTCTGTCTATGACATGATGTTTAGATTGATTCTAATCTAAAAAGTGAGATAACAGAGTTTTACATGAATTCATGCTGTTTTTGAGCAAAGTACAATGTAGCTCTGCAAATACAAATTCACCCCATAAAACATATGTGTGCATGTAGGTCTTTTGGGTGGGGAGTTGTGAGTGTCTGTGAGATAGAGTGTATATGTGTGCACATGAGTGTAGGGTGGTCTAAGTCTCTGAGAGGATGCTTGTGTGAGTGTGAGAGTGTGTGTGTCCATAAGGAAGTGTCTGTGTGCATGTCCGTGTATATGTGTGTCTGTATGTATGTGTGTGTATAGGAGTGCGTGCGTGTGTGTGTAGGAATTTCTGTGTTCATGTATAGTGCAATGGTGGTCACCTGTAGTGTGACATGAACCCAAGGTCCCAGTTGAAGCCCTCCCTATGGGAATGGAACTTATCTATCAGCCTCTGCTCGGCCACTTTTCGCTGCTGTCTGTCTCGAAGTCTGCCTTGGAGGATGGTCACCTGATGGTCACCCGAAGGTCCGAGGTTGAATGTCCTGACCGCTGAAGTGTTCCCCAACTGGGAGGGAACCCTCCTGTCTGTTGATTGTTGTGTGGTTCCCATTCATCCGTTGCTGTAGCCTTTGCTCGGTTTCCCTAATGTACCATGCCTCAGGACATCCTTGCCTGCAACGTATAAGATAGACAATGTTGGCTGAGTCACATGAGTACCTGCCACGTATATGGTGGGAGGTGTCTCCACGTGTAATAGTGATGTCCATGTCCACACTCTGACACATCTTACAGCGTCTACCGTGATAGGGTCGTATGGAGTTGTCCTGAAAGCCGGGCAGCTTGCTACGAACAATGATATGTTTGAGGCTTCGCAGTTGTTTAAAGGCAAGCAGTGGAGGTGTAGGGAAGGTCCTGGCGAGGTGCTCATCCTCATTGATAATGTGTTACAGGTCACAAAGAACATGGCGTAGTTTTTTATGCTCCCGGGAAGTACTGAACAACGAAGGGTACCCTGCCAGTTGCAGCACATGTCTGTCTCCTGAGGAGGTCCTTATGGTTCCTATACACATGGACAAACATATACATAGACATGCACACAGACACTCACATGCACCCTTATGGAAGCATACACTCCCACACTCACACAGGCATCTTCTCAGAGACTTAGACCACTCTATACTCATGCACCCACACATACACTCTCTCTCACATTCACTCACAACCCCCCACCCCAAACACACACACACATGCACACACACACTCCTTCACAGACTTAAGACACTCTACACTCACTACACATACATAGTTAAAAACCACACAACACCAGGTTATAATCCAATAGGTTTAATTGGAATCACACTAGCTTTCGGAGCAACACTCCTTCATCAGGTGATTGTGGAGGGCTCGATTGTAACACAGAATTTATAGTAAACATTTACATTGTGATGTAACTGAAATTATACATTGAAAAATTGATTGTCTGCTATCAATTGTCTGCTAAGCAGACAATCAATTTTTCAATGTATAATTTCAGTTACATCATGCAGCAAATTTTTGCTATAAATTCTGTGTTACAATAGAGCCCTCCACAGTCACTTGATGAAGGAGCGTCGCTCCGAAAGCTGGTGTGCTTCCAATTAAATCTGTTGGACTATAACCTGGTGTTGTGTGGTTTTTAACTTTGTACACCCTAGTCCAACACCGACATCTCCAAATCATACACACACATATACACTCTCTCTCACACTCACAACCCTCAACCCAGACAGACAGACACACACAGTCAGACACAAAGACACACATGCACACATATATTTTGTGTGGTGAATTTGTACTTGCAGAGCTACATTTAACTTTGCTCAAAAACTGCATGAATTCATGTAAAACTCTGTTATCTTACTTTTTAGATTAGAATCAATCTAAACACTATGTCATAGACAGAGAACACGGGGCTAACACCTTCAACATGTTGTCTAGCTAACACCAATTGTTACAAAGTTAAAATTCACATAACACCAGGCTATAGTCCAACAGGTTTAATTGGAAGCACACTAGTTCCGGAGCGACGATCCTTCATCAGGAACGGCGCTCCGAAAGCTAGTGTGCTTCCAATTAAACCTGTTGGACTATAACCTGGTGTTGTGTGATTTTTAACTTTGTACACCCCAGTCCAACACCAGCATCTCCAAATCATGACCAATTGTTACAGTTAACCTGAGAATGCAACTTTTATGAAAAGGTTTTGTGATTTACACTTGAAAGAAGTGAAACTTTCCTGGTATTCGAACAGATGGAAGACTCATCAGAAAATCAAGGTATTTTTTAAATGTATAATTTCAGTTACATCACACTGTAAATTTCTGCTATAAATTGTGTGCCTTACAATGGTGTCCTCCACAATCACCTGATGAAGGAGCGGCACTCCGAAAGCTAGTGTGCTTCCAATTAAACCTGTTGGACTATAGCCTGATGTGTGATTTTTAACAATCCACATGAAGATTGTTACTATGATTAATGTACTATTATTGTTGCATGTCCTCATTATTACCCAATTTATTCTCTGTCCACCATACAGCTACTGTTAGGAACCTTATAGACTACTTCTACCAGTGTCTTATTTTCCTTTTTATTTCTTACCTCCACTACATTGGTTGATTCAAGATCATTTCTTGCTATCGTACTTATTCCATCCTGTATCAATAATTCTAACCCACCACCCTTTCCTTTCTGTCCGTCCTTTCAGAATGTTGCATACCCTTGAATATTTCATTCCCAGCTTTGATCACCTTGTAACCATGCCTCTGTTACAGGTATAAGATTATATTCGTTAACCTCTATTTGTGCAATTAACTCGCTGATTTTATTCTGAATCCTTTGCATACTGAGTAAAGAGCCAACATCCTGATGTAATGCCAGCATGCCATTTTCACTCTTACATTCCTGTCACTTTAGCCTGTTTGGAAAATTTTTATAAAGCCAGCTTGCTGACAATCAACATGTTTTGATTTGTCAATCATTTCTGATTGAAGAGTCCCTGCTGTTTTATTGTTCAACAGCATTGATACTTGAATAGCAGCACGCAGAAATTTAAATTTGCTGTGCATTTTGGGTTGACAGGAATAGCTATGGAAAGAGTATTAACACAAATACGATGCTTTTCATAGATTCTAAGGTGGTGCTTTCCAAATTTTTTCACACTGTAACCTCATATCAAGGTTTGGAATTCATCGTAAAGAATTTTATAATACATCCTCTCGACCTGCTAATGTGTTTTAATGCTGATCATAGAACTAATTAAAAGTTTTAACTCTGTGACTGAACACCCCTTAAAGTATAAAGGTCCTGATTACCAATCAGTTCCACACTTCAGATCAAACTAAGGCTGTTGATGGTGGCAATGCACAAGGATTGCTGTGTGCACACCACTCTTTGAACTGTAGCTATTGTTTGCTACTTATTTGCATAATTTATACAGCAGGATGATAATTTACCAGATCAATGGCCTAATTGTCTTTTTCTTTGAAACTGTGATATCAGCATTGTTTGCTTGGAATTTCCAATTAGAGAATCTTCAGCGTTGTGGTCGAAGAGCTACTTGAGAAGGGGGTTTGGATGGAAAATAGATTCTTGTCACCTTGATGATGTTATGTGACTAGCTGCTGCAGAACTATTGCATTAAATGCAAGTGGTGAAAAGACATGCAGGACAGCTAAATCAACAGATACAGTTTCTGTTCTAGCCAAATGAAATGAGATTGAATTTCCTGACATGATGCAGGGTAGACACATATTAGTGCTTGGAGCACTTTTCATATTTTTGCACTGCAGCCATTGTTGATTGCACTGATTCAGGGTTATTTACTTGAAAATCTGATTTGTTCCATTTTATTACTGCTTTTTTGGACTAAGTGATGGTGGAATCAGAATGGAGCTGCCATTCACATGCGGGAGGCCGCCTACAGATGTACGTCCACAAGATCACTTTCAAGACCTAATCTACCCCAAGGCTCCTGCTAAAATATGATTATCAGCAATAAGTGCTTCAACTGTTCTGAATAATAGACAGCAGTCAAAGAAGACTGTACTAGCACAAATAGCTGTTAACAGACAAACCTTGGAGGATGGTATACCTTCACTGAAATCAAGGATGATTTAAGAAGTACATTTTAAATCAGTCCAACTTAGACCAACTTTTTCTCATTTTTAAAGCAGGAGTCGGAATTTTAATCCAGATCACATTCTTCTGATGTTTTAAACTTTTTCAGAAAAGTAGCATCTGAACTTCTCAAAAATAACAATTTTGTTAATTCTGCATATATTGTTATATTTCTTTCCCCAAATGCCTTTTTTTTGTCTAAATTTGGGCTCTTTCACCAGTTAGTAGAATTTTTCCATTCTGATTTTTAACAACTTTTGACATCAAACTTGAATTGAAATTTACTTGGAGGAAACTGCAGTCTTTGTAATTCTGCTGCAAATGTGTTGCTGGTCAAAGCACAGCAGGCCAGGCAGCATCTCAGGAATAGAGAATTCGACGTTTCGAGCATAATTCGACGTCGAATTCTCTATTCCTGAGATGCTGCCTGGCCTGCTGTGCTTTGACCAGCAACACATTTGCAGCTGTGATCTCCAGCATCTGCAGACCTCATTTTTTACTCTTTGTAATTCTGGTTGAGGAATAGACTGAGTCCCGCTCTGTATGAATGACATCTTACAGGTTTCGTCCTTTGAAAAATATCCTGGTGTGGGTTAAAAATCTTCCTGTACACTGTTTAAAATGAAATAAGGGAAATGCAAACATTACACAGTTTGGTATTTTTTAAGCAGATTTTCCCTCAAATTTTCATAGAATTTTTCTACTGTTAAAAGTGCACACTTTTAGTTAAACCTAGTTTGCACTATAAGGCTGTACTGTTGGAAACAATAACACACCTATGGAATCTGAAGAGAATGGCCAGAGTTAACAACCATTAAGATGATTTTTGAGAGTGCTGTGTTTACATTTAAATACAAGCAAATAGAAAACCCACCTAATAGGTTGCCTCCACTGGGTTTATGAACCTTACATTAATTTAGGAGTTCAACTAAAATTTGTGCAGATTTGGGAATTCAATGTATGACCTACCGGCTACTGTCAATTTTATAGATTTTGACAGGGAGTAATAATAGCCACAGGCTATACAGCTAGATATGTTCAAAATGGACTGTAACAGTGGTGTATTGGCAAAAATAAAAGCTTGTATTGTTACTGCCATAGTCACATGGACGCTTGAAGTATGATCAGACTGGAGGTGATTGGATAATTTCCTCCATCAATCGTTCCAGGAGGTTGCACTGCAGTAAGCTACTACAATTTATTTCACTCACATAGTTTGTATTACTTCCTCCACTCTTCCATAGCTTCTTCCACTCACTGCATTTTGCTGGAAATATAATGTATTGTACACAGATGGCTCTGTTTATTGTAGTTGATGAGTATATACAGACTAGGAGTCCTGGCTGCCTCAAACTCATTTGCTGGCACAGATCTGTCATCATTCATTCTTTTGGAAAAACTTGAATTTAGACATCTTGCAGGACTGTCAGAAATCAAAAGGTATTTCACAATCAATTAAGCAATTCAGAACTGTAGTCGCTGTTGTCATGTTGGGAACTTGACAACCAATTTGTGCACACCATTTTCCAGAAACAACAATGAAACACATTCTAAAAATATTTTGATGGGAATTAAGATATGCATACTGAACAAGTTACTGAGAAAGCTCCTCAGCTCTTCCTAAAATTGTCGCTTGTGACTTCTCATACTTCTTTCAGCAGCTATTGGTACTTCATTTGAAAGACAACACCTTACAATGGTTCCTTCAATACTGTACTGAAATGTCAATTTAGATTATAGGTCTGATTTTAAAACTTGCTCCGTTCGCTTGGTTAAAAGTTGCACTGCACTACGCATGTGTTGAAGTCTCTACAATAAAGCTGAATTGAACATCTTCAGAGATGACAGCGCTGCCTTTGAGTCAATATGGCAGGACTCAGCTGAACCTTCTTTTTGCTGAACCCAGAAAGCAGCATTTCTTCCCCCAGCCATCATCCTCTCAGGCCACCTCCTTCTCATCTTGACCCCTTCCAATTTTGCAAAAGCCCAAATGAGATTGGAGACCCAACTTGATGTTCAAAAGTTGCTGATCCTTCAAGATCAGCAGAGGTCAGCAGAAGACAAGAAGACAAACAGGATAGGTGCAGTGCTTACCCTGCTGACTTAACAGTGGGCTTCCACTGAAGCTGAAAATCCCAATTGTCATTTCAGGTTTGTATTTTCTAAATAAGGCTTCTAGGTTTTATATTGCTGAAGATTTAGTTGATTTTGTGCAAGTTGAAACCAGATGAATCTTGGCAGATTTACTCTCAAAATGAATTTGATTTGAGATGACACACAATTGCATCTATCCCGGGCAAGCCAGGAAAACCTAGTCACATGGGCCAGGTCGAATTGTAAACACACCAGGAAGGAGCGACTGGCATTTCAGCCAATCAGATTGCTCACAATCTGTGCTGGAAAGCAGAGCTTTTCTGTTTCTCTGTGTCACTGCTGAGTGGGCTGCTTTATGTCAACGTTTTCACAGAGGAACATGCACTCACTTCAGATTAGATTAAATCTGGCTTGGCTGATATGAAAAACCACACAGACTGCCACTGTCACCCACAGTAATTACATTTATTCATTTCCATTTAGTGGAGTTTTTACAAGCAGGGCACAGCAGACAACTGGCAATAAACACTGGGGAAAGAAATTAAAATGCTGATCAGTTTTGTGCAAAAACAATCAAACTATCATCTTTCACAAGGAAGCTCATTTATCACCCAGGAAAAGCCCTTTGTGTACTGATATGAGTATTACTGATCTTGTTACATGTAAACTCACTAACATGGAGTAACTGCCACTGATGTGATTTTACTAATGAATAAGTTCATTCTACATTTTCAGCAGGGACTTGCAAACAAATAAGATCTGTGTTTTCTGTCACAGATTTCCATCTTTCTTTTTGTCTTTTCGTTTCCTTGTGTTTTCTTTCTTTGTTCTCCTTGTTCTTTCTTCTCTTGTGTCTGTCCTTTCTCTTTCTTGCTTTTATACTATTTTCACCCTACCTCACCTCTGCCACATTAGTCCTTTCACTTGAATATCAATGATAAATAGATATTTGTTACATTTGTGTAGCTAAATAGGTTACTATTGGAAGATAACTGGTTGTCATCCTGAAAATTCCCTGTGCAGGAGTTAGCTTAAAAAATTAAGGATAAATTACAGCTTCAAAAGAATATGTTATGATTTCCCCTGGGTAAATGTGTACACTTCCCTGAACTGGCAATCAAACAAAATCAATGCTCCTCTGGTATTTACACCAAACATGAGGTGACTGCTGCCATTTATGGAAAGGGCAATAAGCCCACCAAAGTACTGTATGCTTTGAATTAAAAACATTAATATTTATGTATAGGTCTGGGCTAAAATGAATTTACTCAAATTAGGTAAGAGTTTGTGGCATGGGGAGGGGATCTCTGGTAAAAGTTTACATGTTCTGATGACCTGAGTGCAGCTGCCACAGAGTGGGAGGTTTCGGGGTTTGGTAAGTACAGGAGATTTTAAGAGTTATTCTCTCTTTAAAACTCCATGTTAGTTGCATTTAAAATTTGAGTGAGGTGTGCTATTTAAGTTAATTTTAAAATTTAATGTTTTATTTTGGGTTAAACAAAGAAGCTATCTACTGAGAGTAGCTTTGGCGTAGTTAGGTAATCAAAGAATTAACTAAAACTAGTTTTTGAACAACAGCAGACTTATCTATGCCAAAAGTCGGTTAATTACAAGGCCTGTAGAATTCAGTTAACATTGCAAGTAGCTAATGCAGAGTGAAAGGCGTTTCTTTTTTTTGGCGGGGTGAACATGGTTGGTGGTGTCTGAGAGTTCAGTAAAGTGGTGAAGTTACTGTACCTTTTTTTCTTTTTCTGAATCTTTTTGGAAGGCACTACTTTAGCTGCTGAGAATCATAACTCTGCAAAACAGAGTGAAAACAAGAATGACATCATGAGTAAACTGATTGGCCGGTAGGTGCGTACTCACAATCTTCAATTGTAATGGGTATCAGCATTTGAAAGAAATATTAAGATTGTGATCAAGAATAACAATAACCTGCATCAGTGAAAGGAGAGAGATAACTCGACTGTTAATTTCAGAAGGTGTTCATAGGATAGGTCAGTCTAATTGAAGGTATCATAGGCAGCAGGAAGAAGACAGCTAAGGATGTGACTAGAAAGGTTGATGAGGGTCAAGCTGTGGATGTGGTGAATATGGACTTCAGCAAGGCATTTGATAAGGTTCCCCATGGTAGACTCATTCAGAAGGTCAGGAGGAATGGGATTCAGGGGAACTTAGCTGTCTGGATACAGATTTGGCTGGCCAACAGAAGACAGCGAAGTAGTAGAAGGAAAATATTCTGCCTGGAAGTCTGTGGTGAGTGGTATTCCACAGGGCTCTGTCCTCGGGCCTCTACTGTTTGTAATTTTTATTAATGACTTGGATGAGGGGATTGAAGGATGGGTCAGCAAGTTTGCAGATGACACAAAGGTTGGAGGTGTCGTTGACAGTATAGAGGGCTGTTGTAGGCTGCAGCGGGACATTGACAGGATGCAGAGATGGGCAGAGAGGTGGCAGATGGAGTTCAACCTGGATAAATGTGAGGTAATGCATTTTGGAAGGTTGAATATGAAAGCTGAGTACAAGATTAAGGATAGAATTCTTGGCAGTGTGAAGGAACAGAGGGATCTTGGTGTGCAGGTACATAGATCCCTTAAAATGGCCACCCAAGTGGACAGGGTTGTTAAGAAAGCATATGGTGTTTTGGCTTTCATTAACAGGGGGATTGAGTTTAAGAGTCGTGAGATCTTGTTGTAGCTCTATAAAACTTTGGTTAGACCGCATTTGGAATACTGTGTCCAGTTCTGGTCACCCTATTATAGGAAAGATGTGGATGCTTTGGAGAGGGTTCAAAGGAGGTTTACCAGGATGCTGCCTGGACTGGAGGGATTATCTTATGAAGAGAGGTTGACTGAGCTTGGGCTTTTTTCATTGGAGAAAAGGAGGAGGAGAAGGGACCTAATTGAGGTATACAAGATAATGTTAGGCATAGATAGAGTCGATAACCAGAAACTATTTCCCAGGGCAGAAATGACTAACACAAGAGGTCATAATTTTAAGCTGGTTGGAGGAAAATATAGAGGGGATGTCAAAGGCGGGTTCTTTACACAGAGAGTTGTGAGAGCATGGAATGCATTGCCAGCAGCAGTTGTGGGAGCAAGGTCATTGGGGACATTTAAGAGACTACTGGACATGCATATTGTCACAGAAATTTGAGGGTGCATACATGAAGATCAGTGGTCGGCACAACATCATGGGCTGAAGGGCCTGTTCTGTGCTGTACTGTTCTATGTTCTATGTTCTATGAATGTGGGATCATGTTCAAATAATGACTGGAGTCGGTGAGTTGTGAAAATAGCCTCTTTATTCAGCAATTGCAGCACAAGTTTGAGGCAACAATAGAATCCTGAAATGACAGTTCTTAAAAAAGCCTCTTTATACGCAGTTCTTACATATGTTAAAATTACATTGCCAATAGTTACAGTTTTTCTCTGTAAATTGTCCACACCTGTCTATAAATTTTGATAATCTCAATGAAATCTCCTCTCAGTTGTCTCGAAAGAAAGCAACCCCGTTTCTCCAGTGCCCACCTTCCTTGGAATCATTCTTGTCAATCTGACCTACATCTTTTCTTAAGTCTCACATCTTTCCTGAAGAGCTGTGCCCACACCTGGACGCCATGCTACAGCTGAGGTCAAATCGGTATTTTTATTTAAACTTGTTGTAACTTCCTTGCTTGTGTTCTATGTTTGGAACATCACATGCCCTTTTAACCAACTTTCTCAACTTGCCTTGGCACCTTTCCCAATGTGTACATGTCTATACACTCTAAATCTCTCTTCCTACACCCCCTTTAGGGTTTCATTGAGGTTCATCATGTGGTAACTTTTTAAAAAAAACCTTATTCAGCTTTTAAGACCACTACTTCTTGTTGTTTTTATTTTTTTCAATCATTTACCACCATTGACCCAAGCCCCAACACTGGTGAGGCCACTTTTGGAATAGAGAATTCGATTCTGGTCGCCCTGCTACAGGAAGGATGTTAGGAAACTTGAAAGAGTACAGAAAAGATTTACAAGGATGTTGGAGGCTGGTACAATTACAACCATTTAAAAGGCGTCCTACATGAATAGGCAGGGTTTAGAGGGATATGGGTCAAATGCTAGCAAATGGGACTAGATTAATTTACGATATCCGGTCGGCATGGACGAGTTGGACTGAAGGATCTGTTTCCGTGCTGCACATCTCTATGGTGTTATATTTTATTATCTACAGTACACAAAAGTTTGAAGGGCTTCTGTCCTGGCAGACAGGGAAGCTTGCTAAATGCTTGCTGCACTGGTCTGCCTGGTCCGCTTGCATAATTAAGTGGCGTTAGTTCTTTTGTCTTTTAAATTGGTAAACATTAGTAAAAATACTGGGCCTGTACGCTCTGAATAAGTTTGAAATTGTACCTGCACTTAATTTAAAAAAGGATGTTAAACTGATTACTGCAGCTGGGTTGTGAGATTGATTTACTGTTTGCCGGTATGAGTTTCATTCATTTATACAATTTCATGGATTGCCCAGTTAAAAGGTATTCAACAGGTATTTAAAATTGGGGAGTCTAGCCAGGTCCAGGAGATGGTTGGTAACAGCTGGTTAATATTATAATGTTTCGTCGAGGCTTGATGGGCATGGCACTTTTCTGTATGCTATACTTATTCAGAGGTAAACAATGCTCGTAGCAAGGGCTGATAAGGTGTGAAAATGCAGTAAAATATACTGAGCTGGTGAGTGAGTTAACAAAGATAACCCATAACACAATATCTCATCACACAATATCTCATGGGAATCAGATAATGATGTAGTGTGGGAGCCTTAAATCTAATAAATTTGACGTTCTCAACTGTTTTAGAATATAGAGAACATAGAACATTGCAACACAGTGCGGGTCCTTCGGCCCTCGATGTTGCGCCGACCTGTAAAACCAATCTGAAGTCCATCTAATCTACACTATTCCGTTTTTGTCCATATCTCTATTCAATGACCATTTAAATACCCTCAAATTTGACGAGTCTATTACTGTTGCAGGCAGTGCATTCCAAGTCCCTACTACTCTCTGAGTAAAGCAACTACCTCTGACATCTGTTCTATATCTATCACCCCTCAATTTAAAGCTATGTTCCCTCATGCTAGCTATTGCCTTGGAAAAAGGCTCTCACTGTCCAACCTATCTAACCTTCAGATTATCTTATATGTCTCAATTAAGTCACCTCTCAACCTTCTTCTCTCTAATGAAAACAGCCTCAAATCCTTCAGCCTTTCCACCTAAGACCTTCCCTCCATACCAAGCAACATAATAGTAAATCTCCTCTGAACTGTTTCCAAACCTTTCACATTCCTCCTATAATGTGGTGATTAGAACTGTACATAATATTTCAAGTGTGGCCACACCAGGGTTTTGTACAGCTGCAGCATAACCTCTTGGTTCCAAAACTCAATCCTTCTACCAATAAAAACTAACACACTGTACGCCTTCTTAACAACCCTACCAACCTGGGTTGCAACTTTCAAGGATTTATGTGCCTGGACACTGCGATTTCTCTGCTCATCTACACTACCAAGAATCTTACCATTAGCCCAGTACTCTGCATTCTTGTTGGTCCTTCCAAAGTGAATCACCTCACACTTTTCCGCATTAAACTCCATTTGCCACCTCGCAGCCCAGCTCTGCAGCTTATCTATGTTTCTCTGTAACCTACAACATCCTTCGTCACTATTTACAACTCTACCAACCTTAATGTTATCTGGAAATTTACTAACCCCTCCTTCTATGCCCTCATCCAGGTTATTTATAAAAAATACCAAATAACAGTGTACCCAAAACAGATGCTTGCAATACACCACTAGTAACTGAACTCCAGGATGAATATTTCCCATCAACCACCATCCCCTGCCTTCTTTCAGCTAGGTAATTTCTGATCCAAACTGCTAAATCACCCTCAATCCCATGCTTCCGTATTTTGTGCAATAGCCTACCATGGTGAACCTTATCGAAAACCTTACTGAAATCCATACATACCACATCAACTGCTTTACCCTCTTCTACCTGTTTGGTTGCCTTCTCAAAGAGCTCATTAAGGTTTGTGAGGTATGACCTACCCTTCACAAAACCATGTTGACTATCCCTAATTAATGTATTCTTTTCTAGATGATGATGAATCCTATCTTTTATAACACTTTCCAACACTTGACCCAAACCAAAGTAAGGCTCAGTGGTCTATAATTACCAGGGTTATCTCTAATCCCCTTCTTGAACAAGATTAACAACATTTGCTATCCTGCAGTCTTCTGGCACTAATCTGAAGACAATGACAACATAAAGATCAAAGCCGAAGGCTCGGCAATCTCCTCCCTGGCTTCCCAAAGATTCCTAGGTTAAATCCCATCTTGCCCAGGGGACTTCTCTATTCTTACACTTGCCAGAATTGCTAACACCTCCTCCTTGTGAACCTCAATCCCTTCTAGTCTGGTATCCTGTATCTCAGTATTCTCCTCGACAACATTGCCTTCTTTTTACTGTGAATGCTGATGAAAAATATTCATTTAGTGTTTCTCCCATCTCCTCCGACTCCACACACAACTTCTCCCTACTATCCTTGATTGGTCCTGATCTTATTCTAGTCATTCTTTTATTCCTGATATACCTGTAGAAAGCCTCAGAGTTTTCCTTGATCATATCCGCCAACAACTTCTCATGTCCCCTCCTGACTCTTAACTCTTTCTTTAGGTCTTTCCTGGCTAACTTGTAACTCTCAAGTGCCCTAACTGACCCTTCACATCTCATCTAACAAAAACCTTCTTCATCCTCTTGACAAAAGATTCAACTTCCTTAGTAAATCACGGCTCCTGCACTCAACAACCTCTTTCCTGCCCGAGCCAGTACATACTTATCAAAAACACGCAGTAACTGCTCCTTGAATAAGCTCCACATTTCAATTGTGCCCATCCCTGCATTTCCTTCCAAATCCTATGCATCCTAAATCTTGCCTAATTGCATCCTAATTGCTTTTCCCCCAGCTATAACTCTTGCCCTGCAGTATATATTGATCCCTTTCCATCACTAAAGTAAATATAACCGAATTGTGGTCAGTATCACCAAAGTGCTCACCTACCTTCATATCTAACAACTGGTGGGGTTCATTACCCAGGACCAAATCTAATGTGGCCTCGCCCCTTGATGGCCTGACTACATACAGTGTCAGGAAACTGTCCTGAGTTTTGTGACTTAACCAATGCATGGTTTGGAACAAGTCTCTGGGAAGGTGGAAGATGAATGGATAGATTAGGGTACTTTGGTCAGAATGCCTTTCAAGTGGGAAGAGTAACAAGGAATATAACATTCGGAGTTGTAGAAGATAATGCAGTGAGGAGATTGACATTGTTCTCTGCAGCTGAGACATAACTCGAGAAGATGGTGTTGCATATCCAATGTCAAGGTTCAGGACATCTGTAAAGAGCTGAACGGGAACTTAAAGTAAGAAGGAAAGGATCCAGTTGTCCAGTTAGGAAATGATAACATTAGTAATACTGAGAAGGACTTTCTACTTAAAAGTATGAGGAGCTAGGCACTGATTTAAGAGTAGAACCTCAAGGATAATAATCTCTGAGTCATTTGACAGGAGCCACATTAAATTAGTGAAATGAAACCATGCTCAAACACCGCTGTGGGAACCACAAGTTCCAGTTCGCGGGGCACTGGCATCAGTAGTGAAGATTGTGGAGCTGCACTTTTGGGGTGGTCTTCACTTGATCTGTGGTGAATAGCAACCAGAAGTTTCTCCTGGTGGATTTGATAAGACAAACAAAGAGGACAAGGTCCTCTCCAGCCCCGTTTGAAATGGTTGTGCATATGCTTCTCTTAGAATTAGATAAGCTAAAAGAGACATTAGCAAGGTTATATGAGCACATTGTGCTTTGATAGACACAGATAGAAATGTGAATCCCCAGAGCTATGATCATCCATGTCTGTTATAATTAAGGAAATTGTGATATGGGAGAAGTTGAGAATGATGGCCTGAATGGTGATTCTGTATCATCAAAGACCGAGTGGTGATGCAAATCAATAAGGCATTATATGGTGTGTGTGCCTGAGGTACATATGAGGTGTCCATCCTGAAGAAATTTTGTTGATCTCTGCAACCTGCTCCATCCAGGGTGCTTTTATCACCCAATATGGCCTCTTGTTGCCATCGCTCGGGAAAGGCGCTTCCCATCTCACTGGAATGCCTTCAAGTGAACGTTTAGTGAGGCATTGTTGAACAATGGTGCTGGTTTTCTTTGGGCCAATATGAAGAGGTGGGGATTGAGTGAAACTCTTGGATTGCGCAGAGTGAAATACTCTGTGGATGCCTTTTAAACATATAGCCTGGAATTTGGAGTCCAGAAGTCTGTAGACAGGGACAGAACTTTCTTCGCACCTACCCATAAAATTTGTCATTTTACCAACACCTGTGAGCATACTCATGTGTGGAAGCATGACACCTAAACATAAGTATCTCCCCTTATCAGGCCTGCCAATCCATGAGACAATCAAAACAAGGTACAACTCAATACTTCTTTACATTTGTCCAGAGCTATGGTTCTATTCAGGAACAGCATTCACAGTGAGAACATCTTGAGACATTTTCCACTTGCGTTTTAAATAAGCTTGCATGCATGGGTCTGTCTTGAGTAACATTAGCAAAAGGAAAGGACTCCAGAGAGCAAAGTAGGCAAACAATGCCAGTATATTTTTTTTAAATTAGTCTTTCAATAGTTTGCAGAAAGGTTTAAAACATACTTCTGAACGTAGCACCGCAGCCATGTGCAAATGCATTATTTTAAAATTTATTACAATGAATTATCATGTTGAGAGCAATGACCGTAGGATATGGAGACAGTTCACAGCAGACAACTATGAAATGATGTATAATTTTTTATTCCAAAAGTGAAATTGCCTGCTTAACTAATAACCAGGTTTTATGCCACGAAAAATAGCCTCAGCCTCAATGTTATTAGTGTCATTGCGCAAGCCAGAGAAAAACTTATTACAGAGTTGAGATAAAGTAATTACAAATGTTTGATTACTGTTGGCACTCTCAAACTGCCAGTGCCAGAAGCACAAAAGTTTGAATTTTCCACCAAAGCTGACCTTTGTTGATGTATAAAATGTGCTGCCAGGAGTGGAAAATGGGCAAGTGTTCTTTTCCATTGGAACTTTACAGACATTAATGCCCATTCTATTTTTCTGGCTTCATTTTTATTGGCCTAGGGAAATATCTGCCCCTTTTTCTACATCTGTGTAAATCAAGCTGTATGATTGGAAATAAATGAAATGGCCCATTTCTAACATTTTTAACCCTTTTGTACCAGATTATATTCTCATCGAATAGCCACCGAGGGGAAAGGAAAGTTAAATATAAAGAAATCTGCAGTGATGTTTAGAATTTCCAGATACTTGAATAGGCAATAAACGTGGATGACTTTTATTTTTACTGTTCACAAAATTAATGAATTGTTGTAATGCAGAAGGAGGTCATTCAGCCCATATCTCCAGTTGTCTTTGCAACAATGCTTCTATGTTGGTTTTTATTTAAAAAAGCTTAAATTGAAGAATATCACATGCTGCATGTGCTCCCACAAGCTAGGGCTCATTTCCACTGTAGTCACCACAGTATCAGTAGGTTTATATTTCACACATTTTAAAGATAAATTCCAGTTTCCATTGAGGTAATCAATAAGATTACCTCAACCATTCAACATTGTCCAAAAGCATTAAAATAGGGATGTAATAGCCTAGATTTTTCATTAAGAAAATATAAGGTGAATAACATTGATTGTTATAGTGAAAATTGGACAACAATTTTTGGAATGCACATGCGTCAAGTTAAATGTGAAAATCCAGAAGTTTCTGTTCGAGTTACTTAAGGCCTTCACAGGCTTGAGAATGAGATTAATAAAAGGCTGTGAAATCGTCGTGTTTGCCAATTTTGTGAACTCTAAATGTGAGTACTTACTGCGGAACAATATTTCTGCACTGAAAACTAAATTTTCATCAGTGTGAAATCTCATTCCTTCAACTGTTAGAAACTTAAGTTTTTCTTACTTTGTTTGTCTTTTATCTCACTCTCTTAAACTGCTCTCTCCACATAAGAACCCAGAAACATCAAACATAGAAACAGGAGTCGGCCATTTGACCCCTTGAGCCTGCTCTGTCATTCGGTATGATTATGGCTGATCATTGAGTTCAATAGCTTAATCCAGTCCTCCACCAATATTCTTTGGTCTGTTTAGCCAAATGAGCCATATCTATCTATTTCTTGAAATTACACAATATTTTGGCCTCAATCATTTGCTGATGTAGTGAATTCCACAGGCTCATCACTCTCTGGGCGAAGAAATTTATCCTCATCTCAATCTAAATTGGTTATCCCTTATCCTTAAGTTATGACTACTGGTTCTGGCTTCCCCCACCAATGGGAACATCCTTCTTGCATCTACACTGTCTTGTCATAGTCATAGAGTCACAGGGATATACAACACAGAAACAGACTCTTCGATCCAACTTGTCCATGCCGACCAGATATCCGAACCTAATTTAGTTCCTTTTGCCAGATTTCTATGAGATCTCCCCTTATTCTTCTTAACTCCAGTGAACACAATCCTAACTGAATCAAACCCTCCACATATGTCAGTCCTGCCATCCCAGGAATCAATGTGGTAAACCTTCACTCTACTCCCTCTACAACAAGAACATCATTCCTCAGATGAAAGAGACCAAAACTGCACACAATATAGCAGTGTGGCCTCACCAATGCCTTGTATAATTGTAGCAAGATATCCTTTCTGTACTCAAATTTTCTCACCATGAAGGCCAATATAGTTTGCCTTTTTTACTGCCTGCTGCATCTACATGCTTACTTTTAGTGACTGGTGCAAGAGGATACCAAGATCTCATTAAAATATTTCCCTCTCTCAATTCACAGCCATTCAAATAATAATCTGCCTTCCTATTTTTGCTATCAAAGTAGATATCCTCACACTTATCTACAATATACAATGCATTTACCCACTTACTCAACCTGTCCCAATCAGATTGCAACATCTCTGCATCCTCCTTACAGCTAGCTCTTCCACCACCTCTTTGTCATCTGCAAATTTTGAGCTATTACACTTAGTTCTCTCATCTAAATCATTAGATTGTGAATAGCTGGAGTCCAAGTATCAATTCCTATTGTATTCCACTAATCACTGTCTGCCAGTCAGAAAAAGACCATTTATTCCAACTTGTTTCCTGCTAGCCAATTTCCTATCCATCCCAATACATTACTCCCAATCCCGTGTGTTATGAAGTTAAAGGAGTGTACTGTATCTTTAAGAAACAGTGAAAGATGTTTTGCACTGAGAGCTTGCAGGAACTGGTCATGCAATTGACGAGCAGTCTCTGACACCGGAAAATTGAAAATATGTAACATTTGGCTATGAAACGAATGCCTGAGTTTTGGTTGCTGTTTTGGCAGCATTCAAATTGAACTAATCAGTTTAACTTATGCCCCAGGATACTAAGAAACAATGGATTTTGAATTTATTGTTTTGCCAGCATCAACCCAATGAGATCAGCTGATGCTGGGTTTATAAAGAGCAGGTATTTTGACAGGTAGACAATGAGACCAACTGCCATAGACAGAGTAACTACCAGCAAAACACTGTCTATCAAAGGAACCTTTTTCATATGAAACACCTTTGCAGCAAAAGACCGAAGATGACCCAGGGAAATCTTCAGCCAGAGGGAGACAGACACTGACAACAGCCATGTGTGGTTTTAAAATTACATTGATGTAATATTAATATGGACATTTATTAGAACAGTATATTATTGTAGATTTGGAGGCAGATAACAAACAGTTAAGAGAAAGGAGGCTTAGAGTTGTAAATAGCTTTCTTTTAAATGTTCATTCTTAGAGTTAAAGAATAAATTGAGATTCTCTCTTTAAATAGTGGAAGTTGGGTGTTCTCTTTTGCTCATACTTTAACAGATTATGGGGTGAGGTGAGCTTTTCTGGATGTTTGGTTTAATTAGCAAAGAGTTTCCCCATCCTGTTGTAACACATATGCTTACATTTTACACATTAATCTCTTATGTTGGACTTTGTCAAATTTCTTGAAAGTCTAAGTAAACCACATCCACTGGCTCCCTCCAATCAACTCTATTAGTTACATCCTTGAAGCATGATTTCTCTTTTGTAAATCTATGGTGATGTATCTGACTCTACCATAGTGCTCTGCTATGAACTTCTTGATAACTGGCTCCAGCATCTTCCCACTTCTTTTGTCAGACATAATGATCAATAATTCCCTGATTTCTGCCCACCCCCTTTGTTTTAAATAGCGGGGTTACATTAACTATCCTTCAATCTATAGGAACTGTTCTAAGGAATCTTGGAAGATGACCATCAATGCATCCATTATTTGTAGGATGAGTTCCTTCAGTATTCTGGGATGTAGATTATCAGGGCCTAGGGATTTATCAGCTTTTAATCTCATCAATTTCTCCAAGAGCATTTCCTTACTAATATGGATTTGCTTGAGTTTCTTCTTCCATGAAATCCTGCATTCCCCATCATTCCTGACGTCTTTGTGGAGACAGAAACAAAGTATGAATTTATGAATATAAGAATAGGAGCAGGTGCAGGTGATTTAGTCCCTTGACCCTGCTCTGCCATTCAAAAAAGTTGAGGCTGAATCTCCTCTGAACTGCTTCGCTTGCACTTATATCCTTTCTGAAATATAGAGGCCACTACAGTACACAGTGCTCCAAATATGGTCTCAGCAGTGCCTTGTACTACTGAAGCCTAACTCCCTAAATTTGTGCTCATTTCCCCTCATAGAACATTCCAGTGTTACAACACCCACTATTCTCAATGTTGGTGTCACTAACCAGAATCTATTTCTTGCACATAAATTGATTTCTTTAATCTTGTGTGACCAATTCTAATTTGTACTTTGTTCATGTAGTAATCTAGTGATTACTACCTTTGAAGGTCTGCTTTCTAATGTAGCTTCCCATCGTGATAATGAAGAATCCGCTTACATCAATTATGTCATCATGGACAAGTGGCTTCGCTGTAAATTTCCTTTCAACTCTGGTCTGAACAGCTTAGACCCTGGCATTGATCAGGTAATGCAGCCTTCGAAATATTGCTCTTGGCTGCAGAGAACAGTATCATTTCCCCTCATTATAAATCTGCTACATTTCTTTTCATCTCCCACTTCAATGGCTCCCATGATCAGTTAGCTCATCCACACTGAAGTCCCCAACCTCAGGCAAACAAACTTAAAGAAACTCATATAAAAACAAAATACTGCTCCTGCTGGAAATCTAAAACAAAAACAGGAAGTGCTGGAGAAACTCTGCATCTATGGAGAGACAAACAGGGTCAACTGATAACTTTCTTCTTCACAGCTGAAGATGCATGTACTTCCCTTCATGCCCCAACTCTCTTACACACCCAACTCCCAGCACTTCATTCAAATTAGCATTACATTTAGATAAAAGGAAAAAGGAGGCATATGTAAGGTTTGGAAAGCTGAAATCAGGACTATGACGGAAGCAAGAACGAACTTAAACAAGGAATTAGGAGGGCTAAAAGGGGCCATGAAATATCCTTGGCAAGCAGCACTAAAGGGAATCCTCAGGCATTTTATACATATATTGGGAGAAGGAAAAGGTAGGTTCCCTCAAGGACAAAGGTGGGAATTTATGCATCAAGCAGAGGAAGTGGATGAGATCCTTAATGAGTAATTTGCATTGGTATTCACTAAGGCGAAGGACCTGGATGATAGTAAGATTAGGGAGAAATATGTTGATATTCCAGGGCATTTCAATATTAAGAAGGAGAAGGTTTCAGGTGTCTTGAAAAACATTAAGATAGATTAGTCCCCGGGGCCTCATGGAATCTATGCCAGGATACTGAGGGAGATGATTTCTGAAGGTAGGGCTGTGGACTTTCCTAAAGCAGTTGATAAGGTCTCTCATGGTAAGCTGGTCCAGAAGATTAAATCATATGGTGAGTTGGTAAGTTAGATACAAAATTGGCTTGGTCAGAGGTCGTTGTGGAGGAATGTTTTTCTGACTGGAGATCTGTGGTCAGTCATAATCTGCAAAGACAAATGCTGGAACCTCTGTTATTTTTAATATATATCGATGATTTGGAAGAATATGTAAGTGGTCTGTTCAGTAAGTTTGCAAATGACATGAAAATTGGTGAAATTGTGGATGGTGAAGAAAGTATCAAAGAATAAAGCAAGATATAGATCAGGGCAGGTGGTAGAAACAGACACAGTAGCATCATTTAAGAGGCATTTGGACAAACACATGAACTGCAGGGAAAGGAGAGAAATGGACCTTGTGTAGGCAGATGGGATTAGTATAGAAAGGCACAATGAACAGCTTTGATATGGTGGGCTGAAAGGGCTGTTCCTGTACTGTATTAATGTGTACTCTATGTTTGTATCTTCAGCTGAAGGTCCCAAAAACAGTATGAACCTAATTAACTATGTTCATCTTTTCAAATAGAGAATTGTATATCCTTGTTTAAGGCAGGGTGAAACTGAGAATTTAAATCATAATTTTTAGTTAAATGCTATATGTGAAGAACAAAAATAAAGATTTTTTAAAATATGATTAATACTCATTTTACTTGTTAAGCTCCCAACATTCTGTTCAAAATTGCACAACATGTTTTTGTATTTAATACATATTTCTTGCTCTGGATTTGACAATTATCAGGAATCCGATTGGTTTCAGTATGGACTTTGTACAAGATGCACTGCAGCAGTTCACCAACTTTCTCTCCATAGCACCCTCCAAATCCACAACCTTGATCATTTAGAAGAAAAAGGTGACAGGCACATGACATCATCACCTTCAAGTTCCTCTCCAAGCCGTATATCAAACTGATTTGGAATTACATTGACATTCCTTCAGGATCACTGGGTCAAAATTCTGACATTTCCTTCCTAACAGCACTATTGGGGTTCCTACATCAGGTGAACAGCGGTGGTTCAAGAAGGTGGTTGGGGATTAGCAACAACTTTTGGACTTGTTGGTGATATTCATCTCCCATGTCAGAATAAAGAGAAGAGTCATGTTTGCCTTGATCACACATACCAAAGATTTTCTTTAGATGGTACCACACTGAATAAGATATTTAGTGACAGTGAATTACTGCTATAAAACTGTACTTGTCAGCAAGGTAAATGTTGACCACACAATACTAGTCATTGTGTATTTTCATCTACTGTTTAATGAACATTTAGTATCATTAGGTAAGGGCAATGCAATTTCACAATTCCACAATGTCTTGATAAATTGTTTCCATTAACATTACCAAGTAATTATTCCACCTTGTCTGCAGTTTGTTTGTATCAAGTAGCACTGCTTGATTTAAGACGACTTGAACTTTTTAGCAAGGCAAGCCAGCTTGCAAGTTTCAGTGAGCTTGAGTGAATGTGCAAATGGGATTCTTGGAAGTCAGCGAGTAGATTGTGTGAAAGTCCAAACAAATTCAAGGCCAACCCATTTTCACCTATTCAGGAAGGGTCACTCGATCTGGAACGTTAACTTTGCTTTCTCTCCACAGATGCTGCCAGATTTGCTGAACTTTTTCAGCGATTTCTGTTTTTGTTTATAATTTACAGCATTTGTAGTTCTTTCGGATACTTTCATTTGTTCACCTACCCATTGTCCCTATTATAAGCTTTTCTTCTTCCTCAGTTTGATATTAACCACTCCTTGGTCTGCCTAATCTTCTTTCTCTCTTTGTGTGCTCTGTCCCCGTGCATCTACTCACTAATTCCCTTCCCCCCAACCCCTGTCATTGCCTTTTCCTAGCTAATTTCAATTCTGAAGAAGGTCAGTGGACTTGAAACATAACTCTGCTTTCTCTCTGCAGAAGCTGCCGGTCCTGCTGAGTCTCTCCAGCAATTTCTGTTTTGGTCTAAAACACTTTACTGTTGCCCAATCATCACAATGAAAACAACCTTTTAGGATGGTATTTGGAACCACATCTCTGGGAATTTCTTTGGGTATTCTCCTGGTTCACTATCATAACTTCAGAGAGAATTTTGACAGGAACTGTGATTCGACATGTAGCAAAAACTTTACAAATATTCTACTTGAGGCATGGTGGCATCAAAAGAATCTTCAAGAATATTTCTGGTAGGAGTCTATCATCTTCCATTATTGCTCATTCCACCAGGGACCTCAGATGAACATTGGTGCAATTAATTTGATGTGTCTCAAAGGCAGATTACGTTTTACAAAAGACTTCAGTGATGTTGTGCTTTGTGTCTATTGCAGGAACGTAATCTGAGTCAGCAATACTCTATCCTCTGCTGCTACTCGTCTTCTGAGATGGTGATATGTCAAGAAAGTATATACAGACAATGCCATAACTGAGACTCATAACCCTTCACTATAACTAAGTAAAATGCTGGGCCTATACCATGACAAATGTTCAGAATTGTGAGTCATGAAGCCAAAAAATACTTCAAAACCGCATTCAAGTTGTGGAAATCACAATGATCCAGACTTCACCATAGCGATGAGAGTCATATTGTCAGAAATTACACCATAATTCCTCCTAAACTGATGGCTACTCTATACTCTGCAATGTACAACTGCAACATATGTTTGGAGTTGAGCCATGTTCCAGGTAAGGGTCAAGTGTGGGAGGGTTGGACTGTTCATTTGGGTCTCGGGTGACTGGCGGTGGGGAGTCACATCTGACATGGGGTTGGTCCAGAATCGGGGGATATGTTTTGGTTTGGGTTGGTTCAGGTTGGATCCAGAACAGTGGAATAGTTATTGACTCCCAGGAGGGTTGAGATGGTAATATTAGATTACTAGGCACCAATGGCATGGTGCAAACCATCTTTGACCAGCATTTAAGGCCTATATATGTTCGCTCTGCATGCATTGGAAACGCATAAAGAAAAGATTACAGACCAAAGCTGGAATTTAAAAGCTTCATGTATTTGCCCCATCAATATCGTATTAAACAGACGTGGATTCCATGCTTTCAGCCATGAGACTGACACTGATTCTGCTCATCTTGGGTGGTGGCCAAACCATTTTCCAGTTGAATTTGCATTTCAAAGATCCGCAAGTGATGGTAGGGAACTGGGCACATGGTGGACACCACCAGAACTGGGTTCAGTTTGATCGTGAGGCACCACCCCCCCCACCGTCAACCAAGATGTATCTATGTCTCCTTATTCTTAATCATTAGGGAATCAAGGTTTATGGGACAAATGCAGGAAAGGCAGGATCTTAAGGAATGTCAGATCAGCCAGGATTGTATCGAATAGCAGACCAACCCAAGAGGCTGAATGGCCTACTCCATATCCTATTTCTACTGTACTTATTCTTTGCACTATGTCCATAGCTATTTCAGCTACAATCTTTCATTGGATATCTATCACTCTGCTTCCACCAGGTCTCCTTGTCCCCAGCAATACATATTAATGACACCCACCCTGGACTCCATGCTCCTCCTGTGCAGTCCAAGGTGGTATTTACTGCCAATAAAACCCCCTCCTGTAGCCTACCAACTGCTGTTTGGCCTAACCCACTGTATACCTTGAGTTTATGCTTCATTAGTGTTCTTGTCCCCAGTTCAACAAATGCCTCTGCTCCCCACACCCCCACAGTATTGACTCTCTACTCCCTTTCGACAATGATCCCTCCCCTGCCCCTACACTCCCCATTTGTAGTCTCTACAATAACCAACACACAAACCTCAGAACTGCATTCAAGGCAGGCCTCTAACCAACTTCAATGAGTGTCACATAGACATGCCAGAACAGACCCTTGACCACTGGCATTAGTACCTCCTGAACTAACAGTAAGTGATAGTTCTCCAAGACTGACCATTTCCCACTACTCAGACTAGGGTCATATTCAGTGATGGTTTGGCCCAAGTAGAAAACAAACTGTAGTCAAGCCCCTGGACTATGTGTGGACTGTGCTGTGACTGAAAACACTTGGACTCCTTAGTCAACAACAGTCCCCTTTAGCTCAACTGAGGACTAGTCACAACCCACTTACCAACATAACCATTTGTTTGAATAAATGTGTTTGCATGCAGGCAGCTGGCACATTCTGTAAGCCTTACATGGTGCCACCAAGAAATATGAACTCCACTCACCCACACCCACACACCTTCAACCCCATCTCAGAGATATATCTTCAGCAGCCATCTTTATAATCTTGTTTTGTTTATTTCTAGCGCAACACTTGCAGGCAAATTAAGTAGTCATGTTTCTTTTTCTTTTGTGCAGGATCCTCTGCAATATTTACATCCTGTACTCTGGCTTTGACCTTCCTGCTAGCTTTTCTACAAATCTTTCTTCCTTTATTCCAATACATTGTTCTCGTTTGACCTAGGAATGTATCTGTCCAGATTGCAAAGCCTTGTCTGTTAATACTCTCCAGATGATTATTGCCAAGCTCAGATTCTGCATATGTCTGTAGTTTTCATTAGGGTAGTTTTCTCCTTGCACAGCACTTGTGCTCTCCCTGCAGGATCTCTCATGCCTCAAATAATCCTACGTCTTTCAGTTTTCTAAACTTACAGGATTCACCTCAATGTGTCAGTACTTTCATACACTGATCGATAGTTTCCTTCTTTCTCTGGTCTCTGATATTGAACAAATACTGTTCAAAAGTACACTTAATATGAAGTACAAAGTACAAAATATTTGCAGCATGGCTTTCTGCTCCTCATTGAGATGTAGACTACGATGTCTTCTGCAGAACTCTTTCTCCACTACTACCAGCACTTGTTCTCCTTGTATTTGCTTGGTATTTTTTACTGATCTGTAGGTGTTTCACAGTTCCATCACTGAGAATGGAAACATTTCAATTATGTTGCACATCTCCTTTTATTTCCACAGCAGCAAGAAACTGAGAATTCACAGCCATTCTGATTTAACCAGCAGTTAAAAGTTGCTTAATTCTTCACTGCCTTTTCATTTCTCTGTCGCCAGCTCTGAAAATTCAATCAATCTCATCATCACACTTCTAAGATCATGTTTCAAGTAACATATTTAATAGCTGCCATGAGGAAAGGGTGCAAGTATTTACTGGAGATATTGAGCTCACATTACTATGGCTTGTCAGCTAGCATGCTACGTAAAAAATGCATTTGTCCAAACACTCCGGGGATGTGAAGGTCAGTTTTATAGTTAGCCACGAGATAGACAATTTGTCTAAATTTTCCTGGCTAATTATTAAGTTAAGCAATCCTCCAAAGTCACAGGTTAAAACTTAAAATGCAATTTATGCACTGAGGCACGAAGGAAACCTAGACTTTTCTGCCTCAGTGGTCTGTGCAATCACTCACCATTTACTAATTAAGCTTCTTTTCTTTATTCTTCCCGCCAAAATGGACAACTTTACAATTGTACACATCACAGATAAGTCAAATCTTGCCCACTCACTTAACCTATCTATATCTTTATGTAGCCCCTTGTGTTCTCTTCACAACTTACTTTCCGATCTATCTTTGTTTCAAAAGTTAAAAAAAAAGCATAAGCTGCATCTGGTCAATGGCAATTACTTGTTGCTCTGTTTTAAAAGAAGTGCCCACTGCTGGCTGAATAGTCAAAGGGAAATGTTTCCAATGTGCCCATAAGCCCACTGATATCCCAGACTGAGAATGTGATGACATGAGGTGTGAGGGAGGAGTGCAGGACTGCTGGGAAGGTGAGTACAACAGTTTAAAACACTTATCTCAGGCATTAGGGCCTCCATTTGCCGAGAGGTGCGAGGGAGGAGCGCAGGACTGCTGGGAAGGTGAGTAAAAAGCATTTTTTGAACAGTGTGATGAGGAGAGAGGGTGGAGAGAAATGAGGGCTGCCGGGAAGTTTTTAAGTGGGTGAGATCTAGAGCATGGAACAGTACTTGGGGCTATGATGTTGTGGCCATAACAGAGACGTGGGTTTCATAGGGGCATGAATGGTTGCTTGATGTTCCAGGGTTTAGGATGCTTAAAAAGAACAGGGAGGGTGGAAAAAGAGGAGGGGGTGTAACATTGTTAATCAGAGAGTGCATCACAGCTATAGAAATGAAGGTAGTTGAGGAAGGTTTGTCTACTGAGTCAGCATGGGTGGAAGTTAGGAACAGCAAGGGAACATCCACCTTACTGAAGGTTTCTACAGACGCCCTAATAGCAGTAGAGAGATTGAAGAACACATAGGTGGGCAAATTTTGGAAAAATGCAGATGTAACAGTGTTGTTGTTATGGGTGATTTCAACTCTCCCAATATGGACTGGAACCTCCTAAGTGCAGATGGTGTGGATGGAGCCGTTTTTGTCAGGTGTGTTCAGGAGGATTTTCTTACTCAGTATGTAGATAGGATGATGAGGGGAGAGGCCATTTTGGACTTGGTGCTCAGCAATGATCCAGGACAGGTGTCAGATCTCGTGGTGGGAAAACACTTCGGTGACAGTGATCACAACTGCCTAACATTTACCATAGCTTTGGAGAGGGAAAGGAACAGTGACTGAGGGAAGATATTTAATTGGGGAAAATGAAATTATGACACTATCATACAGGAGTTGGGAAGTACAGACTGGGAGCAATTGTTCCACAGAAGGGGCACAACAGACATGTGGAGACTGTTTAAGGAGCAGTTGTTGCAGTGATGCACAAATTTATTCCTCTGAGACAGGTAAGAAGGGGTAAGATTAAGGAACCTTGGATGACGAGAACAGAGGAGCTGCTCATCAAAAGGAAGAAGGCAGCTTATGTAAGGTGGAGGAAGCAAGGCTCTAGCACAGTTTTAGAGGATTGCAGGCTTGCTAGAAAGGAGCTCAGAAATGGACTGAGGAGAGCCAGGAGGCGGCACGAGAAAAGCTTGACAAGAAGGATTAGGGAGAACCCAAAGGCATTTTACTCATACGTGAAGAATAAGAGAATGTCAGGGCCAATCAGACATAGCATAGGCAACTTGTGCATGGAGTCTGAGCAGATAGGGGAAGCCCTAAATGAGTTTTTGCTTCAGTTTTCACTAAGGAAAGGGACCTTATTGTGAATGAGAACTTTGAGGAGCTGTGATACAGGCTTGACCAGATCAAGATTGATGAAGTTGATGTGCTGGAAATTTTGGCAAACATTAAGATTGATAAGTCCCCAGGGCCAGACCAGATTTATCCTAGGTTGTTCCGGGGAGCGAGAAAGGAGGTTGCTAAGCTGCTGGCAAAGATTTTTCCCTTCTCACTCTCCATGGGAGTCATACTGGAGGATTAGAAGGAGGAAAATGTTGCTCCTCTTTTCAAGAAGGGTAATAGGGAAATCCCTGGCAATTACAGACCGGTCAGTCTTACGTCTATGGAAAGAATACTGACTGATAGGATTTATGACTATTTGGAAAAGCATAGTGTGATTAAAGGCAGTCAGCATAGCTTTGTGAGGGACAGGTCATGCCTCACAAATCTTCTTGAGTTCTTTGAGGAAGTGACGAGACAGGTCGAAGGTTGAGCAATGGATATGGTGTATATGGACTTCAGAAAGGCGTTAGATAAGTTCACCATGATAGATTCATTCATAAAGTCAGGAATTATGGGATATAGGGAGATTTGGCTATCTGCATCAGAATTGGCTGGCTGACAGAAGGCAGAGAGTGAAGGTTGTAGATGTGAAGTATCCTGCCTGGAGGTCAGTGTTGAGTGAGGTCCCACAGGGCTATGTTCTTGGGCTTCTGCTCTTTGTAGTTTTTATAAGTGACTTGGATGAGGAGGTTGACACAAAGGCTGGAGGTGCTGTTGATAATATCGATGGCTGTTGCAGGCTGCAGCGTGACATAGACAGGATGCAGAGCTGGGCTGAGAAACGGCAAATGGACCTGAATAAATGTGCAGTGATACATTTTGGAAGGTTGAACTCAAATGCTGAATGTAGGATTAAAGACAGGATTCTTGGCAGTATGGAGGAACAGAGAGATCTTGGTGCTCAAGTACATAGATCCCTCAAAGTTGCCACCCAAGTGGATACGATTGTTAAAAAAGCATATGGTGTTTTGGCTTTCATTAACAGGGGGATTGAGTTTAAGAGCCACGAGATTTTGCTACAGCTCCCTGGTGTGACCACACTTGTAATATTGTGTCCAGTTCTGGTCACCCTAGGCTTTGGAGAAGGTGCAAAGAAGGTTTACCAGTATGCTGCCTGGACTGGAGGGCTTGCCTTATGAAGAAAGGTTGACTAAGCTCGGATTTTTCTCTCTGGAGCGAAGGAGGAAGAGGGGTGACCTGATCGAGGGATACAAGATAATGAGAGGAATGAATAGAGTCAATAGCCAGAGACTTTTCCCCAGGGCAGGACTAGAACGAGGGATCATAGTTTTAAGATATTAGGAGGAAGATATAGAGGGCACGTCAGAGGAAGGTTCTTTATGCAGAGAGTTGTGAATGCATGGAATGCGTTGCCAGCTGTGGTGGTGGAAGCAGAGTCATTAGGGACATTTAAGCGACTGCTGGGCATGCACATGGATAGCAGTGAATGGAGGGGTGCATAGATTCAGTTATTTTACTTTACATTAGGATCAATCATCGGCACAACATCATGTGCCAAAGGGTCTGTTCTGTGCTGAACTTTTCCAAAGCTATATCTATGAATAAATAAGGACGATTCTTGTATTTTGCTTAACTTTAGAATATTTGTACTTACTCCAAAGTGAGCAAACAATATTCATTCATTAATGGTTACAAGTGGCCACGTCTGTGAAACTCTCTTTTATAAAACTTTTTCAGTTCAGGGTCTTCATTTTACATGTGAGAACAAAAGTCCTTGCTGACATATTTATATCGTCAATAGCCACAGGTGAGGTGCCGCAAGACTGGAAGTTGGCTAACATCGTGATACTGTTTAAGAAAGGTGGTAAAGAAAAGCCAGGGACTGATGAGTCTGACATTGGTGGTGGGCAAGTTGTTGGAGTGAATCCTGAGGGACAGGATTTACAAGTACTTGGAATGGCAAGGACCGATTAGGGATAGTAAATATGGCTTGATGAGTGGGAAATTGTATCACACAAACTTGACTAATTTTTTTGAAGAAGTAACAAAGAGGATTGATGAGGGCAGAGTGGTGGACGTGATCTACATGGATTTCACTAAGGCATTCAACAAGGTTCCTCAATGTTGTGGTTCTGTTCGCCGAGCTGGGAATTTGTGTTGCAGACGTTTCGTCCCCTGTCTAGGTGGCATCCTCAGTGCTTGAGACCCTCCTGTGAAGCGCTTCTGTGATGTTTCCTCCAGCATTTATAGTGGTTTGTCTCTGCTGCTTCTGGTTGTCAGTTCCAGCTGTCCGTTGCAGTGGTCGGTATATTGGGTCCAGGTCGATGTGCTTATTGATTGAATCTGTGGATGAGTGCCATGCCTCTAAGAATTCCCTGGCTGTTCTCTGTTTGGCTTGTACTATAATAGTAGTGTTGCCCCAGTCGAACTCATGTTGCTTGTCATCTGCATGTGTGGCTACTAAGGATAGCTGGTTGTGTCATTTCATGGCTAGTTGGTGTCCATGGATGCAAATCGTTATCTGTCTTCCTGCAAGGACTGCACAAAATACTACATAGGACAAACAGGAAGATAGCTAATGATCCGCATCCATGAACACCAACTAGCCACGAAACGACACGATCAGCTATCCTTAGTAGCCACACACGCAGATGACAAGCAACATGAGTTCGACTGGGACATTACTATTATAGGACAAGCCAAACAGAGAACAGCCAGGGAATTCCTAGAGGCATGGCACACATCCACAGATTCAATCAATAAGCACATCGACCTGGACCCAATATACCGACCACTGCAACGGACAGCTGGAACTGACAACCGGAAGCGGCAGATTCAAACCACTATAAATGCCGGAGGAACAGCACAGAAGTGCTTCACAGGAGGCTCCCAAGCACTGAGGATGTCACCTAGACAGGGGACGAAATGTCTGCAACACAAATTCCTAGCTTGGTGAACAGAACCACAACAACGAGTACCCGAGCTACAAATCTTCTCACAAACTTTAAGGGTTCCTCATGGTGGACTGGTTAGGCCATGTTGCATACATACAGGAAACTGGTGAGACCACGATTGGAATATTGCATACTGATCTCCCTGCTATAGGAAGGATTTTGTGAAACTTGAAACAAGATATTGCCAAGGTTGGAGGGTTTGAGTTATAGGAGGAAGCTGAATAGACTGAGCTTATTTTCCCTGGAGTGTTGGAGGCTGAGGGGGGCCTTATAGAGGTTTATAAAATCATGAGGGACATAGATAGGGTAAATAGTCAAGGCCTTTTTCCCAGGGTGGGGTAATCCAATAGTAGAGGGCATTGGTTTAAGATGAGAGGGGAAAGATTTAAAAGGGACGTAAGGGGCAACTTTTCAATGCAGAGGGCAGTGCACATATGGAATGGGCTGCCAGAGGAAGTGGTGGAGGCTGGTAAAATTGCAAAATTTAAAAGGCAGCTTGATGGGTATATGAATAAGAAGGGTTTGGAAGGAAATGCTTGCAAATGTGATACCTGGTCAGCATGGACAAATTTGACTGAAGGATCAGTTTTTGTGCTGTATATCACGATGACTCTCTGACTCTATGACTTAAGGGGCAACTAAACTAATGCTGATGATTTCTTTAAATGTTTCCACAATGCTTAAAGTATGTTTGGTTCTGCAAACTTTGAGCTGAACTTTTGGCTGAACATTGAGCTCCAAAAAAGCAATAATGCACACTGCTTTAAATCATTATCTGCATCTTCCAGCAAATGTTCACCATATATAGGCCATAGAACATAGAACATTACAATGCAGTACAGGCCCTTCAGCCCTTGATGTTGCACCGATCTGTCATACCAATCTGCAGCCCATCTAACCTACACTATTCCATGTACGTCCAAATGCTTGTCCAATGACGAATTAAATGTACTTAAAGTTGGCGAATCTACAACCGTTGCAGGCAAAACATTCCATACCCTTACTACGCTCTGAGTAAAGAAACTACCTCTGAAGTCCTATATCAATGCCACCTCGTGCTTGCCGTCACCATGCTTAGAAAAAAGCTCTCCCTGTCCACCCTATCTAACCCTCTGATTATCTTACATGTTTCTATTAAGTCACCTCTCAACCTTCTTCTAACGAAAACAGCCTCAAATCCCTCAGCCTTTCCTTGTACGACCTTCCCTCCATACCAGGCAACATCCTAGTAAATCTCCTCTGCACCCTTTCCAAAGCTTCCACATCCTTCTTATAATGCGGTGACCAGAACTGTATACAATACTCCAAGTGTGGCCGCACCAGAGTTTTGTACAATTGTAGCAGAACCTCATGGTTCCGGAACTCGATCCTGCTATTAATAAAAGCTAAAACATTGTATGCCTTCTTAACAACCCTGTCAACCTGGGTGGCAACTTTCAAGGATCTGTGTACCTGGACACCGAGATCTCTCTGCTCATCTACACTACTAAGAATCTTACCATTAGCCCAGTACGTTGCATTCCGGTTACTCCGACAAAAGTGAGTCACCTCATACTTGTCCGCATTAAACTCCATTTGCCACCTCTCATCCTGCTCTGATGCCCACATCAAATTGGCCTCTGGTACACTGCATATCGCAAGCGTGTGTGTGCCTGCTTAGGATGTTATTTTGGACCTCTAAGGGTACTCATAATGCCCAAGGAATTGTTATTGCTACATCTAATTTCCTGCCATTGTGCTATCGAATCAGACACATGTCTAGACAAGCTGTATCAACAGAACTACAATATTGGCGTTTACCTGACATTGTGAAATATTCACTCGGCTTGTCTTTTTCAGAAACTGAACAAATTCAAAGCATTTTATTTCTGTACCATAAACCTACATACAACTATCAATAAAGTGATGGAAGATATTGTTGAACAATGCAACTTACTGACACAGAAGCTGCTCACTGAATCTTAATTCCAATTCCACCAAGGCCATTATGCTCTGGACCTCATTACATTCTCCTGTTTCTCTTCCTTTTTCCAGCACTTTTACTTGTTCTCTGTAACCTTTATTCACTCTGTCCACCAGGTTCTTTTTTTTCTAAAACAAGGGCACATTGTACCCATATCTTGGAGCAGCTGGACTTTGTGGGATGCCTTGAAGACAACAGACATGGGCAAAAGAACTGAATCCCAAAGGTGAGGTGAAGATGATCACTCCTGAGAGCATTTTGATCAACTTTGACTTGAAGAAATCCCAGCAAAATGGAAGTCAGTGAAGTTCAGCAGTAAACTCTGCATTCTTACACTCATCATTAGCACATAAAAAGGTAGTTGTGGGAATTGGAGGCTAATTATCTCAGGTCCTGCACATCACTGCCAGGGGTTCCCAAGCAGCATCCTTACTGGATCAAACTGTTTGAATCCCTTCCTGATTGCACTGTTGGAGTGGTTTCTCTGTACAGACTGTAGAGGATTATGTAGGGAGCTCACTGCCGCTTCCTCTAGAGCAATGAGGGGTGGACAATACAAGTTGGCTGATGCCAGAAATATTCACATCTCTAATAAACAAACAACAGAAGAAACATCAAGCAGTGTGTAAAATTGACAAATGGCATACTTTTGCTCATTTGCTACCCATAGGAACAATTACCCCTCTGGAGACAGTTAAAGGGGTGAGCCTTTAACTCAAGGTCCTCAAAATGATATAGGATTCTGTTCTTAGGTTGAGAACTTAAGAGAACAAAAATCTCAAATTTAAAGGAATGCCCAGGGAAAGAAAAATCTTTGTATAAGCACTTTAGAATGTGAGTTCATTACCATAACCTATTTCTGAAGTACAGTAAAAGAAAATTTAAAAAGGAATTGATTATGTGGAAAAAAGTAAGAATATGCTATTTTAACCAAAATTTCACATGTCTTCTCAGGTGTACATAATCCCAAAACATTATTTTGAAGAAGCAAATAAACTCCCCCAGTGGCCAGGCCAATATTTATCATTTAGCTGACTTTGCTTTATTGTCTACCAAGTCTCCCCACATTAAATTGTTTAACTATAATTTACAAGATCTTATCTTTTTCTTTTCATATTCGTGTATGTGCGGATGCGTGGGATATCGTTAATTGGCACCTATAGAAAAACACATTCTATTAAATGATTTTTTTCTAACCTGCAAAATGTTGACTCTGTTGCCAGGACTTTTGCTACATTGAAATGGGGAATGCAAGTGGATGCAGCTAAAGAATATGAGAACCAGTTCTTGTGCCGGCCAACATAGCTTCAAGGCCAACAGGATACTTGCAACAATAAAGTAGCAAGTCAGACTCATAAACAGATATGTTAAATGAAATAACTCCTCAGAGGCTGATATTCTGTCATCAAGTCATCCTTTATTTCAACATGAATAGTCTGTGACACTAATCCAGCTCTGTCAGAGCAAGCTGTCAGAGTGAACTGAACCCCAGACACTCCTGTTTATATCTGACAGCCAGTGCTCCCAGTCAGGGAACTCATATTCTATGAGGTCCACCTTGCTGACCTCATTACAATCACTAGATTAAGGCCTGTAAGGGAAGGTTGTCTGAGATCCTTCAGACCCAACACAGTGGTGTGTAATTTAACTGTTTTTATAGATGTGGTCCTAGTTGCAGCCCAAATGTCAGGACTTCATTCAGGCCTAAAGATCATCCCTCAGTGCCTGCCTAAATGGATGTACAACCAAAGACAGTTCTACAGAGGGATTCTACTCAGTGTCAGTGAGACAGCATCACTCATGTTGAAACACCCGCTCAGTAACTTACCAGTCATTGCAGCCAGCTGTTCCTACAAATGTGGGAGGCTTTGGATTGGTCCACCAGTCCACTTGCCACTTCTAATTGGATGAGGAAGCTCTCTCCATATCAATTATTGGGCAGCTCATAAAGAAACGTCAAAAGAGTGACTGCTCCCCCCCTTGGTTTGGGAAGTGGAAACATCGCTGGTCCTGGTTAAACCCAGACCCTGGCAATGAAAATTACGCTTACAGTTTCTATTTGAGTGATATCTAACCATTATCAATCTTGAGAAAATCATCTCTCACTCATACATTGAGTTTGCTCCTCATTTCCATATGAAGAAGTTAGATTCTGGCATACAGGAATCTAAGTTTGAATACAATTTTTATTTGAGTTTTGTTGACCTCTTAAGGTTTCCTTTATTTTTCCTATTTAAGGGATGGAAGTTCAATATCCAGGCTATTTAAAAGTGATAAGTTTTGAATAATTCCTATTTAAATAAGCACTTAACGGAACTATTAAAATTACAGATAAATATTTTACAAGTATGTTCAATACTCATCTAATATCACCAACAGACTTTCTAGCTTCTGAATTAAGATGCAATATATTATCTGAAGAGAGAGATATTTTTATAAACAAAATATGTGTGATTATCCTATAATATATTTTAAAATACATTATATGTACACAGATTTACTTCTGAAAAATGCAGGTCATTAATAAACCTTTGAGGCATCTTCGACCATTCTCCCAATTAGTTTCAGTTAATTAGGTCAATTGTAGTTCAATCCACAAGCTCCTGGAGTGAGTTAAAATGTCCAGCTGAGTCAGAGGCCTGAAATTCAGTTAGAGAGAGAAAAAAAATGAACAATGGTTCAGCTGTGATGAAACAGAGAGAAGGCTTGTGGCAGAAAGGGTCTGACAAAGTGGTCCTTACAGAGTTCTGTCAGCTCATTAGAAACCCTGATAGTAGCCTCCAGGTAGCCAATGCTATGTGCAAAAGAAAAGCTTTGTATTGGCCACCGTCCTGATCATGTTATCTAATTATGATGGAGTTTCAATAACCAGAACTGGCTTGATCATGGGAAATTCTAGTGGGTTCACAGGACTGACAGCCTATTATGTACAAATGAATGTCCTGAAGTTAGCCAATATTGAATGTGAACATTGTACTGATAACTCATATATCACATACCACACGCCAAACTACTAGATCATACATTATGTCAGTACCGTACGCCACTGAGGTCTCAGGATTCAAATGTTTCCAGTGGAATGGTGTCTCACATAAAATACACTGGTATGTAAAGTTAAATTAAAATTGAACAACTTTATCCATCCTACTGTATTTTTAGCACTTATGGCTTGAGGACAAATTAAATCCTGGGAAACAGTATTTGATTGTAGGTTGGTCTGCAAACATTAGGATGCAAGATTTAAAACTTATGAACTAATCTGAGCCCCTTCTTGGGCTCAGGTTCAGTTGATATTGACAGGTGTGTATAGGTCAAAGTTGAAAGTGAACAGCTTGGCGTAAGCTCCTTGACCCTGGAATTCCATGGGTAGCCGGCTTGAGTAAAAGCATCAATGCTGGGATGCCTGCCTCACTAACAGTGTGTGCCTAAGACAAGCCTCTACAGCAGGGGGACAATTGGAGCAGTCTATAAAATGGAAATGTTTGCTAGTCCCCTGGAATTAGAGGAGCTCTCTTTTGCTTCCTCATTTTGTTTTATTTTTAAACTTTGTCACAAAACGGACCCGTGGCTCATGAGACATAGTGAGGGTACGGAAAAACAATTAAGTATATTAATCATGAATTTGTTTAATCTTCATTTAGATTTGCACAATCAAATTGGAAGAGGTAGCTATGAAGAAGAATTCATAAAATGTATTTGGGACAGTTTCCTAGAGCAATATCTTATGTGTTCAACCAGGAATCAAGCTATTATAGGTTTGGCAATTATACACTGAGGGAGGTTTAATAACTGATTTCAGAGTAAAAGATTCCCTAAGGAACAGTGACCATGACATGGAAGAATTTAGCATTCAGTTTGAGAGTGTACAATCTGGTCAAAAACAACTGTGCTAAACTTAAAAAAGACAAATTACAAAGGCATGAGGGCAGACTTAGCCAGATTAACTGATTAGCAAAAAAGATGGTTGAAGAAAAATTGCAGATACTTAAGGAACTAGTTTATTGAGCCTGTTCTGTCATACAATGAGATCACGGCTAATCTAACATTCCTCAAGTCCATTTTCCTGCTTTGTCCCCATAATTTTTGATTCCTTTACTGGTTAAAAATTTGTTTATCTCCAGCCTTAAAATTCTTAATTGCACAACCTCAATAGATTTCTGAGATAAAAAATCATGATTTACTTTTGTCAGATGGAAGAAATTCCTCCTCACCCAAGTCCTAAATGGGTTAGTCCAAACGCTGAGATTATGTCCTCTGGTGCTAGACTATTCCACAAGAGGGAATGATCTTTCCATATCTATGCTGTCAAGTCCCCTAAGAAGCTTTTATGTTTCAATAAAATAACCTCTCATTCTTCTGAACTCCAGTGATTATTAGCCCAACTTGCTCAACCTTTCTATAAAACAAAGTTCCTCCATACCCGAGATCAACCTAGTGAATCTTCTCTGGGCTGCCTCCAATAACATTACATCTTCCCCTAGATAAGGAGAACAGAATGTCTGGTCCTTTGCATTGTTTTAGCAAGACTTCCTTATTTTTAGGAATATTTCCATGCTTTTTGAAATAAAGGCCAATATTCCAGTTGTCTTCCCTAATGTCCACTGAACTTGAAGGCTAACATCTTGTGATTTATAGATAGGACTCCCAAATTTATCTGCAGTTTTTCTCCATTTAAATAATATTTAGCTTCTCTATATTTCTGGATGTAGGTGTGCTCACTGAGCTGGAATATACATTTCTAGATGTTTCGTCACCATACTAGGTAACCTCCGGATGAAGCACTGCTGATAATTTCTGATTTCTATTTATATGTTTGGGTTTCTTTGGGTTGGTGATGTCATTTCCTGTGGTGACGTCATTTTTTTTCTCTCATGGAGTGGAAGATAGGGTCTAACACGATATGTTTGTTGATAGAGATCTGATTGGAATGCCATACTTCTCTATGCTTCCTGCTAAACTAGGTAACGTCACATTTTCCCAAATATATATTCCATCTGTCAAGTTTTTGCTGACTCGCTTAAGCGGTCTTTATCAAATGTAGATATGTGTCATTCGCAAACTTATGTGTCATTCGCAAACTTAACGATAGTCCATTTGCTCGAATGACTCTGAAACTATCATCACGTCATTATCATCATTTAAGTTCTAGTTGGTTCAAGTAAGCGACTGTGGCAATTTTAACTGCTCACCTATTTAATTTCTGCTATTCACAAGGGAGTAAAATGCTACACTTCTTGTACTCTATTGTTTTATAGCTACTTCAATGTTATATAATGTGGGCCACAATGTTTTTCACGGACTTTCATAGTGTTGCGTACAGTGAAGTGAAAGTATGCATTTGAGTTAGTAACTTAATATTTGTCATAAGTATGTTTTGTTCACTGAGAAAAAATACTGTTGTTTTCTAATGCATATTTAGATTTGTTATGTAATTAAATAAGAGGTCAATACAAATTTTTCTTCTTTGACATTATTGCAATATTAAAGAAAACAAGCAATGCAAAGTTAATGTGGAGCTTAAAATGATGCAAAGATAAATGTAAAGATTAATAAAATGTGTTATGGCTTGATACAATTGCTGGTAGAAATTAAAGTTATTATGAAAATTATGACTTTTTAAAAGATTCCAACTTGGGATGTGGTTATTGTCAGCTAGACGAGGATCTGTGGTACATCCTAAATAATTGCCCTGAGAAGGTCTTCTTGAGCTATCTTCTTAAATTACTGCTGACCTTGGGGGTATGAAGGTGTTTTAGACATACTCGCTGTGCTGTTAGGAAAGATATTCCATAAATTTAACCCAGCAACAGTGGAAGAACAGTGATACATTCCCAGGTCAGGATGGGTGTGATTTGAAAGAATACTTGCAGGCAAGTATCATTTGCTGCCCAGGTCCTTCTAAATGGTGAATGGCGAAAAAAAATATGCCTGTCCAGGTTGCAATGCCCATATCCTAGGAATGAATAAAAAATTGTCTTTACAAATCATGGCAGATCTCTAGGTATCGAGCATATGGTTTTTCTGGTCACAAATAATTTGAACTATCAATGAATGGGATGTTTCTTTCTGGTGACTAAGACTGCTAGTCCATAATGTGGTGGACTAATTGCTACTCGGGTGCAATCAATTACACCCTACACCTAAGGAAATTGGCATTGGCTGAGAATCTGAATGTCCCTGCTGTTTGACTCCCCTTATCAAGCTTGGAAAAGATGAATATATCGGCTTTTATTGCTGACAGTCACAGATCACTTATAAGTTGCAGTCTGCAAAATGTCACAGAGATCTCCTGTGGGTATCTGCAGAGAAATTTAGGGCACTTGTTACTTGTAGGGCTACCGACTGGGAATGCCACCCAGTCATAGAGTCATAGAGATATCAAGCACAGAGACAGACCCTTAAGTTCAACTCATCCATGCTGTCCAAATAACCTAAATTAATCTAGTCCCATTTGCCAACACTTTTTGTGGTCACTCACTTAGCATATCAATATCCCTTTGTAGACTGTTTGCACCTGCCTCACAAATTTCCTTGGGGCTTTCCTATCTATATTGGTATTGCGAACAAAGTTAGTTACAACATAGTTGGTTCCTTCAGTCTAGTCATTAATATAGATTCTAATTGGCTGCAATCCCAACACTCATCACTGCGACCTTGCACGAGTAACAAGTTGAATATGACTCATTTACAGAGGAGCTTCCATTATCCGGCATTCAATTACCCAAATGTCGGATTATCTAACAAGATCGCAATATCCTGATCTTGTTTAAACTATTGAATCTGGCATTCAATTATCCGGTACTCAGTTAACCAAATAAAATACTGCCTGCCTGTGTCCTTCGAGGTTCCTCTGTATTTGGCCCATATCCCTTTAAACAATTCATACTCATGTACCCATCCAGATGCCTTCTAAATGTTGTAATTGTACTAATCTCCACACTTCCTCTGGCAGTTCATTCCAGCCTCTGCATGAAAAAGTTGTCCTTTTAGTCCCTTTTAAATCTTGCCCCTTTCACCTTAAACCTATGCCCTCTCGTCTTAGATTCCCCTACCCTGAGAAAAAGACCTTGACTATTCACCCTACCCATGTCCCTCAATTGACATGAGTATGAATTGGTAACTGCTGCTGCTGCAGGTTTCTCTGTTGTCTTCTGTGGTGGTTCCTTAACAGTCACTTGATTTACAGAACTGCTGGGTTGATCTTTGCCAGGTTGCCTTCACCTTCAACAGGTCTTTGAGAACAATGAGCAAATGTACACAGTCATACGAAGGGGGTGCTTTAGCCCTGACCTTCTTACCCATGATGTTTCCAGGTTATGCCTTCAGAGGTTAGCTTCTCACTGGGTCAAGGCCCCAACTAACAGGTGCTTTACATGATTCTGCATTGTTCTGTGACTGAGAAGACAGTTCCTTGACACACAAATCACAGGAGCTTGGAGCCATCAATTACTGTTGTAATACTTCGGGGCTGGCAATACCCGTCTCTATTTGCATGTCAGTCATCCTGACCACATGTTAGCTGATTCAAGAAAATATCAATGTGACCTTGGCATAAAGTAGATACCAAGAGGGGCCCATCACTCACTACTTCACATCTACCATAGGATACCTGGCCTAGAAGCCTTCATCTTGTGGATGAGGAAATAGCAGCTACAATATTATAGCTTGCAGTCCTAAAAGATGAACTTTTGAGTGAATGTGTCTTGCTCCACTAATTTTTTGGACTGTGTAGCTTAACCCCTGCCTCTCAGTTCATACGTTTATTGTGAATACCAGCAACTCAAATTACAAAATTTACTAATGCAAGTAAATTTATTTATTGCTTCCAAAATCCTAATACTGCAGGCTGGGTTGTCTCATTGCTTGATTGTCCAAGAGTTAGACTGGAGTGATTGATCAATCCTTTGTGCTTCAATCTCCAGGACTGATCTTCCATGTTAATGTACATGGTAGAGCAGGGAAGATGCTTGACTGTGAGTTTACAGATTGTGGTTGAATACTACTCTGCTCTTGTTGGTAGTCCATAGCACCTCCTGGATGCCCAGCATTCAGTTGCTAACTCTGTTCTGAACTTATTTGTTCTACAACTGGTCAACAGTGACACTAATCTTGTATTGTGTGTTGACTGCTGTCAGCTTGTGGCTGGAATAACTTGCTGCCATCAAGAGAGTTTATTCCATGATAAGAATCTGGCAAAGGCTACATTAATAAGAGAAACAGATTGGTTAGAGTTTAACACAGGTTTCAACATTAACCCATTCATTACCCAAGAAATCATCGCTGGCCCCCAAGATCTTTGACATAGTCAATATTGACATATTCTTGTCCTTATTTTTTAAAATTAGAAATCATCAAAAAGGGTCTATTGATGACCACTGTCCATGACCAATTGACCATTGTTGGTGTCAGAAGTACTCATCTGGTTCGCAAATCTCTTTAGGGAAGGAAACCTGCTCCCTGTACCTGCTCTGGATTACATGTGACTCCAGACCAATAACAATGCGGTCTTATAACCTTCTGAACTCACTTCTATATTTATAAAATGCTTACATTTTTCAAAAATTCTGCTTTGCTTTTTCACCAATCTGCATTCAGATTTTTAAAAATCTTTTTAGGTGTTAGGTTTTTAGCACTCTTTATTTCAATTTAATACAGAGATTTTGCATGTCATCAAGCACAGCCTGTTTGATGTTACCCCATCACTCACCAAATCCAGGACTTTACAAATTCAGGTGACTGGAAGGTTCACAATTCTTTAAAATTGATTCTCTTTGAAACTGGAAGAATGTTCGGTCTTTGTCATGAGGATTGCAGATTCTGTTCTGAACAGTTTGTGGTCTGCAGAGTCTCTATTCCTTAGAGGATTTTCATCCATTGCTGATGCTGTTGTTCCTTCTACACAAGACAGTTGGTTCATTATTTTATCTGAAGAACCCAGAATCTCCAGAGTTCCTTTTGTGATGGAATTCTTCCCTGCTGAATCAGTTAGTTACCCCATAACACCATCGGGGTGGGAGGAGGGGTATTTTAATCTCATGAATCCTTTTCATTGAAGATAGCTGCTTTGTCAGCTGTTAGCAGCAGGTCATCTTTTAAAATAACAAAATGCAAGAGAAGATTGATAATATTAAAATTGGCAATTAATTTATCAATCCTAGCAATCTAAAATTTTATGATGTTTTGTTGACTGATGCTTTGAGAACATTCTTCAATGTTTATGGATGGCACAGTGGCTCAGTGGTTAGCACTGCTGCCTTACAGCATCAGGGACCTGGGTTTGATTCCACCCTCGCCTTTCAGGAGTTTACATATTTTCCCTGTGCCTGGGCGGATTTCGTCCAGGTGCTCCAGTTTCTTCCCAGAGTCCAAAGATGTACAGCTTAGATGGATTAGCCATGCTAATATGCCCATAGATTCCAGAGTTGTGCGGGTTAGGTGGGTTAGTCCTGGGATGTGCAAGGTTACTGGAGTCGTGGGAGTCTTGGTGGGATTCTCTTCAGAGGGTTAGTGTGGGCTCAATGGGTTGAATGGCCTGCTTCCAAACTGTGGAGATTCTATATTTAAAATCAATTGTATAATGGAAAGAGCCAGATTTAATAGAATGCAGATAAAAAGAAACAGACTATAATGTAGTTTGTTTCTATTCTAGGATTATTACAAAGAACTTCAGATGCTGAAAATCTGAAACAAAAGCAGAAAACATTGGAGAAATACTGATATCTGAAGAAAGAAAAGCATTAATTCTGTTCTTCTCTCTACAGATGCTGCTTGACCTGCTGAGTTTCTTCAGCACTTTTTCTTTTTGTAATAATCATTCTGTTCAACAAGAATGAGCCTATCTTCAGCCAAATACTTCATGTTGGCTTTTTTTCCTGATTTAGTATCAGTAACTTAGAAAAGCAATAATAGGAAGATTGGTGGCAATGGATCTACCCAAGGCGTTTCACATAGTTCTGGTGAACTCAATCAGAAGATATGCCATATGAGTGAGAGAGAGCAAGAACGTGTGCATGAAAAGGAGAGTGTGTGTATGCCAGTAGGACAGGGAGAGATTGTGCATGAGAGTTGGAGAGGGAGATAATATGTAAATTTTGAGAGTGAGCCAGATATGCATTTCCTCCTCCCTCCCGAAAAATCAACACAACAAATCTGGCTGAGAGTGGAGAAAAATCTAAGCTGAAAGGCAACCCACTTCAACCTCCACCCCCAGATGAATATTGGTAATGGTAGGTTTGAATGTGCGTGCCATCACAGGTGATCACAAGGTCAATATTAGTTAAATTCAACTTCTTAGCTCAACCTCAGTCCCCTCTCTCTTCCCTGATGGTCAGGACTTGCCTGTCCATCTATTGTAGCAAAGAAATTAGTTAGTTCTGCTTCTTGGCACTTTTTAATGGTCTTGCATGCTAATTTCACAGTGGTGCTAACCACTGAGCCACCATGCTGCTCCAGATACTTGGAGAAAAGAACTGTCCAAATTTTTATTGAAACCCAATCACAGTTGTTTCAGAGATAAAGTGTCAACATGCACATAGTTTGCATGTGGTCAGGTCAGAAAAATAGCAAACAACCAATACTTCACTGATTTTCAAATCATGTCACAGCACCTTTTAATGTCTCAGCTGAATGCTCGGTGCCTTGGTTTAACATTTCATCCACAGTATCGTTGTTCTTGCATCGCTGTGTTGCTTTAGCGTTACATTGAACCTGGATGTTCAAACAATGTGGATTTCAATCAGCAGGCCCCTTGGCTCAGAACTAACTTCACCAAACTAAAGCAAACGCTACATAATTCCAGCTTTAGCATGATTACTATCCGCTTTGATACAGTTACCATGTAAAATGGAGTGATTCAGATCATACATTGTAACTTGAGAGACTACACAAAAGCATGATAGGTGTCAGTCCTAACATAGTTTGTATTGTGACTCATGTCAGCATCACGTGCTCTTATTCTTAGAGCAAGGATAATTAAAATAACAACCTGATAAATTGTCTTCTTTACTTAGAAAATTTTTTCATTCAACATGCTGAGCACCTTTTCTTTACTTCTTTCCACAATTGTGGAAGAACTGATACTTTGTGATATTATTATGCTCTTCTGACTGTAAAGATTCACAAACAGATTTATCATTGATTTATAAGTATGGATTTCCACATCGCAATTTATCTCTGACAGTAACTTGAGGCGAGCAAAGGTAAATTAGATGAATGTATGCAAAATTTGGCGTTTAAAATAATTGGAATGAACCAGTTGATGGTTTATGAGAATGGGCTTAACTTTCAGTGGCAGGAAGGGAAGTACAGTGACAAGTGAGACTGAGCTAACAAGAAAACCACACTGTGGGGTGATTAACTACAAAAGAAAATCTTTCTTGAAAAGATTTATTAAATACCATCGAGGTTTGTTAAAATTCTCCCATTCGTCACTGCATCCCAAAACAGGTAACATAAGAGTATAAGGAATTGAAGCAAGGATAGACCATTTAGTTCCACATCCTTGCTCCACTATTCAATAAGATCATGGTTGGTTTGATTATGTTTTAACACTGCTTTTCTGCCTGTCCCGTCAACTCTTAACTTCGTTCTCAATCAAAACCTTTCTAATTCAGCTTTGAATATTTGCAATGACCCAGACTCCGCTGCTCTGTATAAAAAAGAATTCTAAATCTCAACAGCTCCCAGAGACAAAAATATTCTTCTTGTCTCTATACTTTTCAATTCTTTTAGAAGGGGAAACATGAATTTAGCATCTGCCCTGTCAGGCCTGTATATGTTTCAATAATGTCACATTTCGTTCTTCTAAATCCCAAGCGGTGGAGGCACCATTTACTCAATTGTTCCATGTAAGATGACCAACTATCCTCATGATCAGGCCAGTAAACCTTTTCTGAATAATTTCCCATTCAAGCTCATGCTTTCTTAAGTAAGGAGACTGACAATGTAAACAGTATAACAGGGAGTGCTCCAACGCATGTTACTTTCTGGTGTGTTTTAAGTGAGATGGCATGCATTCAAAAAAGGATGCTCAGCCACCAACTTCCCATCTATTCCTAAGGTCACTTCCATAATACATAAGAGTTAGCAGCCCACTCACCATAAATAGGCAAATAATTAAAATTCGATTGAACTTTTTAAGAAAATGTCCTGGGTAGGTAGATGAGGGAGAAAGAAGCCTATTTGCTTTTTGATGTGGTTGAAATGGTAAGAAGAAGGGGTATGCTATCATTCCAGAGTGCCTGTTGACCATCAGGACACCTCCTGAGACGATAGCAACATTTTCTTTCCTATCCATTCATAGTATTAAACTTCCACACTCCTCAAAGCTACTGAAATCCCTCCCTATCCAATGCCGCTGGGCCTATGTTTCTTGAAGATCCCTGGGGTATCCCACAAGAGCTTGTTTCTAGTCCTGGCAGCTTGCACTATGAAATTGTGATACAATTGAGGTTACTGGAGCTACAGCCAAATCAGATTGGCCACCATCACCTTTTATGTGGCACCTTATTGAATGCTTTTTGGAAATCTAAATAGGCTGCATCTACTGATTCTCCTTTAATTATTCTCCTTGTTACGTTCTCAAACAACTGTTATACATTTGTCAAACATAAATTTCCCTTTCAAAAAATTACATTGAACCTGACTTATTTTATCATGATTTCTATTTATCCAACAACTATTTCCTTAATGGATTCCAGTATTTTTCTAATGACAGATGTTTGGATAATTTATTTATAATTGCTGCTATAAATACCAGTGCCTCCCTCTGTTCTTGTATAGTGGTTTTACAGTTGTAGTTTTTCAATCTGATGGGATCTGTCAGGAATCAAGGCATTTTGGAAGGTTACGACCAAAGCATTTAGTATCCTTGCCACCAATTATTTTAGACAATAACATGTAAGCCAACAGCTCCAAATCAACTTGTAAGGACTTATCTCATTTATTTTTTCAGTACTGTTTCTCAAATGAATTTGACACTCTTAAGATTTTCTGTCTCCTTTTACTTCTTGATTTTTTAATATTTAAGGGATTCATGTTTTAATATTTTTAATGTTCTCTACAGTGAACAGATAAAAAGTGTTTGTTTAATATTTTGGCCACTTGCTTGTTTTTCATTATTAATCTTAATCTCTAAGGGAAAAATATTTACTTAATTGACTTCACTTTTCCTTTTTATATACATGTAATAGTTTTACTGTCTGGTTTTATATTTCTTGCCAGTTTTCTCATACTCTAATTTTATTCCAAAATAATTCCAATATTCTGACCTACCCTTGATTTTGCAGCTTTAAAAGACTTTTCTTTCAATTTGATTCTTAAACCCTTAATTAATCATGCATAACATCCTAACCATATAATTTTTCTTTCTCAATTGAAATCTCTTTGTTGAAAGTTATGAGCTATCTCCCTTAGTGTCTACCGCAGCTTCTCTGCTTCCTCACAAGTTTTCCCATTCCACTTTAGCCAACTCTGTCTACAAACTGTTGTAATTGCCTTTATTTAACTCTAAGATATAAGTTTTAGATCCACAATGAGGTTATTATTTAATCCCGTGTTATTGCATTGTCAGGTCTAATATATCCTGTTACCTTGTTGGTTCCAGAACTTATTGTTCTAAGAAATTGTCCTAAATATACTCCATGAATTAATCTTCCAGGCTACCTTTACTAGTTTGATCATTCAATCTATATGAAGATTGAAATAGTTTACAATCATTGCAGTAACTTTCTGACAACCCTACATTCTATCTTGATTTACATTCTTTCCTATAGTGTAGTTACTGCTGGAGAGACCTATAAACCTTTCCCAACAGTCACTTATCCCTTTCTGACTCTACATCTAAATCTTCTGAATTAAGGTCATCTCTGACAACTGTATTAATGTAATCTTTTTTTAACAGTACCACCTTTGTATAGTTCTCATCCTCTGAATTATCAGATATCATTAAACATTCAGATCCGAGACTTGGTCACTTCATAACCAGGTCTGTGTAATTTACATATTATTATATTTACTTAGATCTGTTTGTGTTATCAATTCAGCCATTTTGCTACAAATACTGCAGTCTTTGAAATAAAGGGCATTTAACTCTACCATTTTATCATTTTCCCTACAGTTTTATATTTGAATGCTGTGTGTCTCTTCCTGTCATGTTCTAGTTATCATTACCATACTGCTAACTGCATAATTGTCTTGTCTGCCTTCTTTCATTTTATGATTCTTCCCTCATTGAACCTCAGATATATCATTTGCCAAGGTATTGGTCCCAGTGCTAGAACTAGGCCTTATCATAGCACTGTTGTCAAAGCCTTATGAATCAAACCCACTTCTCCCATATTAATCTTTGAGTCATATATTGAGGTCTCTGATCCTTTTTATTGTATGCCAATTTGCCCATGACTCTGGTTGTTTTCCTCCTGCTCCTCGGATGCTGCCTGACCAACTCTGCTTTTCCAACACCATATTCTCGACTCTAATCTCCAGCATCGGCAGTCCTCACTTTCGCCTAGTTTTCTTAATAGATTACCTTTCACTTCCTAGCTTTGCATCTTCCCAGAATTTCTTTCCTGAGCAATGTTGTTAGTAGACATGTGGATCACAACAGCTGGTTCCTTCCCTTCTGCCTCCAAGTTCCTCCCCAGCCCCGGAGGTCCTTAACTTGGCAGTAGACGGACTACACTCCCTTTGGGACTCATAGTCTTGACTGCAGAGAATAACATCCAATTCCCTAAATATATTGTCATCTGTTACCACTGCACTCTTTTTAATTCTCCCAATTTGACTGTCCCCATACACCATAATGTTGTGGTCAGTTTGCTCATCTTGCCTTTTCTTGTTCATGCAAACTGTAATAACAATAAACCTGTTGGACTGAGACTTCTTCATTGCCATCTTTTGGATCTGCAAAGCTGCTTTACTTGCAACCTTGTCCTCCTATCCCTGACGCTGGAGCCAAAGGGTGTGATTGCATCCTGGAATGAAGAGTCCAGGTAACATTTCCACTCCCTGATGCACTGCATTGCATGTCTGCCAGCAAGGGTAGAGAAAGATATGTACTTACACATTGTTTTGGAAGTTGGTGACCATAAAAGGGCAGCTAGTCTGAAAGAACAGAAAAAGGATTACTTCCTTATCCAGTGACAGTGGAATTGTGCCACTCATTTCCCTCCTTCCCCTAATACTGTACCTGCTAATCAATGAATCATATCAGTCAAGGTGCATGTTTTGGTGAAATAAAACTTAATTTAGATGTGTCAATGACAAGCCATAGTCCTCACACAATATAAAAGACAAATGACATCTTTTTGGAAATTTATTATATTCTCATCTGAGGATCTTCGACATTTGAAAGTAACATAGTTCAGCAAAAGCAAAACACAATGTCTCATAAAATGATATTCAGTCTGGGTTTTGGAGAGCTGATATTTCAACATATATATCGATCATTATGTGCAACCTTTAAGGGACAAAGCCGAGCTGGATAGTTTGATCATTCTTAAAACACTGCGCTATTTTCTTCAAAAATCTTTATTTTTACCATCAGATATTGACCTCCCGGGGCTTGTGTCAGTTACAAAGCCCATTCATTGCACAAAGGAAACTGATGCCACCTAGTGTGACTATCAATTTGTGTCATTGTATCACTTTGCAAAAGTTGAGATTTCACATTGTTTCTGAATAATTTTCTGATTAGTGCAGATTTTCACTCCCACTTTTCTATGCTTCCTTTCAAGAGGAACATGAGTCTCACTGAGGTATAGTTTTGTGATATGGGGTGCCTGACACTATTTCTGGCAAATGGCCATTATTCACATGTAATACTTTAAAGTGAGTGGCCAGACACTGTTTAATGGAAAAGACCTTAACGGTTGATTCTGTCCTGACGCAATATCTATTTATACCTTTCCACAAATCAAGCACCTGCTTATGAAAAATTCATTATTTTATTATTCATGCTATCATTCAATTTGATGAATATCTTCAGTGAGCAAGAATTGTATCATGGGGATTTGTACGTGATGTATTTATCATTGTTATGTGTGAGAAAACAATGCAAGTTTTAAATTAAAACTAAGACAGTGGGTTGAATCTTATTATTTTTGCCTAGGTACGAGTTGTATCAAGTTTTATGGCAAGTTTTTTGCTATGAAGTTAAGTGAGATTCCTCACCATATCTTCCCAAGCTCATCTTATTAACTATATATTCCATCCCTGTCTGATTCCCAGTCCACCATTCCACTTGCTGTTCCTAGGATAATTCAGCAGATGTCCAGCAAAAGATCACCCTGGCACTCACGCCATATTTAAAAGCTGATTTGCATCCATTAAGACAAGAATTGGCTCTTGGACACAGAGCGAAAATGTCAGAGAAGGGCAAGGTGGTGCTGTGATTGTCTGGCATGAACCTGGAGGTTCATTTGGAGGAGTTGATGCAGAGGAGGGGTACCAGACAGCCAGAGGAGTCCAAGATGTCATGCCTGGCAGCCTGGTTCAAGATGCCCACCAGGGCAGTGCTGTCTTCACTGTGTGGAAGCACGGCCAGCAGTCCTGTAAGAAGGTCAAGAACCCTCTCTGCTCCGTCAGGATAAATGTCACACTCTTCTCCCTGCTATTTCACATGCACTGTATCACCGCCACTGCACCCACCTCCCACCAAGGTAATTCCTCTTTTAGAGTAAAGATTACAGTGGTGCTGGAAAAGCACAGCAGGTCAGGCAGCATCCAAGGAGCAGGAAATTTAACCTTCATTAGGAATTGTTTGCTCGAAACATTGATTTTCCTGCTCCTCGGATGCTGCCTGACCTGCTGTGCTTTTCCAGAATCACTCTAATCTTGACTCTAATCTCTAGCATCTGCAGTAACCACTTTTGCCTTATTCCTCTTCTACCCCACTATTGCCAGCAATATTTTCCCTCACTCACTCTCACCCACCCCCAACCCTGCATGCTATCTATATGCTACCTATTCACTACCAGCGCCAGCACAAACAGCTCACTCTATTCCTTTCTTCTGTCATTCCAGGAGAAAATGGCCATTAATAGAGCAGAAGGGCCCTTTATCGGTGGAGGGGTGCCCAATATTCAACTTCTGAAAATCCTGCACCATTCTACAAGGATACCAAAGCAGCCGTATCCTGCTAAGTGGGTAAGTACCACTCTATATTCCACTGCAACTTTCACTACCAGTGTCATTCATTACACCTCACTTCTAACCACTGCATTGCCTTCTCTTTCCTTTCTCTAGCAGGTCACAGCAGGATGTCTATCATCTTCATGGCCTACTCCATCAGAAGCCACCTCCTTGACCTTTGGGGATGAGAGTACCAAGGCTGGTCAAGGCTGTCTCCCGTAACTTCCCAGCAGCTCAGATATTGGCACCTCAGTGGGAAGATTAGTCTTGGAAAATCTGAGATCACTAGGTCCTCACTACATCATTTCCATAGCTGGCTGAGGGAGAATCAGCCCAGAGGACTGGTGGAGACCAGAGACACTGCAGGATTGTAGCTACTCTGTGGAAACCCAGCTGCCTCAGGCTGTCTGGCAGCCTCCATCGGCAGGTTGATGCCCATACTCCATCGCACCAGTCATGGTCCTCAGGACTGAATGTACATTGACAGGGGGATGGGAGAACCTATTGTGCCCTCCAGGGTGCCTTTTCCTCATGGAGCAGTGCCCAGAGGCAACCAGCCAGATAAGCCCTTCCTCTCTGGGCCCTCCATCACTGAACACTTTGAAGTTGAAGCTGAGGCAAGTCCACTTGCCTCTAGTAAGAAGACCCTCAGTATATCAATCTGTCCAGAAATAAATGTCCCCAGGGTCACCTGACCAAACCTTCATGAGCAATGGCTGAGCAGGTTTCCTTCAGTCCTGTTGCAGAATCCGGGACAGCACAAAATGTTGTGAGAAGGACAGAGAAAAAAACCTATTGAAGACACTTTGGTGCCATGGGTGATATTGCATTTGCTAAAGTAGGAAGCTGAATATTAATGAGAGAATTTGGGGCATCAACAAGGCTTTCATGAAGCAAAATTTCCCTTTAATTGGGAACTTACCACAGCCTCAAGAGAAACTTGCCTCACTACTGGTCAGGACCATAAAAGCTGAAGTACAACGTTCCAAAATCAAAATGGGCATCACTAGATTTCTAATCTGATTCTTCCACTAATCTTACCATTGACCCCTTTAAGATGCTGTCCATACTGTGAAATGCTGATGGGTCAGTTACCGTATCTACCCACATAAAAGTCAAAAGTTTTAGACATTTTTAGGTGTTCAATTTATAGGAGAAAGTGAGGACTGCAGATGCTGGAGATCAGAGCTGAAAAATGTTTTGCTGGAAAAGCGCAGCAGGTCAGGCAGCATTCAAGGAGCAGGAGAATTGAAGAAGGCCTTATGCCTGAAACGTTGATTCTCCTGCTCCTTGGATGCTGCCTGACCTGCTGCACTTTTCCAGCAACACATTTTTTCAGTTCAATTTATCGGGTCGACTATTACATTGGCAATAGTCTTGAGGGGCTGAAATTCATGCTGCAGTTCGAAATACCGTATTATTAGCATAAGTTGATTTGATCGCTCAACTAATCCCAGGTAAAGAAAAAAACACAATGAATTACGGTAAAGGTAATTACTGGATAAAAGCAAGAGAAACAAGAATAAATGACTGGTCGTCCATTTTATTTATACATACCAGTACAAAAATTTAACATGTCAAGAATTCATTGAAATCCCTCAAAATCATACTGTTCAACATTGTCATGGCCTGGCACACTTAAAATGAAGCATTTATTAAATTCTGAATGTGTAAGAGTCTTGAACTTTCTCACCAAATGTTTCCATTTCCCTCCTATTTACTCTCATAGGTAATGAACCTCTGCAACATTAACAAATTTGTCAAAGAATTAATGATGTATGTAGCTAATATATCTCACTTTTATTCAGATATAATGACACAATTAAAATTATTAACTTTTTAACGATATTAACTTTTGGATGTATAGTGAACAAAGTGTGATAAGTACCGATAGGCATACTATTGGTCTGAATGAATGAATGAACGTGCTGTAGTAAACCAAATGAGCTAAGCAGAGATATAAATGAGTGAATGTATGAATGTGCTGTAGTAAACCAAATGAGCTAAGTAGAGATATAGGTGAATGAATGAATGAATAAAGATGCAATGTAGTAAACAAAGAGCAATGAATCAAGTTATTGGTGTGAGTGAATGAATACAATTTCGTTTAAGTGAGTTAATGAGAACATGTAGGTTCCTTTGTAAGAGGTGCATAATGTGATATAGTAGGGTTGACTTTTACATGAGATATATGAAAAATACAACATTTCTTGGCCAAAAATAACAGGTCAACTTTTACATGAGATTGACTTTTACATGAGTATATATGGTAATTTTGTTTTGGACAGTGAACTGCAGTGAATATTATAGTTATTGTGTCAGTTCTCTGTTTCCTGATGTTGCTTTCAATGTTGCCAGATGCCTTTGAATTGCAGTTTGTTTGTCTGTTCCATCCATTCAGGTTATTATGTCCAGGCTTGCTAATTGTAGGTGATGTTTCATGTCCAGCATTTGAAGATCTTCATAATGATGCAATTCAAATAGGAAATGGGGATCATTCCATTCCTTCCCGGGACGGGGGTTGGAGGTGGGAAGAACGGACTTTGGTCAAATATTAATTTCAATTCAAACAGCCTTTTATTTTATTCTTGCAGATTTCAAGAAACTTGTTCAATCTATGCAGGACAGGCGATGCTTGGGACTATTTTAAATCAGTATTTTTTTTTGAAACCGTTTCAGTTCTTGAAATTCCCAGATAGCAAATCGACCAATGGTGTACAAAGATCAATGGGTCTTATTTTATATCATTGTGACACTGGTCATTAGTGAACACTTTCAGATTTATAAGATTCATGTAGCACCCAGCATCATTTTTTCCAAGGCCAGCCACAAGTTAAATACGTTTTTATTCATTCACGGGATGAGGACATCACAGGCTAGACAGCATTTATTGCCCACCCCTAATTGCCCACAGGGCAGGTAAGAGTCAATCCCATTGATGTTGAGTCACGTTAGGTCAGACTAGGTAAGAATGATGATTTCCTTCCCTTAAGGACATTAGTGAACCAGATGGGTTTTTCCAACAATTGACAATTTTTTCATAGTTATTAATTCTTAATTCCAGACTTTTTTTTTGTTATTGAATTAAAATTGCTCTGTCTGCTGTGGTGGGATTTAAATCCAGGTCCCCAGAACAGTATCTCGGTCTCTGAATTAACAGTCCAGTGATAATAAGACTACACCACTGCCTTCTCAATTTAATTATTTCCATTTCTTGTATTTGTGGGTTTTGAGATTCTGACAACTAGTTTGTTAATCCAAAATTGTCATTAATACACATTGATGGGTGGTTTGTCAATTTTGCAATTATTTCTATCACAACTTTTGTTTCCTCTGCAGATCCTATTCTGCAAAGTTTGTTTTATTGAAACTAGATTTATTACAATTCCTGCTCATGTGCAAAATGTGCAAACAGAAACACAAATCCAGTGAGGTTCTACTTTTGAATCTAAGACATTCACTTCTCAATCTGATCGTGTTTGCTGATCTGAATAATATTGTCATCTAGTTTTTGGTTATCTCTTGTCTGCTAATGTTGTGTGAGGTCAGCTTGTTTTGAGATATTTCAACACAATAGTGCCATAAATTGGTGTCCAAACAAAAAGATATCTTGGCTAAAGTGAGGGAACTGAAAATATAAAATCCAGTCATGCCACAAAATATATTCTGTTCATCTTTCAAAAATGTTCTGACAAATAAAAGCAAATAAATAAAAATGGTTATTCAGTGGACCATCTTTAATTTTTCTTATTTGAAAAAAATTCTCATATTTCACAATCGGTAAGCTGTCTCAAACAGTGAAATCAAGATGAGTCAAATTCAGGTAATTTGAAATTCCATTTGGAGCAAAAATTGTTGTTCTTTTCTGCCAGCAAAATAGGAAATCTAATTGAAGGATGGCCAGAATAAGTCGAAGTTCTGGATTGAGAACTTTGGGTCAGCCAGAGCACACTTGTCATTATGGCTGCGCCAGCCAAAATGTCATGGCAGAGCATGATAAGGCATCATTCAACATCAGGACGTTTGAGTGAAAGGTCTGTGAAAGGTTGCTTAAACCCTGGAAACACAGCTACTCATGTGAGAATATTAAAAGCGCTGTCAATTGGAGACTGTGAGGTTTATCTGCCAACTGGAAAATGGTGATATCACTAAGGAATGGAAGATTCCATGACAGAGTTTGCCAACCATTTGGAAACACAAGCTGAATATTGTGGGAATAGTTTGATGGGCTGTGGCGAAGATGAAAACAGCTGCTTTTCTCAATGCCAAAGAAGTGCTGATAATGTGGTTTGAGGCAGTTCAAGCAGAAACTCTTCCCTTTTCTGGAACAATCCTTCTAGAAAGGGGAGTTAGTCTAGAATAGAGGATGGATTGCAAGGAGTTCACCTGCAGCAGTGGACGGTCGGATGGAGTCAAAATGTCTTCCATGTGGTAAGCAGTGAGTTTGAAGCAGTTATAGCAGCAAGAGGATGTTCTAGCAAAGAGGATCAATAGGGTGGTCAGTAGGACTTTAAACTTCTGAGTTGGGGGACGGGAAAGTGAAAGTGACAGGGAGTATGGAGTTAAATGGAAAGATAAGCAGCAGGATTGCATGTGTGCAGGCGGATTTAAACTTGAGGCAGACTGGGAATGCAGCAAAAAGGAAGGAAAACTTAGGACATCTTATGACTTCCAATATCTCTAATGACAAAGAAAGTTAGCATTAAGGCACTTTACCTGAATGCTCGTAGCATTCGTAACAAAGCAGATGAACTAATGGCACAGATCATCGTGAATGATTATGATGTGGTAGGCATCACAGAGACGTGGTTGCAGGGGGGTCAGGACTAGCAGTTAAACATCCAAGGATTTTCAACTTATCAAAACGACAGGGAGGCGGGCAGAGGGGGCGGGGTTGCCTTGTTAGTTAAGAACAAAATTAAATCTATGGCACTGAATGACATTACGTCGGATGATGTGGAGTCTGTGTGGGTGGAATTGAGGTGCCACAAAGGCAAAAAAACCATAATGGGAGTTATGTACAGACCTCCTAACAGTGGTCAGGACCAGGGGCGCAACATGTACCAGGAAATAGAGAAGGCATGTCAGAAAGGTAAGGTCACAGTGATCATGGGAGACTTCAACATGCAGGTGGACTGGGTAAATAATGTTGCCAGTGGATCCAAAGAAAGGGAATTCATTGAATGCTTAAGGATGGCTTTTTGGAACAGTTTGTCATGGAGCCCACAAGGAAGCAGGCTATTCTGGACCTAGTGCTATGTAATGAACTAGACTTTATAAAAAATCTTAAAGTAAGGGAACACTTAGGAAGCAGCAATCATAATATGGTAGAGTTCAGTCTGCAGTTTGAAAGAGAGAAGGCAAAATCGGATGTAATGGTGTTACAGTTAAATAAAGGTAATTATGAGGGCATGAGAGAGGAACTGACGGAAATAGTCTGGAAGCAGAGCCTAGCGGGGAAGACAGTAGAGCAAAAATGGCAGGAGTTTGTGGGTATAATTGAGGAAACTGTACAGAGGTTCATCCCCAAGAAAAGAAAAATTATCTGGGGAGGGATTAGACAACCATGGCTGACAAAGGAAGTCAGGAAATGTATTAAAGAAAAAGAGAGATCCTATAAAGTGGCCAAGAGCAGTGGGAAATCAGAAGATTGGGAAGGCTATGAAAACAAAGAGAGAAATAAGGAAGGAGAGGATCAAATATGAAGGTCGGCTAGCCAGTGATATTAGAAATTATAGTAAAAGTTTCTTTCAATACATAAGAAACAAACGACAGGCACAAGTAGACATTGGGCCACTTCAAACTGATGCTGGAAGCCTAGTGATGGGAGATAAGGAAATAGCTGGTGAACTTCATAAGTAATTTGCGTTGGTCTTCACAGTGGAAGACCTGAGTAATAGCCCAACAATTAAAGGGAGTCATGGGGCTGAATTGAGTATGGTTGCCATTACAAAAGCGAAAGTGCTAGAAAAGCTAAAAGGTCTTAAAATTGATAAGTCTCCTGGCCCTGATGGGATACATCCTAGAGTCCTGAGGGAGGTGGCTGATGAAAGAATGGAGGCGTTGGTTGAGATCTTTCAAAAGTCACTGGAGTCAGGGAAAGTTCCGGATGATTGGAAGATCGCTGTTGTAACCCCCTTGTTCAAGAAAGGATCAAGGCAAAAGATGGAAAATTATAGGCCAATTAGCCTGACCTTGGTTGTTGGTAAAATTCTAGAATCCATCATTAAGGATGTGGTTTCTAAATTCTTGGAAGAGCAGGATCAGATTAGAACAAGTCAGCATGGATTTAGTAAAGGGAAGTCATACCTGACAAACCTGTTGGAATTCTTTGAAGAGGTGACAAGTAGGTTAGACCAGGGAAACCCAGTGGATGTGGTCTATCTAGATTTCCAAAGGCCTTTGATAAGATGCCACATGGGAGGCTGCTGAGTAAGGTGAGGGCCCATGGTGTTCGAGATGAGCTACTGGTATGGATTGAGGATTGGCTGCCTGGCAGAAGGCAGAGAGTTGGGATGAAAGGTTCTTTTTTGGAATGGCAGCCGGTGAAAAGTGGTGTCCCGCAGGGTTCAGTTGTGGGGCCGCAGCTGTTCACGTTATGTATTAATGATCTGGATGAAGGGACTGGGGGTATTCTAGCAAAGTTTGCCCATGATACGAAGTTAGGTGGACAGGCAGGTAGTACTGAGGAAGTGGGGAGACTGCAGAAGGATCTAGACAGTTTGGGAGAGTGGTCCAGGAAATGGCTGATGGAATTCAATGTGAGCAAATGCGAGGTTTTGCATGGACTACTTTCTAAACAGTGAGAAAATTCATAAAGCCAAAGTACAAAGTAATCTGGGAGTGCTAGTCGAGGATTCTCTAAAGGTAAACATGCAGGTTGAGTCCGTGATTAAGAAAGCGAATGCAATATTGTCATTTATCTCAAGAGTGTTGGAACCGTTGTGCTACTGAAACTTTATTAAGCTCTGGTTAGGCTCCATTTGGAGTACTGTGTCCAGTTTTGGCCCCCACACCTCAGGAAGGACATACTGGCACTGGAGCATGTCCAGCGGAGATTCACATGGATGATCCCTGGAATGGTAGTTCTAACGTACGAGGAACGGCTGAGGATCCTGGGATTGTATTCATTAGAGTTTAGAAGATTAAGGGGAGATCTAATAGAAACTTACAAGATAATACATGGCTTGGAAAGGGTGGACGCTAGGAAATTGTTTCCGTTAGGCAAGGAGATTGGGACCCGTGGACACAGCCTTAGGATTAGAGGGAGTAAATTCAGAACAGAAATGAGGAGACATTTCTTCAGCCAGAGAGTGGTGGGCCTGTGGAATTCATTGCCACGGAGTCCAGTGGAGGCCAGGACGCTAAATGTCTTCAAGGCAGAGATTGATAAATTCTTGATGTCATGAGGAAATAAGGGCTATGGGGAGAATGTGGGTAAGTGGAGTTGAAATGCCCATCAGCCATGATTGAATGGTGGAGTGGACTCGATGGGCCGAATGACCTTACTTCCACTCCTATGTCTTATGCTCTTATGATCTTATGGTCAATGTCATGCAATGATTGCAAATTGGTCTCGCCTCATGTCTTGAACAAGTGTGCACTAAGAGATATTTTTAAGGTCGATGAAATTGGGCTCTTTTAATGTCTTTTACCAGATTGCTTTTTAATGTTAAAAATTAACAGGGTAATGGGGGAAAGAGAGCAAGGAATTTCTCACTACTATGGTCTGTGTCAACATGGATGGAACACCGAAAAGCTGCCACTACTTGTGATGGGAAAGTTTAATATGTTACTTTGCTTTGTGAATGGCACGATGCTATCCAAAGAGTATGAGGTTAACAAAAGTACTTGGCTGATTTCTAGCATTTTTTAAGGTATGGCTCAGTAAAGTGGAAAAATGTATCAGTGGAAGGATAAGAATTCATCACCATTACAGACAAATGCTGCCTGACATTGCTGACCTTGAGAGTGTCAATTTGATGTCCTTGTCTCCAATACCTCAGCCAATACCAGCCAGTGGACTGGGGTGGTGATTAGGGGCCAGAAAACCCAGTACTGCTGGGAGCTGATCTTAGATTATTGAGATCATTAATGACAAGCAAGAATACAATGCAAATGTTCGAGAGGGCCATATTCATGAGGAAGAAGATATGAAAATGAAAGCCACAGTTGCCAAATGCTTTCCAGATGCTGAGTTCAAACAGGTTACAATTGCACAAGGTGCTGGCAATGAAGATGAGCAGTGCGAGGCCCACTAATCTAGTGAAAAGGTTCTTTTTGCTCATGTACAGGAGGCTGGCAAAGAAATTCCAGCAGAGGCTAAAGTGAATGCCACGATGTAAGGTGACAATAATTGACGGGTAAGGCGATCATAGCTTCAGCACCATTCTTTAACTGAGGAGATTGAGGAAGCCATTGAGCCTAAAGTGAATGATCCCCCATTCACCCACCAGTTACCCAAGCTGGAGTGGCTAGAGAGATATTCTAGAAATTCAAACAACACACAATACAAAAATTATGTTTGTCTACAATGGCATTGTGGCATGGTGTATTGTACTTGTCCAAAGATAGCACACCAAGCACAGTTTTTCTTGAGCTTACTCTCTCTCTTTTTAAAATGCTTTTAACTGTACAAGGTCAGCTTACATTTTTAATTTTTTTTTAACACAGTGTGTTTGTAGGCAAATCAAGTTATATAGGGGCTTTCACAGGTATCTCAAAGCTGCACTTAACATACATTCATAGGCAGGCTTCCTGCAATTCAGCTTAGTACATCTCACTGTAAGTTGGTTAGTCTGTATTATTGTACCCATCACTAAAACTAGGAGAACTGCATGAATGGAATGTTTATTTAGTGGTCGATTAAATGACTCAATTGGGAAGATTGTGAGGAGATATAGGGCTTTTAAATGGTTCCTTCTCATTTTGACAATAGGCGTTTTCAGATTAGACTCCAACAAAAAGCTAGTCACTGTGGAAAGCAACGAGAAAACACTTCAATTTCTTTCAAGCTGTTTGTGCTTTCGTGTGCCAGACACAATCACCTATATTACAGCTTGGGGGTTTTGCTGAATATAAAATGCTACAGTACTCTGTAGCCTTTTTAGCAAAGCAGCTGGCGCAGCAGAAACTGTTCATACCTCATGAGGTAGTGGCAGGACCCCAGCATTTGGGTCTGCTGACCTCAATTGAAGTGCCCCATTCATGTGGTCAATGAAGAGGCCAGTCCAGGTTATTGTGTAAGGAGGAAATCAAGAGCAGAAGGATGAAATCTGGCACTGGTTCATGGTTCGAATGTGCTCCTGGAGTTGGAGCAATAAAAATAATCTTAAACTTACCTTTTGGGTAATTATCGTTAAGAACCTCTACTTTTGTTACTGCTCATCTAAGAAGACTAAAACAGTTTACATGGTGCTGTGATCAGTCACAAAATAACTTTGTAAACGGCGAAAACCAGGCTGTAAGACCCTGGTTGACAGAAATAATTAAAGTAACACCAAGTTTAGTTTATAAGGTGCCTTAACTAAAATGGTGTGCACAGCCTACAGGATCCTATGTCACCTACCCAAAAGAGCAGGACAATTGGATATCAAGGTAAATTTCTTCAGCAACAAAACATTGAAAAGATTTGTTGTATTCATGGATTTGCTGAAAAAAAAAGCAACTTCCATATCACGAAGCTACAGTCATCACTCTAAACTTTTCCAGCATCTACTGCATTCTGTTTTTATTTGCACTTGGCAATGCTGCTTTCTGACATATACAATCACGATTACACAACAAATGCAGACTGCAATATTGACCAGGGAAGAACTTTTTATCAAGCCCATCCCACTCAATAATCGATTACCAGACATCCATCAATACTTAATGAACAGAGCATGGAGGAGATATGTGCTGCATACATCTCATACTTATATTTCTATGCACAATGCTTTGCACTCCAAATGCAAAAGCAGGAAACTATCTTATAAACTTAAACTGGATACAACTGAAAGAGAATTGGTAAAATTTTAGAGCCCATTATTAAGAATGAGATTGCAGAGTACTTGGAAGTGCATAGTAAAATAGGCTGAGTCAGCATGGCTTCACCAAAAGGAGATCATACCTGACAGAGCTGTCAGAACTCTTTGAGGAGATAATGAGCAAGTTAGACAAAGGATTCTCAGTGGATGCATTCTATTTAGATTTCCACTGCGTGCTGCAGATTAAGAGCCCATGCTGTTAGGGGCAGGATACTAGCATGGACAAATGATTGGTTAACTGGCAGAAAGCAGAGGGTAGGCTATAGGAAACTTTTTCAGGATGACTAGTGGAGCCCCGCAGGTGTTAGTGTCGGAATACCACTATTCACATTATATGATCTGGATGAAAGAACTGAGAACATTGTTACTAACTTTGCAGATAACACAAAGATAGGCAGAGAGACAGATAGCTTTGAGGAAGGGAGGAAGCTGAAGAAGGACTTGGCCAAACGAGGACAGTGGGCAAAGAAGGTACAGATGTAAAACAATGTGGGCAAATGTGAAGTTGTGCACTTTTGTAGGAAGAATACAACATAGACTATTTTCTAAACAAGAAAAGGCTTCAGAAATCAAGGGGGGCATGGATAGGATAAATAAACAAATTCTTTTCCCAGGAGTGGGGGAGTCGAGAACTAGAGGGCATAGGTTTAGGGTGGGAGGGGAAAGATATAACAGAGGCCTAAGATGCAACTTTTTCACTCAGAGGGTGGTACATGTATGGAATGAGCTGCCAGAGGAAATGATGGAGGCTAGTACAATTGCAACATTTAAGAGGCATCTGGATGGGTGTATGAATAGGAAGGGTTTGGAGGGTATGGGCCAGGTGTTGGCAGGTGGAACTAGATTGGTTTGGGATATCTGGGTGGCATGGACGAGTTGGACCAAAGCATCTGTTTCCGTGCTGTGCATCTCTATGACTCTAAATCCAAAGCACAAAGGAACTTAGGAGTCCTAATTCAAGATTATTTTAAGATTAGCATGCAGGTTCAGTTGGTATTTGGGAAGGCAAATGCAATGTTCACATTCATTTCAAGAGGGCTAGAATACAAGAGCGCAGATGTATTGCTGAGGCTGTATAAGGCTCTGATCAGACTGCACTTGGAATATAATGAGCAGTTTGAGGCCTGGTATCTATGGAAGTATGTGGCCGCTTTTGGAATACTGTGTAAAGTTCTGGTTGCTCTCCTGGAGAAAGAATATTATTAAATTGAAGAGGGTGCAGAAAAGACTTACAAGGATGTGACAGGAACTGAAAGGTTTGAGTTATAAGGAGAGGTTAGATAGCTGGAATTTTTTTCACTGGATAGTGACCTCATAGAGATTCATAAAATCATAAGGGGTAAAGCTATGGTGAATAGTAAAGGTGTTTTTCTTAGAGTTGGGAAGTTCAAAAGGAGAGGGCATAATTTTAACTTGAGAGGAAAAGTATTTAAAAGGGTCATTTAGGAAACATTGTTAATACATGGATCCATCTGTGAAATGAACTGCCAGAGGATGTGGTAGATGCAAAAGCAACCATAACATTTGAAAGACGTTTGGAGAGTTACATCAAAAGGAAGGATTTAGAGGGATATGAGCCAAATGCAGGCAAATGAGATTAGTTTAGTTTAGAAAACTTGGTCAGCATGGAAGAGTGGACTGAAGGGTCTGTTTCCATGCGAAACGACTCTATGATTATGTGCTGGTATTGGAGGGGGTGCACAGGAGGTTCACAAGAAAGATCCCAGGAATGAAGGGCTGTTGAGGAGCAGTTGAAGGCCCTGGGTCTGTACTCGATGGCCTTAGTAAGGATCAAGGAGAATCTCATGGAAACTTATAGGATCCTGAGAGGTCTGAATAGAGTGGATGTGGAGATGATGTTTCCATTAGCAGGAGAGACCAGGACACAAGAGCACAGCCTCAAAATGAAGGAATAACCCTTTTGAACTGAGGTGAGGAGGAATTTCATCAGCCAGAAGATGATGAATCTAAAGGACTTATTGTCACAGATATCTGTGGGGGTCAAATCACTTCATATCTTTAAGACAGAGGTGGATAGGTTTTTGGTTAATAAGGGGATCTTATGAGAGAAGGCAGAAGCATGGGTTGAGAAATATAACAGCTGTGTTCCAATGGCAAATTAGACTTGATGGGCCGAATAGCCTAAACCTGCCCCAAATCTTATGATGTTATGGTCTAATACTTGGCCTATTTTAGATAATTTTCCCAGAAAAATTCTGCAGCTCACCCACTAGCTGCCATCACAGCATTCAGTTCTTTCCTAAGTACATTCCATGTTTCTGGCTCTCATCTCATATCTGAAACATTTCCTTGTATTGAGCCATTATTGTAAAAGTAAAAATTTCCTGATTCAATCCAAAATATATAAAGGGATGAAATATTACCAATTTATGATGGACTTAATTTTGTGTAGATCAATGTGTTAAAAAGAATTCAAGGAGATCCAAGATGGCGATGATCTGAAAGGTTTGCTGTGCTGGGCTCTGTGTCATACCCTGGGCTATGTTGACCTTTACCCCCAGCTTGCTAACCACCCCAGGAAAAAAATTGATAATATAAAGTTGATGAGCATCTAGTGCTGCTAAAACTTTGACAGCTCTAGGATCAGAATGAAGGCGAATAAAGGAAAAGGGGCAAAAGGAGTACAGCAGGCAGGGCACTCCTCAACTGTGTTGGGGGTGCCAGCAGCCATTGCTCAAACAACTGGGGTGGCCATTTTGTATTTAATGGGGCAGCAGCATTTACTCTCAGGCTTTTGCTAAAATTCCAAGAAAAGAATGAGGCAGTGCTGGAGCTGATACCTGTTATGCTGAAGAAGCATGAGCAGTAGCTCAAACGTTGGACCGATGAGAGGAAGTGGTCGAACAGAGGACCGCAGCATTGGAGACCATGGTGGAAGTCTCAGGGGGACAGATCAGAACACTGGAAGACCAGGTTGGGGTCCTTCAGGAACAAGTGGATGATCTGGAAAATAAAAGTAGGAGGAAAAACTTCCGGCTTGTGGATCTCCCAGAGCGCAAGGAAGACGAAGATCTCATTGGATTCTTCGAGATGTGGCTCCCGAAATTCCTGGGGCTGGAGATAGAGTTGGGCTGGGTCAGTGTGGAGCGGGCCCACTGGATCACAATGTGTAGGTCCGGGTTGGATCTGTGACCCCGCCCGGTCCTAGTGCAACTCCAGTACTCTAAAGAAAAACAGTTAGTGATTAAAACAGCAAGAAGACTGGGAAGAGATCCACGGGCTTTAATATACAAAGGCTCAAGAATAATGTTCTTTAAATACTTCTCTGGAGCCATAATTAAGAAGATAAAGGCATTTGATGAAGTCAAGAGGGAATTAAGGGATGTAAACCTTCAATATTCCTTGAGGTACCCGACGGTGTTGCGTTTCACTTACAGAGGGACGTTCTATAATTTTGCTTTGTCAGAAAAAGCAAAGGACTTTGTGAACTCTTTGAAATAAAGGACTCGGGTTGGGGATGGTAGTGGTATGAGGGTGGTTGGGAAGGGGAGGCCAGGGGAAAGGGCACTGTTAGGGCAATGGTACAGTTTTGCTTTACTTTCTCTGCTCCTTTTCTTTTCTCTCTCCCTTTTTATGGTTATCGGTTTTATACATTCTGTACTGCCTTAGTGTAAAACCTGATTTATTTAACATTTCGGCTGGTTGGTTATTGTCTGGGCTTTGTTTTGCTCATTCCTCATTCCTGATGAAGGGCTTTTGTCTGAAACATTGATTTTCCTGCTCCTCAGATGCTGCCTGACCTGCTGTGCTTTTCCAGCACCACACACTTGACTCTCATCTCCAGCATCTGCAGTACCCACTTTCGCCTAGCTTTTTTTTTGTTGCCCTTTGCTGGATAGGGAGTGGCTATATCTGTGGTAAAGATGTATGGAGAAGAGGTGTGGAGGAGAGAGGGTGGGCATCCATTGTTAACTCTTTGTCAGTGAATTGCCTGGAACTGGGGCACAGCCTCAGCTGGAAGGAGGCAGGATGGTCGCAAGGATTAGGAGGATTGCCCCCTATGGGCAATGGGGGGAGATCTCTAGTGAATTAAGTTTTTAAAATAAATTTAGCTTTTTAGTTATAGTAGTTTTCATAGGAGTAGTTTTTAGATTTTATAAAGTTAATGCTTTTGTTGCTTGCTACACCTCAGATAAGCTTCCCCTCTTGTGAAATCACTGGCTGCCCTGGACCACAATGGCTAGTGATCTGTTTAGATGATGCACCTGGAATGTAAAAGGGAGCCATGTCAATTCGCATGTGGCTATACTGATAAGAAGAAACCTCCCATTGAACATGGTCAATTCATCATGCTTAGAGCTCTAATACATGGAGAAGAGTATGGTGTCCTGAATGTTTATTGTCCCCGCTGCACCCTCTTAAATTTCTAATTGATGCAGTTGCTAAACTACTGCACCTTGGAGTGCACTGTATGAGCATAGGAGGGAATTTTAACTGCCTAATGGATCCCAGGGTAGACAGGATGCCAAGGAGTCTGGTGGGTACACCAATGCAATCTAGACAGTTGGTGGACTTGCATGAGGAGTTGGGATGTGTGGAGGTATCTCCACCCTAATGGAAGAGACTTTACTTTTTATTCCAACCCACACAAGTGTCACACGTGAATTGACACGCTTCTTATGTCGTTAGTCTGTTTGGACAGAACATTGGCTTACAAAATTGGGAATATAATTATCTGAGACCACGCGCCAGTGTATTTAGATGTTAATATCAAGGTAGTGGAATAGATAAATGGCACTGGTGCATGGACCCATTCCTGTTAAGGGATAGCAAATTTGTTGAGTACATTATAAGAGAGTTCGGGGCCTTCTGGGATATCAACTCAGGTACAGTCAGTAATCCAGCAATACTTTGGGAGGACAGTAAGGCATATTTATGAGGCCTGATCATTTGCTGGAGGCTTGGCTGAAGGTAGCTGAAGAAATATATTATAATAGGCCTTCATTGGTCAAGCTGCAACAGGTCACAGTTCACTGGGCTGCTCTTGACTCATTGCACATGCAGGTGGTAAAACAAGACAAAGATTGTTTAAATTTGGAGTTAAGCTAGGTCAATGTTTGGCATATCTGGCTAGAAAGAAAAATGCTTGACAATCCATTATATCTATCAGAGACAGGGCTGGCACAGTTACTGGTGAGTTGAAGAAGATCAATGCTAGATTTAGGGAATACTTTGCAGTTAGACTGGTCAGAGGCTGACGAAGATGGTGCAGTTAAATGTAGTCCTTTTTTGAGAACCTGGACCTCCTCCGTATAATTGTGGAACAGGCCTCCCCATTAAATGTACCTATGATGATACAAGAAGTGCAGGAAGCAATAAAGCATTTCCAGGGAGTCAAAGCACCAGGACCAAATGGATTCCCAAGTGAGTTTTATAAAGAATTCATAAATGTGTTGGCAGAGCCACTTTTGGGAATGCACAGTCATTCATATACTCAGGATTGTCTTCTGCCCTCTCTTAGGGAGGCTAATATCTCCCTCATTTAATAAGAATGTGCTTCATACAGACCAATTTAATTGTTGAATGTAGACTTTAAAATTCTGTCAAAGGTGCTGGTCCTGATGTTGGAAAAGGTATTGCCCAATATTATAAAAGATCAGTTGGGTTTTATCAAGGGCCGTAGCTCTTCCAACAATATCAGGATTGTACAGTTCATAGTGCAAGTATGCCAGCAAAGATTGATCCTGGATTTGGTGGTCTCCCTAGATGCGGAAAAGTTGTTTGACCGGGTAGAATGGCCATACCTGGATGGGGTCTGAGAGCGATTTGTTCTGGGGGAGCCTTTGCCAGATGGGTGGCGATATTGTATAATGGTCTTAAGGCATCAGTCGTCACAAACAGTACTAAGTTGGATAACGTTAATATTGGGAGAGGTAGCTGACAGGGATGTCCTCTCTCACTGCTGCTATTTACCTTGGTAATTGAGCCATTAGCTGAGGTTATCAGGAGAGATCCTGAAATAGTGGTGCCCAGGGTAGGAATGGGGGAGCATAAGATCGCTCTGTACATTGACGTTATCCTTTTGTTCTTGGCCAATCTGTACCCCAATTGATCCAAAAATTAATTTATTTAGCAATTTTTCAGGATATAGGATCAACTTCACAAAATCGGAAGCCATGCCAGTGAGGGGATTAGTGGAGGTGCCTGATCTGAAGGATGGAATGCAGTTCCCGTTTAAATGGTCATTAAAAGGGTTTTGTATTTGGAAATTTATATTACCCCTGCCTTCCACCAGCTGAATAAAGCTAACTGTGCACAATTATTGAAGAGGGTAAAACAGGATTTGCAGCAATGGGAGGGATTACCGTTATTGTGGTTAGGCTGAATAGCCCTGATTAAAATGAGTGTTCTTCCTCACCTGGTGTACCCCATGGGAATGCTCCCATTGTTGCTACCCAGCTGAATATTATGGAGGTTCAATGGTTGGTTTGAGTCCTTTATTTGATGTCTCAGGCGCCCCAAATTAAATTTACTAAATTGCAACTCCATGGACCTTTCGGACTTGAAGAGATATCAAATAAGCACTCTGTTAGCATATGTGACTGGGTACGGGGGGGATTTGGGGCCGAATTGGCTTGACGTTGAAGCCTTGCATTTGAGATGTCCACTAGTTAATCTATTATTCATGAATAAGGTGAAATCCGTGATAGAGCAGTGTAAGAGCCCAATCATTTTCAATACGGTGAAAGCTTGGAGGAAATGAGGGTAGAGAAGGGCAATTGGCTTAAGACCTTGCCATTTACCCCATTAGCTGGTTCCAGAATTTAAATTTGGGGCAATGGACTAAGCTATGAGAGAATAAGGGAATCTCTTGTTTGGAAAATTTTATTTGAGTGGGAGGTCTTGATGTCATTTAGCCAACTAAGTCAGAAATATGGATTGTCTATTAGGGACCTCTTCCAGTACTTTCAGATAAGGGATTATATACAAAAGGGGACCACGCTCCTGACTCAGCCTTACAAGTCAGACAGGGAGAAAATAGTGCTCCAGTGCGTGGGCGCTCTTTCAGTTAGTACCCCATATCATTTACAGAAAGGGCGTGCCTTAGGAGATATGGAGATATCTGTGGAGAGGATATTTCATTGGAAACATGGGAAGATATATGGGAAAATGTAAAGAAAATCTCAATATGTAACAAAGCGCAGGCCATGCCATTGAAGATTTTACACAGGGCTCATATGGTGCCAAAGAAGCTAGCTAAATTCAAGAGAGGTTCATCTCCACAATCTCCCAAATGTAAAGTTAGTAGAGGCACTCTTACACACTACTTTTGGTCATGTTGCAAGATCCAGAGGTGCTGGAGTGCCATAGTAAGGGAGCTGAAGGAAATCCTGGGAATTGAAGTCAAGGTGGATCCGGAATTTCTTCTTCTGGGGTTGCCAAAATTGCCCTTTCTTTGGGAACACGGGAAGAGACTGAATAGCATTCTTATGCACTCTGTGAGGAAGAACATTCTAATGAATTGGATGTTGGAAAAACCCCCACATCTTATGGGATGGCGCAGGCTGGTGATGGAGCATCTCCCCCAAGACTACCTTACCAAATGATGTACCATAAAACGGAGCAATTTTTTAAGATGCGGCGGCCCTTTCTAAATTATATAGACACAGAGTTATCGGCACTATCAGTCAGGGCCATGATACTGCCGTGAGAATCAGTTTGGGTGGCACATGGGGCCCTGGGAGGTGGACATTAGGAAAATATGGGTACACTTACTGGTGCTCCCAGGTGAGAGCTTCAGTGGAGGTGTGGTGACTGAAATAGAATAAAGTAATGCGATGTAATTTACTTTAAGTTAATTTGAATTCAACTTGATTTAACTTCTATTTGATTGTCGTTTAATTTCAGTGGATATGCTTGTTCTGGTACAGCAGTAGGTAGTTTATTATTAATAATATTGTGATATGATACTGTTGTACTATCTCTTTCTTTTTTGTATTTTTTTTATATACATAATTGCTTTTGTAAAAGATTTGAAAAGTTTTTAACAAAAATGTTTTCAGAGAAAAGAATTCAGATCGTTGTCTTGAATTAGCAGGCAAGGGCTTAGTATAATTGATAATCTCACTCAAGCAACGATATAGAAGATTAATAAATCAAATCATATATTTCTTTTAATATGAACTTTAACTATTTCCAATTTATCCTCCACTACATTAGATCTATGTTCTGTTGTTATTAAACCCTCTACTAATGGAAGAGAGACATTCTTATTTATTCTTTGTATTTATTGGGACATAACACTGGTGTGAAAGGCAGAAACACAACACAGTATTCTCTAAGTGCCACATAATATGTCAGCTTATAAATTATAAGTGTGGCTTAAAATTGATGACATTTATCTGAACTAAGCTATTATGTTATAGTTCACATTCCAATAAAATTAAAGTGAGAACCACATGGACACAAAGCATGAGAAAGAATAGATAATTCATACAGTAAGATAGACATCACTATAGATCTTATATCATAGTGGGGGCTCATGAGCCATGCAAGTGAAGCTTAACGCATATCTTCTCACCAAGGTACAAAACATACTAGGCTGTCATCTTTCAAATTATTATCCAATTAAAATAATATGTTGTTAATAGATGTGCTTTAGTACAAAGACTACTATTTTTGATTGGAAACAATTTTAAGAAAAAAATTAGTTGTGCACCTTTATAGTTAATGTGTTTAACAATCTGAACTTCTTCTTTGCTCATCTCCATTCTGAAGCCTTTTCTTTTAAGTAAACAATTAATTGACCAATGTATATTTATAATATAAACTTCAATCAGCACATACTCCATTGCATACTGCATTTTATATTTAATATATCTAAGTGATAATGTCTGTCAATCCCAAGTGTACATGATAATAAATGGCTTTTGTGCTGATGAAGTGCCACAGGCAATTGCATTTAATCAAAGTGTGAGAGCTTTGCCAACAAAACTTAAGAACAAAAGCTACAGTTATAGACAGAGGTAGAGAATGATAGAGAAGTAACATGTAGTGAAAAGTGATGAAACACAGAATTTGCTCCACGTTAGATGAAGAATCAATAGCTCACTGATGATGAAGTCATATGTTTATTTGTTTTGCTCTCTTAGACGAGATAGATTAATTTATCATAGAAACCCACTATTCAGATAATATGTTTTTAACTCGGTTTGCAAAATGATTGTTATTTTTATTGAACAATTGAACTGGAATTAGAACAATTGCAATCTTGGAGGATATTTTAGTACTTCTCAATAAATCGTATGTACTCCCTGTGTCTGGTCTTCAGAATTAATCTGGAAACCCTTTTCTTTTTTGTGCATAAGATTTTAAATTTATGAGTTGACATCAATTTAGATTACACCATACTTTAGGATTGTTTAAAGGAAACTACATTAAGGTTGAACTCTTGGTTCAAAAATAAAGAAGTGTTTTTAAGTCTGTCACACACCAAGGTGTCAATAGCTTTAAAGAAATAATAAATAAGTATTTCATGCTAGTTTCTTCTAGTCTGGAGGTAACAATTTATTAGCAAATCCTAATTTGTAAACTTTCTCCAGGAGCCAAGGTTAACTTGCAATTGATCTCAGGATCTTCAATTCACAACTTTGTTCTCTATAAAGGCCAAACTCCTTTAAAAAGAGTCGCACCTTTGCAACCGAATAATCTTTTGTCAATTGCATGGTAGATCACACCTGAAGTTATAAAACAGTATCATATTTGTTTTATTGTGACAATGCTACAGAGAGGTTGTTAGTATAAATAAAATGTCTAGAGTTCAATCTGGATTTTTACCGTTAATATTTCAGTTTCATACAGTAAGTGGATTTTGTTCTGCCACATGTTGGAAATAGTTCTGACAGTGAAGACAGAATTCTTCTTGTTGATTCATGTGATGCTGCTTCTTGCAAAGTGCTGCTTTCCTGGTATTATGAGCTCAGCTTTTCTGACTTGCTTATGTAATTCTCACAGAAGATTCCTGGATTTCCAAAGGCAATACTCTGAATCTAACTGAGCATTGGAACCCACAGTGCAAAATGTCCCACACTTAGCCTCCAGGTGAACCTCAGAGCATGAAGGCTGGATCCTAAAACATAAGAGAAAACAACCATGTGCAGACCCAGTCAGAGAAGTCTTTGGCATCAAGCAATTTTTACATTTTTCAAAGTTTCATTATACCCATCCTTCCATCACAGATATCAAAATAAAATTTGTTCCACTGTTACATGGGACTGGATTAAGTTAAGATATCTGGTCGGCATGGACGAATTGGATCGAAGGGTCTGTTTCCATGCTGTACATCTCTATGAATCTATGACTCTAAATGAAAATACAAGATTTAATATGAGACAATATAATCATTTTGTTTTTATTTCTTTGTTGAACATTCATATGTTAAAGCTGTGGAGACTCCATCATACAATAAGTAAATTCTTGACCTTTTTGTCCTAGATTGTGTCAAGATTCTTGAGTGGTTTTGGAGCTCAACCCCTTGAGGCTATGTGAAGAGTATTCCACTGTGCTCCGAACACTTTAAGGAATAAGGCTGTTATTGGAGAGGAAGATAAATTTAAGGCAATAATACCTTTTACATTCAGTAATCCAATCTGCCACAAGACTTTCCAATGCAAATAATACTTTCAGGATAGCATGAGCAATAGCATTCTGAATTTGACTTTTTGAAAGCAGGTCTAGAATTTGCTGTGATTGTTATGTTTTCTATACATGAAATAACAAGAGCTGAAAATGTGTTGCTGGTTAAAGCACAGCAGGTTAGGCAGCATCCAAGGAACAGGAAATTGGACGTTTCGGGCATAAGCCCTTCATCAGGAATGGGAGGAAGATAGCTTCTTCAAGGAAGGCATCCTTGCAAGAGGATTCGCAGTAGGTTAAAATCTTCGGGTAAAAAATGAAGTCTGCAGATGCTGGAGATCACAGCTGAAAATGTGTTGCTGGTTAAAGCACAGCAGGTTAGGCAGCATCCAAGGAACAGGAAATTCGACGTTTTGGGCATAAGCCCTTCATCAGGAATCCTGATGAAGGGCTTATGCCCGAAACGTCGAATTTCCTGTTCCTTGGATGCTGCCTAACCTGCTGTTCTTTAACCAGCAACACATTTTCAGCTGTGATCTCCAGCATCTGCAGACCTCATTTTTTACCCCATGAAATAACAAGAAGCTTGTTATGTTCTTGGAGTCCATACCACAGGAATTCCTTAGGAGAACATTAATGGATTGGTAGTAAATCTGCCCACCAATGACCATTTAGCCTTTCTACTTGAGTAACCAGAAAGTACAAAGAATCCAAACTGGATTGACCAATGATATAGCTGTCCAATGGAGACTTATTGTCACTCTGCTGTGGAACTAGGGAGGATTAGTTCTCCAGGAATTGGTTTTAAAATGTGTGAAAGGAAAAGGGATCACTTTCACTTTAGCTTCCTAATATGAAAGTTATTGCAAAATTCTATTGTTTCTACATCAGTGTTTAATGACTAGAAAACCATGAATTGCACCTGCTAGAGTAAATGTAACCATCCTGATTTAACTATGAATTGTTGTTATCAGTGAAGATAACAGTAGTTGATGGAAATAGTTTTCAAAACAGTTCAAAAACCACCTTATTTCCCAAAAGGTGGAAGAATTACAGAATTATTCAAAATTATTCAGAATTATGCAAAGATTCCATGTATACATTAAATATGCAAGAAAACAGGAGACTCCAGGGTTCTGGGTTTCTGCTAGATTGCACTGATTATCCAGCACAATTTGTCTGAAATCAGTCAATCCAGTACAAAAGACCTAGGAATTTTGAGCTCAAATCGTATTCAGTTACATTTGCATTTTCACAGTTTTTGGCTGAAGTAATAATAAACAAAAGTAAACAAAAAAAGTAAAATCCCTGGAAGTAAAGGTCAAGAATTTACTTATTGCATAATGGAGTCTCCCATAGCTTCAACAGATGAGTCACTACCCACCACCAATTACATCTGCAGACTAAATTAGTCACCATGCCAGGATTCTGTGGCCCTTTGTCCTTCTAGATGGTAGAGGTCTTGGAAGGTGCTGTCAAAGGAACCATGATGAATTGCTACAGTATATCTTCTCAATGGTATATACTGCTACACTGTGCAATGATAGTTTAAGTTGTTGAATGGTGTCCCAAACAAATAGGCTTCTTTGCGCTAGATTGTGTCAAGATTCTTGAGTGGTTTTGGAGCTAAACACCTTGAGGCCATGTGAAGAGTATTCCACTATGCTCCTAACACTTTAAGGAATAAGGCTGTTATTGTAGCGGAAGAGAAATTTAAGGCATTAATTCCATAATGTGGAATATTAAAATTACATAAAATTCTGTATTGCAGGCTACACTATATTGAGAATAGCATTTAATCAAGCTAGCACATCTTGCAAGCTTTGACAGGTTTGACACATCTGAGGAAGCTCTTCACCATTTCACGGGGTTTATGCACATTTTGGTGGAATCTTCTTTATTGTTAATAACCTAAAATTATACCTGATCCTTTCCTAAGGATAATTGACCCCACCCCTTCCATGGTACATAGCCACCACTCCCTGCCCACACAGTACCCCTGCCCAAGTTATCCTAAGACCGTAACTATATGGCTGTGTTTACCTCTCCAAAGGGGAACTCTAGCATTCCAAAGAAATGTGCAAAGTTTAGAGCTGCTCTTAGCAGCCGGAATGTGTGCACTGCAGATTCCATACTCCAAGCATGTCAAAGTCTCATTAAAGCAGATACAGCCAGTGATTTAAATGGATAGCTGCCTCTGTACAACGCACATTTGCAAAATTTGGCCTGAGTTCACTCCCTTTCCCACAAAAATGAGAAGAGCTGAGACTTGTGATTTTATAACAGCACACAACGTAGGAGCAGAAGTAGGCCATTCAGCCCCCAAGCATGCCCCTCTATTCTCTACAATCATGGTTGGTGTGCCCCAGGCTTCAACTCCTCTTTCATGCCAGTTCCTCATGGCCCCTAACTCGGTGATGATACAAAATTTATGATGTCTTACATAGTGAGGGGGATAGCCTTAGATTACAGGAGGATATAGACAAGTTAGTGGGCTGATCAGTGGCCAATTGGCATTCAGTCCAGATGACTGTGATCGTGATGAACCTGGGCAGGATAAGCAAGACAAAGGAATAAGTGATGAATGATTGGAACCTTAAGAATACCAAGACCTTGTGTTGTATGTACACCAGCCTATTAAGGTAGTGGGAAAGATAGATAAGGTGGCTAAGAAGGTAATTAAATACTTGCTTTTATTAGCCAAGGCATACAGCTTAAGAACAGGGAGAATATGCAGCAACTGTATGAAACATTCATTAGGCCACAGCTAGTGGCTTAATTGCATTTCTGAAAACTCCATTGTAGGAAGGATGTGATAGTAGTGAAGAGGGTGCAGAGGAGATTTACCAGAATGTTGTCTCAGCTGGAGGGTGTTAGCTATGAAGAACAATTGAAAAGACTGGGACTGTTTTACCCAGAGCAGTGGAGAATGAGGGGACATGATTGAGATATATAAAATAATGAAGGGTGGAGATAGGGTAGACCAGAAGGAACATTTCTCCTTGATGGAGGGTCCAATGACCAGAGGCATAGGTTGCAAGTGAGAGGAAGGAGGTTTAGGTGGGATGTGAGGAATGATGTTTGCACTCAGAGGGTGGTGATAATCCAGAGCTCACTGCCTGAGAAGGTGTGATGTGCACTTCAAGATGTGCATTTATGATGCCTAAGCATTCAAGGCTATGGGTCAAGTGCTGGAAAATCAAATTAGAATAGTTAGTTGGTTGTTTTTGAGCAACACAGAAATGATGGACTGAAGAGCCTTTTTCAGTGCTAGAAGCCCCTATGCTATAACTCATAATATTTCCAAAATCTATCTCGTTCATCTTTAAATATCTTGAGTGATATAATCTCTACAGAATTCCAGACGGTTACTTCCCCCTGAGAAATGTTGTTTCCTTGTATCTCAGTATGTCAGTTTTAAATGAGCATCCTGTTAATTTGTAACCAGGTCACCTAGTTCAAGATTCTCCTATGAATGGAAACAACCTCTCAACATCGACCTTGACAGTCTCCTTCAGATTCTTGTGTGCTTCAATTTGTATGTCTCATTTATTTACTTTTTTCATTTGTGGAATGAGAGTATCGTTAGCTGGGCCAATATTTATTGCCCCATCACAAGTCATCCTTGAGAAGGTGGTGGTGAGCTGCCTTCTTGTGCATGTGCTGTAGGTAGGTAGGGAATTCCAGGATTCTGACCCAACGATCATAAATGAATAATGATATATTTCCAAGTCAAGGTGATGAATTGCTGGGAGAGGAGCTTGCAGGTGATGGTGTTTCCATGTCCTTTTAAAGGGAGGTGGTCATGAGTTTGGAAAGTTTTCTGTCAGGAGCTTTGGTGAATTTCTGCAAAACATATTGTAGATGTTGCACCTGCTGCTGCCGAGCGTCTGTGGATGCAATGTCAAACAAATGGGCTTCTTTGATGATGTTGAATGTCTTGAACATTGCTGGAGTTGCAGTCATTCGGGCAAGTGGGGAACATTCCAACATCCTTCTGACTTGTGTGTTGTAGGTGCTAAACAGGATATGGGGAGTCAAGAAGTGTGTTGGTGCATCATTCCTAGCCTCTGATCTGCTCTTGTAACCATTGTATTTATATAGTGAGTCTAATTGAGTTTCTGGCCGATGGTAATCCCTAGAATGTTGATTCAGTGATGGTAATGTCAAGAGACAATGGTATTGTAAGTGGTTAGATTGTCTGTTGTTGGTAATGGTTATTGCTTGATATTTATGTGATATGAATTTTATTGGACATTTTTTAGCCCAAGCCTGCATATTGTCCAGATCTTGCTGCATTTGGAGATGGATTGCTTCAGTATCTGAGAATGGTCCTGAATATTGTGAAATCATCTGCAAACATCCCCACTTCTAACCTTATGATAGAGAGGGAGCTATTAATGAAGCAACTGAAGATGGTTTGAGTAAAAAATGAGGTCTGCAGATGCTGGAGATCACAGCTGCAAATGTGTTGCTGTTCAAAGCACAGCAGGCCAGGCAGCATCTCAGGAATAGAGAATTCAACGTTTCGAGCATAAGCCCTTCATCAGGAAAGAAGATGGTTTGGCCTACCCTAAGGAACTTCTATAGAGATGTTCTGGAGCTAAGCTAAGATTAACCTCCAACAAGCAAAACTATTTTCCTAAATATCAGGTATGACCCCAACTAATGGGGAGTTTTAAGTCTGATTTCCATTGATTCCAGCCTTCCAAGAACTTTTGAATGCCACATTTGGTCAAATGGAGCCTTGGAGTCATAGGCTATTGCTTTCCATCTCGCCTCTGGTGAGAATTTTCCAACTTTAATGAATAAAAACCTCACCCATTTAGCTATTCTTGATAAGTCAATTCTTTCATCCCTGGAATTAGCTTTGTGAATATCTAACAACCACCTTACATGGGAGTGTATGTTTTCTTAAAGAAGGATCAAAAACCACAGATGTAAGTTTGCTCGCTGAGCTAGAAGGTTAATTTCCAAACTTTTCTACACCCTACTAGAAAACATCTTTAGTGGGCCTCTGGGTGAATCACTGTTGATAATTCCTGCTTTCTATTTATATGTTTGGGCTTCTTTGGGTTGGTGATGTCATTAAATGTAGTGACATCATTTCCTGCAGTGATATCATTTCCGGCTCCTTTTCTCAAGGGGTGGTAGAAAGCGTCTAACTCAATGTGTGTTTTGATAGAATTCCAGTTGGAATGCCATGCTTTTAGGAATTTTCGTGCATGTCTTAGTTTGGCTTGTCCTAGGATGGATGTGTTGTCCCAGTTGAAGTGGTGTCCTTCCTCATCTGTATGTACCATCTGTATATTACTGACAGAAGGTAATCTCATTTTGTGGCTAGTTGATGTTCATGTATCCTGGTGGCTAGTTTTCTCCCTGCATGTCCAATGTAGTATTTGTTGCAGTCCTTGCACGGTATTTTGAAAGTAACATTAGTTTTGCATGTTGTCTGTATAGGGTCTTTCAAGTTCATCAGCTGCTGTTTTAGTATTTGGTGGGTTTGTGGGCTACCATGATGCCAAGGGATCTGAGTAGTCTGGCAGTCATTCCTGAGATCTCTTTGAGGGTGGCTAGAGTTTTTAGATGTGTTTTGTTTTCTTGTTTGGGTTTGTTGCTGAGAAATCTGCAGACTGTGTTCATTGGGACCTGTTCTTTTTGAATACACTGTATAGGTGATTTTCCTCTGCTTTGCATAGTTCCTCTGCTGAAGTGTATAGCGGCTTGTTGGAATAATGTTCTGATGCAGTTTCATTTGTGGATGTTGGTGATTGCTTCTGTAGTTGAATATTTGGTCTGTATGTGTTGTTTTCCTGTAGACGCTAGTTTGAATTTCCCCATTGGCTGTTCGCTCTATGAACAGGAATGGCATTTTGTTGTTGTTTTCCTTCTCTTTATTGAATTTTTATGCCAGTAAGGGTATTATTGATGGTTTTGAAGGTTTCTTCTAATTTGTTTCCTTTAGTGATGACAAAGATGTCATCCACATAGCAGATCCAACATTTGGGTTGGATGATTGGCAGAGCTTTGTTTGAGTCTTTGTATTACCGCCTCTGCTAAGAACCCTGATATGGGTGATCCCATGGGTGTTCTGTTGATTTGTCTGTAGGTATTGTTGTTGAAGATGAAATGTGTGGTAAGGCATAGGTTCACTAGCTTGATGATAAAGTCCTTGCTGATGAAGTTGATGGTGTTTAGTGTATGTGTCTTTGGATCTTCTAATAGTATAGTCAGTGTTCCCTTGGCCAGGTTAATGTTGATTGATGTAAACAGGGCTGTTTCATTCTCTTCTATCTTAGTGTCTTTGATGGTCTTCAGGAATTCTTGGGTGGAGTGGATGGAGTGGTGTTAGTCTCCTATTAAGTGTTTTAGTCTTTGGTCTAGCTCCTTGGCCAGTCTGTAAGTTGGTGTTCCAGGTAGCAAGACGACGGGTCTGAGGGGGTCTCCTGGTTTGTGAATTTTGGGTGATTTGTAGAAGTGTGGTGTGTTGGATTTGTCTGGTTTCATTTTTTGGAAGTCAGTCTCATTTATTTCTCCAGATTTCTGAAGTTTTTTGAGTAAGGCTGTGATTTGGATCTCTCGTTGTGGAGTCGGGTCTATCGCCAATGGTTGGTAAGTGTTGGTATCTGTAGTAGTGTGTTTGCCTTTTTAATGTAATCTCTTCAGTTTAGAATGACTGTTAAGCGTCCTTCGTCTGCCGGTGGGATAGCAATGTTTTTATCATTTTTTAGTCTTTCCATGCTTTCTTTTCTTATGTACTGAGTGTGTTTCCTTCTTTTTTTCTGCTTAATATTGGTGTGATAGTTTGCTGGATTTCTACTGTCAGTTGATTGTCTTTCAGTGGAAAGACTAAGAAAGTAAAAACATTGTTATCATAACTCGAACAAACAGCTCTGTCAACCATTCAAACCAAACGTTGGGTCTGCTAAGTGGATATCACTTTTGTCATCACTAAAGGAAACAAATTAGAGGAAACCTTCAAGACCATCAATAATATCCTTAATGGCATAACATTCAGTAAAGAGGAGGGAAAACAACAACAATACCATTCCTAGATGTCGCAGTAGAGCGAACAGCCAATGGGGAACTTCAAACCAGCGTCTACAGCAAAACAACATGTACGGACCAAATATTGAACTACAGAAGCAATCACCTCAACATCCACAAATAAAGCTGCAACAGAACATTATTCCAATGAGCCACTGTACACTGCAGCACAGAGGAATAATGCAGAGCAGAGGACAATCACCTCAAAAAGAACGGGTACCCAATGAACACAGTCCACAGATTTCTCAGCAACAAACCCATATAAGCAAACAAAATGCACCCAAAAACCCTAGCCACTCTCCCCTACATCAAAGACATCTCGGAAATGACTGCCAGACTACTCAGATCCCTTGGCATCATGGTAGCTCACAAACCCACCAACACACTAAAGCAACAAGTAATGAACTTGAAAGACCCTATACAAACAACAAGCAAAACAAATGTTATTTTCAAAAAACCGTGCAAGGACTGCAACAAACACTACATTGGACAAACAAGCAGAACACTAGCCACCAGGATACGTGAACATCAACTAGCCACAAAATGAGATGACCCTCTGTCAGTAGTATGCAGATGGTACATACAGATGAGGAAGGACACCACTTCAACTGGGACAATACATCCATCCTAAGACAAACCAAACAGAGACACGCATGAAAATTCATAAAAGCATGGCATTCCAACCAGAATTCTATTAACACACACATTGAGTCAGACTGTTTCTACCACCTCCTGAGAAAAAGAACTGGAAATGACATCACAGCAGGAAATGATGTCACCACAGGAAATGACAACACCAACCCAAAGAAACCCAAACATATAAATAGAAAGCAGGAATTATCAACAGTGCTTCACTAGGAGGCCCACTGAAGATATTATCTAGTAGGGTGACGAAATGTCTGGAAATGAACCTTCCAGCTCAGCGAGCAAACCTACATCAAGAACCTCATCCTGAGCTACAAATCTTCTCAAAGCTCGCTACCACAGATTTAGTCACACCATGGAAAGTCAGATCTAATTTGTGCTTTTGGAACATATTGTCTAGGCAGAGCTCAAAATTCAAACTCCAGTAAATTGCCTGATGAGAATTGTAATTGAACAATGGAACTGATTGTAGTAGAATTCCCATGCTGCCTGTATCTACAGAGATGTAATGAGTTAAGTTTTCAAGACATCACACTTCTGTCCAAATAACTAATCTTTAACTTGTTGCTTTACAAAGAAATTCAGTAAATTTAAGGAAAACGAATGGGGAACGTATCTGTGATCAAAGTTACCATGACAGCCTGATAATGAGCAGACATTAACAGATAATCTTAACTATTTATGAAGGATGTCACAATACATTCAACAGCTCAAAGAACATAAGACCTTAGACTTACGAGAATCCTACATTTTCTGTGAATGCTAGCTGTGTTGTTATCATGCAGGATGTGGCACAATTCAGTCACAGTCTTCATGGAAAATCAAAGTTTCCCTGGGCAATGTGCCATAGCACATTCCAGACACATTATTATGGATTTCTAAACACTTTTGGGGCAAGGATTTCTTTAAGCATGTATCCTGCTAATTCCATTCCTTCTATTTTGTGTTCCCACATTTTCCTTTCCATCCAGATGTTAAATTTCTCCAAGTACCCAGTGAAGAAAAAATTCAATGTCAGAATTGTCTTTACAGTCCAGAGCCTGCAATAATGCCAAGAAGAACTTTAATAGCTCATAGGCCACAAGCTGATGTAAAAACGTCTTTCTAAAGAGTTTACCTCAAAACAGCTGAGCATCACCTCAAATAATGTTTTAAATGCATGCCTCCGAACTTGCTGTGTGGGCAGAAGTAGGAATTGGCATTACTCTGGTCGTGAGGGCAGGAAACATGCCTACATTATGGTAACAGACAGACCCAATTTGAATGTCATTCCTGTTCAGGATGCCAGGGATTATTCCTTTCCTCCAAAAAGTCAAACATAAACTGAACTGAGAGAACAGTCTTTCATTTCTTGGCCCACAACCAAACTCTTTTTCCAAGAGATAAGAAAACGAAGGAAACCATATTCCCACAATAGGTGGTCCATTAGTGCATCAAGTAGAATGAACCACTGCATTTCATTCTCAATCAATGAAAACAGCTTGCAAACCGTTAAGCTTGCCAGCAATGTCTGTTTTGTGGCATGCCATAATTGGCTGCTCTCATGTTACCATGAGGGCCGTACAGAACCAGCTTTTGATAAATGCAAAGAGTTGCATAAAATGAATGTTCAGCTAGCATTTGATCAGACCAGCAGATACGTATAGGAGTCTGCCAGGAAGCTAAGTGTCTGGCATGATTCATTCATTTTGTAACCGTTCAACATTATCCACTGCTCCAGTCCCTTGCATTTTAATGGTTTTAGTCTTGATAACAGTGACCATGGAGCTATTTTCAAGTTTGAGTTTTTAAAAAAGCATGACAAGAACAGGAAGGTTATGATGAACATTTGTATGATACTATGTTAGACCTCAGCTGAAGTATTGTGTACAGTTTTGGGTGCCTCACAAAAGGAAGAATTCAGTGCAATGGGAGAACAAGAGGTTTACAAGAATTGTTGCCAGGATGAGAGAATTGTTACGATGAAAGGCTGGATATGTTGGGACTGTTTCCCTTGGAGAAGAGAAGGCTAAGAGTGGTTTTGATAGAAATATTGAAAATCAAGAGGTGCTGCTTCTGTTTGTCATTGGGTCAAGAACCAGATGGTTCAGATTTAATGTGTTAGTGAAAGAAAAAAAATGCAAAGTAACAAAAAACCTTTTTCACCCATTGAATAGTCAGGATGTGGAATGCACTGCCTGGAATTGTATTGGAGACAGATTCAACTGAGGCATTCAAGAGGGCTTTGGAAACAACGTGCAGCGTTATGAGGAAAAGACAAGAGAGTTGCACTGAGTTAAAATGTTCAGAGAACCAGTGAAAACATGATAGGCTGAATGGCCTCCTTCCACATCTCAGCAATTCTGAAATCCTGAAGTGGCTATGAATGGTTGGCTATCTGAAGTTGAAGAACAAGAAGGAAAAATACAGAATATTTACTGAGTATTTTGCAGGTTATTTAGCAGGAAATCACCTGCTGTCACAATCAACCCAACAGGTCACCAAGAAGATCGCAATAAAGTCTGGAACTTGAAATTTGCAAGGACTCAAGCTAATCTGATCTCCATGTATCCAAGACTAAACCTTGTGCAAAAATCATGGGCTGGATGTTTGCCTTCCCAATAATGCCAAAAGTGTTGGTAGTCTTTAAAAACAATGACTGGGACCTGGTTACAAGATTTATGCTCACATTCCTGAGACAGTAATGGGAATGAGGGAGGGTTGTGAAACCATACCTGATGTCCCAACATTGCCAGTTTCAATGTAAAATGCATATTTCAGATCTTTGAAAAATTTTAAGAGTCAGGATTGATTTGGAAGGTGAAATGTTGCACACCAGCTCAGAGGCCTCACTAACCATAATAGCACAATGGTTTGGAGTTGGCAACCTGAGGAAAGCAAAGTTCAAAATGTATTGCCAACTTTATATGTCATGTTGAAATGTAAAAATATATGTTATATATGTCTCAATACAACAATTATTCCAGGCATCTGTTTAAAAACAAATTACCATTAAATTGAATAGTATTTTGAAAGTGAAAAGATTTTCAGATGTATTAGAATGCATTATTCACTAGGTAAATTGCCATTTTGCATTGCATGATAATGATATCCACTTTTTAATTGTGTGAAAATTTTCCTTTGTTTTCATACTTTCCTCGCAGTTCAGGTCAGCCATTTGCTTGACTGCTGCAAAGGTTTAATAAATAAAGGTTTAGTAAACTTTTATGATCTTTGAAATTCAATTGAGTCTTTATTTGGCTGTTTCGAAGCTGTGGTGGTGACTGAGATCCTGGCAGTTTTCGAAGATGTTAAATCCAATGCAGGAGATCTTGTTGACACAATTATTTAATAAAATCTCATTATGAATGCTTGGCTGAGTCCAGACTCATGAATGGATTCAGCTCAGTGTTCGTTGTTAATATAGTTATAAAAACGAACATGTGATTACTTATTTTGACAGGTTTATACACTGTAAGTGACTTTATAAGTACTATTCATTTATCTTGATTGATTTCTGAGCTTCTTCAAGACATCCAAATCTTATAGCACGGCTTATAAGTTCTACTGTGTAATGGAAGATAGGTGAGTGGTTTAGGGGTATTTGAAGGGGATGATAGGGGATGATAGGGGATGATAGGGGATAAGGGAATAATGACAGTGTGGGGAGAATTAGGTGAGGTGGTTGAGTATGAAGTTGAGGGTTCGAGGACCTTGGGCTCATCTTCAAAACTGGGCTGATATTTCAGCTAATGAAAATGGCTCTTTTAATTTTGCTGCCCCAGCATTGCCTGTGAAATTCTATACTCTGACGTAAGTAACTACCTACTTCACAGTAGCAAATGCTTGCTCATTCATCTAGTTGATCATGTGGGTACTGGGAAAGATAAGTTGCTAAAGATAAGTGTAAAGACACACAGATCTGCCTAGCTTGGTAATGAAATGAGAGAGGATGAGCTTCATTCAAGAGGTGTAGTTATTGCAGTGCATGTGCAGAGAGTGGCAGTGTAGGCCGTGGGTCAGCAGCATTATCCTGAAAAAACACTTCAAAAACATTATCGCTGCCCAAGTATTAAACATATTAGATTTCACATGAGAGAAACTAATCCTGTGTTCCAGTGTCAGGAATCACAGAGAAGCTTTTGAATGTCTGTATCGCAAGACATAAGGACCCTAAGTCCTAAAGCGGGACTAAATCTTGTCCTTTCACTATCACACAAATATGTATGGTTTATATGGCATAGTATTCTTAACCCCTTCATTGTCATAAATTCACATTATCCTTTACTAATATTCCTTTTGTTCTTCACTCATGTATTTGCATTACAAATATGCTTTATAACATTGTAATGAAGAAAGGATTGTTTCTGTCATTCCCATGACGAGGCATTATTTCAAGTGTGAAAATTTTGTTGTGTTAAAATAAACAGTGTGATGTATCAATACGGTAATTAAGTCATATGTTAAATCCCAACTGCAATAAATGGGGTGAATTTCATTTTTGTTAATTTCCTGGGCATAAAACAGACAGGCTGAGAATGGAGTGTGTTGTTGCCCTTGCTACAACTTGGCAAGCACTCACTGCCAAATGGTAAATATTTTGTTTATTTAGTTTGTTGCAAATGTGGGAGACTTAGGAGTCTGCTGTTAGTTAAAGTCTTAAAAAAAGACTAGAACAAAATGCTACCTTGTAAGTAAAGTACAGATAAAGAAATCTGTTGAGGGGTGTTAAAACAAGCTTTAAGCCTGTCATTAATATATTAACAAGAGCCTAATACTTATTTAAAGTGTTTGCCTGTGATAGCTGAAAACCATTGCGGATCATATTGGCAGTAGATGCATTTCCATTGTCTTTGGGTCCCAGTTGAAGCCTTGAGTAATTGTTATTTTTGCCACCAATTTCTGTCTGTTAGAATCAAATTGTATAGGATCAGCAATTAGGGAAGCAGGTACACATTTGAATGATCATAGATCTATTTGTTTTTAATGTTGTCATTAAATTCTAGCTTACCGAAAATATAAACAACATAAATTCAGAACAAATTACTTCTGATACGTGAAGATATGTTTTTTAAGATTTGGCACGATATTTTAGAAAGTGTCTCAGTTGTACCATAAGTGTTGGATGGCCAAAGAGACAGAAGGTAAAGAAATTGCAGTTAATAAGTCTGTGAGGTTCTACAAATAAACAGATGAAGCAATCTGTGACTTATAGAAAATATTATTTGCAGGTGTACATAACAGAAGGAACTCCATTGATCAGAATCACTAATAAGGACAGAATCATTTGTAGAATATCAGATAATGGTTAAAAAACAACAGAGAAAGCAGAAGTTAATTTTGGCAAAGTAATAGAGGTGAATGAGGCAGAAGGAGCAATACAGGACAAGCCGAGGAGTTGTGCAATGAAGAAAATAGAAGCCCTCTGGTGATAATTAAGAATGGGATTCAGAAACAATCAAATCAGAAATCTGAAATTCTACCCATCCATACATGTGACAAAGAAGCCACGGGGTAATGGGAATAATGTTCCTAACAACCCCCCAGTTTACTCTGGTGTTCTGCTAGGATCAGTGATATAATATTGTGACTACTAATGTAAGGGACAATTGTAACAATGCTGCTAATCCAGAATAAATTTGTGTACATTGCTAATTTAAATACGGTAAAGCATTGAGAAGGGTAGAGAGTTTATGAAAAAGTACGTGTTAGAAATATCATCAAAAATGCAGAGAGAAGTTAGCATCCAACAAAAAGGTATATCATTTAGACACAGCTCTCGGGGTATCCTGAGAAACAAGTAAGTAATGAGCTTCTGATACAGTTACCAGATTGTGATCCAATTTATCCTCTTCACTTAACATGAGAGTTGTAGATGTAAGTTCATATCTGATTCCATGTAGAATTTCTTGAGTTATAATGATCTAACATTGAAATGAATGGACTCTCTCAACCGGAAATTCATGCTTTCATGGAGTTCAAATTAGAAAATTAAGGCTGACCTTTTATCAGATATTTTGGAAGTCCAAGTTCTTCAAGAGTGGCTTCCCCACAAGAGGAATAGGATCATCAAATCGGGCTTTATGTGTTTTAAAAGACTTACAGTTATACATTAGAAAGATTAATTTCTGTATTCAATTATGTTTTGGTAGTCTTTAGATTCAAGAGTGAACAGATTACATGTAACAAAATAGATGTGTTACAAGACTGATAGATTAATGAGAAACCAGAAGACAACCTATTAATAAATGCAAATATTAATTTCAAAGGGATTGGTGCAATCACAGACCAGGCAACATCTGTGGAGAGAGAAACTCAGTTAACAGTGCTGAATCACTAATAAGGAATATTAGATAATGGTCAACATGCAACAGAGGGAGCAGAAGCTAATTTAGGCAAAGTAATAGAGATGAATGAGGCAAAAGAAGCAATACAAGGCAGGCTTACAAGTTACGCTGTGAAGAAAATAGAACACCTCTGGAGATAATTAGGAATGGGATTCAGAAATAATGAAATCAGAAATCTGAAACATTAACTCTCCAAAACATTGGACAATAACCTTTAATCAAAATCAGAGAATATCATAAACATAACAAATTTGGGAAGTACAGAGCCAGGGAGGGAAGAATGGAAAGAACAAATAGGAAAATCTTTGGTAGTGTGGAAAGCAGGAATGCTGAGATGAGTAGCTGAATTATAGCAATTGCTTGCTGTTTGATAAATGGGAGCATTGGTTCTGATCTGAAATTATTGATCTCAATGTTGAGCCAAGGCAGTGGTACAGTCTCTCAATGAAAGATATGGAGCAGTTCCTCAAATTTCTGTTCAGCTTAATTAGAACTGTAGAGGAGGTAAAGTGACACCAAGGTGGAAAACTGAAATGGCAAACGTGCAAAAGCTCATTCTTGTGGACTGAATGGAGATGTTCAGCAGTTCAATCACACAGTCTGTGTTTGGTCTTCTCTGTGTATTGGAGACTATATCATGAACAGCATAGTAAGTTGGAAGAAGTACAATTAAATTACTGCTTCAGATAGAAAGTGTGTTTTGAGTTCATGACAATGAGAAGGGGGTCCTGAAAGGGTAAGTGTCGTATCATGTCTGCAATCATGAATATGTGCTCGTAGTTTTTATGGCTTAAATAAGAAGGTTGGAAGCAGTCTTCAAAACTGAGTTTAGAAGCCTGGACTAAATTGTTGAATCTAAAGTTGTCTTCAAAAATAAATCTAATTGCTTCGCTTTGCTTTTCAATGTGGGACTAAAATAAAGCCTGATATGACATAACAATTTGGTGGGTATTTTAAAAAAAATCTTGAACCCATAACTATTTAAACTGACAGGAAATCAACTTGAGGAAATTCACTACACATAATCTGGCAAGAAGGGAAATGAGAAAATTCCTTTATGCAATAATTTGTTATGATTTAGAATGACGGCCTGAAAGAGGGTTGAAAGCAGTTTCAATAGCAATTTTCAAAATGATACTAGCTACTTGAAAAAGAATTTAAAAAGCAGGAAAGATCATAGAACTGGAATTAATTTGTTAGCTTGTACAATAAAGTGGTGTCAATATAATGGGCTGTATGGTCTTTTCTGATCCATACAATTCAATCATTCTACAATGTACACTCAGTTCTTGTATAACACGCCTCAGGAACAGCATTTAAAGTTTTGGTGCTGTAATTGCATTACAGCTAACACATGTTTTAAAAGTTTTGTAGAAACACTGTCCCCAATTCGTCAATCACATTACAGTGAATTCGCATTGATGAAACATACGTTGTAACAGAATGACCTGTAGTTTAGTTATTCTTAGATTTCTTAATTTCATAATGATGAACAACAGCATCAGTCCTTTTTTTTCTTGATTTGACTCTTATTTGCTACATTTTGCAAGTTCTACTTCTCTTGTCCCAAACAGTATCTGTGAAGTAGCCTAATTTAAACTGTCGCCTGTCACAACTAAAGGAGTCGAGTGGACATAAACAATTTCACTAGGGAATAAAAGAGGGAAAAAAAATGAAACAGGAATTTAACGACATGTCTTCCACTTCTAGGCAGCACTGGTGACGTTGCCTTTAAGAAGAACACTAGGTTAAGCAGAATGTGAACCTGATTTAAAGGGTTTTTTTTTGTTTTAATCCCCTCAACTTCCTTCAGGGTATAAGCAGCAAATGCTAACTATATTTTCCCATCTTGGGAATAATCAGGATGCATGGATTTCATTTGCATGCTGATGATGACACAAGGGTTTAAGGTGTCAAGGTACATGAATCCAATTTTGAGGATAAATAACCTTCTCTGCAGGATTGTGGCAAGGTCTGAGCATCTGGGGGAACACATAACTCAGATAATAATGCCCTCTCTTCCCTCGACATAATAGATGTATATAACTTCAGGATTGCTAGGTTTTCATAATGTTATCTATTTCTTGTCCCAGTACGGGCTGTCATTATAGCTCTGCTTCTCTGTTGCCAATTCCCACATGGAAATGTCTCACGCATCTGAACATTTTTAAAAATATTTCTGTTCATTTGCCAATTTTTATCCATGTATGGTGTGAATGTCGATAATATAATTTGCTTCTATTGCAGGGAACATGTGTCATAATGAAAGAAAATCAGACAACATGGAAAATGTTCAGTGGGTTAGGTAGTATGTGTGGAGACAGAGTTAACATTTCTGATCACCTATCTTTCATTGAATAAGTTCCATTTGAAACCTTTGGTGTCGAGGCAGAATTAGTATGAAAGGAAGTTAACAAATTACTCTCTGGGAACAATTTGAGCACAAAATCAGAAGGTGTGAGCTCACATCTGCAGGATTCCCATTGTTCCCATAGAATGTAGTGGCACCCAATTGAAACTTCATATTTTGTAACTAGCTAACCCCTGGAACCTTTTTAAAAAAATCATGGAAGAGTGCCATCAGTAGCATGTAAATTATGGAAACAGTTAAAGGGTGGGAGGGCTCATCAAAGGTTATTAAAGTTTCCAATACAAGTAATACGACAGAGAGCATGGAAAGGATCAGAAATCTAACTTCAAGCAATGAGAAAGAGGGCAGGCAACACAGGACTGAGTGTACTGTACTTAGATACATGCAGCATACAAGACAAGGTAAATGAGCTTGTAGTGTAGATTGAAACTGGCAGGTACGATGTTGTGGGTATTACAGAGATATAGCTGCAATGCATCAGGGCTAAATATCCATGAATGCACATCCAACTGAAATGAAAGGCAGATGGGCAGAGGGGACAGGTTTGCCTTGTTTGTAAGAAATGAAATTAAATTAATAGCAAGAAGTGACAGAGTCAGAAAATGTAGGATCTGTGTGGTTCGAGTTGAGGAACCACAAAGAAAAAAAAGACCCGGATGAGGGTTGTGTCCAGGCTTCCTAGCAATAGTCAGAAGGTGAGAAAAAAAAATCAGGATATAGAAAAGGCACGTAATGGGGAACTTCAATATGGAGGTGGACTGGAAAAATCAGGTAATGGATCTCAAGAAAAGGAATTTTTGGAAAGTCTACAAGATGTCTTTTTTTGGAGCAGCTTGTGGTAGAGTCCATGAGGGAATAGGTAATTCTGGATTTGGAGATGTATAGTGAGGCAGATTTGATTACGGAGCTTAAGGTGAAGGAGCCTCTGGGGTACAGTGACTATGTATGAAAGAATTCAGCTTTAGTTTGAGAGAGAGAAGCTGGAATCAGATTTAATGGTATTACAATTGAACAAACTCCAAAGATGTGTGGCAAAAACTGTCCAGAGTTGATTGGAAGGGGAGCCTAGCGAGGAAGATGGTGGAGCAGCAAAGGCAGAAGTTTCAGGGGGTAATCCAGGAGGCACAGCAGAAATTCATCTCAAGGAAGAAGACACATATAAGGGAAGGCAACCACGGTTGACAAGGGAAGTCAGGCACAGCATAAAAGCCAAAGATAAAGCATACAATGCGATGAAGATTAGTGGGAAGCCAGAGAATTGGGAAGCCTTTAAAAACTAGCAGAGGATAACTCATAAAAAAGGGAGAGGGGAGATGAAATATGAAAGCTGGCTAAATATTAACATAGAAGAAGATTGTAAGAGTTTTTTTTAGATATCTAAAAGTACAAGAGAGGCAAGTGTGTACATTAGATAACTGGAAAATAAAGTTGACGACATGATAATGGGAAACAAAGAAATGGCAGAGGAAGTGATTGAATATTTTATGTTAGTTTTCACAGTGGAAGACACCAGCAGCATACCAGAACTTCAAGAGAGTCAGGGAGCAGAGGTGAGTGTAGTTGCCATCATTAAGGAGAGGTTGTTGGGGAAGGTCAAAGGTTTGAAAGTGGATAAATCATTTAGACTAGATGGACGACACCCCAGAGGTCTGAAGGGAATAGCTGAGGAGATTATAGAAACATTGGTGGTGATCTTACAGGAATCGCTGAAGTCAGGGAGGTTGCCAGAAGACTTGAAAATGATAAGTGTAACACCCCTGTTTAAAAAGGGAGAGAAGCAGAGAACAGAAAACAATAAGCTATTTAGCTTGACCTTGGTTGTTGGTAAGATTTTAGAATCTATTACAAAAGATGAGATTGCGGAATACTTGAATGTACATACAGCATAATAGAGTAAGTCAGCATGGCTTTGTCAAGGGGAGGCCATGTCTGACAAATCTTTTTGAATTCTTTGAGGAGATAATGAGCAAGTTTGACAAAGGATAGCCAGTGGACACGGTCTGTTTGGATCTCCAGAAATCGTTTGACAACTTGCTGCTCAGGAGGCTGTTGAATAAGACCTCATGGTGTTAGGGGCAAGATATTGGCTTGGGTAGAGGATTGGCTGACTGGCAGAGGACAGACAGTAGGGATTAAGGGGTCTTTTTCAGTGTGACAGCTGGTGATTGTGGAGTTACACACAGGTCTGTGTTGCGACCACAACTATTCACATCGTACAGTAACGATCTGTACAAAAGAACTGAGAACATTGTTGCTAAGTTTGCAAATGACACAAAGATAGGTGGGGGGAAAGGGAATGTTGAGAAAATGGGGAGGCTAAAGAAGGACTTGGACAGGCGAGGAGTGGCAGATGGATTACAATGTGGGAAAGTGTAAAGTGATGCACTTTGGAGGGAAGAATAGAGGGGAAGACTATTTTCTAAATGAGGAAGGCTTTGGAAGTCTGAAGCACAGAGGGACTTGGGAGTCCTAGCTCAGGATTCTCTTAAGGTTAACATGTAGGCTTGGTTGGCACTGAGGAAAGCAAATGCATTCTTAGTATTGATTTCAAGAGAGCTAAAGTACAAGAGCAGAGATGTACTGCTGAAGCTGTAGAAGCTTCTGGTCAAATCACATTTGGAATATTGTGAGCATTTTGGGCCCTGTATCTGAGGAAGGATGCACTGACATTTGAAGTGGTCCAGAGGAAGGTTATAAGAATGATCCCAGGTATGAAGACCTTGTCATATGAGGAGTGGTTTGGGACCCTGGGTCTGTATTTGGAGTTTAGAAGGATGGGAGGAATCTGATTGAAACTTATGGAATACTGAGAGGCCTTGATAGAGTGGATGTGGAGAAGATGAGAGAGACTAGGGCACGAGGGCACAGCCTCAAAGTGAAGGAGTGACTCTTTCGAACTGAGATGAGGAGAAATATCTTCAGTTATAGGGTGGTGAATCTGTGGAACTCATTGCCATAGAAGACTGTGATGGCCAAGTCATAGAGTGTATTTAGGACAGAGATAGATAGGTTCATCATTTAGAAGGGGATCAAAGATTATGGGGAGAAGGCAAGAGGATTTGGTTGAGAAACATATCAATCACGATCTAATGGCAGAACAGACTTGATGGGCCAAGTGGCCTAATTTTGCTCCTTTTTCTTACAGAACTTTCAAACAGGTTGGTTGCTACTTATGCTGTTTGCTGCCGATGGTACATGTGGAAAAGCTCAAGAAGCGTGAAAGGATAAAAATCCTTTAAAAGGACAAGGCTTACCGTGGGCAAAGAAATTGAAGTATTAACAAAGCCTCTAACTGTTGATAATTTGTACGTTCAAGCAGCAGAAAAGGTCAATCAGACCATCAAAACTTAGTCATATTGCACCTTCACTCCTATAGCTTAGCCAGTCATGTTGTGAGTGCCTCTGATGTATTAATTTATATGTCAGTTATTTTAAACATGTAAGGAACAAAATTCATATTTTCTGTTGAATGTTAATTTTTCACTATTTAAGTTTAAGGCCTTTGTTCCTCCAATACTAAATTATTTTGAATAGTATTCTGGAATTACTCTACTTTGTCTTAATAATTAACACCGTAATAATTATCTCATCAAAATCCCCAGCACATTTATTTCGAGCCTTAAGCTTCTCTACCTACTAGTTAGATACAAACATTCAAATTAGGAGAAGAGTAGCCTATAGAGCCTGCTCCGCTATTCAATAAGATTATGGTTGGTCTGTTTATTTCATATTCCCATCTAACCTCAGGAATATTTTCCTCCCTTGCTTATCAAGAATCTACCTCCCACTACCTTAAAAATATTCAAGGACTCTGCTTTCCCTGTCTTTTGAGGAAACAAGTTCACATGGGTCTATGAGAAAATAAATCTACTTATCTCTTTTCTGATTGGATGACCCGATCAGTGATCATGAGTTCTAAATTCGCCTGTAAGAGGAAATACCTTTTCAACATGAGCCCTGTCAAGAACACTCAGGATCTTATATGTTTTAATCAAGTCACCTCTTACTCTTGTGGTAATTTTTAATGAGTCCCTTTGCAACATTTTTGATGCACATCGAACATTTTTTTTTATTTATGGTTAACAGGACTAAAAATATTCTTTCATGTTTGGTCTCATCAAAGCATTGCACATTCTCTGCAGACTTGCATGGAAGAAGTTGCAATTCAATGACTACTCAATCGCAGCTAAGGCTGATGTGAAGCCCAAAGCATTTTAAGAAACATATTATTGGCTCAATGGTTTTGGAATGGTGGGGGGGGAATCTACCACAGAACACACTAAACTGACCAGTGGGTTTGACCCAGATTGAGGTTTGCAATCTCTGGAGAATCTGCAAGTAGGTCAAGGGAGTTTACCCGATGTGTTAGGAATTGGTATTCCAAGTAGTTGAATTCTCCAGGCTTTAAAATTAGGGCATTAAACAAGGTGGAAGATATATATGACTCTAATTGAGGAACACAGCACTAATATTCCCAAGAGCTATGCAATACCCAAAACCAAAGGGACAGTGACCCAGGTAACCCAGCATTCAGGTCAATATATATTTTATTATTGTATTTGGTTGTTAATTAAAAACACATTGTAAACCCTTTAACTCATTAGAGTGAGTGCTTGAGCTGAATCCTGTCTGTGCTTTGGGACATCAGTTTGCAGTAGTCCATCTGCTCTGCTGCCTGCTGACATCAATTAGATGACAAAAGTGAAAATGCCTATGTCAGTTTTTCAGGCAATCATGTTAATAATGTGTGCAATTGATGTCAGCAGCAGGTATAAACTGCATTTAAACATATGTGTAATATTGTGAATGTACAGAATGTACTTATATTTCAGGTGAAAAAGAAAACTGAAAGTCCCACTTATTTTTCAATTTTTTGGCTCTTTTCTCACCATTCCTGTAATTACTGGTGTACAGCTTCACCAATGTCATCTGGTACCATGTCTAAGTGTTAACCCTGCATATATGAGTCTTGATGGAATATTTATTTGATTGGAAAGATGGAGGAAGTGACATTGTGCAGGGTGATGTGTTTCATTCACCCTTATTTGCTGGACACAGGGGTTTAGGGATTAAAGAGTCAATTTCAAATTATATTTTTGACTCTAAATTCATATTGTAACCAGGACTGTAAAAATCTGCAGGAGAGAATACAAACACTGGTTGGGTGGGCAGATAGGTGGCAGATGAAGTCCAGTTAAAGAACAGTGAAGCAGAAGGAACTGCCCCTCAGATGGTAAGGTTTGGAAAGAAATAGAGCTGCCTTGATGTGTTAACAAACAAATCAGTGGAGACAGTGTACTTAGCTAAGGTGATATAAAATAGAACTTTTCATTTTATATTTAGAGATAGTCATAAAAACAAAATAAGGTAGTGCTCAACTTATACTGGGCCTTAGTTAGGTCATAGCTGAAAATGTGTTGCTGGAAAAGCACAGCAGGTCAGGCAGCATCCAAGGAGCAGTAGAATCAATGTTTCGGACATGAGCCCTTCTTCAGGAATGAGGAAAGTGTGTCGAGCAGGCTAAGATAAAAGGTAGGGAGGAGGGACTTGGGGGAGGGGCGTTGGAAATGCGACAGGTGGATGGAGGTCAAGGTGACGGTATTAGGCCGGAGTGGGGGTGGGGGCGGAGAGGTCAGGAAGAAGATTCCAGGTTAGGAAGGCAGTGCCGAGTTTGAGGGATTTGACTGAGACAACGTAGGGGGAGGGGAAATAAGGAAACTGGAGAAATCTGAGTTCATCCCTTGTGATTGGAGGGTTCCTAGGCAGAAGATGAGGCGCTCCTTAGTTAGGTCATAGTTTAATACACAATCAGGTTTTGTACACTCCATTATAAAGTCTAGTCTAGTTTTCTTATATTTAATAATTTAAAATATTACATTGGTTTATTATTATCGAAAAGTTGCTGTGTTAATTCACAAGGGTATTCTCAAGAATATGGGTTGCAGTATTGATGACAGTCTTGCAGGGATAAAGTTATTTTCACTGGAGCTGAGAATGTTGACAGGTAAGTTGGCTGCTCACTTTCAAAAATCAAGCAGTTTTCAAAACTGACAGCCTTGTGTTGTTGACAAACACACCCTTGTTTTCAACTTGCAGTTCAGTAGACACTGCTGAATGTTCATCTGAGGACTGTAGAAATTGCCGAAAATGCTCAGCAAATCTGGCAGCAGCTGTGGAGAAGGATGACGGGCAGAATGTTATGAATGTAAAATATAGTTGTATGAAATATGCCAGGATGAGGACCACACAAGCTGAGGGAAAACCCAGGCATTAGTAGGGCCCCTGCCATATTTTCAAGCTGACTGACACCAATTAGTTGAGGTCAAGTGTCCTGTTCCTTTAAAGAATGGTCACCTCCAAACCAATCCCCTAACTTCCTGCCCCACTCCCCTTGTAGCCAGTTAATTGGATGGTCAGGGCTCAGCAGTTTCAGAAACACCATTGGGTGTGATAGTCAACTACTGAAACTATGTCTGGAAGAAAGGACACCATGCAACTGACTTCCTTCTCAACCAGGTAAATGGGATCTGGGGGCTGGCCAACGTAGACCCAGGCTGATGGTTGACAGGTTGGGGGCAGACGATTGTGGAAGGGAATATTGCCATGATGCTGGCCGTTGCTGTCAGGTGCCATTTCATAGAACACAGGAACACCAACCTCTCCTGACCACACAGAGGCAACAAAGGTTCAAGTGCCAACCTCCCTTAGTGGCAAAGAGTCCAAATATCACCTGATAAATTGCCAGCAGCAGTGGGGAGAGACCTTGCATTAGCCAACTAATTTGCGAAATTGATCTCTGTGTGGGAAGGCTGTTCTCTATCTTCCCTAATGGCACATTAGCAAGAAGGTGATAGGCACTCTTATTCCACCTTCCTTTATCACTATCACAGCCCCCAACCCCACTCCCTCCTCTCAATCCACTTCCCATACTTTCCCCTGAGGGCTGATATCATCTGGATTAACGATTTCTCATCAGAGCTGAAACAGGTCAGAGATGTAATAGGTTTTAGTGGGTAAGGACATGGTTAAAAAATAGAAAATAAAAGTTCTGTGATGGATTGAATTTGGATAAGTCAAAAGGCAAAAGAGTTGGTGCAAAGACAAAGAGACTCATAATGGGGCAAGTGAAGAAGCAAAAGGTATGTCTCGAGGGAGTGTGAATGAAAGAACCATAAACTGCTGTCATCCAAAATCAAACCGAGAAGAAACCCAAGAAAGAAAAAAAAAGCAGCAACAAAGGAAGTGGTGGAGGCTGTTACAATTACATTTAAAAGGCATCTTGGAGATTATGAGGATTGCAGTTGCTGGAAGGTCAGAGTCGATGGGGTGTGGAGCTAAAGGGAGCACATCAGATCAAGCAGGAGAGTTGATGAAGGGCCCTGCCTGAAACATCGACTCTCCTGCTCTTCTGATGCTGCTTGAGCTGATGTGCTCCCTCCAGCTTCACATTTTATTGACTTTAAAAGGCATCTGGAAGGGTAAACAAATAGGAAGGGATTAGAGGTATATGGGCCATATTCTGAAAAATGGGACTAGATTTATCTAGGATGTCTGGTCGACATGGACAAGCTGGATTGAAGGATCTACTTCCATGCTGTATATTCTTATGACTGTAAGAAGCCTCAACCTTTTCTTTTTTTCCCTGCTTAGTGTAACTTCTCAGTTCTGGAAGTATTCTATAACTCTAATTTCCATTACCCAATCTTTTAATAATATGGAAACCAGAACCATTCCAAGGTTTACGTGAGATCTAACCATGCTTCTGTACAAATTTAAGCAACTTCTCTGCTTTTCAACCTTATCCACCTCAAAATGAATTCCATGCTTTGATTCCATTATTCTTGTCTTATTAATCTATGATGGGACTTCTATTGATTTATGTGTCTGACCCCCAGATCCTTCTGCTGCTCTATTCTTGTTAGATATTTATCCAAAAGTAAATTACTGGAAATCTGAAATAAAAACACAAAACACTGGAAATTTTCAAATCTGGCAGCGGTTGTGGAAAGAGAAGTTAAAGGTAGCGATTTTTGAGAAGATTTGTAGCTCAAGTTGATGATATGGATGTAAGTTAGTTTGCTGAGCTGGAAGGTTTGTTTTCAGATCTTTCATCACCATTCAAGGAAACATCATCAGGTGAGAGTCTCGGTGAAGTGCTGATGGTATGTCCCACCTCTATTTGTAGGTCTTGATTTCTTAAGGTGGTTGATGCCATTTCCGGTTTTTTTTTATCAAGGGAAGGTAGATGGGGTCTAAATCAATGTGTTTATTGATGGAGTTCTGGTTAGAATACCAGGCCTCAATGAATTCTCATGCGTGTCTTTGTTTTGTTTGTCCTAGGATGTGTCTGTTGTCCCAGTAAAAGTGGTGTCCTCCTCTGTCTGTATGTATGGAATTTTAGATTGATGACTTTTCGTAAGAACTTAGCTATACTTCACCACATCAAACACTGGCAATCTTACTATTCTCTGTCAAAATTACACCTGAGTTCAAGGTCACAGTATATCAAATATAACTGACTATCACTTCCAACTGTCTTTAAAAAATCTTTCCCCTGACCCTTTTATTAAGTGTGTGGAGCTCTTTGACATGGTCTTCGTGGTCTGAGACCATCTGTTAACTGCTTTTGATGGTACTCATTACCTCCTTTCCCCGTCCCACCAGGTTATTTGGGTGGAACTGAGAAATAAGAAAGGGAAGATCACCGTTTTGAGATTGTATTATTGACCCCCTAATAGTCAGTGGGAAATTGAGAACCAAATTTGTAAGGAGATTTCAGTTATCGAAAAGAATAATAGGGTAGTTATGGTAGTCCCAAACATAGACTGGAACTGCTGTAGTATTAAGGGTTTAGATGGAGAAGAATTTGTTAAATGTGTACAAGAAAATTTTCTGATTCAGTATGTAAATATACCTACTAGAGATGATGCAACACTTGACCTACTCTTGAGAAATAAGGCAGGGCAGGTGAGTGAGGTGTCAGTGGGGGAGCACTTTGGGGCCAGCGATCATAATTCTATTAGTTTTAAAATAGTGATGGAAAAAGATAGACCAGATCTAAAAGTTGAAGTTCTAACTGGAGGCAGGTTAATTTTGACAGTATTAGGCAAGAGCTTTCAAAGCTGATGTTTACTGGTAAAGGGATGTCTGGAAAATGGGAAGTCTTCAGAATTGAGGTAACGAGAGTCCAGAGACTGTACATTTCTGTTAGGGTGAAAGGAAAGGCTGGTAGGTGTAGGGAAAGCTGGATGACTGCAGAAATTGAGGTTTTGGTTAAGGAAAAAAAGGAAGCATATGTTAGGTATAGACAGGAAAGATCAAGTGAATCCTTAGAGTATAAAAGGGGTAGATGTATACTTAAGAGGGAAATCAGGAGGGCAAAAGGGGGTCATGAGATAGCTTTGGCAAATAAGGTTAAGGAGAATCCAAAGCGAGTTTATAAATACATTAAGGACAAATGGCTCAGTGGTTAGTACTGCTGCCTCACAGCACCAGGGGCCTGGGTTCAATTCCAGCCTTGGGTGACTGTCTGTTGGAGTTTGCATGTTCTCCCATGTCTGTGTGGGTTCCCACCCACAATCCAAAGATGCACAGATTAGGTGAATTGACCATGCTAAAGTCCTCATCGTGTTCAGGGATGTGTAGGTTGGGTGCACTTGTTAGGGTTAAATGTAGAGCAGTAGGGTCTGGGTGTGTTACTCTTTGAAAGGTCGGTGTGGATTTGTTGGGCTGAAGAGCCTGTTTCCACACTGTGAAAAAATGTGTAACTAGGGAGAGAATAAGGCCCCTCAAAGATCAGCAAGGTAGCCTATTTCGGAGATACATGAAATGGGTGTGATACTAAACAGAAAAAAACACAGAATGGGAGCATCAGAATGAGAGCTGTGTTATGAATAGACTCTGGCAACGTTCCCTAATTCATTTAAGTTCCAGATATGACACCCCAACTATGAAGCTTCCAGGTGAATAGGGATGAACTGGGCTGCCTCTTTATTCATCCCATCGGTTGGTAACAACCAATTAATTTCAAAGGATTCCATCCATGTCTTTCTGCTATTGATGAATCGGGGACGCTGTGAACTTTTAAAATGTGTGTTGGCTGTCATGTGATTAAATTTCCAACACTTTAAATGCTGTTTCTAAACTGTGATTTTTTTATAACACAGGGTTGCACAAGAATGCAACCACCACGCTATAGAAGAACTGACTGTACCTTTCTCCCAGATCCAAATACTTATTTTAAAAGGGACCAATTTAACCAGGCTTTCTTAAGAAAACAGTGTGAATGCATTAATGATTAACATGAAACAAATTAATACTGCAACATACTTACATATTGATTAAAACAATGTTGCAATTGCAAAAAGAAAAAAGTAAAGTTAGGAGTAATGCAAAAAGGTTATCTTGATCAATCTCTGAATTGATCCTGAAGAGTGGATGGTTGAATGTTGCAACAAGTGAAGTAATAGTTCCCAGTAATATAGATATATGTAGGTGGGCAGGTAGCTGATGATCCTTTTGAATATTGGTTGAGATTCTGTAGTTCTGATGCCTTTTGACTCTGATTGACTTCCAGCATTCAGGATGACAGAGATTTCTCTTATCCTGTTTCCTTTTTGACTGGTTTGTAGCACTTGGACTGAGAGAGATCTGTTCTTCACTTACAACTCAAGAGTAACCAAAGAACAGTTCATTGACTGTGACGTTTGCAGCACACTAATACTCAAACCCAGACTGGTACACATAACAGCATTCAGTCCCACTAGTCCATGGTAGTGGAGTTGACATTGTTTTTGTACTGCGATTCCTTGTTGTTTGCAGCTTGCGGCATTATCTGCAGGTGATGGCTTACTATTGATCCATCAATCCCCCATTATCTTTGTAAATATAAGAGATCAGAGTCCATTCTGTTCAAAGATTCCTTGATTGGTTTTGTATCCTATTGATCACACACCAAAGTGTTTTATGCATGCAGTTATTGTGTTTGTTAGGGGTCGTTTTAAAAAAACACATTTTGGAATTAAGGGCTAAAAATGCTGATATTATCTTTTGTGGAACCATGTTGGACAGGAAAGCTGCACAGATTTTGTTTATTCATTCATGGGATGAGGGCATTGCTGACTAGGCCAGCATTTATTGCCCAGCCCTAATTGTCCAGAGGGCATTTAAGAGCCTGGAGTTACATATAGGTCAGCCCAGGTAAGGATAGCAGTTTCCTTCCCTGAAGGACATTAGTGAACCGGATGGGTTTTTCTGGCAATCGACAATGGATTCATGGTCATTGCTATGCTCTAATTCTGGATTTTTGTTGAATTTTATTTTTATTATTTTTAGTGCCTAGTCGAAAAGTGAGGTGCTGTTTGAGCCTCACTGAAACAGTATAGGAGATCGGGGCTGAAAGGCCAATGTGAGAGCAATTAGTGACGAGTTTCTAAATCTTATTCCCTCTTTAAGTTCAAAATCAGAAATATTTGACCACATGAGTCATTCACAGATTGGCAGCAGTGTTGAATTTGGCCAATCTCTCATTGGCTCAGATATTCCAGTCAGGTTTGGAAACTTTATTTCCGACCCTGATCACATTAAAAATAACTACCTCCTGACATTTAAATGCCTATAATCTTGGTAGAAACCATAACCTCCTTTGAAGCAGTCAGGGTGCTGTGTTTGGTGATTTCAAAAGTCCAGCAGCACAGCCAGCCGCTCCAGTGACAGGGCAAATATTTAATGCAAGTGTGGGGTTAGGATGGTTGTTGTTTTAGAGTTAAGGTGCCAGGTGATTAAGAGGTTAGTGTGTCAGGTGGGCAGGTTAATAGGTATATGAGTGAGTGATTTGGTTACATTGTGAATTGTGGGAGTTGGATCAGGTTGTTGGGAGAGTATCTTAGACCTGACAAGTGGGATGGATGTATTGACTTGATGGGGGTGAGCTGCTGGGGTGGGGAGGTTGTCAGTATCAGGCCAGGCTGGTCAAATCCGCAGTGGGGAATGGTGGGCATGGGGATCTGCTGGGTTTTGGATGGTGTCAGGAGGGGTTGCCAGGAAGTTTGGGGATCTCAGTATGCAGTGTGCAGTCTTGGTCTCCATAATTAGAAAGGAATGTAATTGCAGTGGAGGCAGTCAGAGAGGATTCACTCAGCTGATTCCTGGGATCAGGGTTCATCTTATAAGTGAAGGTTAGACAGATCAAGCCTGTATCCATTCAGTTTGGAAGAATTAAAACTCCCCTAATTGAATTTGATGTCATTGGGGGATTCAGGGGTGAGTTGAGGTGTTACTTTAATTGTTACCCAAGCATTAGTGGCTGCTTTTAACCCTCTAACCCTTCAATATAACTATTCGGCTGAAGTGAGTCCAACTCCCCCGAATTCTTTGAATTTAGCGAGCTCTTTCAAAAGTTTCCAGATGCAAGGGAACTGCCCATCAGAAATTTCCCAGGCAATTCCCATGGAGACAGCTGTGCTGGGCATTCTGCATGGTCCTGCTACACAACTCCAAATATGTTGCTCTAAAGACTCCCTTTCCATTGTCATATTCAGGCTATTACATGTTTTCTTCATGTTTTTTGAAATTTTTCATCAATGTTTTATTGTGTATTCATTTTTATGTGAAAAAATTGTGTGCTATTTCTTCTCATGACGGTGAACATGAAGGAAAAAACATTGATGATGAAAATATTGCAAGGTTGGGCTATTTTGATTGGCATACCATTTGTGTTTTGTTATAAAACAGAATAAAAAAGCATTGCTTTGATAACTGAAAGGGATATATGAATTGTAAATTGTGTATTTAGGGTTTGTATCAGCTTATACTTAAAATTGGTCTCAATGCAAACCAGCAATATTTATGAACTCACTGGGGCTTAGAACAATTCGAAATTCTATTTGACTATATATTTAGGAACTCTGTACAGTTCACGTTGCAAATGCTATAACTAATACCCCAGGTGGGATAACAGTGAGCAAAGAATGAAATCAAGGCTAGAAACAAGGTTTAAGGCAATGCAGCAAGAATGCAAAGATGCAACAGTTTTCTTTTGGCAATTCTTCAAACACACACATTTTGAACAACCTTTCTTGTCTATTTGATAAAGAAATTTGTGTTTGGCTCTCCCCATGTTATGGTGTATGTTTGTGTTCAATGCATGAATAAAGTATGTCTATTTTTAATTAGTTTAAAAATATTACTCAAAGCCTGATCTCCTGGGAATTCTGGCAACCACAATTCAGTTTCTTTTCTTTTTTATCTTTTCTGCTTCCATCACCCAAGGCAGTGTCTGATGTTAAAGACATTCTTTTTTTAATGAATTTTTCAGGGGTTTCTATTTTTTTTTTAAAAAAATCCTTAATTATGGGGAGTAAGACCAGGCCTCATTCTTAATCCTGACCCCCAGCTATTGGCTTGCAGCATTAATCCAGCCTGGTGCTATGCAGTGGGATGCAGGCCTTGTCGGGGGCTGCTGGGAACGCGTAAGAGTGAGGCCAAGCAAGTGAATACAAAATAAAAGAATTTTGTATGTGATTTGCCACAGGGGTTGAGTTTTAAAGCCAGATGATAGGAGTTGGTATTGTGGAGATAATCCAGAAGACTCGTGGAACAAGCTACTTGAAGCTGCTTCCCTGTGGAAGGTTTTACTTTGCCTGAAAGGACCGGCCTTGGTTTGATAACCCTCACAGGACCAGAACACTCCGTTACCTGAGGCTGTTTGTGCGGCTGGTGAAGGATTTTGATCTGCTTAAAGCCTCTAATTTAAGGACTTTTTAGACAAAAAAAGCTAAACCCTTAATAGATTTTAGAGCACAGCTTGGAGTGGGATAGGAAAAGGCATTAATTATTGTTGGTTCTAATACTAATTAAATGGTTCATTTAATTCCTTTCCTTTTTTGTTACAAACGTCTGTTTGTCAAAGATAGAAGAACAAGATCAATAAAGAATGATACGGACAAGTCAGATTTTGAGGATGCTGTTTAGGTGCACAAGCGAAAGCTGCAAGATGACAGACCTAAAGAAAGTAACCATCATCGACTGAGCGATTGAAAGGAGGAGATAATACCCACGTGGATGTTTATGTTTTTTGGGGCCCGTGGTACTTTTAGTCGTTAATGATGTGCCTGATTTAACTATCATTGTTTATTTGTATACTTTCTCACCAAAAGATATTTAATTATATTAAGATTGTTTTCATGTGATGTGAGTATCACTGGCTGACCTCACATTTATTGCCCTTGTTAACCTTGAAAAGATGGTGCTGACCTGCCCTTTTGAATCATTGCAGTCTATTTGATGTAAGGACATCCATATACTGTGAAGGAGGCAGTTCCAAGATGTTGATCCACTACATAATGAAGAATACAGGAAGAAGAAATACTCACTCACATACAATTCCTTGCAGCATAAGTTGATATTCCATTGATGTCAAACGAAAATATTACTCAAGCCTCACAGATAACAGCACATTCTGGACAGGGGCTGGGGTATCTATGACAGTAACTTCTGCATTTCCTTATTTAACTGTACTTCTCAGATACCAGAGTTTGTTGTCAGTTTTAACTAATAATGGTGAATGTTCAAGACCTCAAGAATTTGTAGGTGCCCCGTACGATCCCTCAACTAACAAGACAATGCATGAGCTGGATGTGGTCTCATCTTCACTTTTATATCTGCCCAATATAATCTTTGCTTCTCTTTGATGATCAAAAATCTGTTGAACTCAACCTTGAATATGTAAATGATCAACCTCCACAGTTCTCGGGGGAAGAGAATTCCAATAACTAATCACACTGTCCTTTAAATGTGAGACTCTAAAATCTTAAACGCTGATTCCTAATTCTAGATACCATGCAAGGAAAACACCTTCTCAGTACTTACCTGTTGTGACCTTTTAGGATCATATATGTTTCAAAAGAATGACCATTCATTTTTCTAAACTCTCTGGTGGGTATAGGCCCAGCCTACTCATATATTCTTGCTGCCAGCTTCATTGTATAGCACAAAAAAAGGTCCACAAATTGCTTCAATGCTCCAATAATTTGTAAAGACTCAAAGTTATCATTGGTCCTGTCTATCTTGGATGTCTTAGATCTTTGCAACCATACTTTTGGGTGTATGTGATTCCAGTTCTTGGTTGAATAGTAGAAGGACTCTCATTGTAGGCTTGATTCAACCATGACTGCCTTAGGTCTGAGTTACTGTCACTATATCAGCAGACAATTGTCTCTAAGAATGAAAAGTAAATGCAACATTTCAAAAAATAAAACTTTGTAATCCAAACTCTTTTTTTGGTTAGGAAAACCTTTTTTTTAATATTGTATGCAAAGACACAGCAGCTTTAAAAATACATACTATTTACTGAGACCAAGTGATAAACATAGACCAAATTAGTCCTGATTTTGCTATTGATGAATATTCAACTTATTCTGAGTCAAACTGATTCAGTACTGGTTTAGATAAAGCCCCTAGTTAAATTTCTGGCACTGGTAATGCTCATGGGGCTAAGAGGGAGTCCTTTATTTCTTCCAAATTCATGCTCTGTTCAAGCCCTGCTCCATTCATCTTCCATCAGCCAGTTACCTGCATTCTGTCAAAGATATAACAATGGTTTTCAGGTGCATTACAGTTGCCTTCGGACAAATGGAAACTCAATACTCTAGACTCACGACTTAAAATTGCAGAATCATCCATCACTGTTAATACCCATGAAGTACAGAATTTGCAGGCTCTGACTAACTATAAAGCAGCAGAGTCGCAAAATCTATTAGTTTCTTAACATGGGATGAAAATTGAATTAAGAAAGAGCAAAAAAGGAAATTACTGTTGAATTTGATACTGGAAATCTCAAGCTCACTACACCTGAGTTGTAGCAAGAATTGCATTTGGGGAAAAAACATCCAGAAGATGCAGGAAATACTCAGGGACTCAGCGTCAGTGAGGAAGAAACAAATGTGATGATTTAGAGCAATGACCTGTCAGCTGGAATGCCAACAATATTGTTGTTATCGCATAGTTGGTTAGTCAAATGTCAGTGGCAGTTAAAGTGGCGGTGGATAGATCAACTTCTCTTACATCTTAGTTTGAATGCATAGTCTCTGACAACACACCACCTAAATCTACCAAAATCCCATTGCGACTGAGTCCGGCAGATTTGAGATGTAGTTTTGTGTAGCTCTTGAGCTAAGCTGGAAACCAGCTTGAAGTAAACCTAAACTAAGCACAGCGCACAGTTTCATTATCCCCATTGACTGAAATATCAGAGAATCCTCGGACAACTAACCGTCTAGGCTGCAGGTACACTTTCACTTTGCATATGAATTTTTACCCATTGTCTGGCTTTTCCTTTGTTGCTTACAATTTGGACTCACTGAGAAGGAGTGGTTGGAGATGGGAGAATTCAATGCCAGTCAGAAAATTGGAGGCTGACTTAATTCTAACTGCCTAAAGGAAAAGAAATGCTGCCTTGAAGAACAATACTGGCACAATATGTTCGAATGGGAGAAGATTACCCTACGGGACTTTGGTTGCGATCTTTTTCAGATATGGAGGATGACTAGGGTTCACGGGGAAGGAAATTCATGTGGCTTTAATCCAGCTCCCAGGGGACATAAGTCAACTGCACAAAATTTCTCTCAAATTTGACACTAATTGGCACTTAGTCAGCAATCTCACTCAAAGATGGCTGAAAAGAGTGAAAGCAGGAGAAATGAAAATGTCACATAGTTGTGAAAGGGTATGTTTCTCTCAGGCTGGAGTGAGGCAGAATATCATGGCAATAGAAGGAACTTAATATTGCACCTGACACTTGCTGTGTCCAACTTGAGATAAGTGAAATAAAATTAGAAAAGACACATACATCAGTTAATATTTAAAAAGAATAAGATGATGGGTGGCACATTGTTTAACTGATACAAAATGGAAAATGTTTCTATTATGGTTGTGTATCAGAATCTTATTGATCAACTGTTTACACAAACAATACACAAAAGAAGCAAATTGGTTATTCACTGCGTAAACGGAGGTGAATGTGAGTTGCCCATGCAAAATCATAAAAATAAGATATTGTTCTGCATCTACCTTGAATTCTGTAATACCTTTCATCCTTCCAAAGTGAATGTAATCAGGAAATCCTGTAAATGCGAAAATCAGTTATCCCAATTATTGGATTTGGAGTAATGCCATTGCGTGCAAATAAATGTGGTTTAATACAGGTTAGACAACCAGAAGTAGCTTATGTAGGTCACAGACAAAACGTAGATATAAGTTGGTGCATCAGTGATGACTGACATAATGGAAGCATGTAGTATCACATGACTTAATGGTGCACCATTCATATTGATCTCAGTCTCATACAGAACCCCTTTGGCACATGAATACAATTTGGATCCTAATACAGAATTTGAGATCAACATTCTAGCAGTCTGAAGCCAGAGGCAATTGTCAGATCTAGTGACACACAGACTATTAAAGGAGTATCCCTGTACACAGGCAATAAATATGACAAAGTATGTATTGTTCAATTAACAGAGTAATGCTGGCTTATTCATTATGAAAGATTGTTTCTTTTCCTTTGCACCAGCTCAATAAATCTGACAAAGGTACCATTTGTTGGCACTCAGGAATGTGATGCATGTTTCTCCGATGAGGTGAATTGATGCAAATTTCATTGAAAGGTGTTAGAACATTCACAGCACCAAAAAGATATTTAGTGAAATTGCAGTACTAAATATAGATATTTTCAACCAGCATAGACATGCACAGTTCTACATAAACTTAACGACACAGAGTAAAAGAGTAAAATCACTCATTTTATTTTGTTATTGGCCGTCATAATTATATCTCAGATCGTTTTAAAGTACAGCACAACACAAACTACATCCTGCTGGTGTTTCTTTACTTATCTAATAAAATATCTTGTATCTATTCTGTATGAAGAGTTTGATTATATAAAATGATCAATTTAATTTGATCCAACATACCACGTTTAAAATTATTGGGGGAGAGCAAATGAAAGGAACTAATTTGTAGCTTTTATAGTTAGTGGAGCAGGAATGATGGACTGAATAATCTCTTTTTATATGATATAATATGATGGGCTTGCTTTGCTGGTATGTTTCAGGACTTTGATGATGACACAAAATGGAAGTTCTGAAAGCCATACTTGCCGGCAATGAGGTACTTTCCTCCACTGGATCAAAATCAATCATAATATTCATTCAGTTCATTCAGCGTTCATATCACGCCTCAAATTAACTTTAATCTAGATTCAACTTAAATCAAATATCCAACTAGCTTGTAAAGTGTGGATGCCTTACACATTGAATTTGTAAACAGATAGTTCAGGGCCATCTAAGCTGATTGATATTGAGGTAGTGTCCACATAAATCATAGACATTTCGAGAATAGAAAATTTTCTGAATTTTGAACTTTTGCAAGGCAGAGTTACTTTTATCGTCAACTCTTCCAAAAATAGCTAAACAAGACCTTTTGCCTATCCTATTTTTCTCCTCATGACAATCAGATGCCACTCTATCAACTCTCACTCCATAGATGCAGTTTATCCTTTTGATTATATAAAGCATTTTCTGTCTTGGTTTCAGGTTTATAGCATCTGCAGAATTCTGCCTTTTCATGTGTCTTTCTGATTCTATAATCCATAGTGAGTTCCCACCAATTGCAGTTAATTAACAATATTTACAGCAGGCAACAGAAATAACATCCTCAGTGAGATTGGTCATCGGGTGGATGAAGCTTAGATGAATTTAGCTGTATCTGAGCTCCTCTAATCAAGTTACAGAATTTTATGTTTTTAAAAATCAACTTATATATTTTTAAGAACACAGGATTTTTCGATTTTTCTGTTTTTAATTTTCTCAACACAACAGTGGGAAAGTTGAAGGCATAATTAGAGCTCAAAAACAGGGTAAATAAATATAAAATATTATCAGTAAAAAGCGCACTTACTTTGAATAAAGTAAGAGACTGTGTAGAAACAGTCAATTAAAAACTGGGCAATAATTTCCAAGCTTAGAATTAACAGAGACATCAACTTAAATATTCATATGTATTCAAGCTTTTCAGTTTGTAAAGTTGTTTTCTGTGTATTCTGATGGTCAATCATCAGAAATTTAGAAATGTAGTTGATTTTGTTCGACAACAAGTGTCTCTTATCTTGGTTGCACATTCCTTGACATGGATTCCCTATTTAGGCCTTGAATCCGTTTTGAGTCTCCTGCTCCTCAGATGCTATCTGACTTGCTGTGCTTTTCCAGCGCCACCCTTTTCAGCTCCAATTTTGACATCTATCCATGGGCCCATGGACCTTCACTTTCAGTCTCCATGCTCACCCTTGCCCCCAAACTACCACCACCACCCTGTAACTTAGTATTTGTCATATATTGATGAATAAATGCAATTTAATTAAATAAAATGCAATGGATTCCTCAAGGGAAATCATATTTAACCAAATTCTTCCAGCTGAATGATGAGGTAAAAGAAAGGGTTGGCCGGGGCAATGCTGTTAATGTGGTTTACATGGACGTCCAGAAGACATTTGATGCAGTACAGTGCAGTACATGTGTGCAAAGTTACAGCTCCTGGAATAAAAGGGATTGTAACAACCTGGATACAGGAAACTGAAACAAGTGGTTAAATGCTGATTTTCAGGTTGAGGGAAGGTTTACAATGCAGTTCCCCAGGTATCAGGACCTTTCCTTACCTTCCTCCTGATATAAATTAGTTACCTAAAACTTGCGGTGCAGTGCACAATTTCAAAATTTGTGGACAATACTAAATTTGGAGGCAATGTAAACTTTGAAGAGGACATGGACAAGTTGGTGGAGCAGGTAGATAATTGGCAGATGAAGTTCAATATAGAAAAGGATGAAGTGACACACTTGATATAAAGAACAAGGAGACACAATATAAAATAAATGGTACAACTCCTCACCAGGTCGAGGAGCAAAGGAACCTGAAAATGCATAAGTCTGTAAAGGCAGCTAGGCATATATCAGACACAAGAGCTGGTTCATCTGGAGTATTGCTCTGAAAGGCAGCAATGGATTAAGAATTGTATGTAACGTGAAAATTATGAATTATCCTAAGTTGGTTGGTGTCTTTCCGGCCAGAGACTGTAGGGCTGGTTGATGTGTGTAAAGTTGGATATGAAGGGATTGTTCAAATCTTACCTTTCTGCTACACTAACCCTCTGGGTGTCCTTCTCATCATATTGAATTGTTCACATTAGTATTTAATTTCAATTGTGTCATAATATCAGATGGAGATGAATTCCGTAGCTTGCTGAAAACTTCATGAAGTGACTAGAAACTGTACCATTTCATGTAGTGATAGAATCCAGTAAACTCTAGTTTTTAACAAGTTATCTGCACTGTGATCGAACTGAAGGTTATGGAACTCTTTTGTTTTAATTTCCAGCCATTGGTTATGTAACGTGTGAATAATGAGCAAAAATATTGCTTTTTTGTGTTGCATGCATTTCTCCAATTTGGAGATGTTGCCATGGTTTTGTTGGCAACACAGTTTCTAACAAACACTTCTATATAGCAATCTATTACTGAGAACCAGACTACTTCATGGGATTGCTGATTCACCTTAACAATACTTACATGTACTACATGGATTAGGTGCAATAGGCATAGCTGTACCTGTTTTGTGATAGCTGCTTAAGTTACACATGCAATACAGGAATTGTCAGTTGATGTGAGTTCACTACTTACTCTAGTGCAGGGTCAATTCTTCCACTATTTTGCAAGATGACTTACATTTTTGGATATTGGCTTACTTTCGGCGCTATACTGTCTGTCATCAGCACAACCTTCAACTCCTCTTATGTTACAAGCTTCATAGAAATGTGAGAAATCATTTCATTTGTGTGGACTTCAATGTCACAATTCACTTCAGTATCACTAATGCTGTCCATGATAGCAATATAGCTCCATGTGTTAGCTACTTGATGGTGGGATATTTAGGGTGACATGACTGGTCCCCCTCAATTTTTCATTAAATGCCCTGCTGCCTTCATTGGTAATTTAGCAATGTTCATCACAGTTGTTGTGCAACCAGGAAAGACAGGAACTCAATCTAAGATATTTAGGGTGACATGACCTGTCCCCCTCAATTTTTCATTAAATGCCCTGCTGCCTACCCTAAAAACCTCTATGTTTTGCTGCCATTGACCCCAATGCTAATGACGCCTTTTGAGCATCATGTGTCATAATAAAGCAAAGTTGATAAAGGGAAACTACTAGTTGTAGTGTACTTAGATTTCCAAAAGGCATTGGGTGTGTTAATATGGTATTCACATCGATTGATGATAAGTTTAACACACTGGGACAGAGAACCAGGACTGGTGGGTGATTTTCAGGTTGTGAAGACATAAATAGTGGAGTGCTACAAGGATCAATCCTATATCTTAATTATTTATTATCTGTACTGTTGAGCTGCAGAAATCTGTCCAAATTTGCTGATGATACAAACATAGGTAGGAGGGCATGTTATGCTAAGGACATAATAAATCCACAAGGGAATACTATAGGTTGAGTGAGTGGGCAAAAACTTGGCAGATGGACTTTAATGTAGGAAACTGTGAGTTCCTGCACTTTGGTAGGAAGAATCAAAGGACAGACAATTATTCAAATAGAGAAAGTCATCAAAAATGTGTAGCAGAGCTCTATCTGTGTTCTTGAGCCTGAGTCATAAAAGGTCAACATTAAGGCACAGTAAGTAATTAAAAAGGAAAATTATATTTTGATCTTTATTGCTAGAGTATTGGAATTTAAAAATAGAATAGAACAGAATAGAATAGCAATTTATTGTCATGTGTGTTTTTACAAAAAAAGTGGAAGTTTTCTAAGTCATCATATCATGGTGCCTGTATTATTGACAGAAGTTATAGTTAAGAAGAAAACAGTAATAATTAAGACAGAGTTCATCTCAGATTAATTTCAGTTTGGGGAAAGTCAATTAAGATGATAAACACTGGAAATCCCAGAAGCTGCCGCTGAAGAAAACCTACACATTAATGAGACCTCCACGCTGAGACAAGGCTACCAAACCTGGAGACTGTCATGCCAATCCACCCTTCTGGGATAAGGTTGCTACAATGAGACACCATTGATCCAAAATGGAGTACAAGCCCCCCACGCTGGGATGAGACCACCGCACCACACATCAAGACAAGGATTCCATGCTGGGGCTGAATGAGGTTGCCAGGCTGGGTCACTGGAAAAACTTGTAATCTGCTGCTGAAGATCTCCACATTGATGTGACCTTCACACCAACCTGGAGACCACCACACCAAGCTGAGACAGCGCCTCCAGGATGAGGCTGCTACAACGAGACACCACTGCACCAGGCCAATACTGCCATGCCAGGCTGGAAGCCTTCTCTTCACTGAGTCTGGGCTGGGAGAAGATGCCTTTTGTCAAAGAAGTTAAAGAAAGTAAGGTAATAAATGGAAACATTAAGAAAAAGCTGAGAAAGTAAGAAAATGTAAAAGAGTAAAAAGCAGATGGAGCAGATGAGCTCCTGGACTGAGGACCCGCAAATTGCACTGCTACACTACCACCATCTTACTTCTTTAAATAGTGATTTTTTTTGTGCAACTGTAATGGATGTGGGTGAAACCACACCTGGAGTACTATGTACAATTCTACTTTCTAACTTAAAGAAAGGATATACTGATATTGAAGGCAGTTCAAAAGAGATACACTCAGCTGATTCCTGGGATGAATTGCCAAAAAAGGTTCACCTTTATTCATTAGAGTGATACAAGTCTGAGGGGTTTGAAAGGGTGAATGTTGAGAAGATGTTTCCACTAGTGGGGCAACCTCAATCTAGGGGACATAGTTACAGAAGAAAGACAAACTCATTCAAAATCAAGATTCAAACGAGTAGCGAATGGCTGGAAAAATCTACGTCAGGGAGAGGATGGCTACATCCATGTAAACACATAAAGGGGAAGCAGATAGATTTTTGAAATATTGAGGAATTATGAGCTAAGAGAAGCTTGCATGAAAGAGGAGTTGAGATGTGGGGAAGATCAGCCAAGACCTTATAGGATGGCAGGCCAGCATTGAGGTGCTGAACGGATTACTCCTGCTGCTACTTCTTACGTTCTTTTGTATCACCCAGCAATTTGCTCATCTTGCCTGACAACAGCATAGGTGCTGCTGAACCCAAAGTGACACAGATGCTCTACAACTGACTGTGTCCCTGAGCGCTGTGTATTTGGAATCCCGTGATTCTCACTCCAGAAGTCACCTGCACCAGTGAGCCATCTGTGTGACTGTGAGGAGCTGTCAATTATTTGCAGGTTAAGATGATCCCACCCAATGAGGTTGTTTGTTGTCCAGAGCATTAGAATGCATGTGCATAGTAAACAACTCAACTGGACAATTTATCTTCGCATAATCTTTATAATTAGCTGATTGTTATGGACAATTATCAGAAAGGACAAACAAGGAGCATGAATTGTAAGCTAGATAGCTAATGAACCCATTACCACGCTCAAATGCATAAATTTGTAGAATTGAGGTATAGCGATAATTAATAAATACCTGTAAATGCAATCCTTCGACCATATGCCAACACAATCTGCACTTATTTCCAACTAATGGCTGGATTGCTGACAACACTGTTCAGAGATACTTGTTCAGAATTACTATGTTTAAATTGTGTAACATTTTTTGTACAGAATTAAGTTGGCACACAAGATGTAAAGTTACGGTATACTGGAAGCAGAATTGAAATAGTTTCTTAAAGGCATGAGGTATACTCTAAAGGAAGACATTAGTTCACAGTTAAATTTGATAGGTACTTTTTCATGACTCAAGATTTATAGAAAAGGAAACCCAACTGTCTGGATATATTCTGGAAGATGTGAACTCCTGCCTTTAACTAATCATTGCTCACACTCTCTATACCACAGCGCCCACCGCCCCCCCCAGCTTCACCATCCCCAGTCCCCAATATTCTTCAAATATTTCACAGCAAGAACATTGCCATCGGTTGCTCAGCATGGCAATCTGACACTGCTTGGTGACTGTGTTAAAAATGAAATTTCTACCTTAAAGGTTAATGTGCCAATGTTCACAGGTGTAGGTACAGGGGAATGTTTCCATCTCCAACAGATTATTGGCATTCAGTTTCTGACAACATGTCTGGACTTATACACTTAGAGTCATAGAGTCATAGAGATGTAAAGCATGGAAGCAGACCCTTCGGTCCAACTTGCTCACGCTGACCAGATGTCCCAACTAATCTCGTCCCATTTGCCAGCACTAGGCCCATATCCCTCCTAACCCTTCCTATTCCTACTCATATACCCATTACAAATTTGTTTCTCCATTTCCCACTGACAATGAGGGGTCCATTATGCAATCCCAATAAGGTGATCATTCCTTTCTTATTTCTCAGTTCCACCCAAATAACTTCCCTGGATGTATTTCCAGGAATATCCTCCCTCAGTACAGCTGTAATCCTGTTCCCTATCAAAAGCGCCTCTCCCCCTCCTCTCTTGCACCCCGCCATTTCTATCCTTTCTATAACATTTGTATCCTGGAACATTAAGCTGCCAGTCCTGCCCATCCCTGAGCCACATTTCTGTAATTGCTATGATATTCCAATCCATGCTCCTACTCATATCTGAATTCATCCGCCTTCCCTGTTAGGACTCCTGCATTGAAGTAAATGCAGTTTAATTTATCAGTCCTACTTTGTCCTCTGCTTTGTTCCTGCTTTCCCTGACTGTTTGACTCACTCACTTCCTCAACTGTACCAGTCTCAGATTGATCTCTATCCTCACTATCTTCCTGGGTCCCACCTCCACCACTACCTTACTAGTTTAAATCCTCTCGAGCAAATCTCCCTGCCAGTATATTTGTCCCCTTTCAATTCAGGTGCAATCTGTCCTTCTTGTACAGGTCACTTCTACCCCAGAAGAAATTTCAATCACCTAAAATGTGAACTCTTCTTCCATGCACCAGCTCCTCAGCCATACATTCATCTACTCTATCCTCCTATTCCTACCCTCATTAGCTCATAGTACCAGGAGTAATCCAAATATTACTACACTTCAGGACTTCTCTTTTCAATTCCTGCCTAACTCTCTATATTCTCCCTTTAGAATCTCATCCTTTTCCCTTCCTATGTCATTGATTCCAATGTGTACAACGACCTTCTGCTGTTCCCTCTCCCCTTTGAGAACATTCTGCACCCTTTCTGAGATATCGTTGATCCAGGCACAAGGGAGGCAACACACCATTCTGATTTTTCACTGCTGGCCACAGAAACATCAGTCTGTGCCTGTGACCAGAGAGTCCCCGATTACAATCAATTGCTTGGAATCTGACATACCCCTCATTACATTAGACCCAGTGTTGATAACCAGAAATTTGGTTGTTCATGCTACATTCCCCTGAGAGGCCATTACCCCCTTCATTTTCCAAAACAGTATTGTTAATTGAAATGGGGACGGCCATGGAAGACTCCTGCACTACCTGCCTACCTCTCCTACTTTTCTTGAAGTTAACACATCTATCTGACTGCATCTACAGCTTTTCTCCCTTCCTATAACTGCCATCCATCACATCCACTTGCTCTTGTAAATTCCTCATTGCCTCTAACTGTCGCTCCAACCGATCCATTCAATCTGATAGGATTCGCAACCAACGACATTTGTTGCAAATATAATCCTCAGTAAACCATAAGATCTCCCTAACCTCCCGCATAGAGTCATTGAGATGTACAGCATGGAAACAGACCCTTCCATCCAACCCGTCCATGCCGACCAGATATCCCAACCCAATCTAGTCCCACCTGCCAGTACCCGGCCCATGTCCCTCCAAACCCTTCCTATTCATATACCTATCCAAATGCCTCTTAAATGTTGCAATTGTACCAGCCTCCACCACTTCCTCTGGCAGCTCATTCCATATACGTACCACCCTCTGCGTGAAAAAGTTGCCCCTGAGGTCTCTTTTATATCTTTCCCCTCTCACCCTAAACCTATACCCTCTAGTTCTGGACTCCCCCCACCCCAGGGAAAAGACTTTGTCCATTTATCCTATCCATGCCCTTCATGATTTTGTAAACCTCTATAAGGTCACCCCCCAGCCTCCGATGCTCCAGGGAAAACAGCCCCAGCCTGTTCAGCCTCTCCCTGTAGCTCAGATTCTTCAACCCTGGCAACATCCTTGTAAATCTTTTCTAAACCCTTTCAAGTTTCACAACATCTTTCCGATAGGAAGGAGACCAGAATGCAATATTCCAACAGTGGCCTAACCAATGTCCTGTACAGCCACAACATGACCTCCCAACTCCTGTACTCAATACTCTGACCAATCCTATTTACCTGTGACTCCACTTTCAAGGAGCAATGAAGCTGCTCCCTAGGACCTTACCATTAAGTGTATAAGTCCTGCTAAGATTTGCTTTCCCAAAATGCAGTACCTCGCATTTATCTGAATTAAACTCCATCTGCCACTTCTCAGCCCATTGGCCCATCTGGTGCAAATCCTGTTGTAATCTGAGGTAACCCTCTTCGCTGTCCACTACACCTCCAATTTTGGTGTCATCTGCAAACTTACTAACTGTATCTCTTATGCTCACATCCAAATCATTTATGTAAATGACGAAAAGTAGAGGGCCCAGCACTGATCCTTGTGGCACTCCACTGGTCATGGGCCTCCAGTCTCAAAAATAACCCACCACCGCCACCATCTGTCTTCTACCTTTGAGCCCCTCAGCCATGCATTCATCTGCTCTATCCTCCTATTCCTGCCCTCACTAACTCATAGCACTGAGAGTAATCCAGATATCACTACCCTTGAGGACTTCCTTTTTAAATTTCTGCCTAACTCTCTGTAATCTCCCTTCAGAGTCTCAGCCTTTTCCCTTCCAATGTCTTTGGTTCCAATGTGTACAATGACCTCCTGCTGGCCTCTCTCCCCCTGAGAACATTCTGCACCCTCTCTGAGACATCCTTGATCCTGGCACCATGTCATGCTACTAAAGGCCATCTTTGCTCCTCCACAATTTACAGACCCAGAAAATAGCACCATCTTATTGCTCTAAACAAAACTGCCCCAGGCTAACTTAATACTTGTGGCTTATATTTGTAATATTTAATCAAGAGACAGATCTCAGTAACACTTATAATTAAAAAAGAACTATCTCTACTCACTATTGTAGATTTACAGCAAGACTACACTTAAAAACTATTCACTTATCTGCTCCTGTCTTGTGAGCTCTCCCACACAGGTTCCTCCAAGATCAGTTGTGAATTTCACTGTTTGTTAAGTTTTCCTAGATGCAGTCCAGTGTCCAGAAATACATGAGTCCAAACAGCAAGGCAGTAACTGCACAGATTCATTGCTGTGTCAGTTAGCAATGTGGGTTTCTTTCTCTTTTTCTCTCTCTCTCCTTCACTGACCATATGCTGGCATTGTCTGAGCTCCTCCCCTTTATTTTGACTTTTTCTTCCCCAAAGTTCCAAAAACAATGCAATAGCATACAAAAACAGTAATGCTGCTCCTGGAATTCAAGGAAATCACCTCAAACACCTAAAATACAGCAAAAAAGGAACAGCTCTTTGAGGCAGAATGTTTTTCCCATCCTCCACCTTGGATTACCCAGAATTCTTTATTGACATTTACAGCACAGAAGGAGGTCATTTGGCCTATTTTGTCTGTGCCTGTTGACAAAGATCTGAGTACACTAATCCTACTTTTGACCATAGTCTTGGAGGGTATGGCAACACAAGTGAATATTGAAATACTGCTTAAATGTTACAAAGTTAAAAATCACACAACATCAGGCGCACAACCACCTGATGAAGGACCAGTACTCCGAAAGCTAGTGCTTCCAAATAAACCTGTTGGATTATAACCTGGTGTTGTGTGATGTTTAACTTTGTACACCCCAGTTCAACACTGGCACCTCGAAATCATAAGAGTTACAAGAGTTTCTGACTCACTACCCTTTCAGCCAGTGAGTTCCAGATGCCCATCACTTTGTGAGTGATCAGAAATTCTAGAACATAGAACATAGAAAAGTACAGCACATAACAGACCTTTTGGCCCACGATGTTGTGCCGAGGTTTAATCCTAATGTAAAGCATAGTAACAACCTATGCACCCCTCAATTCACTGCTCTCCATGTGCATGTCTAGCAGTCACTTAAATGTCCCCAATGACTCTGCTTCCACCACCACAGCTGGCAATGCATTCCATGCATTCACAACTCTCTGCATAAAGAACCTACCTCTGACGTCTCCTTCATTCCTTCCTCCTAATATCTTCAAACTATGACTCCTTGTCCCAGTCAATCCTGCCCAGGGGAAAAGTCTATGGCTATTGACTCTATCTATTCCTCTCATTATTTTGTATACATTGATCAGGTCTCCTCTCTTCCTGCTTTTCTCCAGAGAGAAAAGTCCGAGCTTATTCAACCTTTCTTCATAAGGCAAGCCCTCCAGTCCAGGCAGCATCCTGGTAAACATTCTTTGCACCCTCTCCAAAGCCTCTGTATCCTTCCTATAGTAGGGCGACCAGAACTGGACACAATATTCCAAGTGTGGTCTCACAAGGGACTTGTAGAACTGCAGCAAAACCTCACAACTCTTAAACTCGATCCCCCTGTTAATGAAAGCCAAAACACCATTTGCTTTCTTCACAACCCTATCCACTTGGGTGGCAACTTTGAGGAATCTATGTACTTGCACACCCAGATCCCGCTGTTCCTCCACACTGCCAAGAATCCTGTCTTTAATCCTATATTCAGCATTCGAGTTCAACCTTCCAAAATGCATCACTTCGCATTTATCGAGGTTGAACGCCATCTGCCATTTCTCAGCCCAGCTCTGCATCCTGTCTTCGTCGCACTCCAGCCTGCAGTAGCCCTCTATACTATTGACATCACCTCCAACCTTGGTGTCATCTGCAAATTTACTAACCCACCCCTCAACCTCCTCATCCAAGTCATTTATAAAAGCAACTCATTGGAACTCATTCAAATACTCATCAACTTATTCTCATCCTTCACTATACTGTGAGAGTACAATTCTAATTGCATTTCTCTGCTCATTAATTGTGACATGTTTCTGCATGTGGGCTGAAAATTGCTATGGTGTCATCCTCCCTTTGAATATTGTGAGCTATGCAATTGTTCATCTCCACCATGCAACTTTGCTCCTTGACAAACATTACACACATTATTTTCCCTCTGTCATACTGCTGGTCACTCGTTCAGCCTGTCTAAATCCACTTCAAGTGACTTTACATCCAACTTACAACTCACACTCACACTCACACCTGGTTATATATTAGCTGATCTTCTGCTCCATGAAAGACATATCAGGGTTGCTTTCTTAGAGTTGCTGATTATGGTGAAGTCACTATAGTGCTATCCATCTATAAGGATGCTCTCAATGGAGAGTCACCAGACCTTAGGTGAGAGAAGAGGTTGAGGAGAGTACTGCATGGCAACCTCAGTGAGTCTGGGAATTGAACCCATGCTATTGGTATCACACTGTGGGTGCTGGAGCCTGAGAATTTAAACTATTTTCCATAAGGCTCATTGCCAATTATATTGCTCTATATTTTATGCCTCAGTGTAATGCAGAAATAAAATTAGTTTCTCTGTGTGTAATAGGTTTTGTTGATTGTGTTTAAAATATCTACTCCATGCTTCAGTTGCAGCTCCCAGCTCTTTCCCCGGTTTGTTTATTTACCTCTGAGTGCATATCCAGGCCTAATCAGTACTGTACAGTGAGCATCGATAATAAACTTCTCACATAATCAAACACAGAACAATTGAATACTCAAATAACCAATCAGTAATAATCAGGAGATGACATTCATCGTCTTTCAATGTGAAGGAATGCATGATTATTGATTTTTTAAAAAAGCATATGTCTCTTGAATGGTTCCTATGACAGCACAAAGGAATCTGAGATTTCTGGTTTGCAAAACATTAAAAGCAGGAACTCAAGCAATATGACCATTAAAAGAAAATGGGCTTTATTTTGAGTGGGTTAAGATATCAATGCTGCACTGCAATAGGAGAGTCTATAAAAATTCCTGGCAGAACAATACTTAATTAAAGTACTGTGTGCTACTAAAACTTCCCAAGGTAACTAGAATATTGAAGAAATATGAACATATCTCATAAAACTTTGAGAATAATGCCTGATAAAAGGAAAAACAGACATGAAAGGGATGTTAAATTAGATAAAAAGCAAAGTACTGTGGATTCTGGACATCTAAAATAAAACAGAAATTGCTGGAGAAACTCAGCAGGTCTGGCAATGTCTGTGGTGGGTGAAACAGACTAAAAGTTTTTATCCGATATAGCTGTTGTTGTCAGTTTAATTTCAATGGTGGGAAAACTTCTGGAGATGGTTATTCAAGACAGAATTAGTTGCTACATGAAGCAGAAGAGTCAGTATAGATTCCTAAAGGAAAACTAATTTTTAACTAACTCGATGTAGCTTTTTGGACAAGTGACAGAAAAGGCTTGATGAGGGTATTGTGAGGTGATATAAGATTATTTTTTTAAAAAGCATATGTAAGCATACCTGAAGCATATGTGGTATGTAGACATTCAAAATGCATTTGATACAGCGTCACACATCAGACTTGTAAGAAAGATTATAGCTCATGGAGTAAAAGGGTAAGTAACAATGTGGATATAAAATTGGTTAAGTTAAAATAAGGAAAAGAGCGTAGCAGTCAATGGATAATTTTAGGGCTGGAGGATTGTTTGTAATAAACGTTTGGAGTCTTTGCTTTTCCTGATACAGTACACTTTAACAATCTAAATCTTAGTATACAGGGGATAATTTCAAAGTTCACAGATGACATGAAACTTGGAAATATTGTAAACTGTGAGGAGGCTAATGTGGAACTCCAAAAGATGGCAGATGCTATTCAATGTGCAGAAGGGTGAGGCAATGCATTTTGGTCAGATGAACATTGAAAGACTATATTAAGCAATGGGTACAATTCTATAAATGGTGTAAAAGCAAAGGGACTTGAATGAATATGTGCACAGATCATTGAAGGTGACAGGGCAGATAGAGAGAGAAGTTAATAACGTTATTATTATGGGAATAGAGGACAAGATCAAGGGGGTAATATTGAACTTGTAGAACACACCTGTTAGACCTTGGCTGGAGTATTGTGTACAGTTCTGCATGCCTCACTTCAGCAAAGGATGTGAACACATTTGAGACAGAGCAGAAGGGATTTACAAGAATAGTTCAGAAAGAAATGTTTCAATTATGAGGATAGATTGAAGAAGTTGGGACTGGTCTCCTTGCAGAGAAGAAGGTTGAGAGTTATCATGAGTGAGTTGGATAAAATAGACCGGGACAAACTATTTCAGTTTGTGAAAGGAACAAGTACAAGAAGACATAGATATAACATGATTTGCAAAACAAGCAAAGATGAGATGTTCAAAATAACATTTTCACTCAGCAAATAACTTAGGGTCTGGAATGAACTACTTGGAAGTCTGAATGAGGCAGGTTCAATTGAACTATTCAAGAGTGTATTGATGATTATTTGGATGAAAATAATATGCAAGGATGTGGCACAAGGGGTAAAAGCAGAAGATTGGCACGAAGTAATGGCGCTAGTAGTTGAACACTAGTACAGGCTCCTTCAGCTGAATAGCTTCCCTCTGCATTTGTGACACTGATAAAGAAAGCAAATCCTCTCCAACTTCAGTATCTGCTATGGTCCACACACAGAGATCATCATTTGGCCTGCACTTGTTTTATCAGTTGTCTCATCAGAAGCAAGAGTTGAACTTGAAAACTCCAACAGAACCTTATGCCCAAGCCATATTTTTAATGCCATCTGGTGCAATCCTGTGAGATAAGCTGACTTTGAAATAATTTAAGTTTCACTGGAGTCAGTGAAGCTGTACAGGCAATGATGCACTCCAATGCAAGTTCTCCATTTGTATGATACCTAAGGTTTTTTTTTCTTGCAATGAGGTCATTCACCATGTAACTGGCTTGAGTAACCCTGCCCATCTCCTTTGACAACTTTATGAAATTTTCTGTGTATGTCCTTGAGCTTGTTCATATTTGATGTACTTTATACTGCAATATCATTTCATATTGTTTTGGTTGCATGCCTCTGAAGAAACCAGGCACTCAGATTTGCATTTCACCTTGCAAAACAAAAACATTATTTGCTCATTTCTCATTAAAAATATGAAACTCTGCAACCAAATTCCTTTTCTTTGCAGTAGCCATTTTTGTTGTCTTTCTGTGCCAGACACAGGCCTCTGCTGGCATTTCTCTAACATTAGCTTTTGGGCCTTCAGGCTGCTTTCCTCTGGCAGCCATTGCTTCTCTGGTGGTGGATTGTGGGTTTACTCTGAAATGATTTGGCCTGCTATTTTACTCATGGTTTCCTTGCTCTCAAGTCTCATCCCCTCGATGTGCAGTGGTACTGTTTCCACTTTGAGGTTAATTACTCCTTTGTAGCAACCATTTTCTCCAGGATCCTGTCAATCATGGAGGGTTGGTTTCCACATATTACAGGGCCAGATTCAACCCATAGGCTGGAGGTTTCCCAACCTGATATACAATACAATAATGTCTTAAATTGAGGTCAGATGAAGACTAAGACATTGTGTAGTCTGAAAAATTGGTTCTTTTAACCCAACCCCCACTAACATTCCCGAAAGAGGAAAGTTGAGGGAACGTCTTTCACTCAGAGGTTGGTGGGAATCTGGGTGTTCACAGACAGGATAAGTAGTTGATTCAGAAGCTGTCTTAACTTTAAGCTTTATTTAAGTGTTCACTTGTATTGTCATGGTCTCCAGGACATTGGGCTAAGAGTTGGAAAATGAGATTAGTGTAGCCAGATCTTGTTGACCCGCATAGACATGATGGACTGAATACCTTCTATTGAGCTGGAATGTACCTATGAATCTATGTGGAAGGAGTTCCCCATGCTTCCACTTCACTGGCCTCCCCTGAGGACACCATCATGTATTAACTAGATCTGCAAGCTGGCAAGTGTGACTTTTAGAACCGTTACAATTAGCATCAAACATGGACAATAATAGATACTTCACTCAATGTGCAAAATATCTACAACACCTCATATTTTTAACCAAAAGAATACTCTCTGATGTTCGAATAATATAATTGCAAATCAGTTGTAAAGATATCAGTTATAAGTCCAGGAATAATTTCAAATAGGTTTCCAGTTTAAAAGGATAAACAAATCACTGTGGGGAGAATATCTAAAATAATTCAGTTTTTTAAAAAAAACGTTCAATGTGGAATTTATTATTGTGATAAGCATATGCAGAGAAAGTTTCTTTGGCCATTCAATGTGGTTTACCTTTTGTTGACAAAATAGTCAGATGCAGATGATAGTAGTTTGTGAGATAAGAGGCTCGATTTTCTGATGCACAGGCTTTTAGCTGTGATGGAGGCCTTGTGAAACACAGCTAGATGATTAAACCATCTTGTTAATTGTTCTTTCTAGAATGAAAGGGATCTAAAAGTAGGATGGATTTGCAGAATCACTTTCATTGGTTCCTCTGCCCCATAACACTTCATGGCCAAAGACAATCTCTTCAAAGTGTGGTAGATTTGCTATTTCCGAATGAAACTAATTCAGGAGATTACTTTTTTCTCAAAATGTATCACATCATTGATTGACATTTCGGTTCAATGTATATGCAATGAAGCAGCCAGGCTGTTTTGTGCACAGGGGCAGACACTGTGTATTGGTGCCAGGGCTCCTTGATTGCCTTCTTACACCTCACATGTACCTAATTGGTTGCCAACAAGATCTCTGCCATGCCTTGCCTTTTATGGCACTGCAGCTTCATTCCAAAGCTAGGAGCTGACAATGGTTTTTTGTTTCACTTTGCCTTTTAGCACAAAATGAAAAAGCGAGATAGCTTGTCATGGTGTCTAACAATGATCAGTGAAGGGAGTAGACGTGCACGTTGCTAAGTAAATGACACTTCAACAGCAAGTGGCAGCTGTTTATGTGGCAAACACACTGCATGTGATTCACCCAAATGTCCATCTCTGAGAGTCTAAATAGAGTAGTCCTTAGTCCAGTGAAAGAGCACTATGGTCAGTTCTCAGTCAGGAAATGTGGTGAGGGTCCCAAGTGAGTGGGTAAAAAGCTTTGAGGAGAGGAAGGATTAGTAGTTTGAGAGTGGGGTGAGTGAGAGACGTTGAAGGAAGATGTTTCATGCAAGAGTGAGACCTTGAGCCTGGAAGGTTGGTATAGTGGCAGAGATAGCGTTGAGTGTGAGATAGCGGAGAAAAAAATGATGATAATTACCTGTGCAGAGAGCAAAAAGGTCATGAACCTTCTTACTGCAGTGCTGCGTATTCTTCTAAACTGTGGACACTGCATTGATCCAGATAGTTACTTTAATTCACGCTAGCATACTATGTGGTGGTTTAAACACTGCTGTGCATGACGTGACCTCTGTAAATTCTCAGCACTTGGGAAAGGTTTCACTGCTGCCGTATACAATACGTTGTATTGTGTGACGATGACACTGTGGAGGTGGGGTTCATACTTAATGAGGTGAGCAGCAGAAAATTGTATCAGAAAAGTCTCCAGTGATCATAGAGGGAAACTCTCCATAAAACCTCCCAAAACTGACACGTGGCCAAAGTTTGAAAAAAAATCAGTCGAATTATTTATTTATCATGGTTCTGCCTTTTGAGATAACTTGGCAAAATTCAATCTCCTTCAGCCCTGCTGCAATAAAACACTTTAACCCCAGCCACAGAACAACACTCACATATGACAACTGGGAATTTTTAAATTTCCTACATTAGCTATACTTCAAGGTTCTTGTAGTAATAGGAAAATTCAGGGATCAACTCATGTTGAATTATGTTGAATGTTGCACAGAATTAATGTCAAACCTTTTCATAGTGTATCCATGCTTTGTTTGGAGGGGGGGGGGTCTAAATTCATATTTCTCACTCATCATCCTCACTGCTTTCCTTGAGTTGGAGACTCAGTGTTGGCAGGAAAGCACAAAACACCATAACATTCCTGGACAAGATAGGTAAGTGAGTCAGTGTAGGCTTTGGGTGGAATTTTCCAATTGAGCAGCAAAGGCAATGGTGAGAAAACATGGAAAATATGGCAAGAATGGGGGAAAAAACATCAGATTTGTAACCTTGTGAGAAAGTATTTCCATTTTCCCCTTACCATTTTAAACTGCATATTCTGAATCTCTCTGATCAATGGTGACTGACTTACTTCCATGCATTTGTATCTCCTTATGAGGTAACCTCATCTCATTTCTCACCTCAACTCCCCCATTATCCCCTCCTTCCCTGAGAAACTAATTCCCAATGTGCAAGACAGAAAGGTTACTGAGAGCTGTTTGTTTTTTAAGCCTTCATCGAGTTTCACGATCACCATTTCCCAACAGTCTCCATGAACACCACCTCTTCACCCACCTACCCCTGTGTAAATGGGCATTGCCAAACTACCAGCCTCACCCCATCTTCATGGCTGCTTTCCGAACGACTCACACATCTCTTCAGACTTCAGGACTTCACTTTGGAGCTTGGGACAAATCGACCTTACATACTTCTATAAGGTTCACCTTGGCCACAGGGACACAGACACACATCTCATGCATCTACATATGAAGCAACTGAATTTACATTCTTAATGCTCACTCATCTTGTGCTGATTTTGAGGCTGCCATTGCTGTTTAGTGCAGAGGGAGAAGTCGGTAGTTTTTCTCAGTTAAGAACACTGAGAGCAAGCACAAACATGGACGTGTTACTGTACTGCACCAGACTGTGTCAGAGTCAAACATATAGCATGTGACTGGGTTCAGTAACTACACTATATGTGCTTCTCTTAACCACTCCATCCATGGACATCTCGAGGGTTCTGTCTGCTTTCAGTTCTGCTTGAAGGACTGCTGCCACCTATATAATACCCAGCACAAATCTTTCAAGTGTCTCTTTCCAAGCTATTAAGTTAGAATAGTTGACACTGCAGTGATGATGACTCTAGAATCCAGAGCTTCATATTCAAATGTTCTCAGGACATGGGTTCAAATCCCACAGTTAAAATATGAATTCAATTAAATTCTAGAATTAAAAGGTTCATGGCAATGCTGTAACCACTACTAATTGCTTTACAAAGACCATGTGTTCTAAATGCATTTTAAGGGATGTTGTTAACTGGTCTGACTTACATGTGACTCCAGACCCATAGCAATGCATTCATCAATCTTAAATGTCCTCTGAACTGCCTTAGCAAGCCATTCAGATTCAGATCAATTAGGGATTCGCAGTAAATGCTGGCCTAGCCAGAGCCACCTGATACCCATGAATGTTTTGTGTTTTGAAAAAAATTGCAGTAGATCTATATTTATTTTACTCAAAGAGAGTTGGTTTTCTAAAAGTAGTACAAAAGTTCTTTTATTTTTGCACTTTAATCAGTTCAAGATTTTTTCTTACTAATAGCAAGCCTATTCGAAAAACTGACTACATCAAGCTTAATTATTCTGGAATTTCCATATAAAATATTGGTGAGAAACAGTTTTTCAAAGTGTTGATGATCTTATCTGATCTGTTCAAAACAAGATTCTAAATTTATCCATTTTCCAGGATATAAAGATTCAGACTGTGGTGTGCAATGTTAAATCAAATTGCAGTATTAGAATGGCTGCCTGTTCTTTTTTTCCTTTTGTTGCTCTGACGGATTTTTGCAGAAATGTCTATTGATTTCCTAGGAAGGTATGGTGGAGTCTGGATGTACAGAATATCTCCACCCTAGTATTTAAAATGATTCAACACATCACAAATCTCTGCCTGTGGTCATATCTGAACATCAGACAAGCGCCTCATGAAAGTGATGCCTTTTAAGCAAGAGGCAGTTCCAGCTGCCATTGTGATGTATAGATGTGGCAGAGGGAAGATGAGCGATTAATTATGTCTGTCTAAAACCACTGCCACGGGATCAGTTCTGTAAGCTGTGATGGAAAGCAAGAATGGAACACATTATTCTTTCATTGTTGTCAGGTCAAATGCAACAGTGTAAAAGAAAAGATGCAAACTAGGGCTTCAAGGCATGACAATGAGTCAGTTTAAAGCGCTTGGAGTCTTAAAACTCACAATCAATTAGTCTCTCTTGTAATTCTTTGTAACAGAGCCCCATACTAGCTTGACAGGAAGAGCAATAAGTTTCCTTTATTTATAATTATGTAGCTACAGAGAATGATATATCATAAGCTGCCTTTTTTTTAAAAAGAGAAATGTTCCTGTATTAAGTGTCTCATGAAAATGGCAGAGAGTAATCTTATGGGTTTATTTTAAATATGAAAAGGTTAGCAGTAGTGACGAATGGCAAAATTAGACTCCACATATTCCAGATCTTACACAAAATTATATTTAATTGGAAATGTGCTTTGAGTTGCACCATTTGGCTTTTGCTCTGTTTATTTCTTTTGAGACAATGGATCAGGCTGAATAACACGACTGTAGTCCCTTAAAGCTTTGGTGTGTCGGGTTTTCCTCTTGTGCTGCTGGTACCTGTAGACTCAGTCCCCAAAGACAATGCCAGAGGGGCTGAACCAGGTAGGTGACTGGCTTTTCCCTTGTGATTCAACACAGATTAATGTCAATGATTTATCCTCAGCTGCCTGAAAATGTGATAAAGAATTTATCTCCAATTTCTCTCCATTTGTCATTTTAAATGAAATTTGAATTGTGAACATTTGAATTTCATGCTTCCCAGTGTTGATCCAAAGTTCACAATATGGTCATTCTTGGTTATTAATTTAGATATTACTTTGATCTCATCCCTCTTAGCTATTAATACACTTGGATTTAGTCCTATTTACAATATAATACAATAATACAATACAGGAACAGGTCCTTTGACCCATCAAACTTGCACTGATTCCTATTCCTTATTTAGACTTGCTACTTACTGCTCATTTGCCATTTTTATCCATCAGGAAATGCCTTAAACATTGCAAATGTGCTTTTAATGTGGTTCCACCACCTCCACTGGCAGTGCATTCCAGGCAGCCATCACCATCTGTGAGAAAAGGTTTTCCCACACTTCTCCCTTCAACTTTCCCCCTCTCACCTTGAACTTGTGCCCTCTTGTAGCTGACTTTTCCACCCTGGGAAAAGGCCTCTGACTATCCACCCTATCTATGCCTCTCATAATTTTGTAGACCTCCATCAGGTTTCCCATCAGCCTCCAACTTTCCAGTGAAAACAATCCAAGTTTATCCAACCTCTCCTCATAACTAAAACCCTCAAGACCAGGCAACACCCTGTTAAATCTTCTTTGCATTGCTGGTTAATATAGCAAGTTAGACTGATTTCTCTAACTTCTGAGGAAAGACTGCTAACTGTGACCACCGTAATAGAAAAAAATCCAATTGACTGTTGCTTCTTAACAACAGCTGGGAATTTTTAATAGGCAAGTGTTGTTTTTCAATGATAGGTGTGGACAGAGCATTTTCGAGCAAGTAGGCAGAATGGAACAGCCAACGCATCACAATTTTAAGGTAATGCCACAGGTGTGCTCATGTAGCAAGTGACCTCAGTAAGAATAGTGATCCCTTATGCCTTTATGTTTATTTGGTTCTGACAGGATGTTTCAAGTCAGGTTCATGAGGTCTGAGTCGAGAGTGTGGTGCTGGAAAAGCACAGCAGATCAGGCGGCATTTGAAGAGCAGGAAAATTGACGGTTCAGGCAAAAGCTCTTCATCAGGATTCATGCTGTCTCTGGTTGTGTGTTACAGAGGAAATGGTAATCTGAGGGCAGGCTGTCTGTTTGCCTTTGAAGTGTTCAGCGTAGGTTGTCAGAAGGTGGAAGTCAATTCAATTAAGCATCAGAAATCACATTCAGAAAGCTCTTTTTTAAAAAAGCTAAAAACCACATGGGGTGGAATTTTCCTTTCCTTAGTTTCACAAGAGTAGGATGACAGGATGAGGATGAAATACAAAATCAGATTCTCAATGTGAAGAAAATTTTCCAGATAATCTTCTCAAGCTTTAAATGGCAAGCTCAGAAGCTCACCCTTGAGTGGTAACAACAGTCAGACTGATAGATGAGATGGCAGCACTGACATATGAGGAGAGGTTGAATTAGGTAGGAATACATTCACTGGAATGCAGAAGAATGAGATTATATCTCATAGAAACCTTTAAATCTCGAACAAAACTCGACATAGTGGACACAGGAAGAATGTTCCTGATGACAGGGGAGTCCACAATCAGGAGTCACAATCTAAGGATATGGAATAGGCCATTTAGGACTGAGATAAGGAGAAATCTATTCATCCAAAGATTGGGACACCTGTAGAATTCACTACCACAAGAAACAGTCAAAAACAAAACATTGTATGATTTCAAGCAAGAGTTGACTATAGCACTTGGAACTAAAGGGATCAAAAGATATGGGGGAAAAGTCGGGAAGATTATTGAGTTGAGATTAGCCATAATCATAATGATTGGCACAGAAAGTCTGATGGGCTGAATGGCCTACTCCTTTTAATGTTTCTATGTCTCTAAGATGCATTTGGATCATATTAAACTCAACTTGCTCAATTGACATCCTACTTCCAATTCTATTCTTCTCCACTGAGAAACTACCCCATACAAATTAGTGATATGTAAGTTAGAATGGGTATCTGCTGGCTCCAAAGTATATCAATATCACTTTTATCTGTCTATCATTGTCCCCATATCCAGTTACAATAAAGTCCACCAAGCTTCAAGAATAAGTATCTCCTCTTTCTCTGAACTAGCCAACAACATTCTGTTTCAAATCTTGTCTTCAGTAACTTTAGACTTTTTCTTGGTTTGTTAAGCTTTCTATTACTCACATCTTTTTATGTTTACATGCCTTGTTCTTTCTCAATTACATTTCTTCTAAGGCTTTGTCTATTGTCTCAGTCTGTTAGCTGGCCTAATTTGTATTCATTTTCTTTTCTTTTCCTGATTCTATTAATAATCTAGTACCTCTTCTATTTTTCAATTGAAAACAAATTCTACTTTTTGAGTGTTTGTCTATCATCTCTACAAAAGCTGATTGACATGTTACATGGTTCCATAACATTTCCAGCATCTACTAGGGTGGCACGGTGACTCAGTGGTTAGCACTGCTGCCTCACAGTGCCAGGTACCTGGGTTTGATTCCAGCCTTGGGTGACTGTCTAAGTGGAGTTTGCACATTCTCCCCATGTCTGCGTGGGTTTCCTCTGAGTGCTCTGGTTTCCTCCCATAGTCCAAAGATGTGCAGGTTAGGTGAATTGGCCATGGCAAATTGTCCATAGTGTTCAGGGGTGTGTAGATTAGTTGGATTAGTCAGTGGTAAATGTAATGTAATAGGGTAGGGGAATGGGCCTGAGTGGGTTATTCTTTGGAGGGTAGGTGTGGACTTGTGGGGCTAAATGGCCTGTTTCCACACTGTAGGGGTCCTGTTCTACTTACTGTGCTTTCTATTTCACTGTTCTAATGATAAGTGTCTGCACTGCCAAGATTGCCACTTTTGGACAATTGTTTGAGACAGATAGATTAGCTCATACACCTCAACACAAACTTATCTGTTCTCTTTTCATTCAGGTAAGTCCCCCATGATTCCTTGCGATAATCTTTCATGGAAGATCTCCAGTTCTGACAGTACAAAGAGTAAAGACTATAAAAGAGGTGAACTCAATCAAAGAACATAGTATCTCTTTACATTCAGTCATTTTCTAACACAATTTATTTCCTGTTTGACATTATAGTTACATTCAACAAGCTGCTGCTTCAAATAGACTTGACTGCTTTCCACAGATTTCCACAAAATAGTCCACTGCTATCAAGGCCACAAAAAAAATGTCTATATGAATATGCTAATTTTCAAAACTCATTTGTGACTCCTCCAGACCTAGTGCCAATTTCTGTAATATCTACACACCCAGCAATTATGCCACATGATACACTTGTTTTCCTCCCCAAATATTTAGAACACTACTGAAAATTCACTTCCTTAGTTGAATTCTAATGTTTCATACTTCGATATGTGCCAAATAATTTTATGCGTTCATTGTAAGCTTGTCATAATCCAACATTATAAAGCTACCAGACTGTGGTTGTCAACATTTTCATCTTAAGCTATGTTATGTACAATGCGTTACAAAATATCTCTGTTGAAACATGCAAAATGTTTAGGTCCTGGGGATTATGTTGTAATAAGTGCACATTTTTCAGAGTAAGTTATTTTATCAGTGTAATGCCACTTCTGGGGAGGAAGTTAATCAAACACAGTTCTTTCAGTAGCCAGATAAAGCAACATTGGTAGTAACTTAGAACTGGCTGTAAATTTAGAATTGTTTAATGTTTTAGCAAAACAGCAACGTACTGAAAAACTAAGAAAACAAATCAAAGAACTGCGGATGATGGAAATCTGAAAGAAAACCAGAAATTACTGGAGAAACTCAGCAGATCTAGCAACATCTGTGGATGGGAAGCAGAATTAACGTTCTGGGTACAGTACTGAAAAAGGGTGACTGGATCTGGTAAGTTAATTCTGTTTTCTGTCAACAGATGCTGCCAGACCTTCTGAGAAAATAAGAAACACGGACAAAAAAATGTAAATGATAAAAATGAAAAAAAAAAACAGATGAAGTTGTGTACGGGAGATTCAGTAGTTTTCTTTTGAAGGCTAAATTTAACACAACACATGATCTAGAGCATTCTAGCTCTGATTCAGTTCTGTAGTGCCAGGTTCATATCAAAAGGCCTCCAAAACAATCGAAGCTGTGGACACACACACTGGAGGCACCAGCTCCCATTTTGGAATGGGTTTTCGGGTTAGAAGTGGGAGCATCCATTAGAAGTATGCACTGTACGCATTTCATGATCTCAATCAACATGTAAGGTTGAGGTGATACCAGCACTGCCTCTCTGCAGCTTTATTATAAATATGTACTAGGCAGGAAGGATCCTTGACCCCAGTGAAAGTCATCAACAATTACCTGTATGTTAGTTATTGATTGATTCTGCTAGCTCTTGCTGTGCTTTTAAAAGTGTTTGATGGTCTCCAGAGCTTTTCAAAGTTGCTGAAGTCTACGGCAAGTGTTACACCATACACTGTCAGAATTTGACCTGCTGTCAATGACATTGGATAAGCCATTTGATCCCAGCATTGTTTTGGTTGAGTTTCTCTGCCCTTTTGGTGTTGGGATGTGGGAGGACTGGCAAATGTAGAGATATAATCAATGAGGTAAAAACAATGACTGCAGATGCTGGAAAGCAGATTCTGGATTAGTGGTGCTGGAAGAGCACAGCAGTTCAGGCAGCCAGCAACTTTGTTGCATATAGTTGCAAACACTATAGTTGCAAATCTCTAAAGAAAGGAGACAGAGGGTGGTGGTAGAAGGCTGTTTCTGTGACAGAAGGCCAGTGTCCAATGGCAAACCACAGGAATCAGTGCTGGATGTGTGTTGTGATATATAAATGATATAGATAAGAGTGTGGAGTGGATGATAAGTAAGTTTGTGAATGACACAAAGATTGGTAGTTGACAGTGCGGATGAAAGTCTTTGGCCATATGAAATTATAAACAGATTGGCTGGATTGGTAGATTAGTGGCAGAAGCAATTTGACCCTGAAAAGTATGAGGCAATTTGGAAAAGTATCAAGACAAGTAAGTTCTGAGTGACTGGTAGGACACCAGGAACTCAGAGGAACAGAGGGATCATGGGTGTTTGTCCACAAATCCCTGAAACAGGCAGAGCAGGTTAATGAGATAGTGAAGAAGACATACAAAACACTTGCCTTTATCAGGTGAGGCACAGGTTTCAGGTACGTTAGGTTAAAGCTGTATAAAACTTTGGTTAAGCCACTGTTGGAGTATAGTGTGCAGTTTGGGTTTCTGCATGATAAGGAGTTCAGAGGAGAACCACATTGGTGTTGTGTGGATGGAATACTGTAGCTGTGAAGAAAGGCTAAATAAGCTCGAGATTGTTTTCAGGTGCAGGTAACTTTAATTAGAGAACAAACTCTCATGATTTTTAAATCTCCTGCTTAGGTATGCAATCACTAAACAATGCTGTAAGCCTGGCTGCACCCTACATCATATAAATTGGCAAGTTTATTAGGTGCCTGCATCAGAATCAACAAGCATGGGGTGAAAACCTCATCACAATATTTGTATCTGTTCCCAGGCCTTGTTCAATTTGTGGCTGCTGATTCAGGACTGTTTCATGAAATTGTGCAATTAGCAAGACATGGGATTACACATTCTATTCCAGCTACTGAAAAGTATTATATTTCTAGATACCTTTCTTTCTATCCTAAATAAAGCAGTATTTTACACGAAAAAGAGTGATAGATAATATTCCATCCAAATTTGGCATCTTTTTTCTCTCGCTACCTGCCACATGTTCGGTTTGTCTGTCTTTATTGACTCTTCTGACTTTACTCTTGGCTAAACAAAACATTTATATATCATTTTCTTTTCAAATTTGACAGATGGAAAATTTGTTAAAATAAGGTGCGGCATGGTGACTCAGTGGTTAGCACTGCTGCCTCACAATGCCAGGGACCTGGGCTCAATTTCTGCATTGGACGACTGACTGTGTGGAGTTTGCACATTCTCCCCGTGTCTGCGTGGGTTTCCTCTGGGTGCTCCGGTTTCCTCCCACAGTCCAAAGATCTGCAGGTCAGGTGAATTGGCCGTGCTAAATTGCCCATAGTGTGAGATGCATTAGTCAGGAATAGGGGAATGGGTGTGGGTGGGTTAATCTTCAGAGGATAGGTGTGGACTTATTGGGCCAAATGGCCTGTTTCCATACTGTAGGGAATCTAATCAAATTTAAAGCTTATTTCTATATATTACTGAAAATTAGCTAAAAGTAAAGTGTGGGGCATATACCAGACAATAAAAAGCCTAGGGTTTTATAGTGTTGTTACACTTTCCACCTGTACTTTTTGTTTGGTAGCATGCAGTACTAGTACTTCTTATGCTGTGCAGTATTGTTACTCCTGTACCATAACATTGAGTGTTAATGCTATTCCAGAAATTGCCATTAGCATACATATAATATTATCAATGTGCGTGAGCTTATTATCTTGTACCTTTTTCAATAGTAATCTTTGACATTAATTAAAGGCAGTTCCTTCCAAATTCTCTATATGACTTGAATTTCTGTTTCAACATAACAATAAAAAGCCTGTGGTATATGTTGCATTTGCTTGATGGCAGGATGCTAATTAATATACTGACCAAGACAAAAATATCATCTGACTAGCAAGTAGCAGGGTGAGGAGCAGAACAGGAAAAAGCTGAAGTCCATATTTGCATTCACATAAATCTGTGGTAATAATGGTGTTGTTAGTATCATAAGTAGTATGAGCACTCCAAAGCATACATACAAACAAAACAGCTATTGCAATTTACGTTAAATGTAAACAAATGTAAAAACTGCTCTAATCATTAAAAAAAGACTAAAGGTTGAAGTAAGTTAAGTGAATTTCAAGATGCAAAGGTTATTTTATCTGAAATTCTAAACAACAAGTAGCCCCAGGGTATCCTGAGAATTCCAGACCTGTAATGATCTTGGTCATGATATATAAACAGCTTATGTTAATCAATGTTGGAAAAAAAACAATGATTTTATTTTATAGCTATAAATATTTTTCTATTCTTTTAGTATCAGCATGCAATTTCCCCTCCTTCAATCATAGACAATGAAACAACAGTATGAAGGGAATAAAATACTAATAAAATCATGAACATTGGGCAACAACTTGCAAATCAAATCGCTAATATAGATAGATTAGTAAAAGATCAAATGTCAGTTGCTGAAATGGACAATTCAATTTGATATTTTATGTTGCCCAAGAACAATTCCGAAGCAGATCAATTCATCTTTAAATGGATTTTCGTTCTCCTACAAGCAATTCATTATTCATTTATCAAGTAAATCAAAATTCCTTCAAAACTTTCTGCAAACATTTAGCAGAATTTGTGAGTGAGGAACATTTATGATCCTACAGCATTGTATATTACGTTTAATTAGAAAAATTTGCTGGAAATAGATACCAAACTTTCAAAATTAAATGAAACATAAAAATTCCAATATTTGTTATTCATCCATAATGATATAACTAATTACTGAACTGAGAATTATTACAATTCAATAACTATAACTTCCCTGGTATAGGAAGGATGTTGTGAAACTTGAAAGGGTTCAGAAAAGATTTAAAGTGATGTTACCACGATTGGAGGATTTGAGGTATAGGGAGAGGCTGAATAGGCTGGGGCTTTTTTCCCTGAAGTGTGGGAGGCTGTAGGGTGACCTTATAGAGGTTTATAAAGTCATGAGGGCCTTGGATAGGGTAAATAGGCAAGGTATTTTTCTTGGGGTGGGGTGTTCAAAAATGGGGGGCATAGGTTTAAGCTGAGGGAGAAAGGTTTAAAAGGAACCTAAGGGGCAATGTTTTCATGCATGTTTGGAATAAGCTGCCAGAGGAAGTGATGGATACTGGTACAATTATAACATTTAAAAGGCACCTGGATGGATATACAAATAGGAAGGATTCAGAGGGATATGGGCCAAGTGCTGGCAAATGGGACTAGACTAATACAACATAGAACATAGAACAATACAGCGCAGAACAAGCCCTTCAGCCCTTGATGTTGCGCCAACCCATGAACTATTCTCAGCTCGTCCCCCGTAACGCTATCCCAACATTTACATAGAAGATGATCAGAGGATTAGATAGGGTAGACAGTGGAAGTCTTTTTCCTTGGATGATGACGTCAGCATGTATGAGGGGACATAACTACAAATTGAGGGGTAGTAGATTTAAGACAGATGTCAGAGGCAGATTCTTTACACAGAGAGTGGTAAGGCGTAGAATGCCCTACCTGCTAATGTAGTCACCTCAGCCACATTAGGGAGAGTTAAACAATCCTTAGATAAGCACATGGATGATTTTGGGATAGTGTAGGGGGAGAAGCTGAGAATAGTTCATGGGTCGGCACAACATCGAGGGCTGACGGCCTGTTCTGTGCTGCATTGTTCGATGTTCTATGTTCTATTAATTTTGGATATCTTGTCGGCATGGACGAGTTGGACTGACGGGTCTGTTTCTGTGCCACATATCTCTATGACTCTATAACTACTACAGTATAGTGTCTGGTACATGTTTACCTGAAAAGAGACAGTACAACTTCTTATTTTGTTTTCTTGTTATAACGTTTATGCAACAGATAAGGTTTGTAAATGAAAGTGTTACCTAACAGTTAGGCAGAAGTAGGTACTACAGATGCTGGAGATTCATGTCAAGATTAGAGTGATGCTGGAAAAGCACAGCAGGTCAGGCAACATCTGAGGTGCAGGAGAATTGACATTTCGGCAAAAGGCCTTCATCAGGAATTCCTGATGAAGGGCTTTTGCCAAAAAACATCGATTTTACCACTCCTCGGATGCTGGTTTTCCAACACCACTCTAATCTTGTCTAACAGTTATCCAATCTATAGACCCAACATAAAATGAAAAGACAGTAGACTGTATTTGATCACATTAATGCAATGTATATATTTAGTCAGGTGTAGTCATTTTATGTTCAAGAATGGGATGTTTATTTTACTTTTCTTGGGAAGACAGTGACAAGCTGCCTCCTTGAACTGCTGCAGCCCATGTGGTGTACGTGCATCCATATTGGTGTCAGGAAGGAGCCTTTTTATCAGACACGAAGATATGATTTGCAGTGAAATACAACTAAATGGTTTTCTAGCCCATTTTAGGGAGAATTTAAGGTCAACTACTTTGCTAGAGTTACTTGTAGATCAGAGTAGGTGAGGATGGCAGATTTCTTTTCTGAAAGGACATTATCAGACTAGATGGATTTTGTTTTACACAGTATTGGTTTAGTGGTCACCTTTAGAGCAGATTCTAGTTCCAAATTTATTAATTGAATTCAGAGGTCACCATCTGCCATGATGGAATTCAAACACATGTCCCAAAGCTGGGGCCACAATTATTTCCAGCATATATTAATGACTACATATTAATAACCCTCATAATAGTTAAGAAGAATATAGAAAAGGTATTCATTGCTATGGGTATAGATTAGAGTGGCACTGGAAAAGCACAGCAGGTCAGGCAGCATCCGAGGAGCAGGAAAATCGACGTTTCATGCCAAAGCCCTTCATCAGGAATGAATCCTGATTCATTGCTATGGGCTAAGTTCTAGAAAGTGAGATTAGATTAGTTAGGTGGGTTTTTTTGACTGGAGTGGGCATGATGGGACAAAGTCCCTTTTTCTGGAGTTTAGATCTCTGTGACTCAATAATTGAATGGGTGAGGAAGGTAAATGTACTGTAACCAAGTTTTGCAGATGAGACAAAGATTGATGGGAAGGCAATTATTGAGGCTAACACAAGAAGTGTCCAGAGTGTTGTAGAGAAGTTAAGTGAGTAGACAAAACTTGGCAGATGGAATATAATATGGAAAAATGTGAAGTTGTGCACTTTGGCAGGAAGAGTAGAGGCATGGAATATTGGTTAAATGGAAAAAGACTGGATAAAGCTACAGTACAGTGGAATTGAGTGGTCTTTGTCCATATACCACAAAATGCTAGCATCCATGTTCAGTGGGAAATAGAGAAGGCAAATACAAAATTGGCCATTATTTCACAGGGAATGAAGTATAACAATAGGGAAGTCTCACAAAAAACTATACAAGGCACTAATCAGACATCAGCTGGAATACTGTAAAAAGTTTGATCCCTTTATCTAAGGAAAGATATAATAGCATTGAAGGCAGTCCAGAAAAGGCTCTCGAGGTTGGTCCTAGATATGGAAGGACAGCTTTGTAAGGAAAGTTGAGTAGGTTGGGCCTGCATTCCTCAGAGTTTAGAAGAATCTTATTGAAACATGCAAGATTTCTAGTAGAAAAAGCAAAAGCAAAAAGAAGATATAGAACTGCAGATGCTATAAATCTGAAATAAAAACAGAAATTGCTGAAGAAACTCAGCAGGTCTCGCAGCACCTGTGGAGAATAAATAGAAAGCCTGAGCACCTTTCTCCATGTTCTTTATCCATCCTACACTCCAGGCCCTGTCATTAAAATGTTGTTGCAGATCATGGGCTGCCTAATGATCAGGGTGTTTTGTACTAGTAAACCGCTGACCATTTTCATACATAGCACACAGGACCAACATCAAATAGATCCTATTTTATCTCTTCTGAAAGCGACTATGTACACATGACACATCCAGTAACTGTTCAAAATGAAAACTGTGCATTTCAAGTGTGAAGGATAGATTTCCTGAATCTTTATGTGTCTTGAGAACTTAATGAAAAATGACAAATTGTAAGTTCGTAATTATCTATTACTCACTTGACAATCCGAATGAAAATTTATTATATAATCAGGATGGTAAAAACTTAATCATTCACTGTGATTCCATAAACTACGCTACACAAATGCTGATCATAAATTAAGTACTAGGTTTATATTAAAACTTGTGTCAACCTATATAGTCAAAAACAAAATCTGTTTCCTCATCATTTAAGACAAGATGTGATAGGATTTCAGTTTTACTTAAAACCATGAATGATTCAGCCTTTTCTTGTGAGATCATTTTACATCAATGATCTCACCCTATGATAATCCTTGTAGAATGTAGAACAGTTAAGAAGACAATAAAATGTCTGTTCAGAGGAAAGTTGCCAGATAGTTTTGGAAAGTATAAAAATGAGAAGTATGCTTGCAGAAATATGATCATACAAAACCTGACGGGAAATCTGCTTACCTGAATAAGCTCAATTTAGATAGGTGTGGCCAGAACAACGTCACTTGTGCTGAATTACAAGTAAATAGCAACTTTATAGGATCAGAGAAAAAAAATACTGGGTGCTATAATTATACATATTAAAACTTACCTTGCCTTAAGATAGAGAACATTCATTTTTCTTCATAATTAATAATCAACAAACAAAATCACCTTTCTAGAAGTTGTACATTTTAAAATTGTATCTTTTCATGAATTTTTTTTTTTGTTATTTGTTATTTGTTTCAGATAAAAATGGATTTGATCATATATCATTCCAAATAAAATGTTTTTCATTTAGTGATTTGAGTTGGTCGGGATGGTGGATAGGAATGACCATTTACACTTATCCTTACCTCTCTAATCTGATCCAACCCCACAGCCCTCCAAGATATTTGTGCTCCTCTATTTCTGACCTATCCTGTGTGGTACTTGCTTTTGTTATTATGATACAGTTAATTCTTGAGAAAATTGTTTTTGGGATATTCAGTATATAAAACTTTAGGTTGAAATGGCTAATTCTATTTTGAAGAACTGTCCAGGATCAATCAAAGTTCCTCACAATTATGTGTGTTTATTCCACTCTTCCTTATTTCACCATTTGTATCTCCCAATATCCAAGCACTTGAGTCTCCCTTTGATTGGATGAGATGAGTTGTCATCCCCTGATGATTTAATTTTGCAGATTGCATTTCTGATTTAAATGAAATTAAATTTGAATTCATCATTCAGATTAATTTTTGTCCCCATCTAACAGAGTAAAATTGTGAATGTTAAATGAGGTGTAGACTGCCCTTTTGAGTTTTTAACCATCAAGGCCTATTTTTCTTTAAGAGCCAAGAAACGTTGCATTGTACCGTGATTAAAACAGATTCTATTCACTATCATTGAAATTTCCTCTATAATTAACATTCACATTGAATCCAGATTGTTAAGATAATAACTAGCTTTAAAATTCTTAGATAAATTAGGAAATAACCAAGAAGGCTAATAGAATGCTGGCCTTTATATCTAGAAAACTGGAGTACAAAGATGCAGAACTTGTGCTGAAGTTATAAAAAAACCTGGGTTAAATCCCACACAGAGTACTGTGAGCAGATCTGGGCACCACACCTAAGGAAGGATATATTAGCATTGGAGGGAGTACAACGTAAGCTTATAAGAATGTTACCTGAGCTTCTGGGGTCAAATTATGAGAAGTGGCCAAATTTGGCCTGTTTTCTCTAGAATTTAGATAGTTAAGGTGTGATCTCAGAGGAATCTTTAAGTTATCAACAAGAAAAGACAGGGTAGATAAACTATTTCCTCAGTTTGATGATTCTCGAATGAGGGGGTATAGTCTGAGAATTAGGACCAGACCATTCAGGAGAGACTTTTGGAAGCACATCTACACACAAAAGGGTAGTAGAGTTTTGGAACTCTCTTCCACAAATGGCAGTGGATGCTAGATCATTGTTAATTTTATATCTCAGATAGATACAATTTTGTTAAGCAACTATATTAAGGGATATGAGCCAAAGGCAGATATATGGAGTTAGGCCACAGTTCAATTGCAATCTTATTGGCTAAAGGAGCTGAATAGCCTATTCCTGTTCCTTTGTTGCTAATACAAATGCTTCCTAAGACCCAGGCAGAAAATGCTTCCTAAATTCAAAGCCTCCCTGAGAGAAGCCAAATAGATGGTTAGTGTGAAAACCTACACAGGAATTGATAATGGTGCTTTAAAGTTCAAATTGAAGGAAATTTTGAGGGAAGTGCAGTTACTGCCTAAACGCATTTCAAATATATTGAAAGCATACATTAATTAACAAGATGTTAATATAGCAGAAAACAACCCCAGGAATAAGTAAATATTTTTACATTGGTGGAATTTTTAAAAATTCACTTGTGGGATGTTGCATCTCCATCTGGCCAGTATTTATTACCTGTCCTGGAGAAGGTGGTGGTGAGTTGTCTTCTTGAACCGCTGTCATCCATTTGTTGGAGGCAGACACACAGTTCCATGAAGGAGGGAGTTCCACGATTTTGACCGAGTGACAGCAAAGGAATGAAGATATATTTCCAAGCCAGAATGTTGAGTGGGAGAGGAACATTGCAGGTGTTTGTGTTCCTATGTATCTGCTGATCTCATCCTTCTAGAATGAAGTGGTTGTGGTTTTGGAAGGAGCTGTCCAAGGATCTTTGGCAAATTTATGCAATATATTTTGTAAAAGGTGCAACACTGCTGTTACTGAGCTGAGTGTAACTCCCAGGAGAACATACTCAGTACCTAGTGTGTGCAGGCACAAGGTAAGCTTCCTCAATATGTGGGATTACCAGTATTCAGATTGAGCACCAGCTGGTGCCTGAGATGAAGCCTGTTGCTAAGACAATCTGGTTTCTGTCGACCATTGGCTCTCAGTGCCACCTCTGTCTTAAATGTCTTTGTCTCTGGATCATTCCAAGGCTCAGCTGAAGATATTTGCAGAAACCTACTGTCGGCGACGCACCAATGTGTAAAACCAAAGACTGATGAGTTGTATGACAGGGTTGGAAATTATTTTAACTTTGCCAATAATGCCAGTCAGAGACATCTATCTTCACACAATGGATGTGTACATTGTTGCATGTACAGACCAATTAGGCACCCGCAGATCATTCAGCAGTATGCACAGTCTTCCACCCCTTAGGCCAACTCGATCGTAACCGATGAAATATAAATGTTTATGCAGCTGTTCACATGTTTCCAATACAGCTACTAATGTGTTTTGGCCCTACAGTAGTCCACCCTTTTGTTTGCTTAATGGACTTACCCGGATTTTCAGAGCATTTGTGCCACAGCTTGCACTTGTTTTATTTCATGCATGGGATGAGGGCATCATTTGCTAGGTGAGCATTTATTGCCCATCCGTAATTGCACACAAGACAATTCAGAGACAAACACATTACTGTGAATCTGGAGTCACATGTAGGTCAGACCAGATAAGGATGGCAGTTTCCTTTCCTAAAGCATATGAGTGAACCAGAGGGGTTTTCCAAACAATCAACAATGGATTGATAGTCATCATTAAACTTTTAATTCCAGATGTGTAATGAGTTCAAATTCCACCATCTGCCATGACAGAATTTGAACCTGGGTCGCCAGGACATTGCCTCGGTTTCTGGATTAGAGTCCAGCATTAATACCACTAGGCCATCGCCTCTCTCTAACCTTACCTTTTATGCTTTGGCCTCTCAGGTATAGGTAACAGGCAGACAGAACTTCTGACCTGGCTTGCCTTTTCGGACATGTACAAAGTCAAGAAATTCATCCTGGCTGTCACCAGTGAAAAGAGTGGACATGTTGCTGTACATTACCGCACAATACACCTAAACCATGTGTCAGCTGTGTACACAGCAAAAACATTGCATGTGCTTCAAACAGCTGGCCACATCTGAAAGGCTAAAGGGAGTATTCCTCAATCAAGTCAATGGGTTCTTAGCACTGTAAGTCAAGGATAGTGGCTGATATTAGCCGAGAGACTTGGGCAAGGTAATTCAATTGGTCAAGGTGATCAAGGGAAAGATCCTTTGAACATAAGGGAAAAGGAGGCAAAGGTTGTGTACCCTACCATCCACCTTGTCTCTTTCTTCATTGTTGTGAGATATTTCCTCCTGAAATGCAAGGATAGGAGGCAGTAGGTGTGTTGAAATTGGGACGCAAAGCTGATGGTGTGAGTGCAAATGGTCAAAAAGATGGTGAGTTATCCTGAGTGAGGAAGTAGGCAGCACAGAGACCATGCGGACTTGTGGGGGAACTATGTGGGTTAGAGCGAATAGGGAAGGTGTTACATGAATGAGTGAGAGAGGAAGACCATGAGTCTTGCTGGGTGCATAAGATGAAAGAGAGTGAATACAAGGTGATTGAGAGACAATGGTGGCATGTATCTCAGTGCAGCAGGGAATGTCATTGCTGGATATTCTTTCAGACAGCTGAGACCTCACTCACCTGGTGATAATCATGGACTAAGCTGGTAAGGTTTGGTGCCATGGACTCCTCTGTGAAGAGGATATCCCTACTACTCCCCATTCAGCAGCACCTCATGGTCCCATCATGTGATGTTGGGTATCGATTTACCTTCATCTACCATGTCCAGGGCAAATGTCAGGGAATAGATTCCAGACTGACAAAGGTGCAAATTGACCTTTCAAAGATGGTGCAGCATCTGGAATCCTAGAATATCTCAGGATATCTCAGAAATAGAGAGTACTCCCAGCTACAGTGACTAGGAGAATGGGTTAGTCTTGGATGATAGGGGCATCGTAGGGACGTAGTAGATAGTTAATAAGGCAGGTTGGAATGATAACATGAGAAAACCTACTAATCGGGCGGCACGGTGGCACAGTGGTTAGCACTGCTGTCTCGCAGCGCCTGAGACCCAGGTTCAATTCCCGACTCAGGCGACTGACTGTGTGGAGTTTGCACGTTCTCCCCGTGTCTGCGTGGGTTTCCTCCGGGTGCTCCGGTTTCCTCCCACAGTCCAAAGACGTGCGGGTCAGGTGAATTGGCCATGCTAAATTGTCCGTAGTGTTAGGTAAGGGGTAAATGTAGGGGTATGGGTGGGTTGCGCTTCGGTGGGTCGGTGTGGACTTGTTGGGCCGAAGGGCCTGTTTCCACACTGTATCTAATCTAATCTAAACCTAATAGTGACAAGCTCTCCATGACATTCAACAAAAATTATACTTTGCCAAAATGTGGGAAAATGCAGCCCCTAGAATATTTGTCTTGTGTTTCATACATCTGAATACGGTCAAGTGTTCCACAGGTCCATGTAGACACATTCCATGGCCCTCCTTGCCAGAACCTTCATGTCCAACTGTATCAAGGGCTATAGTAACATCCCATTTGTGTTTGTTATGATTGCTGATGAAACACATTAGTAAGACACTGTTTTATTATTGATAGTGTCTATCTAGGTTCATTGTATCTATCCTGGGTGGATCCAACAACAGCAGGTATTCCCATGATTATGGCCAGAATACAATGAAGGTGTAGAGAGAAACTGAGGAGGCATAAAAGCATCAACAAACCCTGGACCAACAACAATTTCCAGCAGTCACTGTTCCCTTCAGGATGTAAAGGAGTTTCAGCAAGTTAAAGGATACAGACTTCAAGGTCATTTCCTCCAGTTGAGTGAAGAGAATGATGAGACATTCTGACAGTCATTAAGGATAAAGGCACCATGATGCCTTCCAGAGTACATGATGCGAACTGGCAAGATGTAGTAAAAGGTAAAAATAAAGTCATCATAGTCCTACTGGACCACTGGGCTGCTCTCTCACTGGAGAGAGTTGACTGGTGATGGTTTAACCTGAGGGTCACTATACATCAGGAAAGGAGAGAAGTTGAGAGGAAGAGTCCTTCATGGTTAACTCAGTCAGTGCAGGAAATGAACCCACTTTTGGTAGTAGCAGCAACACAAAATAAGAAGAAGTATTTATTTTTCACAACATTCAAGTGCTGAATATGTATTTTAGCTTTCTATGTCCTTCCATTGTGTCTCAGTGCAGTCCCAGGGTCTGCAGGTGTTTTGTACAGAGTCTGTCCTATAGTGGAGCCTGTTGGTCTTGAATGACCCAGGGGTTGTTTTTGGCTAGAGGGCCCAGATCTGCTGTGAATGTTCTGGCTAAATGTAAGTTGACTCTTCTCAGTTTCCATTACCACAGGCATGGGGATCCCAGACAGGGGAGGACACTTCTGGAATGACCTGAGAGGAGATTTCTATTGGGCCTGTTTGAGGGTTCTGAAGAATAGTCACCGGATCAAAATGGTAATTCTACTTTCCCTGAACAGATGCTGCCAGACCTGCTGACTTCTGCAGCCATTTCTGTTTTGTTACTGAAGGTAGACATGCAGGTGCAACAGACAGTCAAAAAGGCAAATGGTATGTTGGCCTTTATAGAGAGAGGATTTGAGTACAGGAGCAGAGATGTCTTACTGCAATTGTACAGGGCATTGGTGAGACCACACCTGGAATACTGTGTGCAGTTTTGCTTTCCTTATCTGAAGAAGAATGTTTTGCAGTGCAGCAAAGGTTTACCGGACTGATATATGAGGAGAGGTTGAATCAGTTAGGATTATACAGAATTCAGAAGAATGATGGTGTATCTCATAGAAACCTATAGAATTCTAACAGGACTAAATAGATTAGATGCAAGAAAGGTGTTCCTAATGATGGAGGATATCCTGAACCAGAAGTCACATTCTAAAAATATAGGGTAAACCTGAGTTGTGGAGAAATTTGTTCAGCCAGAGATGGTGAGCCTATGGAATTTGCTACTACAGAAAGCAATCAAGGCCAACAAATTTTAATAAGGAGTTGGATATAACATGTGAGGCTAAAGGGATCAAAGGATATGAGAGCAAAGCAGGAACAGGCACTTGGTTTGGATGATCAGCTGCGATAACGATTGGCAGAGCAGGCTCATTTTTTCTATGTTTCTGTCCCTCTGTCACCTCGTTGTTGATGCAGTGCACAAATTGTTGAAGTGATAGAATGCACATCTGTATGCATTTCTAGTAACTATTTGTCCTCTGCAGGAGCTGACTTCTGATGCCAGCTGTCAACCTGGCCATGGAGACAGCCAGATGCATGCACACTGAAGCACAGCACTGATAGCACATGTCGATACCTCCATGTTGCAGTCCAGTTTCTGATTACTCTGACAAAACTTATTGTTTTTCCTGTGTCTGTTAGTGCATTTTCATATTGTTATTAATGGCCAAAATGATGGGATCATCTTACATCTGGGACTCAGCAGGTACCTAATCTCTGGTAGTCCTCTGCATTTCAGAGACTTGGGGCATTCTTTCCATGTGGAGACATGTCAGCGATTATTCATTACAATCTACTCCCATGTCTAATCTAGATAGAGAACCTACTGAGGTGAAATACCTTTGGCTGATAGAGAGTGCAAGCCAAAGTCTTGCCTGTGCATCTTCGGATAGATCTGTGGCATCTTCCTCAGAGGTGGAGTAGGAGCTGATGGCCTCTTGTGGGCAGAGGTTTGGATGTTGCTGGTGCCTATCTAAAACAATAGAAGATTTGAGTTATGCAACTTGGGTGCAAGCTTGAGCATGTTAAGATTATTTTCACAATATCATGGGTGTAGCACTTTGTTTGCAATGGCATAGAGGCTTCGGCATCCCAAAGTGAGCAATCATAGTTTTCTTCCACATGGTCAAAGATTTTCTCTTTGTATACTATGAGAAGATAAATGTTGGTCATGCTGCCACTTAACTTGGTTCTTTCAGCCTTATTGTGAGATGTTTTCTCCTGCAATGAGACAAAAGGAGAAATTGAATGAGATGAAAGTGGCTTGGAGAGCTTTCAGTGTTGGTGCTCGGATGCCAAAGCTCAGAGGCCAGGAAGTATTAATAGGTTGTTCGGGATGGACTGGAGAAGAACCTTTGAATGTAGATGCTAGAGTTGTAGATCATGAGCATTGGTCAGAGATGGATGCAGTAGTAGAATTAGAATGATTATAAGCTGGGCACTCTAAATTTAGTCTGGTTCACATCACTGCCTCACATCACCAGGGACCTGGGTTTGACTGCAGCTTTGGGTGACTGTGTGGAGTTTGCACATTCTTCCTGTATCGATATGAGTTGCTTCCAGGTGCCATGGTTTCCTCCCACAGTCCAAAGATGTGCAGGTTAGGTGGATTGGCCATGCTAAATGCAATGTTAATGGGATAGCATGGGTCTGTGTGGGATACTCTTCAATGGGTTGGTGCGGACTCACTGGACTGAATGGCCTCTCCCTGCACTATAGGGATTCTATAATTCAACTGTACTTTATGGGTTGTCAAGCAATTTGATACATCTTAAAATCATAGAAAGTGTTATGCAAAAATATTGTTTAGAAGACATTCATAATTCCAAAAACAGGTTAAACAATTGTGGCTTCTTGCACTGAAACACATGGTCAAAGGTCGACCGAAGAATAATTACAAAATTATGAAAGATTTGAGGGCACAGAACAAAGAATTACTTTGGCTAGTTGGCAAATCAGTGACTTTGAGACATTTGGAGCTATGAAAAGGAAGAATGGAATAGAAGGTATAAAGAACTCACCTCCTACAAAGAGTCATTATGGCATGACATGTTTTAACACAAATGGCTATTGAGGCAGAGAATACAGCATCATTTGGAATAGAGTCTAATTTTTATTTGAAAAGGAAGAATGTAAAAAGAGACAGGGAAAAGCAGGAAATGGAATTACGGTAGATAACATCAGTTGAGGGCTTCCCACTGGCAAAGAATCAAAAGCCTGAAAGCCTGTGATCTAATGCATCTGATTTTAGAAACTGTAAAATCTGCATGTTGTCCTATCAAAGCGCACACTTTTAACTCACTACAAAAAAATGCCTTTTATTCCCAATGGCCCAGCTAGTAGCTGATCCATTCTAGCAAGAGGAGCCAAATACCAACTCCACATTGAACTTAGCTCAATTCAACTGAGGCAATGATGACAAGAACGAGATAACAATAAGCCTCAAATTCCCAAAGATTAACCACCAGAAAACCCCCTCCCATTCATTCTTCAGTAAGCCAGGCCTTGAAAACAACATGCATTGGAAAATAGGATCAGTCTACCATTCTATCGCCATTGCTAAAACCCAAATGAATAATTGTCTTGGAAAGGACTGGAGGGAAGTTAATATTTGTCACAGACTCCTATCAAAGGAATGGTGAGAAGCGAATTGGTCAAAAAGAAGAAATAACCTACAATGAGATAATTATTTGTATTTTCAGATATTTGCTTTTTACTTAGTATTTTGGAATTCAACAACCTGGAAAAAAACTCCCACAGACATATAAAATTGTATATTATATCAATTTATATACAGAGCTGCAACAATTGGCCTCAATTGGGTTAGGAAAATAAGTAAGCCATGGTGATGCTCCTGATTACTACCCAATGACGAGTACTTAACATGAATATACATTTATCAGTGATTCTCAAAGTAGAATCTGCAGAGGTTTTCAAAGGATCCACAAAGTAACGGCACAGTAATCAATTCAGAGTGAACCAGGAGTTACCCGTGAAGTGTGACCCATACACATGCAGTGTAGAGGGTATTTGGTTCTGTGGTCTGGGAGGAAGCATGCATGGAAGAGCATTAGGAATAGAGTGAAGGTCACCAGGTTAACACACAGTTATCAAGGCAATGGGTGCCAGGTGAGGTCAGCCTTGTTCAATAGTAGGAATTTTTTTTAACTGCTTAAGTACTAATTATTGTTCAGTGAGAATTAAGTACACCCATCCAACTAATGCCAGCAAGTATAAACCTATTTTGGGAGCAGTATTAATAAAACATATTTTACATGCACTCCCATATTGAAAGAGGTGTGGTTTGATCAATGATTACTAAGTCACTTTTAAAGGGACCCTTCATTCAAAAGGTTTGAGAAATACTGGCATGCATATTGGAGACTTCAAATATTCATATTGGAGACTTCAAATATTCATATTCATATTCAAATATGCATATTGGAGACTATCAGATTCCCCTTCAAATAGGTCACCAACACTCTCTATGAAGAATTATAACTGAGCGATAGTCAATTAAGTAGTTACTGAGTGTGTTCTACATCCAACAGTCTTCATGGACCCTGGTCTTAGCAAGAAGCCAAAAGATTATGGAAAATGGAGAAAATGTAAAAAAATTTAAATAAGTAAATAAGAATCAAGAGCCAAGAAAGGTGTGTATTCACATAATTAAATATTAACATAAAATGTTGAAAAGTAGAATGTAGGAACATTAATTGTAAGTTATTTTGTGTTCACTGAACATTCAAAAATTAAAAGAAAATCACATAAAGAACTGTCTTACAATTAATTATGATTAATTAAAATATACACAAACTACATTGAGCATTAATGATGTATATTCAAACATACTTAAGTGATATAAAGATCCATCTGAAAGTTATGTAGAAGTATTGAGTGAAACTTAAACCCTCCTTAAGGTTAAACAAAGCTACAAATAAGTTAAGTAATTTATATTAGCCAGGTCGGAAGTTATTAGATAGTGAAAAGAAATAGAAAAAAGATGGTAACACTTAAATTAATAATCCTTCAGTTCCTAGCTCAATGAACAAAGAGATTTTTAATGGTTTGACAGCTGATGACAGTCCAACACTGCCTCAGCTTGCACAAGGAAAGCTAACCTATCAAACTGAATGGAAAGTGACAGGATATCATCCTGACAGCAGATTGAAAGTTGACTAGTAAACAATGATGTGTGAAGGATGAAGTCAAGCTCAGCCAAGCTGTCACTGCTGACATGCAGACAAGTGGCAACATGAGGATCCAACTTTACATGATTCAAATGAGTTCAGGAGCTAAGGCTGTAAATGTTTTCAAAAGTCATGCAGTTAAATGGCTGGCACTAGCCTTGTAAAGTTGTTCAGAGGATTATTGACATAAACCACGCTCTCACTGGTTGGCAATGCACTCATGGTAAAAAATAGCACTTGGATTTTCAAGATCTACATTAATACATCTTCCTTTCCACAGCATCAATAATTTCACTTCTACAATTCCTTTGTTCAATTGTTTATGTAGGTATACATCCTCATTAATGATTTAGAGAAAAAAAGGCTGCTGTTGGGAGCATATATTTAGCTTCATTTCCTGAACAAGTTGCTCTGAAAACAAAGGGAGTTCAGTGTGCAACAAGAATGAATGCAATCTTGTTTTCATGTGATTAACTTAATTTTGAAATAAAATTTCAATAGTGAGGAAAACATTTCGCAGGAAAGATAATTGGTAACACAACCGGATTACTGTCTTGCATTATATTATTTTGCTGTTCTCTTTAGAAGTTGGTAACAAGAGATGCAAGTCATTAAAACCAGGATAATATTTCAGGCTTGAAGTTGGTCCAAGTTCAGAAAAGTGCTTGCAGGGAACATTGATCAGAAATCTCAAGCTTCTCTCTTACAGAGTTTCCAGGATAATCATTAAAAAAAGTGCTAGGAGTAAAGTTAGCTATTGATTTTACTAGCTGTAGTCTATCAGTCAGTCATTATTTTAAGCTGCTTTATGAGACAGGGAATCAAAATGGTGAAAGTTGGAGATCAGGATAGACTTCTGCTTTAAGTAACAAAACATATGAGTGCAACACAGTAAAACAAAGTAAAACAATCAAGAACTGTGGCATGGACAGCAAAATGGCTGAATTATCCTCATTCAAATTAAAAACAAAAACACTTCTGGAGAAAGTAACAAATCTTTTGATTAAGTAGATGTTTAGATTACTTACAGTGTGGAAACAGGCCCTTCGGCCCAACAAGTCCACACTGACCCACCGAAGCGCAACCCACCCATACATTTTACCCCTTACCTAACACTACGGGCAATTTAGCATGGCCAATTCACCTGACCCGCACATCTTTGGACTGTGGGAGGAACCGGAGCACCCGGAGGAAACCCACGCAGACACGGGGAGATCGTGCAAACTCCACACAGTCAGTCGCCTGAGTCGGGAATTGAACCCGGGTCTCAGGCGCTGTGAGACAGCAGTGCTAACTGCTGTGCCACCGTGCCGCCCACAATTAGCTATTGAGAAAAGTATGGATGATATATTTAACTCTAAAAGGCTAAATCAACAAATGCACTTCGGTTCATTTCTTATTTAAAAATGTTCAGGTGGCATTCAAGAAACACATTTTTGTGTACTTGCAGAAGGAAAACTGATGTAACTAAACAAGCATTTAACAAAAGTTTAAAACAATATTTTCAGTATGTTATTACATAGTTCTTCCAATGTCTCAGTTAAAATTGGCATGAATCAAAAAAAAATCAGCATCAGTTAAGAATTAAACCTAGAATCTTCCTGATCTCTCACTCACTGCTAAGCTAGTTTGATATTTGAAGCAGAATAAGTGAAATTTGTTTCCACATAGGTTCCATATTTCATAAAGAAAATACCTCAAATCATTGCAATTATGTTTGGGAATGATATTCCAGAACTTGTGACTTCACCCATCATTCTTGTTTATCATTAGCGTTGGTATGCTCACGTAGTTTAATTTATTTGCTAATTGGGGTGAGATTTATATTTAATTCACACTACCCATTTTCATCAACATGAAATGGAACAAGAGGGGCAACTGTGGTGACAGAGATTTCCTTTGTGAATAGATTGCATGATTCTGGGTTTGAGAAAATAAGAAATTATCACAGAAACACTGACTGTATTGTGTAATTATTGGTGATATATTAGCACTTGAGGTAAGTACTGCAGTTGAAAGTTATAATCTGTTCAGGACACTGGAATAATAAATTAAATTGAATAAAACATCAGTTAAGGACAATTATTAGAGTGTAACTCTCTCTTAAATATGTGAAACTGTCACTTTTCTGAGATTAAATACTTCAGTTACCTAAGTAAGATTTAAAATTCAATTGAATTTCCAGTATTTTGCATTTTGATTTTCTGTCATTATTTTTCCTTAGTTGTGACATATTTAATCTCTAACCCTTATTGTCCCGAATCCTGATAAAGAATTTGATGCATCATCATTGCTTTAATCCAAGGGGGAGCCTACTTTAAATTATAGTTTTGCCAATCAATATATGATCCAGGAGTTGAAATAGAGAATTATTTCAACATTTTCTAACATAATAGTGTATTAAACACCTTAACTCAGTGTCTGTAATAAATTGCAATACATGAAAACAAATATGTATTTATTTAAAGTTCAATGGTAAATATCCATTGTTTTAAGCTACAAAATGACTATTGCTGGCAAGGTGACTTCTTTCTACCCCAATTACTTATTTATTTCCATATGTGATTTATTTTCCTTGAATGTCTGCAACATTTTTGAATGGTAATTATCTTCAGTCAGGTATGTTGTTTCCACATATGATCTACCAGATAGTTATAAATGTCTGTAGCATCATTTTGTTTCTAGGGTGTAGACATTGTAAGGGCCTTTAAATGATAAAATTTTCTTGAAGTTTTCCTATTTAGCTGTTGATCAAAGAATTCAAGGGTTCAACAGTGAAGGGTCACCTTGGGCCACAGTGATATCAACATATTATGGACATGTTTAATATGTAATTTCATTTATTTCTGTAACTTGTAACAAATGGAACAGCTTTGATGTAAAACAGTGCTGACGCAATAGGCAAAATTTAATGGAAGTGATGTGGGATTAGCTAACTGTTCAGTTGCTTCTGAGGATAAGGTTTGACCAGATTAGTTACCGAGCATACACTTAACTGGTCAGCTTCGGGCCATCGTTCTTCAGATTAAGGACCCTGGAGGAGGCAATCTTGCCTATAAAGAAGCCCAGGCTCTAGTTAGAGTCTGAGGGCTTTCCATTACAGGCAGCACCCCAAGAAGCAATGGCAACTCCCAGTAATGAACCCAGGAAGAAGCCTTCAACCACTGAGAGACCAAGATCATACGAATGACGGGAATTGCAGAGAAGGTAGAGTAGGGCAGAGGAATCAGAGGCAAAGCCAGTGAATTGGCTTGCAGTGCACTCCTTCCTTCAGACATTGGGTCACCTGATCAGGCACTCAGTACCTTTGAAAAAAGCCACCACCACCTATCCCACTCTGTCCTTCTGGAAGTACAGAAAAGTATGGCATGTGCATGCAATCCCTGAGCCACTACAGAATTTTGGCAAACTCAGGGATAATTGGTTTCAACTCATTCAATGTTGAGCTCAACTGACAACTTGTCCCACGTGGATGAGTATCCCTCAAGGGCTTGTTTCTGCATCCAGTAAAATTGTGTAAGTTTTTCCTACTGCAGAGAATGTGGCCTCTTCCATGATTTAGTCAGGCTGGCCACCATGTTTCTTCAAACAATTACAGACTGACTTTAAAGCTATTACTCATACTGTATTAATGTAATAGCTGATTTTAGAATTAATTTACATTAGTAAATGTTTAAGTATGAATATGTTAGTTAAAAAGGAAAGGTAATACAACACAGTGACAACAACCAGACCTGTGCAATTCATTGAATTCCTTTTCTTTTTAAAATTTTTCCTAGTTAACCTGTTCAGAGATGTTATCACATACCTCTAGAACAGGTGAGACTTGAACCCAATTCTCTCAGGTCCAGGGGCCAGGAGACTACCACTGCGGCAGAGGAGGGCTACCTTCCATTCTCAGTTGAATTGCTGAATGAATAGCAGCTACATCCTACTCCCTAAGAGCCAGAGCAACCTGGAGGGAAATTCATGATTGACTCCATTTCTATCTTCTTGCAGCCAGCTCATGTCTTCATTAATGAGGTCCTGGATTAGGTAGCTTGTCCATAAAGCCTACAGGGTATGTTTGCACTATAAAAATATTTTTAAGGAGAATGATAAATAATGCATCATGCATACCACCTCCCAAAACTAACAAGGTTCAGCATTCAGGAATATAAAAGATTTGCATTTCACATTTCTTTGGCAGGTAGTCAAACAGATTTACTGATGATGGAAAGATCATTAAGCCAGAAAACAGATTTACCTTGTATGTATTATATGTCAGACTTAACCTGCAACTGCTCACAGCCTCTGCAGAACAGTATCATGGCCACACACAATCCCAGAATAAAGTAAAAATAACAAGAAGCTATTATTAAATTTAATTAACACACTATGATCATTTCATGCTTGTTAACATTCCTTCAATCTACTTGGGTTCAAATGCATTAAATACAAACTTGTTCCAACCAGCTAAGAGTATTATTACCTCCTTCAGTGATGGAACAAATTGTAGATCTTCAGCTCCAAGTCAACTTCAGTTTGGTTCTTGTATTTCTATGGTTTCCATGGAGAAAAGAAATTATTAAACAGTAACTTACTTTGGATTCCTGCTGGTAATAACCAGCCGAATATTGTGAAGAAATTACTCAGACTTTCAGGTTCTTACTGGCAGTCTTTTTCTATCAGACAGATTGAGGGAACAAGATCTGCCCTTTTATTTTAGTAAGAGCAAAAAAATACAGAACTAAATTAAATGCTGATGTCATGAAAATGAGATCATGAAAATTATAAGAATTTCAAATTGAATTTTGTTTATAGAGCATCTCAAACAATTTCTGCAAGGTTCTTCTCTTTCCGGTAGGAATGGTTGGTTTTTGGATCTGGGTGCTGATTACTCTTCTTCTGGGATTTTTGCAACCACCTATCATGTGACTTTTGCAAGATGACTGCTCATGGCAGAGTATCATGGAATTACTAAGGACAGAATTTTCCCATCACTGGAATGGGGTCGGTGGAAAAATATGTCAAGAATAAATTGGAATATTGTCTGAGAATATTTTCCTCTGAAGCCTAAAACTGTAACTCACTATTGAACGGTGACTGCCTGTTTCCATGCATGTGCATTTCATTATCTTGCCCCTCATCATTATCGCACTTGCCTTCTCTCCAACCCACTTCCAATTCTTCTTTCTGGACAATGCAAGATAATGTGAGAGCTGGGCAGTTGCATCTTACTGATCACTTGTCACAGCCTCATCAAATTCTGTCTTCACCAAGACACCCATATATTCTCCATGAACGTCATCCTCTTCTATCCCTTGTGGGTATCAGCAAACCACCAACTATAAATTTGCTGCTCTCGATCCAACTCATGACATTTCAGCCTTTCAATCCTGACTAAAGTCACTTTGGAGCTCAGGGGTACTTAAGACATGCGTACTACTGGCAGAAAACTAAAAGAACTGCAGATGCTGGAAGTTAGACACAGAAACAGAAATTGCTGGAAAACGTTCAGCAGGTCTGGCAGGATCTGTGGAGAGAAATCAGAGTTAATGCTTTTGGGTCCAGTGACCCTTCTTCAGAGCTGGTGGGAATTAGGAAAAGGTTAGTATTTATGCAGAAGATGGATGGGGTGAGATGTAAATGATAGGTGGAGGTGGAGCCTAAAGAGAGAAGAACTGTTGGACAGAGAATTGGAATGGGTAAATGTTAGTCTTGGGAATGAACAGTGACTAATGGAGACTATTAGTAGCCGATAATGGGGAGTATGTGGTAGCGGCCCATGTGATGACAAGGCTGATGTGTGGGGGTGGGATAAGGGCATGGGAGATGGTGCCTTAACTCTAAAATTGTTGAACTCGATATAAAGTCCAGAAGGCTGCAGGTTTCCCAATGCAAAATGAAATGCTGTTCTTCCAGTTTGCGCTGATCTTTGCTAGAGCATTGCAGCAAGCCTGAGACAGCGATTTTGGCCAGGGAACAGGGTGGTGTGTTGAAGTGGTAGGCAACAGGAAGCTCGGGGTCTTTTTTGCTGACAGAATGTGGTAGTTCTGCAAAGTGGCCACCCAGTCTGTGTTTTGTTTTCCCAATGCAGAGGAGACCACATTGTGAGCAACACATACAGTAGACTAGATTGAGTGAATTGCAGATAAATCTCTTCTAATTCCTTGAAGGTGTGTTAGGGGCTTTGGATGGTGAGGAGGGAGGAAGTTATTGGGTAGGTGTGTCACATTTCATAGAATTCCGACAGTACAGAAAGAGTCCATTCAGCCCATCAAGTCTGCACCAATCCTCTAAAGTGCATCCCACCCAGACCTATCCTGCACCCTTTCCCAGTAACATATCTTTGAATATAATGAACAATTTAGCATGGCTAATCCATCTAACCTGCATATCTTTGGACTGTGGGAGAAACCCAGAGCACCCAAAACGGTGATGACAGTAAACAGACAGTCACCCAAGGCTGGAATTAAACTCAGATTCCTGGCACTGTGAGGCAGCAGTGCTAGCTACTGTACTACTATACTGCCCCCGTTTTCTGTGATTGCATGGAAAGGTGCTATTGGGCCATGTTTGGAGTGAAGCATAAGTGGACCAGGGTGTCCCCTACAGAAGGCTAACAAGGAAGTGGAGGTAAATTTGTATCTGTTGGTGGCATCCTGCTGGAGGTGGTGGAAATAGTGGTTAATGATCCTATGGATGTGGATGTTGGTGGGATAGTAGATGAGAACAAGGGGACCCGATCGCTATTGTGGGAGGGAAGAGAGGGATTGAGGTCTGAAGTGCAGGTGATGGGTCAGATTCAGGTGAAGGCCCTGTCAATCACCGTGCTGGGGAACCCTCACTTTCCGGCAGATACAATGGGTCTTGATTTTAGGAAGGAGTAGAAGCAGGCTGTGCAGGTTTGGTTGAGTAAATTGGGTGGCATTGAAGGAGACATCACTAGATGAAATAAGGTTAGTGACTATCGTTGATGCAATGGCCTGGTGTTCCACTAGGGGGTCATGGTACAGGGGGAGTTAGGAGGAGCTAAATGAGAGCTAGCACTCAGCCTCTACTGGAGGTCAGTATGATAGACAAAAACAACACTACTCTTGTCAGTGGGCTTAATTACAAAGTCAGAGTTGGATATAAGAAATTAATTTGTCAGTCATTAATGGACAAGATCATGGGAATCACATTCTACTTGCAGTGGATCAGGTGCCTGGTCTTCAACAATACTTTGAGTTCTAGTGACTTTGGGAGTTCCTTCCTTCCTATCAGTGATATGCTCATAGGAATGTGCTCCCAAATCTAATCTATGTAAAGTGTGAATTGAGGTGAAAGTCTCTGAGCTGGTGGACAGTGCAGGTGAAAGTCTTGCTTGTGAATCCACTGAGGGCTCTCCTCAGATCTGGGGTGGAGCCAAAGGTCTGTGTCACTGCTTGCTTATGACTGAAGTTCAGTGGATGCTGGTGGTACTAGCAATAAAGAAGGAAATAACATATTTTCCTAAGAATGATACAAGCTTGTGTATATTGAGTGTGTGTTGACACTGGTGGTATAGGGAAAGCAACACAGCCTACAATGTCATTTTCCAAAGTGGTTTCCCCATTCCCACATGAATGGCAGTGCTGTTCTCCAGCTAGCTTGAGATTATTCTCCTCATATAAAGGAAGAATCCTTAAGTCTACCCTCATGACTTACCTTCTCAGCACAGTTGTGGTTAATTAATTTCTGGAATGAGATGAAGAAAAGGATTAGATGAAAGTGCATGGAAGAACCAATAGCATTGATGTAGAACTATGATAAATGGAGCGATGTCCCCAGTGAGTTGAGTACAATTCACAGAGGGCAGAAATAATTTGCTGTTTGTGGGGATGAGGTGGTTGAGAGCTGTTGTAGTCATAACGTATACAACAGTGAGAGTTGTAGTCTATGAGCCTTGGTGAAAGGTGTGTATAGGTTGGAATTAGAGTGATTTGTGATCATAAGATTGTGAGGTCGCAGACAGAAAATAGCGTCACTTTCCTGCCTGGAGTTTAGTTTATTGTTGACCTTTCCTTGCTCTGCTGTGTATTTCTTTTTACTCCAAAAATAGCCCCTGTTTGCGTCTAGGTTGGCTGCATCTAGTGGCTTGGTCAGCTTTGCAGTCAGTGGAATAGAACACTATCTTCCTCTCCACTACCTCAACCACCAGCACCTCTGGGTCTCTGTCAATGAAGTGGGGAGCAAGCTCTTCATTTCTCTAGCCCACCACTTGAGTGGCAACAGTCGAGCACCATAGTGTGAGGACTAAATCATGGCCTTCAGCACCCGAAGTAGTGCGTAGTTGGGCTTTAATTATGCTGCCAGAGGTGTGAATACTACTAAAAGGTCCTTTCAAGAGCAAAAACTGTCAACTCTTTGGCATTGTAATTCCATTAGAAGGTTACTGTAGAGCCTGGTTGCATTATTAATAAAGAGTGGACGATTGCATTAGAAAAGTCATTGTGAGACATGTTGGATTGAGCACTGTGCATCTCCTTCAACAAGCTATTTTAACTTAAAATGGTAAAATTCAGTTCTATTTGTTTACAATTTCTATAAGAGATTATCTACATAAAGCTTCAAAAGTAAAAGACATCACAATCTATTAGTAGTGAAGTAATGCAGAGTGAATATAAAAACAGATTATGAAACAGAACAGACTATATCTCAGCAAAGTAGGAAGGAAATCTTCCATGCTACATCACAATTGATGGCAGATTTTGTATTTTTAATTTTTATATTTAGTTTATAACCATTGCCTCATATTTTCTTGAGGTCACAGCCATTACTTTGATGTAAAATGAAGCTGCACTTAATGCTTTGCATTTAAAGAGAGTTAAAATACTGTAACTTAACTGTGGTGCAACTCAAAATAATGTTCACAACAATTGCTGAAAATTATTTTAATTATAGAAGAGTAGACTAATGGCCAAATAATGATTCTGAAAATGAAATTGAACAAGAAGGAATTTTGAAACAAACTACCAAATATTATATTATTGGACAATGTGTTGTGGAAGGAACTAGTGACAAAGTTACTTAGATCGAGTGCTACGCAATAAGACAAATTAGGGATCTCACAGTTAAGAACAACTGAGAAAAGTGATCATAATACAATTAAATTTTAAAGTGATACTCTCCAATCTTAAACAAGAATTTTAAATTTAAAACAGCCAATTACATAGTTATTAGTGGAAAACTTAACTAAGCTTAATTAAATAGACTAAAACATATGGGAATAAATAAACATAGGCAAAAAAATTAAAGATTGAATATAACTTGTTCAACAAAAATACATTGCATTAAAAAAAACTCAAGAAAGTTAGGGATAGTATCAACTGAAAAAAAATGACAGAAGTTTCAAGCAAGAGTAAACCCTGAGGATTGGGAATTTTTGAAAACAAACAAAGCGCCATCAAAAGTGATAACAAATTAAAACATAAAGAGCTGAAATAAGGTCATCAGGACTATCATAAACTTACAATGTTATAAAATTAAGAGCAGGATTAGACATTTGGCCCATTAAGCCTGTTCCACCATTTGATAAGATCATGGCTGATCTGATTGTGGTCTTAGGTCCATTTTCCTGCCTGTTTCCAATAGCCCTCAGCTCCAGTGTTGATCAAAAATCTAACGCAGCCTTGAATGTATCTAATGACCCAGCTTCTATTGCTCTCCATTGAAATAAATTTGAATGACTTATGAGCCTTATCGGAAAGAAATTCCTCATCCTCTCCTTTAAACTATGCTTCCCGTTCTAGATTCCCATGAGAGGGAGCATTCTCCCAGCATCTACCCTATCAAGTCTGCTCAGAATCTTATATATTTCAGTTTGATCAACTTTCCTCACAAGAATACTCCTTCATACAAGGAATCAACTTAGTTAACCTTCTTAGAACTACAAATATATTTGTGCTTAAGAACAAGACCAAAACATTTTTTCTATTCTTCGCATTTTGATACATTATATACATCTGCCTGTTTTTGCCCCTTTGAAAAACCTGTCTACTCCCTCGACAGATTTTTTATATCCTCCTCACAGTTTACTTTCCTATCGTCAACAAATTCCGTGACAATGGTCTGTTTCTTTATTGAAGCCATTGAACAGTTGTGCTCCACCAATCGTCATGGACCTCTACTAGTTACAGATTATCAACCTGTAAATGACCCATTTATTCTTCTTTCCATTTCCCATTGGCTAGCTAAATCTCTAACCATACCAAGATGTCACCTTTAAAATTCATCCTGCTTATTCTTTCCTCAAGAGATCTAATAAATTTGTCAGACACAATTTCCCTTTCCATCCTTTCTGAAGGATTAGAAAGCATAGGAATTGTATGCTAAGTCTATAGTGCAATCAATTACAAGCACGTTTACAATTCTAGAATGAAGAGGGTTTAATATGAACTATTTTGACAATAATTAATTTTAGGAAAAGTAAGGGTTAAACTTACATAAATTTAGGTTGCATGGTAATTACAAAAAACTCAAACGTATCTGCCCAGAAGTTGCAGATCCTGGACTTAGGTGGCTCCATTATTTTTTGAGACAATGTGTTGTATTACTGTTGTCACTGAACTTATTATGGCGGATTTCACATTTGGAAAGAACTGTGATGTTTACTGTATCATCAAACTGTGTTGACTTGTTGCTGACAATACTCATTTTGACTTGTAGGAATCTATTAAAATTGTCAAATTAATTCAGTAAAACCTGACATTGCACTCATGCAAACAGCAGCTGCCACTTACTAAATGGTACATAAGTTTGTTTTTGGTCTGAATTTCCTTCTTTTGAAAAAATAAATTGTTGTTAATTGTTTTCCAACCTGCTAGGCAGCTTGTTTGAAGGGTATTCTCTATCTATAATATATATATCAGTAAAGTTCTTCAATATCTATTGAGGTACTCTGTAAGCTTGTTGTTTGATTAACTTTAACATTCAAACATCTTTGAGAGTCTATTTAATATTCCATTAATTACAGCTGCTCATTTTACAAATTACTGTATTAAATTTTAAACATAAATTTAGTTTTCAACAAGCTGTTTAGTTTGTATCATTTCATAAATTTTTAATACCAGAGACATATGTGTACTAACCTGACAAATATACATCTTTTCTTATTTGACAAGTGTCTTACATAAAATTATTTGCAGTAGTAAATTATTTATGAATGTATTTTATGCATATACACATACACACAAATGCAGCCTTTACACAGCTGAGAAAATCACACAAACACTAAAGAGAGAAAAAAAAGTCAACTCATCTAATTTGATCTTCTTTATTCTACTTCAAGAATCAATCGAACTATACTTTCATATTTTTCCCATTTCAAGTAATTTTCTCTTATTCCCTCAAGAATCAGGACTGAAATGGTTCCTTCCTGGAGTATTTCAACAAACCTGTTCCGATTTTGTATATGCCTAGAATTCTGTGCATTTTACTGCACTTTGCTCCACTGTCAATAGTCTTTAAATTATACTATATGGTATTAATGTATTGTACTCATGCACATCTGCATATGTTGTCCACTATGTTAACGCCCTGTTTAAAGTAAATGGATTAGTATTTGCTTTGAAATATCAAGGTAATATAATTGGACACATTTTCTTATGGCTTGCAGGAACTATTGTGATACATAACCAGCTCACAGAAATAAAGTGTGGTTGCCATAATTTTCCTCTTGAACAAATTATTATGCCAAGGCATTTTTAAATGTCAGCAGACATTAAGGTGTCTGAGAGATAGGAAAATAAGACTGAAATGTGCAAAGCATATTTGAAAAATTTGCAGATGATTAAAAAAAAAGGGTTGCGTAGTTGATAATAAAAATGATTACTGTTTCGTGCGAAATGATAACAATGGCTTGATTGAATGGGAGTAAGAGTGATGAATAGATTTCAGACTAGAAAATTGCATGGTTATGCATTTGGAAAATGAAAATAAAGCAAGAGAACATGCAACAAATATTGAGAGAGGTGGATGAAATGAGACACCTTGGCGTACATGTCCTACATTGGATGAGGTATTGAATACAAAAGCAAGGATTTTCTGCTGGAACTAAACAAGACTCTAGTTAGGCCACAATTAAAGTTTTGTGCTCAGTTCTGGTCACCGCATTACATGAACTCATAACTGATACAGAAAAAAGTACAGAGGAGGTTCACAAAAATGCTGCCAGGGCTTGCAAATTGAAGATAAAAGGGAAGATTGGGTAGGCTAGACTTTTCTCTGAACAGAGGAAACTGAGGGGTGCATAAAATAATGAGGGGTTTGAATAGTGTACAGGGAAGTCCTCTTTCATCTTTGCAGATTAAAGGGATCATTGAGAGGATTGGTAGAAGGATTAGAGAAAGCATGAGGTAAGTCTTCTCCACCCAGAGACTGAAGGGTTTGGATCCATTGCCCAGTTTGGTGGTTGAGGCAGAAACTGTCAACTCACTGAGAAAGGAACTTGGATCCACACTTGAAGCACAAAGCTACAGACTAGATGCTGGTAAATAGGATTAGAATGAACAGTGAGTAATTCAGTATATGCTTAATGACCTCTTTCCATGTTGTAATTTAAAAATTTTTCTACAGTTCTAACATTTCTTCTTAAGATAACCCCTTTACCAAATAAATCAGCTGAAGTAATCTTTTTCTGAATATATTTAGAATGCAATTAATTCCTTTCTTAAATAATAAGTCCAAAACTGTGCACATCCTCTTGATGTTGTCTCACAAAAATCCTATACAACTGTAGCAAAAATCCTTGCTTCATAAGTTATAATCCAATCCCCTTGAAATAAATGACGATATTCCATTTTCCTTCATTTTCACTTACTGTGCCTGCATACTAATGTTTTTTTTTAATTCTTGTATGAGGATAGTAGTGTTCGATACCTCAAAGTTCTGCAATTTCTATCAATTAACTATTTTTGTATTTTTCCTGCCAAACTGGACAAGTTCACATCTTCCCAAATGATACTACACCTTCTTTTGTCCTTTGATACCTTTGTTCCGCCTTTACAGAGTCCTTATGCCACCCATCGTCATCTAGAGCTTTCTTTTATCCATGTTGCTATGTTATGGTCCCAGATTATCATAAAGCCATAGAGTCATACAACATAGAAAACAGGCCCTTCAGCCCAACATGTCAGTGCCAACCACCAAGTGCCAAACAACACTGATCTGTACTTGGTCCATTATCTATTAGTCTTGGTATTATAACTGCTCATTCAGATGCTTCTTAAATATTGTGAGATTATCTGCCTCCATCATCCTCTTAGGCAGTGCATTCTATATTTCTACCATTCTCTGGGTGAAAAATGTTTTCTTAAGATTTCTGTAAACAAATTTATTCTTCACCTTAAACTTGCACCCTCTGGTGTAAGACATATCTGCTATGATGGAAAGTTGCTCATAATCTACCTTATCTGTGCCTCTCACTCCTTAACTACCTCTGCTGCAAGGAAAACAAACCCAGCCTATCCAGTCTCTCCTCATAACTAAGACTTTCCATCCCGGACAACATCATTGTGAATTCCCCTTGTACGGTCTCCAATGCAATCGCATTTTTCTGATAGTGTTACCGCCCGAACTGCACACAGTATTCCATCTATGGCCTAACAAATGTTTTATAAAGTAGCAACAAGACTTGCCTGCTCTAAAATTTTATTTCCCAGCTATTGAAGGCAAGCTTCCCATATACCTTCTAAATGAACCTATCTACCTGTGCTGACACCTTCGGGGATCTATGGACTTGTACACCAAGATTCTTTTGTTTCTCAGTACTCCCTGGGGACCTACAATTCATAGTGTAAATCCTTCCATTATTAGACCTCCCAAAATTCACCACCTCCTTGGAGATTAATTTCCATATGCCATTGCTCTGCTCAGTTTACCAGCTGATCAATATCAAACTGTAGTCTGAGAACATCCTTCTCACTGCCAACAACATCACCAATTTTTGTGTCATCGTATTAATACTGGATAAGTCATATCCCAGCATAAAACTGAAACTGCCTTGATAGACAATAGCCTTTATCTTTGCAAATTAGTGACCAGGATGATAAGTCACTAGAAATATTCACACAAGGCTGTCAATGTATTGTTAACTAAAAAACAGAAATTTATTACACAAAGGAAAAGAAAAAAATACACATAGAGTCATAGAGATATACAGCATGGAAACAGACGCTTCAGTCCAACCCGTCCATGCCGACCAGATATCCCAACCCAATCTAGTCCCACCTGCCAGCACCCAGCCCATAACCCTCCAAACCCTTCCTATTCATATACCCATCCAAATGTCTCATAAATGTTGCAATTGTACCAGCCTCCACCACATCCTCTGCCCGCTTATTCCATACAAGTACCACCCTCTGCGTGAAAAAGTTGCCCCTTAGGTCTCTTTTATATCTTTCCCCTCTCACCCTAAACCTAGGCCATCTAGTTCTGGACTCCCCGACCCCAGGAAAAAGGCTTTGCCTATTTATCCTATCCATGCCCCTCATAATTTTGTAAACCTCTTTAAGGTCACCCCTCAGCCTCCGACACTCCAGTGAAAACAGCCCCAGCCTGTTCAGCCTCTCCCTGTAGCTCAGATCCTCCAATCCTGGCAACATCCTTGCAAATCTTTTCTGAACCCTTTCAAGTTTCACAACATCTTTCCGATAGGAAGGAGACTAGAATTGCATTCAATATTCCAACAGTGGCCTAACCAATGTCCTGCACAGCCGCAACATGACCTCCCAACTCCTGTACTCAATACTCTGACCAATAAAGGAAAGCATACCAAACGCCTTCTTCACTATCCTACCTACCTGCCACTCCACTTTCAAGGAGCTATGAACCTGCACTCCAAGGTCTCTTTGTTCAACAATATTCCTTCGGACCTTACTATTAAGTGTACAAGTCCTGCTAAGATTTGTTTTCCCAAAATGCAACACCTCGCATTTATCTGAATTAAACTCCATCTGGCACTTCAGCCCATTGGCCCATCTGGTCAAGATCCTGTTGTAATCTGAGGTAACCCTCTTCGCTGTCCATTACACCTCCAACTTTGGTGTCATCTGCAAACTTACTAACTGTACCTCTTATGCTCGCATCCAAATCATTTATGTAAATGACAAAAAGTAGAGGGCCCAGCACCAATCCTTGTGGCACTCCACTGGTCACAGGCCTCCAGTCTGAGAAACAACCCTCCACCACAACCCTCTGTCTTCTACCTTTGAGCCAGTTCTGTATCCAAATGGCTAGTTCTCCCTGTATTCCATGAGATCTAACCTTGCTAATCAGTCTCCCATGGGGAACCTTGTTGAACGCCTTACTGAAGTCCATACATATCACATCTACTGCTCTGCCCTCATCAATCTTCTTTGTTACTTTCAAAAAATTCAATCAAGTTTGTGAGACATGATTTCCTACGCAAAGCCATGTTGACTATCCCGAATCAGTCCTTGCCTTTCCAAATACATGTACATCCTGTCCCTCAGGATTCCCTCCAACAACTTGCCCACCACCAAAGTCAGGCTCACTGGTCTATAGTTCCCTGGCTTGTCCTTACCACCCTTCTTAAACGGTGGCACCACGTTTGCCAACCTCCAGTCTTCCGTCACCTCACCTGTGACTATCGATGATACAAATATCTCAGCAAGAGGCCCAACAATCACTTCTCTAGCTTCCCACAGCATTCTCGGGTATACCTGATCAGGTCTTGGGGATTTATCCACCTTTAATCATTTCAAGACATCCAGCACTTCCTCCTCTGTAATCTGGATATTTTGCAAGATGTCGCCATCAATTTCCCTACAGTCTATATCTTCCATATGCTTTTCCACAGTAAATACTGATGCAAAATATTCATTTAGTATCTCCCCCATTTTCTGTGGCTCCACACAAAGGCTGCCTTGCTGATCTTTGAGGGGCCCTATTCTCTCCCTAGTTACCCTTTTGTCCTTAATATATTTGTAAAACCCCTTTGGATTCTCCTTAATTCTATTTGCCAAAGCTATCTCATATCCCTGTTTTGCCCTCCTGATTTCCCTCTTAGGTATACTCTTACTTTCTTGATACTCTTCTAAAGATTCACTCGATCTATCCTGTCTTTACCTGACATATGCTTCCTTCTTTTTCTTAACCAAACCCTCAATTTCTTTAGTCATCCAGCATTCCCTAGAGTTACCAGCCTTCCCTTTCACCCTGACAGAAATATACTTTCTCTGGATTCTTGTTATCTCATTTCTGAAGGTTTCCCATTTTCCAGCCGTCCCTTTACCTGTGAACATCTGCCTCCAATCAGCTTTTGAAAGTTCTTGCGGGGCGGCACGGTGGCGCAGTGGTTAGCACTGCTGCCTCACAGCGCCTGATACCCAGGTTCAATTCCTGACTCAGGCGACTGACTGTGTGGAGTTTGCACGTTCTCCCCGTGTCTGCGTGGGTTTCCTCCGGGTGCTCCGGTTTCCTCCCACAGTCCAAAGATGTGCGGGTCAGGTGAATTGGCCATGCTAAATTGCCCGTAGTGTTCAGTAAGGGGTAAATGTAGGGGTATGGGTGGGTTGCGCTTCGGCGGGTCGGTGTGGACTTGGTGGGCCGAAGGGCCTGTTTCCACACTGTAAGTAATCTAATCTAATACCGTCAAAATTGGCCTTTCTCCAATTTAGAACTTCAACTTTTAGATCTGGTCTATCCTTTTCCATTACTATTTTAAAACGAATAGAATTATGGTCACTGGCCCCAAAGTGCTCCCCCACTGACACCTCACTCACCTGCCCTGCCTTATTTCCGAAGAGTAGGTCAAGTTTTGCACCTTCTCTAGTAGGTACATCCACATACTGAATCAGAAAATTGTCTTGCCCAAGTCCTCTCCATCTAAACCTTGAACACTATGGCAGTCCCAGTTGATGTTTGGAAAGTTAAAATCCCCTACCATAGCCACCCTATTATAGACAATAGACAATAGGTGCAGGAGTAGGCCATTCAGCCCTTCGAGCCTGCACCGCCATTCAATATGATCATGGCTGATCATTCCTAATCAATATCCGCTTCCTGCCTTATCTCCATAACCCTTGATTCCACTATCTTTGAGAGCTCTTACAGATAGCTGAGATCTCCTGAAAAGTTTGTTTCTCAATTTCCCTCTGACTATTGGGGGGTGGGAGGGGGGTGGGGGTCTATAATACAATCCCAATAAGGTGATCATCCCTTTCCACCCAAATAACTTCCCTGGATGTATTTTTGGGAATATCCTCCCTTAGCACAGCTGTAATGCTATCCCTTATCAAAAATGCCATCCCCCTCCTCTTTTGCCTCCCTTTCTATCTTTCCTGATATCCCAGTCCCATGTTTCCTAACCATGCCCTGAGTTCACCTGCCTTCCTTGTTAGGCCCCTTGCATTGAAATAAATGCAGTTTAATTTATTAGTCCTACCTTCCTTGACTGTTTGATTCACTTCTGTTCTCAGCTGTATCTGTCTCAGATTGATTTCTTTCCTCACTATCTCCCTGGATCCCACCCCCCCCCCCCCCGCCATCTTACTAGTTGAAATCCTCCCAAGCAGTTCTGGCAAATATCCCTGACAGTTAATTAGTCCCCTTCCAATTAGGTGCAATCCGTCCTTCTTGTACAGGTCACTTCTACCCCAAAAGAGATTCCAATGATCCAAAAATGTGAATCCTTCTCCCTTACACTAGCTCCTCAGCCATGCATTTATCTGCTCTATCCTCCTATTCCTGCCCTCACTAGCTCGTAGCACTGGGAGTAATCCAGATATTATTACCCTTGAGGACCTCCTTTTTAAAATTCTGCGTAACTCTCTGTAATCTCCCTTCAGTGTCTCAACCTTTTCCCTTCCAATGTCGTTGGTTCCAATGTGTACAATGACCTCCTGCTGGCCCCTCTCCCCTGTGAGAACATTCTGCACCCTCTCTGAGACATCCTTGATCCTGACACTAGGGAAACAACACACCATTCTGCTTTTTCTCTGCTGGCACAGAAATATCTGTCTGTACCTCTGACTACAGAATCCCCTAATACAATTGATCTCTTGGAAGCCAACGTACCCCTCATTGCATCAGAGCCAATCTCAATACCAGAAACTTGGCTGTTTGTGCTACATTCCCCTGAGAATCCATCACCCCATACATTTTCCAAAACACCATACCTGTTTGAAATGGGTATATCCACAAAAGACTCCTGCACTAGCTGCCTACCTCTCTTACCCTTCCTGGAGTTAACCCATCTATGTGACTGTATCTGAGACTTTCCCCCCTTCCTATAACTACCATTCATCACATACTGTAGCTGTTGCAAGTTCCTCACCGCTTCCATTTGTCTCTCCAACCGATCCACTCGACCTGATCAGATTCACATCCAACAGCATTTATGGCAGATATAATCCAGAGTAACCCTTAAACTCTCTTTAAACTCCTATATCTGACAAGAAGTACATATCACTGCAAAGGCCATTTTTGCTCCTTCACAATCTACAAACCCAGAAAATAACACCGTCTTATTCTTCTACAAACACTGCCCCAGGTTAAATTAATAGCTATGGCTTATATTTTAAGTTTACTCAAGAGAGATATCTCCAAAAACATATCATCAAAAAAGAATCCACTGTACACACTACTGCAGCCTTTCTATTGGACAGACTTAAAATAACAATTAACTTATCTGATTCTGTGCTGTGAACTTCGCCCAACAGTTCCTCCAAGATTAGTTGTGAATTTCACTGTTTGTTAATTTTCTCAGATGCACGCCGATGTCCAGCGATACACGAACTCAAACAGCAAAGGCAGTAACTGTGCAGGTTCTATCTCTCTCTGTCTCCTGCGCTGTCCTCACCATGTGCTTCCTTTGTCTGCTCTTCTCCCTTTTAAACTGCTGTTGTTTTGACTTTTTTCCCAAAGTTCCAAAACAATGCAATAGCATATAAAACAGTAATCGCTGCTCCTGGAATTCGAGGAAATCACCTCCAACACCTAAAATACCACAAAAAAAGGAGCAGTTCTTACAGCCAGAACTTTTTCCCGTTCTCCATCTTGGATTACTAAGAATCCTTTATATGACAATTTGGAAGGATTTTATCATAAACAGCAAAAATAAATATTCAAACCCTTTTTCCTCAACAATCTCATTTACTGATGCTCAAACTGTTAAGTTTCACGGCTGTCTTCATTCTTTAATGTGTTATTCAACTGATGAGTTGCAAGAGTTTCCTTTTGTTGACTGTCTGCACATTCGCCAAATGAGATTCTCTCTGTCTCTTGCTGAGGTACAAACTCACAAAAGTACCTCCATCACACAGACTCCGTGGTTCAAGAAGGAAGCTTATCATCATTTCCTCAAGGGCAATTAGGGATATGCAATAATTGTTGTCCCAAACATCAAAGCCTACATCACATGAATGAATCAAAGAAGAGACTAACTCACTGACCTTTCTCACTGAACTCTAAGGAAAAAAGCTTAGGGTTTCTTCCTATGATTTCTGTTTTCCCTCCTTTCATGAACAGAAGCATTAGATTTCCAATCTGTTGGGACTTTCTGGAATATAAGGAATATTTGAAAATTAATATCAATACATTTGCTATCTCAAACATCACTTATTTTAAAACTCTATGATAAAGTCATTCAGGACCTGGGGACTTGTCAACATCGAAATCCAGTAAGCTTTTCGTACCTACTATTTAATGAAACCATTTTAACAATTCTCTCAGCCGTCGACATTTTGATTTATAACTATTTCTGGAGTATTCTTTGTGTCTTGTACAATGAAGGCAACTGCAAAAGGTCTGTTTAACTGCCATCTCTCTATTTTCCATTATTAATTCCCCAGACTCACTCTTTAGAGGGCCAATGTTCATTTTGGATACTCTTCTTCCTTTATGTTTCTCATTAAATCTCTCTCATACTCTAATTTTTCATTCATTATATTTTATTCATTCTTTGTTCATTTCTACATGGTGTCCCATCTTCTGAACAGCAACCAATCATGAAGTTATATGCTTTATTTTTCCATTTGGTACTGCCTTTAACTTCCTTAATTGGCAACAGATGGTGCATTCTCTTTCTTGAGTCTTCTTTTCTCACAGGAACATATCTGCATCTCTGATTACCTGTCCCTTAACCTAATTTCCTAGTTCACTTTATTAGCTCTGTCTTCATGTCTTCATAATTGTCCTTATTTAAATTTAAGACAATCGTCTTAGAACCACTAAAGCTGAATGCAGAATTCAATAATTCATCCGTGAATAAAACTTAATGCATTTGAAAAGAAAGATAAATGCATGACTTGAGCATTATTGCAAAAAAATTCATACAAATTCAGTGCAGAGGCTAAGTATAAAATTCCAACATAAATTAGTGTAGACAAAAAAAACCTACAGAATTTGGATCTAGCTAATAAATCTCCACAAGGTTAACTTTGCAACAAAGTGACACATTCATAAATTATTTGATGAATGACAGCAGCATCAGATAACCATGTAAAAATTTAAACTGAACAATAGCTGATGAATGAGTCTAACATATAGCACAATACATGTATATATGGGATTTAAATTTGAAAGCATATTGCAAACTACTTTGTGAAAGTCCTTCAACAGCTCAAAAGCACATCAGACAACACTTTGTTGTAAATGAAGTTTTCACACTTTAGATCACAACCATGCATTTCCAAAATCAGGACTCAGTTGCCTCTCTATAGTAAAAACAGAAAATTATCTTTTGGACTCAAACTGTTAACTGTTTCTCTCTCTCTCCAGATGCACTTAGACCTGCTGAGATTCTCCAGCACTTTCTGTTTTTATTTCAGATCTCCAGCTTTCACAGTACGTTGTTATTATTTTAGTTGTCTCCCTGAATAGTTTCTGCTGGTGAGGTAACAGACCTGCCTTTGAGGCATGGAATTCTATTAATTGAGGCCTAGAGTTTTGGTAGTTAAAAGACCTCGCTTTGTAAATCCATAAGTATTTTATCTGCTATGGAATCAAGTTTCAGAAAGTGAGAGAAGCGAGGTCTCAAAAAATGTATGACCGATAATTTTAAGTTAAACCATTGTAGGTCCAATTAGATTGGCAAGGATAAGGGTGATGAGGAGGCAGTACAGAGAATTGTTACCTTGCATTTGGATAAAACTTCTATTTGCTATAATGCTGGAGATTGGTCAGAGATTATATAATATTTTGATAAGTAAATGTAATTGTATTGAAAAGAAGAGCAACTTTAAAATCCAAGGATTCCAAATACAGCTGTTAACATTCTCAAAGTTAATCTTTTTGGACCCCCAGCTACGTACATGTATCCAACATCTGGAGCTTGACAATGATTCGGATTTTGTATTGAATATATAACAGGCAGGTGGTAGATGGAGCAACAATAGTCAGTGGGAGGCCCAATCGATTTTGGTGTTCAGCTCCTCATTTGCTTGCTAATTGGAGTTAATCATGCTGTTTTACATATTGAAACTGCCTTATGCCTGCATTAGACAAGCAGCCTTCTCTTCTACTTGCCTGTGTATCACACCAGGCAGAATTCTTCTGCCAAAATAATGGCTGAGGTGCTCTGTTCACTGGATTTGTAATTGCTTGATGCCCATTTTTAAACTCCCCAAGACAAAAACAAATACTTCAGAACTGAGAAAGGAAAAAACACTCTTAAAAATTCCTCCATGCCTCCATCAGGTAATTGAAATAATTCCATGTTCAATGGACCATGTTTTATTTCTAAACATGTTCACTTTCTTTCTGCCTTAGCTAAGACCCAAGCTAGCTCTCCTTGAATGTACAAAGGTTTAGGAGTCTCTGCAATAATTAACAAAATATTCCACAGTTAAGTGTTGTTTAATTCTGATCTGTTTGATTATTTTAGTCAGCAACCTATTGAGGCTCACTGTGTTTGATTGAATTAATTTAGACAGGGAATCAGAGATGTACAAAGAACTGGAATCCAGAGCTAGAAACATAGGCATTTTAACTACTGTAAATAAAATATGTAACACAATAGTAACTGGTGTTATCTCTGCATTGTCCAAAATGAATAACATGTACAGCAATTGACGATGGAGGTAGTTGAGAAAAATAATATATAATTACTAGCCACAGCAGCATTCCATTAATGGTCTACGATCTCCACATATTTGGTTTGATGGATTTTAGTGTTCAGGACCCACTAACAGTGGAAGTAGGATCTATGAACCTATTCAAAAATTGATATGTTTAGGGAGAAAAATGGAATAAAGGCCGGCGGTGATCAGGCAGAAAAGTGGAGAAGTGACCAGGAGAAGGTCAGCCAGGATCATGTTAAATGGTGGAGCAGGCTTGAAAAGTTGATTTGATCACTCCTACTCCTAATTCCTATGTTCCTATGTAACACACAATTATCATCAAGAATATAGGTGTGATAATGATAACCATACATTGACTTGTAACAAAATACCAATAAACATTCAAATTGCTGACAGAACACAGACCACAGTGGGTACAGCAGTAAGTACTCATGGAAGATACTTTGGGCCAAAGAAAATCATAATGATAAAATGATGTGTATTTGTCAGGGGAATGGTGGACCTGTTAAACAATATGTGAGGAAAGGAACAATGGCAATGACTTGATGCTTATATTTTTTGAAGAAGTGCACTTTCTTTTGCTTATTGGTCATGATCTACATTGAACACGATCAAACTTCACTGAACAATTCCATAAACACCATTTTAAACATTGACATTCTAGATCAGTTGCTCACAAAATAGCTTTTGAGATGACATAATTCCTGGATGGAATACAATTTATTCCCAGCACATTCATTACAAGGTTCAAATTTATTTCAAAGGCTGTTCTTGAGATTGTCTTGTGGTCAACCTTTTGAGCTCTAGAGGTTATGTTTTAGTTTTCAAGGGCTTATTTTTTAAAATAATATGTGCATAAAAACAGAAAGAACAGAAAATTTAAGAGCAAACTTGCAAGTAATATCAAGATGGACAACAAGAGCATCTTTTAATATATGGATAAAGAAGAGAGAGGCAAAAGTTAACACAGCCTCCTCAGAGAATGAGGCTGGGAAATAATGACATTGTACCAAGAGCCCTCTACTTTTTGACAGCAAAGACAGTTACCCCAGATTAAAACAGGATCTGGACCTGATGGGCCAATGGGCTGAGAAGTGGCAGATGGAGTTTAATTCAGATAAATGTGAGGTGCTGCATTTTGGGAAAACAAATCTTAGCAGGACTCATACACTTAATGGTAAGGTCCTAGGGAGTGTTGATGAACAAAGAGACCTTAGAATGCAGGTTCATAGCTCCTTGAAAGTGGAGTGGCAAGTAGATAGGATAGTGAAGAAGGCGTTTGGTATGCTTTCCTTTATTAATCAGAGTATTGAGTACAGGAGTTGGGAGGTCATGTTGCGGCTGTGCAGGACATTGGTTAGGCCACTGTTGCAATATTGCATGCAATTCTGGTCTCCTTCTTAACGGAAAGATGTTGTGAAACCTGAAAGGGTTCAGAAAAGATTTACAAGGATGTTGCCAGGATTGGTGGATCTGAGCTACAGGGAGAGGCTGAACAGGCTGGGGCTGTTTTTACTGGAGTGTCGGAGGCTGAGGGGTGACCTTATAGAAGTTTACAAAATTATGAGGGGCATGGCTAGGATAAATAGACGAAGTCTTTTCCCTGGGGTCAGGGAGTCCAGAGCTAGAGGGCATAGGTTTAGGGTGAGACAGAAAAAATATAAAAGAGACCTTAGGGGCAACTTTTTCACATAGAGGGTGGTACGTGTATGGAATGAGCTGCCAGAGGATGTGGTGGAGGCTGGTACAATTGCAACATTTAAGAGGCATTTGGAGGGGTATATGAATAGGAAGGGTTTGGAGGGATATGGGCCGGGTGCTGGTAAGTGGGACTTTCAGAAGGCATTTGACAAAGTACTACATGATAACTGTATCAGTTAAGAGCCCATGGTGTTGAAGTTGGTTTATTGAAATGCGTAGAGGATTGGTGAACTAATAGAAGACAGACAGTTGGACTAAGGGGGACACTTTCAGAAGGCAAACCAACTAGTAGAATGTGACCAAGATCAGTGCTTTGGCCACAATTATTTGCAATATATGTTAATAACTTGAAGAGGAAAGTGAATATACTATAGCCAAATATGTGAATGATACAAAAATAGGCTGGAAGGCAAGTGCTGATGATAATATGAGTCTTCCAAGGAACACAAACAGGTTAAGCAAATGGACAAAATAAAAATGACAGATGGGAACAAAATGAGGGGGAAGATGAGATTGTGCTCTTTGGCAGTAACAATAGAAGAGCTGAATGTTATTTAAATGAAGAAAGACTCCAGAAGGTATTAGCATGGATAGGTTTGGGAGACCTTGTGCATACATCACAAAAAGGCAAGCTCCATAAGCTCAGCAGGTAATAATCAAGGCAAATGGGAGATTGACCTTTATTTCAAAGTGAATGAGGCATAAAATAAGGAGGCCCTGTTAAACTGATCAAGGCACTAGGAGCACGATAACTAGAATATTGTGATTTGGAGATGCTGGTGTTGGACTAGGGTGTACAAAGTTAAAAATCACACAACGCCAGGTTTATAGTCCAACAGGTTTAATTGGAAGCACACTAGCTTTCGGAGCAACGCTCCTTCATGTGATTGTGGAGGGCTCAATCGTAACACAGAATTTATAGCAAAAATTTGCAGTGTAATGTAACTGAAATTACACATTGAAAAATTGTGAACAGTTTTGTTCCCTCTATCTAAGGACCCCAGACCATCTGTTTCCATAGATCATGAAACTCATCTCAGTAAAGAGTCAACACTTAATTGCCTAGAAAGTTTAAGTCACATGCATTGTTTGAAAGGGTGTTTTAACCTTACTGAACAAAATGACTTTCTGACCTTGTCAAAAAAAAACACGTCACCTGCACAGGACTAACACCAATAATGCATTTACTGCTATTTTTAAATCTAAGTTCCCAAGCAATGACAATATGTCATAAACCTTTACTAAAATCACACTTCTCCTGGTCCTATTGGTCAGCCAAGGCTTTCCTGATTGGCCTGGGTTAACAACCCCAATCAAGAAACTTGTGGTCAACGAGGTCCACCGAGCTCCAATCATGACAATATTCAAGTATTAATTCTATATGTTATACACTTGGAGTCAGGTTATTGTTTGATACACCCAGGCAAAAGTTTATCGCTACAACTACTACCTCCCTATGTTGCTAAAATTTTAAGTTCCAGGAACATGACAGTATAGTTGCTCGGGGGACATGTGAGGCTTCTATGCATATAGCCTGCGAGTTTCCTCAGAAACACGAGCAATCCTGAGTGACTCAGGTGTAATAAAAATGAAGAAACCACCATGGTAGTTAATGTAATTACTAAGCACATGCTATGGCTCATGGTAGAGAAGACCAAGCTTGACAAGCTTCCTTAACTGCCTGCTGGAATGGTAATGTATTATAATGTTAGCCATCTCATCTCCAAATTCAGTAATTCTCAAACTTTTCATTCTGATTGGCAATTTATGTCTTCATTCTTGATAATCCATTCATAAAATGGGTTATTTAGTAGAGGCAGTAATGTTCTGGTAATGTCACTAAACTAATAATTCAGAGCACAAGGCTTATGTTTTTGGGTCACAGGTTCAAATCCTGTTATGGCCAATATTAAACTAACATTGACATGCTGCTGCAGAGATACTTTGCATGCAGGAACAGGCACCCAGCTTGGACCAGGATGAATCTCAGGATAACTCTTTTGCTGTCTTAGTGTTCATCAATTTGAGTTTATCTGGATATTCACAATTCCAGACCAATAGTGTTTGCCCAGGTGCACAACGACCCTTTAAAGATGGTGCTGGTGCCAGTCTTTCTGGACTATCTGAGGTGTGGTAAATTCTTCTGGATAAGGTGGGTAGGAGAATTGGGCTAGCATTGGACGAGAAGAGTGCCATAGGTGTGGGTGAGGCAGTTAATGAGGTGATGATAGCCTTCTTGGCCTTGTGGAGAGACACCCACTGTACATTTTGACTAAATTGACATAGCCAAAAGAAGATTGAAGCAGCTCACATTTTTTTCATATGCAGCACTGTAATAGATAGTTTGCCTTCCAGTAACATAAGATGTTACTCCTCATGGAATACAACTACATATTGTGTGCAAGTTGCCTTGCTAAGCAGTGAGGAGAATGGGGTTTGTTGAAATAAGTCATAAATGTATTCTGTTGAACTTGATTCCAGAATAGCATAAAGTATGGCTAAAGTGAATAACCAACTGCTTTACTGTTTTTCATGTGCATATTCAAGATTCCAAGTTTGGGGGGAAAACAGGGATTAGGATCTGTCTCAAGAAAGCCATGTTAAATGAACAGTGTTCTACTTTCATGTCAGCCTATTATATTCTATACCTGTCTTCAGGTAAGTGAAGATTGGTCTTGAAGATTAGCCTCAATGGCAACTTGCTCTATATTTTTTTAATGACATTGGAAACAATTAATATCTGCAGCAGTATAAATTCAAGATGGTATTGCCTGAGGAGAATGTCAGGATAACAGATGTACAATTTTTCCATTACACTCTACAATTTCATGTGTAGAAACTATGAAGGTCCAACAACAATGGAGGCAATATTTTTGTAAGATTGCTTTTGACTGTCACTCAAAACTAAATATATAGATCTGAAGTCCCTGTCTCTTTTAAAATTGAGTCTCAGTTTGATACAAGAGCAAGTGCTAAAATAGGGCAAACTGATCAGAGTTTAGCAGTCAACATTTAAATCTAAATTTTCCAGAGGGAAATTTTCAGTATAAAACTGCCTTTAGTTTGTCATAGAATGATTTTATTCCTCAGTTTACCACTCTGGGTTTTCACACAAACATTGCAGCAAACTGGCCAGTATGAAATCAAGCATTTTGTGGCTGTCAGTTAATTGTTGGATTTCTTGTTAATTTTTCTGAGAAAAGCTTGTATTATATAGCTATACCTAGTTACAGTGTTGTTCCATTTTAATGCACAACTTGTACAAACCACTAATAAATGTAAATACTGGTTTTTGCTGGGGAGAAACAGGAATTATATCAGCAGATCTCTTGTTGAGATACCACAAACACCGATAAAGTTTGCAGCGTGTGAAAGCAGCTTAAAGCAGCAGATACTAATCTTATGTATCTGATCTTGTCAATTTATTCAAATCTTGTATGGCATTAAAAAGGGAAGAAAGTAGTGTCCACCCACACAGTTGGGGGCAAATGTCACTAACAAGAAAAGGCACAAAGGATTTGAGGGACAGACAGAAATGTGCAAAGGGTTGTGATTGATTTAATAAAGGCAGCATGAAATTTCAAATTAATCATAGAGATTAACTACAGGAGCCATAGAAAAGATTCATTTGGGAACAATTCTGTGAAATCACCTGCAAGTGAAAGGAGAACTATTCCTGTGCTGTGTACTGACTTGTCAACTCATAGCATCATTAAGCGAAATTGAGAAAATCTTCGTCTGCAAATGTTGAAACCAATTAATCCTATTATATAAAGAAAGCTGCCCCATTAAAGAATGCATGTCCATGAACTCTCAAGAACAGAATGGACTAAAAAAGCTTTTAGTTGAGCAAATTCTGTAAATTGGTTTTGGAAACGCAAACACATTTGTTAATCACATTTACCATGAAATTCTTATGACTCTAAGAGAAAAAAGTAAATGTGACAGCAACTCACCACAAAATGATAATTATTTGTCTGAACTCAGCAAAACTCTCTATGACCTGATGTAATGCAGCATAGCTTTGTACAAATACATCAGAAATCAATGATAAGCTAATAGAGTTCCGTACTTTTAGGTACAGCTAATGTTTGAAGTGCCTGGAAATGAAATTCAACTTGTACACACGTGTGATGAAAATTACATTCGCTGTCAGTGTCCAAAATCTTATTTCCTTGTGGGGGTAGGTTGAAACAAAAGCTGTTGTAAAAGTTGTTATTCAATTATTTAATAAAGATGCACAGATGAGGCTTGCCTGATGAAACCTGACTAGCTACTGAAGAAAATATAAATTAATGAAAGAAATAAATTTGCATCACATTTATTTGGGTTTGATTTTAAGTACTCCTGGAGCTTATAGCCACATCACGTTAAATAACTAGAATGAATACTTGTCTAAGAGATCTACATTCCAGATTGGATTAACTGAGTACAGCCAAAAGTGGGATTTAGATTTCTTCCTAGCCAGCTGAAATCATTAAACTACACCAAAAAAAATTAAATTTGAAATCAATTCAAGAAAATTACGTGACAAGCAAAAGATAATATTCCTAGACAGGATGTTTAACTTGAAAAAGCAATGAAATAGTGTATAAATGTGAAATAACACTCAGTGATAAAAATCAAAGTCAAGTCAAATTCCTTTGCTATTTTAAGACAGCTGCTAACCAATTTGAAATAAATTACATGTTCTGGTGATAAAATTGCCAAAACAAATTTCTACAATAAAGACCTTACAGTCACACCAGTGATTGAATGTTTAAACCGTTTGTTAATTTTTTTTGCTGTTTTGTTAGAGGTATTTGCTGGTTTAAAATGAAAGGTTTCATTAATACAGTGGCAAAGATTCCAAGCACATGAAATTATTTTAGTGTTTCACAGTGTCGTTTTGTAATACCTTGCTCTCATTCAGTAATCCACAGAAGTAATGTAATTTAAGGTGTTGATTTCATGTAATTTTGTGAAGAATTAGTAGTCCTAATTACTTTGCCTTTCCTTATTGATCAATTTCATGAAGAAATCAATTTTTTTAAAAAAAAGATAAAAGGCATTATTTGTCTGTCAGTAAATAGTTTTGTCTCTTCCCTAACTATTTTATTAGAGAATATTTAAATTAAAAGCCTTATTAGATATTTGAATGTGCCAAGTTAATCAAAACCACAGAGTGAGTAGGATTCAAATCCAATGATTCAATAGCATTGAAAATCAGACTTCACAAGTCAGAATAGATCTGAATGCAAGAAATATCCAGATAGAGTAGACACCAAATTTTTGTTGCTTCAGCAAAGGTCCTTGACCATCCTTAGTTTACAGGGCTTAGTTAGACTGAATTTCTAACCTGAGAAAGATTCACACAGTCAGATTCATCAATCCCAGAAACAGATTCTGCATGATTTGTAGGTGGCAAGTCTGCTGGTTAGAGGATTTTATTTCATTTCACTGGGACTTAGTAACAGTTCTTTTAAAAAATGCTAGGACTTCTAGTTCTTACCCCTCCATTCATCCCTCATCTTCTTTCAATATCAATGCATGCTGCCATTCAATACCTGACTCCCATTCATACCCTCCACACCCCACAAACCCCTATGAACCCTCGAAGACAACTCTTGCCCCACTCACATGCATGTTCCCTCTTAATCCACATGCCCCCTCATATTTGTAATACCACCTCCATTCATACTCACCCAGTAACCACCAAGGGAAAACTGCAGGAAACACATGGAGATTAAAAAAAATAAAATTCTAACAAACTAATACACTCATAAATACTTAACAGTGAAAAAAAGACTCCAATCCATGAGACCCATTCAAAGTATTTAATCTTCTGAAGTAATGCAATACTTATAAATGTAAACTTTTGTTTAGATCCCATATCAACACAGCAAAAATGGCTGATCTTTTAATAGCCTCTTTAAACTGTCAATAAAACTGTGAACTCAAAATCCCTGAAATAATTGTAGTGTTTTGAATTTCAGTCAAGCATTCATATATCATGTGAAATTGAAAAACTGCAAATATAGAAGGTTCTATTAGTTCTACCTAAACCAGATGGCCTGTTAATCAAAGCAGTCAGAAAATTCATTACTCCAGGATCATTACAGAATAATTCCTAGCTTCCTACCTACAACTCATCAGTCATCATTTCAAACTCCTTGTCCCTGCCCCCTCAACCCTAACCAAAGGCCATGTCCTTTATCACTAAAGTGAAAACTATCCATTTCACCTCTTACCTGTTTCCACGCTTATATCCCTATCACACTCCAGATTTTCCATCAATGTCTTCTCTTGTAACTATACCCTATAGACTGTTCAATCCCCCAACAATTTATTCTGCCCATGTCTGCTTCCCAATCTGATTTACATGCTGCCTCTAAGAAAAATCATGGAACTTGATTATAACTCCCAGTGAGGAAATGCTGCTCACAGTTGGCAGCAGGCTGGCATGGGTGTTTGTAACCTCCAGACATCATTGGCCTGACAGTTGTGGACTTCCTGAAAAAAGCAACCAGAAGTCAGTGGAAAGCAATTATCATGCCACTGACAAAGTCCAATGTCAAGGCCCTGGCATGGGATACTAATCTAAGATTATTTGTGTGGGATACAAATCCCAGCCAAAAGAACAGAGCAAAGAAAATATCCTTATGAACATTTGAGTGTGGAGCCATTTCACAGTAATTTCAGATCACATGGAACTGGGATCTGAATCTGCAGGGTTTTACATACAATATCTCCCCTTACAATCCTCTGCACATAGTTAAATTCAATAAACCTGTTGCTGTTCAATCACAAGAGTGTCAATCTCATCTTACCACTTGGTGTCAATGGTGACCAAACCTATTGAAACAAAAGCAGGTGATGTGAGCCTTAAGTGGAGACCAGTGACAGTAAACCCTGAGACCAGACCAGTGATCTGAACCCAGAGATAGGGAAAATATTCAACGTGACATTCAATGGTGATATGGGTTGGTTAGCAATGGACTTTGAAGCAAACATAGACATTGGAGGGTGAATGGGAAGCTTAATAAGTAGCTGAAGAAAACATTGGAGGTGCACACTGCAGAATACACATATTGTGTACAGAGTATGAAATCAATTGATCACTGAGTAATGTTTTGCAAAAGTGGAAGTATTTATGCAGATGGTAAGTACATAATGAAACAAGACATGGTCTAAGGGAGAGAGAGAGTGTCAAAATCAAATTAAGATGATTGAAGCTCTTTTCAAAATGGAGGGATCACACTAGCACAGGTGGATGCCAAGTATATGTATAATATCTTCATGATTATACAGTACGCAGAGAAAACCAATGATTAGAGAAATACTTCAATTGTAAGAACATAGGAACAGGAGTAGGCCATCAGCTCCTCAAGGCCCTTCCATCATTCAATAAGGTCATGGCTGATTGGTGGCCTAACCCTATACACTTGCCTTTGGCCCATAGCCCTTAATAATTTTGCTTAATAGAAAAGTACCTGTCTCAGATGTAAAATTAACAACTGATTCTGCATTTGCTGAAGAGAATTCCAAACATCTACCAATCTTTGTATGTTTAAGTGCTTCCTACTATCTCTCTTGAACAGTCTGGCCCTAATTCTCAGACTATGCCCCCCTAGTTCTAGAATTCACAAGCAATGGAAATAGTTTATCTTCATTTACCCTATCCTTCCAAAGTATTAATACCTTGAACACTTTGATCAGATCACACCTCAACCATCTAAGTTCTCGAGAAGATAGGCCTACTTGGTATAATCTCTTCTAATAACTTAATTCCTGAAGTCTCTATCATTGGTGTAAGCCTATAATGCACTCCCCCCATGGCCAATTTATCCTCCCTAGGATGTGGTGCAATGATCTGCTCATAGCACTCCAAGCCGGGTCTAATGAGGATTTTGTACAACTGCAGCATAATTTCTGCATCCTTATACTCCAGTTCTCTATTTGGAAAGGCCAGTAAATCCACAGCATAGGCTCACATAGATGTACAATAGCTTCCAAGGAGCTGATGAGAAGTTATATAGAAGGAAAGTAGACCATGTTAATATTCAAAATGCAGTAAGTGTTGAATTACACAGACGACAGTTGGAGCTTGCAAGACCCATCAATAAGCACTGGTGAGATTTTATTACAAAAGGAGCTTACAAGACCAGATTACTGATCTCATGGCTACACAAACCTCAACTTACAATGAAAGAGAGACATTTTGGGTTAGGAAAGTCAAAGATTTCCCTTTGGAGCTCAAAAGAGCACTCCTATTTCTCTTGGCATACAAATAAAATATTTAAAGCTTTCTGATCTAAGACTTTTCTGTCTCTGGTTTCTGTTCTTGGCAGACTGTGATACCATCACAGCCCAGTCGGCATATTTAAAGAGGAGCTTGTAATCTATGTGGAAGGTAAGCTTGCTGCCTCAAGCAGCAGTTGGTCAGCTCAGGGCGAAGAAGTGGCAGAAAACCACCTCTATTTTATTTGTATCCTTGGCTGATTTCTTCCATGAATCATATTGAAGTTAAAGTGTACAGAGATAATATTCAGGTCTTCCTTACCACCATCTCTCTTGCCTCTGTCATGTCAAACTGATGAAGGAGATCCATTTCTGAAGGTGCTGATTTCACCCTCTCCCTCTTCCCCACTGCACTTTGGTGCAAAATGGAGTAGTGTGAAGTTGTTGCCTTAGGCAAGAAACCTTGCTCAACATGTTTACGTTTTCCTAACCTTTAAGGTGAACTTTACATCTCCTTCTTTCACTAAAGTTTTAATCATCCATCCAATTATCTACATCTTTAATTTGGGATCAATATATCCCTGTTATACTCCTGTGAAGAAGATTGTAATATTTTTTACTCGGCTCTATACAAATGCAATTTTTTAATTGTAGATTAGGCCTGTAAATGGCATATATTAATTAATCTGACAATACTGGGAAATAACTGTGATCAAATTATTAGAAAGCTCTTTTAAAAATTGTATGAAAAATACAGTGCCATTATATATTAAATTACAATTAGAATATTACAAAATGATTCAGCTTCAATAAACCTTGAGAGTGAATTCTGAATCCTGTCTAATGTAGGCAGTTCTTAAAGGTTCTGGAGATTTATATAGCCTGCACCTGAAGAGACAATAAATGTGGGATTCATGTTTGAATAACATGACCAGTAAAGATCCTTGACCCACAGTCCTAACTGCACTGTGGATACATTTAACACAAGGACTGCAACAGTTCAAGAAGGCAGTTCACCATCACCTCTCAAGGGCATTTAGAGATGGGCAATAAATTCTGGCCCAACCAGTGAAACCCACATCCCATGAATGAAAATGTTTAAAATGTGGATTAAAATGTATGAGGCTTGATATATGACTTCCAACCCTCTGCTGTTCCCTTCCATTTGCTAATATTTCTGTGTTCCAAATGTCTTCACTTCCTCTATTTGTTGCTCAATGCCATTCTTATTTCTGAAGAGCTGAAACGAGAACCCCTCCCCCACACTGACCTGCCCATATAAGCCACTGGAGAATGCAGGATGGGATGAAAGTAGTGCAGCAGACAACAGTGGTTTCATTAATTTGTTCTATTAGATGCCTGAGGAAAGAGTAGCATGCACAGGCCCAAGTCATTTGGCCCAAAAAGATTTTTTTTGAAAAGAAAGAGCCACCTATGGTTTTCTCTGGAACTGGCTGCCTCAAGCCACCTTTTAATGAAACCCCTGGGCCCCTTTATTAATTTATTGAGGAATCCTTATTTTTTAAGATTCATAAACCTCAAATAACTCATATCCCAACATGTGTCTGCTATGCAAATAGAAAAGCACCATGAATAATTAACTATTTAATTAGCAATCACGGGTTTCTGTAATCTGTTAGCAGACGTACTCAAACAATGAAAGTTACATAGCAAAAATGTTCTGCAAAGAATGTATTGGTAGATTGTTTATTATGTACAGAAAAGAAAAATGGCAACTCATCAGAGGTATAAACTCACCAGGGAGCATTTTGCCATCAAAATCATCTTAGTTTTTCCAATTCATGCACTCCTTTCTTACTTTGGTGCAAAAATATAAGTCAATGTTCAACTTTTTTTGCTTCTTCTGAAAGCAATGATCAAGGAATTTGATTACAACGAAAAATGAACAATCAGTGGGGGGTACTGCACATATAAGTTTGTGATCTTCCAGGCAACACATCATGCTCATAGTACTTGCTAATTATCATGGCCAATAAATAATGAGGGCCGTGCTGGCTGTAGTTCCATTTGAGGGATAGCAAGCATTTGTGATGCTATTTAAAGGCAGCTAGCTCCTCTTAAAGGGAAGATGCTGCCTGGCCACAAAAGGAATAATCCAGTTCTTAAGCGAGAAATGGATGCAGCAAAGAGACTGCATTAAGGTCCTCTGATGCTGCCTTGGAGGTATTGATGACATGAGGAGAGAGATCACCTTGCCTCCAGAAGACAGAAAACCCACAAGAGCAAGCTCCATTGTTGTGGAAAGGTAGTGTGGAGAATGTCAAGAGCAAGAATTTACTTCCAAGGATGTTGGTACAATTCTGGAAGAAGTTCAATAACATCATCAGATTGATCAAGGTAAAATGCAACCCACTTTTATTCTCAAAAGCATAGTAAATTGTGGAAGGTAGACTTTCCTGATCAGTAACTATTACTCATCCCTATCTGCTGACAAGGAAGTGGTGGTGAACTGTCTACTTAAGGAGCTGTCTGGTGATGGTATTCTCATTGTATTGTTAGGTTCTGATAGCAAGGTTTCCTCAAATTTCCTTTTACTGTGCGAGTTCTTCTTGATGCACTGTATGATCTCTTTAAGACTGACTTGCAGTCATTCATGGATATATGTTAAGGAGGATGTTGGCTGCACTCAGCTTCTTTTTCTGTATGGTATATTCTGGATTGTTGAATGACCATATACTTGGGGAATAACACTTTCAGGGACTTCTAGAAATTTGATCTGGTGACAATGAAGGAATGGCAAAATATTTCCAAGTGCATGGCTTGGAACTTGGAGGCATTGGTCAAGGCAACAGATATTGAAGATTGGGATTTGTCGTCACAGAAATTTTGGTGAATGGCTACATTGTGTTTTTTACATAGAAGATACTGTCATCATGTTTCACCATGGTTAGGTGTGATGGGATGATGATTGAAGGGGCTGCTTTCTTCTGAATGGTGTCAAGTTTCCTGAGTATTGTTGGAGTGACACTCATCTGCACAAGTGTAGGAGAACACTCAGACCCCTCTGTACTGTGGCATTCTGCAATCTCTTTTAATCTAAATAGTGTCCTGTTTTTCTATACTTCTTATCAAGAAGGACTAACTCATAAGTTCTCACATTATATTACAGCTTCCATTTTTCTTTTCCCCATTCATTTAATTTGTCTGTATCCCTTCCCTGAGCATTAGTGTCCACATTGCAAATGGTTTTTTACTTTTCTTCAATTATCAGCAAATTTGGCTTCATTACATTTTGTTTCTCCATCCAAGTCTTTAATATAAATGGGAAACAGTTGAGACACCAAACCCTGTGCACTTCTCTAATTAGTTTTTCAAACTGAAAATAATCCATTCATCTCAATTCTATGTTTCCCATTTGTTATTCAATCCTGTATCTATGCAAATATATGCCCACTAAAACCATAATCTCTTATCTAGTGTGTGACCTTTTAACTGGTCTTTTATTTTGGAAATTCAAATAAACTACATCTGCTGGTTCACCTTTGTCCAGCCTTCTTGTTTCTTTTATAAATAAATACAATAAATTTGACAACTATGATTTTCCTTTCATGTCAACTCTGTTTGATGTATAACGATTTTTCAAGTATTATGTTATTATTTGCTTCAGAATGGTTTCCAACATTTTCTCAATGATGGATTTTAGACTAACATCTTTGCTCTTTATTTAATATCCTGTTTTTGTCTTCCTTCTTCCATGAATGGTGGTGTTAATTTTGAAGTTTTATAATTCACTGAGATCTTTCATGATTTTACAGAATTTTGGAAGGTTACAACCAATGTGCTTACTGTCTATGGATCCCTGTCGTACAGGCCACTAAGTTAAGGGAACTTATAATTTCTTTAGTCTCATTAATTATCTCAATAGCTTTCTTCTAGTGATAGTGATTGTCTAATGTTTGTCCATCTCTTTTGCTCTTGCCTTGCAACCATTCTTGGGGAGAATTTTCTGTCTTCCACTGTGGAGGTTAATGCCAATGGAGTGTACCCTTAGACTTTGGTGCCTGATTTCCAACACGAAGGTTAATTGAAGCAATTAACATGCTGAATTCTCTATGTGATCACTCTGCCTTAAGAGTTTTCCTGACATCAAATATGCTTTGTGAATTTAGTAATATGAGAGGCTGAATATTAGGGAGGCAAGTTGTGTTATTTTAAGAAGGTACTTAATAAGCAACAATCACCATTAGTTGGCAAATTGCTGCTGCCCACTGAGAATCTTGCTACGTCACTTGTGGAAAACGTAAAAATTGGCGAAAGATGATCGTGAAGTTGAGATGGGTCCTACTGCATTTGTTGCTCTATTCTGCTGCATGTCTCACCATAGCCCATGTCTCTCAGATCCCTATAAGATTCTGCCTCTTATGTTCTTTAAAGTGTAGGGTAGAGGAAGTGTTATTCTCTGATGAATTACCAGAATTAAGGCAGGTGAATAGGATTCCACAAGTGCCAGTTTGATAGTGGTTGGGATTCCATATCAGATTTGCTGTGTAGGACTCAAATGCTGAGCTAGTGCCTGGGATATTGATGAAGGCTGATAAGCAAATACCAGCAAATATTAGGTGCACTAGGCATTCTGCCAGTGAGCAAAATTTCACAGGAAATGGATGCATCCAACTCCAACTTGTGTCATGGCTATATGTAGAACATGGAGGCAGGTCATCTATTTGTGACAACTTTGACAGTAATTGCTAATAGTCTTTGGGTTGCCAGTGGATTCTCTATCTCATTAGCAAAAGGCCTTAACTACTCATGCAACATTTTCCTCTCTGTGCCTATGGGACTTAACATACCTTTGCACATTTTCCTCACATCAATTTTGAATGTTTTGTTTTATTTTATATCATATTAAAAAGCCCATAGACAGTTGCAGCCCTGTAGTTAATCTTTCTTTCCTATAGATTTTGTTAATTTATTTACTTACAAAACAAATGCAGCACAAGCCTAATAGTTTGGACCAGATGTCTGTGATTAATTTCACTGTCACCAAAAAAAATCATATTTTCAACCCACATTAAATTCAAACAATTCAGTAAACTGCTATGACCACCCATCAACACAGACAAATCCCTGCTGGTAGTGAGGCATTGAGATTGCATAGTAGGAATAGGTTTTAAGCATTTCCTGCTCTCGGTCAGGCCTCTGTATCTGTGTGCAACATCAAGTGATGGACACAAAAAAACTATCATATAGAATATAATCAAATGTTTTATAATTCCAATTAAGCTGGAAACTTCTTTAAAATCTAAACTCAGGGTGTGTGGAGGTATAGGACACCCACCTTCCAAATAAAGGCTTGAGAAAGCAATTCGTGGTTAAAAAAATGCGGGGTCTTTGTAGGTGACTTCAGATGTTCTTTCCTGTCTGAACAATGCAGTGTTTAGAATGGTCAAATTTTGCATATAATAAAAGCCATAACCCTCTCATGACACAATAGTTTGCTATGCTCTGAATTCTCCTTGTTCTGAACAAATCTGATGAGAAATGTACTACACCAATCCATTTACAATTTGATTTGACTTGATTTGATTTATTATTATAACTTATTCCTACGCACAGTGAAAAGTTTTGATTTGCGTCCAGTACAGGCAGATTATATCATACAAAGTGCAGGAGGGTAATAGGACAGAGTGAAGAATACAATGCTATGGCTGCACAGAAGACGCACAGAGAGAGATCAACATTAAATTCACAATTTGAGAGGTCCATTCAGAAGTGTAATAACAGTGGGAAAGAAGTTGTTCACAAATCTATTCATAATGTGATATTATTATTGTGATGTAATTGTAATGAGATGTTCCAGATAACCAAGAGTGCAGGAGCTATGATCCAAAACATTACAGTATCAGTGACAAGACATTTTTCTTCTTGTTAAAGATATTTTATATTGTTATTTGCTGTTTTGTAATGGCTTTAACACTTTTCTCAGCTTTCCACTCTTCTTTACTAAAGATGATATGGATGAATTGGACGGAAGGGTCTGTTTCCGTGCTGTACATATCTATGACTCTATGATTGCTCACACTAGAGTCACTGTCAGTTCTTTTGTATCACGTGGAAAATAATCATTCCTTATGGAATCATACAATGATTACAGCATGGCAGGAAGCCATTTGTCTATCATGTATGGGCCACCCAACTCAAGTCCTACTTACCCTGGGGATGCATTGAAGTTATGCAAACCACTCTCTTTCTTCATTAATTTCCTGTGAGTTGTGCTTCTTTCTATCACTGTATCCCTCTTAATGCACTGGACCAGGGAATCACAACTGCTGAGTGCCAACAAACTACCTGATCAAGGTACATTGGGAGGACTCTGTGAGGTCGAGTAAAGGTGTGGGGCAACCCAACCAAGGCCAGTTAATCATCTCGATAACTCATCTGGATATTGACAATAGTACATGTCTGCTTATACGAAATAACTCATTTCTCTGTTATCTTAACACACCTGTGCAGGGATCATTGATCTGGGGCAAAGAGCAAAATTACTATTTTGATTTCATTCTTTTCCTGAGATCATCTAATTCATTATGAAGTAAGCATTAAATGTTGGCTCTATCTGGACTTTATGTACATGGACTACACTGCACGATGCATTAAAACAACTATACCATTGTTAACATCAAACTCGGAAAAGGTTCAGCTGAAATTTGGGGCAGTGTTCCAAATGCTACACTGAATGTGCGTCAGAGGCTTCATAACTGGATATGTGAAGACACCAATTTAGAGCAGGAGTAAGCTATTAGGACCATTTGACTATCAAAGTATGGCTGAAATGATCGCAGTCTCAACCAATTTTCTGATAACCCTCATACACTTTGACTCCCCTCTTAGCCAAGAATCAAATTTCCCTCCCTTATGTGGCTTGGATAATAGTTGGAAGTTGCAAGTTGGCAAAATATGGCTAGAATGATAAATCAGAATCTTGATGCGAATATTTTGCAATTTGCTCCTAAAGCTTTAAATGGTGATTTCATCATCTACCTATTGGGTAGGGACAACCTTATATCCATGCATTTGTATCTGATTATTAGCCTTTATTTTTACATCACTTTCAATTCTCTTCGTGAGCTGTCGACAGGAAAACTCTTGACAGGAAATTCGGAGAAAGTAGCCGCTCAGTAATTGTTAATATTGGCTATTATCCATGTACCGGCATTTTCATGGCCACCAGCCTTTTCAAAATATCATCCATGCAAGTCAGCACTGGCAAACCAGCAAACCCATCCACCATCCTGCCTGCTCTCCAACCACTTCACACATCACTTCAGTCCTTCAGCATTTAACTTTAGAGCTCAAGAACATCTATGACTTGCATATTTCTGCTAGGTGACTTTGTAATCAGACACACATACACACACACACACACACACACACACACACAAACACACGCTCTCTCTCGTGCACACACACACACACACACACACACACACACACACACCTCATGCATCTTACATGTAATGCATCTTGTATCTCTTACATTATTTTGCAGCACTCAATTTCAGCTTACTTGGAGGAAGCAACCAGCCTCCATGGCTAGCATTGTGTATTTAGTGCAGAGGGAGTGGCATGCTGCTGGTTACAGTGTAGAGCATTGAAGGAGGTGGACATATTGCTGTACAGCTTGAGGCAATAATGGTTCGGGATTTATGTGGGGGTAATTCATAGAGTCCTGTAGAAAATGGAGACCTCAAGTGATGGAACCAGAATGCTCAGGAATGATTACAGGAAACAGGGATAATTGGAGAGAGAATACTGAGATCTCTTGCAGCAAAAAAGGGGAATATGGAGCTCCAGGAGGAGTAGGTTTTGTCAAAGTTCCGTTAAACCTCAGTGGGAGAGCATGCTGTGAGTCAAGCCACACGAGTATTGGAATTGTCACAAAAGTTGAAAATGTTATCAAAGTACGCAAAGTTTTCAATTTACCTGTCAGACACAAATTAATCATACAATCATAATTCATAGGTACAGAAGTAGGCCATTCAGCCCGTTGAGTCTGCTCCAACGTTCAGTGAGATCACGGCTGATCTGATAACCCTCAACTCCAATTTCCTGCTTTTACACCTAATCCTTGATTCCTTCAATGAATAAAATCAGCCGATCTCAGCCTTGAATATAGTTAGCAACTAAGTCTTGACAGTCCTCAGTGGTAAAGAATTCCATAGCTTTTTATCCTCTGACAGAGGAAATTTCTCCTAAACTTAAATGTGGACATGCAGAAACATAGAAAAATAAGAGCAAGAGGCTGCCATTTGGCCTTTCGTACTTGCTCTGCCATTCATTATGAACATGGCTGACCGTCCAAATCATTCTCCTGTTCCTGTACCCTTTGATCTTTTAGCCTGAAGCACTTTATCTTTCTCCTTCTTCCAAACTTGCAATGTTTTGATCTCAATTGCTTTCTATGATATCGCATTCCACAGGCTCACCACTCTGGATGAAGAAATTTCAGCTCCTCTATTCTTTCTGCCAAAGTACAAAACTTCGTACTTTCACATTGTGTGCGCTAATTGCCTTCTTGTCATGTCAGCCAAGCAAATGCAATCAGAAAAAAAACATATTTAAAAGCACATCGCCAAAAGTTCTCATCTCAGAAATATATTCCATAGGTAGGTATAGAAGATAACACTTTGGAACTTACACATTTGTACACTGGACTATACCTATAAAGGACATGGTCTTTAATGCCCAAGTAATTTCCAGACTAACCTTCTTGGTTGAATACCAAATTTTCCCTGCAATAAAACAAGAAGAGGATTGAATATCATGAAAGTGATGGAATAACAGTTAGTAGTGATGCAGGATATATCCTCAGCGAATGAATAGGGAGCTCAGAGGGCAGGAAGGGTTAATAGTTTGGGAGAATGCAGTGATTGAGAGGTGTTCATGCCAGACACGCCTCAATAAAGGGTGAGAGGTTTAGTTCATGAGCTTTGGCCAGATACATATATAGTGTCAGCATCAGACTTAGTGCTGACCTTGTGAATATGAGGTAGCAGAGAGAAGATTATAAGTCTCTCTACTTATATCTCACCACACAATATGTCTCTCTACTTAAGTTGCAGAGTGCAGAATATCATTGTCCTTTTCCATGCACTGCTGAACATTGTCTTTAATCTTGAACAAGGGCAACTTCTATCTCCGGGCTGGTTGATTCTAAGATGGCATGGCCTCTTTTGGTGACCTGCAGGGAATAGGGTCACATCAATGTCATTGAACACCTCTGTGTCATTGTCCCTGAAGCGAGAACTAGCTTCCTTTTAAGGTCCAGTTCCTTAGTGATAAAGGTAGAACACATTACAGTCTGAGTGGCTGCTCCTGTTTAGCATCACCTGAGGTGATGTGCAGCTGGGCTTTGAGAACACTGGAAGGTTGCAGCATTAGCAAGCACTTCTCCTCTCTGACCATGCTATACAAACAAAATGGCACTAAAGAGCCTGGCTGGATTATTACTGAGGATGGGAATGAAATATTGCATGAGAAAATTTACACTGAGTCAGATGACTGGGCACCATGACTCTCACTTGTCAAAATACTTCAACTGAAAATAGGGAAATACCATCCTAGCTACCTTTGCATTCTGGTGTAGAGAATTCCACAAATTCTGAGAAAAAACACTCTGAGAGAAAAGAAACATTTTTGAGAAGATTTGTAGCTCAGGTTGATGATAAGTATGTAAGTTAGCTCGCTGAGCTGGAAGGTTTGTTTTCAGATGTTTCGTCACCATACCAGGTAACATCATCAGTGAGAGTGTCCGGTGAAGCACTGGTGGTGTGTCCCATTTACTTATAGATCTTGGTTTCTTAAGCTAGGTATTTTTAAACTGCATTATCTAGTTCAAGTCTCTCACATAGTAGTAAAGATCCTTTTAGCATCCACCAAAGCAAGTGCCCTCAGGATCTTACGTATTTCAGTCAGATTACCTCTCATTCTTCTAAACTCTAGTGAATCAGACCTAACCTTCCAACCTCATCTCAATCGGTAAATCCCTCATCTCAGGAATCACATGACAGAATATCACTCTCCAAGAATGATGTGCTATTAAAAATAAAATTCTAAAGATGGTCAAAAAGGCTTTAGGGAAGATAGAACTCAGGTAACTTGTGACCCTTGTAACGAACCAGAGAAAAAAAACATGGAAAAGTAACAATTAATAGAAGTCAAAATGATTTTTAACATAAAATTAAAACACAAAATACTGCAAATGCTTCAGTTTCCTTCTAATATTTCCTGATAAATTTCAGATTTCCAGCATCAACAGCATTTTGCTTTTATTTTATGATGATATTTGGGCTTTTGGTCAAAATATTTTCCACTTACCTGTTTTAAATACAAATGCGAAGTGCATTTACATTGCTGGCAAAGTTGAACACAGAAATTATTTATAAAAGGGCAACCTTCCATGGAATTTTCCATGAGCTTTTGCAACCTTACCTCACTGCAACTGGTTCAGTTGTAGGGAAAAGAGGAGGATAAAGAAACATGATTGGGTAATTTACAGAAACAGAATCTGACTGGATAGCTGACAGAAGAGGATGACAGCTGAAAATGTGTTGCTGGTCAAAGCACAGCAGGCCAGGCAGCATCTCAGGAAAAGAGAATTCGACGTTTCGAGCATAAGCCCTTCATCAGGAACCAGACAATTGACTGCAGGGAGGTATCAAAGATTTGGTTGAGTCGACAGAAATCTGGCAAATGAGATTCAATCCAGAATAAGTTCCAGGTCATGCAACTGGGTAGTTATAGAGTCATAGAGTTGTACAGCATGGAAACAGACTCTTCAGTCCAATTCATTCATGCTGATCGGATATCCGTAAATATAATCGTCCCATTTGCCAGCAATTGGCCCATATCCTTCTAAACCCTTCCTATTCTTGTACCCGTCCACATGCCTTTTAAATGTTCCAAACAGAGAAAGTGAATGAACAATAAATAGGAGGTTACTGAGAAGGTAGAGGAAGTGGAAGACCTTGCAGTGCATGTCCATTGGTTCCTGAAAGTGGCAGGATTACTAGATAAGATGGTAAAGAACATATATGGGATGGTTTGCTTCATTGTGCTGTTAATTAAATACAAGAGCGAGAATTTAGTCTTAGATCTATTGAAAATACTAGCAGGAGCACAGTTGGAGTTTTGTTGGCACTGTTCTGGTCACCGCATGACAAGAAGGAAATAATTGCTCTAGAGATTTGTGATGAACGGTATGTGATGCATAATTTTTCTGAGTTTGTACTTTCCACTAGCTGCATTTGGATGTTGACTTATTTTTGTGAAGGAGCTTAAAAATCAATTGGGTCAGTCTTTCCAGAACCATAATTTTAACCAGCACATGCCTTCTAAGAATTAATGGAAGTTTGTTTATGCTGTCGGGATTTATGACAGGTTAGAGAGAACATCAAGCCATTTAGAGTCATGGAGTCATAGAGATGTGCAGCACGGAAACAGACCCTTCAGTCTAATTTGTCCATGCCGATCACATATACAAACCTAATCTAGTACCACCTGTCAGCACCTGGTTCATATCCCTCCAAACCCTTCCTATTCATATACCCATTCATCCAGTAAATGTTGCAATTGCACCAGCCTCCACCACTTCCTCTGGCAGCCCATTCCACACACACACCAATTTCTGCGTGAAAATGTTGCCCCTTAGGTCTCTTTTATATCTTTCACCTCTCACCCTAAACCTATGCCCTCTAGTTCTGAACTCACCCACCCCAGGGAAAACACCTTGTCTATTTACCCTATCCATGCCCCTCATAATTTTGTAAACCTCTATAAGGTCACCCCTCAGCCTCCAACGCTCCAGGGAAAACAGCCCCAGCCTGTTCAACCTCTCCCTTTAGCTCAAATCCTCAAACCTGGCAACATCCTTGTAAATCTTTTCTGAACCCTTTCAAGTTTCACAACATCTTTCCAATAGGAAGGAGATCAGAACTGCATGCAATATTCCAATAACGGTCTCACCAATGTCCTGTACAGCCTCAACATGACCTCCCAATTCCTGTACTCAGTACTCTGACCAATAAAGGAAAGCATACCAAACACCTTCTTCACTCTCACCTGCAACTCCACTTTCAAGGAGCTATGAACCTGCACTTCAAGGTCTCTTTTTTCAGCAACACTCCCCAGGACCTTACCATTCAGTGTGTAAGATCTGCTCTGATTTGCCTTTCCAAAATGCAACACCTTGCATTTATCTAAATTAAACTCCATCTGCCACTCCTCAGCCCATTGGCCCATCTGATCAAGATCCCGTTGTAATCTGAGGTAACCTTTTTTTGCTGTCCATTACACCTCTAATTTTGGTGTCTTCTGCAAACTTACTAACTATATCTCTTATTCTCGCATCCAAACCATTTATATAAATGACGAAAAGTAGTGGACCCAGCACCGATCATTATGGCACTCCATCTGGTCACAGGCCTCCAGTCTGAAAAATAACCCTCCACCACCACCCTCTGTCTTCTACCTTTGAGCCAGTTTTGTATCCAAATGGCTAGTTCTCCCTGTATTTCCATGAGATCTAACCTTGCTCACCAGTCTCCCATGAGGAACCTTGTCAAATGCCTTACTGAAGTCCATATGCTGAGAAATGGTCCAAGGCTAACAAACACAAAAAATTAAAAATAAGGTGGTGATGGGAAAAATTAAATGATTTGAAGAACATGATATCTAATTATTCCCAGTCATTTGGCTTGTTTCCAGCACCACCTTTTTAGGTTTGCTTGTAATTATGTCTGTGCATCATTTAATCAGATTATGGGTCATCCCTTCGCTTTCTATTCAGCTGTTGACACTTTATTCACACTGTCTGACACTTTTGATCACCTGCAGAAACATATTATTTGACACTCCACTTACACTATTTGGATGATATTTTGATCTCTCTGTCATTGATCCCTCTGCCTATAAATTCTGTGTCAGCACACTTCTCTCTCACTTCATCTGATCAAGGGACAATGCTCTGAAAGCTTGTGATTTCAAATAAACCTGTCTGACTACAACCTGGTGTCATGTCACTTCTGATTTTATCCTGGAAAGATAAATGAAGTTGAGTCCAGCGCAATGGGGGCAAAGAAATCAGCTATCTCAGATAGCAGACAAAATCCAGTCATCTTAGCTGAAACAAATCTAAAACTTGAACAGGTCACCTCATGCATGCCAGTTCCGAGCAAATTGCACAGATGTTTTGACAGGGCTTGGATGGCTTGCTGGTGAATATCAATTTGAAGTGGATGAGCGTGTGAGAGCAAGTCAGCACCTTATGAGGAGAGTTCACGCAGCTCACAAGCTCACAAGTACAAGATAGAGGCACTCGAAAAGATGTGAGTAACCAAGAAAGTGGCAAATCCTACACATTGGATTGCCAGCTTGGTGGAAAAGCAGAGACTATGCGAAGGTCTAAAGGATCTATACATTGTCCCCATGTTTGGGTGGGTTTCCTCCGGGTGCGCCGATTTCCTCCCACAGTCCAAAGTTACGCAGGTTAGGTGAATTGGCCAAAGTGTTCAGGGATGTGTAGGCTAGGTGCATTAGGCAGGGGGAAATGTAGAGTAATAAGAGAAGGGGAATGGGTCTTTGTGGGATAATGTTCAGAGGTTCAGTGTGGAATTGTTGGGCCAAATGGCCTGTTTCCACACTGTAGGAATTCTATGATTTTGTGAAAGCCTTAAATAGATCTCACTACCCCACTACTTTCCAAGGCAAGGTTCCTCATCAGCTCAGTTATGAAGGTGACATAAGTGAAGTTATGAAAGCAACAGGGTTCCAACTACAGTCCAGACACCATTTGGGAGGGTAAGGTGTTATTTGGTATTGCCATTGTTCTGGAAGAGTATAAACATAGGCAGAGAAAAACCTGTCAGTACAACACAATGGGCAGTGTTTCTCCTGCTGTGTGCAGAGCTTCCCAGCAACATTAAGAAGTTGTAGGCAGTCCCAGAGGTCTACCAGCTAATGCCGCAATTATTCTGATGGGGTGAGTCCATGTGTTTTGCAGCCGCACATTTGAATGGATGTGTGGGTATTACAAATAATGCTCCTGCATCCCAAAATGTGGGCAAACAAATTTCCAATCATTTAACCTGAATCGAAACAAACAATCCTTAATGAATGCTAATGAGAAAATGTGATACAAAGTTTCTTCAGCTTTGTAGAAAGGTAAATCATTGACACTGCAAATATTTATAAAATGAAACAAGTCATAAAAATTGAAGCCAAACTTCCTGTAGTGGAGGAGCCAGGTTGAAAGCATAAACACAGAAGTATTCCATTAACAAGAAAACATATCCTTCATAAATGTAAAATACTTCATTTGTGGTATTTTATATTACAGAGGTAATTAGTATTTGTGTAAAACAGTAGCCACATCTGTTTCATATAAAGAATCCATTGGTCTATATTTAAATTGCTCCATACCCAGCAATTACATCGCCGAAGTGAATTATTTCCATTAGAAAATAAAACTCCTCGAAAAGTTATTTTGAAAGGGAAACTAACTGTTAGTTCATGCCACAGTAGATTGGATTATGCTGGAGCGTTTGATCCATTTTGAAAGGGATCAAAAATCAAAAGGAGCTATAAAGGTCAAGGCAGACTTGGTTAAGCTTGTTGAGCCGTCTAAATTCAATCTTAACAGTGTTGCCTTACTTTTGTATTTTGATTGACTGATTTTCTGATATGCCGTTAAATTACAGCTGTAAATATGCCCTTTGTCCTCAAGTGACCGTAAGATCGAGAACTTTGAGAAAAGTCAGTGGACAGATTCTTAATTGGATTATCTCTGTTTTCATGCATACAAGTAGGCACTTTCATGACAGCTTACCCAACAGAAACATGTAAAACAAAAGGAGATGGTATTCAATAGATATCCTGCCCTAGCTGGGGGCAATACACCTGGACTGTATATCATTAACAGCTGAATTATAGACTACTGGTAAAAGCTGTGAAGTACAATTGTCACGAGCTGCCTTAGCTTCATAAATTTTGAGTGCAGAGGGAAAGCCTGACCTTAACCTGAAGTAGCAGATTTAGCCAGTCAGCATTCTGTAACAAGGGATTTTATGAGAAGTGATCACCATAGATTGACAGGAAAGATTTCTGCTTCAGGTGGCCGATTGCTCCCAACGTTTGTGGGAGATCAAGACACAGCTTCCAGCATTCTTATGCTTTTTGAACTTACACTACCAAAGTGCAATCACTCTGGATTTCACTAGGTCCGGTTTTGATTGAATCAGTGTTCTGCAACACATTTTCTCAATATAAAATGTGAGACAGATATTTGACATGCCAAGTTTTCTCTTCTCATCATGTGGCTATAAGAAACTGGAACAGGAGTAGGCCATTCAGCCCCTCCAGCCTGCGCTAATGGGATCATGGCTAATTCCGACATTCCTCACATCCATGTGTCTGTGTTTCCCCCATAATGTTTGATTCTTCTATTGATCAAGAACCTACCTATCTCAGCCTTAAATTTACATAGGGATGCTTTCCCCATAGCCCTCTGTGACGAATTCCAAATACCCGTGGGAGAAGAAATTCCTCCTTATCTCAGCCTTAAATTGGCACCCTTTTATTCTGAGACTATGCCCTCTGGTCCTATACTCTCCCATAAGGGGAAACATCCTCACAGCACGTATCATGTCAAGCTCCTTAAGACTCCTATATATTTCAATGAGATGACCTCTCATTGTTCTCAACTCTAGTGAGTAGAGTCCCAACTTGTTTAATCTTTGCTAATAAGACAATCCCTCTCTGCCAGATTCACAGATTATGTTTTTTGAAATAATGCTATGGACTTTAACTACTGAGGAAAGGTTCTGCATAAATACTCCCCGATCTCCAAAGGTAATCAAGAAAAGCTCCAGGGTATTCCCTCACTTCCACATTTCCTGTAATCAAACCTTTGAAAGTAATTGATGTCTTGAATGTTTGTGCAATTGATTTCTTTTCAAGCTGAAAATTATTTATCTTTTTTTCCCAACTAGTTAGAGAAAGCATTTCCGTTAAAACTAAGTATTGGAAAACCATGGATAAAGGGTGCATGATTACAAAACTGTCCCTTACAGAGAAGACCATTACAATATTTCTGTGGAAGATGCAAGATGTATTGGATATCAATAAAACTTTATAGAAGTACATGCGAATATTGAACGGAAAAATATAATTTGCAAACTCATAAAGGAAGACTCCTCTTTCTCTGGCTTCATGCATTTGTTCAGATATTCCAATTTTCTAAGTCTCACACAACACATTTTAGGAAGGCAAAAATGCCACTGAATTGTCACTGCACTCTAGCATAGACCAACTCATCCATATGAGTCAACTTGTCACGTCCCTAATCTCTTCAGGTGCAATGTTATTGGGCCTGACCGAAATGGACTATGAGATGAAATCTGGGAAAATTATGTGAGAGATCCAGTGAGGTTTACCTCAAAGTCAGAAACAACTAGTTGCATTTTCCAAAAGAGTTCCAGATATCAGGCCGAGATTCTCACTAAGGACTAGTGAGAGTCCGAGTAGAGTCATAGAGTCATAGAGATATACAGCATGAAAACAGACTATTTAGTCCAACCCATCCACGCCAACCAGATATCCCAACCCAATCTAGACCCATCTGCCAGCACCTAACCCATATCCCTCCAAACCCTTCCTATTCATATACCCATTCAAATGCCTTTTAAATGTTGCAATTGTACCAGCCTCCACCACTTCCTCTGGCAGCTCATTCCATACACGTACCACCCTCTGTGTAAAAAAAGGTGTCTCATAGGTCTGTTTTATATATTTCCCCTCTCACCTTAAACCTATGCCCTCGAGGTCTGGACTCCCTGACCCCAGGGAAAAGACTTTGCCTATTTATCCTATCCATGCCCCTCATAATTTTGTAAACCTCTATAAGGTCACCCCTCAGCTTCCGACGCTCCAGGGAAAACAGCCCCAGCCTGTGCAGTCTCTCCCTATAGCTCAAATCCTCCAACCCTGGCAACATACTTGTAAACCTTTTCTGAACCCTTTCAAGTTTCACAACATCTTTCCGATAAGAAGGAGACCAGAATTGCATGCAATATACCAACAGTGACCTAACCAATGTCCTGTATAGCCACAACATGACCTCCCAACCCCTGTATTCAATACTCTGACCAATAAAGGAAAGCATAACAAATGCCTTCTTCACTATCCTATCTACCCATGACTCCACTTTCAAGGAACTATGAATCTGCACTCCAAGGTCTCTTTGTTCAGCAACACTCCCTAGGACATTACATTAAGTGTTTAAGTCCTGCTGAGATTTGCTTTCCCAAAATGCAGCATCTCGCATTTATCTGAATCAAACTCAATCTGCCACTTCAGCCCATTGGCCCATCTGGTCAAGATCCTGAATAATCTGAGGTAACCCTCTTGGCTGTCCATTACACCTCCAATTTTGGTGTCATCTGCAAACTTACTAACTGTACGTCTTATGCTCGCATCCAAATCATTTATGTAAATGATGAAAAGTAGAGGGGCCAGCACCAATCCTTGTGGCACTCCACTGGTCACAGGCCTCCAGTCTGAAAAACAACCCTCCACCACCACCCTCTGTCTTCTACCTTTGAGCCAGTTCTGTATCCAAATGGCTAATTCTCCCTGTTTTCCGTGAGATCTAACTTTGATAATCAGTCTCCCATGGGGAACCTTGTCGAAAGCCTTACTGAAGTCCATATAGATCACATCTACCACTCTGTCCTCATCAATCCTCTTTATTACTTCATCAAAAACCTCAATCAAGTTTGTGAGACATGATTTCCCACGCAAAGCCATGTTGACTATCCCGAATCAGTCCTTGCCTTTCCAAATACATGTACATCCTGTCCCTCAGGATTCCCTCCAACAACTTGCCCACCACCAAGGTCAGGCTCACTGGTCTATAGTTCCCTGGCTTGTCCTTACCAACCTTCTTAAACTGTGGCAGCATGTTAGCCAACCTCCAGTCTTCCGGCATCTCACCTGTGACTATCAATGGTACAAATATCTCAGCAAGAGGCCCAACAATCACTTCTCTAGCTTCCCATAGAGTTCTAGGGTACACCTGATCAGGTCCTGGGGACTTATCCACGTTTATGCATTTCAAGACATTCAGCACTTCCTCCTCTGTAATATGGACATTTTGCAAGATGTCACCATCTATTTCCCTACATTCTGTATCTTCCATGTCCTTTTCCATAGGAAATACTGATGCAAAATACTCCGTTATTATCTCCCCCATCTCTTGTGGCTCCACACAAAGGCCGCCTTGTCCTTAATGTATTTGTACAAACCCTTTGGATTATCCTTAACTCTATTTGCCAAAGCTATCTCATGTTCCCTTTTTGCCCTCCTGATTTCCCTCTTAAGTATACTCCTACTTCCTTGATACTCTTCTAAGGATTCATTCGATTTATCCTGACATATGCTTCCTTCTTTTTCTTAACCAAACCCTCAATTTCTTTAGTCATCCAGCATTCCCTATAGTTACCAGCTTCCCCTTTCACCCTAAAAGGTGCATACTGTTTCTGGATTCTCATTGTCTCATTTTTGAAGGCTTCCCATTTTCCAGCCATCCGTTTAACTACAAACATCTGTTGCTTCTCAACTTCTGAAAATTCTAGCCTAATACCATCAAGATTGACCTTTCTCCAATTTAGAACTTCAACTTTTAGAAGTTGAATGGGGCTGCTCAACATACCTGACCTTTGTGATCATTGCAGGAGGTGGGCATTTCAGTACATCAATCTCATACATTGCATGTGTTCCAACCAAAAGACCATGTCCTAAGTGTGAAGGATAGGCCATATTCCAGTCAAAGGGGCTGCTGGCATTCAGGGGATCCTGGTATAGTCAATCACTAGACACAACTCCACAGAATCCAGGAGCATCAGACCTGACAGATGCCTGTTTGGTAGAGTCACCAACAGAGGTTCTGCCTCATTACAGTCCGGAGAATAGGCCATGGTGAGTCCTTTTGGGTCCACTGCAAGCAGTTAGAGGGCTCACAAACTATCAGTTGGCGAACTACTAGGATAGATGTCAAGGGTCTGGACAGATATTCACTACGACTATCCTTTGAAGATGGTTAAGGGAATGGAGAACTGTCATTCCTGAATATTTGTTCATTGAAAGTTAAGGTGGGTATAGTAAGGAAAATAGGCATTTCAGTGGTAGGGAGGTGGTGGTGGTGGGGGGTTGGTGGGGTCAACACTGGGGTGGGGATACAAAAACCTGGGTTGTGGAGGAGACAAGGATGATGAAGAGGGGCAATATTGGGAAACCAAGGTAGAATGAGACATGAAGCCTCTGGGGAATACCTGATTGTGAGCACAGTACAGATGGTTACCAATGCAGCCTCTGTTTCATCCCATGACTTGCCAATTGTTAAAAGCAACCTGCAACTGGAAACATTTGAGGTGCTGCTTGGGGTGACTGGAGTCATTGTCAGTTTGATGGGAGAAAGTATAAGCTCCACTCCTGTGTAATGAGTGGTCCTTCAGGATAATTTTATCAGAATGCAGGTCCACATTGCTTGTGATCATACTATCGTGCAGGTAAAATGCATACAGTGTATAAGAATGTGGGATGCAAATGATGGTCACTAGCAATGTCCTGACGTCTTTGGTTCTTGCAAGTAGCAGTTAGAGATTTCATTTACAGAAGTAATTTTTACAGACCTTAAAAGAGGCAACTTCAAAACATAATAAACAGTTAATGCAAGACATCCAATTGTGCAAATTCCTCTTCACTTGGACGATAAGTATTATTAAATTCTCTCTTATATGCAGTAATGCTTTTCACAGGTGATGTGGGGCTGGGAGGAGAAAGATTCAATGTGCATACACTACGTACACAGGATTGGTATATATTTACCATGTGACTGGCAGAGCAGCTCTTCCACATTAGAGCCGACCTCAAAGTGCCATAATAATTCAATGTGTGGAACTCCTTCTCAAAATGTTCAGGGTCTCATTATATGAAGGGGTGTGCTCAGCTATTACTTATGTGGTGTGCAAGCACAGACTCTTCTCATAGTTAACAACTTGCTTTTATTTTATGTTCCCAACACAGGTTCATGGCAACAGCGCTGCTAGATCCAACCACAGGAGGTGTGAGAGTCACAGGGGCTGCCTTGTGAAGAAGGCAAAGGGAGATGGAGGAGGTATTGATATGCCGGCAAGTCCAGGAGCAGGAGGAACCTGACACAGAAGTTGAAGGGCCTGCAGCATTTGAAGAGACTGCAGCTGCAGGGTACTCAGGATATGTTAGAGTCACGGGAGTGTCAGAGTCTTTTATTATCAATGCCATTTCCTCTGGAAGGGCGAGGTGCAGTGTTGGCACAGGCTCGGAATGCCTGGGGACTCAAAGACTGAATTGTACATCTGGTCCTGCATTTTGAAGGACTGAGCAATGGCCATCAATGTGACAGACGTATTGGTGTTCTATGCAATTGGCTCCTTCAATGGAACCAGGGGACCGGTTAAGGTTCCCACTCAGCCTGCCTCCGGAAGCATTAACATTTCCGAATCATGGTCATGTGGTCTGAGCCCACAGCCTCCAGTACTGAAAATATGAAGTGTGAGCTGCTGTTTCTCAAGGTCAGATTTATGGAGCCCCCAGCTTGCAATGAGAATCAGGGCCTTGATTATTATTTGTTTTACTCCCTATCTCTAACTTTGAGGATGAAACAGCGTAAGGAGTTTAACATGAAACATCAAAGAAGCATTTGTTTCAATGTGTCAAAATCCACATTATAGGGTTCACATTCCTAGAACGTCTGACAAGTTTCACTTAGAAACTATGCCTCATGATCTCTATGCCTCATGATCAGCACTTTCTGGAGCCCTATCCTACCCACCAGCTGAACACATGAAGTCCATTTCATTGAGGTGCTCAGCATTACCTTATGCATTGAAAGTGGCCACTTTTTGGATTTTAGTTGTTTGTATGTCACTGGATTGTGCCAACCAGCCTTGAGTGAGCTTTGTCACATTAGTTAAGCAGCAGCTCAATGTTTTGTGAAAAAATATCACTGATGTTATTTTTTTAGCTAGACTGCTAAAGTGCTCCATGAAATCTGAAAACAAAGGGGATAGGCTTACTAGATTTGTCAGGCAGAATTCCATAGCCAACCACAAGTGACCTTGATACCCTTTCATGAAACACATTTAATTGCATTAATGAGGAAGAATTTTTCTTTATCAACATCTAGCGAATTCATGATGCCTATTGTCTTGTCCTGCATGTTGTTTACTTTTATCATATGACAATCCACCATAACTGCTTTAATGATTCAAACTATGTTTCAGGATATTTTGCTGGTTATCAGGGATATCCCTTACAGTAATTGTTAATGACTCCAGTAAGACATCCATCGGCAGAGGGGTAGAGCAAATATAATGAGGCCCATGGGATTGTGAGAAGTATCATACAGCAGACCATCTGAAGTCTTGCACCCTGCAGTTCCCCAGCAAGCATGTCCACTGTTCCAGTAGTTCTTTGCATGCTGCATAATAGAGTGAAGGTGAAGACAGCAGTGACCTTTTGTCTAAGCAGGAGACAAGATTGCATAGTTGGGAGACAGTGGAGCAAATGATCCATCATTGCACTGCCAAAAAATATCTTATTGCTGTTGCTTTCAATGAAGCAAAAGTTGTACAAAGAAATAAAAATCTTACTCTCATGCCTGATCACCTTCCCACTACCTCATTAAGATTTCCATTGCCAAAGGCATCTGTACCTTCCCTGAGTAATAGAAATCTCATCCTCATGTTTCATCTACTTAGTCCAGTCGGTTTCAATCCAGCAGAGAAACTGTATTTAATCAAACCAATGTCATTTATAGTGTAATGCTTTCTTAAGTTATAAAAAAAATTCTCAGACTAACTATACTAATATTACATCTTATGATCATGTGTACAATATATGTCTAAATTCTTACACACTCATGCCCTTAGCTGCCTTTCTTTACATGATATTTCCTGAGTGGCAGGAGATTGAGAGACGAGTGATTGGAATATATCTGCTGTTGCCTTTGAGGGTTAAGACCCTTCTCCCACTTGTTGTTATTGTCCCTGTGAATTATGTTTCTCTTCGTCCTTTTTGTTGCTAAGTAAAATAATATCTTAAGGAAGAAAGGTTATAATCACCCTACGGAAAGAGAGTAACTTTCATTAAAATTCCCTATGGATCATTTATCATAATTCCCTGTTCTTGGAGATGTTATTGGCTGGTATGAGAATGAATCAAAAAGTCCTAATTAAATATTAGAAGCTCTATGACAATATCATGTTCAGGGCAACCTGTTGGATTGCAGGTAGTCGCTGGTCTAAAAACCATTAATACTATTAGTGTATCATCCTGACGCCTGGCTATTGTGGAAGTCTTTTGGCATGTAACAATGTTCAGAGTTTTTAGATCATTATGACAAACATTTTGAATTGATTTATAGATATGTTTAATGGATTTCTTAAATTTATCCTTCAGCTTAATCTTGGGAAATGTCCCCTCCTCATTTTTGATACATATGTGAACTTTTAGAAAAATGTATCCTTAACATATGACTGCCTCTTTAAAGAAAATGTATTTGAGTCAATGACCAGTTAAGCATTTTAGTGTTTGACTCAAAGCTGAAGCATGCAATGTTTTACTTTGCTCTGCCTTCATTACTGATTTCTGCATGTTTTCCCTACATCCCCTTCGTATCTTTCATGACATAAATCTATCAAGTATTCAACTTTAGCAAAATAGGAGAGATAGGGCCATTTTAACTTGTATTGGGCATGATCATTGTACAGCAGTTTAATGATCAATTGATTAATGCACCACCTAATGTTTACCAAATCTATTGAACACACTGCACAATATAAAGTGCAATAGAAAAGAAAAGTTTCTCTTTTGGTTGCACACATTAGAAGACAAAATTCAGCAAATCATTCATTATTGCTTGTTTTTAATTTTTAAGTAAATTTAAAATTGCTCTGGATAATTCTCTTTCATTTTCCAAATTTATAAACTAAGTTTCTTTCCTTTCATGGGACATGAGTATGACTGGTCAGGCCATCATTAATTTCCCAACCCTGTGGTAGTGTAACTAGACGAGTAATCCAGAGACACAGACGAATGTTTGAAATCACATCTGGTACATAGGAAGTTGATTGTGGTTGATGGAGGTCAGTGATCTTAGCTCCAGGTCATCTCTGCAGGAGATCCACAGCAGAGTATCTTAGGCCCAAAGATCTTCAGCTGTTTCATCAATGACCTTCCCTCTATCATAAGGTCAGTAATGGGAATGTTTGCTGATGATTGCACAATGTTCAGCACCAATTGCGACACCTCAGATACTGAAGCGGTCTGTGTTGAAATATCCAGGTTTGGGCTGATAAGTGGTAAGTAACATTCATGCCAGACAATGACTATCTCCAATAAGAGACAATCTAGCCACGACTCATTGACATTTAGTGGTGTTACCATCACTGAATAGCCCACTGTCAACACCTTCAGGGTTATCATTACCTAGAAACACAATTGGACTCACCACATAGACAGAATGGCTGCAAGAGCAGGTCAGAATACTACAGTCACCTCCTGACTCTCCAAAACCTGTCGCCATCTACAAGGTACAAGTTAGGAGTGTGATGGAATATTTCCCACTTGCCTGGACGGCCCAATAACACTCAAGAAGCTTGACATCATTCAGGACGAAGCTGCCCATTTGATTGACACTACATCCACAGGCATCAGACCCTTCACCACTGATGCTCAGTAGCAGCAGGTGTGTGTATAATCTACGAGATACATGATCAGAAATTCACCAAATATTCCTAAGCTAGCCATTCCACAACCACGTCCATTAAGAAGGACAAGGGCAGCAGAAACATGGGAACATCATCACCTTTAAGTTCCCCTCCAAGACACTGACCATCCAGACTTGGAAATATATCCCATTTCGTGACTGTCACTGGGTCAAAATCCTGTAATTCCATCCCTCAGGGCATTGTGGATCAAATACATTGCAGCAGCCCAAGAAGTCAGCTCACCACCACCTTCTCAAAGACAACTAGGGACAGGCAATAAATGTTAGCCAGCCAGCCAGAGACAGCAATTTCCCACAGGTGAATAAAAAAAACATGAGTTCAAACTTCATCATGACAGATGACAACAACGTAACCACTGTTGATAGTTGTAAAACCTTATCTGGTTCACTATAATCATTAAGGGAAGTAAATATACTGTCCTTACCTGGTCTGGCCTACATGTGACCCCAGATGTTGCAATGTGGTTGAATCTTCTGTCCTAAGAACAATTAAAAAATGCTTGATAAGCTGCCTTCTTGAACAACAGTTATTCCTGGAATATAGGGGCATCCACAATGCTGTTACAGAAGGATTTCCAGTGACAGTGAAGGAATGGCGATATATTTCCAAGTCAGGATTATATTTGACTTGAAGGGGAACGTGCAGACTTGGTGGTGTTTCCATGCTGCTTTGATCTTCTAGTGATTGGCGGTTTAGAAGATGCTGTCAAAAGAGCTTTGGTGAGTTATCAAAAATAATTCTCTAGATGGTGCACACTGTTGCCACTGTGAATTGTTAATGGAGGGACTTAATGTTAAAGGCTGTGGATGAGGTGCCAATCAATTGGAGTGCCTGGCCCTGGGTAGTGTCAAGCTTCTTGAGTGTTGCTGGATTTGCACCCTTCCAGGTAAATGGGGAGTATTCAGTCACACACCTGCTTGAGCCTTGTTGATGATGGACTGCCATGGTGGAGACAGGAGGTGGGTTACTCGCCACAGAACCCTAAGCCTCTGGCGAAGATGTGCTCTTGTAAACAACATATTCACATGATGAGTCCAATGCAGTTTCTGGTTTGTGGAATTTAGTAGTGGGAGAATGCAGCAACCATAACACAATTGAACATCAAGGGGTGATGGTTAGGTTCTCCATTTTTGGAGATGGTTGTTGCCTGGCACTTGTGTATTTCAAATCTGATTTGGTACATATCACCCTAAGACTGGATGTTATCCAGGTTTTTCTTATCCAGACTGTTTCTTGCATGTGAGGTGTCATGAATGGTGCTGAATATTGAGCAACAATCAGTCAATATCCCCACTTCTAACCTTATGTTCAAGGGATGTTCAATAATGAAGCAGCTGAAGGTGGTTGGGTCTAGGACACTGCGGAACTCCTTCTGAGGTGTTCTGGGGATGAGATTATTGACCTCCAACAACCACAACCATCTTCCTCTGCACTGAGTATGTTTCCAACTAGTTTTCCCACTAATTCCTGTTGTTTCTAATTTCTTTAAAAATGTGGCTTGATGCCATACTCAGTTTAATGCTGCCTTGATGTTAGGGTAGTCACCCTCACCTAACCTTTGGAGTTCAGCTCTTTTTTTCTTGTTTGGAACAACCTTGTAATGAGGTGAGGAGCCAGGTGGCTTTATTGGGATCTAAACCCAGTGTCAGTGAACAGCTTATTGCATTGCCAGTGACTCTTAAGAACACTTGATAACCCCTTTGAAGACTTTGGAGAAAGGGGAAGTAGAATGCCCCTTACAAGTAATTGATGTTAGAGTAGGTGCCAGTATGTATCCTGAAATCCAAAATTAGTGCCCCACACAATCACAGTATAACATGGAAGATCACATTTGGAGCCACTGTATAAGTTAATGCAAATTCTATCACTTCCCAACCTGCCGCTAAGTACAGGAAGAGGTTTAATATCCTCTCAAGATTGTAATATAAAAGTGAGAAGTAAAATCTGTGGGAAAGAGAGAGATATGATTCCTTACTTCTCATGCCATCAGTGAAATAAAATGAACATCTTATGGAAAAAATTGCTGGAAGCTATCATGCTAGATCCAAAACAATTTGTGAACTCACACAAGGGGTTCTGTTAGTATAAGAAAGAGTTATGTAAGAAAAAATGGTTACATACACAATCACAACATGGCAGATTGATAAATTTGAATTCAGTTAAAAAAAGCTGGAATAGAAGGTAACCTGACATCGTAAAAACCCATCTTGTTCACTAACACCATACCAACCTGACCTCATTATGACTCCAGATGCACAGCAATGTGGTTAACTCTTAAATGTCTTCTGAAGTGGCCTAGCAAACCACTCAGCTGGAAAAATAAACATTCCAAAGTCCAAACAAAATAGTGAAATGGAATGGACCACCTAGCATCAATCTAAGCACCAGATACAATGATGGCAAATACAACCTGTCAGCCCTGCAAAATCCTCCTCACAAACATCTGAGGACTTGCACCTAAGAGGAAAGTTGTCCCACAGATTAGTCAAGCAACAACAGCAAGTATTCTTACTCACGTAATCTGCAGGACTTAAAATGTTCAAACAGTTCTTGAACATCTTTTGGCTGGCATGAAAGCACATCCCAGATACAGCTCTCCATATGAGATTCATTTCGGTGAGTGAACAGCACGCATTCTAACTCATGGCCCATCTAACTCACTTGAAAATAACTTAATCTAATGTGGATTCTTGACATGCTAGCTTGACTGAACACCTTAGTCTCTGATATTTGGTTCTGTGATCTAATCTTAGAAGATTTTGATGGCTGTTCTGTTAAACTGGTTGATTTTTTTGACATATTGCAGGTACATGGTTCATGTCTTATATGCATGGAACAAAATAGGTGGGATTATTATTATTGCTCAACAGACTTGCAGTTTTGTAATCAGATTTACTCATCTTGATTTTCTGACTGATGTTCAGAGTTTGCCAAAAGGCTGCATTTACTTTGGTAATTTATGCATGTTTCTTGTAAATTTAGACAGCTTGAGCGAATTTGTTGCTGTAATAAGTGAGCCTAAACTCTGCTGACATGTTGTGATCGTGGACTGAAACCTTGAACTAGGTATATTACTTCAATTTTCTATGCTCTGATGATAAGGCTGAAGTTGCTGCACGTACTGGAGGATATCCACAGTGCACTGTATATCTGGCTATAAACTGACTGCTAGTGTACAGTCATCAGTTAATCAGCCAGTGAATTAAGACTTACAGGAAAAAGGAAAGAAAATGGATTTGAAGGTTTTCAGATCAGCCGTGACTGCATTGAATGGTGGAGCAGATTTGAATGGGCTGAATGGCCTACTGCCTCTGTTAATAGTCTTATGGTCTTTAGCAAAGTGCACATTGTAGAGTATGCCCTTGTTCATCTTGATTTGTCCTAAATGGAGTCTTTTTTTGTGTCCTCACAAAATCTGTTTTCTTGCCAACATCAGCATTGTAGAAGACATTGAAGAGCACAGCAGTAAAAAATTGGCAAGAGTTGGCATAACAGACAGCAACATTGAATCAAATTAGTGACAAATAATAGATCGGGAGACTCGGTACCATCCAGGACCCCCATGAACAGGCCACTATGGAACTTCTGTACCATTGTGATGAATTACCCTCCAAAGTAGCAATTGTTCAAAACATGAGGGAGACAGAATAGAGGAAATCATAGACAATTCACTCATCACCTTGCATTGGCAAGATGTTAGCAGCTATTATCAAAAGTATTATGGTAGGGAACTGAGAAAAATTCACGGTAATCAGGTAGAGTAGTGTGTTTTTGTGAAAGGCAAATCATCTTTGACAAGTCTGTGAGAGTAGGAAGTAACACTTGTTATGCGCACACACAAACATAAAGCAGAAATAAGCCATTTGGACCTTCAAGCCTGCTCTGCCCTCAATAAGACTGGGGCTGATCTGTTTTTTTTGGATTCTACATTCCCATCACCCTGGAGAACATTTTATTCCCTTGCCTAACAAGAATCCATCTACCTTTGCCCCCAAAATATACAATCCATTATCCACCACTATCTGAGGCACAGTCTGAGATCTCTCAACCTTCTGAGAGAAAAAATAAATTCTCCTCATCTGTGCCCTGAAAAGATTTTCCCAAATGTCAAAACAATGGCCTCAAGTTCAGGTGGGTTGTCTTACGCAGAAAAGTTCAAAGGCTAGGCTTGTAACTGCTGAAGTTTAGGACTGTCAGAGGTAACTTGAATGAAACATTTAAGATCCTGAACAGTTTAGGGTGTAGGTTTGCTCGCTGAGCTGTAGGTTTGATATCCAGACGTTTCATTACCTGACGAGATAACATCATCAGTGGTGACCTCCAAGTGAAGCAAAGCTGTTGTCTCCTGCTTTCTATTTATATGTTTGTCCTGGATGGGGTTGCTGGGGTTTGTGGTGATGTCATTTCCTGTTTGTTTTCTGAGGGGTTGATAGATGGTATCTAGATCTATGTGTTGGTTTATGGCGTTGTGGTTGTAGTGCCAGACCTCTAGGAATTCTCTGGCATGTCTTTACTTAGTCTGTCCCAGGATAGATGTGTTGTCCCAGTCGAATTGGTGGTTTTTTTCATCAGTGTGTAGGGCTACGAGGGAGAGAGGGGAGTGTCTTTTTGTGGCTAGCTGGTGTTCATATATCCTGGTGCCTAATTTTCTTCCTGTTTGTCCTACGTAGTGTTTGTGGCAGTTCTTGCATTGAATATTGCAGGTGACGTTGGTTTTGTCCATGGGCTGTACTGGGTCTTTTAAGTTTGTTAGTTTTGTTTTAGAGTATTGGTGGGTTTGTGTTCTACTAGGATTCTGAGAGGTCTTATTAGTCTGGCTGTCAGTTCTGAAACTTCTTTGATGTATGATAAGGTGGTTAGGGTTTCTGGCTGTGTTTGGTCTGCTTGTCGTGGTTTGTTCTTGAGGAATCTGCGGACTGTATTTTTTGAGTATCCATTCTTCTTGAATACGTTATATAGGTGGTTCTCGTCGGTTTTCTGAAGTTCGTCTATGCTGCAGTGTGTGGTGGCTCGTTGGAATAGTGTTCTGATACAGCTTCATTTGTGTGTGTTGGGAAGGTTGCTGGTGTAATTAAGTATTTGGTCAGTGTTTGTCGGTTATCTGTATACGCAGGTTTGTAATTCTCCCTTGTCCTTTCTTTCGACAGTGATGTCCAGGAATGCGAGTTTGTTGTCGGTTTCTTCCTCCTTGGTGAACTTTATGCCTGTGAGGGTGTTGTTGATGATGTTAAATGTCTCTCCTATCTTGTTTCATTTTGTTATGACAAAGATGTCATCTACGTAGCGGACCCAGATTTTTGGTTTGATGGTTGGTAGGGCTGTTTTTTCTAGTCTTTGCATTACCCCTTCTGCTATGAATCCTGATAGTGGAGATACCATGGTTGTGCCGTTGGTTTGTTTGTAGATTATGTTGTTGAAGGTGAAGTGGGTGGTGAGGCACAGGTCCACTAGCTACATGATGTTTTTGTTGGTAATGTGATTGGTGGGGTTGGGGTGTGTGTGATGGTCTCTTCTAAAAGTGTGGTAAGTGTTTCCTTTTCCAGGTCAATATTGATGCCACAAACACTACGTAGGACAATAAGGAAGAAAGTTAGCCACCAGGATACACAAACACCAGCTCGCCACAAAAAGACATGACCCTCTCTCCCTCGTAGGCCTACACACGGATGAAAACAACCACAGTTCGACTGGGACAACACATGTATCCTGGGACAGGTTAAGTAAAGACATGCCAGGGAATTCCTAGAAGTCTGGCACTACAACCACAACGCCATAAACAAACACATAGATCTAGATACCATCTATCAACCCCTCAGAAAACAAACAGGAAATGACATCACCACAAACCCCAGCAACCCCATCCAGGACAAACATATAAATAGAAAGCAGGAGACAACAGCTTTACTTCACTTGGAGGTCGCCACTGATGATGTTATCTAGTCAGGTAATGAAACGTCTGGATGTCAAACCTATAGCTCAGCGAGCAAACCTACACCCTAAACCTCAACCTGATCTACAAACCTTCACAAACCTTGCAAAAATCCTGAACAGTCTTGACAGGGTGGATGTGGAGACAATTCCTTCTCTTGTGGGAAATTTAAAATTAGGTGTTACTCATTCCCAGCAAGTTGCTCCTTTAAGCCAAAGTGGAAGAGAATTCTTTCCACGCAATGGGTCGTAAGTGTTTGGCACTCTCTTCCACAAAAGATGGTGAAACCAATCTTTGAGCATGTTTAAGGCAGAAATAGATAGTTGGTTAAGATAGTGGGGGGGGGGGGCGGTGAAAGGTTATCAGGGATAGAAGGGAAATATGGACTAATCAATTCAGGCATGATTTCATTGAATAACAGGAAGTTTTGAGGGGCTGAATGGCTTGCTCCTGCTCCGAACTGATATGGTCATATTTTCCAAAAACCCATGTGGCTCACTCTGTCAAAGGCCTTCATTCAGTCAATAAACATTATGTAGCAGGCAGCACGGTGGCACAGTGGTTAGCACTGCTGCCTCACAGTGCCAGAGACCCGGGGTTAATTCCCGCCTCAGGCAACTGTCTGTGTGCAGTTTGCACATTCTCCCCTTGTCGGCGTGGGTTTCCTCCCACAGTCTAAAGATGTGTAGGTTAGGTGAACTGGCCATGCTAAATTGCCCGTAGTGTCAGGTGAAGGGGTAAATGTAGGGGAATGGGTCTGGGTGGGTTGCTTTTCAGAGGGTTGGTGTGGACTTGTTGGGCCGAAGGGCCTGTTTCCACACTGTAAGTAATTTAATCTAATCTAGTCATATTCTGTTCTTGGCATTTCTCCTGCAAACACCATGATCTGGATTTTTGCTCTCTAGTTAGGAGCACAGAATTGGGAAAAGGTTGAAAAGCCCTGGCACAGAAATTAAATCAGGAGAAAGTGCTCCTAAATTTTTTGAGGGCAAGACTGGGTGCCAGTAGAAATCAGAATAACTCACCTGTTTCCGAAGCCAGGGAAGAAGCAGCCACAAAGACTGCTGGGTGTGGACTCAGACTGTGAGGAAGGCTTTCCTTGGAGATCCAGAGCTTGCAAATTAAAGCATATTCCAAACCATGACACACAAGCCCTGATCCTGTCCATGCCTCAGGACCCTTTCTTCCACAAACTCTCTATTTCCCATCGATATCGCTCTATATCTTCCACCCAAGCTCCATGATCCAATATATTTTCCATGGCAAGCCATCCCACTCTAGTTAACCCCTCCCCAGACCCCCAGTGGCTCATCAGACCATGCACGCTAATCTCTCTACTTTGCCTGAATCCCAGGCTCCTTTAAAGCTGTGATGTCTGGCGATACACCCTTTATGCCAACTCATCCAGTAACCAACATGGACAGACCTCAGAACCCATGCTGAAATGAAACAAAATAATATCTAGATATCTTTTGATGATCACTATTAAAAAAAACACTCCAACTGACTGTGTTTCATTTTACTTAATCCCTTATAAGACGATATTTTCTTCCACTATTTGATAACTTACAAAAACCAAAAAACATTTAATTAATACCATATAAAAATGAATACTCGTATTCATAAGTTCTTACCAAAGATTTTACAAACAGTTGGAACTGTCAGACTGAGACCTGACAAATGGTGTAAATAAGGTCTGACTATGATTGGTGTGAAATCAGGCATTCAATGCGAATCCTGTAATGAAAACCCTCAGGTCAATGTCAATAGACAAAGTTAAATAACAAAGGCTCATTCTCATCATACTGCAAACATTTTTTTTCATTTAAAGGACAGAAGATTGCAATGCCTTGATAACTTAACAGCTCCATTGGAAGTTAAATATGTTGACAGCTATAATTAATGTATCTATTTAGTTTCCACATTCATATCTAGTTTTAGATTAGATTAGATTACCTATAGTGTGGAAACAGGCCCTTCGGCCCAACAGGTCCACACCTCCGAAGAGCAACCCACCCAGACACATTCCCCTACATTTACCTCTAACTAACCCTCCAGGCAATTTAGCATGGCCAATTCAACTAACCTGCACATTTTTGGACTGTGGGAGGAAACTGGAGCAGAGATAGGGAGAATGTGCAAACTCCACACAGGCAGTTGCCCAAGGCAGGAATTGAACCTGGGTCCCTGGCACTGTGAGGCAGCAGTGCTAACCACTGAGCCACCATGCTATCCTAGCCGCCATGCCACCCTCACAAAGCATATTTGACCTCTTCCAAAGGTATTCATGGATCTATCCAAAATGGTAACTACCGCCACAAACTACCTATGGTCTGTTTAGATCTTCTCCTGGAAAGTCATATTCTGGTATCTGATTCATAAATTTGGATCTCTTTGAATGTATCTTCACTTTAACATGTTCAGTTACCTCCCTGAACCATGGATGTGTAATATACTTCTCACGCCTGCTGCATCACAACAGTGGAAATGTTGGGTGCCAGATTCAGGGACAGGGCTTGTGAATTTGGGGCACAAGTATCATTTTAGTCAAGCTGGAGGCCCTATCATCTGCACAAAAACACAATCAATATGTTCAATCAGTCATTGCTCAACTTTTCCTGAAACCACGCTGACTCTCTGGCAGAAGAACCTGATTAGGAAATATACGAAACAATCTAAAAAGACTCTGGTTAAGATTGTGGCAGTGATAGAGGAGAATAAAATTTCCCTTTGAATGACAAAAAATTGATGAGTTCATTTCGCTTATCAAGGTGGACAATGGAGGCAACATTGTCTCACAGACTAAAGGAGTTCAATTAGCTTCTTGAAGAAACATTGATTTCCAGTCTCAGCTGGGGTAGTATCATTTTCTGGAGCTTTGCCACTGCACAACAGTTTGATTGCATTCATTGCTTCTTCCAGCATGTCCTCAATAGAACAGTTTGATGGCTTATGTGCTGATTGTTTCTTCATTGATGGATGAAGACTGATTGCAGATGTGGTTAAAATGCTCTGCTCGTCTTTCTAGAAATTGGGCATTAAATGTCATCAGTTTTGACCCCTCAACACTGTGGATTGGTGATGGGATTACAAGTAGATGGCAGCAAGTTAAGGACAACAGATTCACATATTCTGATACTTGAATTTACTGTAAATGGAATACATTTGCTCTCATGATGTCACTGTGAATCAAAACAAACTAGATAATTTCTTGAACCTGTACACTTATAGAGTCACAGAGATGTACAGCACGGAAACATATCCATCAGCCCAACTCGGCAATGCAGACCAGATATCCCAACCCAATCTAGTCTTACCTGTCAGCACCCGGCCCATATCCCTCCAAACCCTTCTTATTCATATACCCATCCAGATGCCTTTTAAATGTTGCAATTGTAATCACCTTCACCATTTCCTCTTTCATGAGACTGATAGAATGGAACAATCAACAACATTACATGTTTTTTTTCTGTCATTTAAAGAATTTCTTTTACAGTGAGAATTAAACTTGTGCAGTAAAATTTGGAATTATATGTATTACATATCCAGCTTAAATTATAATGTATCTCTGCACCAGAGGAACTTCAGTTTTCTGGTAAAAAGGAGATGAGAAAAGGTTAGTCGTGCATTATATTAGGCCTTTGGACTCTGTCCATTCCCCACAATGTCTTATTCCATATTTCTGGTGAAGGGCTCCTGCCTGAAACATCGGTTTACCTGCTCCTTGGATGCTGCCTGACCTGCTGTGCATTTCCAGCACCATCTAATCTTGACACTAATCTCTAGCATCTGCAGTCCTCACTTTCAGCCACATTGTCTTAGCCTAGTCATTCCTAAATGACACATTTGGAAAGACAAGGAGTAATTAGGGATAATCAATATAGCTTTGTGCATGGGAAATCATGTCTCACTAACTTCATTGAGTTTTTTGAAGGGGTGAGAAAGAAGAATGGTGAAGGTAAAGTGGCAGACATTGTCTTCATAGACTTCAGCAAAGCATTGGACAAGGTTCAGCATGGTAGACTGGTTAGTAAGATTAGATCACATGGGATCCAAGGGGAGATAGCCAACTGGATACAACATTCACTTAAAGGCAGGGGACAGAGGGTGATGGTGGACGGATGTTTTTCAGACTAGAGGCCTGTGACCAGTAATGTGTCACAAGAATCGGTGCTGGGTCCACTGCTTTTTGTCATTTATATAGATTATTTGGATGTGAATATCAGAGGTATGTACAGTACGTTTACAGATAACATGAAAATAGTAGTGTAGAGCACAGTGAAGAAGATTGTCTCAGAGTACAACAGGGCCTTGGCGAATGGGCTGAGGAGTGGCAGATGGAGTTTAATTTAGATACATGTGAGGTGTTGCATTTTGATACGGCAAACCAGGGCAAGATTATACACTTAATAATAGGGCCCTGAGCGGTGTTATCGAACAAAGAGACCAAGGGGTGCAGGTGCACAGTTCCTTGAAAGTGTGGAGCTGTAGGTAGGCTGGGCAGTAAAGAAGGCATTTTGCACACCTGCCTTCATTGGTCTTAACATTGAGTATAGGAGTTAGGACATCATTTTGCATCTGTACTGGACATTGGTGAGGCCACTTTTAGAATACCGCATACAATTCTGGTCGTCCTTCCATAGGAAGGATGTTGTTAAACCTGAGAGGGTGCAGAAAAGGATGTTGCCAGGATTGGAGGATTTGAGTATAGGGAGACATGGAGTAGGCTGGTGTTTTGTTCCCTGGAGCGCCAGAGATTGAGGGGTGATCCAGGGATGTTTATAAAATCGTGAGGGGCACGGAAACAAGGAAATAACCAATATATTTTTCCTATGGTAAGGGAGTCCAAAACTAGAGGCAATAGGTTTAATGTGAGAAAGGAAAATTTTTAAATGGACCTGAGGAGTAAAGTTTCAAGCAGAGGGTGGTGCGTGTCTGCAACAAGTTACCAGAGGAAGCGGTGGAGACGGTTACAATTACAACATTTAAAAGGCATCTGGATGGGTACATGAATAGGAAGGATTTAGAGGGATTTGGGGCAGATGCTGGCAAATGGGATTAGATCAGATTGGGATGCCTGGTCAGCATGGACAAGTTGGACCAAAGTGTCTGTTTCCATTCTGAATGACTCTATGACTCTATGAGCCACCAATATATGTTCAATCACCTCTCAATATACCTCAGGCCTGGAAACATTTGCCATTTTTGACTATTTGGCTTTTCTCTTTTTGGTCCTCAGTACAAATATAGTACAGTCCCTTGTCAGGAAGTTGGGTCTGCATAGGAGCAAAGCTGTATTGTTGTGCTGATCTTAATTCAAAGGTACAGGCAGGTTTTGGTGGCTGCAGATGGTTTTCACTTCAACAATGTTTTTCCTGCCTGACCAGGGAGAAGACACCGCTGCGGAGTGGGGAAGGTAGGTAAACAGCTCCCTGGACTGTTCTGTGCAATCTTTTTCATTCATAGTGCTTGAGGTATCAAACAAAATGGCAATATATTGTGGTCATTCCTGACTATTTGGAATTTAGTTACTACAGCAAATTCAAACAGTACACTCTTCTTTCAGATGTCATATGCTACTTGCCCTATTTTGACTTTGAGCGCACATGTAAATATTGTGAAATGTTCACGTTATAAAGTTTACAAATAGAAATACTGAATTTTCTAAGTTTTTAACAATTCACCAGTTCTAGGTCTCATGCATAAATCATCAAGTTTTCTCTGACAGCTATGTGAGTAAGTGCATGTCTTAGGGGTATCACTGAATTCTATGTACACAAAACGACCTTGGTTTAAATCCCACTTGTATTCCAAATGCCTTAATCTCAGTTAGAGAAAGTAAATAAAATTGTGCATGGAATCCTTAACAGAGAGTTTGCATATAGTTGGAGAATGAAGCAATTGGCCAGATATGTCCTTATAATGTGCATTTTTTTTAGATAAAATAAATGCATTTGTTGGATCCTTCAGTACTCTACAATGAACATACATTATTAGAGGGAGATGTGAAGCATAAATGGACAGAACCAGACTGACTAATTAACTAAACTAATTGGTTGAAAGAATAACTACTCTTATTCCTGTAATGGTTTTATCCAACAAACATCACAATGTTTTTTTTGAGAGTTTAGAAATGATCAGCATGATAACTTCCATTCAAGAACCCTAAAAATGATATAGCTGCAAACAATTTGGATGCCAGAAATTTGAAATATATTTAGAAAGTGCTGGAAATATTCATCAGGTCTGTGGATAAAGAAACAGAGACAATATTTGTTATGATTATAGCTGATACTAATAGTGAACAAGTCAGAGTCCAGAGTGAAACATGGCTTGGTAAACCATAATCTATCTTTACAGTTTGGTTACTCACTGAACAAATTTAGACAATGTTGCCAATGTATTTTTGACAAAAGAAATATAAATATTCAAACCTTTCCCGTAATAACATCCTTTACAAACATACAACACCAGTGAAGTAGTATTCAGAGGTTAACACTTTATACTCAGCTAACTAGGTTATAAGCAGTTCTTTTCAAACTTGCATGTTTATCAAATATGATTCTATCCATTACTGTTTCTCCACAGGATATACAGATGCCAACTCATTCACTGACTTTTTCTGACTGGACTTTAAGAGAAGCTTTCTGAATATGGACTGTTAAACAGTTTTAGGCCTCTTTCTAGCTCTGATAATTTAGAATTCTTTCCAGCTCTGTAAAGCTGGGCCCTGCCACAAAACAGAAATGCCCTTCTGTTGCTATGGATGTTTTGTGCACAACTAAAATTTGATTGTGACTCCTGGTCATCATTGTTGCTGTTATCATAAATGTCCTTATACACATTTCATTAATTAACTTCTTATTTAGCTTGTTAGTCATCTGACTCAAATAACGTGTCTTTTTGGAAAGACTGTTTTGAATTCCTGTTTCAACAAATGACCTTCTGTCCCTTTAAACAGAATAAGACACTTCAAAACCTAAAACCAAACACAATCCAAGTTCCCAAATGGGTTATAATAAATTATAAACTCTCCCTGCAGTTTTGAGTTGAAAGTGACTTGTTTTCAGAATTGAAGGAGACTCAGAATGTGGTAGGTTTTATGCTGTTGAACAGGATGGAGAGGAGGAACAGCAAAAGAGAATCTTTCCCTATGTTTTTGAGATTATTTGAAGCCCAGCCCAGGTTGGTGAATGGATCCCTAATGATTAAAACATAGAAATTTGGAGCAGAAGTAGACCATTCAGCCCATTGAACCTGCTCTCCCTCCCATTCAAGTAAGCTCATGGTTGATCCGATAACTCTCAACTTCGTTTTCCTGCTTTGTCATCATGACCCCTGACTTCCTTATTGCTTAAAAATTTGTTTGTCTCAGCAAGTGATATATTTAATTAATACAGCCTCAACAGCCCAGTGCAGTAAAGTATACCATAGATTCACAACCTTCTGAGAGAAGAAATTCCTTTTCATCGCAATGTGTGAGCCATTTATCTGACCTTATGCCCTTTGGTTCTACACTGTCCCCTGAGGGGAATCAACCTTTCCTCATCTACTTGGTCAAGTACTCCAAGAATTGTTTTTATTTCAATAAGATCACCTCTCATTCTTCTAAATTCCAGTAATTCCAGACCCGATACAGGCCCAACTTACTTGACCTTTCCTTATAAGACAGTTATTGTACACCTGGTATCAATCTAATGAACCTTGTCTGGCCAGCCTCCAATTCTAATATATCTTTCATTAGATGTCCTCAATGATCTGGTTCATACCCTGAGACAATACCTCCTGGTTTTGGACTCCTCAACCAGGAAAAACATTCCCTGCAACTCGTTTCTCTAGCTCTGTTACAATTTTATACATTTCATTCAGATTCCCTCTCATCCTTCGAAATTGAAGTGATGAGGGATATCCCCTGCATACATGAGAGTGAATCATCCCCAGAGTGAGGCAGGGGAGTGCTATAATTAAGCTTGTGCATTCAACAAAGCAATCATCTACTTGGCTTCTTAAAAGTCTGTCTTGATTGGTTTGGAAGACATCCTCAATACCCATCCCAGAGGCTATCACAAGTAGTACTGGGCTGCTATGCACTGTACGATTGGGCACTGCAATGTGAACAAATGCTGCAAGAGGATGAACATGAGGAATCATCAGCCTTCCTGACTCGAGGAGGATTTGTCAGAGCATGAATTTGAACCCAGAAATCCAAATAAGCTTTTAATAGATGCTCAGCCCAAGGAGAAGTGTGCAATGGATTCTAGAGACAACCTGACCTATACAAGTTTGTACAACAATGATACATTTGTATGACCATCAATACAACTCTATTGCCTTTCTGGGCTAGACAACATGCTGCCTTTCTCACTTATTGAGATCGAATTGGGAATGGAGCTGTGTCATCTATCCCTCTCTGTGGTTAACTGCTGATATCAAGGACATTGTAGGGATATGCATACATTTTTGAAACGACTGCTTTGCATAATTTTTCTGATCTAGTCACATTTTGAATTCAACTATACTTGTCTCATTTACTGTCTCTGAGAGTTCAGTGATCAATATTAGAGAGCCCAGATTGGCTCAGGGTGGGGAATAATGCTGTGTCTGTTTTATGGCCCTGTTCCCTCGAATGTTCATCACAGATGTTTAATAATTCACATGAACATTTAGTGAATAATGCAGGAAAATCCAACACATCTCAATCAGATATAATGTCTGTGTCCCCTGCACATTGTGCGAAACATGGGATATACTACAGACCATTGAATCAGAAACTATACAGGCCTCAATAGTTCTTGATAACAATGAACAATTGCAAGAAAGAAATTATGAGTTTCTTACCCATTCAAAGCCAATATTGAAAAGTCACCCATGCCACCTTAATTTGCATTTTTCTTTTCAATTTTCAGTTCTTCCACAATATTTGTGTGCAACTCACCATCAGCAGCTGAGGTGGACGGACCGTAATTGTCATGCACCAATGCTTTGATTAAAAATGGCAGATGCCCTCTAAAGGCATGGAGCCTTAAGGACTCCAGGCTCCTGGTGGTCTCCTACAATAGTGCAGTGGCATCCCCTTTGGCCTTCCCTACTGGAACTTTTGGTATAATAGTGAAGACTGTGAAGTGTTATTCCTGGAGTGTACTGAGAGTAATAGCCCAGCTGCTAACTCACATTTGTCTTCTGTGCAGGCCACTGGTACTTGGAATTTTAATCATTATTGTATGGTAAAAGACTGAAAGAGAAAGCAGAAGGACTATTCAGTTCAGGTTCTGACATTGAGGATGAAACACTGAGACTGCTAGTCAGTCACATGACAGGTGCCTGCAAGCTCTCAGTGCAACCAACATTCTCTCTCTCTGTTAAAGGTGGAATACGCGCCCTCAACGTCATAACACTGAAGCACAAGTCTTCTGTTCTATTTCCGAATGGGGTTAGGGTCCATAGCTTTTTCAGTATCATGGGGCTCCAGCTGTCTTTTGGTGTCACATGAAGTGAATTGAATTGGCTGAAGTCTAATATCTGTGTTCCTGAAGCCTTCTGGAGAAGGTCAAGATCTGAGGAAAATGGAGTGAAGATGGTTGTGTGATCTACTACTAACACAGTCTCACAACAAGCCTATGTGGCTTAGTTCCCATTGATATCGGGGCCCTAGACTGAGAGGTACAAAATCTTCACACCTGAAAAAAAAAGGATAGCTGAGTTGAATATACACAGACTTTTGGATTCAGATCTTTGGAACAAAAAGAATGAAAGAGAGAGAGAGGTAGAGGCCACAGAGACAAAAGGCTGCAGCTGATGTCCCGAGCAGAGAACAGCTTTCTAAAGAATCCTAACAATTAAAAAGAGCAGCAACTTCTCCTGGTCAATATTTATCTCTCAACCAGTGTCACTGAAACTCAATATGTGATAATTTATTGCAGGCTATTTGTGGGGCCTGTCCTCATGCAGATTGGATGCTGTATTTCCATCTAACAGTGACTATGCTTCAAAGGTGCTTAGTTAGTCGTGAAATATTTCAGGATATCCTAACGATTAAAAGCTTACTATATAAATTTATAACTTAATTTTTGCCCATGTTGTTCTATGTTGTTGTAAGGATTTCTTTTGACATTTCTTATCTCATAAAAAAACTATTGGAATACATAAAGTTTGTATTTTAATTGTTAAGTTGTTTGCAGTTAATCAGTAAAGTAGGAATTTATCAAAGCTGCCAAAAAAAAGGGTAGCTAAAGCTTAGGATATGACTGGTCTTATGAATTATTTCCAGTGCAAAACCGAAAGTCTCACAAAATCTAACAAAAGAAACAATTGCACAAACTAATTTTGTCACATAACTCAAGACAATTTGAACCTGAGATACTTGGCAAATCAGGTACAATGATATTTAGCAGCAAGTTTATTTAAAGAAAGATAATACAATACGAAGCAATATTTTAGCAAAGGGGTTGTTCTTTCATAACAATGAATCATATCAACTGGGAAACAGACTCAAACTCATTCCTCATACATACCAGACTTACAAAAAACAATCATCAGAACTATTTGAGTTGGATTGAAAGTTAGATTACCCAGTGTAAAGAAATGCAACAGCACACTATGTCACTTCTTTCCAGATGTTGGAAGATAAAAACTGCATCTTTGGTTCTGTTTCCATTTAGTGCCATCTAAAGTACAATAGAAAACTTATGGAACTCTTTATACTTCAGTGAAGCACAGTAAACAGCTACAGCTTCAAAAGCAAATATCCAGGTGTACTCACAAGAACAGTTCAAGTTCTGCTGACATGAACTGAACTGCACGTCATATTCCAAGCATTCCTCAAATGAAATGAAATAAATATTATCAAGGTTGCTTCTGAGTTTACCTCTGACATTCAGTTACAGCAGCTGTTCGACTAACCCCTACACTTTTAGGTTTTGATACTCTGCAGGAGAAAAGATCGATTTAGATCAGAATTTGTTCTCAAGATGACATACAACATCAACAGAAACTCTTGGAAGGCTTGGAAAATCCTTTAGATCTTGCAGATGTCTTTGAAGTTTCACCCTGTTATAAACATTTAGTATCAGCGATTCTTTTTAAAAACAAGCTATGTTCTCAATTTCCTCATATGAGGAAGTTGGGCTTTTATTTATTAGAATAAACCTATTAAAACATTTTGTACAAGTTTTCTTCAGTTACAAAAGAATAACTTATTTTCAAAAGGGGGGAGATAACAATCTTATAAAAACACAGTTAAGTAAAGTTATGTCAATGAAAAAGCACTATTACATTCCTGGATAAGGAAATTGACAACAAATATAACTACTGCTGGGTCATTGATCTTTTTTCTTTTGGAATTTTACAAATATTTTCAGACTAGTTTTACTCTTTAAACCATTCCTATTTACGTACGAATAAAAAATATTTACAAAAATTATTGACAAGATGCAAGCTGCTCGCAATTTTGTCATTATATTGAATTCTTCAATTGTTATTTTAGCAGAGATTGAACTCAATAAAAAATAATTGGGTTAATGTATGTGTTATGATAATGGATGAAAGAATGTATTGAATTGCACCAACTCCGGGGATGTTTATCCACAATATCAACAAGTTCCTTCAATAGACTGGATTATTGCTTTGTGTTATTTCAACCTGAACACATTGAATGAAAACACAGGTAGGAAGTGCTTGCTATCTCTGGTTGAAAACTAAACTTCCCCTTACCATGGGTTTTACACCCACAATTTAAAACTGACACAAATCAGGTAGATTTTGTTATCAGTAAATGATACTTCTTGCCTCAATCATTTATGTGTTGTCCCCAAATGAATTAATTCACACATTTGCATGGGTTGGCATGACAGTTCAGTGGTTAGCACTGCTCCCTCACAGCACCAGGGACCCAAGTTTGATTCTAGCCTTGGGCAACAGTGTGGAGTTTTCACATTCTCCCCATGTCTGTGTGGGTTTCTTCTAGATGCACCGGTTTCCTCCCACAGTCCAAAGATGTGCAGGTCAGGTGAATTGGCCATGCTAATTTGCCCATAGTGTTAGGTGCATTAGTCAGAGGGAAATGGGTCTGGATGGGTTATTCTTTGGAGGGTCGGTGTTGGGCCAAAGGGCCTGTTTCCACGCTGTAGGGGAATCTAAACAACGGGGAAATTTGCATGAAATCACATATTCAGAGAGTTTTCAGTGAGACAGAGGACTACTGATGTGTGCTGTGACAGCCAAAAGAACTATATCATGACTTTGGTTTTAATTTATCCATGTCCACACAAGCAATTTACTACAATGCAATTTATTTCTGTAAAATAAAATTTACTACTATTTATTTGTAAAATTTGTATCTATTTATGATCACAGAATATTTTTATTGTGAAATCTATCACTACAGAATTTAAATAGTTGAAATTTCACTGTATGGTTTTGATTCTACAACAAATGAGTAATATAATCGTGTATCTCTTTAAGATGCTTGCTGCACTACTGCATTCTGATCAATATATTTTCATGGGAGATGGGGAAAGAATACTTTGGTGTATCATTCTCTCTAACTTTAATTTATTTTAAGAGTATGTGACGAGCTGAGGTCAATAAGGTAGATATGAATTGCAGTTTAAATGTCTTAAATTTCTCGAAGATATTTGTTAACTGTACGGTGAAAATAAAAATTGTTTCACTCCATAGCATTTGAGTGCAATTTGGTGGATATATGCAACTTATGGAACAGGACTGCAGCTATGTGACCTTGCAATGATGGAAGCAGCATATCCTGAAGTCTTACAGAATGTAGCTTTTTAGGAAGCATTTGGGAATAACGGGACACATACAGGGAAAGGAGCTTTTATCCATTTTCTCAACTTATATTTAATTGAAGTATTTAAGTTGCTGCTTGCTATCTCTGGTCACAGACTGATGGTGCTGATTTCTACACCTCCTGTCTTTTTCTACGTTTTGATCATAAGCAGAACACAGATAGCTGCACGGATTCACGAGATTGTGTTGGAGGGCTCCAGATATATGTAGCGATTGTAATGCCTTTTTAATGGATTTTTCAATTCTTGCAATCTGTGCATTTTATTTTATATGCTCTTTCTCTGTGTTTACAGATGATAAAATACTTGATATTCCTAATGAAAGATCAGCCATTCTAGGCGTAAACTGTAAAACAAATTCTGGGCTCCCCTGTCTCCTTTATGTTGGCTTATCCCTAACATTTTAGCCAAAGGTTGTAGGCCACTGCCTGGACATATCATTCCAGAATGTGGGCTAGATGTTCCCTCTGGGTTTGGGAAACTGAATTGAGAACTGTTTCCATATCCTGAACCTGTTCCCGGGATGAAATTATCACTCATTGGGAATTTCACAGGTTATCTCCCTTTAATTATAATGGAGACAGGCCCCTTTTCTGATTACGGGTGATAAGTGAGCTCTCAAAGCTCGAGAGGCAATTGGAAGCTTACAAGTTTTAGTGGCGTAGCCAGATATGATGGAAAATAACTAAGGGAGAGTGCCCATCAACATGGACACATCCCTTTCTAATCTTTTTCAAAGTCTTGAATTAAAAGAATTCCAACAGTCAGACTATGAGTATGCCAGGTGCAGTGCTCCTAGAGGGTGTCTGGTGGTTGCTGTTGTACCCAGGTAATTAGGGTTGGGTTTGAGGTCCTGCTCTTCAAGGCTACCACCCGGCACCTAAACTGACTCTTTCCTCAGTGAGAAATTGGGGGCTGACTGGAAACTTCTTTTAAGTCATAACTTTCTCAATTAAGTCTTGATAAGCCTGATCCAATATTTGCTGTGTGTACGATGGTAGCTCAACCAGTCTTAATTTTGCAGTTCTGGGGTATGGGTACAAATTCTTCTTTGGTAAGCGGTACAATTTTAATTCAACTAAAATCTAGCCTCATGGTTACCATTTAACCATTGCATTTCTCCTAAAATTCTGTTTTGTTTGGGGAGGAAATTGGCCATCCTTTTCAGGTCTGGCCTACATGTGACTCCAGTTCTATAGCAATGTGTTTGACACTTAACTGCCCTCTGGGTAATAAATACTGGCCCATTCATTGATCTCACATTGCATGAACAATTTAAATTGATCCAGTGTATCAATCAGTAAGGCCAGTTTTCAGCCCGCCACCCATAATTCCTGGGCTTAATAGTCCTACCTTTGTGCCTTTCCATTCCACTTGCCATGCATTGACTGAGTTACTTAACCTTTATCATATTCATGTCCTTCAATGAGACTATAATCATTCTTGTGTCTTCCACTTTTGCAATGGCAATGAACACATTTTCCCAGGAATTAGATCTGACTATTATACCTGTGGACTGTCTTTCAGCATCCCACCAGCACACCAAGACTGAATAAAAGCATTGATGAGTAATCCATCTCTCAATTCTAGCTTATAATCCTTTTGTCCCTTGCCACTTCTATTTTTGTTCTTCTCAATCAATGTGATCAATGCGACTCTGAATTTTCAAATGTACCTTCTGTATTGCAAGTATGCCAATGGTCCTTGTATTCTTACAATCTCTGAAAACAATCTCTCCAATCTCTAAACGCTGCAATGGTTCACTTCCTTTTTGTTTTTCATTCCATCTTTAACTAGCTTGTGGTAACCTCAGCTGGTACAGGAATTGAACCAGCAGTGTTTACTTCACTCTGTAACACACACCAATCAACTGAGGTCTCTGACCTCTGAGATCACTATGAAGATCATGCTTCCGTAACTTAACCTGAGGAGCGGTGACCCTCAGTTTAAATTCACCATTAGTCATTTCTCTATAATGAGAAAACAGCCCTACAATCCTCTGGGGCTATGGCAACCTTAACCTTACCTTTTGCTAGTTTGTAACTTCCAAACTTAGCATCGCCTGGTCATTACTTACTGATTTACTCAGTTTCTTTGTTTGATCCTGCATGATAGCCTGCAACCTCAGTCTTTCAATAAAAAAAAACTGCAAGAACTTTAACATAAAGTTACATTAACAACTGAAAACTTCATATTTTATAAATCAACATGACAAGCATATATCATATTGAAAACTATCTGTTATGATGTTGGTCTTTTCAATGTTTGAGTAAAGAGTGAAAGGTTATTGATAATAAATTGGAGGTACTTTGTTTCAGTCCTCCTCTCTGCAGGTCCCTGATGGAACCCTTTCTCCATTAGATGAGGGGGTACCTGGACTGAAGTCATTCTGCTTCACCTGAGTCTCCTGTACAGCTGTCAACTTCTCCCTGGTGGCACTCAGTTGCATACATGAAAGAGCAGCACAGGACTGAGAACATTTCCTTTCAGCTTACCCGAATGTGCCTGGTCCACTTGTCTGAGATTTGCATGTCTGGCTCTGCAGTTTGATGATGTCCTTAGTGGCTGAGAAGAGGTGGACACACACCATTTTCTGCTTGGAGCTGAGGAGGGGCCTAGTCCCCGGCAGCTCTCTGAGTTTCTCCCCACTCAGTGATGTGCTCACCAGGCTGCATACCTGAGTCTAATCTCTGACCTGGTGAAGGCTGCAGCTGAAAACCTTGCTATTACATCCTCTGTGGGTTCATAGGCTTCATCCTCAGAGGTGGAAGAAGAGTAGAGGGGCTTCAGCGCTGGCCTCTTCAGCGGAGATTCACTGGATGCTGCTATTGCTTGCATAAGAAAAGAGAGGGAGACAGTTGCAGGAGGTGGAAAAAAACTTCTGCCCTTTAGCACTGGTGGGAATACAGTACAGCACAGACAAGCTTACTGGGTTAGTTGGACATTAGTTTCTCTGAGTAAGTAGTTCCGATTCATTCTGGCCAAATCCAGAAGTTTGCCTCATAGGAATGTGCAGTTTGGCATCTGCCAATCTCACCCAGCCCACTCTCACCTTTCTCAGACCACTTGGCCTGGTTATTAGCCAACAGTCATACCAAGGGAGGATTTGAGTTTGATGAATATGGATACAAGAGCACTTCATGCACGAGGCAGAGATCCGTTGAAGTGGCCTAGTGAATGAGAATGTGCAACAGAGTGCAGTAGGGTTCAATAGTTTAGGAGGATGGGCTGGGTGAGAACACTTGTGTGGATATGGTTCATGCAATTCTGAGAGTTGTAACCCATGAGACCTGGGGAGATCCAGGTGCAGTGGCAGATCTAGAGTGAGTGCTGCGCCCATGATTGTGAGAGGATGTTAGCACTTACCCTTGCAGAGTCCAGGAGGTTATTGACCTTCTTCCTACAGTGCTGGGCATTCCTCCTAATTTGGGACACAGCATTAATTTGTGCTGCAATTCGTGTTCAGGCTGGCTCAGTCCGTTGGCCTGGTTTCTTTTAGCGGTCTGTAGGAAGTAAAACTCCCATTCTCACCATCACCAATCCAGCAGCACCTCCAAATTCCTGTCCTGGAAGCGGGGACCGTGTTTTCCCTTCCTTTGTGTTTTTTTTTCAGGTTTGAACACTGCAGTTTGTGAGGCAGTTCCTGGCCTGCAGCATCTGAAGTGGTGAAGCATGGCTTCCAATACAGTGCCAGTGGCATGTCTGTTGGATGGTGTCAACAGTGGTGAGCACTTGCACCCTCTATTGCCATGCAATTCTTCAAGAAATATGCCCAACCGCTCAGTTACATAATAATAAGATGAAAGCAAAGACTGTGTGATAAATCTTTTCTCTGGACTATGGTGGACAGGCACTATGCAAATCACTCACCATTGCATTTTAATTACAAATGGGAAAACTCTAGCCAAAAATATCTACTCTTTAAAATACTGTTCCTCTCATGACAATAATTCTAGACAATTAAAAACCTCACGTTAATAACTTGATATACATTATTCATATTTGTATGTTTGCAATAAGATCCTTTATAGCGTCCAGTAATATTAACGTTTGTTTGTTGTTTTCCACTCATGTCAGTGGAAAGGAGCCAAAGTCCAAAATGATCCCAAAGGAAAAGGATCTGACTGAATAGTGAACTTCCTAGAGTGTGGTAGATGACAAAAATATACGCACTGTGGCACTGTATCATATAGGACATGCACTCACCTAGGCTCCTTAGACACCTTCCAAATTCATGATCATTACCAACTAGAAGGACAAAGGCAGCAGACATGAGAACGCCACCTGAAAGTTTCCCTTCAAGCCACTCACCATCCTAGTTTGGAAATGTATGACTGCTCCTTAGGTGTTGCTGGACCAGGCTTATGAACCTGCCTCTCTAATGGATTTCTGAATGTACTTACACGAGATGGACTGCAGCAGTTCAAGAGGCAGCTCACCATCATCTTTTGAAAGGGAATTCAAGATGGGCAATAAATGTTGGTCTAGTCAGTGAAACACATGCCAAGGTTAAATGAAAACATGTAAAACATAGTCAGTAGTAAACATTACTACTTTTACAGTGAAATTACTGTTGTAATGTTGCTTTCATAGAAACATAAGAGCAAATATGCATCTTCACTGCAGGAAGTGATGTCATTTAGTTTTTGACAGCAGTTGGGTTGCATTGATTTCCTACTAAGATGTTCATATAGACTTTTGACTTGGATCACAATTACCTGATGAAGGAGCAGCGCTCTGAAAGTTAGTGTGCTTCCTATTAAACCTGTTTGACTATAACCTGGTGTTGTGATTTTTAACATATAGACTTACTTAGACTTAGATCTCCACTTTCAGATTGGAAAATGGGCAGTAAAATTTTGTCACGACTTTTCTCTGTCACGATCTCTTTCACCCTAGTCCAGGTGGTGCCCTGCTTCTAGGTCCTTCTTAGCATGTTCACCATGATGTCACCTTCTCACAACCACTCTGGCAGGATATACAATGGAAGGTGAAATAAGGTCCTGCCAGTCTCAGTCATTCTTTGTCACAATGCTCTCAAGTGCCCTGATCAGTCCTCTATAGCAGTACCTCATCGGTGATACTGTCTCTCCACGTAATGCCCAGGATCTTACAAAAGCAATGCTTGTCTATGTGAACATAGAGCTCTCCTGTAAATTCTATACAGTATTGTGACTCAACAAATAAACAAGCATTAATAATTGCTACAATTAATCAGTGCATAATTTGAACAAAGAAGCCAGTGGGACAAATTCCATTACACCATAAAGACTCCATTTTCTCCAATATCTCAAACACTCCTTCTCCTTTTAAAAAGACCACCAACAGTATTGACACATTATCTATGGATAATTGTTGTTTATCATGTCACAAACAACGACTAATATTCTCATCAAGTAGAATACCTTCTGTCCTCTTTAAATGCATAATTTCACATTGAAAGAAAAGAAAAAAACATTCTGACAGAACATATTCTGATACCTTGCAAAAATCTGATACTCTCAGAGTATTTTGTTTATTGAATTCATTTAGGAAATTCAGCAGAGTCTTTGGACATACCATGATAAATTTCTCATGAAGTCACAGTTAATCAATTCAATAAGAACATAGCAAGTCAAACCCCTGGACTGTTTGTGTATACATTTACATGAGAAGATTGTATACACATTTACATGAAAAGACTTCACAATAACATCATGCACATATTAATATTACAGCTTCTGCATTTGGCAAAATTGATCATGTGTAAAGAAACACTAAATAAACATTTGTCCAGCAATGAGAAATGAAGCAAAGGTGAGTTATTTTTCATTTATTCATAGGCCATGGACATTGCTGGCTAGGCCAGCATCTATTGCTCAATCCACAAGCACCACAAGATAAACACTAAAATGCTGTGGGATCATTGTTTTTGTAGTTTGCATGTAATTATTTTGAATCTATTGTAAATATGTTGTATCTTGGGCAGAAGCAAAAGCAAATGTTACAAATCTGAAATCAAAGCAGGAAGTCAGAAGTTCATGGCTCAGAGAAAAGTTAATAGGTCAGATACAGATTTGGAACTCATGACCTGACAAAACTTCTATTCCTAAAATGTGGCATTTCATTGTCTCTTTTCAGCTGCTAAGAGGTCTGTTACTTATTTTCGACTTTACTTGTGCCTTATACATGAAGAAAATCACTTCGACAAAGGCCAAGTCTTGTGGTATACACTGCCTGGAATACAAGGCATATTAACGAGAGTACAAGGATATTTTTATGAGGAAACACAGATAGCTGCCCAAAGATAAAAGCTGCTTTATCATTTGTTTCAAATATTCAAAACAGATTTTAGCACCACAATGTAAAACTAATTGGAGGAATGCTTGTTTTGGACCCATCCTAATTTCTAAACATAACTTTTGGACTTAGATACTTTCATTTTATACTGATTAAATATTTAAATTGTGTATGTTTAAAGATACTTATTTCAATATAAGTTAACAAGCAGTAAAATTAAAGCTGTTACAAATTCAGATTATGAAAAAAATGAATTATAAGGTAATAAACGCAAACCAGCTGGTAGCTCAGCTTTTAGACTAATTATTGCAGGCTGGAGATGCTTTAATAATATCTTAGAAAAATAATGAATTAACACTTCAAATAATTATGCTACATTTTATGAGCTGCATTTATCAAATCATAGAAAAGAATTGACTCCAAAACAAATAAAATGAAATAAAACTAAACCGTGCATAATGTTAAATGATGCATATATTTTGGCTATGAATTGCCCCAAATTAACAAGGCCTTTGGAAAATTTAAGTTAATCTTGCACACAATTGTCTAAAAATAAGAAGTGTGAATCATTACAGTAATTTTCTGGATGTAATTAATGGTTCTGAAAGCTGAGAGAATTCCTTTAAAAATGTTGCTTTGTTTCCACCTTTTCTGGAGTTAGATGTGAGCTTTGTGAGTGTGGTTTGAGGAGGCAGATTTTGTGGTCTGGGAGAGCCTTATGCAGCTTTTGAATAGCTGTTGGAAATGTTTGAGGGGAATGGCCTCCTTATGGTTTCAGAATTCAGCGTAGTTGTGGAGCTGGTATATGAAATGAGGTCACTCTTGCTTCTTAGCAATCACCATTGAATGTACTGTTCCAGGTGTAATATAGCAATGACTAAAATTAATTATTGCTTTCTATGTCTTATATTTTATTGCTTTAGTTTTGTAATTCAAATTTCTGCTGGCTTTACTGATTGGTTCTTTGAATTGGTTAAACATATTGAGCGTTCAAACTACTGTTTATGTAGAATTCAAGCATAAACATGGATTATTTGGGAAGTTCAATCTCACTTAACGATATGATGTTCATGTTTACATAGGTATTTTTATATTTATTCTTGCAATGTGAGGGTCTCTCGCAAAAACAGCAAGGATTTATCATCACCAATTGCCTGTCAGAAGATGATGGTATACCATTTGGTTGAACTGCTGCATTCACCAACGTACGTACACCAACCTCACTACTAGAGAATTCCTGGATTCTGACCCAACCACAGGGAAGGAAGCCATGATTTGGAGGTGTTGGTGCTGGACTGGGGTGGACAAAGTTAAACATCACACAACACCAGGTTATAGTTCAACAGGCTTATTTGAAAACATTAGCTTTCGGAGCGCTGCTCCTTCAATAGGTGGTTGATTAACAGTAATCTAGGTTTGTTCAATATACCTCATCAGTTGTATAACACTTTGATCTTTTACTATAAATTCCATGTTCTATGATCCTGCCCCACTAGTTCTCTGATGAAGGAGCAGTGCTCCAAAAGCTAGTGCTTCCAAATAAATCTGTTGAACTATAACCTGGTGTTGTGTGATTTTTAACTTTGTCCACCCCAGTCCAACACCAGCATCTCCAAACCATGGCTTCCTTCACTGTGGTCGGTCAGAATCCAGGAATTCTCTAACAGTGCAATTGGGAATGCAGCAGTTCAACAAAATATGGTGTACAACCTGGTATTGTGTGCTTTTTAACTTTAAACTGCCTCACTGTCAGCAAATGAAACAACTGGTCATGAACTCCAGGAAGCTGAGAGGACACACTTCTATCTATATTAATGGTGCTGAGGTGAAGATGGTCAAGAGCTTCAAGTTCCTAGAAGTAACTATCACTAATGATCTATACTGGTACAGCCATTTCAATAGCACATTCAACAAAGTACACAAATGCCTCTACTTTCTCAAAAAGCTAAGGAAATTCAGCGTGTCTGCAATAATCCTTTCCAATTTTTACAGATGCACCATAGAAAGCATCCTATCCAGATGCATCACAGCTTGGTATGACAAGTGCTCAGCCCAAGATTGCAAGAAGTTACAGGGAGATGTGACCGCAGCTCAGTCCTTCATGAAAACCAGCCTTCCATCCATTGACTCTGTCTACATATCCTGCTACCTTGGGAAAGCAGCTGAAAATGTGTTGCTGGAAAAGCGCAATCAGAGCTGAAAATGTGTTGGGAAAGCAACCAACATAATCAAAGACCCCTCCCATGTCAGATATACTCTGTTCCAACGTCTTCAATCAGGCAGGATGGAAACATGCACTAAAAGGTTTAAGAACAGCTTGTTTCCTGCTGTTATCAGACTTATGAATGTACCTCTCATACATCAGAGTTGATTTTTCACTGCATGTTCTCTGTAGCTGTAACATTACATTCTGCATTCTGTTCTATTATCCTGATATACTTATGTAAGGTATGATTTGTCTGGTTAGCACGCAATATAATACTTTTCACTGAATCTCGATACATGACAATAATAAATCAAATCAAAACTTCATGGGCACAGATTGGAACATCAAATAAAAGGAGCGTTTTTGTCAACTTCAGTGCGGTCTGGCTTCTTTGACATTGGAGCTTTTGTAAGAAATGTTTAAAAAATTATTCAATATCCACAGAACTATGCATTATAGAATGCAGTCACCTATTATCTTCTTTTTAGAGTAATCTTACTGTATCCTGGTATGCTCTCTGTTTGAAGTTAGCCTTCATTTTGTTCATAGAGATCTGATTGTTGGATATATGAGGAAAGTAACTGCAAGCTTTGGAGCAATATTGTCAACAACACCATCGAAAGGGCCCAACCATGCCATGTAATTCGATGGGCCTCGTGCATCACTTTTCTGAAGTGGCCTTCAGGTGCCTGATAGCAGTCACTCAGCCCTTCCTGTATACCAAGAGAACTCTAACTTCCAGGTCTGCTATATGGACCCCCCTCGCCTGGACTAACTTTCACTCTAAATGTCCCTGTGCTGACAATGTAAAACACTACCATTTCTATTCCTACATCAGTGTTCTCTGAGGAGGATTCATAAGGTCAGTGCAGTAACACCAGTTTGATAGATGTCCATACTCCCATATGTCTCATCTTCATGCTTAAAAGGATTATACACTCAAAAGTGAAGGCTTTGATGAAACAATTAGACCTAATTGAGGGCTTAAATTTACAGCTTCATAATGTAAGTAACCAGCATTTGTTCCTCTATTAAGCAACCACTGTTATTATTAGGTTTAGGCCCTAATAAAACTTTGAAGTGAGTAGTATATTATTTAAATTCTGACTGCTGATGATGTCCACATTTAGTTTCGAAAGTTGAAGTTAAACAGTAAAGAATCTTAAACACCTTTCCACTGATCAGATAGCTCTGTCCAATACATCAATCAAAATCACATAATTGTGAAGTAAACATTTAAATCTCTACATGACCTGTGGTGGCACAAGTTTAACCAGTGCATAAACCTTGCAAACTGATCAATGAATACCACTTGGTTAAGCATTTAATTAGTTCCACTTTACAGAACTAATTAAACATAAGTACTTGGATGATCCCCATTTCTCAATTTCTGCTCTGTAGTGAGTTAGCTAGATCAACACTAGTTGTGCTACTTTTAGTCTTAAAATCCCTGGGCTAAAATGTAAGGAAAGAAATTTCTGTGGATGTGGCTCCTATTGAAAGGTGTGTGTCTACTGGCTACAAAGTTTGAGAACTGTTTATTTTGCTCAACTAGAATTCAATGAAATATGTAAACAACTAAATATTGTTTAAAAGTAAAGTCAGCAATAGTTTTAGCAATGCATAAAGCTGTTCTCTCATTACAGAGAGAGATAACGGATGGATTAACTTGAGGATCAGCATGCCTCAGGCAAGGGCAGAGGCTGAGAAAGAGAATGCTTCATGATAACCTCAGGTGGTGTGGGAATTGACACTGTCAGCATGACTCTGTATTATAAACCAAGCATCCAGCCAACTGAGCTAACCAACTCCAAAAAAGAATGATTAGAATCAAGCTCAGCATATAGGCTGTGAGTAATCCAAGGTTGTACTATGTACAGCTGCTGGCAATTTCAGAAAGAAAAAGTTGAATGTTGCTGAGTTTCCTCTTCTGAGTTCACTCTACTTGGAGGCACTGAACTTGCTACATTTCTGAGTTCTGGTAATTAGCATGAAAAAATTTGGATTTTTCATGCATTGTTTCCTCTTCTATTCACTTTCTTAGCAATGCCAATCACAAATTTGTCCATGTTCAGTACCTCCTTTCCACAGCAGCATCAGTATCATCTGCACAAAGTACTTGAAAAATGAAGTCAGGAACGCATATGAAGATTGCAAAGCCCAGACTTAAGGCTATTACAACATTTAAGAATCCATTGCTCTGCATATGATTCACTTTTAGAGCAGCCAAATTATGTGCATGTTTGACAAAGGCTACTATTCCAAAGCCAGACCCACAAATAAATAAGTCAAGAGCAGGAATATATCATTTTACCTCTGAAGCCTACTCTACTATAGAATCACAGGAATGTTACAGTGTAGGAAGAGGACAGACAGCCTATTGTTTTTGTACTACTCTCCAAATGAGTTTCATAACTTAGTGCCATTCTCTTGTCTCTTCCCTATAGCCTTGCACATTGTTTCAATTTAAATAATCATCTAAAGCCCTCTTGAATGCTGCAATTGAACCTGCCTTCACTATACTTACAAGCAACACATTCAAATCCCAAACTAGTGTTGTGTGATTAATTGTTTTCTCATCTCACTTCCACTTTGTTAAATCTGTGCCCTGTTCTTCTTGATCCTTTTGCAATGGGAATACTTTCTCCCTACTAACATTAGGTGAAAGTGAGGACTGCAGATGCAGAGTCGAGAGTGTAGTGCTGGAAAAGCACAACAGTTCAGGCAGCATCCGAGGAGCAGGAGAATCGATGTTTTGGGCATAAGCCCTTCATCAGCCCTTCCTCGGATGTTGCCTGACTTGCTGTGCTTTTCCAGCACTACACTATCAACCCTGTCAACATCATCCAGCCTCCTATGACTTTGAACTCTCCTCTCAGATCTCCTCTTTGCCTTCTTCTCTCCAGAAAGAACAGTACCTACCATCCCAATTTTCCTCATAACTGAAATTTTGCATGCTTGAAGTTATTTGATATGATCACGGTTGATTTGATTTTGGTCTCGACAGGACTGTCCTGACACTTTGACTCTTTTGCTCCCTTGTAAATCAAGAATCCATCTCCTGCAGTCTTAAAAACACTGCTTCCACCATCTTGACAAAAGAGAATTCTACCATTTGAGAGAAAAAGTTGTAAATTCCAATAAATATACATCCACCATGTCAAGCCATTCTTTATAATTAACCATGTCATCCTAGGATTTACTCCAAGCATACTCTCATGAATAATCTGAGAAATCATAGGAAAATACCTGTTTTTAAAATTGTTTTCTATTCCCCTTGCAATAAATGACAACATTACATTTGCCTAATTAATCATTTGTTGTAGCTGCATACTAACTTTTTTGTGATTCGTTTACTGGTATACTGAGTCCTTCTGTCCCAGAGTTCCCTGATTTCTCACCATGAGAATAACATACTGTTTTTCAATTCTTCTTGTCAATAGTTTTCACACAGTATAACCTACTTGTCAAAGTTTTGCCCACTAGCGTATCTATAATCTTTTGAAAAGTCCCTACATTTTCACAACTTATTCTTCTGCCTACCTTTCTGTCACAGTCCCTTCTTCTAAGTCATTTATATAGATTGTAAATAGTTGCATTAACTACCTTATATCTGAAGCACTTGATTACTTACAATGTTCCAATATTCCCCATTTTCTGCTTTTTGCTTTCGAGAACAGTACAGCGTAGGAACATGCCCTTTGGCCCACCACGCATTTTAGCTTCCTTAATCCCCTATTTACACTAATGTTACCAACTACATCAAGAGTATTTATTTTGTTTGGTAATCACTGATATAATACCTAATCAAACGCCTTTTGGAAATCCAAGAACACACATCTTGAGGTTCCCTTTAAACCACGTCACTTTTTTAGTTCCTCGAAGAACTCGAATCAATTAGTCACACGTGATAGCCCTTCCACAAAGTTGTATTGACTGAGTCTAATTGCATTAAGAGGTTCTAAGTGCAACATACAACCTCATTGAATAAAATTTTAGAATTCCCCCATAACAGATGTGAGATCAATCAGCCAATAGTTACCTGTTATATTTTCTTCAACAGGGGAATTAGATTCACTATTTTCCAAACTGATCAAACCTTTTCAGAATCTAAGGAATTTTGGCAAATTAAACCAACACATCTGTTATCTCAACAGCCACTTATTTTAAGCCACTGGGATGATATCTATCAGGTTCTGGGAACTTGTTAACTTTTAATTCAATTTTATTTTCAGCACTTTTTCTGTACTTGTGATAAGTTCCACTCCAACCTTTACTTGTTTAAATTATGAGTATTTCTGAAATGTTGTCTGTATCTATTAAAGCGAAAACAAACACAATTATTTTGTTATTCTGCAGACTGACTACCTGGAAGACTAATGCTTACTTTGGTTACTTTTCCTCATTACAAACACTTGTAGGAATTCTTGCCATTATGAAAGTGTATTTCTAGCCAGATTTCACTCACCTTCCAATCTCTTCCTCTATCTTTTTATTCATTCCCTTTTAAAAAAAATCTATCCAATCTTTTGACCTACAATCTTTGCAGAACTGTATGTTCTTCATCTCAAGTTGTTATTATCTTTAAACTATTTAGTTAGTCGTTGATAAATCATGATGTCGAGGAGCTGGTGTTGGACTGGGGTGGACAAAGTTAAAAATCACACAACACCATGTTATAATTGGATAGGTTTATGGTGGTTGTGAATCTGATAAAGGAGCAGCGCTCCGAAAGCTAGTACTTCCAAATAAACCTGTTGGATTATAACCTGGTGTTGTGTGATTTTTAACATTGATAAATCAGGCATTTCCCAGAGTGTTTCTTTTTCAATGGATGTATCTTTTCCAAGTGTTATGGAATAGCTCCTTAAGTGTGCTGCCACATTTCTGCTGAACAACCATTTAACTTAATTGCCCAGTTCACTTTGACCAGTTTTTACTTCATAATCCTTTAGTTAAGTTTAAAACACTAGTCTTAGATGAATTCTTCTCTCCCTCAAACGGAATGTGAAATTCAATCATGTTATGATTGCCGCTACCTAGAAACTCCTATATGATGAGGTCATTAATTAATCCTACCTTATTGCACACAATCAAACCTAGAAGAGTATTCCTTTTTGTTGTCTCCAGAAAATGCTCTGTCATAAGAAACCATCCCCAATCAATGAATCAATTTTTAAGACTATCTTTGCTGATCCTATTTGTCCAAACAATGGTTCGTTTAAAATCAATTATGATTATTTCTTTCAATTTCTTACAATGTACCATTAATTCTTCCTGCATGCCCCACACAACAACGTAGTTACTGTTAATGAGGACAATAAACCAATCCATGTGACTTATAGGCAGAAAATACTACAATATCTTAACGGATCTAACAGCATCTGTAAAGAAAGAAAAAAAAGTTAACAATTCAAGTACAATATGACTCTTCTTTGGAACTGTAGGAGGCTGCAAAATAGTAGTTTTCATGCTGTTGACAAGGAGGGGAAGAGGACTGAATGGAACAGAGGTGACGGTGCCACAGCTAAAAAAAAGTAGTAATGGAAGTAGAGAGGGAATAAAGATGTTAAATAAACGTTAATAGTAGGTTCGAATTGTACAAATGGCTGTTGAGACCTAACCCATGCAAAGAAAACATTGGAGTTAGGGGGTGTATTTATTCACAATTGTGAACCTAAATCTGAAGTTATTGAACACAATGACAAGTCCTAAAGGCTGTAATGTGCCCAAATGGAAAATGAAGTGCTGTGCCTCCAGTTTGCATTGTGTGTTACAGAGGCATTGCAGCAGGCCTAACTCAGAATCTTAGCATGTGAGCCAAATGGCATATTGATACGACAAACAGCTGGGTGACAGAAAGCAGAAATGATGTACATTGCTTCGCCTGAGATCCACAGAAGATGTTACCTAGTAGGGAACGTCTGGAAATGAACCTCCCAGCTCAGCGAGCGAACCTGCATACAGAAGCTCAACCTGAGCTACAAGTCTTTTAAAAACTTGCGATAACTGGACAATGTGGGTAGCCATAACCACACCCTTGATAGAGATTATTCAAGCCCTTCTCAAGGAAGAAGTGGAGAACTTTCATAAGATTCTGATGGGGAATGGATGTGAGGGGAAATTACACATCCATAGCTAAGAGGAGATTGTTGAGGTGAGGAAATTAGGAATAATGGAACTGAAGTAAAGTATCAAGAGAATCACACTTTTAAGTGGATAGTGGGAGGGAAAAAAAGAGTCAAGGTAGAAAAAAATAAAAATTCCTTTGGGGCAGGAACAGGCTGAAACAATGAGTATGCTGGAGCAGTCCTGCTTGTGGATTTTGGGAAGGAGGTAGGAGAAAGATATGCACAGTTGGGGGACTATGAGGTGGCAAACTGTACAGAGGAGCTCCCCAGAGGAGATAAGATCAGTGACAGTCATAGAAATAACAGCTTGATGTTCAATGCTGGCGTCTTGATCCAGAAGGAGATAAAAGGAAGTAAGCGAGACTTGCCATTAAGCTCCAGCAAAGCAGACATCAGCAAGCCAGACAACAACAGCACTGTCCTTGTCACAGGGTGATATCAAGGTCAGGGCTAGATATCAGAGTTCTGAAAGAAATAAGTTGAATCGAAGACAGGTTATCGTGGATGACAGGAGCAAAGAAATTAATAAAGTGACCAATGTAGCAATGTCAGTTTTTGATGAGGTGATTGAGTATAGGCAAGAGGGTGAAGGAAGAGTAATGGAGATGGCTGAAAGAGACCAGGATGGAGAGAACTCATGTTCAAAGACGTTGGCACGGAGGTGCTGGTACTGGTAGAAATGTTCAACAATATTCTTGATGAAGGGCTTTTGCCCAAAACATTTTCCTGCTCCTCAGATGCTGCCTGACCTGCTGTGCTTTTTCAGCACCACTCTAATCTTGACTCTAAACTCCAGCATCTGCAGCACCCACTTCTGTCGTGTTCAACAATATGCCATGCCCAAAGGGTATTGAGATGCAGATGTAACACAATAAGATTGAGGTTTTTGTTGAGCCCAGATCAGACAGGAGAAGGTCAGAGGGTACAGTGAGTACACATCAAGACGTGGATTTTAAGAAGGGATGCGGTCAGAGGAAAGATGCGCAGCTTAGATAGATTGGCCATGGGGAATGCAGGGTGACAGGGATGGGGTAGGTCTAGGTGGGATGTATGGAGTCGATGTGCAAATGGTCTGCTTCCACACTGTAGGGATTCTATAAAAGGAAGGCTCCTGGGATATCACCATTACAAGTTAGATTAGATTACTTACAGTGTGGAAACAGGCCCTTCGGCCCAACAAGTCCACACCGACCCTCTGAAGCGCAACACACCCATACCCCTACATTTGCCCCTTACCTAACTCTACAGGCAATTTAGCATGTTCAATTCACCTGACCCGCACATCTTTGGACTGTGGGAGGAATCCGGAGCACCCGGAGGAAACTCACACAGACACGGGGAGAACCTGCAAACTCCACACAGTCAGTTGCCTGAGTCGGGAATTGAACCTGGGTCCCGGGCGCTGTGAGGCAGCAGTGCTAACCACTGTGCCACCATGCCGCCCACGGTGTTGTAACTTGCATTCTTTAACACCTGAAAAGAAGCTTCTTCTTAAGGTATTGAATGAGGCAAAGAATGGAATGGAATTGGGGATCAGGGCTTCTTTTAGGTAGCATAAGATGGTGCTGATAGAGAATGTAGTTAGAGTGTGTATGTGGTGACTCATGGCACTGAATGTGAATAGCATGGTGTGGCTAGAGCAGCTGCCTGAGGATGGCTGTATGTCATAGAACATAGAACATAGAAAAGAACAGCACAGAACAGGCCGTTTGGCCCACGATGTTGTGCCGAGATTTAATCCTAATGTCAAATATAATAACTTAGCTAATGCACCCCTCCATTCACTGCTATCCATGGGAATGTCCAGCAGTCGTTTAAATGTCCCCAATGAAAATGTCACGGAGATGCGTTATCCCAGCTGGATTGGAAATATGGCCTTCATGTGGGGTCAATCAGAACCAGAGACAATTATTGAGGAAGGCGATATGGCTGTGAAAGCAAGTTTTAGTAAACAGATTATCAAACACTAGAAGGGAAATAGAAAAGAATGAAAGTGAAAAAAATTGAAATGTTCAATTAAAAGTCCTGTCAGAGAGAAAAACATAATTTCCTCAGGGTGGGCTCATGGGCAGGAGAAGTGGCAGTAAACGTTGTTTAAAGCAAGTACTGCAAATGCCGGAAATCTGAAATTAAAACAGAAAGACAACTCTTGCAACAAAAAAGATTTTTAAAAGACGTGAGGGGCACACTTTTTACACAGAGGGTAGTTTGCATGTGGAAAGAATCCCTGAGGAAGTGGTGAATGTAGGTGCAAAGATAATGTTTAAAAGTCATTTGAATAATTAAATATAGACATCTTGAAAAATGTCTATATTACAGAGGCGGAAATGTTGGATATTTTGAAAAGCATAAAAGTGGATAAATCCCCAGGACCTGATCAGGTGTACCCTAGAACTCTGTGGGAAACTAGGGAAATGATTGCTAGGCCCCTTGCGGAGATATTTGTATCATTGATAATCACAGGTGAGGTACCAGAAGACTGGAAGTTAGCTAATGTAGTGCCACTATTTAAGAAAGGTGGTAAGGGAAAGCCAGGGAGCTATAGACCGGTGAGCCTGACATTGGCACTGGGCAAGTTGTTGGAGGGAATCCTGAGGGACAGGATTTATATGTATTTGGAGGGGCAAGGACTGATTAGGGATAATCAGTATGGCGTTGTGTATGGAAAATCATGTCTCATGAACTTAATTGTGTTTTGGAAGAAGCAACAAAGAGGATTGATGAGGCAGAGTGGTAGACATCATCTATGTGGATTTCAGTAAGGTGTTCGAGAAGGTTCCTCATGGGAGACTAGTTAGCAAGATTAGATCACATGGAATACAGGGGGGTCAAGCTATTTGGGTACAGAACTGGCTCAAAGGTAGAAGACAGAGGGTGATAGTGGAGGGTTGCTTTTCACACTGGAGGCCTGTGACCGACGCTGTACCACAAAGGATTGGTGCTGGGTCCATAGCTTTTCATCATTTATATATATACATACACACACACATATATATAGATATATATTTATATAGATGTGAACATAGGAGGTATGATTAGTAAGTTTGCAGATGACACCAAAATTGGAGGTGCAGTGGACAGCGAAGAAGGTTACCTCAGATTACAGCAGAATCTTGACCAGATGCACCAATGGGCTGAGGCATGGCAGATGGAGTTTAATTTAGATAAATGCAATGTGCTGCATTTTGGGAAAGCAAATCTCAGCAGGACTTATATCCTTAGAGGTAAGGTCCTGGGGAGTGTTGTTGAACAAAGAGACCTTGGAGTACAGGTTCATTTTTCCTTAAAGTAGGGTTACAGGTGGATAGGATAATGAAGAAGGTGTTTGATATGCTTTCCTTTATTGGTCAGAGCACTGAGTATAAAAGTTGGAAGGTCATATTGTGGCTGTACAGGACATTGGCTAGGCCACTTTTGTAATATTGTGTGCAATTCTGGGCTCCTTCCTATTGGAAAGCTGTTGTGAAACTTGAAAAGGTTCAGTAAAGATTTACAAGGATGTTGCCAGGGTGGAGAATTTGAGCTATAGGGAGAGGCTGAATAAGCTGGAACTGTTTTCCCTGGAGCGTCGGAGGCTGAGGGGTGACCTTATAATGGTTTATAAAATCATGAGGAGAATGGATATGATAAATAGACAAAGTCTTTTCCCTGGGGTGCGGGAGTCCAAAACTAGAGGGCATAGGTTCAGGATGAGGGGGGAAAGATTTAAAAGGGACATAAGAGGCAACTTTTTCATACAGAGCGTGGTGTGTGTATGGAATGAGTTGCAGAGGAAGTCGTGTAGGCTGGTACAATTGCATTTAAAAAGCATCTGGATGGGCATATGAATAGGAAGGGTTTAGAGGGATATGGGCCAAGTGCTGGCAAATGGAACTAAATCAGTTTCGGATATCTGGTTGGCATAGACAAGTTGGACTGATGAGTCTGTTTCTGTGCTGTACATCACTATGATTCTATGACTTTAAGTACATGAATAAGAAAGGTTTGGAGAGATATGGACCAGGACCAGGCAGGTGGGACTTATTGAGTCAGAGATTATGGTTAGCATGGACTAATTGGACCGATGGCTCTGTTTCCATCCTGTGTGACTCTATGACTCTATGAGATAAATAAAGTTAACATTTTGAGTCTATTGTATTTTATTCAGAACTGAAGGTGGTTGGAAAAAGATAGGTTTAATGTTGTTGACATAGGCGATGAAGAGTGAATGGAACAAATGCTATTGTACCCAAAACGAAATACAAATGATGCACTAATGGTATTCCATATCTCTAGCTAAGCTGATTCTATATCTTAATCTTAAGAGTGAAGAAATAACACTAGTAAGTCTGTCTCCTGCACCCCCCACCAGCTCAAATACTGACAACGCGGTGGGTACTTTCACTGGATTAGAATCGAGAACACAGTCAGGTGAGAACATCACTGACACATCTCTGCAACTGATTGAGGAAGAAATACCTCATAGCTCTTCCACACAGGGCACTATCAGAGATCAGCTCCAGGTAAGAAAGGATTTCGGTAAAATGCACAAATAGATACAGGAGCTGATAGGTTTGTCAGAGCAGACAAAACAATGATTAAAGTCTGGAAGAGTCCATCAATGCTATCTGTACCATGATGGTTCCAGTATGTGTGCATCTGGCTGTCTGTATGGACATATTGCTGGCAGTCATGGAGAGTTGAGTATAGCAGAGTGCTTATTGACTGTTGGATATGCATGCACTCCATCATTTCTAGCCATTGGTGCTCAGCAAGGCGACAGAGTGATGAAGGATGTTTACCTCAGTCCAAGTGTTCCTTTCTCACAAGGAGACAGGGTAGAGGTAATCGGCATTGGTGGAATAGGAACTACAGACAACCCCTACAGAACTCTACATTCAGAACACTCCTGAGGGGCCTGGCTCATGCACGTTCACTCTTCCTATGTCCCTCAACACTTTAGAAGTTCAAGTCAAAGAGCCTGAACTTGCCCCACGCCAGGACACTTTCAGCATGTCAGCCACAGCTCCAAACCAACATTCTCCACTATAAGGCAGGCTCCCCTACCCTAGTTGTGGGTCCTAGAACCACATCTAGATATAGTGAAAGAGAAGGAAAAAGAATACCTTCTGAAGTACCACATAAATGAAACGCCATTGCAAATACAATACAACAAATTTTATTTTAATCAGCATCATATGAACTGACACTCTCCATAAACTGACAAAACGTATAATTTATTTACCTCAATGTAAATACATTTGTTCCTTAATTGAATAGCCAATGAATTAGCAACATTTCATTCAATCTGGAGTCAATTTCCCCTCAAATACCTTGATTTATTGCGATGTCCAAGTAGTCAGTTGAGCATGCAAGTGAGAAAGCTCTCTGCCAGTAAGTTTTAGAACTTCTGTTTTGAAGGATACAAAATAAATTTGGAAGTTTGTGTTAATGCACTATCTAAAGGAGAGATTTTTTTCCATCACGTTCAAACTAGCATAAAGCATTGTCAAAAATCACACAAAACCAGGTTATAGTCCAACAGGTTTAATTGGAAGCACACTAGCTTTTGGAGTGTCGTTCCTTCATCAGCGACGCTCCAAAAGCTAGTGCTTCCAATTAAACCTGTTGGACTATAACCTGGCGTTGTGTGATTTTTAACTTTGTACACCCCAGTCCAACATCAGCATCTCTAGAGCATTGTTAACATTGAATGAGGGAGCATCAGATGTTGTGATGGCTTCGACAGTTTGTTTCTATCCAACAACAGGAAAATGAAGAATGAGCGAACTGGAAAGCTACATTTGCAGTTGGGCTTAAACTAGGAATGCTTGTCTCTCCAGCATCAATACATTTACAGGCAATGAATAATTAATTTACTTGTGAAAGTGCCAAGTGGTTTTCCTGTCTGAGCTGCTGTGGTCAGTGTTGCTGCTATGCTTTGGATGGTGAAGGTGATGTTTCTTTTAATGAATGTTCTCATTTTCCTACTTATAACAATGCTACAACTCTCAGAGATCTCAATCGTCTGTCCTATGTCCTCATTGTATTCTTCAGTGATCCAGAGATCAGCAGAGCTAATGTTAGAAAGAACAGAAGGTAGCCAAATCGGAATAAAACCTGAAAGGATTACAGATGCTGTAAATCAAAGACAAAAATTGAAATTGCTGGAAAAGATGAGGGGGTCTGGCAGAGAGATATCAATGCTAATGTTTCGGGTTGAATGACCCTTCCTCAGATTTAGTAAAAAAAAATTCAAACACTGTTGTCATTGGTAAAAGGACTAGAAGTGTACATCTCTGTTTCTTCTGGCTCTTCAACAACAACCTTTTGTTCTTCTCAGATCATGTAATCGAGCAATTCCAATTTTGCTCTGATATCTAACTATGTAACTCATGTTATTCCAGTCAATTGATTTGAATGTAGCTCTATCTTATTTCTGATTATTTGTAATTATCTCTTTATCTTAATTAATCTGTTCCTTGATCATCCACTTCACTTCATCAAGCTGTTGCCCGAAATGTCGATTTTCCTGCTCCTCGGATACTGCCTGACCTGCTGTGCTTTTCCAGCACCACTCTAATCTTGACTCTAATCTCCAGCATCTACAGTACCCACTTCTGCCTAATGAAAATGCTGTGCTAAATGCAGCAAACCCTCATATGCAGGCATTACTGGTTTGTGCAGAAATCCTGTGCAGGACGGCAGCAAGTATTCACCCAACAAGTTTATATTCCTTTCGCAGAAAACAAGCTTCACAATTTCTAGCAGCAATGAAGGGTTGAATTAATTCCTAACAATCTCCTATATCTCTTTGAATTTGACAGCTATGAAAAACTAATGTATTGAAACTCACTGGTTGTTGAAATGGCGAGCAAAGCGAGTCAGGGGCATCTGATGTATGACAGAGAAAAAGTATGAAAGGTGATTGGAATCCAATGTGACAGATCAGTTGATCTGACTCACAAAATAATATCTCAATGAGCTACAATACATGCTAGTCCCTCAATAAAAATGCATATGAAGGGGAAATAATTCTGAGGTTATTTTGCCCTAAATTTATGTCCATTGGATGTAAGGAGAGGAAAGTAAGCCCATAAGATACTGTATCAAATAGGATAAGGCATAATCTTGAACGCATCCTGCTTACTGTTCATGTTCCCATCACATTTTTCTTTACCGGTTATGACTTATGGCTAAATTAGTCCAATATGTAAACTTAACTCCAGAGGCACAGAAAATCATAATAAAAGACATGAAAAAGAGGAAACAAAAGGCACAACAGAACATTTCCAGCTGTAATCATTATGTATGACATAAGCATATGGCCAAAAATACCTTTCTGAGGATGACATGATTTAAGAAGAGAGGCAGAAAATAAATAAAAACAATGTAGTGTCAGAAAGATTCCTTGAATAACAGAGAATAAAAACTGATTTTTCAACTACAACTTATGTTAGGAGAAATCTGTACAAATGCAAAAATCTTCAGTGTTGGTTAGGGAATCTTTCTTTCTCTGGAGTCAGATGATATTAATGAAAAAAATTAGTATTCATTACTGAGTATTGCAATAGGGTCTGAAGACTTTAATCGTAGGTTAGTAGTAACTGAGAAACAATATGATATTTTGATGCGTAGAAAACCATTTTTTTAAAGATTGCTGGGATCATAACTTCTGCTTCCATTTTATCAGGTTACAATGTCTGGCAATAATTTTATTTTCACATTAATACTTCCCTTACACCCATCTTTTCTTTCTTCATGTGTCCTACTAACATCCCTTCTGGCATTAGCACAGACCTTCCTTTTTGTACTACTCCCCCTCCCTTTCAATTGCCTCTGTACGTGTTAAAACATGTTATATGTCTTTGTTTCAATTTCTAATAAAAAGTTATTGCTTTTTGGTCAAGGACGTTGGCCAATGGCCGATAGACAGGAAAAGAAGCCTGTCCCATCCCATCTGCATTTATAAAACATTGTGGGTAGGCTAAAGGGTCAAGTGTGAGACTCCCATTCCTGAGCAGGAGCAGATCCTCCCTTTGAGAACCACTGACCCAGCTGACTGTGAGCTTTAGCAGACTGTGCAGTGTCAGTGCTCTGTTATGGGCACTACAGAGACTTCAAAAAGGAGCATAAAGGAAAAATTATGGCTTCAACAGAAAGGACCTGGCCTATTGGGCAGGCAGAGATTGAAGAGCCTCGTGGTGGAGGTATAGGAGTGGTTGGAATGGGGCTGGGTTTTGGAGGGCAGGTGATGGAGAAGGGGATTGGGGGCATTTGATATCTTGGGGAAGGGGTGCCCCCGATGTACACATGGCAACCCCTGAATGAGGTGACACCCCCCCCCCCCTCCCACCCCACTCCACCCTCAACTTATTCAGGCTTTCATTTATACCACAAAAAGCAGCCTGCCTACACCAACTATATTATGGCTGTGTATTATTCTGGATGATAGGTGTGTTAACAAGTCTAAATGACCCAGAGTTATTCACAAACAGATGGGTGGGCAGGCTGCCGATTTTGGCACTTGCCCTCCTCATATATGGGGGCGTTAGATTGAGGGTGTGTGGGAATGTGTTGGGATGGGCATCTGATCTATATTAGTGCCCCACCCACAAAACAAGCCCAGTAGGGGTCTGTAAAATCCAGCCCCTAGTCTCTCAGTAAAACTGCTATTATGTGCTCTCAGGCTATGCATGTTATTGAGACCTGCACTCCTTTGTTAAAAAAAATTCTGTCACTCCGCTATCTGTTGGCTTGACATTTATTGTTTTCGGACTCTTTGAGGCCATGATGTGAGAAATCAAAGATTTCCTTTGTTACACATTATGCAACTGATTACCGACCTGTCAGAACTGAAGTGACCTTGGCAACATTTGTCAGGCATATAAGTACATATAGTTTTCAACGGGATATAAAAATCAGATTGGAATAATGCAAATACATCCAAATCTAAACCAGTTGGCAGCATTTTTAGCTCTGAGCCAGGATTTTGTGGTTCAAACCTCACGTCAGTGGCTGGAGGGAGTCCTATCAATCAGAAATACTGTCTTTCAGGTTAAATATTGAACTGAAGCCACCATCATTCTTGTATAAAACATCTCTGGCACAATTTCAAAAAAGAACAAGGAGCCTATACTCCTTCTCCTAGCTAATACTTAGTCCGCAATCAATCTCAGTAAAATGTATTACTCGATCATTATCATGTTGCTTTTCATAGGAGCTTGCTCTGTGTAAATTGGATGATCCTTTCTTACATCGTAACAGTGATCACCCTTCACAAAGTACTTAACTGGCTGTAAAATATGATGTTCTGTGGTTGTGAAAAGATATATGTATGTAAACACAAGCTTTTTATTTCTAAATCATGACAGCACAGCTCAGGAAATGATTGAAAATGGGAAATCCATAATAAAAATGGGATGATTAAAAAATGAGAATTTTATTTTTAAAGAGCACTTAGATGGTTGTATAATGTTTAGTACTACACATGACTACTTAGATACAGAAGCAGTCTTTGTCCAAATGCAGCACGAACAGGACAAAGTTTGGGCTTGGACTGAAAAATGGCAAGTAACATTCAGAGCCGACAAATACCAGGCAATGAGCATCTCCAACAAATGAGAATATATGAAAATTACCCTTTGATTTTCAATGGCATGACCATCAATGAATTACCCACTATCAGCATTCTGGACATTGACCGGACCAACCATCTAAAGACTGTGGTTGGAAAAGCAGGTCCTGCAGCAAGTCACTCCCTGACCCCCCAAAGGTTGTCCATCATCTACAAGGCACAATTCAGGAGGGTAATGGAATAATTCCCACTTGCCTGGATGTGTGCAGCTCCAACAATGCTCAAGTATCTTAACACCATCCAGGACAAAGGAGCTGCTTAATTGGCAACACATCTTTAAACATTCAATCCCTCTATTACTGATGCTCAGTAGCAAAGGTACAATCTATAAGGTGTACTGTAGGAATTTGTAAAGGCTCCTTAGACAGCACCTTCCAAATCCAGGAACACTACATGGACAAAGGCAACATATACATCGGAATAATCCTACCGCAAGGTCCCCTCCAAGTGATTCACCATCCTAACCTGATGAAAGGCTTTTACCCAAAACGTCGATTTTCCTGCTCCTCGGATACTGCCTGACCCATTGTGCTTTTCCAGCATCACTCTGATCTAAATCCTAACCTGGAAGTATATCGCCATTCCTTCAGCGTTGCTGGGTCAGATTCCTGAAACTCAGAGAAAGTGAATACTGCAGATGCTGAAGATCAGAGTCAAGAATGTGGTGCTGGAAAAGCGCAACAAGTCAGGCAGTATTTAAGGAGCAGGAGAATTGACATTTTGGGTATAAGCTCTCCATCAATTCCTGTGTACGTACCGCTACAAGCAAGGATTGAGGAAGCTCTGGATGT